>NC_064855.1:22710816-23964566 GCF_024139225.1 Suncus etruscus
TGTTGTAATTTCATCTCAGTTACATTTAATTAAAGCCTAGTTCATTTTATCATTTGACACATTTTAAATGCTAGAGATTTGCTAAATCATTCTGTTTGAAAATTGGACAAGACTTTTATGCCAGAATAAATTTATATCTGATCATTTTAAATCTAGATTTCTCCTACATCTAAGTCAATACAATACCTTGTACTTCTCAAAGTTCACTTTTATATATTATTTCATATTATTTTTGTAATAATTTACATAACAGGTATGTCAAAGTTCAAGATAGATTACTGACCTACCCAACAAGATTATAATCCTCTAACCATCAGCATTTGATTTAGAGTGCATTGTATTTTATTTATTTTTAAATATATTTTTTATTTAAGTAACATGATCATATTTGGGTTACAGTCATAACCAGAACACCCACCTTCACCAGTGCAACATTACCCCCTCCCCCCTCCTATTCCTGCCTGTATTCGAGACAGGCATTCTACTACAGTAATTTGTTTTTAAGTTCAGTAAGTTGTATTTTTTTCCTTAAAGGATAAGAGTAAAAAAATATAGTGAAGGTGTGATATTGGCAATCGCCAATGTTTGCATAGGTCCAGAAAAATGGAGAAAATGAAAAAAAAAATCTTTGACAAGATTACAAAAAGGCCTCACCCCAGAAGTTTATTGGCATAAGACAGACTCGGTTCCAGGCATACCAGTCCATCCAACTCCAGTCATTCTCAAGGTCCTGGTGAAACTTTTTCACACTTTAGCTATTGTTGGTATCAGACTCTTATATTTAAAGACTCTGGATTCTGTGCATTTCTTTCATCGATATCAGGCTGATGTGGAGCATCCTCTAGTTTCAGCATATCATTAAATGTGGAGCGATCTACCCTGCATGCAGACTTGCTGAGTCGCCTGGGTGTTGGGAGCACTCTTTGGAATAAATCAATGCCAAAGCAGTGGTAGATCTTCTCTGGTAGAGGCTTGGATCCTGGTAATGTTAAAGACAATTGTGGTTGTTTCCATAGATGGTATCCATTGTTCAGGTGTGTGTGGGCGAAGCCCATTCTTCTGAGGCCTGAGCCAAATCATTATGCCAATGTTCAGGGTAAAAGGCCTAATTACATTACCAAATTTGTGTTCCCATCTCTATTAGATAAGGACTTGTTTGCATATGTATTATTTTCCCATTTTAATGTGCCTATGCAAAAGAGAAGCAATGCCACAAGATATGTTGGTGCATCTGGGGGCCGACAAATAAAGTCCAACATTTCCCGTAACTTGGTATATATGTGAAATCTATACAGAGTTACTCTTATACCAGTATTGCTTATAAAACAGATCTCACAAAGGGAAAATCAAACAATCAAATAACTAATCTAGTGGGTAAAATTGTCACTATATGAGGAGATATATATATATATATATATATATATATATATATATATATATATATATATAGCTGTTAAGGAAATACATCTGAGATATACAAAAAAAATACATGTGACCCTTTTATGATTTAAAAAGAAAACAAAGAAAGAAAACAAGGGTATTTGAAGACAACAGGTGATAGTTGAGTTTGAGACATGTTTTGCGGCATTATGGAACCCTATATTGTCCTTGAACTAGGGGTTTTGCTGAAGTTGATTCCGGTATCATGCAACAGTCCATAGTTTGATGGGGGCATGAGGGGCCACCAAGCATGGGTCAACAGGCATGTTGGTTGTAGTTATTTGTAGAGGCATGAGATGGAGACCGAGAGGGTGTTTTTCAATAAGGAGCTGGATGGTAATGTTGGGACAAAAGGTCAGTCTTGGTATCTACCCAATTAGGAACTGAGGATAAGGAGGGTTGAATAAGGGGAAGATAATGGTTCAGGGTTTGGGTGAGGAGGTAGGAGAGACACAAGGGTGAGGGGAGAAGCAATATATAAAAGACTAGACAATAAAGGTCAATTTGAGTGTTTTATCAAAATCTTGGGCATCCTGATTCTATTCCTAGGAACAGTCTAGGATCAGGAATGTTTTTGGATAATGCATAAAAAGTGCATTTGCGCCCACACGGTTTTGAAAAAAAATAGTATTACTAGCAAACAAAACAGGGGGTCCAATATACATAGGGGAGGGGTTTCCCTCCTTCGCCCATGGCTAGCTGTCCTGCCCAGAGTCCCTAACATACCAGTGGAAGACACCCAGAAGTCTTGTCTTCTGAGCCCAGCCCTGCCTCAGAGTGCATTGTATTTTAAATGTGCCACACCTTCCCGTAAGTACATCTATTCCGTCAAGGGAAAGGTGTAATTTTATTCCTTTTGAACACTGTGGGAAGACCTTTAATTTGTAAATGCATCTATATTAGGAGTCTAAAGATTATTCTAGTTATTGCATTACCTATTGTGTGACAGGTACTGGGGAATGTGCATGTCAACAGTATTCTAAAGTTTGTAGTAGTGAATTTAGAGCAAAAAAAAAAAGTGGATCCTTGAGATATTATGTAACTTGCCAGAGTCATGTACCCACTAAATGCCTGCTTCCTCCTTCTCCCTTTGACTGTGGTTGAAAATGAAGAGAAAATTTAATATAGGAGAAAATAACAAAATATTTGTGATGAATAAGGAATGTGCATGACTCTTTGGAAGGCAAACATATATTTTTTGTCATGATTTGCTTGAAATTTTGGTTTTGTAGGTCCTAAATTAAAAGATTATTTCTTTGTTTAATTTATCAATAGAATGCAGTTAATTTATCAATGATTTGGTTGCAAACAACCCAAACCTCAATTCCTAGACATTTAAGCAAGCAAGGGTTTATTTTTCACATATCACAGGATAAGCAACCAGAATGCCCTAGTGCCATTTCAGCTGCACAGGACTGCTATAATTTGTATACTAACATCATTGTGAATATTCACTGCTACCTAATGTGTGCCATTGGATATAGTAGCTCTTTTCTGAGGCAGAAAGATGTTAGGAGTGGGAGCTGGAAAAAAAAAAGAAAGATGTTAGGAAAGGGACCACCCCTAAAGCCTTTGTTCTTTCTCCAGGAAGGGCTGTGATAAATGGGATGTACTTGATTTAGAATATATGAGTACATAATTGCCTCAACAAAATTTGAACCTCAATAGTGGGGAAAGGAGAAGTGAATTCAGTAGGTAAATGAGTATCCAAAGAAGTTTTCTTGTCTGGAATTGATAGAAGTGCATCCACTTTCCTAGTTATCAGGGCTGCAATAAATCATGGAGAAGCACAAAGCCTTCTCCACTTACTGCAATGCTAGTAGATGGTCCACTAGCTCCTTTTATGGGTAGTGTGTGTTACTTTCTTGTCATGTGCTCCACCCATTTTCTCATTTTCTTTTCCTGTTTTTCTCTGTTACTATGTAGTTTTATAAAATTCCAATCTGTCTAGGGGTTCTGGTTGATAGTCTGTTAAATCTGAATTTTTGATAAACAAAAGTATATTTTTGTATCATATGACCCATGAAATGTTTCTAATATAATTATACTAAAATTATTTGTTTCTTTCAGAAATAACCTTAATTGAGAGTTCTGTATTTTTATTTGTGAAATCTGACTGTCCTAGAGCTGATTGATTTTATTCATCTCAATGAAAAGTGTCCCCGATGATAAACCTTTAGTACAAATTTACCTGAGAGGGCTCTGGCCAGACTGTAGAGAGCAATCTATCCATCTTCAACCCCATCAGAGTGGTAAGGCAGTGCTTTGAACCATAAACTTAAGGAATTTTCTGATTCTCCAACCCATTTGGAAGGGTCTGTGGAAATGGGATCCCCATTTAGGTGTTCTATTTCATAAACAATAAAAAATCTTTTTATCCTGTACCATTTCTTTCAGATTGTGGGTGGCAGCTCATCTCCACCTCTCTCACAGAATCAAAGATTCTGTGACATCTTCTGTTTTAGGCACAAAACCAGCTCCGATTTCACAGGCATTTGTTGTCTTCTGCAATGGGAGAGTGTGCATAGAATAAAATGGTTTATTTTGCACAATGCACATAATTTCCTCTCATTTTTCTCCATTTATCTGAATTCTTTTGTTCCATTTTATCTCTTTTATGGGAGAGCCAACAAGTTTAGAATAATGCCTCTATGTAAATAAGAGATGGTAACAGACTGGACAAGCAGAAAAAAAAGACATACTAAGTTCTAAGAACCCTAAAATATACCTAATTTCAGTTTTACATTCTAATTGTACAATATACTTATTTAAGCTTACCATTTTCTGTTCCATTTTTTCTTTCCTTCTTTTTCTCTAAAAGTATGAAGTTCTAAATAATGATTCTTAGTTTGTAATGTAAGAGTAATGTAAGAAGTCTGCATCTTAAATTTAATTTTGGCTTGCTTTTCTCTTGATGAAATTATTTTTATATGCTTTCTGCTGTTCATGTCTCTGCATCATCTTTCTTTTTCATGCCAATGGACTGCTGATGCCAACAGTACTTTTACCAAAACAGCAGTGGCATAGTTCTCGCAGACTTATGATCAGAGAGTCAAAGCAGTGGTATAGCTGTCATAAAGGGAATCGCTTCCCATCTTCATTCCATCCTTGTCCAGTACATTAGTTTCTTTTTCAGTATTTTAGATTCAAGTTTTGGTGATCTTCTCTGTCAACACCTCTGATATAGCTTATTTGGTTTTTAGAAATTTTGTCAACTGACAACAAATAACGCCATGGAATGGGCTCACATGTACTACTTTCTAAGCCATTCATTGATGATCAGAAGTAGAAAATCTTTACATCTCATCTTTATGACGCTGAAGTAGCTCTTTGAACACCTTGATTAGATGTCTTGAATGCTTTCAATTGGGCCCCTGTGAAAGTCTATTTTCTTGTTTTCTTCAATAGGAGATCAAGAATAAATGACAAGAAAACAACATTCTCCTGCACTTCGAATGCTTAGTAGAAAATCTTCTGCCTAATTATTTTTTTTCATCATTCAGCTTACTTCCTAAGCCCTAAAGGCAAGTTTGGGGGTCTATTGGCACCTCAATTATTCTTCCCAGTTCCAATTTATGACCACTAGTGCAAATATCTACTTATAGTTGGACTTCTATTTCTCCAATTCTTAAAAAAAAAAAACTCTAAGGGAATTATTGTCCACTTTATTATTGTTTACATTCCTCTGAGGAATTGGTCTCAATAGGCAATGGCCACAAGAAAGAGGATGATTGTCATTTCCTTCCTCCTGTGAAGGAGTAATATCTGATGTTGATCCAACTGGGTCACTGAAACAGCATGCCAGTAGCTGCATTTTGCAAGTCACTAGATAACAATGGGAAGAGTGTAAACTTGAAATAACTGTGAAAATTTACCTTAGTTCTCTTAAAATCTAGCACTTGTTTTGCATAACTGTGCTAAAATTTAATATATTCAAAAACTAAACCCATTTCTTACTATTTGTTTGTGTATTAAAATCTTATTTTCCCCAGAGATCACATAACTTTAAACAGTTGTGTATGCAAAAGGAAACTTTATTTTTATTCTATGTATGCCAATTCATTGTGGAGAACAGAAAAAGTTATCCCTTAGCTTGTGTTAAATAAACAGTATCTGTAATGTTTGTACATTCCCAAGTGATGGCATTTGGGGGCTATATGTTGATAATAACTGTTAAATTTATTTGCTTTCCACCATCTCCTCTAGGGAGCAATGCTGAACTCCCTTTTCCAATTCAGAACAGATCCTGCTTTCTCTGGGCTATGATGGGAAAAGTTTAAGGCATTATTGGCTCTGGGATTTGTGCCAAAGTGTACATGGCATGGAGGTTCTGACAAAGCCCCCATGCATTTGGGATTCTGGCAATGGGAATGAGGAATGCATTTACACTCCGGCGGCTTCTGCATGACACCAGAATAGCTAGTTGATAGGAGTAAAAATGGTTGCCCTGTGCTCACTTGGCCACAGGTTGTCCAAGTCCCTGTCATGTCTAAGCTGGATTTGGACCATCTGTGGGACTCAGGAGGCCCAGGAGAGTAGTGCTGGCTGAATGAGATTGTGCCAGACTTGAGTGCCTGGGCAATGATCAGTCTAAAATGTGCTGCCACTTAATCACTGCAGCATTTTAAATTTACTCTTGCCTGCTTCTTCTAGGTAGGAAGCAGCATGAGACATGGACAGAATAATGTCTAAGTCCTACTCTGGTTTTCCCCTAAAGAGACTACAAACACCGCGGGGCCAGAGCAATGACACAAGCGGTAAGACGTCTGCCTTGCCCCCCGCTGGCCTGGGGCTGACCGCCGTTCGATCTCCCGGGGTCCCATGAGGTCACCCAAGCCAGGAGCGATTTCTGAGTGCATAGCCAGGAGTAAGCCCTGAGTGTCACAGGGTGTGGCCAGAAAACAAACAAACAAAAAAAGAGACTACAGACACCTTTCTAAGTCTGCCTGAGCCTTTTTATCATCACCTATAACATCAAAATATGCTATTATGACTAGCATACAGTTTTTGTAAGATAGTAAAATGGATAATAAAATTACATATGAAATATCATATAGGTTAATACATGCATATGTATATATGCCTCTGGATAAAGAGACAAGCACCCTAATTGTATGTATAGTACATGCAAAGAATGCAATTATAATTCCTTCCAAATTCCCTTCTCTGGTATAAAAAGATAAATGTATTTAGATAAGCTTAGCTAAATATGACCTGAAAAAATATGAAGGAAGGAGAAACAGAGAAAAAGAACAGAGGAAGTGTGTCATTTGTCATTTTCTAGCTTTCACTTTTTTCTCTTAGTGTGATATGCCTCACAAAAATACTCGATTTCACACTCTCAAGCTGCAAGGGAATAGCCACTAAAAACGTCTGTACAGTACTCATAAAAGGCATTATGGTGCTCTCTCTGGGAGAAATTTCTTTTCCTCTTTCTCTTCTTTCTCCTTCTTTCACTGAAACCTTTCCCCTTTTAGAGATGTCAACTGAGACCTGAAAAGTCATTTTGAGCCCATGAAGTATAAGAATGGGCATAAGAGCCAAAGCACTGAGGACAGTGACATAAAAAAAGAAAACCCAGTCTCTCTGCAGGGCTGAGTTCCAGAACCAGCCATTGATTGCCTACTATGCTCTTATTGCAGGGATCAAATTAATTCCTTTCTTCTTACATCACTAGGATATTTTTTTTATTTGGTGGTAGCTGAAGACAAATCTATCCCTAACAAAAAGCAGTAGCTGATGCCACCTAGGAAGCTTTTCAGCCATCAAACACTCTGGAGAGAAATGGGAGATAGGACTCTGTCTGTGGCACAAAATACATTATATTGTACTGCTGAGTCTAGTTTTTAGGGTTTCAGATTGATAAAGCAGCTGTACCCTAATACTAATCAGTAGTTATCTGGGGTGCTCATTTGAAATTAAAAATTTGATTTTATATTGGAGCAAACTTCTATGGTGAGCTTACTGAGCGATGCAATGCAAGTTGTTTTTGAAAGGGAATTTCTCATGCATAGTTCTCACCACATAGATTTTTGGCATGTTCTGACCCTATGTTCATGAATCTTGGACATGAAATAAAAATAGTGCATCAGACTGGGGATGCCAGATAGAAGTGACTGAACAAAGAACAAAACTGAGTTGTGTGTGGATTTATATGCATTGTCTATGCATAAATACACACGTACGCATCTACTTTCTCTAAATTCATCTAGCCCTTGATGTCTATCGTTCAAAAATATAAATTCAAACTTACTTTTCCTTCTAGGAAAAGATTAACTCATTGTTTTTTCTATTCATTTACTAAGTGATTTTTAATGTTTTGTGTCATTTATTTTGTTAGATATTAAATATAAAGTATGATATAAAGAATGGCATGCTTCACAAGCAGTAATACAGAAGCTAATAAAAATTAGAAAATGTTTCATTACTCAAATGTTTTTCATCTTCTTATTTGATGAAATGAATTTCTTATTGTCAGATGGCTTTTATACTATCAACCCATTACACAGATTTGTGTTTGAGCTTTTTATGCATTAAATAGTAAGAAAATCATACTACAAATATTTAACCCTATATTATCCTCAGATATTTTGTGTGAATTTAAATACTCATCTAAAATAAATTGCTGTACTTCTATGTTGAATATATCAAATCAGAATAGATTAATTCTCTAATTGTATACTTAGAAAAATTTAGTTTATTTGCAACCTATTAAAGACAGCAGAGAACTGTAGAAGCAAAGCTGAATATACAAAAAAAAATGACATATTTGAGAGCTGTTCAAATTTTCCACATTAGAGGAGAGAGTCTTTCTGTAAGCTTTCCATAAAAGTTCAGGATGGTCTTTCTCTAATAACAAGTAAGAGACAGAAGTATTTGGTGTCTTGTTTAAATCCTCAGTCTACCCCATATCAATCATTGATAGATTGAGGTCATCCTAAAGGGCAAGTCATTTCTAACATAAGTTCATCAGTGTTACTTTAATTCATAATATCTTACAATGCAACAAAAATGAAATTGTCAAAGGTGATGAAAATGTTATGTATAATAAAGTTTAAAAATGTAAGACAAAAACATGAATTATGTGGCAAATATAGATAATAAAGTTAAAATATAAGCTTATTAGATTAAAATACATTAGGTTGAAAAATAGACTGAAAATGAAAGACATTTTTAACAGTATCTCAGAGACAAGAGAGATGAGGGCTGGTAGGTGCAGCTCATGACATGAAGCTCATCACATAGAGTGATGAGTGCAGTTGGAGAGATGACTACACTGAAAACTATCATAACGATGTGAATGAATGAGGGAAGTAGAAAGCCTGTCTCGAGTACAGGTGTCGGGGGGGTGGGGAGGAGGGAGATCTGGGAAAATGGTGGTGGAAATGTTGCACTGGTGAAGGGGGGTTGTTCTTTACATGACTGTAATCATACAACTATAATCATATTTTAATCATGGTGTTTAAATAAAGATAATTATAAAAAAAGAAAAATAGACTGGACATGGCTGGAAATAGATTAATGAATTCAAAGATGGACAGAGAAACACCCAAAGGTAGACATAGAAAAATCTGAATCAGGGGCCAGAGCCTTGCACGCAGCTAATCCAGGACGGATGGTGGTTCAAGTCCCGACATTCCTTATGGTCCCCCATACCTGCCAAGAGCAATTTCTGAGCACAGAGCTGGGAGTAACCCCTGAGTACTGCTGGGTATAACCCTCCCTCAAAAATAAAGAAAAAAAAAAGAAAACTTCAAATTGTTTTGGAATACAGAGAACATGAGAATGAAAGGAAAGAAGAGAATGTAAGAGACATTTGTCACACAAAACTGAAGACTTATGTAATTGGAGCCCCAACAGAAGAGTAAATAGAGAGGAGGAATTGTTTGAAGGAACAATAAGCAATTTTTTTCAGGAAGTGGTGACAAGTTTTACTTCTGGTTTATCCATGGAAATTACAAAATCCAAAGACAATAGAAAAATGTAAAGCTTTAAGAATATATTTCTGTGAGTAACAATATATTCTTCTAGATTATAAAAAGAAAATAAAGACCCCCTTTAGGGAACAAGAAATGTTCTTCTTGAGCTTTTTTTTTTCTTGTTCCTTTGTGTGCTAGAACTGTTTGAATGTCAAACAATGCACATTTTACCTTCTTGTATGCTGAATAATTTTCAATTCCTAGAAATACTCTTGAGCTTTGTTCTGGAATATAGTCGAAGCTACTTAAAATGTTTGTTTTTCTTTTAAGACTCACTACACAGGACCCCATGACTTTTGCTACAATTTGTATCCATAACTAATTATTGTCCTCTTTGCCCACCCACCCCCATTTAAAAAATTTTGCCCACAGCCAGCAGTGCTTAGAGTTTACTCCTGGATCTGTGCTCAGGAACCATTACTGATGAGGTTGGGAGACCAGATGATATTCTGGGGATCCAACTCAGGTTGGTCATATATAAAGCAAGTGCCCTACCCACTGTACTATCTGGCCTTATTTCCCCTTCTTGAGGCAGATTCCTCATATTATGCCCCATGAAGCTGAAGGAGTTCCAGTCTGGCTATGGTAATATGCATTTTGGTCCTTGTTGTATGGCCATGTAAGCATCATCTTATTTTTTATTATTTTTTTTAAAAATTGAATCACTGTGAATTACAGTGTTATAGAGTTATACATGATTCCATTTCAGGTATACAATGTTCTAACACCAGTCTCTTCACCATTGTCCCCTTTTCTCTACCAACATTCCTAGTTTCCCTCCCTCCTCACAAGCCTTCCTCTATAGTAAGCACTTTTTCCTTATACCGTGATCATAATTTTCCCTTCCCTGATCAATGCCTTCCATTTCACCTTAATTGCAAGCTTCCTACTAAAGACCAATTCCCTTTCTCTTTGTTTTATTTGCCTTAAAGTCAAATAATTTATTCCTACATAGATGTATCTAGAGAGTATTATGTTGAGCAAAGTTAGTCAGAGGGAGAAAGACTGAATGATCTTTCTCATCTGAGGGATATAAAGAAACTTAGTAGGGGAATAACAAATGCCAGAAGGCAACAGAGACATCATTCTTATTCCTTTCTGCTGGGTCACTAATGGTTTCTTCAGGGACTGAAACAATAATACAACAAGTAGGGCACTTGCCTGTGGCCAACCTGACTTTGTTCCTAAGCATTTCATATTGCCCGCACTTGCCTTGCACTACCAAATGTAATTAAAGGGGACCTTTATAGAAATGCAGGGTTCCCTGATCTCTAGTCTACCATCCTATGAATTGTAAGCCCATAAGCCTTTTTGTATTCTTGGCTTTGTTTTTCTAACTTAGAGTTTTCCCATTTCTTCCTTTTTCCTATATACTATAGCCTGAAATTATTTTCATGGCATTAAGATGAGATAATTTTAGATCTCATTTCACTTATTTCCATCTCAGAGAGATAGTAATTGTCTTTTTTTGCCTGCTGTCCAGCATCTTTAAATTATTGTTTGCTTTTGCTTTGTTTAGATGAGTATATTTTGTCCATATATCATGTCATGAAATGGAAGTTATCTTTTCATTAAGTTCTGTTTCCACAGTGTCCAGTGCTCATTAAATGTTTTCTAAAAGAATTTATTATGAAAATATCATCTTATTTCCAGTTTTACCATATGAAACATCTCATTAAGCAGGGACTATTGGAACAAAAATGTTTATTTATATAAAAATATAGCTAAGAACTAAAATATGGTTCTATCCGTTGGCATAATATTCAGATTTCTTTAGCATGGGAGCTTTTTAGAAACTTGCAAAGAATATTTTTCATATAATATGAAGAAAATTCTTCTGACTCTTCTGATGAAACATTTTATGGAAACGAGAAATGTGTTATTCTTGCTTTCCTTCCTGTTTCATGTTAATAGTAGCTATACATCTCGAATAAAAAGGAGGCTGAGCTAAATGAATTTTTCTAGAATCCGGTACAGAAAAATACAAGCAATGGCAAAATGGGAATAGACCTTATTCTATTTTTGCACTATATTCTTTAGATACATGAAAGTCAGTCTAAAACAAGAACCACTTCTCTTTAATTCTTCTCTTAGCTTCAGCAGTCCTTTTTAATTCTATGTAAGGAGAGTTATTTCCAATTTGTTCAAAGAAAATACATGTTATTTTATGCAAGTTGTATGACAACAAAAGTTATGTCCCAGTATTCAAATATCATCATAAAGTTATTTTGCTGAGCTATGTTTATTCTGACAATTCAACTTCTGACATTTTTGTATCAAGACACTAATGCTTTTGTATGGCCAAGTAGGAACTGGGAAGCAGATCTGGAACAATATCTTGCATTTTTGTAAATATAGTGTTTATTTTGGTTTTATTATTTGTTTTGATTTCTAGGCCATACTTGAGGGCTACTCCTGGTCAGTTTAAGTGCTGTGTTGGGCCTGAACCTGGATCTTTTACAGGCAAAGCATGAGATGATCATGGGATCCTCTGGGATTTTTTTTTATAATTTTTATTTTGACAATATTGGCTTAAATATCTTTCACAGTAGTATTTTAGGTACAAATTAACATTGAATCAGGGGAATTCCCATCACCAAATTTGTCTTCCCTCCACCCCAGTTCCCATTTTGCATCCCATATCCCCCACCCTCACCTCCCGGGCTGCTAGAATAAGTGGTCCCCTCTGTGTCTAGCTTACTACTTGGTGATCATATATCTGTTTGGTTCTGGTACCCTTCCTTATTTCCCCCTCAATTTGAGAGGTGGAACTAGATAGTTCACATTATGTGGTTTTGTCTGTAGAAAAGAAAAGCAATAAAATGGGGTAAAAATCAAGTACACCAAAAATGGGCGGAGTCCTTCTAGACTACTCTCAACCTCATTTGAGAGAGGAAAGGAGAAAAGGAATTGAAACACCACAACAATACAAAAAGAAATATCATATAAAATATCCAGTAAGCACTACATAAATAAAGACAAGCACCATATACTAGTCTCAGTCCTGAAATAAAACCATGCCAGAGCACAAAAAGAAAGATAAAGATAAAATAAAATAAAATAAAATAAAATTGGAGACATCAGTTTCAGTATCTACACCAAAACAAAGAAGTCAAAGAAAAAAAATAACTAAATGGATAGATAAAAAATATTATTTTGTGCCTTATTTTTTTTTCTGCATAGGCACAGTAAATATTGGGGGCATTAGAAAGGGAAATCCCTTGGCCTAGGAGATACAGGGTTTCTCCACCCTTGAAGTATACTGTCATGGAATTAACTGTAGACTCTTTGCGTGTTCATTTACTCTCCCCTTGGTGCTTTTGTGATGTATGGAAGATTTTTGCTTTGTCATGGGTAGTAAAATCAGAACTCTGTCTCTAGAGATCTTGGTGCCTGCAAAGGTCAAGGAACAGAGCTTATGATGAATTCTTTCTTTGTGGTTCTAACAGTTATGTTCTTTCAGTGTTGTTTTAATCTGTCTTCTGTAGTTGGTGGTCATGGTTATTGCGCTGCTCTTAGGATGGAGCCTGGGATAGAGTCTTTCGTTATGTTTCCAGAAGACCCGTTCAGTTGCGATTGTCTTAGTCAGACCTCTGGAATTAGAGATCTTGTTTGTTTTATGGATCATAGACCAAAGCCTAGGCTAGAGCTTTTTTATTGGTCCCCCTCTGAGACTTTTTTATTTAGCTAGAACCTAAGGGACTTGGGGCTTAACTTGCTTCAAGAATAAGGCTAATATTTGCAAGACAATTTCAAGTTTTGCTTTTTATTTATAATTTTTGTTACTTTGTGATATCTGGCCATATGCTATGAGGAGGAAACAACCCATGGCAATGAATAGAGAGAAAAGATGGTTTATTTAGTATGTAGGTAGAATGGCCTGTTATGGCCCCTTGGCAGGGCAGCTGTTAAGAGTTTTTTTTTAATACAAAAATTCTGTGAGCTTTCAGCTTTGAAAGGTCTTAGAGTTTGACATCTCTGGAAGGCTTATGGAACCACAGCTGCTCAGAGAGTTTAGTTAGTTTAGCCATAACTCTTAAATTGCCAGTAACCTTTTTTGGGTTTGCTATTACAAACTCAGCTGGAAGTAGCTTGTGATTTGACAGAAACTTCAAATTTAAAGAAGAAGCTAATTTCTTATACAGTGCCTTCCATAGGTCAAAAAAGAAAACTCAAAGGTGTCTTCAGAGAAACTAATTAGATGGCAAAATGAAACTGATCCTTCTTTCTTTGGACCCTTTAAAGGAAGATGCTACCCTCTGACCTTATAGTTCTCTGAAGGTTGATCATAGAAATGCTCAAAGAGAACAAGCTCTGAGTGCAGTGACCCTATTGGTTGAAGAAACTAATATGACTGTCATTGAGAATGCCCCTTTCTTAGGGTTCAAGCTACCACTGAAAAGTCTTTCTCATTTCATTATTCTATACATATCTGAATTCTTTCAATGTGGCAGGCAGATCCTTTACTTGGTGTAGTAACATGGCAGCAACATAGACAAGGCCCTATCACTGACTTACAATCAAAAGAAGTGATATTTTTGTTTTGTTTTGTTTAAAATAAGCCTTAATTTTAGTTAGTACAAGTATTTTGAAAGAAGAGCATAGTTGTTGTGTAGCTTCATAGGTTGGGGTTGACCAGCATAACACAGTTTTGGTGGGTAACAGGATAGGTTATTATCTTCCTTCAGAAAAGCCATTCTGGCTTGATTTTGATAGAGTAGGAGATTCCAGGTGACTAAATAACATCTTTCTTTCTTCCCTTTCTAGTGGCATCAGAGAAGGTACTTCAAGAAACATTTTGTGTCACTCACACCAGAAAGGAGATTTTATGTACAAGAGAAGGAATAGGTCTGAGTGTCTGAATAACTTTCATTTGGTCTATCTTTTGAGTTGAAAGCAAAGCTCCATATTGATAAATATTAATAAAATGTATGCATCTTAATTAACAAATGCCTACTAATATAATGTAGACCAAATCTGTATTAATATAATTAACTATTGAATTATATAATGAAATTTTAGTAAAATGTTTATGGTGTGCCTGGACAAGAGATAAACTATATTTTTTTCATTATTAATTTACTCTGTTCATAACATTTTTATTAGCTTCACTTGTCCATTTGGTCCATTGGCAAAATAAATCATAGTTAAATCCTTGCTCTCTCAAGATTGTGAGATTCAGACTTATTTCTCTCACTATTTCAAGTTATATCCCAAGACCATAATGGTATCACTTTGGATTATAGATTTGACTGACTTAGAAAAATAACCCTAAAAATGAATAATAGACAAACATTTATTTAATTTTTTTCTCACTAGAATGAAAGTTCTCTAAGAATAGAGCTAACTTTTGCTCTGTTCTCTGCTCTTAACTTTTGCCTTGCACACTGTAAGTAATACAAACATTATATATATTCTTTTTTGTAATAAATGACTATAAAGACAAATCAGTCTAATCAAGTAACTGCGCATAAGGTGAATAATACTAGTAAGAGAATTTCATTCATAGTGCTATGGGAGTTGTGTAGTTGTTACTAGTTCTTATCGACCTAACTTGAAAATTCATGTCTAGAAGTTTATGTAAAATAGAACTTAGATTTAACTCCTTAATTGAATATGTCCTGGGTCCTGGGAACAATCGGCCTGTGGCCCTTCTAAGTACCCTAGGCTTCCCCACAATAATGGAGACCGGATGTCAAGATTAAGTATCCAACAAAGACAAAATAGAACCTACATTTCCATTTGATGCCATTAGCCTCCAAAATCGTATAAAGTCACATTGTGGTCACAATTCACACTCTTAGAATTCCAGGGCAAGGAGAAAGACCCCTTTCTTCATGGGAAGAGGATAAACAAAACATCATTTTTTGCTTGTTTTATTATTTTGGCCACACCCAGAGTATTACTCAGGGTTTACTCCTGGCTCTGCACTCAAGGCTCACTTTTGGTGGGGCTCAGAGGATTATATTCCTGGTATCAGGAATCAAACCCAGATTGACCTCATAAAAGGCATGCGCCCTATACTCTCTGCTGTCTCTCTGGTTGATTATATCTGTAACATGACACTGTAAGTAAAGCACGTGGAATGAAAAATTTTGGAAGTCATCTTTGGAAAACAAAATTTGAAGGAGTAAAAATCTGATATGGGTACTATGGAGTAAACAGATACCAAATTATCTCTTTTGCATTGGTGAAAAAAGTAGAGTATATGTATTTATATATTGGGATTATATATGTATGGATGTATATGGATGTTATAAGGATACATATGTATTTGCTGGGGCTATATGTATATAGATGTATATGGATATAAAGATGTATGTATATGCTGGGGGTAGGTAAGAATAAAGCCACATATTTCATAGCAGTAAAAATAACATGTAGTAAGTGTGTTTGCTTAGGCATCTGTGTTCAGGTCATACTGCGGAGAGTAAGAACCTACTTTCATTTACCATCTAACTGAACATAAAATTCGATGTATGTAAGCCACTCAATCCACAATACAGTGAAACATAGAATGTGTTGTTAAAACAAAAAAGACATATGGATATATCAGTCAGGTTCAAAGAAACCTTTGGGCAGGTCCTACTTGCTTATTGCTAGACCATTAAGAATCCTGAAAATTTCTTCTACTTCTCCAAAATCAGGAAAAAGTTGTAGAGAACACTTTTTGTTAGATGCTCAGATATGATGCTTCAATATCTGAGCACAAGTTTTTCAATATTTCCCCAGTATCTTCAAATCCTGAAGATGTTAATAGGAGACTAATTCCCTTCTGGTGAGGTAAGTCTAGGCTATATATGTACTATAATACATATTCCTGCCTATGCAACTTAATTCCCTTTATTTTTCATAAGTTATTTTTCTCTCTTGCTCTCTTAACTCATTCTAATGTAAGTAAGTGTAACTGACAGCCATAGAAATTGGGAGACTCCTCACAGATCTAGTAGAAATCAAACCAATGAAAGAAAGAAATGGTTCAATGAGCCTGTGTGTCAGATGTGGACAGAAATGGGGCAGAGGGTACATATGAAGAAGAAAATAAGACCAATGGGGAAAGTGCTGGCAATAGACGTCCATGGAGAGGAGGCATCTCTGCATTTAATGTGAAGTATCGAATTCCTTGCCAGTCTTCTATGAACACTGGAGCAGATTTAAAACCCACTTAATGAGAAAAATTCTGACTTAGAGGTGGACCCTTCCTTAGCTTACTCTTCTATGCTGAAGGCATACATACACTAGGGATTTTCTACCAGTTCAATGCCTCAAGCCTTTGAGATGGACTTCCCATCTCTCGTCTTCTCTTATTCTGATCTTTTTCCACTATGTTTTGGGAAAACTTTTATAATTCTTTTAATGATACTTTTAAAATAGAAATCTCAAGTTTTTACTTCATTTTGCACGTAGGCAGATCTCTTTTGTCCTACTAGTTCCAAACCACCAACCAAGGCTTATTATAATGTCTCATAACCTTAGCAATGAGTGTGAATTCTTGTGTCTTCTCTGACAGAGAAGTATACAAGTATATGTTTTGTACTTTGGGAGGTTTTTTTGGGAAGGAGGCAGCTATTGCTTGTTTGGAACCCAGGACAGGCTCTGTGCTAGGATGACATCCAATGGTGCTTGAGAAAAGCATATATGGTGCCCAGAATCAAATTGGGGCCAGTGGCATGCAATGCAAGCATCTTAACCTCTGTTCATCACTCTAGCCCCTGTGTTTAGAATTTCTATTAGAGTTGCTCTCAAGCTAAAATATAGTGAGCTATTAGATGTCTTATTGTGAATGTATCATCATGATTAATATCAATTTGTACAAACGAGGTTCTTGGTATGTTGTTGTTGACTGGGTGGATAATTTAAACCCCAACGAAGGAAAACTTTAGAGGTTAAGTATGGTTTAAGGAGATGCCTTAGGGAGACTCACATAAGTGTCAAGTAGACAAGAGATTAAATTTGTGACGGTTACTTTATGTGAGAAGTTGACTGGTTTAAGAGCTTTCTTGAAAGCTAAGAGACTATTCTTTCTGGATATATCTGTGAGTATTTTTCTGGAAGAGGTAAGCATTTGACTCAATAGACTTAAGAGATTATTTCTCACCATTGTGCACAGGCAATATCCAATTTCAAGGAATACATGAATAAATCAAAAAAGCCAAGGAAAATTATATTTGTCTTTTCTTAGGCTGGGACACATATCTTTCCTGATATTCAGAGGAGCTCCTGGTTCTTGTTTCCAGGTTAAATGGAAAGGTGTCTGAACAGTTCCTGGTATTCTCAGACCTTTGGATTAAGCCTGACTTTACCACTGACTTTGTAGCTTGCAGTGGGATCCCTTGACTGCCACAACTGCACGAACCAATTTCTATGATAACTCTTCATAAATATTTAAATGCATTAGGCATTTATATATATAATATATATATTGTATGTAATATATATATTGTATATATAAATTATATTGGCTGTATTTCTCTGGGTAACCCTGGGGAAAAAAAAGCCATCTCCATATACCATAGCCAATAAACAGAGAATAAAGAAAGGCAGATCCCAAGCTGGCTCAACACTCAAACTCAGGTGTGGCTTTCAATGGATCTCACACTCACTCTATTCATGTTTGTAAAGCAGTTTGTGAGCATATCTACGTGGGTTCTTTAGAAAGCATGATCTTTTTTTTTTCTTTTTTTTTTTTGGTTTTTGGGTCACACCCGGCAGCGCTCAGGGGTTACTCCTGGCTCTATGCTCAAAAAATCGCCCCTGGCAGGCACAGGGACCATATGGGGTGCTGGAATTCGAACCACTGTCCCTCTGCACGAAAGGCAAAAGCCTTATCTCCATGCTATCTCTCCAGCCCCGAAAGCATGATCTCTTCTAAGACCTCCAGCATGGTCTTCCAAAGATGGTATGCTCCATTACAGACATAGCACTCATTTTGTTTACTCACTCATTTCTTCCACAACCAAATAAAATAAATGAATTTGAAAGTTGATCTACCCTGGATTTTCTTAGCACTGAAGAGGGTGAAGATTGATATATACCTATACAATCAGGCTATTTTACCTTAGAACTCCAAATTTTCATGTCACTTGTTACATGAAAAATGTCTGAATTCATCTTTAATACCAGTTTTATATTATACATATAAATATATGTAGCTATTCATATTCATTCATAATAAGTTTTTAGTGAGAAACTTTTTTTAAACTAGATATATAAGTCAATTATGCATTCATTTTAAAGTTTTACAAAATGGTCACATACATTTTCGTTATCTTCTCTTTGCTTTCTTATTTTGTGAGGAGCAAACATGGCAGTTCTCAGAGCTTATTCTTGGCTTTGTGTTCAAGAATCAATTCTAGTGGTGTTTGGGGGACAATATGAGGAGTCAGGATTAGACCTGGGTTAACTATATGAAAGGCAAGCACCTAACTGAAAAGACAAGTTTTACTACATTTATTTTCTCTAGGCTATGGGTTTAACTATAGCCCAAATGTGAAACATTTCATGATGTTTTCTTCATCTTTTATCCCATTTTACAATACTTCAAGGGAAGAGGCAAGTTTTCCAAAAATGTACTGCACGGATGTGTTCATATTTAAAAAATGTAGTTTGAGTGATTCGGGTTATAAACACCTAAGTACCTCTCTAACAGGAAGAGAATAAAAAAGTGTGACAACTCAAGCAGAGAGGAGTTCTGAATCTGTATCCAGCGATTCTACCAAATTCTTAAAAACAGCAATTTCAAATTAGGACAGCTATGAATGTCACAGCTTGTGAGGGCTGCCATAGCACCATGCCTTCTTCAATTGTTTGACAGGCATCTTATTTGACACTAGACTAGAGGCACCAGTTCTTTGCTTGTGCCAGGCCAGGCATCAATAATTGACCAGCCACTTTCAGTTGTTGAGAATAAATATGAGACAGGAGAGCACTTGTATTTTTGTACAGTCCCTTAGTCAACTCATTTAATGGATATCATAGAAGATATTCAAAGTATAGACAGTCATTGTCCCCCAGAGGAAACTAAGACTAATGGCAAACACAGTACAGCTTAATAAGATCTTAGAGAAGACAGGGTACTATGGTCACCTAGCGTGAGATATGAAGGAAGGAACAAACACAGGGAAGTGTTCTTAGAGAAAAAAAAGCCATTAAACTCATCATATGTTCAGAATGAACAACTTTGGAGAAGTCATGTGAGTGGGTTGTAAGAGTGACTTGACAGAGAGAGTTACTCATATATCAGCCTGGTTAATGATAGCCAAGAACATTCCTGATGATGCCCACTGTCCTTCTGTCCTTTGGAGGGTAGAGCATTTCTATAGGCATGATTGACAATGACAGTTTTGAAAACTCGTGAGCACGATCATTTAGAAAGCTGTCTCTTACACTGAGTGGGAACAATTCAAGACATAGTGTTGGATGCTTTCTGGAAGAAAACCAAGGCAACTAGTTTTTCCCTTCTCCTGTTTCCTGGAGTGGCTTGTGTCTTATAGACTCATATAGCCAATCAGAATTGGCACCAGAGGGTGAGTGGAAAGTGAACTATGTCAGGTTGGTGGCTGTATTGACAAGAATTTTGTTGAGGTCCCAGACCTAAAGTACTTAGGGAAAAAAAAGTGGCTCAGAGAAGGCATAGGGCATCTACACCATCAATTATAGTGACTGTAATGTTTGAAATAATATTAAATCCTTCACATGTTGAGAGCATTTTTCTAAGGATGTTCTAACTAAACTTTTCCAGAGAAATGGCTGATCTCACTCCTAATTCTTTCTGAAATGACCACCTTCCATCCCCCTGTGGCCTCTGGGGTCTGGTTTCTAGCCTTGACCACACTTGTATTATTTACTAAAGTCAAACCAGCTTAAGTCTAGTAAAATTCATGTTTTTGTCCTGGGATCAGTGAATTCACTCGGCTCTAGAAACACAATGAGATAAATACACTTCTCAGTTATCACTTAGAAGAGCAAAGACCAGAAGGAAAGAAATTTAGAAGGGTAGAAACTGAAGGATATAAAGGACCCAGAAGAAGGGTGGTATCTAAATATGGAAGGTGGTATTGAAACATAAACTCCTTCCCAGGGGGTGTATGTTCTCTGGCTCTGAAGATCCAGGTAGGTTAACCAGGGTAAGAGTGTTCTATGTGCTGCCTTGATTGGATAGGTGTCAGGCCATTGTGAAAGGTGGCTTTAAAGGTTTTCTGTTATCAGCTACCAGGAACAGAAAGATCAAGGAATTTAAAAAAAATAAACTAATAAATTTTAAGGGAGTAATTTGAATTTATCCATCTCACCTAACAAGTGCATAAGAATGGTTGAGCCTCAGCTTTCTCATCTGAGAATTTCATCTCTATCTTCTGTACTTAACAAAAATGATATACACTTCTTATCACCTTAGTAGGACTGCCCAGGAAGTTGGTTGTTTCTTTTTTTAATCATCTGTGAAGTCGTAGATGGAGGAAGGCATTACCATTTAATATTATTTCCCACTGTTAGGCATTGGAAGTGTCTTTAGTACAATGCTGGGGTGTCAGATTAATTCTCTCATACCTTATTCAAAAGCACAACCTGACACTTGTTAAGATTTGCTTTTCATTTCCTTTTTTTTTTTTTTTTTTGATGGAAAGGGGAGAATGAGGAGGATGGTGTTTTGAAAAGATCTACATGCACTCTTCACTAATTTCAACCCCCAGCGTCCCAAACAGTGAGAGGTTTCGTTTAATCACCAAGCAAGCCTGTCCTGGAAAAAGACTGCACCACAAGGGGAAGCTGCTCATACAGTTTCCATGGCTGCCTGCAGCAACAATATATTTTCTTTTTCTGAGCTAAGCATTGCTAATTTTAGCCAAAGATTATCTGGAAAGTAAGTAAGTAAGTAAGTAAGTAAGAAATAGACGAAAAGCAATTTTTACCTGAGCCACACAGAGCCTCTGAGAACCTTGCCTGAGAAAGATATTGCTTGAAAAAGCAGCTACGTCACTCCAGTGCCTTGGGGAACGTTTATCAACTGCTTCCTCTCAACACCTGGAAGAAGGAAGGAGAATATTCCGTTTTTAGTAAGAAACTGAAACTCAGTGGTTGAAGTAGTTTTCTTTAAATCATTAGAGCCTTTCTTAAAAAAATAAAAAAAAAAACTGAGAATCCTTCAGTAATCTTCATTCCAGACCCATCTCTGGGACCAAACTCTCTCTGGAATGGATCAGTATTTGCTTTGAGGGTTACATGATTTTTGAATGCTGGCTTTGGTAAGCTTGAAAAAGAGACTTACATGAAAGGGACAGTAAGTCATATCTGTCCCCTGGTTATTTTGATTTTGAACAATATGGTAGGTAAACTTAAAAACTGATACTTTCTTTCATGAAAATCTAGATACTGCTTAAGTGACTTTAAATTATATTGGAAGAATTCAAGAGGCAGACGTGTTCCTTATGATCTTAGCTGCTGTATTTTTATATGCCAGATCCTTCCTGGTCCTCCCCAGGTAAAAGTTAATAATGGTTGGTTTAAACTGCACTTGGATTCAAAGACAATGTCTGTCTGGATGAGCTTTAAATGAGGAGGCTGCGGGGTTTCATTAAGAGACCGGAGAGCTGGGTCAGGCCTCATGGGTAAGGTCCAGATGTGTTGGCTGCCAGTGAAAACATTATAGGTTAACCTTGTGGCTTGTAAGAATCCAGGTGGGGTTCTAGAAGTTCTTTCCAGGTTCTTGCCAAGTTAGTAAATGTAGCTGGGGTGTGGATATCTTGTCAGGGAAGCACTTCAGCAGAATTCAAAATATCCTGTTGTTTTCCCTTCTCAATTCTTCTCTTAGAGGTTTCCTTTCTATTAATGTAGATAATCTAGATAACTAGCCAAAGCAGTCAGCCTGTAGGGAATTGGATTGCTTGTTAATCTAAGACAGATGTCAGAGTGACCTGCAATCCCAGAAGTAGAAAGAAAACCCTTTTGAAACTCTCACTGGTTTCTGAGCAGGAGGCTGTAGGGGGGAAGTGAATGGGAAAAGGCAGCATGAGGGACTGTTCCTCACCCAAAAGCTTTCTGGGGAATTCCACAAGGACACTCAAGAGTGGAATTAAATTTCTCTAATTGGGAGCCCAGGGAATAGATGTATCTAACATAGGGCAGTTCTGGTTTCTGAATGGGTTTATTTCAAGCATGAAAGTTAAGGGATTTTCAAGCCACATCCTGCCTCAGGTGACCTGAAACTATTCAACTCAGTGTGTGGTGAAGTCTTGGAGAAATAACTTTCTAAGAAAGATCTTAAAAGAATTAACATCTAAGATATACAAGGTACTGACAAAACTTAACAAGAAAATAACATCTAACTCCAACAAAAAGTGGGAAGAAGATGGGCCAAAGAGATATCACAGCGGTAGGGCATTTGCCTTGCACACAGCTGGTTGACCCAGGACAGACCTTGATTCTATTCCCAGCATCTCATATGGTTCCCCAAGCTTACCAAGAGTGATTTCTGAGTAAAGAGCCAGGAATAA
The DNA here is from genome assembly GCF_024139225.1 of Suncus etruscus. Lineage (NCBI taxonomy): Eukaryota > Metazoa > Chordata > Mammalia > Eulipotyphla > Soricidae > Suncus > Suncus etruscus. The sequence continues at coordinate 22,733,726 of NC_064855.1, forward strand.
CCCCTGAGCACCACCTGAGATTGACCCAAAAACAAAACAAAAAAGAAAATAAAACAGAAAAAAATTGGGGAGAAGAGGAGCTGGAGAGATAGCATGGAGGTAGGGCATTTTCCTTGCATGAAGAAAGATGGTGGTTCAAATCCCGGCATCCCATATGGTCCCTGAGCCTGCCAGGAGTAACCCCTGGGATCTGCTGGGTGTGACCCAACCTCCCCCCAAATGGGGAGAAATAATGAACATTCACTTCCTCAAAGAAGAAATAAAAATGGCTTAAAGGCACATGAAAAAAATGCTCCACATCACTAGTCATCAGGGACACGCAAATCAAAACAACAATGAGGTACCATCTCATGCCACAGAGACTGGCACACATCACACACACACAAAAAAGAACAATCAGTGTTAGCAAGAATGTGGGGAGAAAGGAACTCTCATTCACTGCTGGGAGAATGCTATATATTCCAGCCTTTATGGAAAACAATATGGAGATTCCTCAAAAAACTGGAAATTGAGCTCCCATATGATCCAGCTATACCAGTCTTGGGATATATTGTAGGAACACAAAAACACAATACAAAAATGCCTCTGTACACCTATATTCATTGCAGCACTATTTAAAATAGCCAGACTCTGAAAATAACCCAGATGCCTGACAACAGTTGAATGGCTAAAGAAACAGTGGTATAACTATACAATGGAATACTATGCAGCCATCAAGAAAGATGAAGTCATGAAAAATTCCTATACTTGAATGAACATGTAAACTATTGTGCTGAGTGAAATAAGTCAGAGGGAGAAACATAAACATAGAATAGTCTCACTCATCTATGGGATTTAAGAAAAATAAAAGATAGTATGCAGAGACAATAGAAATGAGGTTTGAAAGGTCCAGCCTATGAAAGGTTCAGTTTATCACAAAGAATGGTGAGTGCAGTTAGAGAAATAGTTACACCAACAACTATTAGAACAATGGTAGTGAGTGATAGAATGCCTGTCTCTAATACAGGCAGGGTTGGGGGAGGAAGGAGATAAGGGGCATTGATGGTGGGAATGTTGAACTGGTGAAGGGGGTTGTTCTTTTTAATAACTGAAACCCACCTACAAACATGTTTGTAATCATGGTGCTTAAATAAATATATTATTAAAAGATCAGCATGGTTGACTAGAATGAGAGAGGGAAGCAATTTCTGGGAACAGAACTAATAAAAAATAGCCTGTGAGCAGTTGTTTAGCAGTCTTACATTTTCCCTCCAGAGCACTGAAGGGTCTCGAAGTTCAAGTACAGTTGGGCAACACAACTGTCTATACCTGGAGAGTTCACCTGGGTCACTGGAAGTGGTAACCAAAGCAATGACAGGCTTCTTTTATACTAGAGAATTAAGTAGCTGGGAGAGCAAATTTTTAAGAGCAAACCTGAAGCAGGTTAGCATTGTAGATTTTATCTCTTATTGCTACCTTGGCTGACTTTGTATAGCTTTAGCTATTTGTAATGTTAACTTGAGAGATAATAGTGTCTTACGAAACATAATATTTTAATTGTATTAATTAATTTTTATTTAATAAAAATAAATGATTACATTTAATAAGACATGAGGAAGTGACTTAATATATCAGGAATCTTAATAGTGAAAGCCTATCCAAATTGAGCTAATTGTGATAATAATTATTAAAAATACTGGGAATTTATCAAACTCGTGCTAAGAATTTATTTTAAAAACGTACAAAATGGGGGCTGGAGTGGTGGCGCAAGTGATAGGGCATTTGCTTTGCATGCACTAACCTAGGACAGACCATGGTTCGATATCCTGGCGTCCATTATGGGACGTCAAGCCAGGAGCGATTTCTGAGTGCATAGCCAGAAGTAACCCCTGAGCATCACCAAGTGTGGCCAAAAAAAAAAAAAAAAAAAAAAAACCAAACCAACTTATATAATGGGTAGAACTGGCTCTTTAGGAATGGTAATTCTGTGTATGTATAAGTAAAAATTGAAACAATTTTTAGGTATTTATTAATAGAGGAAGGTTGAGAAAAATACTGTTACATATAAAACATGCTAATATTTTATTATAGATAACATATGCAAGAAATACAGATAAAAACAATTTCAAAGAATTGTAGAGAATGATCCCTATTTTGTATATTTATCTACATGTGTATCTACATGTATGTTGTAATAAAACTATTTATATATACTCTGATTAAGAATATAAATTCTTTATTGTAATTAACAATGATATGGAGTAGCAAAGTAACATTGGTCAAGGACCTTAGTCTTTCTATATCTTTGTGTTTATAAAATGAAAATAGTAAGAGTGTTTCTTCAAATGCATATTTTGAGAAATAGATAGCTATAAAGTACACATAATAATGTCTAACATGTTTATTATCCTGTCAGTTATCATTAGTTATGCAACAAAACTGTCAGAAAGATGCATGCTAAAATAGCTCCAATCTCCAGGCTATTGGTTTCAAGTGATATGCCCAGATTTTACTTTGAGTTATAAATTTTCTACAAAAGTCATACATTAATTTAATCTGGGGAAAAAAGGATGAAAGCAGGGGCCAGAGGCCAAATTCTCCTGATTCTGTGCCCAGACATTTAATTAAAGAAGACCCTTAAATAAGGAATCCAGGTGTCCACTTCTAATGCACTCCTGAGTTGGGTGCTCATGATGAAATCTTTCTGTGTTTGAACTTGCCCACCCTCAAGATAAAGAATTGCTCTCTCTCTTTCCCCCTTCTCTTTTACAGCAGTGCTGGCAGATACAAGATAATGAATGTGAAAGTTCATTGTGGGTTATCAAACCTAGTGTAAAATCAGTGATTTCTTACTAAAGCAATTCCCTTCCTGCTTGTGTCTCATTCGTCCTGCAAATTGCAAATCTACCCAAAGCAGAGGATTGTGCCTATTGATTAAGTAATTACTGTGGAGAGTGCAGCCTTGGAAAGCCAAGGGCCTCTCATCCCTCAGAGGATGTGAGTGGTGAATATCTTCTCCTAGTCCTGAAGTTGCCTTTTTGTTTGTGTGATAGTTTCAGACACGTTATTGACCTCTCTGGAACATTTTATCCATCTGCATGTGGAAATAAAAAACTATACTGTTAGGGTTCAATCAAAATGACTAAAATCCCTCAATATTATGAGCATCCAAGGGGGAGACTGCCTATGGTACAGACACTAAAAGCCACAGCTTGGAGAACTGTGACTTCCTCATAGATACTGAGCACACATTCTAAAAAAGCAAGATAGATAAGTTAGTATTCCAAGGTTCTGAGGCCACTTTTGTACAAAACTTGAAAAATAAATGCAATACAATAGAAAACCCCAAGCCAATGGATATTGGGCCTGATTAGTACCACAAATTAGAACAGCCTTTTCAGATAGGGAAGAATCACTGAGAGAGATAAAAGGGCCCCAAGTTATTTCCCCATCTTTTCTGAGAATTCTGGAAGATCATAGGTTCTATTTTACTTACATGGACTGAGACAAAAGTGATAAAGCACAGTTTGCCCTACATCTGGATTTCAGGACTAGAGCCAGGAGTAGAGATGTGATTATGTGCATTTAATAAAACTCCAGGCATTTTGAAGAGACAAAGAAATCCTGAAAAGCAGTTTGATTTAACTGCATCAGAGTGTAATCATGAGTTCTTCTATTCTTTGAGTCGAAAGTATCCACCAGACTTCATAGCCTCATTTCACCTTGAAAGATGAAATCGGGTGAAAGAAATACAGGGACTTGGGAGTGAAGAATGCAGCAGGCTGGCTTCTTTCCCATTCATTCTTAATCTTCTGTGCAGATGCTCATGTTGGAAATTGGGGGAAAGACAGTGAAGACCATTGCTGTACCTCACTGCTAAAATTTATATTAGAAAATATTTCTGTGGGGAAAAACTTAAATGCATGTATAAAATCTCTCACCAAGAAGTTGCACTCAAGCTTGAAAATGGAACTTATAACTAATATTATAGTTGGGATTAGAACAAAAATTCTGAAGTGCAATTGTGTTTGGTTTAAGTTATTTTTGGTTTTCTTGTATTCTTACAGAGTCTTCACATTCAAATTGTGGCTCAGTTTGAAAGACTCTGGTTTTTAAAATTTCCATGGGAGAGTAGGGAATCACAGTTAGAAGGGCTACCCTAAATTGGTCATCAGATTGACTTTTATATTTTCAAAAGAAATAACCAAGCATTTTTCTCTTTATGTAAGTCATGGATTAAGCATTTGGAGGGGCTGGAGTGATAGTACAGTAAATAGAACACTTTGCCTTTCTTGTGTTGATGATCCAGATCAACTCTGGAACCACCTGAGCACTGCTAGGGAGTGATCCCTCAGCACAGAGACAAGAGTAAGCCCTGAACACAGCCAGGTATGATCCCACCCCATCCTCATTTTTTTTAGATGGTAAAATTGAATTTCTGGACAACAAATTAGGCCCTGAGAAATATTTGAGACAAAAAATATCCAAATCCTAGCTGTTCTCAAGAACTAATCAATTTAAGAAAATACAGTGGGAACTGTAATCTGGGTGAATACTGACTGTAATAGGTTTTGAAATGTAAATACCAGGGACTTTTGCATACTATTTTATTTATCTTTTAATGGGAACAAAAAATACATCTTCTAAGTGACTTAACATTCCTAGAAGGTTTGTTTGGTTTCTACCAGAGATCAGGTACTATGATAATTAAGAACTATTGACCTCAGAGCACCACTTCTTGCCAGTCATTTGCTATGCTCATCTACAACAGGAGTGTTAATGGGGTTCACTGGATTGTGAAAAGGCACTACAGAGAGAGATGATTTGACATTGAGGTCTTACATGTGGGACTTGCGAGAGGGCACTTACCAGGAGGGTTTGGCACTAGCCACAAAGACAGCAGCAAAGCCAACAAAAAATAGTGCAGAGAAGTGCTCTCTGCCCAAGAGTTCCAAACGGTATGGACTGTAAGGCCACAAGAGTAAAAAGAAAAGAAAATAAACACAAACCTTTTTATAGTTGCTGGTTTGGGTTTTTTGACTGTTTTTGTTTTTGTTTTGTTTTGATTTTTTTGTTTTTTTTTGTTTGTTGTAGTTGCTGGTTTGTTCTTTTTTTTTTGTATTTTTGTTGTTACTGCCTTGTTTTCGGTTTTGTTTTGTTTTGTTTTGTTACCTTTTGCTTCTTTTTTTTCTATTTCTTCTTCTAAATGGATATTTATAACAGCTAGATGGACTCCTCCTAGTTTTTGTTTTTGTTTTCTTTTCCCTTATCTTTTCTTATATCTCCTACAGAACCACATTACTGGAATCATCTTGTTCAACTTCATAATTTGAGGTGGGGCGGGGAATGGATGGTACCAGAACCAGATAGTCGTATGAACATTTAGTGGAAATAAAAAATGATCAGACTTGAACACCAAACCCAAAGTCAATGACAACAGAATCAATACCCAATCTACAACAAGCTGTACAAGTGGGGAACAGTAACACTAGCATTATGGGGGGTCAAGGAGGAAGATATGGAATGTATGCTGGAAACGGGATGGAAGGAGGACAACACTGGTGGTGAGAATGCCCCTCATTTCTTATCACTATGTGCCTTAAATATTACTGTAAATGATTTGAAATTAACTTTGACCACAATAAAAATGAAAAAAATAGTTTATTTTAGTCTCAAATTAATGATAAGTTTTATGTAGAATAGGAATTCATTTGAAACTTATAAATCAAAGGATGATAATCTTGATGGTGCATTGATTATGGTGGAATACTATTCAGCCTTTAAAAGGTAGAACTTAGCTTTTCCAATCAAGGAAGTTAAATATATTATGTAAAATGAAAAAAGGACAGTCACAGGAAGATAAATAGTGCCTATTCCCCTTATATGAGAAATCTAAAATATTTAAACTCCTAAGAGCAAAGAATAGACTGGTAGTTGCCAGAGGAGCTATTCAAAGAGTTTAAATATTTTGTTATGCAAGATAAGCAAGATAAGCAAAATGAGTAAGTTCTACCATATAGCATAATTCCTATGTTAACATAACTCAGCATTATGTACTTTTTAAAATATGACACATCTCATCTTAACTGTTCTTAACACATACACACAAATGCAAATGCAAGGAAATGTTTGGAGGTGGTGGATATGTTTAGTACTGTGGTTATGGTGAATTATGATAGCATCCTGGTTGTATGCATATGCTCAAACTCATCAAGGAATGTGCATTCAATGTGTGCATATTTTTATATAGCAACTGTGTCTCAATTCCAAAAAAAAAATCTTCAGGAAAATTTTAATTTTTTCAAAGGAAAAGGATGGCTCCCAAATGGTGGAGAGTTCACTGAAATATTGGTGGGAAGCTAGAGGAGATATTCATTTGCCCTATGGCTCTCAAGCCAGGTGAAAAGGCACATCTGCAAAAGCCACAGGCTGTAACTATCTAGAATTCAGAATAGCTTCTGAAGTGCTATTTCTTTACTATGCCTCATTTCTGCACATCTCCCTTGGTGTTTCCCTTTTGTCATACAATCTCTTTCCTCAAGCATCTATATCTGTCTAATACATGCATACAACTGTGTATCAATATACAAACACATATATATGTATACACACTCATTTTATTCTCCTTGTTCTCTTTGCCTTTTGTTTCCTAAAATACAGAATTGAGCATGTTTTTTGTGTCTGAATTGTATAGTTTCTTAAGTATCATGCATGTCATGTTTCTTGTACTGCTTATAATTTTTTGTGAAGCAAGGTAGTTTTTATTGAAATATATTTAGAATATATGAGAGGAGAGAAAAAATATTCAATAGAGAACACAGACTTTTTCCAGAGTGGAAATAAGCAAAGAGACAATAGAGACAAGTGAGATATTTGTTCAGGGGAGAACATGATCTTGAATATTTTTTAACATTAAGATTTTTTAAACAGTATCTAAATAAAATTGTTATTATAGTCTAGTAACATAGTTTTCATAATGAAGTTTATGCTATTCATGTAAAAAGTCACTGTACCCCAGGAAGACTGACCACTGCCTCCAAGTCCGAAATGAAACTACTTAAATTTCTATGTGATTAAAATGCAAACACAAAGAAACAGAACTGTTACTTGTATAGTCTTTGTGTGCATATATGCATATGTTTGCATATATATATATTATACGAGGGCTAAATGTAAGTGATATACAAGGATTAAAGTTAGTGCAAGAGCCTATACAAGTAAACTCATTTCTTATTTGTTTTCAAGAAGAAATGTTTTCTAGCTCATCCATTCATTCTAGCTCTAAGAAAATAGAAAAGTGAAGACTTCATTTATACTGTAGATTGCAGCATCTTTTTGACACATTATTTCTAAGTAAGCAATTGGCTCGAAGGCTGTGGTGCTTTCTCTAAAGGGGAAAACATCCTCCTGTCAGCTTCATAAACTACCTAGGAATTAACAGGTTTTCTAAAATATGCATCAGGAATTAATGAGTGGATGATAGTGTGCATTTAAGGAGAATGGCTGGATTCTTGCAAGTTCACTTGCTCTCTCTCAATATTTAAAAATAAACATTAGGCAGAGTAGAAAGGTGTGAAGATAGATTATGAGTCCTTTTTATCTTTAACTATTGGCAATGCTTATTAAAAAAGCCTCATTGAAATAGAACTTAAGCTATGTTTTAATTAGACGTCAATGTTTTCTTTCTGAGGATAGCATCTGGACAACAATCTGGCTCCATTTCCACAATAAGATGCCTTTTGTGGATTAATATTTTAAAATATACCTCTTAATAATTAGAAAGAGTAACAAAATTACTAGAACTCAGAGTAGCCTGTGTTCATCAAACAAGAAGTTCTTAGTGGAACTATCTAAATTAAGGATGTATATGAATCAAACTTTTCCGGTTGATTCTGACAAAACCTTCGTATAGTAATCAATTAACTATAAGAATTTATAGATTAGCTGTAAGAAGCCTGTAAGAATCCTTGTTTTAGTGATAAGCAAAATGGACCAGATTAGAGAAAGTCTATTCTCCATGTGCCTGTCTTGTTCCTGAACATGACAAAATGTTCAGGATAGTCTGTTGTCATTGTTGTGAGCTACTGCATTTTGCTGAATAAATGGATACAAATTTTATCTCCAATTTTTGTTATTATTTTTGATTATGTGCCACACCCTGTGCTGGTCAGGCCTTAGTCCTAGCTCTGCAATCAGAAACCACTCTTGGGGTTCAGAGGACCACATAAAGTGCCATGGTTTGAACTCAGCTGCAAGGAAAACACACTATATGCTAAACTATTTTTCCAGTCCCTATACCAAGTTTTGATTTTTTTTAAGAAGTGGAGTATTATGTATTTTTTTAAATAGTGCTGGTATTACTTAGAAAATAGGATGCTGTAGTTATAAGATGGTGGTTTTTATGTCGAGAGATACAGTATGCAATCTGGGCTCCAACGAGCCTCATTCTGACATCTCTACTTCTCAAGTTATTTAAAATAAACTTTTCAAATAAGTTCTCATTTATCACCCCTGCTCTACTTTTTGCCTAGTTGTCTGGCATTAACCTTCTGGTCTTGGTCTACTGATGTTGCTGATACAAGATGTTTTCTCTTAGACCCATTTTCTCCCAAGAGCTTCTATAACCCGAAAAAAAAAATACTTCCCACGTATGTGTATTGAGGTAAATGGATACCTTTATCTACACACCCCACTAGAGAGGTGTGTATGTCTAAGTAACTTCATAAGTACTCAATAATTTTCTCTGTGTGTGAACACATTTTATACCATGTGAGACAGTACTAATATGAAGAAATTAGGGGTAAAATATACAGATATGGTTAAGGAAGAATAAGATTACAGATTAAGTAACACTAAGGATACAAGGATACAGACTCATGTCCTTGTGAAGATATGAGGGAGAGGTCTGATCTCCTAGGGCCCTATATGGCTCAGTTACTTAAGTAGAGACATATTTACCGAAGTCAATATATAATGTAAGTATATGAACATCAAGAACAAGGTATAGCAATAGAAAATTATGGAACTTCAATGAAGGCTAAAATCATGCAGTTTACTACAACTTGGATAAATTGGAGGATAAAATAGAAGTTAAGGAAGTCATAAAAAGAAAGATAAATACTAGAAAATATCCCTTATGTATGGTGTATAGAATACTAGGAAAAGGTAACTCAAGGTATCAAATGGGGTGGGGTTTAAACTAGATTACTTTGGTCCCTAGATTTATAACTGAGAAGATGAATGGAAAAAACTGGGTGTGGGGTGATGGGGGGAGAGAATAGAAAGACAGAAAGTAACAGAAGCAGGGCAGCAGTGTATATTATATATATGTACCTAAACCACAGAACCAATAGAACTGAAAGGATAAGATTCAAACTACAACAACAACCATTAAAACGTGCCTATCAAGGAGGGAGGCTGTGGGGTGGGAGAGAAACTGGGACACTAGTAGAGGGGAGCTGACACTGATGGTGGAATTGGTGTTGAAACACCACATGCCTGAAACTCAGCTATGGGTAACTTTGTAAAAAATGGCACTTCAATAGGAAGAAAGGAAAGAAGCAAGGGAAGGAAAAATAGACAAGGTGAAAATATTGTTTATTAAGAATGCAGCACGTTAGAGTAACGTGTAATGTTAGAGTAATGTTAGAGTATTTCAGAGCAATGTAAAGGAAGTAGAGTTTCAGAATTACTGGATATCTTAAAACTCAAAAAAATAATTAGAACTTATACCTGAAAAAGAATCTGGATGTTCAGATAGGCTAATTGATCCATTTGAGGACGAGGTATCCATTAGGTAATTCAGCTGCTAGTATTGTTAGCCTGATTAGTAGTAGTTACTTTGAGAAGTTTACATGAAAGCCATGAACAGGGAAAACAGCAAGTGTCTTCCTGTGCCCCTACTTTGCAGTGTTCAGACTTCCTGTGGCTAGTGTTTTCTCAGAGGATCCCAATAAGCTTGGACTAAGTTGTTTATGAAGAACTTTTGTCCTTTGTAAGTCGGCTTGTTGGCATTCTTGCCAAATAACCTTTTAGAAGGTCTAACCCATATCTGATTTGGTCTGAATCATCACACTATTAAAGGTGACTGCACGGTCTTCAGTTACATATAGGTTGTTCATTGTACTTCATCAAATGCCATTCTGGTCTCTACAATTTCTGTAAGCCTCCAAGTCAGATTCCCCAATGGTAGGGCTCCCCAGATAAGCCAGAAAGCAATCATTTAAACTCGTTCCAAATAGGAAAGATCTCAGCCTTAAGACAAAGTAGATCTACAACCAAAAAATACTTCCAAGCATGTTATAGAATACGGCAATTCATCATGATAAGCCTTACAGAGAGGGTTGTCCAGAACTCAATATTTCCTCACACTAGAATTAAGTTCTAGAATTGGATTCAGTTCAAATTTAAAAAAGTGTTCTTAATGTTGACATATTTGCTTTTCAGCATAAATAGAGAAACTCAATAGCAACTAATGCCAGTGCATTCAAAGAGACTGGGTTAGTAAGAGTTACTTGATTTAAGATTTCCAAAAAGATTTTTTTTCTTGCTAAATGATAAACAATTTGAATGTAAGTCACAGCTTTTGAGTTTGGAATATTGATGTTCTGTCTCTTTACCAGCAGCTGTGAGAAGAGGCAGATGTTTTTTGTTTAGTTTTTTTCTTAAAGGAAGCAGAAGGCTATACAGAGAAAGGGGTCAGTTATTTTTTTCTATTTTTCAGATTTGGCTTGCTTTAAACAGCCCCCATCATTCTTGTCATTCTGTTGAGGTCTGTTCCAATATCTTCCTATTCAAATAAATTCTGAACTGTCTTAAGAGCAAGGTCTGCATTTATCACCTTCTAATCTAACATGTGGCCCAGAGAGCAGGTCTCCATAAATATGTAGAATAGCTGAATGACTGAATGATTCAACCAGCAAATTAGAATTCTAGCAACATGGTGTTAGAAAACAATTCCTCCTTTTTTTAAATTAGGAGGAAAAGATGAATCTGGTCTCATCAACATGCTGAAGCAAAGTCACTCAAAAATAAATTCAACAGTCTCAGGGCAAATTCCAGAGATCCCAGTTAGTTAGGATGGAAGAATATTCTCCATGACACCTTTCCAAATGCCCTTAACCTCTTTGCATTATTCTGAATATTCCTCTGTATTAATAGCTCGGATTCTAATCCATTCTCAATTGGACTATTTGATGTTTCAGGCCATCAATAAAAGGCAAGTTGAGACTAGAAAGCTGACACTTTCAGAGCCTGATTGGTGCCTGACACCCAGCAGAGAGCTCTACAAATGTTATTAAATCCTTAAATCATCATAAAAATTGAGTACTCAGGGCCAGGAAATAGCACAAAGAGCTGGAGCACTTGAAAAAAGGTCTTGAGCACAATTCCCAGCACTGTGCATTTTCTTGAGAACTACCAGGAAGATTTTGCTGCATTTGAACAGCACTGGACTGAGTATGCTTGGGAGATATCCCTCAACTCCCCCCTCACACACACACCAAATAGATATTTGCATTCTTACTTTTGAGCAGCCAAAATAAAGTAAGGATTAGAAAAATAGGACAATTTGCCCCAAATGACACAGCTAAACAATGGCAATTCTAACTCATGCCCCTATCATTAAGACACAGATAGCTCCTAGTTGGTTTATCTTAGAAGTTGTCCTCTTCACTTTGCTGCGGGGAGTGGGGGAGAGTATTTTCTTACTAAATGGTAGTTAAAGAAAACTAATCACAAGTGTTTCCCCTTGTGATTTTCCTCCAGTGTGTAAGGTCACTTTCAACAGGTAGATGTAGGGCAAGTGAAAATCTAATGGAGGTCTAGTAGCATCTATAAGCCAGTGAGAGCCGGGTTCATAGACTTGTCAAAGTTGGGGAGAAGCATGGTAAAGGAATGCCAGCCACTGGGCCTCTATTCTCCCTCCTGCCCCTGATTTCACTGCACAGACCTCCTCAAAGGCAGGTGCTTCTAACTCCAAACACTTCTTTCTGTCATCAGATCTGAGCTCGCCTGCCCATTAGGAGCAATTTCCTGTAACCCCTGAATAGAAAATGGAATTTAATGCATTTTAGTGGCATTTCAAGAAGGGAGATGCCTCAGCAAGCTATTTTGTGTCCTCTGCAATGCTCCTGAAGGTTAATCACTATCCAGTATGCATACTTGAGCTCCAAACCATGTTCTTGAGAAAATGGAATAATTAAACCACAAGTGGCAATTACTTGTATTTTAGCTGGCTTCTGGCTGTAGCAACATTATTAAATAATATCTTTTCTAGTTGGCATCCAGCTCTCAAATTTCCGTTTTCAAATGTGTGTGCTATTAATTTCTGTTAATTTGGTTCAGTATTAGAGATGAAAAGTGTTCCTCATCTGACTAAAGTCTGAATTTGGTACTTTGTAATTTGGCTTATTCTACATGTAAATCTCTTCAGAAATTCATCTCCACTTGAAGGTGTCCCAAACTTGCCTTACTAGAAACACTTTCTGGATTTATTTTAGAGATTAGTTCTACTAACTTCATGTAGAGTGTTTATATACAATTATCTCCTGAACAACCCTACTTAGCCCTAACTCAAAGTGCTTTAAATTAATGCTACCACTTATTTTTCAGTCTTTCCCTTTGATATAAATGGTTGTCCATCTACTCAGTTTTTCCAAAATATTATTTTTAATATGAAAAATAAGGAAAAAACTAGGAATCACTAGCTCCCCTAAAGTCATTTCAATAATTACATAATCCAACACCAGTCAAATTCTTGTCTTTTCTCCAGCTAAACCAGCTACTAAAGTTTTATCTGTTCTATTTTATAATTGCTGTTTCATTTTATTTTACCAATATAGAAATGCCAAGATGAAATGTTTGAACTTAGGGGCCAAAGTGGTGGCACAAGTGGTAGGGAGTTAGCCTTGCACACACTAACCTAGGATGAACCATGGTTGGATCCCTGGCTTCCCAAGTGGTCCCCCAAGCCAGAAGCTATTTCTGAGCAAATAGCCAGGAATAACCCCTGGACATCACTAAGTGTGGCCCCAAAAAAGCAAAAAAAAAATTTTTTTTTAAACTCAGATTTAAAAAAAAAAAAAGGGTAATTCTTTTCACCTCCAAGGTAAAAATTTATCTGAATTTTTTGATAATTGCCATGCCTTTTCTTAGGTATACTACCTATCTTTGAGTGCCTAACCAATATGACAGCTTTACCTATTCTCCTATTCTGTCACTTAATTAAATGTAAATTAAATAACATTTCTTTTTTTCTCATATTCACCACTATGTTGATGTGAACCATATATAATGTAGACGATAATTGTGATTGGACAGCATACCTTACAATAGCTTCATAGTTTTGTGAATATACAGGATGTCTACATTCTAATCTTTTATTTTAAAATTTTATTTTATTGAACCATTTGTGACCAACAGAGTCCTTTATAATTGAATTTCAGATACAAAGAATCCGGACCCTTCCCACCACCAGTGTCAATCTATTTCCATCCCACATTCCTTTGCCCCCTGGCCTGCCAGTATAACAGGCCCCTTTAAGTTTAGATTGTTAAAGTTTAGGTCCCTTAATTCTATTATCATTGATTTTGGCTTGGATATTCAGTTCTGTCTTTATTTATTTCCCCACCAATGCATCCAAGACTACTTGGCTCCTGGACCCAGGCTTTCTTTTTCCTTCCTTCTTAGTTTTCTAAAAAAATGTGGGAATATGTGGTAAAATAAAGTCATCCATGTCCCAAAGGTTCTATGAAAAAGGCTGGAGCCCTAATTTAAAAGATAAAAGTCCCCCATTCTAACTTTTTATATTTGTATTTTTATAGTGATTATGATATTTTGTAATACATATATTTCTGTTCATGGACCCTGACCATATATATATATATATATATATATATATATATATATATATATATATATATATATATATATATATATATATATATATATAAGCTTAACCAGAGTGTTTACTTAAAAGTAGATTAACTATGCTGGAGAATCTGTCTTTGATCTGTCACTTCTTCATTAGAAATTCTTTTATTGGGATTGTAGCGGTAACACAGGGCATAAGGCATCTGCCTTTCACTCGCCAGCCTAGGACGGACCAGGTTCAATTCCCAGGGATCCCATATGGTCTAAAAGCACAAAGCCAGGAGTAACCCCTGAGTGTCACAGGGTGTGACTGAAAAAAATAACAAAAAATATTCTTTTATTGAGGTGTCTGTTTAATAACAAAGCTGTATATATTTTAGTGATAATTATATATCTCTATTCATAAAGGGTTGAGAATATAACACCTTTACTAAATATGTGTTGACTCCCACTACCCATCACCAAAGTCCTAATATCCTTTTATCAGAGTCCACTGGCTTCTATTTTAAACCTTTTCCCTGTTCCTTTTCCTTGAGATTACCTGCAGTAATCTCTGTCTGCACAGTACAATGGGTTGTTTTTGTTTGGTATTTTCCCTTCCTTTGCTTTGCTTCTCTATTCCACATATGAGTCTTAACTCTCATTATGATTTTATTTAGCACAATCTCTTCCAATTACATTTTTGTTGTTGCAAAAAATAAGTTTATGTCTCTTACATCTACCTCATATTTCCATATATATGTGTATACATTTATTAAATATTTATGTTATTCCTCTGTCAATCTATTAATAAACCATTTATCTATTTGCTCATGGGAACTTAAAAAAAAGGAAAACTAACATATTTATGTAATGCTATCATCCTGGCAAATACATAATGTTCCAAGACACATGGCTGCTACATCTTCTTCATCCGTCATCTGTCATTGGGCACTTGAGTTGTTGCATTGTCTTGGGTATAGCAAACAATATTGCAATGCACATTTGCACATGTTTTCAGTTAGTATTTTGTGCTGTTCAGATAAATTCCTAGGTGTAAAATTGCTGTATCATACAGTAAACCTATTTTTAATAATTTGAGAACTTTCACACCATTCTCTACAGAGGCTGAACCAATTTATGTTCCCTCTAGCAGTGTGCGAGGGTTTTTTCTCCTACACATCACTGTCAGAATCTGATATTTCTGGCTTTTTGAGGGTTTAAGACATTCTTATTCATGAGAGGTGATACCCTACTGTTTTGATTTACATTTCCCTGGGAACAAGAATAATAAGTGTTAATCACTTTTTTTATGTGACTGTTGGCTGTCTACATGTCTTCTTTGGTGTCTTTTCAAATTTTCTCTCTTCTTTTATTATTTTTTGGATTGTGTTGTTTAATATTTGCTGAAGTTTAAGTTTTTTGTTCTTATTGGTACTTTATCAGCTATATGCTGTGAAATATGATCTCTCATTTACTAGGATGTTCCTTTGTTTTAGTGATGGTTTCTGAAGCTGTGTAGAGTCATTTTACTATGCTGTGATCTTATTTTAATTTTTTGTTTTGGCTTTTGTTGCCATTATACACATATTTAAGTGTGTACACATATATCCTGAAAACCAGTGTCATAAATTAATTTGCCTGTGCTTTCTTTAACATATTTTATGTTTTAGATCTAATGTTAAACTTTTAATTCCATATAGAATTAACGTTATTTTTTTTTGCATGGTATTAGACAAAGATCCAGTTTTTGCAACACCTTTGATTACTTTTTTCGTAAAGGTCATCAATTTTTCTTTTTTTAAAAAATATCTTTATTTGAGTACTGTGATTGCAATCATGTTTGTAGTTAGATTCAATAATAAAAGAACACCCCCATTCACCAGTGTAATATCCCTACCACCAATGCCCCCAACTCCCTTCTCCTGCATGTATTCGAGACAGGCATTCTACTTCTCACACCTATTACCATTGTTATGATAGTGTAGTTGTTTCTCTAACTGCACTCACCACTCTTTGTGGTAAGCTTCATCTTGTGGGCCAGTCCTTCCAGCCCTCATCTCTATTGTCTCTGGGTTTTATTACAATAATGTCTTACTTTTCAAAAACTTGTTCTCATAGTTATTAAAACTGGGAAGTCCAAACAAAGCCTCAGCAGATAGATTGAGTGCCTGGAAAGGCTGTTTCCTGCTCCACAGATTGCATTTTCTTACTGTATTTTTTTTTTTTTTAGTTTTGGGCCACACCCGGTGATGCTCAGGGGTCACTCTTGGCTTTAGGCTCAGAAATTGGGCCTGACTTGGGGAACCATTTGGGATGCCGGGGGATCAAACCACATTTCTTCCTAGGCTAGTGCGGGCAAGGCAGACGCCTTACCACTTGTGCCACCACTCCGGCCCCTCTTACTGTATTTGTATATGATCGAAAGAAAAAGTGTTGCATCATTTTGTATGGGCATTTGTATGGACACCATTCAAGGACTCTACTCTCATAACAAAATCACTTTACAAATGTCCTTTCTAGAATTATCCTATTAAGTTAGGATTTGAACACATGGATTTTGATAGCCATTTAGTTTAAATAGCCCAACCACAATTATTTGAGTAAATTCTTCCTCATCAATAGATACAGTGAGGCCATTTGTTTAAGGATTTCTTTATCTTCCCTCTGACAGAAATTTGTCATGGAAGTTAAATATGTATAAACAAAAGTAGAACCTAAATAGTTACAGAGTTCAAGCCAGATAATACAAATACCCACTCACAATACCTAAGAGATGGGGCTGGCACGGTGGCGCTAGAGGTAAGGTGTCTGCCTTGACAGTGCTAGCCTAAGACATACCGTGGTTCGATCCCCCGTGTCCCATATGGTCCCCCAAGCCAGGAGTGACTTCTGAGCGGATAGCCAGGAGTAACCCCTGAGCGTCACCGGGCCCCAAAAACAAAAAACAAAACAAAACAAAACAAAACAAAAAAACAATACCTAAGAGATTAAGCAGACCCAAATAGAAATAAAATTATTATCAGATCCAACTGATAAAAACAAACAAACAAAAAAAGCCAAGTATTCAGTTATAAGCTCAAACACTGGGCCAAAATGGATCTCATCCAACTTCCTCCCTGCCCACATCTGCTCCTTCAACAGTGTTCCCAGTCTTAGTAAATGAGATCACCAGCCATCCTATGGTCTAAATCAGAGAAAGCATCTTTTTATGGAATTCTCTCCCGCCTTCGCCACCCACAACTAAAGACTTTTTCTCAAATATGTCCACTTCTTTTTATTCCATCTCCACCACCTTCCTGCCTTTGTCCTATTGTTTCCATGGTTATTATGGCAGCCCACTATTTGCCTTACCTGCACCCAGTGTCTTGTTTCAGTCTGAAAAGTGAAAAATTGATCCATTTTCATTTTCAGCAACTAACAGATGCATGATGCATAGTATTTTATCTGGAGAATGAATGAATTTATTCTCATTTCCCTTCAGCCTACTCACCCAAGTGATCTCAAATGCCAATCTGCTTGCACTACTGCAACCTTCAGTTTTCACTTGTATTTTATTGCTTTTATCATAAAGTACATATTTAATGTAGTTTATTAATCTCCCTTTAGCTTAGATTGATTGATCTCCCGCTAGCTTAGATAACAAAGTTTTAGTTTTTACATGTTCTCCTTTTGCACTTCATGCTTTAGTTATTCTGAACTCTTATCAGAGCCTAAAGCAATCTTTGGCTTCTTGTCTCTGGACTTTGCATTAGTCATTCTCTTTTGTGGACAATCTGCCCCATGACTGTCTCCCTCTGAGCAGTGACATGGTTTGTTTAGAGCATTCTGGTTCTTTCTACATCTATGTACAGGATAGTTAAATCCCTCTCAACATTTATAACTATGGGTGGACATGCCAACCATCTTGACTAATCAAATTTGAGTAAAGTGGCTTGCTTTGCTTCTGAACTAACAATAAATAGACAGCATCCAATTTATTGTACTGTTTGCTTCTGTCTTAGTGAGACAGATTGGAGTCTCTTTTCAGATGTGCCTCTATGTTAAATTCACAATTAACAAGTACAGTGAGTGGGAAAGAAATTATTTTATACTTTAAAGCCAAGAATATTTGTGGAGCTTTGTTACTACAGCAGAACTAGGCCTATTCTAATATGTACACCACAAGCACCATATTCCCAATGTACTGCTCCCCATTTGACATGCACACGTGTATTCCAGTTTGAATATATTTCTTTCATGCTTAAATTGGGACTACTATTTTCGAAGCATGAAATGAGGTCAGTTGAAGGTTCCAGGTTCACATTTTCTGGGAAGTGTCTATGTTATAGCAGTTTACTTGTTAGAAAGATTGTGTGTGGAGCTGGAGAGAGAGCATGGAGGTAAAGCATCTGCCTTGCAATCAGAAGGTCGGTGGTTCAAATCCCGGCATTCCATATGGTCCCCTATCCTGCCAGGAGCGATTTCTGAGCTTGAAAGGAGTAACCCCTGAGCGCAACCGGGTGTGACCCAAAAACAAAAACAAAACAAACAAGAAAAGAAAGATTGTGTGTGGTAGGGATGACCATGTGAGTGCACTTACTTAAACGTGTGCATGGCATGCAGCACAACCTAGAGATTCTGTAGGAATGTACATGGAATCTATTATGCTGAGTGAAATTAGTCAGAGAAAGAGAAAGACGCAGAATGGTCTCACTCATCTATGGGTTTTAAGAAAAATAAAAGACATTCTTGCAATAATTTTCAAGACAAAAGAGACGAGGGCTGGAAGTTACAGCCCACATCATGAACCTCACCACAAAGAGTGATGAGTTTAGTTAGAGAAATAGTTACATTGCGAACTATCCTAACAATGAGAATGTCTGAGGGAAATAGAAAGCCTGTCTAGAGCACAGATGGGGTGGGGTGGGGTGGGGAGGAGGGATATTTGGGACATAGGTGGTGGGAATGTTGCACTGGTGATGGGGGAGGTGTCTCTTATATGACTGAAACCCAACCACAATCATGTTGGTAACTAAGGTGTTTAAATAAAATATTATTTAAAAAAATAGCTCAATTTGTAGAGTTTAAATGCTACTTAGTGTTGAGAATATTTAAGTGTATTCACATCTTCATTATTAACAGGGACAAAGGGTATTTATTTTGCCCCCTCATTTTACTCTTCTTACTAGTTGAAATCCAAAAGCAGTGCACATTTATAAAACTTTGAGTTGAAGAGCTGGAACTATTTCTTCCTTATAGGGCTATGGTTTTTTTCTTTTTTGGTGTTTTTCTCTTCAAAGAAAACTCAAGGTTTGTTGTGTATATTTAATTTAACCAGTCTAAGTGACTAAAGCACATATTTGCCTCAAGACTAAGAGAAATCTCAGAGTCTGAATTTTGGACTTTAATTTTTTCACAACACTGCCTTCCTTTAAGCCCTTTAGATATAGTTTCTTAATGACCTGTACCAAACAACAAGGATTAGACAGTATTAAGAACACAGGATAATAGGGCAACAATTTATTATTGTACACATTCTACCTCTTTCCAGGATGATTTTTAAATCCTATTCAGTTTATTATAACAGCAGAAAATATTCCATCTTCATGCATGAAAAAATTTCAGAATATAATTAATTTTCTCCACAGTAGGAACTAATGTTTAGGGCAAAAATAAAACAATTGCATCAATGTCAGCCATGCCTGTGTTGTGAAATAGCCTGCACTGTAGAAATAATAACAGATAAAAGTCAAGCAATGCTGCCATTTCTGTTGTCTCTAAAATAAAATGGAACTAATAATAGTAAACATTTATTGAAAATTTCCTCTAAGCTGAGACTTTCTGCATGCATTATCTTATTTAACATTTAGTGAGACCTTGGCTACAAGCCTGTATTAGCGTTTTCATTTCACAAATGAAGAAATAGAGATTCACAAAGTGTATGTAGACATTAAAATCAGTGTCACCTGGCTTTTAGGTGACAGTCAGTTGCTGAATCCATGTTTGCCCTGTCTTTACAGAAGCCCAATGATGCTGGAATTTGTAATTTTCTCTGAATTTCTATTCCCAAGGCTCATATTTCCCAGCTCAAAATTTAGTTGAGGATATTTCTTAATCTCCTTCTGTCTTATTGTCTTGAAAAGGAGATAATCTAGAGTCAGGTATATCTTGTAAAGTTGCTATACTTATGAAATGAGATAAAATGTAAAATAATTTAACCAAGTAAATGGCATTTACTAAGTGATTATCATTATATTTTATTGTCTTCTCCTTTTTGTTACCTATTCTATCCAAGAAAAAACTGAAATATTTTTATTTTATATTCTTTTATTTGGGGGGATTATTTATATTTCTTCAGAATAAACCACAGTGAAGGAGGTCTGTATTACAGCAAAGAAAAGAAACCTTTATCAACAATTTCTCTTGATGAGTGATTTGAAGCAGTCAGGTGTTTATGACTTTTTTTTTTAAATCTAACCAACTTGTCAGTACAATGTTGGAAAGGATGCTTTTCTTTTTTTGTATTTGATTTCATTGACTTAACACATTCTGGGAATAGCAATTACCCTGCGATTCCCAAACATGGAGAGGCAGGTGCATGCAGAGTAGCTGTTTAATAGGAGCACTGTCATTTGTTCAAAGAAATGTCTGCTCACATTTCCTTGGGCTCTTTAGGAGTGGGAATAAACCATGCAGAGAACTGTTTGTTTCTGTGTAGCTACAATGCCATAAACAACTAGGGAGATGTAACTATTTTCCTGGTTTTCAGCAGAAACACATTCTGGTGAAACTACCTGTTTATCAATTTCTTAATTCTGGGTTGGGTTTCTTAACAACATCTTTGCCTTCCACTCTATCAGAAAGGAGTAGTTCTGTGAATGCTCTGTGGGGTATTGGAGTGCTGGCCCTCTGGGAGATGGCTGGTCATTTGACGTAGGTGGACTAAGTGGTTATGAATATTTATCCTGTTTCTCTCAGTGTTTCCTCGGGGGCCTCACTTTATTTGAATGACTCAATGTGTGCAGTTTGCAGTTCTAGGATTCCACAGTGACCTGTTGAAGCAGGAAGGTGTAGGTTTAATGGGAACCTCACTCAGGTAGGTGAGAAGAATAGTTTTTTCAGAGGTAAGTATCTCTCAGTCTTGGAACCAACTCGAGATCTTCAGCAGGGAGATTTATAACATATACTGCATGTTTTAACCATATTGTTTGGATATTAAACCAGAATCTTTAAAGTTGGAGGGTCATGATACTATTTTCTTTTAATTCTCCAGATGAATTTAGTGGTAACTGGAATGATAGTCACTGTTCTACATGGTCTAACTCCTAAATGTGAATTTGCAGCCTGGGAAGGAATTTTGGGGGGACCTGAAAAGGTCATTAAAGGCATACTGCAGGGCAGTATATATTTCTAAAAAATTATTAGACCTCAATAGTAATCATAGAATGCAAAGTAAAATAACTATGAAGTAGCATTTTTCACTTATTGATACTGTTTGTTTTGGGGAATGGGGTGGGAACTGGGGCACACTTGTTAGTACTTTCTGGCTCTACTTAGAATTGACCACTTGGCATGCTCAGATGATCAATGTGTGGTGCAGGGGATTTGAACCAGGCTGTCCACATGCAAGGCAGATATCTTAACTCTGCTTAGAGGATGTGAAGGATATGATTTTCACCTTGCAAATATTGTAAGCAATAATATAATATGGCAAAGATTATCTTGATCCCTACTCTCTCCTGGCTTCCCTGTTCAGGATCCCCTGATCCCAGGAATTAAAAGTGTTTGGCAAAACTAAGCTAGTTAGAAGAGCTTTTGTCAATACTTGTTTCAGTGATGCTCACTGTCCTCTAGATGTGAAAGAGACATGCCATTAGCAGCCTTTTCTAAATACAAGAAAATCAGTGTGAGACTAGTATGAGAGGAAACAGTATAACTGAGACATAAAGCAGATGTAAGACAGTTACCAGACCTAATTATTCTATTTAATCCAGTGTGAATTATTGTGATGATCATTATTTTTAATAATGATAACTTAAAGCACACTACTTCTAATCTCTAGTACAGCGTTTTTCAACCCCTGTGCCATGGCACACTAGTGTGCCGTGAGATATTGTCTGGTGTGCCATGGGAAAAATCCCAATAGACCAATCTATTTATGCGTCAAAGGGCATGTTACGAATTATAAATGGCTCCGGTGTCACTGTTACACTGACAGGAGTAGACATTGCAGTAGATCGCAGATGTGCAAAAGAGTGCTGCTGGATCTGGACTCTGGAGGATTATTTCAGACACAGCACAGAAAAACACTGAGTAATGGATCTGGAGGAGACATGAGCAAAAGAGTACTGACTGATGGATCTGGATGGAGACATGCACAGAAGAATGTTGAGTGTGACAGACAGTGGCTATCTGGAGGAGACAAGCATAGTACTAAGTGACAGTGGGACAGGAGCAGATACTGCAGTAATGAACAAGTTTTTGAAAAGGAGAGAACTGGACTTTGAACAAAATTCAGAGCTAGATAAGAGCCCAAGTATGAGTGGGGATCAAAAGAAAGCAAAGATGGTTAGATCAAGCAAATTCTCTGGCACAAGGCAATATAGCAGAACCTATATTTCATTTGGATTTAATTTCATTGGAGATGCAAAGAAACCAACTCCACTGTGTGTGGTGAAAAGCTATCTGTCCCAAGTAAACTTAAACGCCATCTCCAAACAAAACATCCTTCACTTCAAAACAAGAATGCGGACTTTTTTGTTCACCTGCATGAAAACATGGATAAACAGGCAACTTTCATGAGAAAAACCACAAAGGTAAATGAAAGAGCTCTTAAAGCTAGCTATCAATTTCTGAACTTACAGCCAAATCAAAAAAGTCACACACTGTGGGAGACACATTAATACTTACCTCCTGCAAAATTATTATTGTAAAGGAGATGCTCAGACCTGAAGCAGCCAAGGAAATAGCCAAAGTCCCTCTCTCAGACAACACAATTTCCAGACATAGTAATGACATGTCTGCAGACATCAAAAGTGTGGTTTTGGTAAAGATCCATATCAGTGAGAAATTTGCATTGCAACTTGACTAGTCTACTAATATCAGTGGGCATGCTCAACTCTTGGCCAACGTGCATCTTGTGGATGGTGATGCAATTAGAGAAAACTTCTGTTTTTGCAAGGCATTGTCAGAAAATACAACAAGAGAAGAAAAATTTTGTGTTACATCAGAATACCTTGAACAAAGAGGACTTAATTGGGAAAACTGCACAAGTGCCTGCACTTATGGAGCTGCAGCCATGGTCCGGCGAACCAAAGGCATTGTAAGCAGAGTGAAGGAAAGTAATCCAGATGTGATTGTTATACATTGTTTTTTTACACCAGGAGGCCCTCATAGCCAAGACTTTACCACCAGACCTTGTTTTTGTGTTGAATGATGTTGTGCGCATGGTAAACTTTTTAAAGTCACTACCCGTGAAAAGTTGCATGTTTGCAGCTTTATGTGAGGAGATGGGAACGAACCTTGATGTTTCATATGGAAGCCCGGTGGTCGTCATGTGGTGAGATCTTGGTTCATGTGTATGAGCTGCAGGAAGAACCTAAAGTGTTTCTGACAAATGAGAGGTCAGATTATGCAAAGCTGCTTGCAAGCGATGAGTGGTGTGCAAGGCTGGTATTCCTGTCAGATATTTTTCATCATCTGAATGAACTGAATACATGAATGCAAGGCAGAAATGAAAACCTGCTTACAAGTACAGATAAAATAAATGGATTCCATTCAAAGGTGCAACTCTGGCATCAACACGTGGAAAGTGGCAGTCTTGTAATGTTCACACTCACCAAGCAATGCCAAGGTGTTCACACTGCCGTACTGTGTGAGATAATAGTTAAACATTTAAAAACTCTCAAGGAGAGTTGTCATTTTCTTTCTCTTCAGTCTCCACTGAAAGCCTTGACTGGGTTAGGGACCCTTATAGCTCAGCATCAATTGGTGAAAAGGACATGACTTTACAGGAGCAGGAGGAACTAACTGAACTGAGACAAAATCGTGGTTTCAAGCTAAGATTTGCTGATTTCCTTCGGACAGGTTTTGGTTGGCTACTGCTAAGGAGTTCCCCGTTCTGGCAAACAAAGCTATTTTGACATTGCTCCCATTTTCCACTACATATCTGTGTGAGATGAGCTTTTCAATCCTGATTGCTATAAAAACTAAAGACAGAGAGAGATTGATAGCTATTGACGAAGAGCTATGTGTATGTCTTTCTTCGATTCCTACCAGAATATCAGTTTTGTGTTCGGCCAAACAGGCCCAATGAGTAAGTGAACAGAATATAAACAATTATAAAATACTTTATTATTTCATAATAAAGTAATTATAAAATAATTTTTGTGTTTATTTTATTCCTATTTGATAGAATTACTTTATATATACAATATAGGCACAGAGTTAAATTTTTTTTAACATTTTCTAATGGTGATGTGCCTCGTGATTTTTTTTTCATGAATAAAGTATGCCTTAACTATATGACATTCCACATCAACCTGACATGATGAAGGAAATGCGCAGAAACCAGAATCTTTAACTACAGGAACCTGACACCAACAACAGCTAGCTAATGTGTGAAAAAGTTTCTCCGGGACCACAGAGAATGAATCAGGGGTTGGGCAGCCTGGTATGCCTGGAGCCCAGAGTCAGGCTTATGCCAGAAAATTTTAGGGGTGAGGCCTCCTTGTAATTAAGCCAAGGTTTTTTGTCCCGTTTTTCCCCATATTTTGCTGGGTCTATGCAAACAATGGCGATTGCCACTCTCACACCATTACTACTGTATTTTTTTAAGAAAGAAAGAAAGAAACAAAAACAACTTGCTAAACTTAAAAAAAAATAACTGTAGTAAAATGCCTGTCCTAAATACAGGCAGGAGATGGGTGAGAGGGAGGGGGGCATTGATGGTGGGAATGTTGCAATGATGAAGGGGGGTGTTCTGTTTATTACTGAAACCCAACTACAACCATGTTTATAATCATGGTGCTTAAGTAAAGAATTTATATTTTAAAAAAAAAGTGTGCCTTTGCACAAAAAGGTTGAAAAACACTGCTCTAGTAGGTCCTATCAAATCTAGTTATTGAAGTGGAGAATTGGAAGCAGCTTTTTGGAAGGCAATATATAATCAGAAATGTTACAAGAAAAAAAACACACTTTTACTCTGAAATCCCACTTCTTGGGGCTTATCCAAGAAGACAATCAGATTTGGATTAGAAAACACTCATAAGAAAGCTCTCCTTAATAGCTTAGAAATAAGATATAGCCAATCAACTTAATAATTTTACATAAGATTGTATATACTTATGTGAGGTGATCATTAAATCATGCTTCTGACAATATTTACTCAGAATTGGTATTAAGTGAAAAAATATATATTATCTGAAAGTAAATACAACTAATTAGTATAAATAATTCTGGCTAGTGGGATTATGGTAACTTTTATTTTCCTCTAGGGACCATTCTGTATTTTCACAAATTTTCTCTAATGCTCATTTATTACTTTTATGATCACGGTATTCAAGGGGAGATGCTTACATGGACCACAACTCTTGCAATTCTGTATCTTTTCTTTCTTCTTACCAGAATATGGCGCTTCCACAAGAATCTTACTTTGATGTTCAGAGGCCTATGAGGCATCAGTCACCCAAGCATTATACCTCTTCCTAGGTCATAGTGGTGTCTTCTGCACCTGGTCACAGGGTCACAGGGATCCAGGAGCCAACCTGGATCCTCCCTGGTCTCCCTAAGGCCTGGCACTCCCCATTCAGAATCCTTCTGTGTTCTCCCGGGGATGTCTGGAGAGTGGGAGTAGCACACGCTATAGTAGCACAGCACATGGCACCCTTCTATCATTGAGAGCTCACATATCCATATCTTAAGTGTTCAAAGTATGTTTGGGGTGGGGTAGGAAGCCCCAGGTCTTCCTAGTAGATTACTTATCTGTAAAAAAAAAAAAAAGGATAGAGTCCAAGTTTTCAGTGAGCTAACATGTGAATCACTCGATTTCAGTAACTGTAGGACCAGTATATGTGTAGAGGATCGTTGTTAACAGTTTTCTTCATAATTATTTCACTTTAGGGCCTAAGTATGTCTAATAAAATACATAAGAAGATAAATAGTCCTCTTTTGTATATGTAAGGTTTACAGGGCTAAGCGGGTATTCCTGAGAAAACTGTCCTTGTTTATCCTTGGTCCATGATCAGGATCAAACCATTAAGACATCTCATTGTTTCTAAGGGTCTGTTTGGGGATTAATTGTGTCACTTTTAGTCAACTAGACCTTTTATTTAAAAAGTCTGGTATTATGTCACCAGTTTATATATGAGAGTGGCCCTGGACCAAGGCATCAGTAGTATTTATAAAGGTTCAGTAGGGGGCTACCTGGCAGCATCAGATGACAGTTCTTCATTTAGTGGAAGCAGAAAAGTAGGGTCTTGCACAGGGGGTATAGGAAGAAAAATTGTTTATGAAAATTACAGGACATTTAAGTACTTTATTATATAAGTAAATGCATAATTACAGGTTTCTTAGCACTTCACTTTTCCTCCACATACATATCTTTGATTCACAGTGATTCTATGGATTTCTTAGAAACTCACTGAAAGAATAGTAACAGAAATACCACATAAATTTCTAATCATTTTCA
The DNA here is from genome assembly GCF_024139225.1 of Suncus etruscus. NCBI lineage: Eukaryota > Metazoa > Chordata > Mammalia > Eulipotyphla > Soricidae > Suncus > Suncus etruscus. Next base: position 22,760,226 of record NC_064855.1, read on the forward strand.
ACTAAAAGTAGTTAACTTGGGACACAAACCCAACTCTCCAAATCTTCCTTAGAAGCCACTTATATTAGGTTCTAACGTCAAATGTCTCCTGCCTCTTTTCGTTTTTTTGTTTGTTTGTTTGTTTTTGGGCCACACCCGGTGACACTCAGGGGTTACTCCTGGCTATGCACTCAGAAGTCGCTCCTGGCTTGGGGGACCATATGGGACGCTGGGGATCGAACCACGGTCCGTCCAAGGATAGCGCAGGCAAGGCAGGCACCTTACCTCTAGCGCCACCGCCCGGCCCCTCCTGCCTCTTTTCTTACACTGCTCATTTGAGTCAGTGCATGAAGTTCTTCTGAAAATAAGTAAACTTTGTTCACTGGGAAGTGTTCTACATACGATAAAGGCTGACATTCAGCTCTTGGTTGAGTAAATGGTATATTTGGAAGGTACAATTAGCAATGAAGAGAATTAAAAATGAGTCTTAAGGCCCATCACTGACAGAAAGATGAAGGATCAGAGGAGGAAGTGGTGGAAAGCCTTCAGGTAGATACAAGCAGAGGATGAAGTTAGAATCTCTCATCATCTGATGCTCATAGAATTTATGAGAGTTAAGAGGATTCTGTGATGCAACTCATGTTATGAGTCAGGTCACCCAGTCACAGAACTAGCTCTAAATTCTGGTAATTTAAAGGCCTTACTATCAAATCCAAGTGAAATAAAATGGGTCTCAAACTTCTAGAAATTCAGTCTAAATATGAGAGATTTTGGGTCTTGACTTTATCACTAATCTGGGCCAATTATAGTAGGTCTTTGTGGAAGTGGTGTGTATATTTGGTGAAAATCTGTTTAAATCACCAGAATGTAAGGAGAGCTTTAATAAATTCCTCCATTGTAATTTCAGCCCATAAAGCACAACAATTTACCTATAATCCTTTGCAATCTTGAGTGCAGTGGTGAAGTGGAAACAAAAAAGACAATGAATAATTAAAATGTAAAATGTGAACCAAAACTCTAACGAAATCGTCTCAAATATCTAGTACAGAATTTATAAGCTTCTAGAGTGGATTGTAAGTAAAATTTCTGTGCAAACTAATTAAATAAATTGGAATTCCATGAAGATCTCAATATGTAGAGCTTCTGCTGATCATATCCCTCATTCTGTTGCTTAGCTTAAAAGTTCCAAGTATTTATGTGGGCAATGGCCACATATCTAAGTACAGTAAGGTCACAACTTTTGTATAAGCCTAGAGCCATGGCTAAGTGTTGTAGACATCTTGCATCTCAGCAATTCTCGTGGGTCATAGTCCTTTCACAGGCGAAAAACGGGTAACATGAGCGGACGAATATGAAATATGAAATAATGATACCACATGCGGTATGTGGGGTCAACACGTTCTGGCAGGAGTACGACAAGTTTAATATTTTAAACCCTAGCCTAGAGCCCATGGCTAAGTGTTGTAGACGTCTTGCGTCTCAGCAATTCTTGTGGATTATAGTCCTTTTACGGGAGGAAAATGGGTAACACGAGCGAACGAATATGAAATATGAAATAATGATACCACACGCAGTATGTGGGGTCAATACGTTTCTGGCAAGAGTGCTACAAGTTTAATTTTTTGAGCAGGGTAATTTATAGGGGTAAAATTAGCCACAGGTGAAGAATAATTGTCATCACAAAGCGTAGTACAACAATGACAATACCTAAGCAATGGGTGTGACTAAAAATTCTAAGTTACAAGAGAGAAGGTCATACAACTCAAGGTAATTCCTTGCAAGCTTACTTTAAATGCAAAAATCAGGATTAGGAGGAGGTAGGAAATATCTAGAAACTTGGTTTTTCTAGGCTGGACTCTTGTTTTAGAGGTTAAATGAAGGGAGGTACCAAATCCCCAGAAATGAGCTTCCCTATTTCTAAAGGAGGGTCAAAAGTCAAAATCTGTATTCTGGTTACGCCCTTGATTACCAGAAACTGCAGCTGCAAAGGACATATTTGAAAGGGAGAGAAAAATTGTCTTTGCTTTTAGGGCTGACTATATCCATAAAAAGGGGTTCTCAAATAAACTTTGGTACTGGAATTTCTGAGCCAAATTATTTGATAGAGGCTATTATTTTGCCTGATATATACAAAGGAGAGATAGTCAAATACTGGCTGAAAATGTAATGCCAGGCGTCTCTTTGGAAATTCCTCAACCATCCACGCAGGGGAAAAAGGCGTCCACAGCGGGCCTTTTGAGGAACCATATGGGGTTAAATTAGTTCTACCCACCAGAATAATCTGAGGATACATCTGGTGGGCTGAGCCCCCCTAAAAGCTTAGGCATGCCCTGGCAGCTAAGGGAGAGCACCAGGCTCAAAAAAACCTTTGGTTGCCTGTACCCACAATTGCCAGGAGATGTTTAGGGTAAAGGAGATATTGATAGAAGCGTGGCATAAATTTCCCCTCTCATTTGAGACATAGTTTTACTAGCATCCTAAGGATCTCTCTGAGTCCCTCTAAAGACCACCAAGACTTCTATAAATCAAAACCGTTTCCTAGTTACCAAGTAAATGTGCTGAGGCCTTGCTATTACAGGCCTTCCTGATTAATATAAAAATGCTATAGGAAAAACAACACCCACAAAAAAGAAATAAATAAAATAGAGATAGAGAAAGAGGGGTGGGGCTGATGTGGCAAGGCTTTGTGGTTTTTGCATAGGTACACTAAGTAATGGGAAGTTAGAGGGAATTCCTTTGGCCTAAAAAATACAGAGTTTCTCCACCCTTGAAGCATACTGTCATGGGAGCATGACATGTCATGAGCTCCATACACGCTCATTATCAAATTATCTTGTTCTCCTTCATAACTTGGGGGGGGGCGGGGAATGGTTGGTACCAGGAGCAGTCATGTGAACATTGAGTGGAAATAAAAAATGATCAGACTTAAGCACCAAACTCAAAGTCAACGACACCAGAATCGATATTCAATCTACAACAAGCTATGCGCAAAGGTGACCTCTTACACTAGCAGTCCATGGGGCAAAGTGGAGAGGTATGGAATGCACTCTGGGAATAGGGATAGAGGGAGGACAACACTGGTATTGGGAATGGCCCTAATTCTTTGTTACTATGTTCCTTAAATATTAATGTGAAAGACTTGTAATTCACTTTGGTCACAATAAAAATTATTTTTAAAAATGCTATAGGAGATAAGAATGTGAAAATTACTGAAAAATCAGAGCATCTGGCCCTGAGCCTCAAGCCACAAAGCTGATTCAGCAGACTTAGGAGACCTTGGGAAATTAGGGTATTGTTAAATCCTAGGCCATAAGTAAGTGAGCCTCTGGTAAAAGATCAATAAGTATTGTAATTATTGTATTAAAGAGGATGTCAATGAATTCTAGAGAATGTTTTGATGATTATCTATACCTCGCAGTAGCCACATGTTTTTCTGCTATCTACACTATTGATCACATCTTCTTCCTTTCCAACTCAGAATGACTTGCTAAAGTAAATGTATAAAAACCCTACTCCTAAATAAATGAATAAATAATAAATAAATGAATAAATGAGTGAATAAATGGGCTAAATCCAAACTCTTCTTGGTATGAGGTCTAGTCAAAATCTGCTGACTCCTGTGCCCAGTCTCCTCAAGGATCCCACTGCTATTCCTGTGTCCAGCCGCTCCTGCCCAGCCTCAAGCGGCCCATGGCCGCTGATTCAATATGTCCCTGCTTCAGTATTTTGATAGGTACATAAGCATGTATTTATTAAGAAGGACCTATATTTTCCTTTTCCACTGTTGACTGAGTAACCAGCTTACTGCATCCCAAAATTTTCTAAAGCCTATATAATATAATACTCACTACTATTTCCAGTACTGGGTAGTACCTGGAGAGTTTGCTTTGTTTGAAGCACTCCAAGATCTGTTTTTTACTTCATAAGCTCTACAACTCCTAAGAGTCAGGTGTTCTTTAATATGGTTCAGGACACATAATGGACATTAAGATGCTGCATAATAACATTCTAAATACTAAGGAAGGTAACTATAAAATCCTGCAAAAAATATATATGAATGCAAAATAATGTATTTTTAACAAATCAAGATTTTGCAAAAGTTTTTAGTTATTTGGCTATATGTTTGGCTTTGGGGTTACATTCGGGGGCACTCAGTGATTACTACTGGCTCTTCACTCAGAAATCACTCCTGGCAGGCTCAGGGGACCACATGGAATACCAGAAATTGAACCCAAGCTTGTTCCGGATTGGCCACATGCAAGGCAAACACCCTAATGCTGTGCTATCACTCGGGTCCTACATTCATATATTTAAGAATAACTATGCATGATTTTTAAAATAAGAGTAGGTATACTGCCATTCTGATAGGAATTAGGCTTTGTTTCAGGGCTGCCACCTGGTTGTACTCAGAATTACTCCTGGTCCTGTATGTGGGGATTTCTACTGGTAGCCTCAGTTCTGGATCTGTCCATATGCAAGGCAAGTTCCCTACCCATTATGCTCTTCTGCTATATTATTTCTCCGGCTTCTCTACTAAAAGTTTTTTTTTTAATTTGGCATAACTGAATTAGAACACTATATACTTTTTAGGTGTGCCTCATTATAAATCACCGCTTTATGTAATATATATTAAATTCACCACTAAAATCTTCCCTATATAGCTGACCCCTTCTTTTTGATTTATGCACCCCCTTCCACATTAGCATATTAATTTTTAAGCTGAGGAGACTAAAACTGAGTCCCAATTAAGAAATTTGTTGACTACTTATTCCAGGTTGAAAGTTTTAGGTTCAAAAACAGCAGTATTAGGACCAAGATATACATATTCAGAATCCTGTGTTTTCCACCACTGTAGTTGATATATCTTTCATTGTGAAAAATCAAACTTTTCTCAATGAAAATAAAATTCTTGGTGATCAACTTCCAGGCTTCTCAGTGGAAATTAATTACCAGCTTCTAAAAAGATGCACAGTCACTGTTTTACCCTCATAGAAATTATTTCATTTTCCTGGGTTGAAGTAATTTAGCTTAGATTATAGTGTTTCTCCATCTCCTCTCCTCCCCTCATTTCCTTACTCTGGATTTTCAGGGAACAATGTATCACCTCCCCCCACCCACCCCCACTGGACTACTGAGTCAAGATACCAACAGGATCCTCTAGGCTAGGAGTTAATGAGATTTTTTTTCTTCACCATATTTTTTTAGTTCTTCAAAAATACAGTTTTCCAGATAAGAGACATATTTTCCTCTACCTTCTAAACATATCAGATTTCAATTTCTTAGTAGGTCTTGGTGGAAAAGCCCTATAACCAGCACAGATTTCTATATATCACTTTGAACAATATAATTAACCTCAATTTCTTTATTTGTAAAAGGAAATTACCACCCTATTCCACATAGCTGTGCTGAGATTTAAGAAGGGTTCATCTATGCAGGTGTCTGGTACAATGAAAGATTTTCAGTGCTCTTTCCCTCTTTTCTCCCCATAAGTAACCTATACCCTATAAAACCTGTGCCCTATAAAAGCACTGAACCCCTATATTTCTCAGTGATGCTTGGCCCTTAAGATTCTTGGCATACCAAAGGAGCTCTAAATTGCATACTCACTAAAACCAATAGCCATTGATTATTCCTTATTCCATCCACAGACTGACCAGCATCTACCAGTTGCATTAGCTGCCCTTTCTATCATGTTTGTTTTTCTTGGAAAATTACTTTATCGTCTCCCTGCTTACTTCTGAATATTCAGGGATGACCCCAAGGGTCATCAAACAAAGTTGAGTGGAGCAACACCACATTGCTGGCTCCCTTTTCTGTGTGTTGAGAATGACCACCACATCCCGATCTCTGCTAGAACTGTGTTCTCATCCTTGTCTAAATGTCTCTGGAATATTCCTTATGTTATTACCTAAATTCATTTTGTAATTACCATATTTTCAGGCATATAAGACGACTTTTGAAACGAAAAAAAGTCAGCCGAAAATTGGGGGTCGTCTTATACACCGAGTATATCCCGAAAAACAGTTCGATATGCCACTAAACAAAAATCGTCTGGATATTGCCACCAAGCGAATTTCCAACTCGATCCTGCACCAATCACTGCAAGGCTGCTCAGACCGCCTCTCTAACTCAACCAATCCAAGCAGGCTTTTTATGCATGCAAATTAGAGAATGTTCTGTACCAAATGTACACTGTCAAAAGCCAGCTCAGATTGGCCAGAGTCAGAGAGGAAGTCTATGACAGTATAACCTTTGAACCTTTGCTTGTTGTGATTGGTTCACTGTGGTACATACAGTTGCAGCACAGGAAAGTTCTGTCTTATACAGCGAATATAGGCCTAATCCTATGTTTTAACTGTAAAATTAGGGGGTCGTCTTATACGCCGGAAAATACGTTACATATTCCATAATCATTGTGTATTCATCATTTTTATTATTTTAGGTACAACACTCAGTGGTATTCAGGAGCTACTCCTTCCTCTGTGTTCAGGGGTTGTTTCTCGTGGTGCTTACAAAACCACGTGGTGCTGGCAATCAAACTTGGGGTTCCGACATGCAAAACTTGTGTTCAGGCTGTTGGCATTTAATCATATTATTTTAATATTGGGGGTTAGAGTTAGCAGTGACTAAATGTGCACATTAAATTAAATCCTCTTCGAAGTTTATTTCAGTCCAGTATTTTGATTCTTTCAAATGATCCTTAACACATTCATGCTGGCACATACAGCTGGTGACTCACTCATGAATGTGGTTTAATTTACACAAATTTCAGCACTGGCATCAATGTGGTAAAATTAATTTGACACCTTAAGTAATCAACTTTATAGTTTGGTCATCACCTTAGCATATTAAAATCATCATAAAACTAATATTTTTGTTGGGGGGAGTAGGCCACACCTGGTGATTGCTAGCTTTGCAATCACAAATTACTCCTACTAGTGCTCAAGAAACCATATGGAATACCAAAGATTGAACCTGGGTCAGCCACATGCAAGGCAAGTCTCAACCCACTGTGTTTACCTCTCCAGCCCTTGATGATATTTTTCTAAAAATAAAATCAACCAGCAGGGGCCGGAGAGATAGCATGGAGGTAAAGTGTTTGCCTTGCATGCAGAAGAAGGTGGTTTGAATCTGGGCATCCCATATGGTTCTCTGAGCCTGCCAGGAGCAATTTCTGAGCATAGAGCCAGGAGGAACCCCTGAGTGCTGCTGGGTGTGACCAAAAAAAAAATAAAGTAAAAAGAAAAAAATCAACTAAGAATAGTACTATTAATTTTTTAATTTTATTGATTGAAACATGATTTACAATATTGTTAATGGTAGAATTTCATGCATTGGTGGTGAGAATGTTGCACTGATGAAGAAGGTTGCTCTTTTTTGTGACTGAAACCCAATTACAGTCATGTTTGTAATCACGGTATTTAAATAAATATATTTTTTAAAAAAGCATTTCATGTATACAATTGTTCTAACACTATGCCTTTTACTAGAGTTGCCTTTACCACAGTCTCAGTGTCCCTCTCCTCTGTTGCCTCTACTCCCCCCACTGTGCCATGATGGGCTCAGTTCTGTAAACCATTTCTCATTTTCTGTTGCCATTGGCCATCTGTTGTTCTCTTACTATGTTTATTTATATCCCACATATGAGTATCTGTCTCTCCTTTTCTGGCAACTTCACTCAGCTTGATACTCCCCAGATCCATCCACACAGCAGAAAATTGAGCCAAACTCAATGGTACTTAGGTACCTCTCTAGGCTCTGTGCTCAGTGGTCATAACTGGTGGTGTTTGGGGACCATATATGGTGCCAGGAATTGAACTGGGCTCAACCACATAAAATAGTGTCTTAAACCCTGTAATCTTTCTCTGGATCAATTTGATTGTCAAATTTAAGCTTATAATTTTGAGGTTTATTTGAAGTCAAGTTAATTTTATTATTGCCTTGATAAAGTGTGGAGCAATTTTTCTGGAAAAGTATCAATGTTATTGAAAGGAAGTAAAGTCGTATCCATGATACCATTTCAGTAACAGTACTGCAAAGCAAGATTCCTAAACGGAAATATGTAGAGGGGAAGAGAGAGAGAGAGAGAGAGAGAGAGAGAGAGAGAGAGAGAGAGAGAGAGAGAGAGAGAGAGAGAGAGAGAGAGAGAAAATAAGAGGAAAATGGTTGGAAATTAACACTGGTGAAGATTGGCGTTGGAATGTTGCATGAGCAAAACTCAGTTATGAACAACTTTTAAACCCTATCTTGTGGTGATTTTATTAAAAATTTCAATGTTTTATCTCTTTTTTAAATAATGATTTTTATTTTGACCAAAGTGGATTACATACCTTTCACAGTAATATTTTAGGTACATATTGACATTGGATCAGGGGAATTCCCACCACCAAAGTTGTCCTTCCTCCACCCTTGTTCCTAGCATGCATCCCATTAAATGATATAAGTGTGATATTTTGGACTTCCTCTTCTCTGGAAAAATGTTTATATATTTTCTCTTCTTTCTTTCTTTTTTTTTTTTGTTTTTTGGGTCAAACCTGGCAGCACTCAGGGTTACTCCTGGCTCTACACTCAGAAATTATCCTGGCAGACTCAGGGTACCATATGGGATGCCGGGATTGAACCACTGTCCTTCTGCATACAAGACAAACACTTTACCTCCATGCTATCTCTTTGGCCTCATTTATATATTTTCAATAAAAAAATAGTATTGTATAGATTGTGCTTAGAGTATTTTTCTTAGATTCTCTTTTTTTCATAATTAAAATCTCTAAATATTGGAAACCCTAGGACTTCATTCCATATTTAGTCCAGCTTCATCAGTGATTTCATCCTTCCCCTTGCCTTTACATACCAATAACTTAAAAATGTATACCTATACTCAGAGTTCTACCCTCTCTTCTCTTCACATATATCCAATTGCTACCTAATATTTCAACCAGAATGCTCAATAAATCTTATAGCATGTAAAACTTGCTTTTAATCTCAAAACTTGTCTTACTTATTTTCTTTTCCATCTTAGTTAATGGTAAACAGTAAGTAGATCAGGCCAAGACCAATCATCTTTTGTCTTTTTCTTTTCTTTCTAGTATATATTTAATATATCTGTAACAAATACTAAGTTTATCTTCAAACTATATGATCAAATTTGAGAAAAATACTATATATAGCATATACATCTCAAAAATATTCTCATAACTGTACCACTGCTACAGTCTTAGGCCAAGACACACAATTTCTCAGGTGGATTATGAAAGAATTTTCTGGCCACTGAACTTCACTGGATCTCAGATGCCAGCACCCTTCTGCCTCTCTACTCTGCTGTCCTGCATTTCCGGCCTGATTTCACCCTTGGTGCGGCTCATCAGCCAGCCTGCCTTCCTGTGAGCTTTCCGGGGAGTCTGCCTTCCCATGAGCCTTCCGTGGAGGTGAGTCGACACGCCCAGAAAGGGAGGAGCCACTGAACTTCGCTGGATCTCAGATGCCAGCACCCTTCTGTCTCTCTACTCTGCTGTCCTGCATTTTCGGCCTGATTTCACTCTTGGTGCGGCTCATCAGCCAGCCTGCCTTCCTGTGAACTTTCCGGGGAGTCTGCCTTCCCGTGAGCCTTCCGTGGAGGTGAGTCGACACGCCCAGAAAGGGAGGAGTCACTGAACTTCGCTGGATCTCAGATGCCAGCACCCTTCTGCCTCTCTACTCTGCTGTCCTGCATTTTCGGCCTGATTTCACCCTTGGTGCAGCTCATCAGCCAGCCTGCCTTCCTGTGAGCTTTCCGGGGAGTTTGCCTTTCCGTGAGCCTTCCGTGGAGGTGAGTCGACACGCCCAGAAAGGGAGGAGCCACTGAACTTCGCTGGATCTCAGATGCCAGCACACTTCTGCCTCTCTACTCTGCTGTCCTGCACTTTTGGCCTGATTTCATCCTGGGTGCGGCTCATCTGCCAGCCTGCCTTCCTGTGAGCCTTCCGTGGAGGTGAGTCGACACGCCCAGAAAGGGAGAAGCCAGAGGAGCACGGTTGCTCCGCTCCCCTTCGTGACGGTGCACAGCATTTAGCCGATGAATACAATCACAACACGTAGAAAAACACGCAGTACTAGTGTGACAATGGGGAAACAACACGGGCCAGTGCCAGACATAGAGAATGAAGATGGCAACTCTGATGACTTGAACATGACCAACCACCTAGTCAGTCTCTCAGATAAGGAGTTTAGAGTTGCAATATGGAACATGTTCAAAGAACTCAAACAAAGTATAGAAGAGAAAACTAAAAAGAATCAGGAGAATATGAAGATAGAAATGAGAAAACTCCAAACAGAAATTTCAGATCAAATAACAGGTCTGAGAAACTCAGTAGATGAATTGAAGAAAAACATGTTTGAGATTTCCCACAGGTTAACAGCAGCTGAGGATAGAATCAGTACACTGGAAGATGAGATACATAACAATTACATACAGCAGAAGAAATTGGAAAAAAGCCTCAAAGCAAATGATCAAACAATGGAAAAATTACTCAAAGAATGGGAACAGATGAAAATAGAAGTCTATGATAAGCTCAACAGAAACAACTTAAGAATCATTGGAGTCCCAGAGACTCAGGAAGAAAATCTTCGGGAAGAATCAACAGTCAAGAACATCATTAAAGAGAAACTACCAGAGATAATGAATACATGTGATCAAATCCTGTATGCCCGAAGAGTGCCAACTAAAAGAGACCCCAGAAAAAACACCCCAAGACACATCCTAGTCACAATGACGAATCCCATAGATAGAGACAGAATTCTGAAAGCAGCAAGATCGAAAAGAGAAATTACATTCAAGGGAACATCCTTGAGATTTACTGCAGACCTGTCACCAGAAACACTCAAGGCCAGAAGGCAGTGGTGGGACATAGTGACAAAACTCAATGAAATAAATGCTTCGCCTAGAATACTGCACCCAGCAAAACTCACTTTCAGGTTTTAAGGAACAATACATAGTTTCACAGACAAACAACAGCTCAAAAACTTCACAGACTCAAAACCATTCTTAAAAGAAAAACTGAACGGCATACTTTAAGACAAGGCTTACCAACAGACACACCAAACTTTAATATAAAGATGGCACTAACTCCCAGGACAATTCTTTCTCTCAATGTCAATGGACTAAATGCACCAGTTAAGAGACACAGAGTGGCTAAATGGATCAAAAAACTCAATCCAACCTTCTGCTGCCTACAAGAAACGCACCTGAATAGTCAGAACAAACATAGACTCAAAATAAAAGGCTGGAGGAAAATCATCCAAGCAAACAACACCCAAAAAAAAGCAGGAGTGGCCATATTAATATCAGATGATGCAAACTTTATACTTAGGAAAGTTGTAAGGGACAAAGATGGACATTTTGTATTAATCAAGGGATATGTACAGCAGGAAGAAATCACCCTCCTAAACATATATGCACCGAATGAGGGGCCAGCAAAATATTTAATACAACTGTTGACAAATCTGAAAAATAATATCAATAACAACACAATAATTGTGGGAGACCTCAACACGGCATTGTCAACACTAGACAGGTCAACCAGACTGAAACCCAACAAGAATATACTAGACCTGAAGAGAGAAATGGAAGAAAGAGGCCTAGTAGATATATACAGGACACTCCACCCCCAGAAGCCTGGATACACATTTTTCTCTAATGTACATGGGACATTCTCTAGGATAGACTACATGTTAGCACACAAAACATACCTCCATAATATCAAGAGGATAGAAATTTTGCAGGCTGCCTTTGCTGACCACAAAGCCCTGAAATTATATATAAACTACAAAGGGACACAGAAGAAAAATTTTAACACCTGGAAGTTAAATAGCCTCATACTGAATAATCAGTGGGTCCGAGATGAAATCAAAGAGGAAATCAAAACCTTCCTGAAAACAAATGACAATGGAGACACAAATTATCAGAACCTATGGGACACAGCAAAAGCAGTACTGAGAGGAAAATTTATAGCTTTGCAAGCACACATCAGGAAAGAAGAAGGGGCATACCTGAATAGCTTAATGACGCAGCTCATAGAATTAGAAAGTGCTCAACAAAAGGATCCAAAAATAGGGAGGCAGAAGGAAATAACAAAGCTGAGAGCAGAAATCAATGAAGTGGAAACCAGAAAAACCATCCAAAAGATCAACGAAAGCAGAAGTTGGTTCTTTGAAAAAATAAACAAGATTGATAGACCACTGGCAAAACTAACAAAGAAAGAGAGAGAAACTTGATAACTCGTATTAGGAATGAAAAAGGAGAGATCACTACTGATATGGTAGAGATTCAAAGGGTAATCAGAAACTACTTTGAGAAACTCTATGCCACTAAAAATGAAAACCTGGAAGAAATGGATAAATTTTTGGAATCTTATAATCTTCCACGATTGAATGAAGAGGATGTAGCATATCTAAACACACCCATTACTATTGAGGAAATTAAGAAAGTAATCAAATGTCTGCCCAAAAACAAAAGCCCAGGCCAGGACGGATTTACTAATGAATTCTTTCAAACCTTTCAAGAGGAACTACTACCAATCCTGGCAAGACTCTTTCATGAAATTGAAAAAACAGGAAAACTTCCAAATAGCTTTTATGAAGCCAACATTACCTTGATACCTAAACCAGACAGAGATGCTACGAAAAAAGAAAATTACAGACCAATATCGCTGATGAATGCAGATGCAAAGATCTTCAACAAAATCCTGGCAAATAGGATTCAATGCCTCATTAAGAAGATCATCCACTACGATCAAGTAGGTTTCATTCCAGGAATGCAAGGCTGGTTTAACATCCGTAAATCTATCAACATAATACACAACATCAACAGCAAGAAAAATAAAAATCACATGATCATATCAATCGACGCAGAGAAAGCATTTGACAAGGTCCAACACCCATTCTTGATCAAAACTCTCAGCAAGATGGGAATGGAAGGAACCTTTCTCAATATAGTTAAGGCCATCTACCACAAGCCAGAGGCAAATATTGTCCTAAATGGAGAAAAACTGAAAGCCTTTCCTCTAAATTCTGGCACAAGACAAGGCTGTCCTCTCTCACCACTCCTATTCAACATAGCACTGGAAGTACTCGCTATAGCGATTAGGCAAGAAAAGGATATCAAGGGAATCCAGATAGGAAAGGAAGAAGTCAAGCTCTCACTGTTTGCAGATGACATGATACTCTACTTAGAAAACCCCAAAGACTCTACCAAAAAGCTTCTAGAAACAATAGACTCATATAGCAAGGTGGCAGGCTACAAAATTAACACACAAAAATCAATGGCCTTTCTATACACCAATACTAATAAGGAAGAAATGGACATTAAGAAAACAACTCCATTCACTATAGTGTCACACAAACTCAAATATCTTGGAATCAACTTGACTAAAAATGTGAAGGACCTATACAAGGAAAACTATAAAACTCTGCTCCAAGAAATAAGAGAGGACACGCAGAAATGGAAGCACATACCCTGCTCATGGATTGGCAGGATTAACATCATTAAAATGGCAATACTCCCCAAAGCACTGTACAGATTTAATGCGATCCCCATAAAGATACCCATGACATTCTTCAAAGAAGTGGACCAGGCACTTTTGAAATTTATTTGGAACAATAAACACCCTCGAATAGCTAAAGCAATCATTGGGAAAAAGAATATGGGAGGAATTACTTTCCCCGACTTTAAACTTTACTACAAAGCAATAGTTATCAAAACAGCATGGTATTGGAATAAGGACAGGCCCTCAGATCAGTGGAATAAGCTTGAATACTCAGAGAATGTTCCCCAGACATACAATCACCTAATTTTTGATAAAGGAGCAAAAAATCCTAAATGGAACAAAGAAAGCCTCTTCAACAAGTGGTGTTGGCACAACTGGGTAGACACTTGCAAAAAATTGAACTTAGACACCCAGCTAACATCATGTATGAAGGTAAAATCCAAATGGATTAAAGACCTTGATATCAGCCCCAAAACCATAAGATATATAGAACAATACGTAGGTAAAACACTCCAGGACATTGAGGCTAAAGGCATCTTCAAGGAAGAAACTGCACTCTCCAAGCAAGTGAAAGCAGAAATTAACAGATGGGAATATATTAAGCTGAGAAGCTTCTGCACCTCAAAGGAAATAGTGCCCAAGATACAAGAGCCACCCACTGAGTGGGAGAAACTATTCACCCAATACCCATCAGATAAGGGGCTAATCTCCAAAATATACAAGGCACTGACAGAACTTTACAAGAAAAAAACATCTAATCCCATCAAAAAATGGGGAGAAGAATGAACAGACACTTTGACAAAGAAGAAATACAGATGGCCAAAAGACACATGAAAAAGTGCTCCACATCACTAATCATCAGGGAGATGCAAATCAAAACAACGATGAGATACCACCTCACACCACAGAGAATGGCACACATCACAAAGAATGAGAATAAACAGTGTTGGCGGGGATGTGGGGAGAAAGGAACTCTTATCCACTGCTGGTGGGAATGCCGTCTAGTTCAACCTTTATGGAAAGCGATATGGAGATTCCTCCAAAAACTGGAAATCGAGCTCCCATACGATCCAGCTATACCACTCCTAGGAATATACCCTAGGAACACAAAAATACAATACAAAAACCCCTTCATTACACCTATATTCATTGCAGCTCTATTTACCATAGCAAGACTCTGGAAACAACCAAGATGCCCTTCAACAGACGAATGGCTAAAGAAACTGTGGTACATATACACAATGGAATATTATGCAGCTGTCAGGAGAGATGAAGTCATGAAATTTTCCTATACATGGATGTACAGAGAATCTATTATGCTGAGTGAAATAAGTCAGAGAGAGAGAGAAAAACGCAGAATGGTCTCACACATTTATGGGTTTTAAGAAAAATGAAAGACATTCTTGCAATAATAACTTTCAGACACAAAAGAGAAAAGAGCTGGAAGTTCCAACTCACCTCAGGAAGCTCATCACAAAGAGTGATGAGTTTAGTTGGATAAATAACTACATTTTGAACTGTCCTAATAATGAGAATGTATGAGGGAAATTGAGAACCTGTTTAGAGTACAGGCGGGGGTCGGGTGGGGAGGAGGGAGACTTGGGAC
Organism: Suncus etruscus; assembly: GCF_024139225.1. Classification (NCBI taxonomy): domain Eukaryota; kingdom Metazoa; phylum Chordata; class Mammalia; order Eulipotyphla; family Soricidae; genus Suncus; species Suncus etruscus. The sequence continues at coordinate 22,775,331 of NC_064855.1, forward strand.
ATTGGTGATGGGAATGTTGCACTGGTAAAAAGAGAAAAAAAAATAAGAAAAAGAGGGAAAAAAAAGAAAGAATTTTCTTATTCAACTTTACATTTTCTAGATAATATATACAACATACCAGCCAACATCATGCCATTGAAACATAATCAAGATAGGAAATAAAATTCAGCTAAGTGAAAAATAAACATACTTGTAGCATCACCTAGTTATCATGCTAGTTTGCTATTTTCATTTACTCTAATCCATGCAAATACAAATCCTGAATTGGGCCAATCACCCCTCCCCCCCATGGGATGTTTATACATGCTATTAACTCAATCTGAGTTATTTACTCTCAGATTTACTTTATTGCTCAAACCCTCACTCTTACACTTTGATTTGATGATCCTTTCTGTGTGAGTCTTTTCCTAATCAGCCTATTTAAAATTGCAGCAACTTCCATACCCTCCATCCTATATGCTCAATATTCTTTCTCTGCTTTATTTACCTCCATAGCACTTTCCCTTTCTGATGCACTCCAATGTTCATTTATTTGCTTACTGTTGAGCTCTTCCCATTCAAATATAAGCTTCAGGAAGGTTATAATATGTATCTACTGTGTTGATTTACATAGTTCCAACACCTGTAGTGGTACTGGGTGTGAATTATGTGCTCTATAAATGTGAGGAATAATATATTAGTGATGTAGAGATGCTACCTAGTCATGTGCAAGAAAACATATATATATGTCATTTTTCTGAAATACTCTAATATAGGGCAATTCTATTTTTTTCCTTGAGTTCTTTATAATCATAAACAGCAGTGTGGATGAGGTCTCTTTTCTATTTGAGCAGACATTAGTGATCTTGACACAACATCAGGTCACTTCACAGAAACTTCTCCAAATAACAGGTAATTTGTTTCTTTAAATTAGATCAAGTCATTACTGCATGCTCCAAATGCAAAAGGTCAAAATCTTCAGTTCTGTTTTAGCTGCAGGCACTTCAAATGAGTAGCCTTGTTAAACATAGTAGGACATATAGAAATAGTAGGATAGTAGAAAATATTTGCTGCCACTGGCAAAAAACAGGCAGACATAAATAGATATATCTGATTAACTCATCTTTCAAGATTAAGTTCAAACTTTACCTGTTCTCTGAAGTTTTTCTTGAATTCAACTTGAAAATAACTTTGGGATCTTCCACTTTTGTCATTGTAGCATTTCAGTGATAGGTCCTGAAATAAGCCATTATACTTGTTTGTTTTTATGTTTTATGTTTGTTTTTAAGTCTGTCTCATTCATTATAATCTAAGCTTCTGAGCTTGGGTCTTCTGTCTTCATCACTTTGGTGCTTAGATAGAGCTTTTCTATCAGGTAGTACAAAGGAAATATTGATCAAATTACCATGTCCAAGTTTTTTGATGATTGATCAGTGAGCTGCTGATTGTTTCTTTTCAGGGTTACAGTAATAGCAAAAACATAAAGAGATTAAATAGAAAAATTATAGTTAGTGCTATCATTCTCAACATCATTATATCACTCTAGATCTCTCAGAGCCACATACTGAATGGTGGTATTGTTTCAAAGGACATTGATTTACAAAAACAAATAGAGGGTTTTAATTTAAGGTGGTATAGTTGCATAGGACATTGAGTTGCAAGAAACATTTCAGGAGTTTATTAGATAAGAAATGAGTTTGTGCTTTTCACTGCAACACATTTTTATAGCTTTTAGTGTTCAATGTACAGTAGAGAACCATCAATTTTCTAACAATGGGCATAAATTTGGAGGCCATCTCATTGACACCTGAATGCTATTCAGTTATCTAGGCTTTGTATCTCTTCAACATTCCAACAACTTCTGCTATCATAGATTCAATTGAGCATGGATTAGGACAAAATTCGTGACTCTAAACTTTCAAAATAGGAAACAAGAATTGAGCAAAGCCAAGCACTTAATTAGAGAAACTATATGCTTGAAGACTGAGACAGTAGAGAGATCCGCCAAATGCAGCAGCTGCCTGATTGCACATGAGGAATGTAACTAGCTCTTCTTAATGTGTGGAGAAGTTAAATAAGGAAACATCTCAAAATCGCCCATGAGAAATTAGTCAGGCAGGAAGTGCTAACCTCTTCAGCTAGTCACATTAAGTCCATTCTGAAATTTAAACCATTATCTTTCCCAGGGTCAAAAATCTGGTTTTCTCCCATCACTCAACTGATAGGTCAGTTTTAAAGGTTGCCAATGGCCTACTAATAGTGAAAGTGGTCATTTCTCCTTTTTTTTCAACTAACTTGTTTTATTTGTGCTAATTCTATACAACATTAAGTATCTGCTCTTCTAAGAAATCTCAGATGCTTTCTATTAGAATGGGCAGTCTCTGAATTCTGACTGCAGCTTTTCTTCTCATAGGATTTATATACTTGTCCCAGACCAGAGCTATTCTTCTATCTTTTCCAAAATCATGGTACAGCAAAACATAGAGTTGGGAAGAAAATAGATGGGGTCACTTAACTGCTTAGGGCATAGAAAAAAGATGGGACTTGACTAAAACAGTGTCAGGAAGAACAGTAACACAACATCCAGAGCCCATTAGGAGTCATTACTGAGTTCAGACTCAAAAGTAGCCCCTGAACACCATCATGTGTGCCCCCCCAAAAGAAACCCCGAATGTATTTAACCCATAGTGAATACTTAAATGTTAACTATAAAATTAAGTCAAACTCAATTTTTCTTTTATTTTCTGATTTCTGCTACAGTCTAGAGTCTATAAGGGACTCAAAGGGCAGTAAATCTAAAAAATAATTTAGTAATTGACATAATAAAATTAAAATTGTCCATTATACTAATAGCCTAAACTTTAAATACTTAAGTAAGACTATATTTTTTGTCAGATATGCTATACACTTATTCACATATATAAATTTTAAGATAAATGTATTCAATTGGACTATTCCTGTTTAATAATCTTTTTAATCCCTTTGTCTGTTGATAAACATGCAACAAAATTTTATTTATTTTACTTTATTTGGTTTGGGGACACACCTAGTGATACTCAGGGTTCACTCCTGGTTTTGATTTAGGGCTCACTCCTGGAACCATGTCAGGTATGGGGGATTGACTCAAGATCAACAATGTACAAGACAAGCACCCTGCTTTTGTCCTTTCTCACTGGGCCCCCAAATTCAATGTTTAAGCATCTTTTTTATATAATTATCTTTATTTAAACACTGTGATTACAAACATGATTATAGTTGTATGATTACAGTCATGTAAAGAACACCCCCCTTCACCAGTGCAACATTCCCACCACCAATTTCCCAAATCTCCCTCCTCCCCACCCCCTACACCTGTACTCGAGACAGGCTTTCTACTTCCTTCATTCATTCACATTGTTATGATAGTTTTCAGTGTAGTCATCTCTCCAACTGCACTCATCACTCTATGTGATGAGCTTCATGTCATGAGCTGCCCCTACCAGCCGTCATCTCTCTTGTTTCTGAGATACTGTTAAAAATGTCTTTCATTTTTCTTAAAGCCCATTGATGAGTGAAACCATTCTGCGTCTTTCTCTCTCCCTCTGACTTACTTCACTCAGCATAATAGATTCCATGTACATCCATGTATAGGAAAATTTCATGACTTCATCTCTCCTGATGGCTGCATAGTATTCCATTGTGTATATGTACCACAGTTTCTTTAGCCACTCATCTATTGAAGGGCATCTTGGTTGTTTCCAGAGTCTGGCTATTGTAAATAGTGCTGCAATGAATATAGGAGTAAGGAAGGGATTTTTGTATTGTATTTTTGTGCTCCTTGGGTATATTCCTAGGAGTGGTATAGCTGGATCGTATGGAAGCTCAATTTCCAGTTTGTGAAGGTATCTCCATATCGCTTTCCATAAAGGTTGTACTAGATGGCATACCCACCAGCAGTGAAAAAGAGTTCCTTTCTCTCCACATACCCACCAGCACTGCTTGTTTTCCTTTTTTGTGATGTGTGCCAATCTCAGTGGCGTGAGGTGGTACCTCATAGTAGTTTTGATTTGCATCTCCCTGACGATTAGTGATGTTGAGCATCTTTTCATGTGCCTTTTGGCCATTTGCCTTTCTTCTTTTTCAAAGTGTCTGTTCATTTCTTCTCCCCATTTTTTGATGGGGTTAGTTGTTTTTTCTTGTATAGTTCTGTCAGTACCTTGTAAATTTTGGATATTAGCCTTTTATATGTTTAAGCATCTTGTAATATTACTTTGCATTAATAAACTTTAATGAATATTAATATTTCCTATTACAATTTTTAAATTATTCAAACCATCATTCTATGTTATACTAAATCATTTCAATAAGTAGTTTTACTTACTTGGAAAGAACAACAGCAGACACTTAAAGCACACAATACTTTTGTTTTCCCTGAATATCTAAATCTTTGTACTGTAGTGATTTCAAAACCTGTACTCAGAGCTTGGAAAAGACAATGAATGCCTCAAAGCTCTCTCTCTCTCTCTCTCTATCTATCTATCTATCTATCTATCTATCTATCTATCTATCTCTATCTCTCTCTTTTTCTCTCTCTCTTTCTCTCACTGCCTTTTGTGACTTTGAACATGCAGATTTACTCCTCTTTTTACCAAGCATGATGTCACCTGAGGCCAGCACAAGTGTGAGGAAGGAGTTTTGTAAAGACAACTCCAAGTAGCTTGTGACAAGACTTTGTTATTAATAGAGCTGTGCACAATCTATGTAGAATGACTTCCTGAGACTTGGCTAATTATGAATATACCTGTAACAAATTCATGACAGTAGAAATTTTTAGTTTTACATTTTCTTATGATTTAAAGACCCCTTAACAGGCCTACTTTCCCAGGCTCATCTACTTTTCTTCCCAAAATGTCTTTTTAAGTTCTAGGAAAAGGCTAATTCATTTTATTTTCAAAATGCATGGTTTAATTAGATCACTTTAATAAATACTGTTATACAACTGCTCCTTACCAGGAACTCACTGGGAGACATAAGGAAGGATTAATTACACAGATAAACAGACATTGCTACACTTAAAAAGTTTAAAATATCTAAGAAGGCAGAAGATCACCAACTGGAGCGGGTGGAAGGCAGCCATTCAAGGGAAACCTGAGCTTCTGGAACAGGCCAGAGTGAGTGCAGGAGGTCGCCAACTGGAGCAGGTGGAAGGCAGCCATTCAAGGGAATCTTGAGCTCCCAGGACAGGCCAGAGAGTGTACCTGCACTGTCTGGCAGGAAAGGGGTGGTGATTTTCCAGCCTTGGCTGGAGGATGAGGGAAGGTCCAAAACTCAGTGACATTACCCAACATACTCATGTAAAGCCACACCCCGAGAAGGGATCCAGCCCCATGCCACAAGTGGCAAAAGTGGGCTGAAACCTGAAGGCACTGAACTTCAAGCCAAGCCAATGAATTCAAAGAAAGATAGGTAAACCAAGGAAAACATTAACAACAGGGGAGATGGAGAGAAATCAGAACAAGTTTCCAAGTCCACCAAAATGCACAGACCCAAGAGAGGAAGACCTAAAAGCAGCCATGAGAATCGAATTCCAAGCCATGCTAGAAGAAATGAAAGACACACTGGCCAGAGATTACAATAAATCAATAGATGAACAAATGAACCAATTTAAACAAGAACTCCTCAAAATATGAAAGACTCCATACAAACAGAATTAAAAGAAATTCGTAAAACCATAGAAAGCCAGAAGAGCAGAATCGCACAGCTCGAGAATCACATAGAACAACTCAAAGATAAACTGCAAACAAAAGACAACAAAGAAGCCAACAAAGAAATAGAAGGTAAAGCACTGGAAGTAAAAGTCCAGTATTTAATGAACAAAGACAAAATAAACAATCTAAAAAATGTAGGTATACCAGAAGGGGAGGAAACAAGGAAAGGGAAGAACAATTAGTCAGGGAGATAATAGCAGAAATTTTTCCCACCCTCTGGAAAGACTTATCTGAGCAAATCCAGGAGGTGAAAAGAGTCCCCAACAAAATAGACCTAACAAACCAACTCGAAGACACATAGTAATTCAAATGGTAAGAAACAAAGAGAAAGGTGACATACTTAAAGCAATAGGGAGAAAAAACCCTCACATACAAAGTAAGGAACTTTATAATCAAACCAAATCTCCCATATGAAATATTTCAAGCAAGAAGATAGTGTAATGACATATTTAAACAACTGAATGAAAGAAACTTTAAACCTAGAGTCCACTATCCAGCAAAACTCTCATTTTTATGGGGGTAAGACTAAAGTCATTCTAAGAAAAAATAAACTCGCATTATTTGCACAAACAAAACTGACCCTAAATGACCTACTCAGAGACAAATTACACAATCCAAACCCCCAATTGTAACAACCACCCTAAACAACACAACTGCACAACAGCCCTCTCTGTCAATAATCTCCTTAAATGTTAATGAACTAAACTCTCCCATTAAAAGACACATAATAGAGCCCGGAGAGATAGCACAGCGGTGTTTGCCTTGCAAGCAGCAGATCCAGGACCTAAGGTGGTTGCTTCAAATCCCGGTGTCCCATATGGTCCCCTGTGCCTGCCAGGAGCTATTTCTGAGCAGACAGCCAGGAGTAACCCCTGAGCAACGCTGGGTGTGGCCCAAAAACCAAAAAAAAAAAAAAGACACATAATAGAGAACTGGATTAGAAAACATAAACCAGATTTTTGCTGCCTATAAGAAACACAACACATCTACAAGTACAAGATAGGCACAGGCTTAGAATAAAAGGATGGAAATCAATTATCCAGGCCAATGGAAATAAAAAAAGCAGGGACGGCCATACTTATATCAGACCAAATTGCATTCAACCTCAAGAAAGTGATCAGAGACAAAGAAGGTCACTACTACTGATCAGGGAAACACTAGACCAAGAAGTGCTAACACTGGTTAATATCTATGCACCTAATGCAGAGTCAGCAAAATATGTATGACAAATGATTGCAAAACTGGAGAAACACATGAAAGGAAATGTGATAGTAGTAAGAGATATTAATACTCCACTATCACCACTGGACAGATCCACCAGACAGAAAACTAACAAAGAAATAAGAGCCCTAAATGAAAAATTAGAAGAGCTAGGGCTAATAGACTTATATAAGGCCCTCCACCCCCAGAAAGCAGAATACACATTCTTCTCAAGTCCACATGGAACCTTCTCCAGAATAGACCATGCCTTAGAATAGAAATCTAACCTGCATAAAATCACAAAGGTAAGGATCATTAGAAACACCCTGTCAGAACACAATGCAACATAAATTAAAATTGACTGTAAAAAGAAACAATGGAGAAAATCTAACACCTGGAGATTAAACAACATGCTGCTCAAAAACAGCTGAATCAAAGAGGTACTCAAGGAAGAAATAAAAAGATTCCTTGAGACAAACAACAATGAAAAAACAACTTGTCAAAACTTGTGGGAAACAGCAAAAAGCAGTAATCAGGGGGAAACTCACAGCAATATAATCCTATGTCAGGAAAGAGGAAAATGACAAAATTAGCAGCTTAAAGGACCATCTTAAGGAACTGGAACAACAGCAAGAAAGAAACCCAAACACAACCAGAAGACACGAAATAATAAAAACCAGAGCAGAAATAAACAACATAGAAACTAAGAAAACAATACAGAATATCAATGAGACCAGGAGTTGGTTTTTTGAAAGAATAAACAAGATAGAGAAACCACTGGCAAGATTCACACACACACAAAAAGAGAGAAAACACCCAAATAAGCAGGATCACAAATGAAAGGGGAGGGATTACAACAGAACCCAAAAAAATCCAACACATCATGAGGACATATTATGAACAACTATACTCAGTTAGGCTAGAGAACTCAGAAGAAAGTAATAGATTCTTGGAAAAATACCAGCTTCTAAGACTAGATAAGGAGGACTTAGAAAGCCTAAAGAGGCCAATCACATCAGAGAAAATTGAAATGGTAATTAAGACTCCCCAAGAACAAAAGTCCAGGCCCAGATGGTTTTACAGGTGAATTCTATCAAACATTCCAAGAAGAATTACTTCCACTGATCCACAGGCTCTTCCAAACCATTGAAAAAACAGGAATCCTCCTCAATTCCTTTTATGAAGCTAATATCACTCTGATTGCAAAAGAGGGCAAAGATACCACCAAGAAAGAAAATTACAGACCAATCTCACTAATGAACATAGACGCAAAAATACTCAACAAAATCTTAGCGAACCGAATCCAGAACTACATCAAAAAGATTATACACCATGACCAAGTGGGTTTCATCCCAGGGATGCAAGGCTGGTTCAACATATGTAAATCAATCAACATCATACACCACATCAATAATAAAAAAGACAAAAACCACATGATCATATCAATCAATGCAGAGAAGGCATTTGACAAAATTCAAGACCCGTTCATGTTGAAAACACTAAGAAAAATAGGTCTGGAAGAAACCTTTCTCAAGATAGTTACAGCTATCTATGAAAAGCCCACAGCTAACATTATCCTTAATGGTGAAAAACTGAAAGTATTCCCACTAAGGTCAGGAACTAGGCAAGGATGTCCACTCTCTCCACTCTTATTCAACATAGTCTTAGAAGTCCTAGCAATAGCAATCAGACAAGAGAAGGGAATCAAAGGAAATCAAATATGGAAAGAAGAATCAAAACTATCTCTTTTTGCAGATGACATGATGATATACATGGAAAACCATAAAGAGTCCACAGTAAAACCCCTAGAAACAATAAACCAATACATCAAAGTGGCTGGTTACAAAGTCTATACACAAAAGACAGTAGCATTTCTCTATACAAATAACGAAGTAGAGGAGAGAGAGATTAAGAATACAACTCCATTTAAAATAGTATCAAAAAACATCAAGTACCTAGGAATCAATCTTACAAGGGAAGTGAAGGACTTATACCAGGCAAACATCAAAACACTTCGGAAAGAAATTGAAGAGGATCTAGAGAAATGTAAGTACATCCCATGCTCATGGGTAGGTAGAATCAACATATTCAAAATGACTATCATACCCAAACTCCTATATAGATTTAACGCAATCCCCATCCAAATTCAAACATCATTCTTTAAAGACTTAGAACAATTAATCATAAAATTTATCTGGAACAACAAAAGACCCAGAATAGCCAAACACATACTAAAAATCAGGAAGCTGGGTGGCATCTCTTTACCTAACCTGAAGCTATACTATAAAACCATAGTGATCAAAACAGCATGATACTGCTACAAGGACAGAGCCTCGAACCAGTGGGTTAGAACAGAATTTCCAGACATATGCCCCCAGATATACAGTCAACTGATATTTGACAAAAGAGCCAAGAACTTGAAATGGGACAAAGAAAGTCTTTTCAACAAATGGTGTTGCTACAACTGGAAAACTATTTGTAAGAAACTGAAAATTGACCCATACCTTACCCCAGGTACAAAAGTCAACTCAAAATAGATTAAAGATCTTGAAATCAGACCAGAATCTATAAAGTTTATTGAGGAAAAAATAGGCAGAACACTGGAAGACCTATATATCAAAAAAGTCTTTGATGATAGAATGGCAATGACAAGAACTTTAGCATCAAATATAAACAAATGGGACTACACCAAACTAAAAAGCTTCTGCATGGCAAAAGAAACCCTACTTAACACAAGAAGACAGTTAATTGAATGAGAAAAAATTTTCGCACTCAACATGTCAGATAAAGGGCTGATATCCAGAATATACAAAGCACTCAGAAAGCTGAGCCCACCCAAACCAAATAAAGCTATAGAAAAATGGGGAGATGAAGTAAATAGACACTTTTCTGAGGAAGTCCAAAAGATGGCCAACAAACACATGGAAACATGCTCACCTTCACTCATCACTACGGAAATCCAAATCAAGACAACAATGAGGTATCACCTTACTCCAGTGAAGATGGCTCACATCAAAAATAATGGGAACAGTCTGTGTTGGCATGGATGCAGTATGAAAGGCACTCTCATCCACTGCTGGTGGGAATGCCCCCTAGTCCAACACCTATGGAGAACAGTCTGGAGAGTGCTCAAAGATCTCAGAATTGAGCTGCCATTTGACCCAGCAATTGCTCTCCTAGGTATCTCCCCCGAAGTTGGAAGGACATTCATTCCAAAGTATGTGTACACCCCACTATTTATTGCAGCACTCAGTATAATTGCCAAGTCTTGGAACCAACCTCGATGTCCAACAACAGATGAGTGGATCATTAAGATGTGGTATCTATACACAATGGAATACTACATGGTAGTCAGAAATGATACAATCACAGACTTTTCGGCAACGTGGATGGACCTAGAACATATTATGTTAAACAAAGTAAGCCAGAAGATGAAAGAAAAACACAGAATGATAGCACTATTCTGAAGCACCTAGAACATACACCCTATATACAACTAATACTCAACAACATGAAAGAGGTACAACACAAACTCTTGACTATACATTATACCACAAAGAAACCAGCAACAACAGAAACAGTAGCATAGAGAGAACAGGTATGTAATCAGCCTTCTACTACAAAGGCCCATAATAATTCCTTAGGGATCTTATACAGGATTACAGGTAAAAAATACCATGGGAAATCACTTACTACAGCAGAAGCATTTCACAACAATTTGTTTTAATGCCTTAATATTACTATATTTAAAATAACCTCTCAGCTTTTCTGTTCACAGGCGTTCTTGGATACAAAGGGTGGACAAATTAAGATGACATCTTGGGGCTCACTCACACTAGATACCATACCCAGCTTGCACTATGAGAATGTCCTGATAAAACTCTTTAACATACCCTTTGTCTCTAGGATATACCTTCTTTTAGGACCTGAAACATGTGACCAGCCAGACCACCGAAGCAGCAATTGGGACCTACAGACTTATACTACAGACCCTACTCAAGCAAACTAGCATTCCCATGCTCTTTTCTCCTCTCTTCTCACTACTTTCTTTTTTTATTTCTCTTTTTCTTTTTAATTGATCTCTTTTCTTCTCTCCTGCCCCCTTCCATATACTTTCCCTTTTTGGAAATCCGACTATACCTTCACCCCTCAATTCCACCGAGATTTCCCATCTCATTAAAACTCTTCAACCTCAGTTCTTAACCCATCAGGCATCAAGACTGACCTCCTACCCCAACGAACGAGTATCCAACATCCAAGCGAAGAGACAACCAGTCAAACCCATACCTCGTCCCTTGCAAGAAAAGGCAAACAACTCCCCTGCTGATTCATGCTGTGTGGTCCTTCTTACCAGCCCTTCCTAACGTGGACTGTTACTTGAAACCGGACTTAATTTTAAAAGTATCCCCAATGCAAGAACTCTTCCCAAGACCTCCCTGCCACAAAGTTTTTGCCATTCTCAAGAGGGTCAGGTTGTGTGATCAAAAGGCGCCCGGGAACCCACACACCACAAGAAAATCTCAAAAGACAATGGGGAAACCTATACTTCCATCATAAGTATAAGACCTGTATTACACCACTTCTTTACCTGCTTTTCCCCAAATGTAAGGTAGTCTCTTGCATCATTCTGTTCCTTTAATCACTTTTTTATTTCTTTTTTTAAATCTTTTATATATATAATATATATATTGTGTGTGTGTATATATGTGTGTGAGCACATATATTTTTATTTATATTTTTATCTTTTTTGGGTGTGTGACCTATTTCTGTTTTCTTCTCTTTTCACCCTCAAATGCACTGCAAAGGCACACTAAAAAGGGGGGAAATCTTACGTATAAAAACGAGCTCTTATCTACTAGTGATAAGAACTCATACTTCTTTACAATACAGCAACCATCCAGCCTTGAACACTGGATCCCAGGCATAGAAGTGACACAGGTCTTCACAACAGCCACAGGAAACAAATCCCATCCGGGACATCCTTAATACTGCTCGGACATCAATAAGTGCCAGCTCTAATATGATATCCTGACAATGAGGAAACTGGGAACAACTTGACCTAAGAACAGATTATCCTAACTCACCAGCTAATGATAAGACAAAATCAGAAGACTTGTCACCCTTTGGTCTGTCCATTGCGAACTACAGATGACTGGCTGCTAGAACCATGACCGGACACTATGTATCCTGGGATCAATAAAAAGCCCTAGTCTAGGGTTTGAGCTACAACCTGTACAACAACCACGATCTCTAGTTTCAGAGGTCTGTCTGAGACAATTGCAATGGAATGGGTCTTCTGGAATCATAATGAAAGACGCTATCCCAGGCCCCGTCCTAGGATCAGCGCAAAGACCAAGACCACCAACCACAGAAAACAAATTAAAATGACACGGAGGGAACAGAACTTCTAGAACCACAAAGAAAGACTTCATCATAAGTTCCACTCCCTGACCTGTGCAGATACTGAGATCTCTAGATACAGAGGTCTGATTTTATCACCCAGGACGGAGCAGAAGTCTTCCATACACCACAAAAGCACCAAGAGAAGAGTAAATGATCCTGAAAGGAGTCTATGTTAATCCCAATGCAATACACTTCAAGGGTGTTTCTCTTAGGTCAAGGGAATTCCTTTTCGAATGACCCCAATATTTACTGTGCCTGTGCAGGAGGGAAGAAAAAAGAAAAAAAAAAGCCAAAAAGCACAATTTTTTATTTATTTATTTATTTATTTTTTGCCAATTTATTTGTTTTGGTGTGGTTATTGTAGTTGTTGTCTCCGTTCATATTTTTTTTTCTTCTTTTCTTTTCTTCCTTTATGTGCTTTGCCATGTTTTTTCTCTCAAGACCATAGCCTTTATGTGGTGCTTAGCTTTATTGTTGGAATGTTCACTGGATGTTTTATTTGTCACTTCTTTTTGTACTGTTGTGGTGTTCTACCTCCTTTATCCTCTTTGTCTCTCAAAAATAGAATGAGAGCTTCCAGAAGGACTCTGCCCATTTTCAGCGTATTTGATTTACCCCCCACCAGTTTATTACTTTTCTCTTCTTCAAACAAAACCACATAACTTGAACTATCTAGTCCTGCCTCCCAACTAGAGCGGGGAAATAAGGGAGGTACCAAGACTAAACAGGTGTAGGACCACTAAGTAGTTAGCTAGGCACAGAGGGGACCACATATTCTGGCAGCCCCAGGGGTGAGGGAGGAAAATATGGGAGGTAGGACAGGAACAGAGGTGGAGGGAGGACAATTCGGTGATGGGAATTCCCCTGATTTTGTGTTAATATGTACCTAAAATATTATTGTCAATGATATGCAGGCCACTATGATTAAAATAAAAAAATATATTAAAAAATAAAATCTCTAAGAAGCAAAATGTGTCAATAATAATAAGCAGAGTGAAATAGAGTTAAACAAAAAATATACATTGTGCTCAATGATTGCAAAGGAAAATATTTAATCAAGGAGAGGTCATGTTTGAGATGTGCCTTGAAGAATAGTTTGGGATTTTAATCAGGGGAAAGGCATTAAATAGCAGAACTGTTATTTAAGCTACACTAGGACTTCTCTCTATACTAATTTATTTAATCCTAAAATACAAAATTTACCTCATTAGCATACCTTAGGAAATTCCAATGGAATTAGGAGATCTTTGCTAGGTAAAGTGGCTACAAAGACAAAATAGAGGTGTTACTATTCTATACCACAGCACCACACTACCTAAAACATGCCTTTGTGAATATATTTAACTGTTGAGGTTCAACCAAAAGGCAAGAGATGTCACTAGCTCTCTTGTTAATTAGCAAGCTCATAAAAATTGTCTTTGTGATTATCTGGCTACTCTTCATTTCCACAGAGGTTAGGTATTTAATGTTTATAGATATATCATCCAAATAGTCTATGAAAGATTATAATCAATTTTATATGTCAGAAAAAGTGATCTGTTAATTTGATATTAACACGAGGAATTTGAGTTTTTATATACAGATCTTATTTCTAAAGACCCTTTGATTTTCTTGTCAGAATTATTTGGCCTAATCTTCTCCCAGCTCCCCTAGTCTATTTCTGGTACCATATGTTGTTGTAATAAATATGTGGTCACTAAGATATCAGTTTTTTAAATTGAGATTCTGTGGTTTACAGTGCTATTAATAATGAATTCTCATGGACATAATTCCAACAGTTGGTCTTATTTCCAATTTAACTTCCTGATAGCACACATTATAATTCATGGTACCTAGGTTTAGAAATAGTTATCATTATCAGGGTTTTGTAGTATAAGCAGGTTATAAATATAAAAAATCTCAAGTTAATCACTGCTACACTGAAATAGTGGGTTGACATTTAGTTCAGACCCAAATTGTAATTGGGTACTATAATCCCATGGTTGTTGCTCTTTGGAGACTTATTCCCCAAATTAAGATGGCAATTTTGTAAAGCTGAAAAAAAGCATAAAAAATTAAGAGTGAAAAACTATATACAGAAATATCTAAACAGTGACATTTTACAGAGATTTAATTGTGCTGGCTTTCTAGTCCACCATCTTTTTTCATAAATAGATCTTTAATATGCAGAGTAACTTTTTATTTATCCTTCTTTGTATATGGCACAGATAAAAAAAAATTTGGACAGCTAGGCTGAACCATGCATACCCTTATAAATTGTCCAACTTTATTGCCAACAGAATAGCTTTAAAATTGAAAGCAGTCCAGGGTAGAAATTCCTATTTTTTTCCCATTTGTTGTTCTATTAAAATTATCTGACAATCACCTTGACTCTGCATTTTCTTTATTAGTGGCCCAAGCTCTAAAATAAAGATGACAGCAAATTTCTGAGTTTTAATATGTCACTGTAATTGTATAAAGAACTGTGCTAGTCTTAATTAATATTCTGAGTGCAGAACCACTCTAATAAGCAATTTAAAGTACTTGAGGCAGCGAGAAAAAGGAAACAACCTCAGTTTATTGGGTACTTTAAGATGAGATGAGCAGGTTATCGAGCAAGACTAGACATTTACATAATGTACTTAGAATGCTTTTTGGAAAATATTCATCCTTTGAGCTCATTCATGGAAACCAAACACTGAAGGAACTCTAATGACACCAACTACTTAAGTTTAAAATAATGTTGATATAAAACTGAGAATATGGATCAATGGTGGAGTTTAGGCCTGGCATGTGGAGGACCCATGCATGACCCCGCTCCCCACCCCCCAAAAAATCTTAAACCGCATACAGCACAAATTCTTTCTAAAATATAACCTCAGACAATGGCCAAAATAATGATAATGCTGGTGGGGAAGATTAATGACAATGATAATACACGTTGAGGGGATGGTGTTTGGAAGCGCATGGGAACTTGATTATGTTAGCTAAAATTCTCAATGTGGATAATTCTGATCATGAACTTCATGGCGTTACAAAAGAAACAGCTATATTTTCCCCATGTATCTTTAAGTATCACATTAAAAGGCAACTTGACCAAGTGAGATGCCTCTCTCTGGTGGGGGGGGGCACCTAGCAGGAAGCACAAGTGCAGACTTGCTTCCAGTACTCTAGCACATCCTATTTTGTTACAGCTAAAGACTGTATTTGAAGACCCAAGCACGGGACAGGACACATTGAGCCATTAAGTAAGTATTTTTAAATCGAATTTAAAGAATTCCACTTCTGGAATTTATGGCTTCACACTGAAGTTTATAAAATTTTGCTTTTGTTTTGTTTAAATTTAAATGTTGTGTATATACTTATAAGTGGTGACTTTTAGTTATATCCTCCACTAGATGTGGCACTTATTACACTTACTTTTAGACTTTAGTTTTCTCATTTACAAAATGAACCTGTAGTTGACTATGCTTCTCCATCTAAAAACTGAACTCAGCAACCATTTATTGAGATTCAACTACACATAAAAACTTACATGGAGACATAAATATTCTTCAACAAATATTCATTGATCATCTACCCTGTGCCAGAGTCCAGACATCAAGGATCTGATAGTAAACTGAACAAAGGCACTAATCATTGTGGGATTAGTATGCTGATGAGGAGAGACATTTTGGAGTTGCTGATAGAAATCTACTTGGACAAATAGGTCGTTAGACAAAAGATCACGTGTTCATGGAATGTGAACATCAGACAAACAGAAAGTGATCAAGGTGTGAAACTATTCAGAGAATACATATATAATCTTTGTAATCTGTACTAAAATGTAAAATTGAGGCTAATGAGATACAGGAAACAAGAACTAAGGAGCAGCCAGTGAGACAAATAGTGTGAAATTTTAGAGGTCAAGAGAGAGAGTAGTTAAGAAGTCAACTCTAGGTGGGCAGGAAAAATGTACAGTGGGTAGACAGGGCCTTAAATGCGACCAACTTCTGTTTGGTTCCTGGCACCCTCTATGGTTCCCTGAGCCTCACTCTGAGTGATTCCACAGCCAGGAGCAAGTACCACTTGGCACCACTGAGTGCCACTGGATGTGACCATAGAATAACAATAAAAAAGTCAACTATAAGGAAAGCTAATAGGATGCTTCTCAAAAAAAAAAAAAAGCTGTGCTTTGAAAAAAATATCAAATATGGTTTTTAGATAAATGGAAAGAATAGATTCAGTGGGTAAATAGAGGTGAATGTCTAATAGAGTAGACTCAAAGGAGAAATAGTTAGAGATAATGAACACAGGCAAACATGTGGAAATGTTAGCTCTAAAGCAGAACTGAAAATTGGTGGTAGATTGAAAAAAGAATAGAATTTTTACAAAAGCTATATTTATCAAGAATATCAGTCTTCAGGGGGAGGTGGCAGGGAACAACAACAACAACAACAACAAAAGAATTAACAATCTTCAACAGAGATAATACCCAAATAGAGATGGTGAGACTGATTGGTTATTACAGAAGAAGGAATTATCAAAGGCATATTATGGAGTCAATGAGAGATGTGAGTCATATCCATTCAAGCATTTGTTCTTAGTAGAAGGGTCACTTTAGAGTTATGAACAGGACAGTGGACACAAATACAAGTGCAGCTAGCTGTGGCAGTAAACATTTTTGGAATTTTTTTCTAATGGACAATTTCCAATATTTAATGCAGACTTAATGCCAATCTTATAAAAAATTTCTACTGAGAAAAAAGAAAAGAAGCACTTACAAACTCATTATTTGAATCTTGGATAATATTGGACAGCTTAAGAAAGGTTAATCTTTTGTGTGTGTGAAAGTAAATTTTAAAATATAGCAAATACATCAAATCTTACATAAAAATAATTATATATTATGACCAAGATGAGTGTATGCCAGAAATTCAAGGTTGTTTTAATTTAAGTTAGATCTTCAGTATAGTTTCCAGTTTTAGATTTTAGACAGGAAAATATTTCAATAGCCTATGAAAATATTCCATAAATTTAATATCCATTAAGCTTAAACATTACAAAAAGGAGAAAAATAGAAGATATTTATTTGATAGAAGTCTCTTATATAGGGTCTAAAGACATATTACTAGGGTTAAGGAACTTTTTTTTTTTTTGCCTCCCACTGAACCAAGTTGACCTTCAGCAGTACATATGGTACCCTGAGCATCAGCGCAGTCACTCCTGAGTGCAGAGCCAAGAAGAGTCCTGAACACTACTGGGAGTGCCCCACCATAGAAGATTCTATACAGAAGCTACAAGAAATATAATAATTAATGGTAAAACACTGGCAATGTCTCTTTAGCTCTCTGAAATGAAAGAGATCATTTCAATCACCTCTAATCAACATTTTACTATAGCCTTCCTAATGCAGTATTTCGAGAAAAAAATGGTATAATTTTTTTAAATATAATTTTTATTTTGATCACAATGGCTTACATATTGTTGACAATAATATTTTAGGTACATATTTACATAAAATCAGGGGGGATTTCCATCACCAAATTGTCCTCCCTTCACCTCCGTTTTTGTCCTACTTCTCATATCCTCTTCCCTCACCCCCAGGGCTTCTAGAATATGTGGTCCCCTCTGTATCTAGCCTACTACTTAGTAGTCTTGCACCTGTTTGGTTTTGGTGCCTCCCTTATTTCCCCCTCTAACTGGGAGGCAGGACCAGCTATTTTAAGTTGCATGGTTTTGTTTGAAGAAGAAAAAAGTAATAAACTGAGGTAAAAGTCTAATACACCGAAAATGGGCGAAATCCTTCTAGAGGCTCTCATCATCAATTTGAGAGATGAAGGAGAAAAGGAAGGTGAAACACTCCACCAGTACAAAAAGAAGTGTCAAATATCCAGTGAGGACTTCAATAGCGATAAGCACCACAAAAAAACAAAAAAACAAACAAAATAAAAACGCCATGGTCTTGAAATAAGAAACATGGCATAGCATGTAAAGAAAGAAAAGAAAAGAAGAGAAAAAAATAAGTATAACTGGGGACAACAACTTCAATAACCACACCCAAACAGAGAAATCGACCAAAAATAGATAGGTAAATAAAAATAATAATAATAGTAAATGAAGATAAAAAATAATATATAAGAAATAAACAATGTTTTGTGCTTTTTGTTTTTTGTTTTTTGTTTTTTTCTTCCTGCCCTGGCACATTAAATATTGGGGTCATTCGAAAAGGAATTCACTTGGCCTAAGTGATATGGGGTTTCTCCGTCCTTGGGGTATATTGTCATGGAATTAACTATAGACTCTGTTCAGGATCATTTACTCTCCCGGTGGTGCTTTTGTGGTGTTTGGAAGACTTCTGCTCTGTCCTGGGTGGTACAATCAGACCTCTGTGTCTAGAGATCTCAGTATCTGCACAGACCCAGGGGTGGGACTTAGGATGTAGTCAGTCTTTGTGGTTTAAGAAGTTCTGTTCCCTCAGTGTCATTTTAATCCATCTTCTGTGGTTGGTGGTCTTGGTCTTTGCACTGAACTTAAGATGACGCCTTGGATAGCGTCTTTCTTTGTGTTTCCAGAAGCCCCATTCTGTTACAGTTGTCTCTGCCAGACCTTTGGAACTGGGGGTCATGTTTATTGTGCAGGTCGTAGTTCAAACCCTAGTCCAGGGCTTTTTTATTGGTCCCAAGATGTATATAGTCTGGTCATGGTTCTAGCAGCCAGTCATCTGTAAATCGCGATCTTGGCTTTTGGACCTACCAAAGGGTGACAAGTCTTCTGATTTTGTCTTATCGTTAGCAGGTAAGGTAGAATAACCTGCTCTTAGGTCAAGTTGTTCCCTTTTTCCTTGTTGTCCGGATATCATATTAGAGCTGGCACCTGTTGGTGACCCCGCAGTATTATGGCTGTCTCGGATGAGATTTGTTTCCTGCAGCTGTTGTGAAGAACTGTGCAGTTTCTATGTCTGGGATCCAGGATTCAAGGCTGGACGGATGGTATCTAATCACCTGAGGTCTAAGTTGAAAAAATGGTATAATTTAAAAGAAAAACAATACTATTATTCTGACAATATGAGATATGACAGATACAAAATTAAAAATATTATTTTATTCTGACAGTAAATATATACTTATATTTTATACCAGTCAAATTAGATTAGAAATTTTTTATTATAATTTTTAATTGAAGTAACATACTTTTACATATATTTCAGTTGTGTCTCTTTAGAAATCAACATGTGTTATATCTGGAGGGCAAAGGAGGGAGATATGGGACACATGCTGGGAACAGGGGTGGAGGGAGAACAACCCTGGTGGTGGGAATGGCCCTGATTCATTGTCACTATGTATCTTAAATATTACTGTGAAAGATTTGTTATTCACATTGGTCACAATAAAAATTATTTTAAAAAATCAACATGTGTTATATACTACATTAAGTTCACTACTAAAAGCCCATTCTATCCTTTATCAGAGTCGACTTGTTTTACTTATTTCCCCACTCCCCTTCTTCATTCCTCTGATAGTTATTGATTAGGTCTTGTAATTTAAAATGTATTGTGTTTGTTTTGTTCTACTACCCTCTATTAGTGAAAAGTATATGTTGTTTCTCTTTCTCTGACTTATTTCACGGAGTATTTCTTTTGGGAGGATAGTATGGTAGGTAGGGTGCTTGCTTGCATGCAGTTAACCTAGGTTTATTCCCTAGCACTCTCTGTCCTCTGAACCCTACCACAATAATCTGAGTACAGAGCCAGGAGAAAGCCCTGAGCACTGATGGGTGTTACCCTCCCCTAAAGTACTGTTCTATTCATATTATTGTAAGTGGTGTGATTTTATATACCTACTGATTGAGTATTACTCCATTTTGCATATATACCATATCCTCTTTATTTACCCATTGGTCAGTTGTTGGGCCAGAGAGAGTACAGTGCACTAGATAGGGTACTTTACTTGCATGTAGCTGACTTGGATTCAATTTCAAGTATCATCCAAGCTCTGATGGAGTGAGCTCTGAGTAAAGAGCCAGGAAAGCACAGAGCCAGCTGTAGCCCAAAAACAAACAAGAAAAAATACCAAAAACAAAGAAACAAATGAAGACCGAATAAACAGCCAAAAAAAAAAAAAAAAGAAACTCTTGGCTATTGTAATAATGATGCAATAATCATGGAGTAAATCATATGACAACTCTATTCTGACTTTACTGAGAACCCTCCATACTGTTTTTCATAGATGTTGAACCAGACAGTATTACCACCAGCAGTGAGTAAGAGCTGGGAACAGGGGTGGAGGTAGGACAACATTGGTGATGGGAATGCCCCTGATTCAATATCACTATGTACCTAAAATACTACTGTGAATGATTTGTAATCCACTTTGGTCAAAATAAAAATTACTATTAATAAAAGAGTTCCCTTTTCACCACAACCCCACCAACACAAACTATTATTTGCTAAAATATTGTATGTTTAAAACTCAACTATGAATAACTTTGTAAATAACAATAGCCTAAATGAAATAGGTTAAAGTAAATCAATGTTAACCAATTAAAATAAAATAATATTTTTACAGTGAATAAAAACTAATGGAAAAATGATGGACAGAGGGGGAGTATATATACTTCTATTTAGTTCTTAGGTTTCCCCAGTAAAGAAACATAAGTTGGATAACTGGAACATAAATCAATTTTGAATGTTCTGAAGATTCTTTACTAGCTACCAATTTACGATTTCATCAACAGGGTACAAGGTTTCCTTCTTTCTACATTTTCTGTTTTGTTATTGTTCCTGTAATGACAGCCATTTTCCTAGATGTGAGATGGCATCTCATTTTTAAAATTTGCATTTCTCAAATAATAGAAAATAATAATCTTTTCATGTGTTTGTTGGTAATGTGCATGCTTTCTTTGGAGGAATGTCTATTCAGACCTTTAGTACACTTTTTAGATTTGTTTTCTTGTTGAGTTTTATGAATTCTTTATATGTTTTGGGGACTAACCTCATGGTGAAGATATAGTATAGAAATGTATTCTACCATTCAATCAGATATCTTTTGTTCTAATGGTACTTTATTTTACAGAAACATTTTAGTTTGATGCAGTCTCATTTATTTTTGTTTTTGTTTCCATAAACATTTATGTCATCAAGCAAAACCTCGAGGTTTGGATATTTTTCCTTTTCTTCTACTTTTTAACTGAAATACAGCCAACTTAATCATATGAGACCAGAGAAAGTGAAGATATTGGAGGCTGAATAGCAGAGCAAACAACTGTCACTTGGAGGAGAAGAATGAACCAACTGAGGTCTCTTTAATAAAAACATGAATCTTATTCAAGAGATTTGCAAGGTCTACACTGCCTAATCACTGTCCTTATGTCCACCTCTAAATGCCACCACACTGAAAATTAGGCTCAACATATAAATTTCAGAAAATGCAAACCTTCATTCAATAGCTATTATGAGTTTCTTCATTCAGGCTCAATTATTGGGGTACAGACACAAAATTGGTGTGAGGTTGATTTAATCAAGGCTGGAGTTTTGCCAGGCAAGCATGATGCAGTGATAAAACAGAGACTTGATAATACATGTGAAACAGTTTATAACAATGAGCTGTAAAATTTTAACTGAATAAGATGACAGTAAAATCATAAAGAGGCTAGTTAGGGACAGTAAAAAAAAAAAACAGTTGTGTACCAATGGATTATAGGCTCTGAGAAATTATAGCAACCATTAGGGGATGAAGTATTTTTTTTAGTAAACTAGAACTAGAAGATTCTTAAAATTGAGCTAACAGTTTGGTTAATGCTACTTACATGTTATCTTAACTATAATAGTGATTTGAATGTGGGGACGATAAATTTATTGGAGATGAAGTGCTCAATTATTTTGGAATAATCATCTTCATGGAAATGGATATCCCTAAGAAATATGATTGGGGTAGTATTGGAAAATGTCAACATTTGAGGAGCTGAGATTTAAGGATGAGATATATGTATATAACTGTAAGATAGGATGGTAAATACTACATTCACAGGAACACTTGGCCCATTTTAATACCCTTTAATGAGAGGCAAAATGCTGTCCCTTGAGAGAACTACAGAAGCAGCAGAAACCTCATAGCGAGCCAATCAAATATCAGTTGAAAAATAAAATAACATATAGAGAGGACATTTAAGAAATGGAATTTTGCTGGAGATATGCTCCAAATTCTGGAGGCTGTGGTAGGGAATGTTTTAGGTGTTGAGGAGTTGGCATTGGAGGTTGATGAAGATGCAGAGAGGTCAGGAACCAAAAGGAGTTGAGATTTCCAGGAAAATAAAGGAGAAATGACTAGGGGATTCTATTTTCTAGAAGTTAATGTTTAAGTTAATTAATGAGATAACTACACAGTAAGATTGCAGTGGCAGTCATAAAGTAACCTTAGATAGTAAGGAGAGTAGTTTGGATAGTAAGGAGAGTAGTATTCAGTGTTCTAGACTATGCAAGTTCCAGTTGCAATATGGAGATGAGGGAGCAGTATGTCGTCTTTTAACAGGATCCCTAAGGGATATGGTATTTCCTTCATTGGTAAGACCACTGGTAACTCAAGTTCATTTTATTTCTTAGAGAAACCCTCTCAGCTATTGGCTTCTTTGATAAACTCCTTTGTTTTTTCTTCTCCTTTACTCTTTCCTTTCTATTTCTATGTGGGCACTACTTCTGCTTTTCCTCTGGTGATGGAGGCTCCTTTCTTCCTCTCTTCTGTTCTCCATTTACTCTCCTAGCTCAGGGAAACAAATAAATCTCCATGTTTTAAATATATATGCATATTTATAATTCCTTATATTCCAACTAGGGCTTCTTTCCCGATATTTTTATGTTTATTTACTTAGTTGATACTTGGATATCTAGCCAGTACTTCAACTTTAAGAGTAAAAATTAGATGAGAATAAGAATAAGATTCTTTGATTCATCTCCTAGTCTTATTTTTTCATATTTTTATTTAAGCACCATGATTACAAACATTTTTGTAGCTGGGTTTCAGTTATAAAAAATGAATATCCCTTTCACCAATGCAACCCTTCTACCACCATCCCCTAAGTATTCTTAATTGTACCTACCAGTTTGAATAGAAAACTTAAAGATTATTCAGAACCCATTTATATTTTACAATTTTCAGCTCAAACTCCCCAGAAAGTTCCATAGGTTCTACCTTTAAACTATATTCTATATCCCACCATTTCTAAATATCTCTCTGCTGGCATCATCATCAAAATTGAGTTAGAGATGATATAGAATATATGAACATGCATGTGTGTCATCTGTTGCAGGGATTTTAACTTTAATCCATTGAAATTGCTTGTTAAACTGTCTCTAAGGCTATTTGTTGTCTTTGTTCCTGATGCAAGAGCTCAAAGCCTCTAGGCAGGAAGGAAACATAAATACAAAATGGGTGTGCATGAGGGGAAGCCACAGGGGAAAATGAAACCCCTTTCTGATCCCGCCCCTTCCAACCATGGATGTGTGAGTTTCATTAGCAAAACTTGATGCTCTTTTTCACAGAGTGATGTAATCTGGTACACAGGTTAGACAAGTTGAAGGGGAATCAAGGGGAATATTTTACGACTTAAGAATACAAAGGTTCTTGGGTATTTTTCAGTTATGCTTAATCTTTTTAACTATTCCCATTCCTATCAATTAAATCTTAATTATAAAGAAGAAAGACATATGAGATGATAGTAAAATGGAAGAGAAAGAAGACAAGGGTATTTATTTAATATATGAATAAGTACCCATAACTATTTTTTCACTTAGTTATATGTTGTAGCTAGTATTTATAATTTCCTCCCTCTGCAATCTATTACAAATTCCTTTTGTTTTCAACAAATTGGTCCTATTTCCATGTTGACTCTATTACAGCTTAACAAAATATTTGAAATTCTCAAAAAGCATATAGTACCTTTCAAGTCTTGTGGATCAGAAATGGGCAGAGTGAAATGGAAGAATTTGTCTCCGAGTGTCATGTATTTGCTATCAATTTCCAGCCAGAAAGCAGGAATATGAATTCTTGACTGGGGTAGGAATACTAGCTTCCAAGATGGCTTATTCTCCTTTATCAGAAATGTCTGTCCCTTGCATAATGTTGGACATTGGCCTCATAAATCTAATATGTCTTTGTGATGTGTCATGTGACTTCCCCCAGAAGAAGATAATAATAATGAAGAAGATTTAATATTTCTAATTAGATTTAATGACCTAATCTCTGAAGCCACCTAAATTCTGAATCTCATGTCCATCATAGTATATTCATTAAATATACATCATTAAGTTTGGTCTACACTCCAGGGCGTTAAGTAGGTTCTGTATCTTAAAGACACTAAAAACCTACTTTAAAAACATCATGGTCATCATGATTAGATTACATGGATTATTTTAATAACATTATTATTATTATTTCTGTGGAATCAGCTGTAATTCCTTTATCACCAAGGCCAAATGTTATTTAGATGCAAACATAGAAGTTAGGTTCATGATTGAAACTTGCTAAAATTGTTTTCCAGTACACACAGAATGAGATTCAAATGGTTGCCAGTGCCAGCAGGCTTTATGAGCTAGCCTCTGCCAACTCCAGAGACTTCAATTCCTGTCAATTTCATCTTTTATCTGTAACCCAGAATTTCTCAACCTTAGCATTACTGACATTTAGTTTCAGCATATCCTTTGCCTTAGTAATCTGTCCTATGCACTGAATGTTATTTGATAGCACCCCAGTTTTCTGCTCCCTAAATGCCAGTAGTACTTCCCCATTTGTGACAAAGATGTCTTTAATATATCCCTACCTGTCCTACTCTAATATATCTAATATATCCCTACATGTCCTAAATGATCTCTACTGAATAATCACTACTCTAGCTTTGTAAACCCTCTCGTGGAAGGAGACAGTTTTTTTCTTCATTAAAAAATTCTGTTGGGCCCAGAAAGATAGCACAACGGTGTTTGCCTTGCAAGCAGCCGATCCAGGACCAAAGGTGGTTGTTTCGAATCCCGGTGTCCCATATGGTTCCCCGTGCCTGCCAGGAGCTATTTCTGAGCAGACAGCCAGGAGTAACCCCTGAGCGCCGCCGGGTGTGGCCCCAAAACAAAAACAAAAACAAAAACAAAATTCTGTTAAATAAAAAAAAAAAAGAAAAAAAAGAAATACTACTCAGCTACAAGAAAAAAAAAAAAAACATCTGTTAACCCGACCACAAAGTTGTTTGCCAATATCCTCATTCCTGAATATAAAATAACACAAAAAAGGGGCTTAATCTTTATTCATTCTATAATCCCCTGAACCAGAATGGTGCCTATCACATACTAATTACTTGAAAACAATTTTATAAATAGCAAACCATTTCCTTTAGCTTGAAATTTATTAATATTCTTTTATAGTCATTGTTTTTTTACTATAAACATAATTTATATGTCACTTTTCCAAGAAATTTTTGTTTAACTCAAGATGTTTATATCACTATTCAGTATAGATTGTATTTTACTATGTCTGCACATATTCCTTAAATTATAACTTGTAGCCTAAACACATTACCTAGAATCTTCCTTCTTTCTCAAAAAAAAAAAAAAAAAAAGAACTTCCACACACAAAGTTTATTATCAGCTAAAGATTGCAATTTGAAATAAAAATTCCAAAAGAAGAGAAGGCAAATATGTTGGATTTAAAATGTGTATGCTTTCGGGATCCTGAGTGAGAATGCAGGTAAAGTTCTTGCCTTAGACACAGACAACTTGAGTTTGGTTCTCCAAGCTCTACCAGGAATGAGCCCTGAACTCAGAACCAGGAGTAAGCTCTGAGCACACCTCTGGGTATGGCTCAACTTTTTTTTTTAATTTTATGCTTTCATGACTGGTCAGAAAATTATAGATTATGGATCTCTTGGAACTCAAGGCAAGATATAGATGATCATAGCTTAACAAAAATATGTCCAAAAGTTTATATATCAGTTAAAGAAATTTTTTCAACAGGAAATTCTAAAGTTTTTTCCTCACACATAGAAATTTTCATGTGTAGGAACATAACATATTATAAATTAGATATACTCCTCAAATTAGGGTTTATAACATGTGGAAAGTTTCTGTGTGGCCCCCCAAAATACCTACTTTCTAATACTAGACCTGTGATAAATGCTTTAAATGAAAAAGGCTGCAATTTACTTTTTATGGCAAAACATATGATAAAATTAAGGTTCTTTATGTGGGGTGATTATTCTGAATTACCTTTGGGGAAAATGTGATCACTAATGAAGGTGATACTACCAAAGGTTAGAAGATTTTGGGTTCTCTGGAAGTTCAGGAAGAGTAAGTGTCCATAAATAATTCCCAGCACACAATTCCAGAAGCTAGAAAAGATTTCTCCCTTGGCCATCAAGCAGCACACTGTGGCCAAATGACACTGACTGTTGAATGAGCCACGAGAGAATAAATGTCTATGGTTTTAAGCCATAATGTGATATATATCAGTGACAGGAAACTAGTAGAGGCTCATTGTTATTATGACCTATAGCAAGTGTGTGCAACATGGTGTGTATGTTTTTTGAAGAGAAGATGATGTTTAGGATAAGTAATAGTTCTAAATAATAAATATATGCACTGGACCTAGAAATGAAAGCCAATATGTCTCCAGCAACTCTTCATCAAATAGATTTGGGATAGAAGCAGCTATTTATTTATGAAGAATAAGATGAATGGATTAATAAGGGTGAGAGATAATATGGAAATTGGATATTTGCCTTGCACACAGCCCACTTGTGTTTAATATTTAGTATTCTATATGGTCCCCTGAAAACTACCAGAAATAATTTCTGAGTGCAGATGCAGGGCTAAGCCCTGAGCTCCACCAGGTGTGGCCCTAAATATCCCCTCCAAAGTATAATATTTCTTTAGCATCATGGATTAAATCAACTCTATGTTACTATAACAAACTTATGATGCTCAGTCCACTTTAAGAAGGGAAAGTAAAATTTCATTAGAATGAATAAAGGAGTTACTTGACTTCAAGCATAGATGACTCCAGGAGTTTACATGATTTATTGGGCAAGATTCCTTTCTTGTTTTTTTTTAGCATATAATAATTTTATTAAATATTTATTTAAGCACTATGATTACAAACATGTTTGTAGCTGGGTTTCAGTCATGAAAAATCACACCTCCCTTCAAGACATGACTTTTTTCATCTCTGAATATGATTTGCCTGATAATTGGATAACATAAATATTCAGAACACTAAAATCCACCTAGAAAAGCTGCAGAAATATGAGCATAGGCCAGTGGGAACTATATTTTGCCAGGTGTTGAAGCAAATCAAACGAGCTAGTTTATTGGTCATGTTTTTCTATTAAGCAGAAATGCCCCAAGGACAGCTATAGAGCAAAAAGGAGTCAAACAAAACATGAAAACAAATGAGTGGCATGAACATAAGACTTTTCAGTTCAACATCTGTATACAATAAATAAATGCCTTGGTTTTTAGGAATGCAGTCATTGTTGGCATCACTTCAGCAAAGCTATTTATTTTTGCTTATCATACAAATCAGAAACGTATTTTTGATATTGAGAGATAATATATTTTATATCATATTCCTATATTGAAATTGAGGTACTAAGATGAAAATCTAATCATGACACATACTGGATACAGGAGGTCTACTATAATGTTTGAAGAGGAGGTTGGAAACAGATGGCTTACATCTGAGCCCAAAATCCAAATCTTTGCTGTCTGTGCTAAATTAGTCAAGTCTTTGGACCTCCTTCAGTCTCAGTTTTCAGTATATAAAATGTGGTGAACAATCTCTTTATAAGTTTGAAGAAAACACATGTAAATCATTTCTTGGCACATAAATATACAATAGGTAGTCACAATTAGCAGAGATTATTGAATCATGAAGTTTCTTATCTCTATATATGTTAGAAATTGGACTTTAGAATAATTAAATCTTCATCAAGCACTAACATTGTGTGTGTGATACTTTAATAGTCTGCAAGTTCTGCACTCCCAGGCAGTTAAGGGCAGGCAAATGATTGGAAGACTATATGATCCATATGACCTCATTGCTCTGTTTAGTGAACAGGACTTTTCTTTTCTTCCCAGCACAGAGAAGGTTGGTTTTCATGACCTTTAATGTGACTAGATGGCAGCATATAGTGATTTATAGTCAATAAGTTTGTTTTAGGGGGAGTAAGGGGCACACCTGGTGGTACTTAGATGACACTCTTTGCTCTGCACTGAAAAAGTACTTCTGGCAGGCTTGGGAGACTATATGGGATGCTGGATATTGAACCCAGGGTTTCTTAAGAAACTAAAGTTTAAAACTCAGCATTAAATGACTGTTATGGTAACTGTATTAAAAACTTCTGAATAAATTAATTCCTCTAAAGCCTTAACACTGGATAAAATAAGACAACGTAAGGACAAATGATTAACAAAGATAATTTTTCCACCAAAGTCTTATAGGTTCAAAATATCTTCAATTAAATACAGAAACAATGGAAAGGGTATACCCAAAAGAAGGATGGGTTTTGGATATAACTTTGAGTGTAGTTATTTAAAAAAATGAAGAAGAGAACCACTGGTCTAGAAGAAGGAAACTGCTTATTTCAAATAACTCAGGGGTCTTCATCTTGTGTGAAAAAATAAGCTGGCTCAGAATTTTACTAAGCCTCTCTAAGAAGAGCAAAGCCCCAACTCCACTTTATGTTAATTTTTTTCACTTTATGTTAATTTATTATGTTTTTGTGTAGTCTTTTTGGCAAGAGGGTGGATTTATTTGGGCCACACCTGGCAATGTTCAGAATGGTCTATATAGCTAGATTGTGCTGGACAAACAGAAGTAATGAGAAAGGTACTGTTTCTAGACCACTAAGATTTGGATATTATGGAACATGCTGTTTAAATTACCTCAGTATTTTTAGTTCTTTAAGGCTGTTTAGAATGTTCTATTACAAATGCCTGTTTCTTTTAACATCATGCTTGTTTGTTGGTTTGTTGGGTTTAAAGGCCACACTGGCGATGTTCAGGGCTTACTCCTGTAAGTGCATGAGAGACTATATGTGGTGCTGGAGGATCCAAACAGAGGTCAGTATCAGCAAGACAACACCTTCTCCAGTCCAATATTCCTTTTTTCCCCCTAATATTATTGATTCATGAGAGGCAGGCCAGAATGAGTGTTAATTCCTGAGAATCTAGCCAGGAAAAAGCGAGAGTGAAATGACAAATACCTAAGCACTTTCACACTTTTCACACATTTATGAAGCTCATTCTACATATTCTTTCAAATGATGAGCTTTACTTGAATTCCAATTGACCACAATGGCAAACTGCTCATTCCATACTATGAATGACTTTATATCTCTTCTTTGTCCTTCTCCCTCACTCCTAGTTCTTGGTTTATTTCTTATTTAAATTCTTACATTCTCAGTTCAAGGTGGTTTCTCTTGAAATTCAGATAATGACGCTATAGAGTCATTTATTTCCTTTGCTCCTAGAAGGAAATGTCTTATACAGTTTTTTTTTAAATGGAGAGGTATGTTAAAGCTTTTCATGCTTCCTGTGTATTAGAAGGCTTATTATTCCTCTAGAAGTTTCCTTTGAAGCACAAAAAGTGTAATATTGAATTTATCTTACCTCACACAATTTATGAAAGGATGTTGTTTTAAATATGACCTTTCTTATTTTTTGCCATGTTTTCCTGGTCACCCCAGGCACTTCCCTATCCCAAAATTCATTAATTCAATTTATGCTGGTCTCTTGGATATTTAATGAAAGTCTATTACCCTATTGCATATCTTTCAAAGATCTACTGTTATTCATGTAGCGGGGGTGATGACATGCTGGAATATATATCTCCAAATAATGTTAAAAAACAACACAATACTCCACATTGGTCAAAATAAAAATTATTATAATAAAAAATAAAATAAAATCTTAAAGAAAAATACATGTAAGGGAAAATTTTCAAATAAATGCAGTGATTATTAATAAAATATAGTTTATTTCAATGTCAAAAAAAAACAAAACAAAAAACCAATATGATACTCAACAAATTAATTAAACATACTACCCCTCACCCCTCTTGGGCTCACCCTCCCAGTAGGGGAGACCAAATCAAGTTTGACTGTGAATGGTACTTTCTCAGCCCCTTTTGTACCTATGCCTCAAAAAAGGAGAGCTCCTCCTTTAGCACCTAAATCAAATCCAATGAAGAGTATTAATCCCACTCCTCCAATATGGGAGAATTTTATCTAATAAATGTCATCAGAGGGGAAAAGTGTCTCCAATATAAGACTGATAATATTCTTTTTTTTAATTTTTTATTTTTAATTATGAGAACAAAGATGCAAAGAAAGAGGACAAGGTAAAGTTACAGTGGAAGAACAATCACCCATAAACAGAATTCTCAGTAGTCCTATTGCTGAACTTTGAACTTTCAGCCAAAGAACATTAAGAAAAATAAAACAGAACTTATGTACAATTGCTTTGCCCCTCAAGTCCCCAGATTGTAGTACATAATATTTCTTAGCAGCACACAAAGTAATCTAAAGACATAACACTTATGCAACTCCTTAAACATTGAAGGCAAAGTACTTTTTTACATTTCCATGCACATGCATATTAGTTTAAGTTAACCTCAAAAGTTTAAGTGGTTTGTTTCTCTTAAGGATTAGAGTCAAAGGAGCACAGTAAAAATGGTGTTAGAGTGGCAATTATTGTTTGCATAGGCCCACCAAGATAAGAGGGACATGGAATAGAAAAGCTTTGGCCTAAATACAAGGAGACCCTACCCCTGAAGTTTCCCGGCATAAGACCAACTCTAGGCTCCAGGCAAACTAGTTTGTCCAATCCAGGTCATTGAATACTGATAATATTCTAAATACTACTGGTGGCAGTCTAGAGAGACCTGCATCTCCCAGGCATAACTCAACTGAAGCACCTCAGATGATGAGCCACTTAACACCTCTTCATACTCATTCTGAAAATTCTTTCCTACTGGCACTGGGTCAGGATCCATAAGATCTTGTCCTCATGAGCTTCCATCATTCCAAGGGCTGAAAATAAATTCACTTGGCCATTTTAAAAAGGCTTGTGCTTCTTACATGCCCACTTCTCTATCTTGCAATAAATATTTAACTGGCTGGAGTAAACGTGCACTTTGAACCTCTCAAGATGTTTAGACAGTGGCAAAGGTATGCCTGAACTACTTCCAGTATTAGCAATGGAGGATGTGGTTTAGTGATGAGGCCAAGGTTAAGGTTGATTACACACCCTAAGTTGATCTGGACTGCCTGGGGTTTCCTGCTTTGCCATTCATTCCTCAATTAAACCTCGCTACTAACCCTACTAACCCTCTCTTGGTAGATTTTTGATTGGTCCCAACAGTAAGTATCTTCTGAGGAGATAAGATGTGATCTAAAACAAATGTCAATTTTATTTAAAAATAAAGCATCATAAAGACAGTCATTCTGGAAAGAAAGTGTTTTTCTTGAATACTATGAGCTTGTTTTTGAATAGCTTCAAAATATAACACTGTAAGGCAATAGGGAGTACTATTAATGTACAAATAACTTATATGGCTCTTGAACTATTTGCTTCTAATAACTTCAAATACATGGATTAAAAATTACATTATCTGAGCATAGCCAATAAGTATATTCTAGTATAAGCTTATCTAATTTATCCTAAGTGAAGATATACTAGAAAAGCATAAAATAGGTAGCAAGAGAGAACCACAATTTTGTCCACATGTACAAAATTAATCAAAAGTGGGATCTAAACCAATATACAGCTGACCTTCTCTTGTAGTTCAAATGAGCACTTTTCAGTTCTGGCAGAATGAGTTCTGTTAACCTACTATAATCATCCTGTGAGATGATTTGTTTCTACTATAATCATCCTGTGAGATGATTGTTTCCTGTACCACAGTGTTGGTTGAGTAGGAATGTCATGTGTGGTGTTACATAATTTTGTTCAGCTCTTCCCAAATTATAGTGACCACAAACCTTCAAGTTTCCACAATAGTTACATCACCTAGATATGCAAAATAGATGGGATGATGAGGGAAAATCTCTACTTCATGTTGTTATATGAATGGGGACTAAACAGAATTAGCTGTCTTTAAAAATGTATTGATCAAAATCATGTGATTTACAATATTATTGTTTTCCCATGCACATACTTCAACACCATACCTATCATCAGTATATCTACCTCTCTCCCCCAGAGAACCCAATACCCCTCTCTTTCTTCCACTGTGTTGTGCTCAGCCTTTAGTTGCTGATTTACTATGTATATTTAGGTTCCACATGAGTGAAATAATTCTGTATTCATTTTTATCTGACTTCACTCAGCATGATACCTTATCATGTTGCTGTATATTGCATGATTTTGTTCTTTCTTAGAGCTGAATAGTACAATGGAATCAGCTCTAAACTTCTTTCTATTCCAAGCCAGGAGAATGGTGAAAGCCATTCTAAAAAAAGGTAAAAGACATTGGCATAAATATAGTAAAATAAATATATATAATAATAGAGTTAAAGTTTACTGCTTCTCCATATTCTTAGAATAAAATGTGAAGGATAAATTTAGTATGTAAATGTTTTAACTGAAGCATAATAAATATTTTTCTAACAAACTAAGTTGTCCTTATGATAGCAAATTAATTAATTTACTAGATATTTATTTACCCAATGTGCTACTTTGGTGTGACTGGTAAGAAGATTTTGTGTCTAAATATGATATTACTCCAGTGTTCACATTGGTCTTCTTTAATGTTCTATTTTCAAGTTTAAGGTCTTAAATTAAATGCATATAGCAATTAATCTCTAATCCATTTCATACACTTAATATTTCCAAGCTTAAATATCTTTATCACTTCTTATTTAATGTCCATCTGGATTAGTCATCTAGAAAAGCATTCAAAAATATCTTTATAAATTTCCAAATGAAGTAATATGATAAAATGTATCTTATGAGTATAAAAATGTTGATCTTGCTTTCATACACAGTATTGATTCAGGCCATCAAGATGTTCTCTTAGATTCAAATGTAGTATTAATCTGACAACTCATCCCCATTCTATTGTTTATCTAATAATTAAAGTCTTAGCCACAAGCATCATCTACCTGGAATACTGCACCAAACTCATCCCCGGCCTCCTTGTCTCTTCTTTTGGCCCCATTTTATATGTTTTCTGCTTAGGAGTCAAAATGACCTTTTTTGGGCAAAGCTCTCCAGTCATGCTGGAGCTATTCATACCTAGAAGCCATGTAATGGCAGAAATCAAACTCTATGCTCAGTGTATGATAGATATGCATATGTTTGAGCTCTTTGTGCTAACTTCCTAGTCTCTCCAAGTGACCTTTTTATAAAAATTGTAAAATATGTTCATATCACTGCCCTGAATCAAGCTCTTCAGTGATCTGAACTACATTTAGAACTTAAAATAAAATTAGAACTACATTTAAAGTCATAAACTCAAATTCTCTTCTGTCCTAGATAACTGAGCCTTTTGGAGATTATATCTGACTAGGATTCCTTTAAATAGGTCTCTTGAATTGCATTTTTCTCTTCTCTTAAGGCTCTTCTCCCATTCTCTCTCAGTTCAAACAAAGCAGCATCTTTCTAGCTTTCTAGCTGACTTTGTCCTGTTTCTTCACCCAATCCAGCCTCTTGGCTTTACTTTTTTTTTTTGAAAACAACAAAACATGAATTTTTTTGAGGTACATTGATTACTTTTTTTTTGTCCTGCACCTACCTGTGTTCAGGGTTACACCTTGTGGTGCTTGGGGGACAATTTGCAATGCTAGGGACTGAACCGGATAAGATTGGCCAATTCAAGGCAAGTGCCTTAACCCAGGTACTAATTATTCAGCCTATACTATTGGTTACAAGACTGTCTGGGGTAAAGTTTCATATTCCTTCAAATGTAATCATTACAGTATGATTACTATTCCAGTAACAAAAGACCTCCACCACAGTCCACTGGATTCTGTGCATTCATTTGACCCTCTGTCATGGCCCTTTTTCAGTTCTGTGAGTCAAAGTTAGTTTGTTTCTTTTGGCTTTGCCTATTTTTTACATTAATTCTTTAAATGCCAAATTTATTTCTTTGTATTGCCTGTATCTTTAGTAAAATGTAAAGAATACAAGAGATTATGTTCTATTTTTGCTATTTCAATATATAGAATAATAATTGTTACATAGACTCTCAAAAATATTTGAAATAGGGGCCGGTGTGGTGGCGCTAGAGGTAAGGTGTCTGCCTTGCAAGCACTAGCCAAGGAAAGACAGCAGTTCGAATCCCCAGGCGTCCCATATGGTCCCCCCAAGCCAGGGAGGATTTCTGAGTGCTTAGCCAGGAATAACCCCTGAGCATCAAATGGGTATGGCCCCAAAAACCAAAAAAATTTTTTGAAATATATGCAAAGATTTATTTCCTTTGCGCTGCCTCAAAATGTGATTCTCATATTTCCTATCACCAGAGAATCAATTACTATATATATTACTCATAAGAACAGAAACTTTACATATAACCAAGATTCTTTTCTTTCACTAACAACTCTCCCCTCTCAGAGAAATTCTTATCATGAAACTAGAAATTTAACTCAATTATTTTATCACACAGTATGTTTGCTTCTTGCCATTATAGAAAGCAGGACAAATTTACTTTACAAAGTGGGGTCTTGGGGCCAGAGCAGATTAGAGTGCTTGCCTTGCATACAGCCAATTTGGGTTCAATTCCCAGAACCCCATATGATCTCCAAGCCCATCAGAAGTAATTCCTGAGTGCAGAGCCAGGAATAACACCTGAGTGTGGCCCCCAAAATATATAATCAAAAGAGGGGATTTTTTTAAAAAATAAAGGCCAAATAATTTCTTTTTTCTCTCTGACCTCGAAATTTTCATTTTTTTTGCAAATTAAGTATTTGCATATAACCTTTAAAAGTATTTCTCAAGCTGGCATTCTAATGTAATACTTATATATTTGTATATAAATTTTAATAAGCTAATAACACAGATGTTAATTAATTTCCTTAACAGTTGCCACAATCTGTATTAGAGGAATTACTTTACAAATCACTTTACAAATACTATGAAGTTATGAGAGGCAAAGAGGTTTGCATTTTTGGAAGCACTAGCAAGACTTGAACCTCAGATGTAATGTTGATGTGTCATTTCTAGGACTGGAGCCCAGTTACTTTTACTCCTAATCATTTTCCCATTAAATCTAGGATCAGAGAAGTCCATAGAATATCACTTTAGAAGAGGTCTTTTATTAAACAGATGTGGAACTTTATACATTAAAGCCTAATGTCAAGGGAATGTCCTCAAGAGTCTTTTATTAAATTCAGTGGTTTCTTTTACATTGGTAGTGAAAATGTGATCGTGAAAATAATCTACTAGAGACTTTTTTTTCCTCTTCCAACTTTTTTTAGCTAAGTTAGTGCTGACAATCCAATGAGTCCCAGGCTATGGACTATATGGAAATCGCAGTGTTGGATCTCAATAATGATAGAATTCAAACTTGCATAAAATGCATAAAATTCAAGTAATAGTTTAGGGATTATGTGGGCCCAAGCCTATTACTTTCTAGTCATATATTCTCAATTACATACCTTTTTATAATTTCTACACTAGATTTTATCATGTTCGAAACTGAAATAATAAAGACTGAAATAATAATATACCAGATAAAACACTTGCTGTGCAAGTGACCAACACAATTTCCACCCTGACCCTGTCAGAAGTGATTCCTGAGCACGGAGCCCAGAATAACTCCTTAGCACATACCAGTGTTGCAAATACAAACAAAAAAAAATTCTGAACTAATCAAGGATGTTACCCAGTATACTTAGTGGAGACAGCCACACAACTTTCCAATCTTAATGGTTTGGAGAACCTCAGGTTAATTTCTTATGTTATTTTCTAGCCGAGCTTCCTATGGGTTTGTGCATGGGAGGGATTATTATCTTCTTTGAGATGGAGTTTAAAGGAGGGTCTTGTGCCTGAAAAATAATCTATCTGTGAAATTTGTAAGTGAGCAGTAGAGCAAGTGAAATACCTCTCTCTTCTACAATGTGTATTCTTTGGGGGACAGACAAATAATAAACGGGAGCAATAACTTGCTCTAACTTGTGGCATAACAGAGCCTGCATTAGGGGATGATTCCAAGGATTAAATGGATTCTTATGAAGCGCTTAATCCCATTTAACACAAATCATATTAGACCTGGAGATCTAGATTCTCTTGAGATAAGTAACTGTCTCTTCTGGTTTCCTCCCTTTTTTCATAGCTATACAAACTGGAATGAGGGACTTAAATCAGAATGTTCTGAGCAGTAATATGTGATGTGTCATTGAGGAAAATAGGCATGAGAAAATAGAATCTTATAGAGGCACTGAAGATTACTTCTATACAGTTAAAGATATTGAAGTGTGGTATATTCACTTAGGCACCATGGACATATATGTGTATGCTGCTCTTGCTTCTTTGTGCATAGATCTTTGCTGATTTCAAGCTCATAAGATATTATTCTCATGGAAATATCTTTATGTGCTTGGGACTTGTCAATTTATTTCTTCTCATCTCAATGGTGACCTGTTCCAGTCTCTTTACTTTCTTCCACCTGGCATCTCATTTATAATTCTATTCCCTTGTGTCATGTTTAATGTTCACTTGTTTTTTTTTAAGATGCCGTCTTTACTCTTTAGTGATATTTACACTATGCCCTACTTATTTTATGCAGAAGTAGTTCTTCTCACAAGCTCTGATTAAAATTGCAATTATGTAATTGCATCTTCTAGAGCCTAATGGCTAATTGTAGGTAAATCTCTTTTTAAAAGGCAGATGGAGTGAGGTTGAGTGTGAAACTATTCTTTAGGTGAACTGAATTTGGTTGTACAGGGTTTTGTTGGTGATGGTTTTTGCTGTAGTTATGTTTTTGGTTTCTATTTCTGTCAAGGTCTTTGACTCTGACTCCCAGAATCACTGAAGTTGATTATGTTGAACAGCACTATTCATTCCGTACCTATTAACATCTTGCAGCACCAGGACTCAAATCACTCAAACTACTTCAAACTTCAGCACAGTGTCTGCTGTCACCTTCTCTCTGCCCACCCATCTGCTCCTAGTCTGCCTGTTCTCTACCTGCTACAGTTGCTCTGAACAGGACACACTACTCCACCCTTCCTGTTATGGACTCAATGTTGATGTTTTCCAAAACTCCTGAGGAAACAGAATGAGGCAGAGAAACAAGAATGAGAATAAAAAAAAAACAAACTTATTTCATTGTTGCGCCCCACTCAGGAAGGGCACACATTAAAAGTGCTGCACTTCTGAAAAAGAATTATTTGCCAAAAAGGCCGCTTAGAGTAGTCAAAATCAGTTGACCCTTTGCGTGGATTGTTTGGCCATAATTCTAAAGTGACTGTAACTATCTCTCTCTTTATTTTTAACCATTACTAAAAATCAGGCCTTAGTAATTTTTTCTAACAAAGGAGGACAGTACAAATCCCGCCAAAAGTCTCCCATTAACCAGCTCTTGTGATCTTTGCTACTTTGGCGCCAATATCATGTTTTTTTTCCAAACACTTAGCTCATGAGTGAAGCAATTTTCAGTTTTCCCCTGCTTACTCAAAACAAAGCAATTTTCAGTTTTCCCCTGCTTACTCAAAACAAAGCAATTTTCAGTTTCCCCCAAAAACTCTAAAATATTTCTCTCTCTTCCCACTTCCCTGAAAATTACCTGTTTCCCCCTGCTTACCCAAAACAAAGCAAACCCATAATAGAAACTGCTTTTTCACCTTCAGTATCGGTTCTTTAATATGCTAATTTTAACCAGGGTTTTTCATTCTGTTTCCCATTTTCTTTGATGTCAAGAATTTGCACCCTGCATTCCAAACCTCAAACCTTAAAAGCAGCCCAGCTCAAAAAATAAGTTTGTCTTCGTCTTTCTAGATGCAAGTCTCCACGCTTTGGTGTGTGGTCATTCATTTCTACAATATATTTCTGTCTTTTCGCCATTTCGTGTACCCACTCTCTCCCTGTGAAGGTTTCCCGAACTCCACGAAGAATCTGTTTGGAGGCGCTGGTGTCTGTAACAGAATTGGCCCGCAACATTTCATAGTTTACTCCAAATAACTTTCCCAGTTTTTGTCTATATTTTTTGTACTGCAAAAGGATGGATCACACTAAGGTACTTGTCCTATAGAGTAAGGAAACCACCTTTGTAATAACTGATACAAATGTAATAACTACAAAATTACACTTAGTCTAGTTGCCATTGCCAGAATATTCCTTTTCTCTAGCAGTGGTCCTCAAACTATGGCCCGCAAGCCACATATTGTATTTGTATCTGTTTTGTTTCTTCATTGCAAAATAAGATATATGCAGTGTGCATAAGAATTCATTCATGAGTTTTGTTTTTACTATAGTCAGACCCTCCAGTGGTCTGAGGGACAGTGAACTGGCCCCCTGTTTAAAAAATTTGAGGACCCCTGCGGATCTACAGTGTATATTCAATAAGGAATCCTCTGAACTTGGTTTAATTGTAATTTCTATTGAGCTACTATAGCCGCAGTTTAGCTTGTTTAAGTTAGCACTGTCTTTACCATAACAATGTCTTCCTGTTTCTTCTTGTCAGTGTGTGAAGTCTGGATGATAATATAATCACAGTCACTCTTGGGAGTTAAGGTCTCCTAGTTCTTATAGAATGATTTGAACTGATTTATATGAAATGTGTGGTTCCTACTCAAAGTAATATAATTTTGTAAAAATATCTTTAATATTCTAAAAAAATTTTTTTAAGTTACCAGGTGTACTCTCTGCATCGAGATATGAAGAAATTATATGTTTTTAACTTTTATGATCTTGTATTTTGTAGAGAAAAAAGTCAACTACTGTTGGTTAGATTTTTATTTAAAACAGCTGTAATTTAAAGCTTTGTCATGTGTATTGTTTGCCACACAAAATTCCCATGATTCAGCTTTCAATTTTAATAAAATCAGGTTATACGTCAGACCTTTTTTAATCAAAAGACATTCCATTTCTATTTTAGAAGAGAGGAGCCACTGCTTAGTATAATATAGTTCATCCCAAAGCCCTCATGTCAGCTCTTTTTATTTTTTATACAATCACTGTGAAATTACAAAGTTATTCATGATTGGATTTCAGACATACAATGTTTCAACAGTGTGAAGGAATCCATATCCCACTTCCTTCCCCATTGCCTCTCCCAACCCCGTTTACCTCTCTCCAATCCGCTTCTACAAGAGGTACATATATAAATGTATATAGATACATATACATGTTTCTGCTCTGTGGTTTACAGTACAATTGCTGATAGGATTTCATCCATAACATTTTACCACCTTTCAGTACCACTTCTTCTGTGTGCATGCCTTCTCCAGCCCCTCAAGCTGTGACACTTTCCTCAGCTACTTCTCCTTCTAAAAAATCACTGTGGGTCTTAATAGGATTTTGGGGGTCTCAGTCTCGGTAAGGTTATCACTTGATCAATACAACCTTGTGTAAAACACAGAGGAATTGCTCTTTGTGAGTCTTCCAGGTTAGCAAACAATAATTCTATCTTATGAAAGAGGTGTGACATCATTGATCAAGGCCATTTTGAAAACTATAGGGCTACGCTATTTATACAACAGGCAAACACCTGAGTCTGTTATAAATGAAATATCAGCTGCACTCGGGAGAACTGAAGGGCAAATGTGGACACGCAGCCTTGATGAGAACAGACAAGGCAGCAGGGCAGGGCCTCCTAGCACGAAGCAGCAAGACTGAATAAATTGTTCTCAATTATGGGCCAGAGACTTGCCAAATCCTTCACATTCACACTGCTGCTTTCATGTTCATTTCCTTCAATTTTCTGCCACAATCCCCACTATCCTCACTACATTTTCTTAGCAATATTAGTTTGGCAGATGGTAATGACCTTGTCCTGTTAATTATCCTCCACAACAACTGAATTATCCACCCCCCAACATTTTATGATTCTCTGATTCCTTTTAATCTTCAAATTATTATTTTCAAATTGTGGTCTAAACTCACCTGTATTCATTTCTGCTAATTGGATATCATTTTCTTCTTTGCACACCCAAAATCTCCTAATCCTCTAAGATTCACTTCTCTTGCCTTCTTTTTTTTTATTATTTTTTTGTCCCCCAATTGACAATACAGACCAGGCAAAGGGCATGGGTTGAGGTGTATATGGGGTGCATTTACTGTACCTCCTCTTTCTATACAGTCAGTGTAAAGAACACAGCTGTGGTAAGAATTGAGAGGCCTTATCTTTTCTTTTTCTTTTTTAATTTATATATATATATATATATACACACACACACACACACACACACACACACATATATATATAATCCTTCACCAGTGCAATATTCCCATGACCAATATCCCAAGTGTCCTTCCTCCCCACCCCACACCAGCCTGTACTCTAGACAGGCTTTCTACTTCCCTCATTCAGTCACATTTTGTTGTGATAGTTCTCAGTGTAATTATTTCTGTGACTTCACTAAAAGATCCCTGTGGTGAGCTTCATGTCAGGAGCTGGACCCTCCAGTCCTCCTCTATTTTGTCTCTGAGAATCATTACACAAATGTTTTTTTTTTTTATTTTTCTCAAACCCCATAGATGAGGGAGACTATTCTGTG
Organism: Suncus etruscus; assembly: GCF_024139225.1. Taxonomy (NCBI): domain Eukaryota; kingdom Metazoa; phylum Chordata; class Mammalia; order Eulipotyphla; family Soricidae; genus Suncus; species Suncus etruscus. Next base: position 22,816,313 of record NC_064855.1, read on the forward strand.
TTTATCTCTCTTCCTCTGACTTATTTCACTCAGCATAATAGATTCCATATACATTCATGTATAGGAAAATTTCATGACTTCATCTCTTCTGATGGCTGTATAATATTTCATTGTGTATATGTACCATAGTTTCTTTAACCATTCATCTATTGAGGGACATCTAGGCTGTTTTCAGAGTCTGGCTATTGTAAACAACACTGCAATGAATATAGGTGTGAGAAAGAGATTTTTGTATTGGATTTTTGTGTTCCTAAGATATATTCCTAAGAGTGGTATAGCTGGATCGTATGGGAGCTCAAATTCCAGCTTTTGGAGAAATCTACATATCGCTTTCCACAAAGATTGGACCAGACGGCATTCCCACTAGCAGTGAATAAGTTCCTTTCTTTCCAAATCCCGCCAGCACTGCTTGTTCTCATTCTTCCTGACGTGTGCCAATCTCTGAGGTGTGAGATGGTACCTCAAAGTTGTTTTGATTTGCATCTCCCTGATGATTAGTGATGTGGAGCATTTTTTCATGTGCCTTTTAGTCATTTGTATTTCTTTTTTTTGTCAAAGAGTCTTTTCATTTCTTCTTCCCATTTTTTGATGAGGTTAGATGTTTTTTTCTTGTAAAGTTATGTCAGTGCCTTGTATATTTTGGATATTAACCCCGTATCCGATGGGTAATGGGTGTATAGTTTCTCCCACTCAGTGGGTTCACTTGCCTTCTTTAGTATTTCTTCTTCTGACAGGTTTTAAAGGTGTCCGTGGTATTCCCATTTATGTATGCATCTATCATTGTTTCTGAAAGTTAACATCTTGAATTCTTGGGCTTGCTGTCACACACGTTGGAATTCTTTCCACCTTCCTAATAAATAGAATGTTTATTCTGTTAAACAAAAAACAGTACTAAGTGGACAAAGTTCCTTTTTTGTTTTGTTTGGTCATTGTCTGTATCCAAAATCTTTCCTATGCTAAAGAAACTGCTCCTCCTAGGAATCTATATGGAAAGCCATCCTTTTCCCTTTATTGACATTTGATTTTGCTTTCCTACTTCCCTTTGGCAGTGGCTCACTCCTCTCTAGACTTGAACAGACGCTAGATAAGTTGTGGAAAGTCTTTCACAGTCTAGACAAGACCCAACTTAAAGAACTGCATGGCAATGGAGTCTCTGCTGCCATTGTATAGTTTTCCATGCAAATATGTTGAGGCTGTTTTGTGGAAAGACTTGGGGTATTGTTTTAGTTGCTTCTCAACTTGATACTTTAGCCCTCTTCCAGAGATTCACAGCCCAATCCACTTTGTTTTAAGTAAAAAGTTAATTAACTTGGATAAGTCAGCTTCTGATCCTTGCAACAAATTAAATTCCCGTTGATGCATAAATATTAACATTTTTGGTGAATTTGCATACTTTTCCTCTGGTGGAAGTGCTTTCCTTGTCTCTAAATTATTACCTATTCTTTTTGTTTGTTTGGTTTTGGTTTTGGGGCCACACCCTGTGATACTCAGGGGTTATTTCTGCTATGAGCTCAGAAATTGCTCCTGGCTTGGGGAACCATATGGGACTCAAGGGGATTGAACTGAGGTCTGTTATAGGTCAGACACGTGCAAGGCAAATGCCTTACCACTGTGCCACTGCCAATATTTCATCATTCCTGTGCATTTCTCTTCCATGGTTTTTTCATCTCTCCGATCCCAAAGTATTTGGTTTATTTATTAGCGACCATAAATGGGGAGATTGTGTTTTACAAAATAGTGCTTATAAATGAGAAATCGTTCTTTGAGGAGATATACACCTTCCATTATTTGTCTATAAATAGAAACATGCATACACCTCTGGTGATTATATGAAAACAATATAATTTATTGTTTGAAATTTATATATAAAGATAATCACATTATTTTATAATAATTTCCATATAACCATGTCTCAGAAAAATATTATTGTATTTATTGACAAAGAATACATACTTTATATTGACATTGGTTACATTTAAAGAAATTATGAAGAAAATAACCATCAGTCATATCCAATTTGTAGTGTTTTCCATTTCCACTGTGCAAACGATTTCACCCATGACATTACTGTTTGGGGTGTACAATTTCATGACACTCCAAGACACATGTTAACATATCACAGCTACCTCTAAAGTGCCAAAATCTCCCAGAAGTCTGCACCCATATGTTTGTTTGTTTTTTGTTTTTTGTTTTTACTATGTTTGGGCTGTTCCTGTGCTTTGCTTTTCTGTTTCACAAATGTATGAGCTTGCCTGATACTAATCTTTACTTCCTTCTGACCCTTTTTGCCTTTTCTTAAGATTGAATAGTAATTCTATTTTGTACATATACCACAACTTCTTTGTTTATGGACAGATATTGTTTTCACTTTGTGGCTAATAATAGCACTGCAATGAACTGTAATGCATCTATCTTTTTGAATTAGTGTTTTTGGGATACCTGGAAAGGAAGTGCTGAATGATATAGTAGATACATTTTTAAATATTTAGATAATTCTCCATACTGTTTTATACAGAGGCTGGAATCATATTTTTTTGGTTTTTTTTTTTGGGGGGGCGTCACACCCGGCAGTGCTCAGGGGTTACTCCTGGCTCTATGCTCAGAAATCGCTCCTGGCAGGCTCGGGGGACCATATGGGATGCCGGGATTCAAACCACCATCCTTCTGCATGGAAAGCAAATGCCTTACCTCCATGCTATCTCTCCGGCCCCTGAAAACATTTTTCATCCTGACAACAATATAGGAGGGTTTTGTTTTCACCCATGTCAGAACTACTTGTTTCTGGCCATTTTGATATAGGCTATTCTCATACATGATGATATTTCTGATTAAAAGTCAAGAAAAATTAAAAAAAATTTTATTATTTTTATTTTTCAAGGAAAAATAAAAACTTTTTTTATTTTTCCATGTGTTTGATGGCCTGCCATATGTCTTATGTGTGTTCTGCTACTTGGAATGAAGACCTTTATAAGTTTATAACAGTGTAATTTTTAAGTCATTGTTTCAGCCAGCTCACCAAACTACTGTAACAGTTGACATTTTACGTAAGCCAGCTTCAACATGCAATTAAATTATTGTTCCAGACACTTAAAAGTGAGACTCTAGAATGAGTACTCATTTAGCTTTCACTAATTAAACTCAATTGGGTGATTTGGCACATACTGGAGCTCATCATCTCTATGACTTTCAAGGACATTTCCAAAGATAACAACACTTTCTGAATTTCCTCTTGGCCCTGTGACCTGAGAAGGGAGAACTCACAACATTAACTTGGAGACTCTATCACAGGTTCCCCACAAATAGACTTCCATGCTGTTCTAGTATCTTTGAATGGCTCATGAAAATTATGTGTTCCTTGAATTTTATTAATATTATTTTTGGATTGTCACTAGGAGTTCAAACTACCAAAGACCCCAGAAATTTGAAACAGTCAAAAGGACATATCTAGGGGTTGGCAAATAAATCCCATGTTCAAATCCAATATTACCCTCACAAATTTTGTAACCTAAGTTTCCTTAATAAATGAAAAGAAAATTACTATTTTAAGAATCATTAAAATCAAATGGAAGATTTTAGACTGGGTATGTTCTAGGATACTGCAGTGTTCATTCCATATCCTTCTTTATTGTACACAAAAAAACCCATTCACTTTATTAAGAGGGAAAGCATTGCATTGCATAATCTTTCCTCTTCCTCACTTCCCATAGCTCTGTAGTGGTATATATCTTGTTTTTCTACCTCATTCTCCTCACCCTTTGTCTACACCAAGTCCAATATAAGTTACTAAAGTCTGTGTTATTGACATAAAATGTTTATGGAATTTCTTCATTTAGCATTCAGTAAAGTCTTAGATATTAATAGATATTAGGTGTTGAAAGCAAGTCATTGTTAAGTATACACAGAACTTTGTTCCCAAATGGAAGGAATGAGTCATAAATATAAATTTGCCTAAATTGTGTAGATTTTATAGGTTAGGTGGTGATTATGGGAGAAGCTCTAGCCTCATTTCTAAGAAAGTTAGGTTCTATTCATCACTGGAGTTAATGATCGTGGATAAGAGGTCGTCTCACTGCTTCATTACCCAACAAATTAGCAATAGAACAGAATACTTAAACCCAAGTCCAAGTCTTTTATACTTGGTGACTAAACCACATCCACTTTGGGGCAGTGACCTACTTGCAATACAAGTTTTCCAAGCAACACAAATGAATGTCTTCCTACCTTTTCCACTTCCTAAATTTAAAAAGATGCATTAAAAATACACAGTAATTCTTGGCATATATGAATAAAGAATAGTGTTATAGTAAAGACTTTCTGATGATCTTGTCAGCTAATCACGAACCTACAAGCAAACCTTGAAACACATACTGATCTATTGTGAGTCTAAGATCTTCCTGAGCATGCAAAGCAAGTGCCCTACCGCTGAGCCACCTCCTCAGACCCCATAGTGCTTATGAAGGTCAATTTTATTATTTTCTTTAGTTGCTTTGTCAAATCTGACATTAAGATTATCCCCTGTGTTTTTTAGATCTTTGTAGTTTTGACAATAGAGTTTAATGAATCCATTTGTCTAAATGTTTGTGTATGGTGTTAGACAGAGATTCAAATGTGGAAAAACAGTGTCCCAGCAGAATTTGTGGAAGAGACAGTTTTTTTCCTGCTGATTGATTGGACTTGATATTTCTTTCCAAATCAAATGATTCTACATACAAGTTTATTTCTAGAACCACGAATTCCATGGGGCAACATATTTGTATGCCATCACATACTTTAGTGATTCAAACTTCTTTTTCTATTTTAGAGTGAGAGTCTAGAGCAAGCATCCCAGGGTGAGTGGATAATACAAGGGAGAAATAATTAACTTTGAGTAAAATTTAAAGTCAGGAACTATAAGTTCAACAAAATAACTCTTTTCAAGACTAATGTTGCTATTCAAGTTCCATATCCTTAAAAGGGGCTATAGAAATTTCCATAAGTCTGTATGTTTATGCACTTTGAGTTCTAGTGACATGTTAAATCTTTGGTCTCTATTCAAGATTATAGGCTGTCTTTCTTGTTTGGGGGCACATCTGGCACTGTTCTGTGGACCTTGTAGGTGGCAAGTATCGAATGTGCGTTGACCATTTGTAAATCAAGTGCCTCACCTGCTCAGTATACTATCATTCTAGCCCCTAAGCAGTCTTTTTTAAGACTTATTTAACCTTCCAACAATATTTTTGTAGTTGGTCAAGTTTATTTCTAACATTTTATCTTTATGCTTTTATACCAAAATTGTGTTCTTTATTTTCCATAAAGATAGTTCTTTGGAGATTCTTAACATAAAGCAGCACCACCAGGTCAGATGAAATTAGAATTAAGGAACATCCAACATATAAAGCAAAGCTCTCTCTTGTCTAACTTCATACAGTGGTGGCATATCTGCCCCTGTGTGTTCTTGTTCTGTTCCTGCTTGTTGGGATAAAGCTTCAGTCTCACCCTTGAGTAGGACTGCCTTAAACATTTTTTCAAATTTTATTATGTAGAGGAAATTCTATTTTTTTTGCTTTTCCAAGTGTTTATTAGTAAAACTGTAAATTGAGATTAGTTTTCTTTGTATTACATAAATAGTTTCCATTATGGAGAGATACTTTCTCATTTCTGTGAGATAGCTCCAAGAACGTATATATAGTCCTTTCCCTATCATATTGGGTTCAGTAGACTAGTATTTTGCTGAGACTATTTTCACCCTATATTCACAAAATATGCACATATAGTTTTATTTTTGTGTTATTTTAGCTCTGATTGAGAGTATGCTGGTCTCCAGTAATGAGCTGGAAGTGTTCCCTTGTCATTAGTTTTTTTCTTTAATGTGTGTGAGAAATTTATATTCTTTTGTAAATATTTGGTAGAATTCATTGGTAGAGAAACATGCATCCTTTGTTAGATCCTTGATTATTTTATTTTAAAAATATTATTTTTTAAAAAGGTAGTATTAATATTCATGTTCTTAGGATAATTTTCCTTTTGTCTAAATTATTTAACTTGTCAGATCATAGTTTATTTTGGCCATTCCATGTGGCCTCAGGAGATCAGATGGAGCCTTGGTCAGTATTTTTCATAGTATTTTCTGTATATTTATTGCTGTACCATGATTTACTATTAATGATAGTTTATGCATATATCATTTCAACACCACACCTGCCAGTGTCCTTGGGATGCTTATCTTTCAAAATAAGCTCAATTCTGTAAACCGTGTCTCCATTGGCTTTGGCTATTTGTTGTTCCTTACTATATTTTTATTCCATGTTTGAAAGATATCCTTCTATTTTGTTCCCTTTCTTTCCGATTGACCTAAACATTAAACCCTTTAGTTCCATTCATTTGGTGGTAAACTGCATTATTTCATCTAACATAGACAGCAAATACTATTATCTATATCTTTTTCCCTGTCTTATTTTCTTTGAATTTTGTTCTGTAAAATATTTAATAGTGTCTCTACTTTTATTTTAATTACTTGAGTGTTTTTAATTTGTCATTCTAGAAAATGTTTGATAATTTTGTTGTTTACATTAAAACTGTTTTCCTGATCTATATTTATCTCTATGGCTCAGGTTGGCCATTTGCAAAGCTACTCTACTCACTCTATTATCTCTCTGGGTCCCTATTATTGATTTTTCTGACTAAAAGATCTAGCAGTTACTAAAAGAGTAGTGAATTACCTCTGCAATAGAACTAAGAGGAAAAACAGTTATATTTACTGTGATTTTTTGCCTCATTCATTCATTTGTACATGGTGCTGTTAGAGGTTGCACATCTGGGAGTAAAATTTCTCTTACAATAAATGGTATTATAAATTTTATAATATTCTCCACTGGAGAGTATCATGCATTACTATATGATGTATAATCATGTGTGTAATTGGGAGAGAGAGGTGGCTACATTGCTGATGATGCGGTACTGAAATTACATCCATGGGAAACCACAAATAACAATATCATAAACCACAGAACTCAAACATTTTAAATGAAAACATTAAGCAGTATAATCTTAAAAATTGGTAATATAAGTGAAAAGCATACTGGATATGAAGAAGCCAATAAAAATATCAAGAAAGATGTATAATTTCTGTAGTACATATACACATAGCTATGGTCACAGAATAGATCTAATGTAATAATGAATGAGTGAGGCCTACAAAAGGTTCATGTAGAGGAAAAAAACTGTAACCATCCAACTCAATTAGGAAAGACAATCTGTAAAGAGAAGAAACAAAGTTCTGTTCAAAGAAATAATTGTTCAACCTAGAAAAAAAATGAATATACAGCTCCATATAGCTAGTAGCACATTTAGATAAGGTAACTTAAATGTAAAGAGACCTATATCAAGATGTAAATTAGTGAAATTATCAAAAATCTAATATTTACACAACAAATGTGAAAAAAGCCATTGAGTTTGCTATTACTACACCTCTGTGTAATGTCAAAATGATGAAGTCTTCTACCTAAAATTAAAAAATATACAAAGTTCACAAAAAAACTGAACAAAAACAATAAAATAGAACTACAGACAAAAAGACACTGTGGCAGTAGCTATCCCTCAAATCACCATTGAATGACAACTTTCTGCGTGCCCAAATCTCTTGTACTGGATTGTTCTATATGCTTCTCTGAGTTTGACTACTCTCAGTCTCACACATGAATAGAATCAGGCCATATAGTGCTTCTGTGACGTTATTCCATGTAGCATAATGGACATAATGCTCAAGGTTCATTATGTCATAGCAAATTGCAGAATTTTCTTTAAAAATATTTTACATAGTCACTGTGAAAACACAAAGTTATTCATATTGGGTTTTAGGCATACAGTATTTTCATATTGATACCTTCACCAATGCCTACTTCCCTCCACCAATTGCCTCCCTTGCTCCATCACCTGCTTCCTACCAGTTTTCTACAAGAGGCACCTTTTTAATATCAATTTTTACCCTATGGTTTACAATACTGTTGCTGAAATGTACTAAAGTGTTATATACAAAACCCTTTCAGCACCACCTCCTCCTTCTCTGCCATAGGCATCTCTCACTCCCCACTTTCCCTTTCCTATCCTCCAGCCCCCCTCAAAAAGCTTGTTTCCTACTGAATACCAGTTCTCAAGTTTATTTTTGTTGTCTTTAGGTATTTGTTATTCCACCATCGTGTCTATTTATATTCCTGCCTATGAGAGAGAGCATTCTGTGCAGGTCTCATTCCCTCTAACTAACTTCACACAGGGGCTTCCATTTGTTAAGGTTGAATAATAATTTCATTGTACTACATACATATTTAAAAAATCTTTTTCATCCCTCAAGGCTACAAATAAACTATTTCAATTTCTTGGCTATTAGGAACAGTGCTACAGTGAATATTTCCATCATCTCTTCTCCTCTCCTTATCCTTATCTTGCATGCTATCCTTAGTAACTTTCATTACCATTGCAAACACTTGTTTAAATTTTTCTTATTTATTACCATCAAGATATGTTAACCCTACTTATATCTCTCCTAATACTCAGCCAAAACATCACTTTTTCTATGAAATTTTATGGTGACTTATTCTTACCTACCCTAATCATTCTTCTCATTCCCCATCTCCCCTGCCAGGCCCCACAACATCTGATATACACCTTATTACCTAGGCCTACACCATGCTGTAATTTTCTTTTATATATACACTCCCTAAGGATAGAGACGGTCTTGTCCTCTTTCTATCTCTGAGAAAGCTTTTTATAGAAACTGGCACATATTAGACTTCCAGTTGATATTTGATGATTAAGAATTTTAATTATTTTTCTACATCATATCTGTATCTTCCATAAAAATCTTGCTCTATATGGAGACTATACACTGGGGAGAGCAAGGATGAAAGTTTCATTCAGCTAAAAAATAAAAGTGATGATCTATTTTGTGATCCCGCTGAATGGTTAGCGACCACTCTAGTGAGTGAGGCATGTGGCTATGCAGTGAGCATCAGTTCCTATCGTTGAGGAGACAATAGACCAAAGTGAGTGTGGGGAAGACCAGTAGCACCAAATATACACACACATTGGATGCCATATCCAGAGGAATCTTTGTTCTGTGGTCTTTCAACAAATATGTAATGATGGGTGGTCTGTAATGCTGTGCTTAGTGATAAACAGAGGCTCTACCTACCACTCAGGAACTCCAGCATTCCCAGATGCTACCCATCAATATTTGCTGTTCCGATCTTTTGGAAACCCTGAACACGGTTTTCTTCCCTCAAATATTTGCCTGGAGAAGGATGGAGTGCCTGAATGCTTTTATTTGTGACATTCTAATCTTTTAACTGGACGAACAGCTGAAAAGGGAGAAAAGTGGCTTTCATTTTTGTTTTTGCTTCCCTGGTCCTCAATATGTACCCCCAAGAGAGACACTATGCAAATATTTGCTTTAATAAATGAGCCAACAGATGATCTCCTGGCATTAAGGGAGGCCCCTGAAGCACATATTTCACCACCAGTAACCAGAGTCTAAGATCTAGTATCCTGCTGCTACCAATACAATATTAAAAGAGAAATGTTTTACTTACAAAGGAAAAAGGATGCCATTTTAATTCTTGAAAACTGAAGCTTTAACGGTTTTGCCTTTAGAAGCAGACATAAGATTTCATGTCCCCTCTGCTATTACTTCCAAATTAGGTGGTCGTCAGCTCTTAAAACCTAACATCCCATTATTGTACCATTAATAACTATGCCATTGATTTATTGATCATTTTAATATGCCATCTTCATGGTAAGTTAATGTCCCTCAGGAAAGAACTAAAAATAATGAATGTTTGTCAAACTTAGGACAGAGTCCATTTCTGTAAAACTAAACTGAGAAGGTAATAAGAGCAAACCATTCATCCCAGAAATTTAAATGCTAAGTGCATAGGAGAAAAAAAAACCTAAGCTTCATAATAAACTCTTTTTTTTGCTTTTTTTTTGCTTTTTTTCTTTTATGTATTCTAATCCTAAATTGTAGTGCATCTTTTATACTTTTTCTTTTTTTTTTAACACCACCCATCACCAGTGCAACATTCCCATCACCAATGTCCCAAGTCTCCCTCCTCCCCACCCGACCCCCGCCTGTACTCTAAACAGGTTCTCAATTTCCCTCATACATTCTCATTATTAGGACAGTTCAAAATGTAGTTATTTATCCAACTAAACTCATCACTCTTTGTGATGAGCTTCCTGAGGTGAGCTGGAACTTCCAGCTCTTTTCTCTTTTGTGTCTGAAAGTTATTATTGCAAGAATGTCTTTCATTTTTCTTAAAACCCATAAATGTGTGAGACCATTCTGCGTTTTTCTGTCTCTCTCTGACTTATTTCACTCAGCATAATAGATTCCGTGTACATCCATGTATAGGAAAATTTCATGACTTCATCTCTCCTGACAGCTGCATAATATTCCATTGTGTATATGTACCACAGTTTCTTTAGCCATTCGTCTGTTGAAGGGCATCTTGGTTGTTTCCAGAGTCTTGCTATGGTAAATAGTGTTGCAATGAATATAGGTGTAAGGAAGGGGTTTTTGTATTGTATTTTTGTGTTCCTAGGGTATATTCCTAGGAGTGGTATAGCTGGATCGTATGGGAGCTCGATTTCCAGTTTTTGGAGGAATCTCCATATCGCTTTCCATAAAGGTTGAACTAGACGGCATTCCCACCAGCAGTGGATAAGAGTTCCTTTCTCTCCACATCCCCGCCAACACTGTTTATTCTCATTCTTTGTGATGTGTGCCATTCTCTGTGGTGTGAGGTGGTATCTCATCGTTGTTTTGATTTGCATCTCCCTGATGATTAGTGATGTGGAGCACTTTTTCATGTGTCTTTTGGCCATCTGTATTTCTTCTTTGTCAAAGTGTCTGTTCATTTCTTCTCCCCATTTTTTGATGGGATTAGATGTTTTTTTCTTGTAAAGTTCTGTCAGTGCCTTGTATATTTTGGAGATTAGCCCCTTATCTGATGGGTATTGGGTGAATAGTTTCTCCCACTCAGTGGGTGGCTCTTGTATCTTGGGCACTATTTCCTTTGAGGTGCAGAAGCTTCTCAGCTTAATATATTCCCATCTGTTAATTTCTGCTTTCACTTGCTTGGAGAGTGCAGTTTCTTCCTTGAAGATGCCTTTAGCCTCAATGTCCTGGAGTGTTTTACCTACGTATTGTTCTATATATCTTATGGTTTTGGGGCTGATATCGAGGTCTTTAATCCATTTGGATTTTACCTTGACATACTTAGAAAACCCCAAAGACTCTATCAAAAAGCTTCTAGAAACAATAGACTCATATAGCAAGGTGGCAGGCTACAAAATTAACACACAAAAATCAATGGCCTTCCTATACACCAATACTAATAAGGAAGAAATGGACATTAAGAAAACAACTCCATTCACTATAGTGTCACACAAACTCAAATATCTTGGAATCAACTTGACTAAAAATGTGAAGGACCTATACAAGGAAAACTATAAAACTCTGCTCCAAGAAATAAGAGAGGACACGCGGAAATGGAAGCATATACCCTGCTCATGGATTGGCAGGATTAACATCATTAAAATGGCAATACTCCCCAAAGCACTGTACAGATTTAACGCGATCCCCCTAAAGATACCCATGACATTCTTCAAAGAAGTGGACCAGGCACTTTTGAAATTTATTTGGAACAATAAACACCCTCGAATAGCTAAAGCAATCATTGGGAAAAAGAATATGGGAGGAATTACTTTCCCCAACTTTAAACTTTACTACATAATAAACTCTTAATTTTTTTTCTGAATTTAGATTAACTAGATAGCACTGGTAGGCTGATTGGATACAAATTTTCTGTGTAGAATTATTTACGAGATTCAGAAAATGTGAAAAGCTGGGTAGTATCAGTTGAAAAATAAATATCACAATATAAAATTAAACATATTTGGAGAAGATATTGCATTTGAGATTAGCATCTTATGATAAAATTTGTTTATAGCAAAGATTTCTTGGATTTGGGAAAGCTTTAACAAAAGGAACTCATCTGGAACAGCCCACTGAGGGGTATCTATTTCGCAATGTAATTTTTTTTGGTTTTGGTCTAACATCATTCTACTGAGTATAGGTGGCATTTGATTATAGTTTCTTTAGTTGAATATTTAGACAGTCTGAGTCCTTTTAAGCAAAACATTCCAATGTACTCTTCTGTAATGTTTTGAGGGATTCAATTCAACAATAAAGAATGAAAAATAGAATGGGACTATCAAACTGAAATGGTTAGAAAGCAAAAGAAATAATCATTAGGAAGAACAGACATCATATTGAATGGGAGTAAATATTCACATACCAGGTAAGTAACAAAAGATATTAAAATATAAAAAGCTCACAAAACTGAACAAAACATAGATAACTCCATTACAAAATGGGCAAAAGAACTGAAATCTTGTCTCCAAGAATACATGCAGATAGCCATAATAAAAAAGCCCATTATTACTTACTATAAGGGAAATGCAAGCCAGCTCTACAAAGGATCTTGTCTCACACTTGCAAAAATTACATATATATGTATACATAATATTTTTCTTTTTTTTAAGGTATGAAAAATAATACAGTAGGTAAACACTTGCCTTGCATGCAATGAACCTTAGTTCAACTCAAGCCTTGATACCTCACAGACCCTGAATATTGCCAGGAGCAGGCCGTAGAAACAAAAAGGCCAGAAATACCAAGTGGTGGTAGTAAGGATGTGAGAAAAACAATGCCTTCACACACTGTTGGTGGCAATGTAAATAATTAAGCCACTATAGGAAACAGTAAACATTTATAAAAATATTAAAAAGCTACCATTTTATCCAGAAACTCTATTTATGCCCAAAATTACAAATTTAAAATTATTTGTTTACAATAGCACTGTTTATAATAGCTTAGGTTTGAAAATACCCTGTATTCCCAGTAAATGGATAGAGAAAAATGTGGCATATAGATATAATAGAAAACTCAGACTTGTTGCTTTTCCCACACTATCAATGTAACTCAAGGGGGTCTTGAAAAAAAAAAGTAAGTTAAAAGGAGAAACCATAGGAGCCAGAGTGGCAGTAGGGCCTTTGCCTTTGCTAAGATGGACCTCCGTTGGATCCCCCAGCATCCCATATGGTCTCCAAGACAGTAGCGAATTCTGAGCGCATAGCCAGGAGTAAACCCTGAGTGTCACTGGGTGTGGCCCAAAAACCAAAAAAAAAAAAAAAAAAAAAAAGGAGAAATCATAGATCTAATATCTGACTTATTATGTGAGACACAAAAGCAGCAAGTAAATAAATAAAACCACGTGTAAAGATACTCTTGGCAAGATCAGCAGAGGCACAAAGGAGAGTCTCACTGGAATGGACAGTTTGGTATGATGTGGAACACATTTTGAAGAGATGTGAATACAATGCTCCTATATATTTATTATCTAGGCCAAGATTGCCTTAATAATTTTTATTTATTGGTTTCTGGGCCTTACCTGGTGGCGCTCAGGAATTACTCCTGGTTCTGCACTCAGAAATAACTCCTGGCAGCTTGGGAAACTGTATGGGATGCTGGGAATCAAATTCAGGTTGGCTGCGTGCAAGATAAATGCCCCACCCACTGTGCTATTGCTCCAACCCCCCAATAAAATTTTCTTTAAAAGTTATAAGCCTATTAAATCTAATACACCTAAATAACAAGAATAACCAATTCCTTTAGAAATTATGTATAATTTGGGACCGAAGAGATAGCATGAAGGTAGGGCATTTGCCTTGCATGCAGAAGGATGGTGGTTCAAAACCTAGCATCCCATTTGGTCCCCTGAGCCTGCCAGGAGCAATTTCTGAGCATAGAGCCAGGAATAACCCCTGAGCGCTGCTGGGTGGGTGTGACCCAAAAACAAAAACAAAAATTATGTATAATTTCATTTAATCTTAATGTGTCAGATACTTATTATGCATCTTCTCTCTGACTTTATTAAAATGACTATAAAGAATCTTAAATTTAAAAATCAAGTTGTTAAGGCAAACAGAAAAATATGACAGAAGACCCCTTTCTTGGCACCACTGTCCTGCCTGTTTGTACTTACTTAATCTTACTCTACTGTATATTTATGGCTTCACCAGGATATTTCTTCTCCTCACTAGTTTCACGTCTTTATTTCTTCTATATTTTTAACACTTAGAATAGTGACCAAATGAAACAGCAATAGAATATTGGCTTGATTTGGGGACCATAACTGGTGGTGCTTGTGGGCAGCTTCCAACTTCACTCAGGCAACATAATTTTAGAAGAAGAAAATCAGAGTGTAATGAAAGATAAATGACCAGAATGAAGCCCAAACCAAAGTGCTTGCACAGAGAAATTCCAACTAAAAGTCCTGGATCAAGATGAGGGATTAGGCAGACGTAGAAAAAATACTGAAAATAGAATAGGGAGAAAATAGACAGCTTAAGCCTCATTTTCAGCTCAAGTTATAATACACTAAATGTTGTTGAAATTTAAATGAATAAATTGAAAAGAAGAACTTACAGGGACCGGAGAGATAGCATGGTAGTAAGGCATTTGCCTTGCACGCAGAGGTCATTTGTTCGAATCCTGGCATTCCATATGATCCCCCGAGCCTGCCAGGAGCAATTTCTGAGCATGGAGCCAGGAATAACCTTTGAGTGCTTCCAGGTGTGATCCAAAAACCAAAAACCAAAAAAAAAAAAAAAAAAAGAAATTACAGATATTAAAAAAAAATGTTGTCTATAGGAGATATATTTTAACTGTAAAAACAGTAAAAGTGGGTAAACAGGAAAAATGCCTTATGCAAACAACAGAAGTGGCATAGTTAAAATTAAATGAGATAAAATGAATCTCAGAATATTATATGTAAGAAATTTTATAATGAAATACTAACAATTATAAACATCTTTCTAAGAAAATAAAAATAGACTAGAAAACAGAAAAACACAAAACTTTTATTAGTTTTCAGAAACTGTACTGTGACATGCTGTCCCTCCTTGATTAATATTCAATGAACTTCTTAAATCGAAGTTTGATATGTTTCATACATATCTGCAGGTATATCCCATGTTATTAATAAAACATCTTTCTACCTTATTATCATTTAGCTCTGAGATCCTAATTATGGTTTATATGTACACATATACACTTGCTTTTTGGGCCACACTCAGTGACACTCAGGTGTTACTCTTGGCTATGCACTAGAAAGCGCTCCTGGCTTGGGGGACCATATGGGAAACCGGGGGATCAAACCATAGTCCTTTCTAGGTCAGTTGCGTGCAAGGCAAATGCCCTAATGCAGCGCCACCACTCTGGCCCTTATGGTTTATAATTTTAAATAATCTCTATTTCAAATAATTTTTATTTAAAATGAAATAGTTTTAAATAATCTCTAATCTACATATTTTAGTTGTTTTTGCCCTTTGTTCTTCAGATTAATTTTAATGAATATATTACAAGTTCACATACTCCTTTTGCCATCTTTGCTGTTTATAACGTTCAGTAAATTTTCCACTTTCATTTAAGAATTTCTATATTGCTCTTATATTTCCTTCCTACCAAGGAGCAAGCTTACCCTGACATTGGGCATCAGTTCAATTGCTGCTTTAAGGTTCCTAAGGCTCCTGAGCATGCTCTCTGTGTTTGTACTCAGGATGGGTGAACTTTCCCTGTTCTGCTAATAGTAGCTGTGTTGTAAAGATTCTGTATCTTATTCCTCTCAAGGGTCCCTACTTTTGTTTTCAGAACGCAAGATAACTTGGTTTGATTTTAAGACTAGAAAACTAGGTCTTGAGGAGGCAATTCAGATCTCAAGATTCCTTTCCTCCTCATTGAAGTGGCTCAGGGGTCAGCCTGAGATCTGAAGCCAGATCACACAGCAGAAGTGAGGGCCCACCACTCAGTCTCCTGACAAAACTTTCCTCTCTTGTCTAGCAGAATGAACCTGCTCTGCAGTCCAGTTATTGAAGCAGGTTTTCTGACTCAATGTGACATCAGCCTTCCCTTGTGACCAGAACCATCCAAACAAGAAACTCATCCTTGTTGCACTCCTTTTCCTCTCTTTTCTTCTATTCAAAATTCGTCTGCTTCATACGGTCTCTAGAGTCTTCTGGGAGCTGCATTAGTCTTTTGTCTAGAGTTGTAAACTAAAGGTCAGCCTGTAAAACTAGGCTGGAAAGCAGCAATTTTTCAATCTTTCCTAACTTTCAGATCATGTTAAGCGCTTAGAGCAAGACATGGTATTTGAAAGGTAAGAGGAAGAGCAACAAAACATAATAAAAGCAAAGCTTGTGATTGTTCGGCCTAGAAGAGTAGGAGAGGATCAGAGAAAAGTGAATAGTAGCAGAAGCAAGAAAGCAACAGGAGGGCAGGAGAGATAGCATGGAGGTAGGGCGTTTGCATGCAGAAGGACGGTGGTTCGAATCCGGCATCCCATATGGTCCCCGAGCCTGCCAGGAGCGATTTCTGAGCATAGAGTCAGGAGTAACCCCTGAGTGCTGTCGGGTGTGACCCCAAAACAAAACAAAACAAAACAAAACAAAAAAGGTAACAGGAGCAGGAAGTTTGGGGAACATTTCTTCCAGCAATTAGGCAGCAACCATCCAGCAGGGGGCGGCCACCCCTAGCACTTCAGCCCTGGCTTTATATACACTTCCCTAGTCCCCACCCTGCCAACTGCCCTGTGGCGACAGTAATGAGGGGCATCTTCACTTTCAAAGGAATTGTAGCCACCATTTATGGCTGACCAGAGGCCATAGAGTCTCTATCTCCTTATAGTAATGACATATCAAAAAAGGTAATATGGCAGCCAGAAAAGAAAGCAGCAAGAGCTTTCTAGCCAGGTCACCCTCAGTTATCTAGGCAAATTCCAGGTGTCTCAGCATTAAGGATGACTGATGGAATCTAGACAAAGTTAGTCACCTTTTTAAAGGGACCTCGAGCAATATAGGCCTGACAGTGGGGTGCTCAGAGGCCAAGCATCAAATTCAAAGCGCTGCACAAACCAATCATGTGCTCTAGTGCTTGAGCTATCTCAGCACCCCAAATTTTAGTCGATTTTTGATTGCTTTGGAACCATACCCAGTGGTGTTCAGGGGTTACTCCTGACAGGCCATAAGGGATGCTGTGGTTTGAACCTGGATCGGCAGCATACAAGGCAACTTTCCCCAGTGGCTATTCTATTGCTCTGGCCCTGCCAAACTTTTGTCTTGAGTGAAGCTACCAGAGGGAGCAGGATTGCATTTATTCAGACTGACTGAGGTACAAGGAAAAAGGTAGATGGGAGCTCAGTCGTTTGGGATAGGGCTGGAATGAGAGTAGGTGTCCATTGAATCACCCTGTGTTAATGTAGATCTTGTCAGGTGAAAGTAAGAACTTAGTTATGAGTAGAGAAAAGCCTTCCAAAAAAAAGGTCAAATAACCTTAATTCTAGAAGTTTACTTTCTAGAGGTAGGTCTAATTCATTTTATTATTGCAACATTTCAGTAAGTGTGAGGAAGAAGAGATAGTATAGGGGTTTAGATGCTTGTCTTCTATGCAGATGGTCCTTGTTCAGTCCCTGGCACTCCTGAATCCCACCAAATGTGATCACTGAGCAGACTCAGTATGGCCCATAAACCGAAACAATAAATCACATGCAACGAAAGGAAAAATAGTTGATAAAATACAATGTTCCATGTAAAACTTTTTTTACTTGCAAGGACGTTACCCTTATATCTGTGGGACTCACTGTTCTACATTAAAAGGATCAGTTTACTTTTTGGTGTGTCTCCCAGTATTGATTGAGCTTAAAAAACACTTTTAACAAAACTGCTTCACATAGTGTTTATAAAATTCACCAAAGCTCTACTGTTTCATTCTTGTGGAATCTTGTTATACACTTCTAACATTCATCATAACAATGCTTATTGACTATAGTGTACAATTACCCGGGATCTTTTTTTTTTTTTACTTTGTGATTGGAGGGGGGGTCACTGTTACTGGAATTCAGAGGGACCAGTCAGTGCCAAGGATGGAGTCCAGGGTACCATCCCCCCCACCCACAGGCCCTCTAAACCTGACTCCAGTGGGGCACCCTTTTAGAATCTGAATTCTAACTTAATCCTTAATCCAGGGTAGTAAATAAGAATTCCTCCTAGCCTACATGCCCAAGGCTGGAGAAATGAAACCTCAGAAATTGAAGTTTGTTTGGGTCTGTTCTCTTGCTTTCAACAGCAGATAACAACCTATATGTCCTAATATGTCATGCTTTGAGAATTTCAAGTCCTGTGTAAAGCTAAAGACATTTACTGAGAGGTTGTTAGATGAATTTGGGTCACAGCCACTCTTTCCTCCCCAAGTTCTCTTTCCAGCTCCATTTCTGAAATTGAATTTCTTTCAAGAAATATATTTTATCTTTTTATATAGTTTTATTATTGTTTTGGGGTTACACCCAACAGTATTCAAGGTGCCTAAGATAAAATTGGGGCTTGTTTTTACAAGGCTTCCCTACTGTGTCATATCTTTTATGCTTATTTTTTTAATTTGAGGGCCACATCTTAAAGTACTTATGGGGTGGGAGTGGTGATGTGGTGCTGGGTGTGGTGATGTGATATTGGGGATTAAGCCCATGCTTTCTTCATACAAGTTATTTTCTTCAGTAAATTAACCCTAAGTAAAACAAAAACATTTTGGGGTGGGTATCAAGTCATTTTCCTATGCATAGTTCTATTTTTATAGAAAGCTAAACTAATATAAAAGCTGCCCAGCATTTTTTCAAAGGCTGGTGGGAACTACATTACAGTCATAATTAGGTGTCAACTTGTTAATCCTGGGAAACTGTTTTTTAGACCAGGACTTAGGCACTTGGACTCTGTAGGAAGTCATCTTATTTGTTATTACTAATGGGACTATCTTAGTAAGTATTTTGATGAAGTTTAAAAAAATTTCTTTCTCTGGAACCCCAGGATAACTCCTTGAATATCAAAAATAGAAGAAGGTTGAGAATGAAGTGATAGTAGAGTGATGCAGCCAAACCAGGTTATATCCCTGAATCACATATGGTGCCCAGAGTCTATGATCCCTGAGAACAGAGTCAGGAGTAAGGTCTGTGGCCCACCACCAAATAAAAAGAGAAGATTGTATTCAAGGTGTCAAAGCTTTAACTTGCACAGAAATTCTCATAACTATTCAGAATAATTATTCTGGTTCTATCTCATGTCATTCAGTGCTGTCAGGCCAGAGATGATCAGTAATACACTGATAGTATTATCATTATATTATAGTATAGTTACTTTATCATATAATAAACTAATAATCGCAGTAACAATATTGTTGCTAAGCAACCTCCAAGTGATGTTTTATAAATATCTTCAATATAGGGGGCCAGAGAGATAGCATGGAGGTAAGGCATTTGCCTTGCATGCAGAAGGACGGTGGTTCAAATCCCATATGGTCCCCTGAGCCTGCTCGGAGCGATTTCTGAGCATAGAGCCAGGAGTAACCCCTGAGCGCTGCAGGGTGTGACCCAAACACCAAAAAAAAAAATGATCTTCAATATAATTTTTTTTGTTTAATCATACAGGACTCAGTAAAGGTAATTTGAACCACTTTTATGAAAAAAAATGGGTGATTTATTCAAGATCTCAAACAGTCTTCTTCTACTATCTCCACTGCGTTGACCAATTCTTTTAGCTGCCAATAAACAGGGAATTGTTTGCCTGCCCCGACTTTGTTGTCCCTATGAGATCTGAGTGGTCCGAGCTTCACTCACACAGAGAAAGACTGACTCTTGATCTGCTCTGTGGCCTTTCTGCTGCTTACCATAGCAGAAAAGACCATCAAACTCTGCTTTGAACAGTAGAGCCATGCAAGAAAACAGTCATATGTCAGTGACTAGGGAGGTCTTGTTTAGATTCTCTTTAGAAAACAGAAAAGAGGCAGCTCTGCCCTAGTTTCTAGGAATTCTGGATGCCAATAGATCACAGCTGCCTCCTCCCCTGGAGACAGTTCTCAGAGGCTCGACCTAGTGCAAAATCACTGTCCACTCACCTGATCATAGAGCAACTCTCAGAGAGCCATGCATGTACCAAATTCTTTGCTACTAGAAATTAGAGTGAATTTAAAATCAGCTTAGTGCACTCTGCTGATCCACCTTCTTGTTTTTACCAGATTTCACCCAATCTCTTCCATGGGAAATCACCCATAAAACAATGTCCATGTTAGACTCTGCTTCAAGGAAACAATTTCTAAGGTTAGAAACAATTCACTAGTCCAAGAGATAAGTTTCCCACCAAATATCACAAGGAGAATTTGCACATTTGTTTATCCATGATTTTCTCTTTGGAGAAGGGCCTAACTTTCTATTTTATGCCCTAGGACACAACATGACATATTACCGATAGCCAACAGTTATTTGTATGTATTATGTTCAAGACTTAGTATTTTACTCTCAAATAACTTTCATAAATAAATTCTACTGTTGTTCCCACTTTATATATAAGGGGATGAGTATGATTTGGTCCACTATCCCAGTGTCATATAAACAGCATGAATCACAACTAGAATTTGAACACCATTCTGTGGGACTCCAGAGCCCAATCTGTAATATTGGTATTGCTCTGAATTCAGACCAAGTAAAATTCATTTGAAATACTGCCCCAAATGACCACTAATTGGGGGTAGTACTTCATTAACTTTCTATTTTGTCCATATTATTGCATAAATCATGAAATTCGGGGTAATCTGGTAAGACTTGAGGAGGTACAATCTTCAGCTGCTTATGGATGGATAATGAGGCAGTGTTTACATACACTGGTGTACTACTTAGCTATACAAAACAAAATTCTGCCATTAGCTACAATATGGATAGACCTACAACAGTGATTCATAAAGTAGGTGATATGGTCTGGGTGTGAGTTCTGCAATTATCAAGATAGGTAGTAGTGTAATTGGGTAGACTTTCAGGAGGGCTCTGATTAATTTATTTTTTCAGAAAAGAGGGCAATAAGCTAAATAAGTTTTGACAGTTCTAACTTGGGCAGGTATAGGGTATCTGCTGAGTTAGAAGCAAATTAGAGAAAAACAAGTATATTGCAATATTTCAGACTCTAAGAATAAAGCAGTTGTTACCAGAATGGGGATCAAGGATAGCTAAATCAGATAAAGGGGTCAATGGTCCTATGAAGGACAGAGATACTGTTGTATACTTTTGTATGCCCGAGCCCTGTGTAAAGTGAGAAACCAATGGTGCTTCAATACATGTTTAAAGAGTAGTTATACATAGCCTTGGGAAATCATCATTCAGTTGGAATGAAATGAGAGAGCAGGGTAGAGGAGAGAGAATTCTGAAACAAGTGGATGTACAGTTAGAACTCAGACAAAACTAAAACCAGATTATGCCTCCTAAAGGTCCTAGCCATGTGACTTTAAGTTATTGAAAGAATTTATTTAACCTCATCAATCCTAAATTTCCTCATCCATAGGGGGGAAAGCACAGAACATCTCTCGCTGTACCATACGGGATAAAGAACAGATGACACAATCCAAGTGCTATACAATGCCAATGTGCTTAGCAACCTAGTGGACAAGAGCTGCCATTGATGATGAGACCCTACAATAGTTGTCCTAGTTTCTCTGAGAGAGGCATAATAGAATGTATTTACTAACCATTGATGATGGTGTCAACAGATACTATAAAATCTATTTTAAAGTTTGGTTTTAAATAATGGCTTGGTGTCTTGCTATAATTAGGTCTCAGGTTCCAAAGCCTAGAGAGACATGGGTCTGGAAGCAAACATTGATGTAGGAAACAATACACACACATACATACATACATACATACACACACACACACACACACTAATGAGGGAGAAATGGTTTCAGGAACTTAAACACATAAGCCTTTAGCTCCTAAGAAGCAAGAAACTCAGTAGGAAGTTCAAAATGCAAGAGAGCATTTTCCTGCAACATGAAGTATTTATTAGGAAGAAACAGACCACACCCAAAAGTGACATTTTCAATGATGTTTCCAACCAATGAGTAACAAGGCATATACTGAGTGGGATGGGATTCAATTAATCTCACATCTCCTGCAAATTGACTTTATAGAAAAAAATGCAGTAATAAGAAGTAAAATAAGGTAATACACATCCCAACGGAAAGTGAAATTACTAATAAAAGGACAACCATCTCTAAAAAACTAAGAAGGTCCAGGCGGGGAAAATCCGCGAAAGTACACTGGCCTAGTGGGGCTCAGCTGTGAAAGACTGTGAGTGTGACCTGTCTATGTCTGTCTACTGTCCTCTTGCGTGAAACTCTTGCGAGTGGGGCAAAAAGAGCCTCCAGAAACCTCGCTGGCCCAGATGCCATTTTCAGGGAGGGACTTCAGAGCATAAAATCCGGCTAACCTTTGCAAAAGCTGGCTCCCTGTGTGTGACACCAGGCGGGGAAAATCCGCGAAAGTACACCGGCCCAGTGGGGCTCAGCTGTGAAAGACTGTGAGTGTGACCTGTCTATGTCTGTCTACTGTCCTCTTGCGTGAAACTCTTGCGAGTGGGGCAAAAAGAGGCTCAGAGGAGCACGGCCGCTCCGCTTCACTACGCGGCCGTGCACTCTTTCTAAGGAAAGAACTCTATTGCAACAAGAAGGAAAAATCACACTAAGAAGGGCGCTATATCACAGAAGCAAACATTTCTCTCTGGACTGTCTTCTCTGTTGCATGCTCGGGCCTAAGATTTGACCCAGTGTGAGGCTTCATCCACGGAGGACTCCCCTCCCTTAGAGGCAAGTCAGCCCATCCAGAAAGGGAGGAGCCAGAGGAGTGTGCTGCCTACATCATATAGACAATGAATACCACCACAACACGTAGAAAAACCCACAATACAAGTGTGACAATGGGGAAACAACGCAGGCCAGCATCAGACATAGAGAATGAAGATGACAATTCTGAGGACCAGATAATGACTGAACAACTAATCAACCTCTCAGATAAGGACTTTAGACTAGCAATATGGAAGGTGCTCAACAGACTCCAAGAAACCATGGATCGAGTTGAAGAGAACACTAATAAGAACCAAGAAAATATGAAGGCAGAAATGACAAAACTCCAAACTGAAATAACATGTCAACTAACAGGACTGAAAAAGTCAGTAAACGAAGTGAATGACAAAATGGATAAGCTCTGGGACAGGGTATCAGAAGCTGAGAATAGACTTGGTGCTGTGGAAGATGAGATACATAACAATTCCATACAGCAGGAGAGATTGGACAAAAAACTTAAAGCAAATGAGCAGACAATGGAAAAATTAGTCAAAGAATGGGAACAGACGAAAATAGAAGTCTATGATAAGATCAACAGAAACAACTTAAGAATCATTGGAGTCCCAGAGACCCAGGAAGAAAATTTCCAGGAAGAATCAATGGTCAAGAACATCATTAAAGAGAAACTTCCAGAGCTAAAGAATATATGTGATCAAATCCTGCATGCCCGAAGAGTACCAACCAAAAGAGACCCCAGAAAAACCACCCCAAGACACATCCTAGTCACAATGACAAATCCCACAGATAGAGACAGAATTCTGAAAACAGCAAGATCAAAAGGGGAAATCATGTTCAAGCAAGCTTCCCTGAGATTTACAGCAGACCTGTCACCAGAAACGCTCAATGCCAGAAAGCAGTGGTGGGATATTGTGACAAGACTGAATGAAATGAATGCTTCACCCAGAATACTATACCCAGCAAAACTGACTTTCCGGTTTGATGGAAGAATACATGGTTTCACAGACAAAAAACAGCTCAGAAACTTCACAGACACAAAACCAGTCTTAAGAGAAAAACTGAAAGACCTAATCTAAGACAAGACTACCCAAAAGACACACCAAATTTTGAAATAAAGATGGCGTTAAATCCCAGGACAATTCTTTCTCTCAACGTCAATGGACTAAATGCACCAGTTAAGAGACACAGAGTGGCTAAATGGATCAAAAAACTCAATCCAACCTTCTACTGCCTACAAGAAACGCACCTGAATAGTCAGAACAAACATAGACTCAAAATAAAAGGCTGGAGAAAAGTTATCCAAGCAAACAACACCCATAAAAAAGCTGGAGTGGCCATACTAATATCAGATAATGCAAACTTTATACTCAGGAAGGTTGTAAGGGACAAAGACGGACATTTTATATTAATCAAGGGGTACGTAGAGCAGGAAGAATTCACTCTCCTAAACATATATGCACCGAATGAGGGGCCAGCAAAATATTTAATACAACTGTTGACAAATCTGAAAAATAATATCAACAACAACACAATAATTGTGGGGGACCTTAACACGGCTTTGTCAACACTGGACAGGTCAACCAGACTGAAACCCAACAAGAATATACTAGACCTGAGGAGAGAAATGGAAGAAAGAGGCCTAGTGGATATATATAGGACACTCCATCCCCAGAAACCTGGATACACATTCTTCTCCAATGTACATGGGACATTCTCCAGGATAGACTACATGCTGGCACATAAAACATACCTCCATAAGATCAAGAGGATAGAAATTTTGCAGACTACCTTCGCTGACCACAAGGCTCTGAAATTATTTGTGAACTCCAAAGGGACTCAGAAGAAACACTTTAACACCTGGAAGTTAAACAGCCTCATGCTCAATAACCAGTGGGTCCGAGATGAAATCAAGGAGGAAATCAAAAGGTTCCTGGAAACAAATGACAATAAAGACACAAACTCTCAGAACTTATGGGACACAGCAAAAGCAGTACTGAGAGGAAAATTTATAGCTTTGCAAGCACACATCAGGAAGGAAGAAGGAGCTTACCTGAGTAGCTTAATGACACAGCTAATAGAACTAGAAAATGCTCAACAAAAGGACCCAAGAATAGGAAGACAGAAGGAAATAACAAAGTTGAGAGCAGAAATCAACGAAGTGGAAACTCAAAAAACAATCCGAAAGATCAACGAAAGCAGAAGTTGGTTCTTTGAAAAAATAAACAAGATTGATAGACCACTGGCAAACCTAACAAAGAAAGAGAAAGAGAGAAACTTGATAACTCATATCAGGAATGAAAAAGGAGAGATCACTACTGATATGACAGAGATTCAAAGGGTAATCAGAAACTACTTTGAAAATCTCTACGCCACTAAAAATGAGAACCTGGAAGAAATGGATAAATTCTTGGACTCTTATAATCTTCCACGGTTGAAGGAAGAGGATGTAGCATATCTAAACACCCCCATCACCATTGATGAAATTAAAACAGTAATCAAATGTCTGCCGAAAAACAAAAGCCCAGGTCCAGATGGATTCACTAATGAATTCTATCAAACTTTCCAAGAGGAACTACTGCCAATCTTGGCAAGACTCTTTCATGAAATTGAACAAACAGAAACACTTCCAAATAGCTTTTATGAAGCCAACATCACCTTGATACCTAAACCAGACAGAGACGCTACCAAAAAAGAAAATTACAGACCAATATCACTGATGAATGCAGATGCAAAGATCCTCAACAAAATCCTGGCAAATAGGATTCAATGCCTCGTTAAGAAGATCATCCACTACGATCAAGTAGGTTTCATCCCAGGAATGCAAGGCTGGTTTAACATCCGTAAATCTATCAACCTAATACACAACATCAATAACAAGAAAAATAAAAACCACATGATCATATCAATAGATGCAGAGAAAGCATTTGATAAGGTCCAACACCCATTCTTGATCAAAACTCTCAGCAAGATGGGAATGGAGGGAACCTTTCTCAATATAGTGAAGGCCATCTACCACAAGCCAGTGGCAAATATTATCCTCAATGGAGAAAAACTGAAAGCCTTTCCTCTAAATTCTGGCACAAGACAAGGCTGTCCTCTCTCACCACTCCTATTCAACATAGCACTGGAAGTACTTGCTATAGCGATTAGGCAAGAAAAGGATATCAAGGGAATCCAGATAGGAAAGGAAGAAGTCAAGCTCTCACTGTTTGCAGATGACATGATACTCTACTTAGAAAACCCTAAAGACTCTATCAAAAAGCTTCTAGAAACAATAGACTCATATAGCAAGGTGGCAGGCTACAAAATTAACACACAAAAATCAATGGCCTTTCTATATACCAATAGTAATAAGGATGAAATGGACATTAAGAAAACAACCCCATTCACAATAGTACCACACAAACTCAAATATCTTGGAATCAACTTGACTAAATATGTGAAGGACCTATACAAAGTAAACTATAAAACTCTGCTCCAAGAAATAAGAGAGGACACACGGAAATGGAAACACATACCCTGCTCATGGATTGGCAGGATTAACATCATCAAAATGTCAATACTCCCCAAGGCATTATACAGATTTAATGCCATCCCTCTAAAGATACCCATGACATTCTTCAAAGAAGTGGATCAGACACTCTTGAAATTCATTTGGAACAATAAACACCCTCAAATAGCTAAAGCAATCATTGGGAAAAAGAATATGGGAGGAATTACTTTTCCCAACTTTAAACTGTACTACAAAGCAACAGTTATCAAAACAGCATGGTATTGGAATAAGGATAGGTCCTCAGATCAGTGGAATAGGCTTGAATACTCAGAAAATGTTCCCCAGACATACAACCATCTAATTTTTGATAAAGGAGCAGGAAATCCTAAATGGAGCAGGGAAAGCCTCTTCAACAAGTGGTGTTGGCACAATTGGATAGCCACCTGCAAAAAATTAAACTTAGACCCCCAGCTAACATCATGTACAAAGGTAAAATCCAAATGGATTAAAGACCTCGATATCAGCCCCAAAACCATAAGATATATAGAACAGCACATAGGCAAAACACTACAGGACATTACAGGAATCTTCAAGGAGGAAACTGCACTCTCCAAGCAAGTGAAAGCAGAGATTAACAGATGGGAATATATTAAGCTGAGAAGCTTCTGCACCTCAAAGGAAATAGTGCCCAGGATACAAGAGCCACCCACTGAGTGGGAGAAACTATTCACCCAGTACCCATCAGATAAGGGGCTAATCTCCAAAATATACAAGGCACTGACAGAACTTTACAAGAAAAAAACATCTAACCCCATCAAAAAATGGGGAGAAGAAATGAACAGACACTTTGACAAAGAAGAAATACGCATGGCCAAAAGACACATGAAAAAATGTTCCACATCACTAATCATCAGGGAGATGCAAATCAAAACAACGATGAGATACCACCTCACACCCCAGAGAATGGCACACATCACAAAGAATGAGAATAAACAGTGTTGGCGGGGATGTGGAGAGAAAGGAACTCTTATCCACTGCTGGTGGGAATGCTGTCTAGTTCAACCTTTATGGAAAGCGATATGGAGATTCCTCCAAAAACTGGAAATCGAGCTCCCATACGATCCAGCTATACCACTCCTAGGAATATACCCTAGGAACACAAAAATACAATACAAAAACCCCTTCCTTACACCTATATTCATTGCAGCTCTATTTACCATAGCAAGACTCTGGAAACAACCAAGATGCCCTTCAACAGACGAATGGCTAAAGAAACTGTGGTACATATACACAATGGAATATTATGCAGCTGTCAGGAGAGATGAAGTCATGAAATTTTCCTATACATGGATGTACATGGAATCTATTATGCTGAGTGAAATAAGTCAGAGAGAGAGAAAAACGCAGAATGGTCTCACTCATCTATGGGTTTTAAGAAAAATGAAAGACACCCTTGTAATAATAATTTTCAGACACAAAAGAGAAAAGAGCTGGAAGTTCCAGCTCACCTCAGGAAGCTCACCACAAAGAGTGATGAGTTTAGTTAGAGAAATAACTACATTTTGAACTGTCCTAATATTGAGAATGTATGAGGGAAATGTAGAGCCTGTTTAGGGTACAGGCGGGGGTTGTGTGGGGAGCAGGGAGATTTGGGACTTGGGTGATGGGAATGTTGCACTGGTGATGGGTGGTGTTCCTTTTATGACTGAAACCCAAACACAATCATGTATGTAATCAAGGTGTTTAAATAAAAAAAAATTATGCATTAAAAAATAAAAACTAAGAAGGTGGCATAATTTTGCATAGGTGCAGCAAAAGTTTGGAAAATAGAAAGAAAAACTTTTGAGCTAAAGAAATAGGTTGTCCCTACCCACAAATCTCCTGCCATAAGATTCACTGAAGGCTCCAGGCACATTAATTTGTCTAACTCCAAAGCCTTTCTTCAAGGTCCCAGGAAGGGTTCTCCTTAATCATGGTTTTCGTTGTCAGGTTTCAGTAATTGGAGATATTGGTGTTATCACCTATCCTATTTTGAAGTCAGGATGTCCTGAAGCGTCTCCTGGTTTTGTGTCAATGTTATGTAGCAAGGCAGGGAAATCTGCCTACAGAACATGTCATTGCTAATTTCCAAGCTGTAGTCAGGTTAGCATGTTGGCCCTCCTCAGGGCAAGTATGTGCCAAGGCAGGTCCAGTCATTCTTTCATAACGTCCAATTTTCCCAGGCCAATTTCTTTTAAGGTTTCCCTGTCATGTCAGGGATATCCAGGCTTAGTCGACGTAATGATGCAAAGATAGAGTCAATATGATGAGCCAGAAAGTGGCTTTGGACTCTCATCCTCTATAGGAGTGTCCTGGTAGGAGGAAGTCTCTCCCAACGAACTCTAGAACTTTTCTTGATGCTGAGAACTACTAAAGCCTAAGTCAATTCAGTATGGAAAATGTTTAGACTAGAGTGAAAGACCCCCTGTAACCAGAAATTACTGAGTTCTCATTTCTAGTGGATAATAACTCTTCTTAGTAGCTAATATTTTCCAATTTTAATGTGCCCATGCAAAAAAAGAGCTGTGCTACAGAATACTATTTTACTAAAGGTAAAATAATAATCTCAAAAACCTAGTTTTAGGGCCAGAGTGGTAGCAAGCACAGTGGTAGGGCATTTGCCTTGCACACAGCAACTAACTCAGAATGTACTGGTTTCAATTCCTGCCATCACATATGGTCTCCCAAGTCAGGAGCAATTTCCAAGGGCAGAGCCAGAAGTAACTCCTGAATGCCACTGGGTATTACCCAATAACAAAATCAACAGCCAAAAAAGAAAACCTAGTTCTACAAATAACACAAAACTCCAAGGATAGTATCTATACTATCTTTCAAAAAAAATTTTTCTACTAGCAAATCTAAAGAAAGGAGGAAAAGCTGTAACTACATAATAAAATGTACAATAAAGAATATACATGTTAATGAAATACACTTAAGAAGTATACAAAGGAAATATATATATATATATCCATTATAAGTCTTACTAAATTGTCTGATGAGTATATAAATTCTGGGTCATCTCTTCACCAAGATTGTCTTGTGGAGTCTGAGAAAATGCTTCACAGCAGTCATAGATCCGGAGATGTCCTAGAGCAGAGTATCTCTCAAAAGCTGAGACCAGTTGTGAGCAACAGTCTTAAAGTGATGTGAAGTGGTAAAAAGGCAATTGCCGAGAACACTTCAGTAATAGTGGTGTGCCTGCTGAGAATGACTCACAGCCCAATGACTTGAATGACTCTGAAAGCATCAGCATCAAGAATGATAATATAGAACAGGAGACCTTCATGCAGGAAGAGCCATTGGAGAGGACCATGATCAGTTCACATGCCAATGGTGCAGCCTGAGCTCCACTCTCCAAGCAGTGAGTGATTTGCTGTGGTGGCATCTTCTTGTTCCTGGGACAAATGCAGGAGCCAGGTTGGAAGTGGGTATTCCCACCAGAAGCATGTATGAAGGGGGTTAATGAGAAGTTAATAACTAAAGGTAAAAAGTTAACTAGGGAGACTTACTAAATAGGAATTGGGAGAATAAAAGAAAACAATAAAAAACAGAAGGCTAAGTACAATAGAGAGAAAGGCTAAGATAACATGTAAACACAGTATATGCAGTATGGAAGGCTATTAAACATAGAGGTGGCAACCACACTCACACTCACAACACACAAAATAGATGAACAAAAGAATCAACCCAAACTTTATATTTGGAAAATTGACCCAGATGAAATGGGTCAAAGCACTTTTAAATATAAATCAGTATATAAGTAGTAAACATTTTCCAGTTCCTTAGAGTACTTGATTTTGAAGGAGGGGACTATGCTGAAAATAAAAAGCTTCAAGGTCTAGAATGAGTACCAAACATTTCCAAAACAATCATCATCAAATCTAGAATAATAGGTAATATGGTAAAGATCACTGTAAAAAGAGTTTGCATCTCACAAAGTATCTTAGGTTTTGAACATCCAAGTTCTTTCCTGAAAGCAAACTGAGAATAAGTGTTTATGATATAATAAAAATGAGCAAGAATTAAAAATTGTAAATAACATAATCAATGACTGAGCACTATAGCAAGATTCCAGGACATTTGAATATTTTATCAAAGGATCTCTGTGGAAAAATACATTAGATCATACAAGAAGATATAAACAAATAAAAAAGAATAATTCAAAATATTTGTTAAAACATTATCATAATGAGCACTGTATTAGGACTCCAACATAATATATTACTTATATCATAAAACTAGGGAATCCAAACTATCCACGGATCACTATGAACAAAAACATTAAAGGTTTTAGAAACATAATAGAATAAAAATTAAGACACTAAAACGTTTTGATGGCTGGGGCAGCATATTAATGCAGACCTGGAATTATTATTTGCACCACCGAAAGCTTTTTCTGGTGTCCTTCATATATGTACACCCAAATGCTCAGCTGCTCTGATCGTAGACTAAAGCATTGTCAAGAGAGATGGCCTCTGGGGTGTCTGTAACAGTGTCTGGTGTCCATCTAAAGGGAGCTGTATATGCTCTGTCTTGCACCTATATTCAGCATGCAAGGAATTTTTAGAACTCTCAAGATTCAAATTTCTTTATATGTGAACTTCAGACTATGAAGTATTACAAGAGTTTTTTTTGGTCATCAAGGATATAGGAGCATATTCTTCAAGTGTATGAGGTCTTGGGAGGAGTGGGTTCCATTGCTAGTCCCTAAAACTAATAAGCTCAAGCCCCAAGAATGTATGCCTTATTTTTCATGTTCTGAGAACTTTTTATGCAACTCTGGGTAGAGATATGTAAAGTAGGTATATAAATTGAACATTTATTGATAAATAAAATTTATTTTAAACCAAATTTTTAAGATTTGGGGGTCTGAGCTATAGCATAGGGGTAGGGCATTTGCCTAGAATGCAGCTGACCTAGGATGGAACTAGGTTCAATCCACAGTGTCCCATAGGGTCCCCAAGCCAGGAGCTATTTCTGAGCACATAACTCAGGAGTAACCCCTGAGTGTCACCAGGTGTGGCCCAAAAGCCAAAATCAAACACAAATAGCAAAAAAAATATTTGATCATGATCCCACACAGGATGACAAACCAGTTTAAGAAGCTATGCATTTTGTATTGTGATTTTGTGTTTCTAGAAGTGGTATAGCCGGATCATATGGGAGCTCAATTTTTAGGGTTTTTTTTTTTTTTTAGGAATCTCCATATTCTTTTTCATAAAGGCTGCAATAGACTGCATTCCCACTAGCAGTGAATGAGAGTTCCTTTCTCTCCAAAATCATCACGTCTGATTGTTCTTGTTCTTTGTGATGTGTGCCAGTCTCTGAGCATGAGATGGTACCTCATTGCACACCTATATTCATTGCAGCACTTTTTACAATAGTCAGAATCTGGAAAAAACCCAGATTCCCAACAACAGATGAGTGGCTAAAGAAACTGTGGTACATATACACAATGGAATACTATACAGCTGTCAGGAAAGATGAAGACATGACATTTTCCTATACATGGAAGGACATTGAAACTATTGTGCTGAGTGAAATAGTCAGAGGGAGAGAGACACGTGCAGAATAATCTCACTCTTCTTTGGGATTTAAGAAAAATAAAAGACATTATTGTAATAATACACAGAGACAATAGAGATAAGGGCTGGAAAGACCAGCCCACAATATTAACTTACCACAAAGAGTTGTGAGTTCAGTTAGAGAAATAACTGACACTGACAACTATCATGACAATGGTAATGAATGTGAGAAATAGAATCCTTGTTTCAAATACATGCAGGGGATGGGGAAGGAGAGAGATGGGGTTATTGGTGTAGGGAATATTGCACTGGTGAAGAGGGGTGTTCTTTTTATGACTGAACCCAAACTACAAATGTTTGTAATCATGGTACTTAAATAAATATATTTTTTTAAAAAAGAAGCTATGCTTTGGCTGGCTTCTTGGGAAAGAATATCTTCATATTTATGCTATAGTCTGACGATCCTCAACCCTAAATAAAGCACTGGTCCCTTTCTCCAGTGAAATTAAGCTACAAACAACTAGACTGGAAGCATTTTGTTTCTCAGCAATAGATGCTGCTTCTGGGCCTTGGCTTGATTTTATGCAATTAGTGGTTGGCTATAGCTTTGTGGCTTGTTTTAGAGGCTATGGTTTTGCCAACCCAATCAGCATAATTCTATTTACATGCCCTTTGTATGAGAAGTCGTCAGATCTATTGATTCTTAAAGCAGGGTCTGAGCGCCATGAGATTCTTTTGTCTCTCAGGACAACAAAAAAGAACAAGGCTCAAAACATTAAGCTCTTTCATGTTTCTCACACAGAAAGAATATCAGTTCTACCAGCACAATACAGAGCAGAAGTTTGAAAATCAACCTGTCCCCATTTGAATATTGATAACAGGGATTACAATTCCCACAGTGTCTCATTCTTCATCCTGGTGACTGTGAAAGATGAAAATTCCTAAGTACTGGCCCAGGTCACTGCCAGATTTAGCAGGCTTGAAAACCCTACTCACTTCACACAAACTGATTGCTATGAATGTGCCCTTGTATGACAATATATCTTGAGAAGAAGGACTCTAGTATGTTGGCTACATTCTTGAAACCACTGGACTCACACTGCAGTGTTGGAGGACCAGGCATATGAATGCTCTTTCACCTTCCTATAGTTTACTTCATTTTACTATTTACCATTACTATGATGGGTTTAGAGCTCTTAAGCCACTCTAACAGAAATGACTTAATTACTCAAAGCTGGTTAGAGTCACATATGTATTTTGGTCTAGTCACATGAGAAAAATCAGAGGCTTTGACATGAAGCAAATCTAATTCAAATACAGACTCAATTCAGTCTGGCTGGGTATTTAATATGAGTCTCCCTCTATTCTTCCTTGATGAAACAGGAATAACATCTCCTTAAAATTTACCCTAAAGACTGAAATAACCTACTTGGGCACAAAATGGAAAGAGAGCAACCACTGTGAGTCTGGAGAAACATGAGTAGTATATCCCCCTTTAAATTGCTTTATTTAAGTACAATGGTTACAAAATTTTGTTGTTGGGTTTCAGTCATACAATGTAAACCATCCTTCATTAGTGCACCCAATCTCCCATTTCCCTCCCACCTAACCCCACCCGCTCATGCCTTGCTCTAGAACAGGCAAATTGCTTCCCTTTCTCTCCCTATCTCTCTTTTCCTTTTTGACACTGGTTTACACTATTGTTAATGGAGGGGTGACTTGCCTGTTAGTTTCTCCACTTTCATCACCTAGATCTCCTCAGAGCTATCAGTTCCAACTCTCATTATACTAGTAGACCCCTCTACTCTAGCTACTTTTGCAGACAGCTTTTTGTGGAGAGCTTTCTACCCTGGGCTGCACATCTTGACCTTTGACTCTATATTGTCTCTGAATATTAATACCATAATATATCGTGTTTTTCTTATATCCTACAAATGAGTGATATTATTCTATATCTATTCTTAGCTATGGCTCATTTCACTCAGTATAATAGTCTCCATAGTATAAGCATATACATATACATAGTCCCATGTATAAGCAAATTTCAGACTCATTTTTTCTAAAGAATATATAGTATTCTATTGTAATTGTATAGATATACCATAGTTTCTTTAGCCACTCATCTGCACCTGTGTTGTTTCCAGATTCTGGCTATTGTAAATCGCACTGTAATAAATATAGATGTGCAGAAATTATTTTTGTATCGTGTTTTTGTGTTCCTGGAATATATCCCTAGGACTGGTATTGGTGAATCATATGGAAGCTCAATTTTTAAATCTTTGAGGAATGTCCATATTATTTTCCAAAAAGGATGGGCCAGTATGCATTTCCACCAGCATTGAGTCAGAGTTCTTTTCTCCCCATATCCACGCTAGCACTGATTTGTGTTTTTTTGTTGTTGTTGTTGTTGGTTTGTTTGGTTTGTGACATATGCTAGTCTATAGTGTGAGATGGTATCTCATTGTTGTTTTGATTTCCCTTTCTTCATATAAAGATGTGTTTCCATAAAGAACAAGAACAAAGGCCAAATTTCTATCTAAACATCAGTGGAATCCTAAAGTGTCCCTTCTAGATATAAGATTTATATAATCTCAGTTTTTGTTCAATTTGGGCATTTTAAATCTGTTATAATCACTTCATCTTGATTTTTCTTGTGTTATTTCATTATGACAGTCTGATCTCCCTAACAAAGTTCTGCACTTTATAACAGGACTAGACTCTAGCTTCTTTTTGTTTGGGGGCCACACATGGAAGAACTCATGGGATGATATGTGGAGCTGAGAATTAAACTGGAGTCACCTATGTCAAAGAAAAGAACCCGAACCCTTTATGATCTCTCCAGCACCACCTTTTAATTTTCAAGATTTATTTATTTTTATTTAAAATCTTTATTTAAGCAAGCATGATTACAAGCATGATTGTTGTAGTTGGGTTTCAGTCATAATAGAACACCCTTTCACCAGTGCAACATTCCCACCACCAATGCCTTTCTCCAACTCTCCTACCCCTGCCAGTATTCAAGAACCTTTTTAAACCTTTTTTGTAGATGGGAAAAGTGGGATGCTGATAAATACAAGATGAATAACTTTGTTTTTTAATTTACTTTTGGGCCACATCCGGTGATCCTCAGAGGTTACTCCTGGCTATGTGCTCAGAAATCGCTCCTGGCTCAGAGGACCATATGAGATGCTGAGAGATTGAAACCAGGTCTGTCCTGGGTCAGCTGCATGCAAGGCAAATGCCCTTCCCCTCTGGCACCCAGGTGACTAACTTTTTACCTGGTCCTTTTTCTTTAACAGTATTCAACTAGTTGACTTGATGTTTAGTTTCTCTGTTTTATCTACTAATGCTGTACTAGCCCTGAAATATTTTTAAGCTCAAATTCAGACAAGCAAGAATGAAGATGATAGTTTAACACTATCTTCACAAAATACTGAATGCCCCAGAGACAAAGGAAGATGGGTGACTGTCACAAATACTGAGCACAAACTATCTTTCCCTTTTGAGACCCAATACCAAATGGAAGCAAAAAATTATAAATTTTATATACTCATTATTCAATATTGATAAGCCTTGTCTAATAAATTCTTATTTACTCTGCCTAATAAACCTTCCTAGAAATTGCAGCATATAAAATTAAGAAACTTGTTAAGATCTGAGAGCTACCAAATGGTAGTACTAAGATTTGAGTTCAAACTTTTACAAAGAAATTCAAGTTGTTTGGTGTTTGAAACTTTAGTTCCTTCTCAGCAATGTATTATCCTTATTACTGATTGTATCTCTATTTCAAGAGATTCAAGCCATGCAGGCTGTAGAGTAGTTCCTGCATAACTTTACTGTAGTTTCTGCAGGCATGCTTTAGAATTGCAACCAACCGCCAAGAAGCTAATGTCAGAACACACAAACTTCCAGACATATGGAGAACTCCTCCAACTTGACAGACGAAGAACAGTCATCCAGGAATTACATGACGGTGACAGTGCTATTTCTTGGAGGTTGTGTGCCAAATTTCAGGCTGCTCCACAGAGCTTAACTTAACCTCAATGTGAGCACATCAAACCCATTGAGACTGGACTAGCAAAGACCAGAACTCCACTGAATTCCCTGTTATTGATGTTCATATGTGTTCCCAAGTCATAACAGCTAAGCTGCACCAAGGCTAGGGTTTTCCCTAATGCACAAAATTTTAAAAATAAATCTTCATGCTGCCTTCTCTTTTTCTATCCTTTCGCTCATCCCTTACATCTTCACCAACTCATCACTTTCTAAAGTTTTCTTATTCTTCAAATGCATCAGTTCTAACATTTATTCCTTGTCATCTGTGACCAATATCAGATATTCTACAAACTGATGCTGCCATAGAAATTTTTTAGGGCTTCAAATCTGAGCTGAAGGTAATACGTCACTTATTTTGAATGTAGCTAAATGTGTTTGATCTCTAGCATTCCTGAGGCCTTCCAAGTGTGCCTCAAGAAAGAAAGAAAACAAAAAGATTCCAAGTTGGCCTGAAGCCTAAATATCACTCAACTAAATTTTAAAAATCTGCCTAAGACATAAAATTTAAAAATATACCTTATAAATTACTCCTAGACAACATAATGACTTAATCTCAAATGCTCCTCTTGAAGGGCCCTTTAGTTACTTGTTATTTTTGACTCCACTTCTCAGAAGTTTTATATCACCCTCAACATGTAGAATTTTTTTATTCCTCAAATATACAAAACTTTAACCTTGTACTTCAGGGCATAAATTTTATTTTTCTTATATTTATTGCTCTCTTGAGGAGTTCGTACTCATTCTTCAAAACCCAATCAAATGTGTGATTTTTCTCTCTGGGACACTATTCCTCACCCTCTATAAAGACTTAATTGTTACTTGTTCTGGCTCTCAAACATTTACCTATATTTAGATCCTCAATTAAACTGAAGTGAAATTTACTGTTCACTCAGACTAGGCATTTCTTGGCCATTAAATTTTTGTTTTCATCAACCAAAATCCAAGTTGTTTATTTACAAAAATAAGGACTTGGGTAAAAAGTTTTACAAATCCAAATAATCTCTACTAGATTAATTATGATTTTTACAGTTTCTTCATGATTTTGGTAAAACATCATTTTTTAACAGATACCTTCTTATATCAGTCAAATTAAAAATCGAGCCTTATCTCCTGGCACATACCTTTTATTCCTTATGTGATTTATCATCTGATTGTACTTCTGTCACTAGAACTTATTCCATCATGCATTTGTGTTTTTATTGTCTGTCTACTAGAAGAAATTCCAAAGGATTATTCATGTTACTCACTGCTGTAATTCTGGCACCAAAAAATGTCTGACATATAGTTGGATTTGGGTTGAATCCAACTATAGCCTTGAACATCTGTTCAAGAACACAGATGTTCAAGACTAACCTCTATCTCTGTGCTCGGGGACCACACATGGTGCTAGGTATTGAGCCAGATTGGTCACATGGAAACCTTAACTGTGTTGTCTTTCTGACCTTTATTGATGGCTTTTAACAAGGAGCTACTAACTGAGTGAACTTTAAGAGATTAAAATTATAAAGCGTTCATCTGGTCAACCAGATAAAACCACCCCATGACACTGAATCAGTGATCACATCCTTTGGGACTGGTCAGGGAATTGCTCAAGATGATGGGCCATGTGACTGGGGCAGACTTGTCATAGTACACCCTCATATATAGTGTCTGTATACTTAACCCAAAGGAAAACTGATGGGGAAACAAAGTTAAGCAATGGTGCCTTAGAGCAGTCTGTGTCTTTAAAACTTTAGGACATCGACTTCTTCTTTTTTCTTTCTATCTCAGGAGCTCTCAAAATTGCTGGCTCACTCAAGACACCTATCTCAAGGGGCTTGGCAGCAACCTACATCATAAACTATGAGAACGAAGCTCTTAAAACAGAGCTCAGCTGAGATTTCACACATTGGTAGAGGGCCAAGCAACGGGGTATCTTTGTGACATTACTGAATTCCTGTTATTCAACCAGAAATAACTATTTATGTGTAACTAACCAAATATTTCTGATGTACCTCCCAATACTGGTCTGTTTATTTAAAGCTTGATTGCCCTTCTATCCCCGCCTCCACTTTGAGTTTTATTTGGGAGGTTGTACTAAGGGTAGAGCTCTAGTATTTTGTTAGAAAGTATAAATCCAGGACTGGAGCAGTGGCGCAGCAATAGGGCTTTTGACTTCTGACCTAGGACAGACCACAGTTCAATTCCTCTGCATCCCATTAGGTCCCCCAAGCCAGGAGAGATTTCTGCGCACAGTGCCAAGAATAACCCCTGAGCATCACCAGGTATGGCCCAAAAACAAAAACAAAAAAAGGAGAAAGTATAAATCCCCAAACTATTCTTTCCTGTGGGCTGAGTAGTCAGTGAGTCAGTGTTTTTAAAAGACCTTGTAGATAAGCACTGAACTTCTAATCTTAAATAGTTTAGAGAAAGGAATGGGGGTTACATGTTAAAGAGATGAGCAAATTCTAAGGCCTTAATCCCCCACTGAGCTTCCATTCAGAAACAGAGAGAATGGAGATATTGCAAAGTTAAGCATTGATCAGTAGGGGCTGTGGGACAAGCCTTGGTTATTCTAGAAGTACAGAGATGCAGCAGCAATGATAGTGGCAGTAAGTTAGCTAATGAGTTCCTGTTGTCTCCACTCTTAGCAACTTGGGAGTAGAGAGGCCCGATAGATGCTCAGAACAGAATACAGCAGAAAAAGGAAGACTTGGGAATAAACAGACACTGTAGATGTATGATTACAGATTATATAAAAAGCGTTTAGGATCAATGATGCCAGGGCTGGGCACTAGCTATCACTTGCATATTGGAAAGCAGAATGAGCTGAGAACTCCATGATACATATAAGATTCCTCTCACAACGATCTGGTCCCAGTAATGCTACTTTTGCCATAAGAGGTAAGAGAAATAATTCCTAAAAACTACCTTGGAAAGAAGCAGAGGAAAGAAAAAACTAGACTTTAAAATTTGTCTAAAAGAATCTATCTGTAACATAAGCCCTGAGTTTGGTACATGGCACCTTATGGCATTCCCCTCCAGACCAGAACCTGTATATAACCCTGGTGACCTGTTGGCATTGTACTAGATGTGACTCCTATATAAAACAAATAATAATAACAAACAAAACAATAAAATACCAGCAACTTGCAGGTTCCTCCTACAGAAATATAATTACATGTACCTGAGTAGTGCTAACCCCTTGGTATATCTGTGAATTCTTTCCAGATTTTTGGAGAATCATTGTGCACATTGTCAAACCACTTTACTAACATTGAACATCCTGAATCAGTGTCACAATGTAGGGAGATGGAGCATGACGATGGAGAAGATTGATCAATATGAAATTGTAGAGAAAGGTCAGGAAAAATGATCAGCAGAGCTCCTTCTGGTCCAATATTTCAGAAGTAAATTATATGTGCACCAAGTCAAGATTGGGACATATTCATAGTTGTTATTTTTGAGGAAAAAAAAACTTGGACTTCAACAAAGAGAAAATATTTAGCTAGTTTGGATTCTAAGAGGCTCTTGGGGAGGTCTGAGGAATCAATTAATTATCAGGCTAGTGTGAACTGGTTAGGCCAATACCAGTCCTTTTCTAAACATAACAGTGGAAGTCAAAGAATAAAAGACTCCTGGGGCAGTAAAAGTACCAGTGGTTAGAAATTGGATTGTGACACCATGCCAGGCTTTCTGTTGCCTTAAGGTGTAGAGGTCAATATCCATATGTGGATCCTTGTTCAAAGGAATATATAGACAATCCTAGAGGAAGAGGGGATGGGGACGTGGTAGGCCCTGCTAGGGAAGGGGCTGTGCCTTCTTAGAGGCCAGATAGTGGCTTAAAGGAAAACATTCCTTGCTACTAATATCTTCTAACCAAACTTAAAGGGATTAGGTAAGAGCTAAAACAGACAAGTGCTGATCATAACCAAGTTATAACCTTTCTTGAAAAAGGGGAGTATAGGACCTTAATCATGAGTAAATATTTCATTTTCTTTTGCAAGACTATAGATATTTACTGTGTAGC
This sequence comes from Suncus etruscus, assembly GCF_024139225.1. Lineage (NCBI taxonomy): Eukaryota > Metazoa > Chordata > Mammalia > Eulipotyphla > Soricidae > Suncus > Suncus etruscus. The sequence continues at coordinate 22,856,194 of NC_064855.1, forward strand.
ATCAAATGTTTCAAACACTCCCAATTTATGATGTCATATTATTAAGCCCCTCTATTCCTCTCACCCTTCCTGGCTGTATTAGCTATTGTCATAAGACTGGAGTCAGAAAAGAGAAGAAAAGTCCATGGTAAAAAGAGACATTAACTATAGGAACAAGAGATTCAGGTAGCAAACTGGGAAGTGGGAGAAAGCCTCACAACCAACTTCTTAGAATCAGGTGTAATGGTGAGTGAATTCAAAAAAGCAATGTATTTTGAGTCTTTAGGGGGTGATATTCCACAAATTCCTGAATAGCATTGGAGCAGTCGAAGATTTGAACTAAATGACAATTCTCCTCTTGGAATACATTAGCACGGCACTAAAAGACTCAGAATAAACTCTTCCTTGTGGTGCCTAACTGGAGATGATGCAGTGGTGAATGTCAGCACAAAATCTGGGTAGAACATTAGCATCTCAGACTAGGGAATCTCCCAGTCAGCTGTATTTCAGCAAACTCCAGCTAGGATCTCTAGGGATTTTTGAGTCTGAGCCTCCCCACCTGCACAAAATTGTGTCAGCCAGAGCTCTCCTTTCATACATCTCTTTACTAGAGATGTACAGGCAGGAAAAAATTGCAAAATGGGGCTAAATTAGTAGTACAGTGGATAGGACATTTGTTGTGCATGTGGCTGACCTATGTTAAATCCCCAACCCCAAATTCCAATATGGTCTTCCAAGCACCAGAAGGATTGAGCCTTGAGTATTGAGCTGTGTGTGGCCCCCAAAACAAAATTATGATCTATAAAATGAGGCATATGGCCTAAAGAACCTGAGCATCTGCCTGAAAGGATTGCTTCTTATTAAACTGGATTCAGTTGTTAAGCAATAATAAAATGCATACAATTCACATTGCTCAGATGCAATGGTTGTCAGAGCAAATGAGTTGCAAATCTGAAAAACCTAATTCATTCTAACATCTGAGGGTAATAAAATGAGTAATTTTTACAAACATGCAATGTTATAATTAAGGAAATTGTGTCCAAAAACCAATTAACAATAAAACACTTTTATTTATAGAAAAGCAAAACAAGTTGTCCATGAATTCAAATATCTGTTTTATTCTGCCTGTTGGTTATACTTGAGTTCAAAAATCATTCTTTTATTGTCATTTACCTTCCTCTAGAAACAAAGAATGAAATCACAAGTGGTAGGGAACATCCATTTCTCAAACTAAGACATTTCCCCAATCCAAATTAACTTTTTACTCTTAGTGGAATATTTTATGTGGCACCTGTTGTCTTATTAGATTGTTGACATTAGTGAGTATTAACATTGAGCTATAGAAGCTTGTTTCTCAAATGATATAAGTATCAAACAAAATCAAATTTGTGTTTAATCCAGTGGTTAAATACCCTAGAAATAGACGTTTTGTTTATAACTAATGAGCCATAACCTCTACCAATAAAAAAGTAAAAAACCCAGATCTGTGTGGTGTTTTTTTTTTTAGATTCCAAGTTTATATTCCCACAGGAATAGAACTAAGACTCCAATTTTCTGGTCCTGACATAACCTTAATTTTCACAATATCAGTGAACAATTACTCCCCTGTCACCCACAGAAAAGATACGTTATGCACAATAGAAAAAAAAGGAATTTTAACCATTATTTAATTCAACTTATATAAATGATGAAAAAATCAGATGCCAATGGTGTTTCAAGGTAATTTATCCATAATTTCCCAAAAACTATTAATGAAAAAGATAACAGTCATGTTTCTCTTTAACTGTGCTAATATAAATTTGTATCCACACAACATATCTGCTGAAAATAAAATCTCAAATCACTATCCACATTTGGATGGTCCTACTTTTCTAAACAATTTTGCTTTCCATCTAGATATCTAGACCATATAGATATGGTCACAAATTCATTCTCATTACTATATCTGATTCACTAACAAAAGAAGCTTACCTAGCTTACCAATTCCCAGAACTATCAAGATTTTATCTTTTTACTAAAGAGAAAGTCATTCAACGGTGACCCCCAGAGGAATAAGTGCATGCATACATTGGCTTTTCAATATCCTCATCCAATAAGAGGATAGAACATCTATTTAGTTTCTACTTCATTCTTGTAATGACAGAAAAGAATACAAAAAGTCCATTGTAAATTTATACAAAATGTATGCATATATAAATACATATCTATGGATATATATAAATTCTAAAGATGATCATATCTATCTACATCTTTAAGATTCAGAGTCCCATACAGTTGACATAATAGTATTCTCTCTCTGTAATGTTCTCATTAAAAAAACCAAGAATCAAGCATGCCACTTTAGTAATACTGAATAGTAAGCTATAGTTATAGGGATCTGAAGCAATTAGTTTGACGGGACACATCAGTGTATAAAATTCTTAAAATAAATTTAATGATTTGTAGGTTGCCTCATATAAACAAACCTCTAAGTGCCCTGATAGTGGTATCTCAAATCCTGATATTGTCTGTTGATCTCTACCAGAAACAATGCTTTAAACAGGGTCTGTGCAAATTGTTCGGATATGAACTTATTGCAATAGAGTGGTGTTAAATGGCATTATTAGAACTTGTGTGTTATTGTAAGAAATTTTAATTAATACTGCCAGAAGCTTGAAGTTCTGAATATATTAAACTCAGCACTGAATTGTATTTATACTACATCATCTTTATGCAGAGCACTATTGAAAAATAGTCTAACACAATCAATTCGTGGAGAAAGGTGCACAATAAAAGCACATTATGGAAGGATGCCCATGTTTAGAGGTATCAAATTCTTTCTCAAACAATATACACAATGGTTTGTTTCTCTTTTTTCCTCTGTTTCTTTGGGGGAAAGGATCTAGGATTATTTCATAATCATCCCCTAGTGTACAGGCTTCTTCTTGATTGAGGATTATTATTGCATGCCTTGAATGCACTGTGATTCATAAGGCAAGAATGTATGAGTAGCTTCAGCACCAAGGAAATGGTATCATCATCCCACATTTCTCACAACAGAACATCTTATTGCTTTAGTAAAATGGGAAGTTATTCACTGTAAGATGTGCACCAAATAAGGTGGAGAAAGTAATACCCATGCACTAAGTGGAGCTCATTGAAAAGGAGGGAAGCTCCCATCAGAGTTCCTAATTCTGTTCAAATTTCAAGTCTGAATGTCTTGAGCTATTAATAAGCTATTAAAAAGCTACAGTTGAAGGAAGGCGAGTTACAAAATTTAATGGACTTTCCTTTTTCATCGTGTCTTAGTCATTCTGGTGGAGAATGAAGAGCTTCAATGCACTTCAGGATTCCCTAGTGGCTTAGGGAGTTAATGCACTTTGACATACAACTGGACTGTGACTAAGACACTGGAGAAGATCTGGTCCATTGTTTAATATATTATTCCCAATGATTATACCTCATCTTTCAAATACCACAGTAGGGCACACTTAAACAATGAGCCTCTGTACTTCAGTCACTGTCAAAGATTTGTATATCTAATGGGAAATTGAAGTTAAGTTTACTAATTTTATAAAAGATGCAAACTGACTCTGGACAACATGAAATGTTTCCTCTAGGCTTTATGTCATTATCTGAATAAAAACACATAGGGAACTGCTGTCTTACATCGTGCATATTAGGAAGAACTCTTTTGCTCTAGCTTATGATAGAACATTCTCGTTCATACTTTTCCCAACTATTTAAATAGTCATCAAAGAATTGATTTCAAAAAACAAAGTATACCACTGAGTTTAACTTAGATTATAATATGTTTCTGGCCACTCTACTAAGGAAAACAGTGAACACTAAGTATAGACTCCATTTCTAATATAGATCACCTTATCTAGGTTAGGAGATGAAAAACATACTGATCATGCTAAAAATTTTTAAAAATTCATTCTTCATTAGTAAGCAAGACTCCCAAAGAGAAAGATAGCTCCTCCTTTACCACGTGTCTTATGTTGGCACAGATTTCTAAACAAACTGTGAATATTTTTAACCTAAAAGTAGATACTAGATTTAAGTCTCCTGGAAATTTATATGTCCTGTCATCCAAATTGCCCAATATCCCCACCAGTCTCACCTCCAAACACAAACAGTACAAGCAAGCACACACGCCACTGCATCCAGCTGGTAATTGCATGCAGGGAGGACTACAGGCAGTTTAAATATTAACCATGTTTTAATAGATGGCATTCCTGCACATCCATTACTCGTTTCTAGTGTGGTGGTTATTTCTGTTATTCGCAAAAGAAAAAAAGAAAACATATGTGTCATGTTTTTATAACAGTCAACTACAGAATAAGGTACAAAATAACACTTCCAAAACAGCAGAAGCCAAGCCTGAACCACCGAATTCCTCTTCCAGTGGTAACCATTGTATCAACAGCTGGAAATTAAGAACAAAAATATACAGTTTGGAGGATATGGTACAGAACTGTGGTTTGCTTCTGTATTTGGTGCCAATATAATAAATATATAACAAAGGTGCACTTGTTCTAAAAATAAAACAAACATTCTGTTTGGTTAGATAACTGCACTTTCAGTACTACACGTCAGCTAATGCTTTTTTTTTTACAGAAAGGTAACGTATGCAGCGTATAATAGTAATAATAATAAAACTAACATAACACGCAAAGTGTAGAAGAAAAAAACCAACACCAAGCAAAGTAGTCACTTTCCAAAACAGCCCCTCCTCCACCTGCATCGCCAGAGAAAGGAACCAGCTCCAAGATGCACTTTCAGCACCAGACACAGCTGAACAGCTCCCGATTCCACTTAATCCTGAAAATACCAATAGTCCAATGTGTACAGCTGGGCAGGGCAAGGAGCTTAAAAGCAGATTGTTTTAGCTTTTATTTAGTAGCTCGCTTAATTATTTTATACTTATGCTCGGCCAGCGAGGGGCACTTCTAAAAGTAAAGTTTAAAATGCCTATTCCCAGAAAAGGGAATGGTTCGTGAAGGGGTGAGAGCCATACCTGCCATAAATGTTTTTCTGGGACTGTTTTTGTGGCCTCTTGCAGTCCTGGTGCTTACGCAGACGTTTTCTTTAGACTACTGCCTGAGCCCAGCTGAGGGTGAGAATGTGGGAGACACCCAAGGAGAAGTGAAAGCTTGGGGGTGGGGAGGTAGGTAATTGGACCTAAACTTGTCGGCTATGTACACAACGCACGGTCCTCTCCACTCCCTTTGCTCTGGGGTGCAGTGCCTTTGATATATTTGGTAGCTTAAGCGGTTTCTCCTCCCAACTGAAGGGGACGCAGGGTGTAAGGGGAAGATGTTTCCTTCATGGACAATGAGAAATTAGGTGATTTGTCATGCGCTTGGATTGTGTTAGTAGTAGTATAATCATTACTATAAATATAATGAGTTATTGTTATCAGCGTTAGTTCTTCTTCCGAGACTTTCCTTGCCCAAATATTTACAGATACCGCACAGTGCCTCGGCGGAGGAGAACAGAGCCAGGGAAGGGTGAGAGGGTGGAGGAGCAAGAAGGACAAAGGGAGGAGAGCAGGGTGGCAAAGGTGCTGGAAAGGAAGAAGGGGAGTCGGACAATCAGGAAAGTACCACCGACTGCAAGAGACCCTCGCCAGCTGTGTCCAAACAGGAGGAGGCCGAGTGTTCCCCTGGCGGACTGGGGGCTGGTGGCAGAGGGGGAGCAGGGCAGGGGCCTTGGCTTGGGAGGCCCGGGGAGCAGGGGGAAGGCAAGGCGGAGGACGAAGAGGCAAAGAACTCAGAGTCCCGGGGCTGCCTCTCCAGCCGGGTTTCTTTCGCTGGCGCTGGGGCCTGGGCCGGGGGCCCCAGCCGGGACACCCCCCTGCCGTTGCGGACGCCGTTGCAATGATCCCGCTCGTATTCCTCCTGGGCCCGCTGCATCTTCCGCTTCTTCATCCTGCGCTTGTGGATGTGGAAGGTGGAGAGGGACAGCACGATGAGGCAGAAGATGAGGGTGACTAGAACAATCAGCACCAGCGTGGAGGAGAAGGACTGGAAGAGCTGTTGTCCCACCTGCGTGATGCAGGTGCCGCCTGCTCCTGGGCTGCGGGCGCTGGCGTTACTGCCGCCTGCATGGGGGGCAGCCAAGGTCCGGTTGAGGAGACAAGGCGGCAGCGCCAGCCTCAGCTCCTTGGGCGCCCGGGCACTCATGAACGCTGGGCTGGGAGGGGCCGGGCCCAAAGACTTCCTCGCTGGGCACAAGGTTCCCACCAGCCCAGAGGAGACGGAGCCCAGACTAGTCCCGCCGACTGCCGACTGCTGCCGTGGGGCAATGTGCGCGCAAAGGAGAGAAGGAGCAAAGGGCGGGCGGGCAGGCGGGGCAAGTGAGGGCGCAGAACCTGGGTCCTCTCCGCCCCCCACGAACGTGTCAATCCAAGCAAGCGCCCTTTTTTTCTTTCCAAGGCACCAGGCTGCAAAGAGAATAGGCTCAGTTAGGATCCGGCCGCTGCCCTGGGGAGTGCGGAGGATCGCAAGGACCAGCTACCTCTGCAGAGCGGCCCTGGGCTCCCTGCAGCATGGGCGCAGCCCGTGCCTTGACCCAGCCAGCCAGCCCAGCCTTTAGTCCCCCAGAACCTGGGAGAGGGGTTTGCAGGGCTCGCACCGCAGGGGGGGGCGGTTACTCAACACACTGGGCAGTCCCCCAACCCTGGCACAACTTTGTGATCTCAACAGACACGCTCCCACCCGGAACAGGTCCCTCCCCACTTCCCAGCACAGCCTCCCCTTGCCTGAACCCTCCCTGGATGCCTCTGCCTAAATCTTAACCTTCCCAGCACCCACCCCAGCTGCCAGCAGCTCTGCTCTCATTTTGGGGTTTTCATTTTTTCCCCCAATCCCCACCCCCTCTCCAAGGGAATTCGCTCTGCTAGCTGCACCATACCCCGTAGGTCAGATACCCAGGGGGTAATCCCTCGTACCACCTCCCTCTCCTCTCTGCCTTTTGTCTGCAGCTTCAGCCCCAAGCAGCTCACTCCCAGAAAAAGACGCCGAAGCCCCTTTCTCGGCCAAAGCACGCCCCGCTCCCACAAGGCCCGCTTAGTTCCATCCTCTGCGACCTCACCCACCAATTCACAGCATCCTGTTCTTGTCTCGGGGTGGGAAGGGATTGCAAACTGAAGAGGGTGGTGGGTTTCTGTCTGCAAAGTTTGGGTGATGCTGGACCCTTCTTTCTGGCCTTCCCAGCCCTGGGGGCCGAGCCTCTCTCTCTCCTCTCTCTTCCTAGGGACAGCCCGGTCGCCTGCAGCAAGAGTCCCCCTTGGGCACTCTCCCGAGGCAGCGACAAACTGTTGCACTGCGGAGCAGCCAGGCGGCGCGCAAGCCGGCGGGGCATGGGGCGGGGGCCGGGGCCGAGCCACCCAGCCCGGGGTGCCCGCCTAGGCCGCTGGGACTGTCCGTTCAGTCCGAGCCGCCCCAGCCACTTGCACCCAGCAAGCACCCCGGCCACCTCGCGTTCCTTACCTGGGGCCGCCCGCGGTGTGCAGGGGAGGACGCCCCGACCGCGGCTGCAGTGGCGGCTGCAGAAGCGCCGAGTGGAGGGGCCGGAGACCAAGCCGCGCGCTGCCGCTGCCGCCGCCACCGCTTTGGGGAGCTCAGCTCGCAGCCTATTGCCAGAGAGGCCGGTGACGTCAGGCAGCCATCGCCAGGGCTCCAAGCCACCCCTCAGGCCCCCACCCCAACACCTCGCCCCAAGAGAGAGAGAGAGAGAGCCACTGCCCCGCATGCTCCCAGTCGCCGCCCCCTTCCTTTCCTTTCCCTTGGGGTCACTTCGGAGCAGTCCCACCCCTCCATCCTCGCACCTCCGCACTCTGCCCGAACAAGGGCTCCTGGCAGCTCCCCTCACCCTCCACGCTTTCCCACCTGGCCGCAGGGAAAGCGTTTAAATCTGCTCCCACCGCAAAGAGATTTTGCTCCGGGGCTGCCAGCGCCACCCACCCACCACCTCCCCAGTTCTGGGCCATCCGCCCGGTGCTGAAGCTGCCCAGTGCGGCCCACAAAGCCCTGGGACAACCTGAGTCACAAGCCCAGCAGCATCCACTAATTCAAAGCCAGCCTTGCCCTCCACAGAAAGCTCTGACTTCTCCTTTGCCCACTCTTGGCCTGTCCACGATCCTCCACCCCACTGGCACATTCACTTCCAGGTGAGACCCACTAAAAAAAAAAAAAAACCAGATTTCAGAACCCTCCCAATCCATGAGTTATAGCACCCCAGACAGGACAGAGAACCAAGCCAAAGGTCCTGCTGTGAGGTTTTCAGGGCTCCTCAAAGCCCTCAAACTAGCCCCAAAAGCTCCTCACTAGCCTTTGGGCAACTCCAAGTCCCCAGCAACTCTGGCAGCAAGGTGGTTGGTCAGAACTTGCTAAAAAGGTTCTCACCAGCCTGCCTGTCTCCCACAGTCACTCATTGTTGCCTATTTGAACCTTCTGGGAAAATATCAGTAAGCACTGCTGGTGACAGCAACCAACTTCTCAAAGTTTTTTTTTTCCTTTTCCCAGTGGAGACAGCAGCATGGACAGCACCTTGAGGCTGTCTTTGAGGCCCATCTTGTGCCTATTAAGCAGCCTTTCCTCAGCCCTTCCTGCTGTCCCAGTCGACAGGGCCTGCACTATATCCATTTGCTAGGCCCCTGGTGAAATCCACTGTCTGAGCTGCCCTGGGGCAGAATTGGGAGCAGGCAGAATGGCAGCTGCCTACCTGCTTATTATTTGTCAAGAGAGGACTTTGCTACCCAGAGTCTGACAGGGCAAGAAAGGGACTAGTTTCTTATCTAGGGGTCCCTTCTGGCCCTGTGTCCCTTCCCAGGCAGACTCCAACTACTTATAATTTTTTCCATGTATATAACATTTCTTTTTTTTTAATCTGTTTTCATTTATCTGACTCAAAAGCATTACATTTTCTTCACAAATGTCTATTTAAACAAATTCTCTCTCTTTGAGCTAATTATTCTGAATATGCTGAATGAAGCATGATTGCTTCAGAGCATGGAGGCCCTGGGCTGCCTGAGTCATAGAGCTTATGACATCCTGTGACACCCCCCAATTCTAGCTGTGCTTCCCAGAATGAGGCCACCTCCTACATTTGGACACCCCTTCTATGGTGGGCTCAGGGGAAGAAACAGGGGATAGGCTCAGCTAACACATACATCTGATATGAATATCTTATACTTGCATGCTCTCTTTTCTCCCCAAACTTTAACCTAATCAACATTTTATAAAGCAAATCCAATTTTGAATACTCCAAAAAGAGATCTGGTTATTTAAAGATATTCTAGAAAAACTGTCATGTAAAGCAGAGAATCTTTACATAATTAGAATTAACTCTCACTGATCTATTCTCTAAATGGAGGAATAAGTTATCAAGAGCTTACAAGCCCTCCCACTGTGTTCTACTGGGATCCCTTCTATATACCAGATTCTAAGATGTTGGAGAGGCAGTACACGGGTTTAGGCACTTGCTCTGCGTGCATCTGAACCTACTCTGTTCCCTGGTATTACACTGCTCCTCATAGTACAAAGCCAGCTGAACCCTCAGCACTGCCAGGTGTGGCTCCAAAAAACAAAACAAAAAAAAACAATAAAACATAAAATAAGATGTGTGATGAGGTTGCCATTGTTCTCATTCTTTTGTTATTAATTATGACCATCTGTTATGTCAGGAGTGCTAAGTGTCTGCACCATATTACACAACCTATGAAAAGACAAGGTCTCGCCCTAGAGACATTACAACAGATGAATGTAATCCACAGACAAAGGTATATTATGAAAGATGAATTAGGAAGATGGAAGACATCAATTTTCAAATCAAAGGTTCTAGGTACCATGTATCCCTTTCAAAAGTAGGTTGAAGTTTTATCATGTCCAGAGAATTGTATTTTGATCACACAGACTGGCTTGACACAGAGCAGTACCATGCAAAGCCAGAGAGCAGTATTGACAGCTATCATACTTAGCCTGCAACTCTGACACATTTGACATCCGCAAAACTGTCACCATGATCCTGCCACCACCTCCTTTAGCCACACTTCCAAGAGTGGAGAACTGAGAAGCTTCTAAGATTTGCAGTCTTTGACCGAAATGGAAGAGCACTTCTGTACACTGGCACATGCTGAATATGCAGCAGTTCAGAGGGTTTGTTTTCATTTCAGTGAGGACTCACCACTGGAATGCCAACTAAGAGGCACTGACTTAGCAACAAGTACTGTCATCATTATGTGCAAAATGTCTACTATGTGCCTGGATATACCAAACCCTCCTTGCTTTAAAATGATCTTGACTATTGCCTTGGGGAAAATTTTTTTTGCCAAAATGTAAATTTATTCTTTCATTATTTAAGAAACAAAAAATTTTATGATCTAAAGAGAGTCTGCTTTATGTTAGATGAAGAAACTGAAGCTGAGTAAAGAATATGCCCAAGTCATTCTTTGTTAAGCACAGTATGTCCTTATTCAATGTCATGGGGTTTTCAAAACTTGACTTTGAAGTGCTGCATAACGCAACTAAGTTTACTGAAGTCTATGTGCTAAATTTTTTTAAAAAAAGGATTATATATTGCATATTTATTCTCCCAGAAACATTTCCAGATGTATAACTAGAGGCCCCAAACATGTCTATGGTTCTAATAGTAAAAAATAATTTTTGTTCATTCATACCCTTTCCCATCTGATAATTCTACTTAGGGTTTCAGTTGGCTGAACTCATCCCAGCAGTGCAAGGCCAGCTCTACTACTTGCATACTCACACACACTGTCTTACACAGCAAGGCCAGCCAGTGAAACTCAGCTGTGAAAGAATATGAGAGAGCCACGAGGGTATAGGAGAAAGCATTGAAATTTACCCAGTGTTCTCAAAGGGAAATGGACTGTCCACACTCAGGCAAGTGCACACGCGCACACGCACAGGCGCGTGCGCACGCACACACACACACACACACACCCTCAATTACTGTTTTCTCTATCTCTGTATGTCACTGAGGAAGTGTTGTTAAAAACTTGAGAAAGTAGAGCTTTTTGGTTTAAGCCCCGGCCATTCACAGGGTGCATGTACACTGGCTTGGACTGAGTTCAGTGCCCTTTGGAGACTCATTATACTGTGTGGGTCACTTAGGTCATTCTAGACAGGCCAAGATGACACATGCCAGACTCTGCCAGGTGTTCAGACAAGGCTGATTGTTTTGCCAATCATCAATTTGATTACTCTGGTTCTCTGCATAATTACAGAAGCATGTTTCTAAGCTGTCATGTTGCTATTTCATCAATGTCTAGTCTAGTCAGCAACTAATTAACAAGACAGTGAATGAAATTGGGGTAGTGGGTGATTTGGGCCATGCTTAGGGACAACTCCTGGCAGTGCTGAGCGCAGCCCTATGCTCCAACCTAGGTATCCTGCATACAAAGCATGTACTTAGTCTTTTGAGTTTTCTCTGTAGCCCCTGGAGTATACTATTAACCTTGTTCAAATTATCTAGTTATTTGATTCAGTCTTCTTATCTGTGAAATGGTAATAATAACTCTAATATGTGTAATAATAACTATAAATATGAGTGCCTTTTTTCAAAGAAACTTTAGGTTCTACCTAAGCATACAGTATGCTTTTAGTTAACAGTAGAGAGCTCTTTGCATTAGTAAGGAAATTACTAAGATTTGTACTTTATCCTTGGCTTAGGCATATTATTATTCAGGAAATTTTGTTAAATTTAAATATCCTTTATGGAAGGATAACTATAGGGCTGACTAGAATAAATGATAATTATAAGCAATTCAAGACCAAATAATATGAATTCTAGAGTTGGAAAGACATGCGACATTCATCATAAAACTACAAATGTTTGAACTCTGTATATATAGGATTAAGTTATCTTGTTTTCTCTTTGGTCAAGAGGCAGCAGGATTGTAGTGGGAAAGATACAGGGTAAGAGATGTATTTCAACTCTATATGTCAGTACTGGGAATACTTTTTGGAACATACAGGGGATGATCAGCCACACTTGCTGTATCCAAGACCATTCCATATGCATTAAGAGTTCCTTAGATAAACACTGTTGAACAGGAATTTTAAAAGATAAAATAAATCCCCCACCTCTGTGTCTAAGTTCCTCCCAACTATAACTAAGCTTAAAACCATTTTCCTCCACTTTTTTCCATTTTTCAAAAGAAAAACTAATGTTATTCACCAATTCTCAGTCTTTTTATTGTTCTTCACTAGGTATGAAAAAATTTGGATAAACAATGGAATCCTAAATAAAGCAAAAGGATTATCTGTAGAAAGTACTGGATAAAGCTGTACCATATTTCATCCAGTGTGCTCATTCATTTTCACTCTCATCTATTCATGTACCAATTTATCTTCCAATCAAATGTAGGAAAGATGGTTGTCACAGCAATACAAGCAATCCAGTTTACTTAAATTGAAAAGTGAATCCACACTCTTTCTCCCTGAAAGTAAGCCTGCCTTCTATTTGGACTGACAGTCCTAATCACATTTACACCATGGGTCATATGGCTGACATACTTTTATACAAATTGCATATGCTTAAATGTATTGATCTGATTTTTGACAAGATACGTTAATTTTTAATGTCATTTCTTAAAAATTAATTTTATTTTGAGAGAATGTACCACATAGTTAAAAGAAAGAAATGAAAGAAAAAGAAGAGGAGAAAACCCTCGAAAAAGTAAAGCTTTTGGTTAAAGCAGATGGTATCCTTATTTACTTGCTGCAGATACAGTAAGTAGCAAATTTTGAAAAGAATTCTCTCTAATGAGGTCATTAAGTCATTGTCAGAAGGTTTAATAAGTTCTTGTTGCTAGTTAACCATTCTGTTACTTCATTTGTTTCTAAACATTAGGTGGCTTCAGATACACAATGGCATCTAGATTGGTGTGTTTATATGGGGATAACAGTATTAATAAAAAATGGAGTTCTTGGGACCAGAGTGGTGGTGCGAGTGGTAGGGCATTTGCCTTGCACGTGCTAACCTAAGATGGACCGCGGTTCAATCCCCACCCCCCGAGTCCCATAAGGTCCACCAAGCCAGAAGCGATTTGTGAGTACATAGCCAGGAGTAGCCCCTGAGCCCCCCAAAAACCAAAAACAAACAAACAAAAAATGGGGTTCTTGCGGCCATGTGGTTCAGGAATTCTAAGCACTATTGCTGATACTGTGGCTTTTGTGGGGAGTGTATTGGGCTGCCGAGGCTTCCAGAAGTACAAACACAGGCTATGTCCACAATCTTAAAAGGAGAATGCTTGCCAATTTCCCGCCCTGCTGAAGCCCTGCCTGCTGCACCCATTACCACACCACAATTGTTGCTTGCTTTACCACTCCCCTGTAGCTCCCTGCAGAGACTCCAATCCAACCCAAACTAAGGTATGTCAGTATTTCAGCTGGACATTTTTTGGAGAATTTTTGGAGAATTCTCTTCCTCCCATCTCCTCATACTTCCAGAAGACTTGATAAAATATTTTTAAAGGTTTTGTATCTTATGGATATGCCATAAAAATAATTCTTTGTAAATCCTAATATATGATTAAAATTTGAGAGGGTAAATTGTCAAGTAGTTCTGGAAGGAGGAGGGGCACTCCTAATGATACTTGGCCAAGGTAGTTAAAGCTCAAGCCTGAAGTACACTGAGACTATCAGGGCCTGACTCGACAGAACTGGAAAATTCAGGTGATGTGCCAGGGACACAACCTGTCCCTGCGTATTCAAGGTACAATTGATACCAAGTTCACCACTGAGCTTTCTATAGTCCTGGTTTTAATTATTTATATGTCAAATTAATATGTAAACAAATTATATGGGTATCAGCATATTCAAAAATTATTTTAGGGGGTCAGAGAGATAGCACAGTGGTAGGGCATTTTCCTTGCATGTGACCAACCCAGGAGAGATGGTGGTTTGATTCCCAGCATCCCATATGGTTCCCTGCCAGGAGTGATTTCTGAGTACAGAGCCAGGAGTAATACCTGAGCCTCCCCAAAGAAAAACAAAATATATTTAGGTAGTAGGTTGTAGAGGGAAACATACTGGTAGAGATTTTGGTATTGGAATACTATACATGAAATTCTATCAGTAATGGTATTGTGCATTAGTGTTTAATTTTTTTAATTTTTAAAGGTATGTACACTTTGAGATTCCTATCTTAAGGTATCCATTTTCTATAACACCGTCTATAAGTAAGTGTTCAAATATAAATATGCCCCACCTGCAGAATCATGGAAGTGACTTATGACTGATGTGCAAGTCTAACCAAGGTGATTTCTCTTTAAAAAGAAACAATACCTACACAAAGGTTCATCAGAAAATTGTTAAGCTCTGCAAGCACAAATATACTTCATCTTTTTCTATATCAACAAAGCATTCTCCAGGAAAACGCTTGTCTACTGATATTTGGATATCTGCAAAATAGTTAAGATTCCTCTGGCTATAAATCCTTGACTGGGAAATACATTCATTTCATGTTCATTATGTACCCACCATGTGGCATAAATTGTGCAAGGAGCTCGGTAAATTGGTAACCAAGGGAAGTTTCTGCAATCAGGAATTTACTTTCCAGTTACAGACGCAATCACATTCCAATCATCCAGTCAATGGTATGGAGTGCCAACATGCCTGTATCTTACTGGTATTTTTGATGAAATATCGTCATGCCCAAGAAGAGTGGAAAGTGAGTAGATTGGTGGGTAGCAACAAGAGGTTGATGAGATGTACCAGTAAACATCATATAATCCCCAGGGCCTTAGTGACCAGCAGCTCCTGGAAGATGAGACTCTGGATCAGGATCAGAAATACAGTGGCATATGCTTCTTTCAAGTGCTGCAGGCTGTGAAAGGAAGTGCATGCTTTCCTCAAATAAAATACAAACTAAAATACCTCTTCCCTCCATGCAAAAAAAGATGCAATATGCTGGCATGGGGAGCAGAACTAAGAGTTGGGGGAGGGTACATCATTGCTAACAGACTGTTTTCTGAATAGATTGTTATGGGAAACAAATCCTAAAATGGTTCTCTCAGAATAAAATTCCCTGATTATTCAAGTAAGTCAATCTAGAGGGGCTGGAAAGATAGTACAGCAGGGAAAGCATTTGCCTTACACATAGCCAACCCGAGTTCAGTTTCTGACACACGATATGTGTGCCATAAAGTAAAAATGAGGCATAAAGTAAAAAAATAAAAAAAGGAGTGGTGTCTGTGAGAACTGAGAATGACAACAAGCAAGAAAACTTTTGTTATATAACTTCAAGCAATTAAACTCTGCCAACAACCAGGATGAGCTTTAGAAGTGGACTCTTCTCCAGAATTCCCACATCTAAGCTCAGTCTGGCTAGTCCTGGTTTCAGCCATGTGAATCAACTCCAAGTAAAGAGTTGGAGCAGCTCACTTCTCCATCTTCCTCCCAAACACCTGCCCCCCAGAACCACCAGACAACAGATGGCTGTTGTGTTAAGCCGCTAAGTGACTGAAGAACAGGAAACTAGTAGCATTCAGGCTTCTAGCCATCAATAACTCAGTAACACTCCTTACCACTTAAAGTAATCAAAGATATCCTTAATATCCCTTAACATTTCAAACTCTAACATGAGGGTTGGGGTTCAACGTTATCTCTGGCTGGGGACTATTTTCAACATGCCACTTCTCTCAGTAGACAGGAGATAATGATATGAAGGCATTGGCTCTCCTTTTAGGTCTTTGTGAGTCTTTGTAAGTGCTTCCCAGATTGCATGGCCATCACAACTATTGTTTGACTTTGACCCAAAGAGACTCTTTTGGGAAACAAGGATATCAGGCATTTTGTTAACTAATAAACTTTTAACATATTTTCACAAGTTAGGTCACAGAATTTGGAAGAAAAGAAATGATTTTAACAAAAAAAAATATTACCTGGTATGTTAAGTGGTTGCCTGCAAAAAAAAAAAGAACGTGCTTACTGAAATTTGACTCTAGCTTTGGATCTTGTGGGTTTTTTTTTTTTGTTGTTGTTGTTTTGATTTGGTTTGGTTTGGTTTGGTTTGGCTTTTGGGCCACACCCAGTGATGCTATGCACTCAGAAATCGCTCCTGGCTTGAGGACCATGTTGGATGTCTTGAGATCCAACCACGGTCCGTCCTAGATCAGAACATACACGGCAAACATCCTTCTACTTGCGCTACCGCTCCAGCCCTGGGTCTTGTGTTCTTTTAACACAGAATTTCAGAGCAAGTGAGAAGCAAAAAGGATTTTTCCCTCTGTTTAAGCTAAGTTTGACCTTAGTTATTTTTTAAGAACCTGTAAGGGTGCAGAGGCAGATCTTTAAGAGAAGGCTCACTTTTTAAGATGTCTTATCTCTTCACATATCTCTAGATAGGGAGATTCTGCTACCTTGGTAACCTAAGCAGTGAAATTTTTTGTTGGTTTTTGTTCTATTTTGTTGGGGCAGGCAGGGGAAGGGTGTGGGCAGCATGTAGGTTCCATGGAATCTCGAAATTCAAGAACATCTGCACTGAAGATTTCTCTCTCTCTGGCTTCAGGCTTAAGACACTGCCCTGGGTACTTCCTACCCCCCCCCCCCCAAATTTAGCATTAGGGATGAGACTTTATCCTTTGAATTCTTCCACTTTTCCTTCCTTCCTTTCTTCAGCTAAGTCTGAAACTATGCTACTGAACCTATGCCCCTGCACTACAGAAAACTCAAGCTTTTTAGAAAAAGGCAATATATTGGATCTTCAAGACTTCACACAGAGAATAATTTGATGGTTAGTTGAACCAAAACTGTCATTTTCTTTCTTTCTATACCATTAGGACAATGGACAACAATCAATTTCACAGTCCCTGTAATTACCACCACTGCCATATCTTTTAAAAATGCTACTGATATTGTATAAGCTTATACCCTCCCATTCCATGTGACCCTGCAAAGATTTCTTCATCCTCCTGCTTAGCACATCAGCGATTCTCACCACCTTCTCCCATGAGTATAGGAATAAGGGGAGATCTTTCTGTGCAGACAAGGGGCTGGGTCATGGCCCTGAACCTCCCACTTACTGATTTAAACCAACTTCTATGTAGCAGTCACACATAGGTGCTAGTTCCTAAATCTTAACACACATCATGTCATTGCTCTAAGTCTCAGACTCTGTCACTTCCACATGGAAGAACCAGCATTTAGAGGACAAAGTGAACATTGACAAACATCTGTGGAATGTACCCAGCACAGAGACATCATTCTGTAAATGGAAAGCTCACCATCTCTAGGGATGTCCACTCTCCAGTTTCTCCCACCAACCCTTCCTCTCTTGGTAATTTTTATTCTAGCAAAGAAGGGAGCAGTACAAACTTGCACAGGCCCCATGCAATGGGAACACCCAGTGTACACAGAAACCTGCACAGGCCCTGGGAATCCTTGTAAATTCTGGACTCCTAGCCTGACAGTAAAAGCAAAAAGCTTGGGCTTGTTAATTGTTTCATTTGTTTTAATGCCAGTTGATCCATGTTATTAGAAATAAGTATCCATTCCTTTCAAATAAATCTATGACTATTAATAACATAGAGAAGCCTAAAGTCAAAATAAGAGTAGATTTTCTAACAGGTAAAGGCAATTTGGGAATTTAAGGATACATTTTGATAGGACTGTGCTAATTTATAAAAACTTTTCAAGCATCATCTTTTCCTTTCTTAGGAATTTAACCACATAATCCCAGTTCCTGACTTTGCTCTTTCATTTTTACTGAGAGAATCAAAAGAAAACTCCAGGGATTAGGATGGTATCAGCCCTCACTAGAACATCTCTGCTCTTAGATTTGAGCTTCCCATCAAGGACACTGAAACTCAACACACTGTAATCCATTATTTAAATCAGGTATTATGTCAACAGGGGCTCATTTGCTTCTTAGAACAGTAACACAATTCAAAATTATCTCCACATCTGTCATTCTTTGCTGCTAGCAATTGCAAATTGCCATTAAATTCTCCAGAACCATCTAGGAATTAATTCACTAGAAGCAAAACTCAAGGAGGATATACGCAGTTTTATGCCCTTCCTAGACCTACAATTTTGTTGAAGTTTTCCCTTCAACAGTGACAGATCAAGAATCCTCTTTTGGTGTAATGGGTGTGTATGGGGTAGTGTGTGTGTGTGTGTGTGTGTGTGTGTGTGTGTGAGAGAGAGAGAGAGAGAGAGAGAGAGAGAGAGAGAGAGAGAGAAAGGGGGGGAGACAGATGGAAAAGAAAAACAGAAGCAAAGAGAGAAAGGAAGAAAAAGAGGGGGAAGAGGGAGGGAGCCAGAAGGGAGAAAAAAGGAAGGGAGATAAGAAGGGGAAGAGAGGTTAGAGAGAGGAAAAGAAAGAGATGGGAGAGAATGGGGGTGTGATAGGGAGACAAAGAGAAGGGGAAAGAGGAAGAAATGGGAGAGGAGGAAGAGGAGAGGACTGACAAAGAGGAGATTAAGGAGAGATAAGGGGAGTAGCTGTCTAAACTGACTCACCAGTTATTATATTACATCTCCTCTCCTGTTTCTGAGACTATTACCTCCATCTCCAACCCCTCCCCTGTACAGCAAGGCCTGGGAAGGCAAATGTCTTATTTGGTTCCTCCCTGTCCTGTCCAGAATATAAGCAGGACAAGAAGAGTACCATACTCATTACTGTTAGTAGCATTTAGCCTTCTCCAAGCTGTGCACACAGTCCAGAGCATCGAGCAGATGTACCTGATTTTGCTCCTTCCACTGTTTTCTCTATGAGGGTGACAAACAGGATGTAAAGACCCCCAAAAGGAAGCAAATACAATGGGCAGAGCACCCAAGGGGCAGAAGCACTTTCATCCCAAGGTCAGGGAAGGAAGTATATTTAAGGTGCCCAACATAAGGGAAAAAGGACACATTTTCACTGAACATTTGCCACCATAAACCTTATTTGCAAATATGATTCATCCTCATCCTTGGCAACTCTTGTGGCATAAAGCACCATTTCCATTTTATAAATGAGCATGAGAAGTTGATTCTTTGTCTCAGACGACATTGCCACTAAGGATGAAGCCAAGACTAAAATCCAAGTCAGTCTTTCTGCAGAACCTGCTCCTTCGCTGGGCCTTAGTGCCTTATTGACGGACAGGAAGTCTGTAGCCTTTATGGCAACATCCTCCACTGGCGTGACTGTTGGTCTCATGAGTAGGGAAATACAGTTGTTAAATAAAGAAAGAGATCCACACAAGTGTTGTGACTGTCCAGACAGGGATCTGAGTTGGCATCCTAGATTCCCTGGATTCTACATCACTTATTATGTTCTACCCACCTTGTCTGCATGTGGAATATTTGCCACAAAATCAAGGATATTATGAAGCATGCTAATTAGTTTCCTGACTTGCTCTAAGAGATTTAGAGTCAGTTGAGAAAGTCTTGGTATCCAAATGATTCTGGTACTCTCCAAGATTGGAAGTACTCAGAGTAATTCTTGATGGGATTCTAATGATCAGATGAGCTATTTCCAGTCCTTCGAAGTGTGGAACTCAGTCACTAGGCCCTAAATAGTTAACTTGGTCATTGCTGAGGTTATAGCTGTATCTTTTGCATTAATCCAGCACCCATTAAGTGGGCTATAGTCAGTTTTTTTTTATTTAAACAACTTTATTACATACATGATTGTGTTTGGGTTTCAGTCATGTAAAGAACACCACCCATCCCCAGTGCAACGCTGATCCTGGTTCTAACCCAGCACCACATATGGTTCTTCAGACCCCTCAGGAGCAGTCCCACAGCACAGAGCTGGAAGTAAGCCCTGAGCCTCACCAGGTGTGTCCCTCCCAAATAAAATAAAATTATAGCTTTAAATGGAAAATAAAAAAACACCAATAGACATTCATAGGACAAACAGTGAATCTACTGTTTTTCTAAGAGTATACAGAACTTTTTCAAGGATAAACTATATGCCAGTTACAAAATAGGTATCAATAAACTTTTTTTTTGTTTTTAATTTTTTTAATTAATCAATTTTAAATTGAATTACCATGATGCACAGTTATGTTCATGACTGAGTTTCAGTCATACAATGTACAACACTCATTTTTTTCTGGCTATAGTCAGTTTTATATAATGCAAAATGTTGCTGTATTTTTGTTTCTATACCCAATAAATGTATTAGCTGTTCTTATAAGTCTTTTATATGTGTGTACATACATATATGTGCATTCTAACAGTCTAAAATGAAATGCAAAGAGGGACGTTTTACTTCCAACTCTTTCATCTAGCTAGGGCATACAGTCTGAGCGGTCAAGAGGGGCCATGCTGAAGCCTGAGCTTTCCTGGTCTCATAGCCTGTTCTCTCTCCTTTCACAGGCTTAGCAATAGGATCCTGGAACTGAAGACCTGTTTATTCCTGGTTTGTTTGGTATGAAACTCAAAACCCCTTAACCCTGAGGATACAGGGAGACAGAATTACACTGGCATGAAAGAAGTAAGATGCAGGCATTAATCACAGAAAGTCACGGAAAGGGGGCCAGGACCCCTCTCACGTTTTTCCTATTCTCTCTCTTCTCTCTCTTCTCTCTCTCTCCTCTCTCCTCTCTCTCTCTCTTCTCTCTCTCTCTCCTGAGCACAGCCCCCTCACAAAGGGTCACTTGGTGAGCAGTTGAGGTCCTGTCTCCACTCCCCTTTTTGTGGCGCTTCTCAAGACTGAGCATTGTCCAGCTATGCCAGGCTCCATGAGCTTTGCTTCTCCAACTTACAGTTACCCAACTGCTCCAGCGGGGTTTGCAGAGGTCTAGCCTGTAGATACTTCAGTTTCCAAGTTCGCACCATCTTCCTCTTTTGTATTAATTAGTCTTAGATATGGGATGAGATACTTTTAGAGAAGAGGCAATTCTGCTGCTCTGGAAGAATCCCTTCCTGGTCCTGAGAAGAGAAGCACTTTCCCAGCCCTCTCAGCATCAGGCACCTCCAGAGGCCAACATGCTTAACCAACACACACCATCTCAACTCATTTCTCCCCTAAATCTTCCCACCATTTCCTAATGTGTTGCTCTTACTTATATCTAGGGCTGTTGTCTTCACTGTACTCTAAATGAGTACCTCTAATCTCAGGAGCAAGAGAATCACTTGGATATCAAGACTCACTCAGCTGACTCTAAATCCCTTAGAGCAAGTCAGGAAACTAATTAACAAGCTCCCTAATATCCTTGATTTTGTGACAAATACTCCACATACAAACAAGGTAGGGGTAGAACAAAATAAGTGATTTGGAGTCCAGGGGATCTAGGACAACAACAATGACCCTTGTCTGGACAGTGACGCCAATCACAGCACCGCAGGTCCACTGTTCTAGCTCTGCATCTGCATACTTGGTTCTCAGAGAAAAACCAGCCACCCTCTATCAGAGGACACTGGATGCTACTCCTGCTTGATCATCTACTCTCCATCAGTTGACCCAAGGATCTCACATGGAATTGGATATACCCTGGTATTTTTATGGTACATAGAACTAGTTTTTATTACTCTAGTCATAGAAAATAAGTATTCTAAGAAAACACAAAATATTTTTGTTGCTCAATTTTATAATTTTAACTTGTTTAAGGTACCTAAGTCTATATATTTTAAAATATATGTATGCTATCATAAAACATACAGAATTGTCTATTGTTTACATAAATGTTATTATATGTTTAATTTTATTGAAACTATTATGATTTACAAAGTCCTTCATAGTTGGATTTCAGGCATACAGTGACAGTGAATTAGGGTTATTACCACCACCAGTATTGACCTCCTTCCACCAAAGTTCTCAGTGTGCATCCTAAACCACCAACCTTAGACTCCTGGCTTGTCAGTGTAACAGGTCTATTTTATAGTTGTTATAGTTTGGATCTCTTGATTCTATTGGTGTTGACTTTGGCTTGGGCGTTTAGTTATGTCCTTTTTAATCTCCACCAATGCACTTGAAACCACTTGGCCCCTGGACCCCATCCTCTTTTTTTTTTCTTCTCAATTTTATAGAAAAATGCAGAAATATGAGAGAAAACAAAGTAATTCATGCACCAAGTTTCTATGCAAAAGGCAGGTGCCACTACCTAGAAGATAAAAATAGTTTCTTTAAAAAAGAGAGAGGAAAGTGTGTGGCTTTTTTTTTTCTCCCAAAGGTACAGCAAAAGTTGGGAAATTAAAAGGGAAAAACCCTTGGAAAAAACAGGGTGTTTCTACTCATGAAACATCCTGTCATAAGACCAGCTACAGGCTCTGGGCATACTAATTGTCTAAACCCAAGGTCTTCATGGTCCCAGGAAAAGTTCTCCTCAGAGTTGTCAAAGTTATGCTTCTGTAATTAGAGATCTTGGTATTTGAACAGATCCCATGTTGAAGCTGGAGTTTTACAGAATGTCTTCTGATTTCATCTCACTGTTAGGTGTCAAGGCACGGAAACCTGCCCTGAAAGCAAGCTGTTGCTTTTTCTTAGTTATAGGGATGTCAGATGAACAAATGGAGCAAGTAGGAGCAATGGGTACCATTAGGGCTTCTCCCAAGGGAAGTTTGATAACTGGTGCTAATGCAGAAAATTGTGCAGGTTCCAAAGATGGAATCCAAGGTTTGGGGTGGACAGCTGATGTCTGTCAACTAAGGCCTGAGGTAAGTCACTATTACAATTGTTTAGGGCAAAAGGTACCCCTGCACTATAAAATCTTTGAGTTCCTGCTCCTATTAGATAAGAATTTCTTTCTATACGTAAGAGTTTCCCATTTTAATGTGCCTATGAAAAAAGGAACAATTCCACATGTTACTGCTGGTGCATATGGGGGTAAAAATACAAAGCTAAATAATCACTAAAACCTGGTTTTAACCTGAACTCAAATGCCAAGGGAAACTTACATGATAGAATTTCCTACTAAGCAGATCCTAAAAAGGATGGAGAAAGGTAAATATACATAAGGAAATAAACACCAAGAATTATATCCATTAAGGAAATACATCTGAAGAAGCATACAAAGGAAATATACAGAACCCCTTTAAGTCTTTTGAAATAGTCTGGGAGCAGGGGGATAAAATGCAGAGCACAGTTTCAACCTGCAACGTGGTCTTATAAAGTCTAAAAAATGGTTCACATAAGTCAGAGATCAGGTAATGGTCTCAAGCTGATAGTCTCTCGGGACCTGAACTGAGCAGTGAGCAACAGTCCACAGTTAGGGGGGAGTAGGGGTTGAAAAAAGGGGGCTGCAGGGAGCAAAACAGCAGCAGCAGTGTTGGTAGCTTCTTCCCGGGATAAAGCAAGGCAGGCTGGGAGGCATCCTTTTGCTTTGGGAGCCTGCTGGCAGCTGGTTAGGGGAACATTTCCGTTCCTGAGGAGTTAAGAACTGAAGGTAAAGAGGGTTAAATAGAGAAAAATAAAAGATCAGGGATGAGAGAGTGAGAAGATAAAAAAGGAATTGTAAAGTGGTAAGCAGAGGAGGGGGGAAAGAAAGGGTTAAATATGAAGGGTTATATAGTTAGATATAACTACCTACAACATAGACATGTATGTACAAAACAGATTAGACAGGCAGAGGTGTCCACCAAAAAGACACACACACACACACACACACACACACACACACACATATTCAAGATCGATCCATTTGTTTCAGTTGAAGGTGGAATGGGTTAGAGGGTTTAAAGAAATTTGAGGCCAGGAAATCAGGGGAAAAGGTTTTATAATTCCTAAGCAAAGATAAACCTTGCTGAAGAAAGGCTTCTGGGGTTATACTGTGCATGGATCATTCTTTAAAAAGAATCATAATTTATGAGTCTAGAATACCAAGAAATATAGTAATGAGCATGGTAAAAGGACTCTACCCCATGAAGTATCATCTACCAGGTCTTGAGCATCCAAGTTCCTATCTGAAAGCAAACTGAAAACATGGGCATTGTGATATAAAGGTAGACTAGATTGAATTAAAAAAATTTTGCAAAATAACATACTCAATAAATGAACACTATAGCAAAAGTCTATGACATGCAGTTACCTATTCCAATGGTATCGCTGGACATAACATTAGATAATATTAACAGGCATGGTGGAATGGAAAATGAATAACTTAAAGTATTTTGTCAAGGCATTACCAAAATGAGCACTGTATTTGGAGTCTAGTATAACAGAGCAATGTAATGCAAAACTAAGAAACTATATCTCCAAGAACCACTAACATATTATAGACATATTAAAATTAAAACACTAAAACATTCTTCTAGTGATCACTGTAGTGGGAACCCAGTAATTCCAAATGCATTCTGTACCTGTTTCAGTGGAAAAAAAGCATTATAACCTTATTATAGATCTTTACAGAGAGCAGTGATTAAATACCTGCTCAATCAAAACAGCTGTATCTGTGGCTGCATGTCTATTTGATGTATAAAAGAAAATATAGGCTTTTGTGTTTCCCCTCTTCCACTCAGTTTGTTTACTTCTTCTCACTATACTCTAGAGTCTATGGTGTTCCAGACATCTACCATTTCGACCAGGGGTCTCAAACTCAATTTACCTGGGGGCCGCAGGAGGCAAAGTCAGGGTGAGGCAGGGCTGCATAAGGAATTTCACAAAAAAAAGTCCTCAAACGTCATTATTAACAGTTTTAATTATTTCTTCTGAACATGAATAGAACATTGAGTGAAGATCATGAACAGTTCTTCTGAACATGGCATCTTTTGCCTATTCCTTGCTGCCAGAGACTTGACAGCGCTTCTTCTCACAAATCTGAACCACATTTGGCTTTAGAGAGAAAGCAGTTGAGACCCTCAGTATGGCTTGAAGATGATCATCATTAAGTCTAGACCTGTACTTTGACTTATTGAAGTTCAATGTGGACAATAACTTTTCACACAAATATGTGCTCCCAAAAAGGCACATGGTAGCTTGAACATTCGGGAAAGCTCAGGGAAGCTGGGGAGCAATTCTCTCAAAAATTGCCCAGGCATGTCTACATTTCCACTAATCTCCCTGAACTTGGCTTTGACATCAGAGTTGCAGTGCAGGTCAATGAGCTCCATTTGAAGCACAGGAGGAGCATCTTGCACATCAAAGGAATAGGGGTCCACAAAAATTTGGAAAGTGGCTCTGTGCTTTTTGAAGTCTGCAAATCTGTGATCAAATTCCTTCTCTAGCTTAAAAATAGCATCAACATATTTCTCACCACTGAATGGTATGCCTGCATCCACAAGTTCCTTGCATGCTTGGAAATGGCAAAGGTTTGTCAGAGAGAGCTGGGATTTCCATAACACAAGTTTTGTGGAGAATGCTCTCACATTGTCATAGGCAGCACTGATAAGCTGCCCTGGGCATTATAACATATTGTTTAGTACATTCAGCTTATTATTCAACAAGAAAAGCTAAGTCCATGAGATTTGTGATCACTCAACTCAGAAACAGCATTCCCATCCTTCTCCATGAAGGCTTTCACTTCTATCAACTCAAAAAATTGTTTCAGGACATTTCCCCTGCTGAGCCAATGTACCTCGGTGAAATAGAGCACATCTCCATATTCTGACTCCATTTCCTTTAAAAAAGCACGGAATCTCCTGTGCTTTAAGCCCCTGGATCTGATTTGGTTGATGCATTTCACAACAATAGACATCACATTGTCACACGGCAGGCATTTACTGCAAAGGGCCTGCTGAATGCAGTGAAGAGCAATGGCCTTCTCTACACCCTCCTCTTCAAGTTTTTTTTTTTTGAACAAGTGCCACCAGTCCATTTTTCCTCCCTGTCATCAATGGCGCTCCATTGGTTATTATTCCAACAATCCTCTTCCATGGCAAACCTGCATTCTCAATGGCATCACACAGATGCTGAAATATCTCATTAGAGGTGGTCTGGCCATGCACTGGAACTATTGTGAGCAACTCCTCTGTCAATTCAAAATTGCAATCAACACCACAGATATAAATTGTGAGCTGTGCAGTGTCTGTTATATCTGTGCCCTTGTCAAGAGCAACTGAGTATGCCTCAAAACATTTGGCTTTCAGTTGATGATAAATGTCACTTGACATGTCAGAAATGCGCTCTGTCACAGTGTTGGCAGAAAGGCTGATTTTGCTAAACTGACCATTCTTTTCCAGACAGATAATACTTGCAGCCTGTAACATGCATTTTTTTTTAACAAACTCTCCTTCTGTGAATGGTTTCCCTGCCTTAGCAATCATCTCACTAATCATGTAGCTAGCTTCGACTTATGCAACATTCTCTTTGGTTGCTTTCTTGAAGAAATTTTGTTGCCTCATTAGACATGTTTTAAGACTGGCAACCCGCTTGGTTCTCTCATTTTCTCAATATTTTGCACACTCTTCAGCATGTTTAGTTGATTAATGGTGTTTCAAGTTGTATTCCTTGTGCACTGCAACTTTCTCTGAGCAAATAAGACATGTGGGGATACCCCTGTGCTCAACAAAGAAACACTGCTTCTCCCACTTTTCCTGAAATTGTCTGTGCTCGTCATCAATCTTTCTCTTCACTGCAGGCTTTGATGAAGTCATGATGAAGGTATGACAAAATCTAATTCTGTAATAAACGTCTCTCCCTTCTCTCCCTTAGGCCTCTGATAATGCAAGGGACATCGGGCAGGAGCAGCGGAAATGACGTCTGTGCTAGGCGCAAAGTATTTGCGATTATTTGCTTACCGAATATTCTCAATAAAAAATCACATTAGTAAGAAAAAATCGCAAAAAATCGCATTAAACATTTGCATACCCCGAATAGAACTGCTCGGGGTATGCTAATGTTTAACGCAATTTTTTTCTTACTAATGCGATTTATTGTGATTATTTGGTAAGCGAATAATCGCAAATACTGCGATATTTGAAGGCTAGCCGTGGGCCACAAAATGTTGTATGGAGAACTGCAAATGGCCTGCGGGCCCCGAGTTTGAGATCCCTAATTTAGACCATTGTGTTTCTTCATACAGTTATTTAAATACCATATATAAGTGATTTCATTCTGTATTTATCCTTCTTCTGGCTTACTTCATAGTAACTTATAGTTCTATTCATATTGCTGCAAATTACACGATTGTATCATTCCTTACAGCTATGTAGTATTCCATTGTATATATGTCCCACATCTTTATGATCCATTAGTCTTTTGTTGTACATCTAGGTTGTTTCCAAGTCTTAGCTATTATATTGAGTGATACAATGAATAGCGGTGTGCATATATTATTTTGGATGAATGTTTTTCTGTCTTGGGTATAGATACCTAAGAGATGATTGCTAGGTTATATGACAGTTTAATTTTTAGTTTATTGAGAACCCTCCATACTGTTTTCAATAGAGCTTGGACCAGGCAGTATTCCCACCAGTTGGTGATGAGAGTTCTTTTCTCACCACGTCCCTGCAAATAGAGATTGTTTCCATTATTTTTGACTGTGTCATCCTCACTGGTATAAGATGACATCTCATTGTTGTCTTGATTTGAATTTCCCTAATGATAAGTGTTGATGAACATTTTTCATGTGTCTGTTGATCATCTGTTGGTCTTCCTCAGAAAAATTTCTATTCGTTTCCTCTTACCATTTTTTTAGGTTTTGTGGAGTTAACTTTTATGAGTTCTTTGGATAGTCTAGATATCAAACCTTTAAGTAGTTTGTTGAATGCAAAAATTTTCTCCCAGTCTCTTAGCTTTCTTCTAGTTTTATCACGTTTCCTTTGCCATACAGAAACTATTTAGTGTGATGTAGTCCCATTATTTAGGTTTTATGCTATAGCACTTGCCATTGGCATACTATCATTAAAGACTTCTTTGAGATCTAAGTCTGAGTATTCTGCCTACTTTTTTCTCAATGACTTTATAAAGTCAGGTCTAATATCAAAGCCTTTAATCCACTTTGAATTGACTTTTGTGTTAGGTATGAGATTTAATTTCATACACATGGTTATTAATTGTTCCAAAACCATTTGTTATAGAGCCTGTCTTTGCTCCATTTAAAAATCTTGGCTCCTTTGTCAAAGATTAGTTGACCATATACTTGGAGGGTTTATCACTGAATATTCTATTCTCACTCATTGATTTGAAATCTGTCTTTGTTCCAATACCATGCTCTGACTTTATAGTAGAGTTTTAAATTAGGTAATGAGATGACTCCCATTAACTTGTTTTTTATAGTGATTTTGTTATTCTAGGTCTTCTATGTTTCCACATAAACTTTATAAATGATTGTTCTGAGTCCTTGAAGATTGTTGTCTGACTTTGAATATGGATTCCATTTAATCCATGTTGGACTCTCTCACTACTGTCACATTTCCATCTATAGGTTTCTGTAGGTTTGTGAGCAAAAGCATTACATATTTTGCTGATTCTATATTTGGTGCATAAATGTTGATCAGAGTTAGTACTTCTTGGTCTATTGTTCCCCTGCTCAATAAGTAGTGTCCATCTTTGTCTCTTTGTCTAAGTACTTTCTTAGGTTGAATGCTATTTGGCCTAATATAAGTATGGCTGTCCCAGCTTTTCTTTTTCCTAGTGGCTTGCATAAATTTTTTCCATTTTTTTACTTTGAGTCTGTGTCTATTTTTCCTACAGGCTGCAGATATCTAGGTTTTGTTTCCTGATCAAGGAAATTATTGACAGAAAAGACTGTTGTACCATTATATTGTTTAGGGTTGTTGTTGTTGTTGTTGTTACAATTGAGTATTTGGTTTATTTAATTGATCTCTCAGTAGTTAATTTACAGTTTGGTCAGAATGAATATTGTGAGTTCTTTTTTTGTCCAAGAATATTTTTAACCCTCCCTTCCATGCAAATAAGAGTTTTGCTGGGTAGTGAATTTTGTACTCTAGGTTGAAAGTTTCTTTCATTCAGTAGTTTGGATATGCCATTCGACTCTTTGCTTGCCTGGACTGTTCAAATGGAAGATCTGGTTTGATTCTTATGTTCTTTCCTTTATACTAGATGTTTTCTTTTCCCTTACTGCTTTAAAGAGTCCATTTCTCTCTTTGTTTTTCATGGGGTTTTTGTTTGTTTTCTTTTTTGGTCTTGTTTTATTTTAGCCACTTGGATTTCTATATATCTTGGTGTTGTTCTGTTTAGGTCTATTTTGTTTGGCACTCTTTTTGCCTCTGGGATGTGTAGAGAAGCCTCTTTCTTGATGATATAAAAGTTCTCTGTTATTATTTCCTTCACTACTTGGTCTTCTCTTTTCTCTTTTTCCTCTCCTTTTGGTATTCCTATAATTCCCCTGAACATGTCTTATTTCCTTTGTCTTTGTTAATTAGTACCTTTCATTTTCTTCCAATGTTTTGTCTCTTGTTTCATTATTAACTTCTACTGCTGCTTGTAATTTGTCTTCTAGTTCATTTATGTGATTTTCTGCCTGTGTAATTCTGCTACTATGTCTTGCTAAGATGTTTTTTAATTCTCTTAGTTTCATTTTTATGGATTTTTTCTCATCTTCTAAAAGAGTTCTTCTTTGAGTTAGTTGTTTTGTTCATCTATAATTTCTTTATTTTGGAGGCTGGTGACCCCTTGATTTCTATTGCTAAGATATTAATGTTCATTTTATGTCCTCATCTATATGGCTCATGTGTTTTGGTAGACTTGAATATTTACCAGGATTTCTCTTCATATTCCTAACTGCAGATGTCCTCCTTAGTTTTCCCATTTGGTGGATTGGAATACTGGAGTTTTGAGGTGTTTAAAAAGTAATTTATTGAACTGTTTGTATAAGAGGTGATTATAGGTATATCTGCTTTAGAGGTTATTTTTCTAAACAAGCAAGGTTGTCTATGTTGATAAAAAAAATTGCAGATTAGTTCATTTGTTTATTCAGCTGGGTCTTGGGTTGTATAATTTTTAAGGGAAAACAGATCCAATCTGCCTGAACTATATGGTATTAATTGAAATGTCTTCATGCAGTTTAGAAAAAGAAGAGTTGATGGGAGAGACTGATGATGCCTTTTTTGTACCTAGACACAGAACTGCAGTGGTGATGGAATGCTGGTGACCAGGCTATCGACAAAACTCAGAAGGAGGCTGAGGGAAGGCCTTGAAAACAGCTCCAGCCATGTTTGTAGGAGAGGTCTGAAGGTCACTGTGCTCACCCCACTGTGATAGTGTTCTCATGATTTAGGGGAAAGCTACATGAATGTTATTTTGTTGTAAATATAGTTGTTAGTTTTTCTACTCATATTTCTGACACATGTTCATACCTCTATACATAAATATTCATTGTGTATCTCAACTTCTTAAAAGTATTCCATCTACAGGTGAACAACCAACATATACATACCTAACTAAATTTGTGCATACATGGAGGGGATGCTGGGAAGCTCCATTCCAGGAGCTGGACCTTGAATTGAGATCTAGCCAGCAGCACTATCACTGTTGCTGTCAGAAATGCAGGCTTCAGGCTGGCCCTACTCCAACACTGTTGGGACAGCCCAACAGGCTCCTCTGCCTTTCATTTCCTAGTAAATCTGAAATAAACAGAATGGAAGGCTTCATGCCACATGAAGCCAAATTTCATACGAAGGAGAAGATGAAGAATAATGAAAGACCTGGAAGCTGTGGAAGGCCAGGCAGCCTGAGGGATGCAGCCAGTGCCTGTGTTTCTTGTGTCTGTGCTTCTGCACTGTCAGCTCTTCTGCACTGCTCCTTTCTGTGAGGGCCAAAATTCCAGAGAGTGGTGAAGTCACTCCCCCTAGGTTTGCTTCAATCCAGCTGGATAGCAGCAACTCACTTACTGCTCACCAAGGTGGAGCAAAGGTACTGGAGGGAAGGTGTGAGTAACAATGACTGAGATGGAAGTGAAACCATGGAATGACTTCTCTGAGGCCTTAAGGAGGATGGAAGAGGATTCAACGTGAAGATTCAAAGTGACTAAAGTTATGCTAATTTTGCAGTATAGAAGAGACAGAAAACCAATCAAGACCCCAAATCTCAACCTTAATGAGAAAAAAAGTTGTCATAGATGAGAGTTCCTCATTACACAGTAACTCTGGTCTTTGATATAAGTGCCTCCTTCCTGGAGCCACAGCAAAATCCTAAAGAGGAAGAGAGAATAAAGTTGACTCCAAGTTAGGGAGTCTGAAGAAACAGTACAGGGGGTAATACACTCGCCTTGCACATAGTTAATTAGGGTTCAATTCCTAAGCACCCCAGAAAACCACCAGGAGTAATCTTTGAGTGCAGAGCTGTTAGGCTGGACCCACAGAAACACGAGGACACCAGAGATAGATAGTTAAAGAGTAGCTTTTATTAGAGCTCGACACTGAGATTCCCAGGCCAAAGAGGCATCAAGAGCCCCAGTTTATACTTTACTTACGCAAAGGCAGGGGGAGACAAGGACACATACCTCATTGATATATGGTCAGGTTACAGAGAAAGAAAACAAGGTTAGTACATGAGACATCCTGGTGAACTTTTTGACACTTATTTTATGAGTTTGCCTTCCCTATTCTCATGCTCTTCAGGGCTATTAATCTTGTGGGAGAGTCCCTTTCTCAGGGTAATTGCTCCCAGGGTGTTTTTACAGCCTGTCTGGGAAATGTCCCTTTGAGGTTAAATCTTTGTTGCTTTTTCTGGTATGGAGGGGCGGTCTCACAATCTGAATTCTTCCCTTTAAATTGTTCTGAACATAACCAAAATTAGCAGCACATGGCAGTTAGTACATCCTGACAAACTTGTGACAAACATACATCATGTTCACCCTGACTTTGGGCAGCTCTAATTTTGGTTTCCCAGCTGAGAATTGTCTTCGTTCAAGGCTAACTCTTATAATGGGGGCTATACTATCTCAGCCAGGAGTAAGCCCTAAGCACAGCCCGGTATGAATTGAAGCATGCAAGCAAGCTGGTTTCTGTTCTTGATGGAGGATACTACCTGTGAGGAAGATGAACCAAAGAGAAACTTCCCATAAAAAAAGCCCGCAGTGTGACATTTAGTGGAGTGATTAGGCATTGACATTAAACAAGCTCCCAGGCCACTTCTAGGCACCTATGCTGCTCTGGAAGGCCAGGTTTGAAGTAGGAAAAAAAAACCTCTTAATTAAAACCAGGGAACACTTGAATTGTTTGCCTTTATTTTCAGCAGTTTGCCTTTTTCTTTGTTAAAAACATTCCCCAAAGGGTATAAGAAAGGAAAGCTATCTGGCAGGGTCAGTGGGCAGTATGGACAGGAGGAAGACAGAACTGGTATTTTTTAGAGTAAAACCATCCTTTTCTCCTGCCTCCTGCTCAGAGCAACACCCACACTTATGATCACAATTGACTCACACCTAAGAACACAGTTCAGCAAATTCCATTCAGACTGTCCTGGGCCACTGTCCTGAACCGAATGGCATTTTTTTTTTGTGGTTTTTGGGTCACACCCGGCAGTGCTCAGGGGTTATTCCTGGCTCCAGGCTCAGAAATTGCTCCTGGCAGGCACGGGGGACCATATGGGACGCCGGGATTCCAACTGATGACCTCCTGCATGAAAGGCAAGTGCCTTACCTCCATGCTATCTCTCCAGCCCCCCGAATGGCTTTTTTTTTAATAAAATTTTTATTTTGATCATAGTGGCTTACATATTGTTGACAATAATATTTTAGGTACATATTTACATAAAATCAGGGGGGTTTCCCATCACCAAATTGTCCTCCCTACACCTCTGTTTTTGTCCTACCTCCCATATCCTCTTCCCTCACCCCCAGGGTTGCTAGAATATGTGGTCTCCTCTGTATCTAGCCTATTGCTTAGTAGTCTTGCACCTGTTTGGTCCTGGTGCCTCCCTTATTTCCCCCTCTAACTGG
Source organism: Suncus etruscus (assembly GCF_024139225.1). Taxonomy (NCBI): domain Eukaryota; kingdom Metazoa; phylum Chordata; class Mammalia; order Eulipotyphla; family Soricidae; genus Suncus; species Suncus etruscus. The sequence continues at coordinate 22,888,892 of NC_064855.1, forward strand.
CGGGGCAGGACTATCTAGTTCAAGTTACGTGGTTTTGTTTGAAGGAGAGAAAAGTAATAAACTGGGGTAAAAGTCTAATACGCTGAAAATAGGCGGGATTCTTCTAGAGGCTCTCATAATCGGTTTGAGAAACAAAGGAGAGAATAAAGGTGAAACATTCCACCAGTACAAAAAGAAGTGTCAAAAATCCAGTAAGTACTCCAACAATAACGACAAGCACCAAAAAAAAAAAAAAAAAAAACAAAAACAAAACAAAAAACCACAAAAACAGAAACAAAAAAACACAAAACAAAACAAAACAAACAAGCAAAACAAAACAAAACAAAAAAACTCCATGGTCTTGATATAAGAAACATGGCATAGCATATAATGAAAGAACAGAAAGGAAGAGAAAGAATAAGTGTAACTGGGGACAACTTCAATAATCACACCCAAACAGAGAAATTGACCAAAAATAGATAGGTAAATAACCGAATGGCTTTTTTAAGAGTAAGTAGCATGAAGGTAGATATTCTGCAGCAAGAGCCACTTGCTGAATAAAATACCAGTTCATAGTTTACACTGCCATCCTGTAGTTTCTTTTCCTGCTGGCTATTTGCTTCCATCTGGGTCTCAGACTGCTGTTACTTAAAGGAAGGTTTGATTCTGCTTCCTCAACAGAGAGCTTAATGGTTGCTGAGCTTTCATAGCCAGCACACGTAAATGTGGGCAACCACCCCTAATGCCTTCTTTGCTTGAACAACGACATGGTCCTAACTTGCTGCCAGAATGCTGGGAAATAAACTTTCTCTAAGTCCAGAGCAAAAGAAGTATGAACTTGGTAGCCAGCCTGCCCAGCTTTCCTGCATTACTCCTGATAACTAGTTTTCAGTGTGACCTCCTCCTCTCCCTGACTGACTGCCTGACCTCTTTGGTATAATTCAGCCAAGACCTGTTCTTTGAAACTACTTCTGAAAGATGAAGCTACTTCTAGAGGATGTATTTACATTCCAGTATCCATCTGTGTCAGCCACCAGAGCAACACAGAGACAAAGGGGGGAGCCTCCAGACAAGGAGGGCCACTGGCTAGAGAGACAGGGAGTATGGGGTGGAACATGGGACAGACCAGCTTACACCAGCTTCACCCCTCAGAGACCCTGGTTGGAGACCCAGTTGGATGGTTGGGTCTCTGTCACAGAATCACACACACACACACACACACACACACACACACACACACACACACACACACACCACAGAATAACAAAAGGGTGAAGAAAGACAGGCACCTTGTCCCTATGCTTGGATGTTTCTTGATCCAACATGCTATAGTGATCATAAATAAGACCACAGTGGATTATTTCTACAGGAAATACTAATCTTCAACATAGCAATGAGCTGGGAGAAACTATTCCTTATACTTGTGTCAGAGGCAGGTAGATTTATATAGAGAGTAATTTTTAATGGATTTTTATGGGAATAAGTGGTTCCCCATGAGCATATACCCTAGGTAACAACTGGTCCTTCAATCTGGACACCAGGGTAAACACACATGGAGAGACTTGGAGCTGACTCACAATTTGGAGCCAATCCCAGTAACATTCTCTCCTCCCACCCCCCCTGCCCCCACCCCTGAAAGAAGCAGGGCCAACACTGAATGACAGACTTGCCGTTTTTAAGATACTGATTTGTATAGGAGTTTATGACAGCAATGACCCATGCACACAAACACCAAATCAGCAGGACATATAACTGGAATTATAAAATTGGTATCATCAAAACTGGCTTTCAAAAGAGACAGAAATTGAAGAGAGGAAACAAGGCTGAATAGCAAAAATGGTGACAGAGGTCAATGGGTATAAAAGGAACAGTGAGCGAAAAGCTGGGAGACTGGAAATGAAGAGTGACTCAGGGGTCCAGTGAGCAGATCATTATGGTTAATGCAGAAGCGGAGGCATTTTTCTTGTCCACTGTGAAAACTGCAGATGTAAGTCAGGGTGAACTTGTGGAAAGAGTGAATGTCAACCAGAGGAAATCTGACATGTATCCAAAGAGCCATGGTTAGGGAAAAAGAGGCTGCTTTTGTGAGATGGGATTGAACAGTCAAGTTCAAGCAGAAGCTCTCTCCTCATGTATTACAAACAGGAGGTGGGAACAAGTCTTAGCTGTGCATGTCTTTCTGAGAATGCTTCCAAAGGGAGGAGAACTACAATCTTTCCCATGTAATGAAATGGGCTTGAGTGTGCCAGCCCACTCCCTTGTGCTATGTGTCTATTTAAAGGAGGAGGCTCGGTGCCATTCTAATCAAGACATTTTCAAGGGTCAGAAGATGGACATTTGAGCCAAGAACTAGATCAATAGAGGAGGCTGAATTAAACATCAGTCTGTAAATCGTCCAAACATGGAATGTTCTAAAGCAGGGACTTGTTAGTGATGAAAACGGAGGAGAGAGGCTTTGCAGGGAGTTACTGAATGAGAAACCCTGAGGCTGTGTTTTCCTTGAGTTTTATATGAGCTATAGGATATGTTCCCTCACTGAAATAAATCATCCAGAACAGGTCCTGAAGGCAAAATCTTAATCCCTTTGGAAATAAACTTCCTAATCCTATAGCAGAAGGAACCAGTAAGGTTCAAGGGAAAAAGACAGGACCAGTTTGAGGCAAGATTTCATTAGTCACAGAAAGGAGTGAAGTTTCACTCCAGAAAGGATTGAAAATGACAATCTCTACCCATCAATAAGAGGCAGGTAAGAAAGGACATTTTTAAAGGAACTCTTTCCTGGGGGAAAAAACAGATGGAAAAAAAAAAAAAAAAGGAACATGGCCAGATGGCCAATACCTAAGGGAACAGGAGATGGGCCTTAAGATGTCAGGCAAAAAGAAGATCAAATAAATTTCACATGCACCCTTTCTTATTACCATTCCTTCTTTGTATAGTTGCCATGGGAACAGTGTTCCGGAAGCTGTCTAAGGCTGTCGCTATCTAGTGCAAAGTGATCAAGCATTTGCACTGAAATGCCCAATTTCATCCAACTGGTTAATTGATTTATTTCCAACTAATGCTCCTCCCTCACCCCTGACCATATTGAGTAGTGGCTTAATGGAATTCAGTGGCATCTGGCTGAAATAAAATTGGTTTACCTGTTGTATATTTTATATCTTGGAATCCACTTCCCTTCTGCTAGGGGCAGTTAGTGCTGGAATTGCAGGCAGTTCTAAAGGGGTGCAGAGAACAGCTGTGAAGGTAGGAAAGGGCTAGCTGAAGAATTCCACCTACCATCCCCTTATACCTCTGGGGCTGGTCAAGTCATCAAACTAACATTAGACATTGAACTCTAAGAAAAAGCAATCTTAATGACACACATGTGACAAATCTGTAAGAATGCAGAAACTGTCAGGGGAAAATGAAGGAATGTGAGCCAAGAAGTGGGATGGAGTCTGAGTGAAAAAAAGAAGGAATCATGAGGAGAATCCAACTTGTAGGACAAAGATCAGGTACTGTATAAAAATTCTAATGTTTATACATGATGTGTACTATGCATTTAATAAATGATCATATTTATTATCTAAATTCTAATTGAAACACCTTCATTTTCTCAGGCAATCTAATTTTCTGCAGAGCCTATAAGGCCCCGGTTAAAAAATTAGGGCATATCCTCCACTTGAACAAAGGAAGTGAAAAATCCTGAAAATACCTCACAAAAGGAAATCAGAAGTCTTTGGACAGTATGTTTGATAAGTTAGAGAGATTGGAGAATTATTTATATTCTTAAAAAAATGGTGCTAACTTCTCTAAGAGATTAAGACTCAAAACCCTTCTGAAATAAAAATTGATATAATTGGAAAAGTGTAATGATGTAATGATGAGCAACTGATTATACACTAGGAGTCTCTGAAGGGACTTTATGTAGACTATCTGCCTGATTTCGACTTGATTTTACAGCTGAAACTTAATCTGCCTGATTTCTATTTGAATATACAGCTGAGTCTCAAAAACATAGCTTTCTGACTTCAAATTTTGTTTCCCTTTTGATTACACTTTCATGAAATAGCTGATGTCCTAAATATATGTGTGTATATATATGCATATACACATATATGCATATATACATGCAACAGCTGGTATCTTTGCAGAAATCATGTTCCTTCTTTAATGCTTTTTTTGTGAGATGGGATACAGGTTAATGTATGCAAACATATATTTTGCTGCCTAGCCACATTGCTACCCCCCTTCATTTTCCATAACTCTTAATACACTCAGAAATTCAAGTTGGCTTCTGTTATTAAACACATTTAATACATTAACATAATAATTAATTAAAATGTAATATTTATCAAATGATTTTTACATAGAGAAAGACACAAACAGTATATTATACCATGTGTAAGTAAACTTAAACAAACTCAGAACCAGAGCAGTAGCTAGAGAGGCATAGAGCAGCAGGAGTGGCCAAGGACGTCAAAGAACACAAATTTCAGTTTTTTATTAACATATATATATATATATATATATTTATATTGGTTTTTGGGCCACACCTGGCGTTGCTCAGGGGTTACTCCTGGCTGTCTGCTCAGAAATAGCTCCTGGCAGGCACGGGGGACCATATGGGACACCGGGATTCAAACCAACCACCTTTGGTCCTGGATCGGCTGCTTGCAAGGCAAACGCCGCTGTGCTATCTCTCCGGGCCCGCATATATATTTTTTTATTTAAACACCTTGATTACATACATGATTGTGTTTGGGTTTCAGTCATGTAAAGAACACCACTCATTACCAGTGCAATATTCCCATCACCAATGTCCCAAATCTCCCTCCTCCCCACCTGACTCCCGCCTGTACTCTAGACAGGCTTTCTATTTCCCTCATACATTCTCATTATTAGGATAGTTCAAAATGTAGTTATTTCTCTAACTAAACTCATCCCTGTTTGTGGTGAGCTTCATGAGGTGAGCTGTAACTTCCAGCCCTTCTCTTTTGTGTCTGAAAATTATTATTGCAAGAATGTCTTTCATTTTTCTTAAAACCCATAGATGAGTGAGACCATTCTGTGTTTCTCTCTCTCTCTCTCTCTCTCTCTCTCTCTCTCTCTCTCTCTCTCTCTCTCTCTCTCTCTCTGACTTATTTCACTCAGCATAATAGATTCCATGTACATCCATATATAGGAAAATTTCATGACCTCATCTCTCCTGAAAGCTTCATAATATTCCATTGTGTATATGTACCACAGTTTTTTAGCCATTCATCTGTTGAAGAGTATAACTGCACTCTGCAAGCAAGTGAAAGCAAAGATTAACAGGTGGGAATATATTAAACTGAGAAGCTTCTGCACCTCAAAGGAAATAGCGCCCAGGATACAAGAGCCACCCACTGCCTGGGAGAAACTATTTACCCAATACCCATCAGATAAGGGGCTAATCTCCAAAATATACAAGGCACTGACAGAACTTTACAAGAAAAAAACATCTAATCCCATCAAAAAATGGGGAGAAGAAATGGACAGACACTTTGACAAAGAAGAAATACAAATGGCCAAAAGACACATGAAAAAATGCTCCACATCACTAATCATCAGGGAGATGCAAATCAAAACAACTATGTGGTACCACCTCACACCCCAGAGATTGGCACACATCACAAAGAATGAGAACAAGCAGTGTTGGCAGGGATGTGGACAAACTCCAGTTTTAAGAAAAGTAAGATTGGGGAATGCTTAGAGTAAGGTGCAATGTGGTGACCTTGGGTAGCAACACTATAACTGCTTACTAAGAGAATAGACATTGAAAAGCCTAACTACCAGAACTAAATTCTATTTATATACGTTTATAAATGTGCTATCCTATTTTATTGTGGTCATTTCACAATACCAGGTCCTGCTGTCAACATCAATGCACACAATATTGTGTCAAATATATATATATAAACAGACATGCCTGGGATTGAGTTAATCACATGAGATTTTTTTGGTGTCCCAGTGCCTAGGAGTTGCTCTCATAGTATGCTCTATTGTAGCAACATATCATGTCTAAGAAGAAATGAACATACCTTTATGAAGTGATGCTGATGACAAGGGACACTCAGTGTTGGACAATTAGCATCAGATGAGCTGTTGGATACAGAGTTGGCCACATCTTCAATTTGTAAAAAAAAATGTGCAGTCTCTAAAAAGCATGAGTGAAGCACAACATAAGTCTGTAAATATACAAATGTATGTAATTTATAAAATTTGTATATAAATTTATAAAAAACAAGTTTACAGGCCTGTAAATATGCAGAGTGGCTTAGATTTGTATATATTAGCTACTATATTGACATGTCTGAGTCCTAAATCAATACACATATGCCTACTGAAGTTTCTCTTCATTTCATTATTAGGTGGAAGTTGTGGGGAGGACCATACTCAGTGGTGCTCCGTATCTATTCTTGAGTTTGTGCTTAGAAGACTATATAAAGTGTCCGTGATAGAAATGGGATTCATGCATGCATGGCAGTGCCTTACAACCTCTCTGCTCCCTCTTATTGATTTGGTTTTTGTACTATATCCAGTGATATTCATGACTTATTCCTGGCTTTGCACTGGGAATCAATTCTGCTGAAGTTCAGTGGATAATATGAGGTGTCAAGTATTGAACCCGGGTCAGGGCCTTATCTAGTGTACTATTTCTCTGCCACACCCAGTTCTGTTTTTATTAAGAAATACTTCTTTTTTTTTTTTTTTTAGTTTTTGGGCCACACCCAGTGATGCTCAGGGGCTACTCCTGGCTATGCGCTCAGAAATCATTCCTGGCTTGGGGAACCATATGGGATAGCAGGGGATCAAACCGCAATCCGCCTTACTGTTTGCGCTACTGATACTTCTTGAACTCAACTTGCCTATAAAATTACCTTAAAACTCTTTGTATCTCAGTACAAGACCAGATCTACTTGGAACCAGACATGAAGCATGCTGTGAACCAATTAATTTATTGGGCACATAGACTATCATCTATACAAATGTGACTAGACTAACATTTTTAGGTATTTAATTCTTTGTGATCTCATGTTCTTTGCTGGGCTGTACTTATATGTCTGCACATGTGGGGGGTTTGTGTATGCACATGCATTTAAATGCATGTGTCTATGGTTTTCTGTAAGTATACAAATATGTAGAATTTGCATGCATGATTATATGTGTACATATTCACCATTTTTGTGCACAAGGTGAATCTGTGTGCACTTGCACACACAAAATAATACAAGGGGAGTTTGGCAGAGAGCAATTTGGGGGATAAGATATTTCAAAGAATATTAGCCTCTCCCCACTTGTTAGAGATGTAAGAGTATGCTAATGATTCAAAGATTTGATTGCTTCCCTTTCCCATTAGCATAACCCAGTAATAATGGTGATTTTAAGAATGTAACTTGGCAGATGACTGATTCATAATTTAGTCCAATCACTTACAGTATTTTCAAACAAAAACAATTAATAACAGTGGGAGATATTCTCCTTTGAAAATCAATCCATCCCAAAAAGAATGCCTTTCTCCATGGATTTTCATAATGATTTTTATTATGATTAGAATAAGCCACATCCTAAAGACCTAACTGAATAGCAGACCACAACAATGCCATCTGGGTTGGATGCATTACTGAAACACTTACTTAGCCCAGAGCAGAGGGTAGGGAGCCTAACTGCTATGGACAATGCTTCCTCAGAACTGACCACCAAAAGCAGGTTTCAGGGTCTAAAAAAGAGAGAACATTGCAAATCTCCTTGAGAGATCCCAAGAGAGTCAGCAGGGCTCTTGGCTAAATTGCTTCATGGCTCTAGTTGTAAGAGAAACCTGTAGTTTTCTTCCCAAAACTGTGTGTGTATTTGGGCATTGCTTCTTGAGCAGTAATTTCTGTTCTACACTGAAGCAGATTCAGTGCTGCATGTTACACTGAACTGACTTCCTGACTGCTCTTGTAAACTCGAGATAAACAGGACAAGCTATTGAGGAAGAATAGTCTCTGGACACAGGGTTAAAGTCCATGCACGGGGCAAGGATGGACAAACCTATTTGCTAAGGTGAATCTGAAAAATGGTTGACAAATTCTGCCTTTGCCTGCTAAATAAGTAAAGGTGAACAAAGAGTAAAGGATATTGTCATCCCACTTCTTTCTGAGAAGGAGCTAGAGCCGCATAAAGCTATTTGCTTAAACTGCAGGCTTGATTGAAAAACACACAGAGAAAAAGAAACAGGACCATCTGTCCCATCCTGGTTGTGGACAGGGAGAGAAGAAAGATCAGGTCAAGTGTTCTGAGAGAATGAAAGGAACCAAGGATTAAACCAACAATCAAGCAATAGGAGTGAATTCCTGCTTTCCAGGACCCTCCATCCTGCTTCGGGGTCTTGAACAAGTACATGTTTCAGACTGAGTCCCCTGTGTCCTGCAGCCTCTGGAAATGGAGAGAGGAACCTGGACCCATGATCTGTTACAGTCTGTAGTGCATTCTGCCAGGGCCTGGAGTCCTCTATTCCATTTCCTCAAAGCTCCCATGCAGGAGCCCACCTCTTGGTACTTCCTAGCATATAGGTCACACTGTAAGGAGCAAATGCGTCCTCAAAAACAGCCCATTTCCCATAAAAGATATACTTTCTGCCCATGAATTTGGGGCCACAAGAAATACAGAATAAGCTTGTTATGGCATTGCAGGCTTTCAGCTAAGAAAGTGGCAAGAACTGGAGCCAACTTTGAATCCAGAGTTATATGCAGGAGAATGGCAGGGAGATGGAAGGGGAGCAGCTCAAGGCCAGGAGGACACGAGTCTCTTGTCATTCTATGAACCAGGGCATTTTCTGAGTAACTATTCTGGAGTGGATCTGTTTAGGAACCATCTTTACTCTCAATTCATGAGTGCTGTGCTCCGTAGGCACCATGTTCAAAGCCAATCCAGACAGTGCCAAATGTCCATTCAAAGAAAAATCACCCAAATGCAGAAACACATGGCTGTCACTTTGCAGACAATTATATTCATTTGTATAGAATTCAACCAGCATCTTTCTATAAATTCTCCCTATACTGCCTCATATTGCCAAGGTCAAGGATACCAGTCACAAAGGAACACCAGTCAGAGCTGATGAAGATGAGGTTAAGGAGAGGTCAGTTGTTTCTGTTTGTTTGTTTGTTTGTTTGTTTGTTCTTAGAAAAACAGTTTAACATCTAATCCAAAACTGGGTGAGCACAGGCTGTACCTGTTCAGGATTAAAGGGAAAGGAGGTCAGATTTCATGGTTCCCTTTATCAGAAACTGACAGTTGTGGTTGGTAAAACCTGGTTCCCCAAGATCATACCTCTCCATGAAAAGCTGTGTGATTTCAACTTTTGTGGGGCTATAGAGCCCACCTCATCCAACTGAAGCTAGATTGAGTCTTAGGCCAGCTCCAGAGTGTATGATCCATGCTCACTCACCTCTTCCTTCTATCCAACACTGCTTCCTCTTCTTTATGACACTTATCTGAAAAGCACACCTCAAAAAACATCTGCTTAAAGCACCTATCTGGCCAGTACTTGCTACAGTATGATCCCTAGGACTGCCTCTGCACATTATGTATGATCCCAGAAGCTCTGCTATCTGCAATCCTTGATTTCCAGTCAACCTACAGCCAGGTGTGTGTAAGTAGTTCTATAAAAGCTGCGACCCAAGATGTTGCAACCAAGTGTCCATGCATGGCCAAGCATGTGTGTAAGGTCCTTGTCTTAGAACAAGAGAAAAGGACTGGGGTAGGGCAAAAATCTTCAAGCTCATCTCCATGCTGAAGTGTGCCTCCAAAGGACCCACCATGCAACTGACCAGACATAATTTCACTTACTATTTCAAGTGGAATAACGCTTGTTAAAGCAGTCTTCACTTGTTATTACCAAGGTCCCTCCATCACCACTTTCAGTCGCAAAGCCTCAATCTTCACCAAAAAGTCACTGCAGTTTCAACACACCTGATCCTCCCCTACAAAATCTTGGTGGTGCAGTTCCCTTGCCTGGCTGTACTTTCTTTCAGCTTGCCCCTAAGGACTAGACCACAGTGCTATCTGCTCTGCACTACCTCTGGGCCCTCCAAAATGTCTTTGATGGTCACTGACAGGAAAGATGGTGCCCCACAGGGTAGCACAGGAACTCTAAAGGTCCTCAGGGCCAGCTACATACAGGTGGGCTTTTCACTGCTGCTTCCTTCTAATTTTAACCAAAATGTTTTCCCTTAATGTCTGTCCTCTGGAAATAGCTGGTTGGTCTTTTGCTAGTATCTCCCTGTGTCTGCTCTAAGCCCTTGGAGCAGAGCTACAGGATCAGGAGGGAAGAGGCCAGGACAGCAGGCAGGAGGGTCCTGGAGTCAAAGGCCTCCAGGGGCTTCTTCCTAATTGGTTACCCCACCTCCAGTGCTTGCAGCATGGCACCTTATTCAAGTTACACACTGGTACTTGGTAACTGTATGCCCTTTGTATTTGGGCATCTATCATTGGTCCCCAGAATTAGGGATGAGCCTTTTTGGAGTTTCATGAAACTGAAGGGCCAATTATGGAAAAATTCCACTGCTAAAATGAGTCTCCATCAGAACTAAGCACATGGCTTAACAATTGAGCACTTGCCTTGTATGTGTGAGTTCCTTAGTTCAATCTCCAGCAAGGTAAAACATAACACTGCAATGAGTACTTATCATTCTTAACTCTATACATAGACTTATCAATGGGAACACTGTGCCAAGGGCCTGTCTTTTGGCCTACCCATTGGCCAGCTCCGTCATCTCATATATATGACCCTTACTCCCTGGCAGGTTAGTCAAACATGAACACAGACCTCATTCATGGAAATAAAAGCAGATGAACTAGATGAAACTGACACTTTTCTTTGGTGCTAGTGAAACACACACACACACACACACACACACACACACACTCACACACACTTTACCACTTTCGTTTTCATCAAATTCTTCAGAGCCACCAAGAGGCTTAATTAAAATAAGTCCAAAACAAATCAGCAGCTGATAATATAACAGCACAAAGTTTCCTTGGGGGGTTGAAGAATTTGCCTTTTAAGCACCCTCTGTGGTCCATGCCCTCAACTCTTCATAAAGCTAAACTCAGCAGGGCTCCAGGTTTTAGACAACCCAAAGGTGTGACTCCACCTCAGATTTACGTGTAACTACCTACAAGACCTGCCCATTCCTGGGAGGGGTCTTGGGAAGGTTAGATAAGGCCTTTGATCCAGGGGATTAAGGTCTTGGCCAGCATGGAGAGGTAAGAGGAGGAGACATGGCTGGAAAAGCTAAAACACAGGGCAAGCTAAGGATAGCATGTGTAAATAAATGGTTAAGATTGACCACACATGTGGTGAATAGGGTATGAATAAAGCTGATACTTCCTGAAGCCAGCTTGTGAGTAAGATTTCTACCTGTCGCTCTCATGAACCTCCAGACCCGCCGGCTGAAGGGGATTGCAGATCCACGTGGCCTGGGATGGCAGAGAAAGGTTTCTCCATCTATCCATCTCCATCCAGCTCCATCATAAGGGCTGTAATACTACACAAAGGGACAACTGAGAATCAGGACAGTGTGGGAGGAGGTAATGGGGATGCTGTATCAGCTTCACTGACATTCATTCTTCATAAAATATTTCAAGCAAAGCTCACTTGAAAGTTAACTAGTGCCTCAGAGTCTGTGCAGTTAACCAGACTGAACACCTGGGCTCCAAACACATCTGTAAAGATACAACCAGCACTACTGGTCTCAAGCCAGCCTTACTACCTTCAGTCAACTGAGAGGATGAGGACCTACTACCCCAATTTCAATTAAAATGATGAGACCACCTGACCTGCAAAAATGAACCCAGATGCCTAGAACATTAGCTGTGAGAGACTGTGATCATCTTGCTTTCTAGTGTATAAATATGTTTCCTTGTTGAATCTTCCATTTCCTGAAATACTGTTAACTAACACACATGTAGCTGATCTTAGGGCAAGAATGAAGCAACTGGCAAGATGACTGTCCCCCTCACCCACCTCTTCAGTCCAATATTTCTCTTCCCTCCCCCTTTAATTCTAGCATATATAGTCAGTGCTTACTATCAGACTTTGCCAACAATTTTCCAGTCATTTGGTTGCCTTATTTTGCTTTTTCTTTTGCTAGAACGATTCATGAAACAATTATCTTCTGAGTTCTCCCCTAGTGACTTTATGGGTAATGATTTAATATCTAGTATAATCTTTGTTCTGTTTCTGTCTCCCACCTGGCTCTTCCCAGTTCTTCCCAAGGCTTGCTTCTCCTCCAGCACTATCAGCCAAACTTTCAGCTTTCAGCTCTGCTGCCTCTTCTAACATTCTCTATTGTTCATCTTTCTCTCAGAGTCTGATGCTCCTAAGCTCCCTGAGAAGCTGGGCACTACTAATTCAACTCCCCAGCTCCCAGCTCCATTCCCACATAGATCTGCTTCAAACTGCTAATTACTATTATACAATATTGGGGTTGTCTTGTGTCTGATGGCTTATGGCAAGTGGTGCTTGTATTCATGCTATATGATTCTCTTTGTTGTTTTTTTCTCTGGAGAAGGAAGAAATAGATACTGAGTTAATGCTCCACTTGCACCAGAAGTTCTTGCCAACAGTTCAGGAGGAAGCCTAGTGCCAGCAAGACCCGTGAGCCATCTCTATTAAAGACAGATGCCAAAACAATCCACTTCCCTCTTGGCAGGCAGGAATGTGAGTTATCCAGAGAAGAAGTCATTCCGAGGAGGAGGCAGACGGACAAGGAGACTTAGAATGAGATCAAGGAGCTGACTCAACAGAATGTGAGGAGGGAGAGGGAGAGAGTGGTACTTTATTACTTAAAAACTATTTTAATTTGCAGACCATTCCCTCCCCTGAAGCATACGCTCTTCACTCAGGCTCTTTTCTAGCAACACTTCACCCTTGCTCAGAATCAGAAAGAATGATCCCAGATGAACTTTCATGGCTCCTGGCCTACTCATCTGACTTCTCTGACCAGTGTGCCCTTGCTTCTCTGACCAGTACTTGTAAGTAAATATTTATCAGTATTACATAAATGTCACATGTACAAGCTCACAATTGTGCACCTATATACAGACATTACACTCGCCACCCAAAGTCTAGATTCCCTTTCCACTTATAGACATTGATCAATAGTCTCCTTGGCCCATGGCAACCTCTTCCATCTGCAACTGTTTCCTCCCAGGCAAATGTGTCAACACTTCACTTTATTCCTGCTTCTCTTGAGTCATCCATTTCTATTTCCTTGGGTCTTCCCAAAGTTTCTCACTAGCATGCCTGTGTTAAACCCTTTATATCCTTTTACTTTCATACTCAATAGCTCAGTCTGGCTTCAGGGTCTACTGTACTGATTTTATCCCCCACTTCTCAATGTCTATCATGGCCAGGTTATTAGTGAGAACTCTTTGAAAAAGAGATTGGTGATGCTTGCCAACATTTATGTTTCCTTCTTCTCTTCAGGAAGGTACTAGATTTTATTTTCTAGTTGCTCTTGAAGTTGGTGATTAAAGGAGTGATGAAGGCAAAATCATGTGACCAGTCCCAGGCCTTACTCATCAAAACTAAGAAATCTCATTTCCATACTGATGTTTCCACTCCCCTCACCTAGCTGAATGGAAATCAAAGAAGTCTTACAGAGTCACGCTGACTGAAGACTAGAGCAAGACACACTTTTATATTAAGTCACTGATATTTGAGAATTGTTTTATACCAATCATGATGAATAAATTTTCATGTTTTATAGATTACCTTATTATAATCTAAAATGCATATGTGCTTTTTTCCAAAAATACCATTCAGGTTCTTTCAAATCCATTAGGCTAGACTACTCTTTCTTATTAATAATAATAGTACATTGGCATATTATAATAATAATAGATATGGCATGGAAGTAGGACATTTGCCTTGCATGCAGAAGGAAAGTTGTTCGAATCACAGCATTCCATATGGTCCCCCAAGCCTGCCAGGAAAGATTTCTGAGCATAGAGCCAAAAGTAACCCCTGAGCGCTGCTGGGTGTGACCCAAAAACCAAAAAAAAAAAGTAATAATATATAATAAATATTATATATTTAATAATAATAGTATAAGATTATACTATTTATTATATTATAATATAATAATCCTCTGTGTAATGTGTACATGTAAATATATAACTACATTTTATTTTGATAAGTATTAATTTCCACTGTATTTTAGTCAAGTTACCACAAATGAGCAATTCATTGTTTCCAGACTTTTACTAATAATGTTGCTTCAAACAATCCCTTTGCATGTTTTTGTGGATGGATACTGGCACGACTATTATTTTGAAACCTGAAAACACTGGCTTCCCTAGACTTCTCTAACTTAACACTAGTTCCAGTTCACCTTGAAAGTAATCTCCACCAGTTCAGTGTTTACACTGTCACTTCTCTATTACCTTGAGATCACAGTCTTAGCTCTGACACCTACCACCCACCACCTCACTTTTTTCTCTCAATCATACTGATTTGGGAATCCTGGATTAAATGATTTTTGGCTTTCAGCTCCTCATGAAATATTGCAAGTTTCCCAGAGGTAAACAAATTTTGAACTTTTCTCTAACTTATAGTCTCCACATACCCCTCTCCTATTCTCAGAGAGCACCTTGTATGATTTGTATGTGAAACATAATAGAGAAGTCTGTTCATTTTAGCACATTTGGTACTCACATTGGGGAGGGAAGGCAAGAATTGCTTCAGCAATGATAAGAATGTCTGAAAGCTACTCCCAATTGCATTCTAAGATCAACTGGACCAGTGAGCTGAATCTAGGGCTAATGATGTGGTCCATGATGTGGTCCAGCTCCTGCCCCAGGGTGCCATGAAGGACAGGGCCATATAGTGGGGCTGAAATAAGCTTATAGTACCAACGATTGAATTTGAGCTCTCACATGTGTCAGGCATATGGTTTAGCCCTCTGAACTGGCTCCCTGCTGGCCCCTATTTTCACAATTTAACAAGGTAAATTTATGTCTCCAAGACAGTCAGATCTCCACTTTACCCTTAAGGATCATAATCTTAACAGCAATGGAAAATTATTATTCCCAGGCTTTTCTGGAGAACACAGTGTACAATTCCAAAATAAAATATTGTAACTTTAGGCAACTTGAATCGAAAGATAAGTAGAAGAGGATAAGAATGTATAATTACATACAATAGGCCATCAGTGTCTATCTTTTGCCTGCTATATTGAACCATAATTCAAAAATTATTATAAAAAATGCTGTCCAACTGTGTCCATATGTTATCAGATCATCTTCTCCATTAAAATTCAACTAGCTAACACATATTTAAAAGCTAAATGGATTTCCAATGGCACTGAAAAACATGACATCTTTTTTTTTAATTAGGGAGAATAATAGAGAGGGCCAGGGGGGCTGGTCATTTGATTATTTGTTCTTAATTCCATATCCTTTTTCCTTACTTTGAATAACAGGAAGTGACTTAAACTTCTTAAATTCCAGGAGTAACAAGGAGCTACTTAAATTCCTTAAACTTCTTAAATCCTACTTAAATTTCAGTCCAGTGGAATCTGGGAATTTGGGCTTAATGCAAGGGATTAGTGGAAAGATAAAAGGAGATGGGAAGAAACCAGAATATCTTCCTTTTTCTATAGAGGGCACTTCCTGCAGAATTCTGCTTTCCAGGATTGTCTGCCTATCCTTCAGGCACCTTCTTCACTTGATAGTTCTTTTAAGGTCTCTTACTGAATGGCCCTGAATCTGGATTCTGCTCATCAAACTCCAGGACTAAAAGTGGTTTTATTCTGAGGCTAATATTTGGGGCACACTCGTCCCTATTTGAGTCTTTCCTACTCCCTGTTCTACCCAGTTCGTTTGAATGTTGCCCTGTATATAAGGGTCCCTTTTACTAACCAGATCAAGGCTATAACAACAGAAAATGGAGCTGATGATATATTTTAAGATATTAATATAATTTTATCACTACCATTAGTTCAATGAAGTTAAGGCTCAGAAATGGTACAAAAACACCTAAAAGTTGACTAAGAATTATATATATATATATATATATATATATATATATATATATATATATCAGCATAGCACTGATTTAGGATGGCCATTATTTGTACTTTGGTATGTTCCATTAATATAGCCTAAATCATAACATTAAAATAAATAGAGACCATATCAAGAATATAATTAGTGAAGAATATAAAGCCTATATACCTCAGAACTTGAGACAGAATGCTTTTAAGACAACTCTAATGCTGTGTTTTTATTACTTGAAGGGTTTAGGACATTGTTTCTAAAATGTTACTTTACTTTTTTCTTTCCTGTTAAGGGAATATCTATCTTTTTTTTTGTTTTTTGGTTTTTGGTTTTTTGGGGCCACATCTGGTAATGCTCAGGGGTTACTCCTGGCTATGTGCTCAGAAATCACAGCTGGCTTGGGGGACCATATGGGATGCCAGGGGATTGAACCATGGTCTGTCCTGGGTCAGGCACATGCAAGGCAAATGCCCTACCTCTGCGCCATTGCTCCTGTCTCAATATTTATCTTTTTTATAAAGGGAATATTACCCTTTTATATACCTATTTTGTTTTTATAAGGCTTACTCTCTGAGTATAACCGGACTTAACATATAGCTAGTTGAAATTCAGTAAGCAAATACTTTTATTTTGTCATTAAACTATCTTACTAATTTTAGATTCTAGAGTTAAGAATATGATTTAAATGCACAGAAGGAACCATGTCTGTGTGAATCATAAGCATTTCTCACTCTAATATTCTTTGAGTGGAAGTAAATGATGTCATCTTTATTAAATATGAAGACATAATTCAGATATTCTAAGCAAGGTATTTTTATGGTGTGAAGAGGAGATGAGTATCAAACTTTCTTCAGAGCAGTTAGAGTTGATAAATGGAAAGGGCTTTCCCACTGGAGAAGACATTGCTGTTACCCCAAATATCTCTAGGTTTCCATTATGTCCTTATCTTTGTGTTATTAGGTGAGGCCATGTGACTAGATATTGCAAACAAGTCTGGAGAAAAGGATATATGTGATGCTGTCTGAACAAAGCCCAGGAATGGCTGAACAGATAGGCAGGGCATTATTGGCAGGAAAACAATGTCCAAAAGCTTCAAAGAGAGGAAGAAGAGGACCTAGTTTTATGCCCAAAAGGGATCATAATGTAACAACTTATACATATTCTAATAATTTTTCAGGAAACTCTTACATGAAGAAGAGTCATCATGAGCAAATGAGGAACAAAACATGTACATACATGCACATAAGTAAAGAATAAATGCCAAGAGTGTGTGTTTTAGTATAAATGAAGAAGACTAGAACTGAAAGGATCTGCTGATGCATTGCAGGTGCTGGAGACAGGGGTCAGGGGGCTTATTATGTTTTACTTTTTGTTTTAATTGCTAAGTTCTGTGATTTAGAATACTGTTACTGAGGCTTTTCCATCCACATAATTCCAACACCACTCCTACCATTAGTGTACCCAGTGTTATTAGTAGGAAAGTGTTCAAGGTTCTGCTTTGGTATCATCAGGACTCTTAAACAATGAGAGTTCTAAATTTTCAAGGGTGAGAAAAATCTAAATTACAGAAATCTTTGACAGTACCTTAAGGGCTAAAGTAAGCCCCATTCTTCCAGTAGCAGTGTTATTGGCTGCTGCTAGGGTTCAAGGAATTAGTTCCTGGCATTCAAGTGCTTGCCTTTGATCCCATGACCCCAGTGCAGGTATGGTCCCCTGAGCACTAAAGGGGTCACTCCTGAGTACAGAGCCAAGAGTAACTCCTGTGCACTACTGGGTATGGCACAAACACAGAACTACAAAGCATGCAACACACACACACACACACACACACACACACACACACACATTACTAGTTGGGCCCCTGAATGATCTTGGTGAAAATATAGCATGAGGAACATACTTTGTTGTAATAAACCCCTGATATTTGGGGCTATTTCTTATATACCATAAATTATATTCCATAAGTTATATATCATAACTTATTTCTTATATGCCATAACTTAGTCTAATTTGTAAATTTTAGAATTTAGAAAAAAGAAACAGTCTAAAGATTATTATTCTAAGAATCATAAAAGTTACCTTACACTGAAAATTATTTTTGCTGTCTAATTCCTTATGCACTGTAATACATGAAAAAGCCTTTTGTGCTAATAGAAAAAAAAAGCCCTGTGGGCCTATCTTCAAAAAAAGAGGAAAAGAAGGAGTGGGAAGTCTATAAAAAATGTAAAGAAAAGCTTTGAAGTGAAATTGCCTATTTAAAGATGACAAGATTTTATATGCAGAAAACTCCCAAAACTACATAAACACCTGGTAGGTATTAATACTAAAATCAATAATTTCAAGATAACAGTTAACACACAAAAATAATGTTTCTATATACTGAGTTATCTTACAAATAAAGAAAATATGATTTACAATAGGAAAAACTTAGAATAAAATTAACTAAGTGAAATAGCTCTACATTAGATAGCTGATAAGAAATAGCTCTAAAATAGATGCCGATAAGAAAAATCAATTAAGACAACTAAATGAAGGGGTATTCCATGTTTAAATAATGATATCAGTAAAATGTCTACATATATATGCCATTGCTATCAAGATTCCAATGGTATTCTTAATAGTAATAGGAAAAAATTCTTAAATTTACATGGAACCATAAAAGATTACAAATAGCCAAAGCAAACTAAAGAGAGGAGAAAACAGGAGACACTGACTTCTAACTACATTTTATAGTCATAGTTATCATAAAAAGGATAGCACTGTCATAAGAAAGACAGGTGGATAAACTAAAAAGAACATAAAAAGATGATTTAAATAATGACTATTATGAGAACAATTTAGAACTAATTTAGAATAACAAAAGACTAACATGATTTCTTCAATAAATAGTATTAAGAAAGCAGACATTCTTATTTTAAAAAAAGAACTAAACTACTATTTTATATTACTCACAAAAAATAACTCAAAATTGATGACAAGCTTACATATAAGACTAGATAAACAAATTTCTAGAACAAAATGTAGGTTCTTTTATTTAGCCTAAATGATATGATTATTCTAACTTCCTATTTCTCATCCCTACCTTACCCATTTTAGTAACCCAGAACCAAACCACAACATAAAATTATTATTAGTTTCAATTAAACATTTCCCCAAACTTAACATTCATATATAACCTTGAAAATAATAAAACTCTGGGACTGAAGTAATAGCACAGCAGAAGGGCATTTGCTTTGTATTTGGCTGACCCAGGACCAGCCTTAGTTCAATCTCTGGCATCCCATATGGCCCCCCCAAGTCAGAAGCGCATAGCCAAGAGTAACCCCTGAGTATCACCAGGTGCGGCCCAAAAACAAACAAACAAAAATAAAGAAAATAGTAAATTTCTATCTAGTACCTATTCTTATAGTAAACCAGACACAACCCTCACACAAATTTAGCTAATAGCCTCAATTAAACAATCACCCTAAATCTAACTTTCATTTTGAACTTGAAAAATAGCCAAGCATATATCATAATTCTAGCAGAATAATCATCCTAACCCAACCTAGTACCAATTTCCAACGGAAATCAAGAACTAAACTTCAGCCTAATATTACCTATTACTTATAACAGAACCCTATCCCTAACACATTCTTAATCTTCTAGTAATTCATATTCAAACCTCACCTAAGGTCACATATTAAGCTTAATTTAAATTTTCCCCTATATTTAATGTCCTTTTTAAATGTACAAATAGCCAAACTGACACTATTACTCTAAAATCACCCCCAACAGGGGCCAGAGAGATAGCATGAGGTAAAGCGTTTGTCTTGCATGCAGAAGGTCATTGGTTCAAATCCCGACATCCCATATGATCCCCTCGAGCCTATCAGGAGTGACTTCTGAGCATGGAGCCAGGAGTGATCCCTGAGCGCTGCCGGGTGTGACCTAAAAACCAAATAAAATAAAATAAAATAAAATCGCCCCAATAATGGTTGTGATTAGAGTTGTATATCCCTAATCTTTACAGTAACTAAACCTGAGGTCTAGTACATATCCTTATAGTAACCCAAATCCCAGCCTCAGCACAGGAGAGTCTTGAAATTAGTCTTGGCAACACTTTTTATATGACTCCTAAAGTGCAAGCAATAAAATATAAACAAGTAGGATAATTCCACAGTAAAAGTCTTCTACACATCCAAAAAAATGAATAAAATAAAAATACACTATACAGTTCTTATAAACATGTGAACAGATGGTTCATCAGCTCACAAGCCCACCATCGTCCAACTTCCAGTGTTTTTGTTTAATAAAGCTCCTCTCTGCCCTCTCAATGTGTCTCTGATGTCTCTTGATGGCTGACTGACCTATCAACAGCAGTAGAACCAGACTTCTGTTACCACACTCAGAATAAAATTTTTGGCCACATGAATTTAATTATATTCAGTAACCAAAGATACCATTAAAAATTTGTGTACCTAAAAATAAAAAATCTATTTACAAATAGATAAATAATATACTAATTTATATAATTTATCACAAATAAAATAACATATCACAATGTATAAACCATTAGAGATAATAAAACATTTGAATTGAGTAAAGTTATAATACGTAAAATGGAAATATGAAATACTTAAAAGTAGTCCTTTGAGAGAAATTATCTTTATACATTGTATATGTATATGAAGTATATTGCATAAGAAATATATACATGAATTTCACAATTCTAATGACCAAAATTATATTTCTCATGTTTTATCTATATCCACATTTGTCCGATAACTTCCCAAAGAGCTGGAATTACCAAATATTAAGTGTTGAATATCTCTACTATGTTAATGAGGTAATTTCATTCCTTTGATGTTCTGTTTTATGGCCACTCCCTGAAGTGCTCAGGGTTTGCTCCTAGCTCTATATTCAGATTAAGCCTGGTAGTGCCTGGGGGATTATATGCAGTGCCAGGGACAGAATCTGAATTGTCTACTGAATTACAAGGGAAGAGCCTGAGCTATTGTGCTTTTATAAAGGTCTGTTATCTTTTATGTTTTGATTTTGTTTTGGGGATAATCCTGGTAGTGCTCAGGGGTATTACTCCTCGTTCTGAATTGAATTACCACTCTTGGTGGGCCCAATCAGAGGACCGTATGGTACTTCAGGATCAGGTCAAGTCAGTCAAGTGTAAGGCAAATGCCCTACCCACTATACTAATGCTCTGGCCCAAACCAGAGCAATAGTTTATAAAAGACCCAACTAACTTTTATGAACAGCATGCGGGATTGGTTGTCAAGAACACCAGCATGAATAGAGGGCAGAACTTACAGTCCTATCCATTACATCTCCTCCCTGCTTTCATGGCAAGAAGAATGGGGTTAGCAGTAGGTCTAGTTACCTATGGACCTTTCATTTCCTTGAAATGATGCTGTTAAGTCTGGAACTCTGGATCCACTACCCAAAAGACCATTAGGGAGATAGCTCAGTAATATAAAATACAAGGGAGTTTATTTTTCTGAGAAATGAGGACCCCAAGAGAGGCTCACAGGCCATATTTAAAGGGTACCTAGGGCTCAGTCCAGGGAATTCTTGTCTCTGGGTTTTAATCTTTTAAAATTATTGGTCCTTAGTACAAGGTTGCATCAGCCAAACAACTAGGATTGGTTGTAGTTCAAATGTAGCATCAAACAGATGGCTGTGTGGGCTGCAAGCCTCCAGATCCAGGGTGCAGTGTCATCTGGCTATCTGTCCGTTGCTGCAGACCCGGGGTGCAGTTGTCATCTGGCTGAGTGTCAGCTGCTGTTTAGCCTTATATGGATGTATTTCCTGACATTTATCCCTATGGTCTGGTTCCAAGAACTGGCTGTTCTTCTGGGCCTCGTCTTTGTACCTTAAAACTAGAGTCTATCATGGCTGTTTGGCTCACAGCAAAGCCAGGGTAACAGGGTTACAGGTTAAACTCCTTATGCAAGCAGAGTACAGAAATCAAAGCAATGTTATCTCAAAAGGCACAACATATTCTAACATCAACATTTAGGTTACAATTAATTCTAAATCTTAGGTCCTAACAATGCCTCTACAAACATCAAGAGCTGGATTGAGAAGATCGCTAAAGGTTAAAGTATATGCATGAGGTAACAAAAATGAGTGACTCCCTATAAACCTATTTTAGGGTGTGTAGGAGGCACACCTAGAGGTACTCAAGGTTTATTCCTGGCACTGTAATAAGGGAACACTCCTGATATAATTGGGGGATTCCAAGGGGTGCGAGGGATTGAATCCATGTTAGCTGCATGCAGGGCAAAGACCAACCTGCTGTGCTATCTCTTTAGCCCCTAATGTGTGTGTGTGTTTTTATATATGTATGTCAGTATAGATAGATAGGTAGATATTACAATAATGTATTTCTACATACTTTAATCCAAGAAAGCTTCAGAGAGCTTCATCATTGATGAACACATGGAGCTTTGGAGGAAAATGGCACATCTGGAGGGAAATAACACCTCTGAAAGGAGGACACAATCCTAGACTTTTCCCAGACCTTGTAAAAGTCAGCTCAATCTCATCTCTGATGGACACCTGAAATCTGAGCAGGGGATCTTGGAAAGCTCCCAGCTTTGATCCCTGGTACTGTGGTCACCATCTGATGCAGCCTTTGGAGATTGTCAGTTAACCTGTGGCACCTGAAGTGACTGTCAGATAGAAAGTGTCATAATGAATGACACTGCTTCTTGGTATGGGAAAACATCCGTGGTTTCCACTTATCCACGGGAACTGGAACTGAGACCTCCACAACACTTGCTTATTATATAAGAGAGATAACATGTCAGTAATATAAATTTAATACACTAATCTAAAAAAGAAAAGCAGGCCAGATCTGTGTGAATTTGAAGGAATAAAAAAATACTGAGTAAAAAACAGAGAACACAGACTCAAATTCTTCCTTATAAAATAAAATTTATTTTCCTTATAAAATAAAATGTATTAAACTACCACCTCTGATCCACAAAAAATAAAAAAATAGATCTTTCAAATATCAGAAAAATGAGAATATAATAGACTTCATACTGTCAGTGTCCAGAATAGAAGGATGAGACCACACAACTGGAATAAAGTTTATTAATTTAATTGGTCTGCCAACAAAGTCCCACACTGGCCAGCCAGGGCCATCCCCCAGAGAAGATGAGCGATACCAAAGTCATGAAAAAGATTATATAAAGAAAGGATATAGAGAGTTTCCAGCTTTCTGATGATCCTTAAAATGATTGGCTATTTTTTGTGGCTCCCTTGTCCTTCCCTGATAGGCTACTTGACATGGGACTATCTTGGGAGAGGATCTATGAAAATAGGCTTGTGAAGACCTAGCATATGGTTTACACCAGGAGTCTCAAACTCAATTTACCTGGGGGCCACAGGAGGCAAAGTCAGGGTGAGGCAGGGCCGCATAAGGGATTTCATAAAAAAAAAAAAGTCCTCAAACGTCATTACTAACAGTTTTAATTATTCTGAACATGAATAGAACATTGAGTAAAGATCATGAACAGTTCTTCTGAACATGGCATCTTCTGTCTATTCCTTGCTGCCAGAGACTTGACAGTGCTTCTTCTCACAAATCTGAACCACATTTGGCTTTAGAGAAGAAGCAGTTGAGACCCTCAGTATGGCTTGAAGATTATCATCATTAAGTCTAAACCTGCACTTTGACTTATTGAAGTTCAATGTGAACAATAACTTTTCACACAAATACGTGCTCCCAAAAAGGCACATGGTGCGCTTGAATATTGGGGAAAACTCAGGGAAGCTGGGGGGCATTTCTCTCAAAACTGGCCCATGCATGTCTACTTTTCCACTAATCTCGCTGATCTTGGCTTTGACATCAGAGTTGCATTGCAGATCAATAAGCTCCATTTGAAGCACAGGAGGGGCATCTTACACATCAAAAGAAAAGGGGTCCACGAAAATTTGAAAAGTGGCTCTGTGCTTTTTTATTTATTTTTTTTTTTTTGGTTTTTGGGCCACACCCGTTTGACACTCAGGGGTTACTCCTGGCTATGTGCTCAGAAATCACCCCTGGCTTGGGAGGACCATATGGGACACCGGGGGATCGAACCGTGGTCCATCCGCTTGCAAGGCAGACACCTAACCTGTAGTGCCACCTTCCCGGCCCCGGCTCTGTGCTTTTTGAAGTCTGCAAATCTGTGATCAAATTCCTTCTCTAGCTTAAAAATAGCATCAACATAATTCTCACCACTGAATGGTATGCATGCATCCACAAGTTCCTTGCATGCTGGGAAATGGCAAAGGTTTGTCTAAGAGAGCTGGGACTTCCATAACACAAGTTTTGTGGAGAATGCTCTCACGTTGTCATAGGCAGCACCGATAAGCTGCCACCAGTCCATTTTTCCTCCCTGTCATTGATGGTGCTCCATCGGTTATTATTCCAAAAACCTCTTCCATGGCAAACCTGCAGACTTAATGGCATCACACAGATGCTGAAACATCTCATTAGCGGTGGTCTGACCATGCACTAGAATTATTGTAAGCAGCTCCTCTGTCAATTTAAAATTGCAATCAACACCACAGACATAAATTGTGAGCTGCGCAGTGTCTGTTATATCTGTGCCCTCGTCAAGAGCAACTGAGTATGCCTCAAAACATTTGGCTTTCTCACACAGTTGATGATAAATGTCACTTGACATGTCAGAAATACGCTCTGCCACAGTGTTGGCAGAAAAGCTGATTTTGCTAAACTGACCTTTCTTTTCCAGAGAGATAATACTTGCAGCCTGTAACATGCATTTTTTTTAACAAACTCTCCTTCTGTGAATGGTTTCCCTGCCTTAGCAATCATCTCACTAACCATGTAATTAGCTTCAACTGATGCAACACTCTCCTTGGTTGCTTTCTTGAAGAAATCTTGTTGCCTCATTAGACATGCTTTAAGACTGGCAACCCGCTTGGCTCTCTCATTTCCTTGATATTTTGCACATTCCTCAGCATTTTTAGTTGAATAATGGCATTTCAAGTTATATTCCTTGTGCACTGCAACTTTCTCTGACCAAATAAGACATGTGGGGATGCCTCTGTGCTCAACAAAGAAATACTGCATCTTCCACTTTTCCTGAAATTGTCTGTGCTCGTCATCAATCTTTCTCTTCACTGCAGGCTTTGATGAACTCATGATGAAGGTATGACAAAATCTAATTCTGTAATAAACTTCTCTCCCTTCTCTCCCTTATGCCTTCGATAATGCAAGGGACAGCATAATGCAAGGGACAGCGGGCAGGAGCAGTGGAAATGAGTTCTGTGCTAGGTGCAAAGTATTCACAATTATTCACTTACCAAATATTCACAATAAAATATCGCATTAGTAAGATAAAAATCGCATAAGCATTTGCATACCCCAAACAGAACTGCTCAGGGTATGCGAATGTTTTTTTTTTTTAAGTCTTTTTTTGGGTTTTTTTTTTTGTTTTTTGTTTTTTTTTTTTGGATTTTGGGACACACCTGGCAGTGCTCAGGGGTTACTCCTGGCTAGCTGATCAGAAATAGCTCCTGGCAGGCACAGGGGACCATATGGGATGCTGGGATTTGAACCAACCACTTTAGGTCCTGAACTGGCTGCTTGCAAGTCAAATGCCACTGTGCTATCTCTCCAGCCCCAAGGGTACATGAATGTTTAATGCAATTTTTTCTTACTAATGCGATTTTTATTGCGATTATTCGGTAAGCAAATAATCGCGAATACTGCGATATTTGAAGACTGGCCGCAGGCCACAAAATGTTGTACGAAGGGCCGCAAACAGCCCGAGGGCCACGAGTTTGAGATTCCTGGTTTACACTATGTGGTGCTTACAAAATGGCGTCTCTCCCTGCTCAGAACCTAAAACGAAGCCTACCGTGTGGCCTTTACAAAATGGTGTCCCTCTTGTTCAGAATTCAAGTCCCAATAATAGCAAAATTTAGGTAAAACTCAAATAAATAAAAATTTCTCAAAATACAGAAATTACCTGAAATTGAAGTTACCAGGAACTGAAGTTACCAGGAACTGAAGTTATCAGACATAATCTCTGTACCACAGTGACAATACCATTTTGAGAAGAATATCTAGCATAATATGTTCATAATTTTGAGATAGCAGAGATTTCTGAAACAATGTCTCCAAAATGTAAATTATAACAAAAAGAAATGACTTTCTCATTCATCACAAGATGCTACTCAGTATGAAAAAGGTGATTCATACATGAGAAGTCTGCAATACATGGACTCATGAAAGGGTCCACATAAATCTATATACAATGATAAACCCAATAAAGGATGGGGAGAAAAAAAAACAGCAGAAAGCTGGTTTTTTTTTTGTTTGTTTGTTTTTAATTTATTTTTTTTTTTTGGTTTTTGGGCCACACCCTGTGACGCTCAGGGGTTACTCCTGGCTATGCACTCAGAAGTTGCTCCTGGCTTCTTGGGGGACCATATGGGACGCCGGGGGATCGAACCGAGGTTCGTCCTAGCTAGCGCAGGCAAGGCAGACACCTTACCTCCAGCGCCACCGCCCGGCCCCAGAAAGCTGTTTTTTAAAAACAAAGAAAGAGGGGCTGGGAAGGTGGCGCTAGAGGTAAGGTGTCTGCCTTACAAGTGCTAGCCAAGGAACGGACCGCGGTTCGATCCCCTGGCGTCCCATATGGTCCCCCCAAGCCAGGGGCAATTTCTGAGCACATAGCCAGGAGTAACCCCTGAGCATCAAACGGGTGTGGCCCAAAAACCAAAAAAAAAAAAAAAGAAAGAAAGAGCTGGACCCAGAAAACCCCACATGCCAGGATTTCTGCTCCTCTTCTACTGGCATGGCTGGGAATCTGGGCAGACAGCTGGCCAAAGGCCTCCTGGACTGACCACTTAGTACAAGAACTGAGATCCCCCCACGCCAGACTGGTCTTCAAGGCCATGTTTGGCAACTGAGTCTTGGGGGGATGGGGAGGAGGGAAACTCCTCCCTCATGCATTTTCAAACTGGAGAGGGAGGCTCCAGCTGGACCCAGATGACCCCACATGCCAGGATTCCTGCTTCTCTTCTACTGGTATGGCTGGGAATCTGGGCAGACATCTGGCCAAAGGCCTCTTGGGCTGATCACTTAGTCCAGGAGACCGAGATCCTCCCATGCCAGACTGGCCTTCAGGGCCACGTCTGGCAATTGGGCTCTAGGGGGAGGGGCGTGGAGGGAAACTCCTCCCCTATGCATACTGGACCCCCGGCAGTGATGTATTTTTTTACTAATACTCATTTTCAAAACCACGCTGCACCGGGAAATATACATTTAAAGCATTCTCTAAAAATGTTCTTTATTCTAGATAGTTCCTAGGAAAGGAAGCGGAATGCCAAAGATTTGAAGATAACACTCAAATAGTTCTTTAAAGTCAGTCTTTATGTGTACGTGACTTTCCATACTGACTCCAAGCCGAAACCATAAACAATTCATATATATATTGTATATAGCCCCTATCATGTATTGCCTCTCCCTATTCCTGTGTCTCTTCTACCCCCTCATTCTGAATACTCTTAAACAACATGAAGCAAATTATTTTGAGCAACCAAAACTCAATTTTTCTCCAAAGACCATCAGTTTCCATAAATATTGATAAAAAAGATTATCATGAAAAGTATTCTATTGTTAGATGGATGAGAAAAAGACTCCTAGGAATTACAGATATAAAAGGAACCACCATGTTGACATAAAATTATATATTATGAACATGATTTAAAAAGCAATGAGACAGTTCAAAGTAAGGAAGCAAGAAGGAGTCTCAAATCCCAGCACTTGACATTCACACAATGTTAACTGTTAATCTTGTTGCTTGTGTTATTTGGTCTCTGCCCTGCGCCCCACTTCCAATAGTTCTTTAAGTCAAACTCTGCTTTCTGTGAGCAAGCCCTTTTCTTACAAAGAAGACTGGGAAGATGTTTCTTTGTTCGTGAAGAAAGTGAGGGCAAATATTGACCTTCTCTGGAAATCATTAAATAAGAAGGGCTTTAAAATTAAATATTGAAAAGTTAAGTTTTCATTGTAATGATCCAGCTTTGGTTTTTTATTTTGTATTGTACAAAAAATTAATTGGTTCACAAAATAAAGATGAATTTATTGATCATCAAAATGCCTTTTAAAGTTCTATCCCAAATTGTGTTGAGATTTGCTAGACAGAAACTCAATGTAAGAATTTGGAATAGCAATACAAATTAGAATCCTCCAGAGAGAAAAAAATAAATGGATAAATTTCCATCATTAACCAATAATATCTATAGCCGGTAGAGGAGGCCTGACTAGGTGGAATCAGGACACACTTCTTAGTTTCCCCTCCTTTCACTCCAATCAAGGACCCTCAAAAAGTCAGAAGCAAATGAACTGAGTGGAGGAGACCCAGAAAATCATGAATTCCACCAGGATGAAAGAAGGTAAGTGAAGCACAGCACAGACCATGCAGAAATTGATCGAATTAGGGACAAAGGGCAACCAGGGGAGATTTCTATTATCTTAATGCACACTGGTGTCCCTTTGAAACACAGAAGCCATATGCTGCAATGATTTCACATATAATTACAGGAAAGCCAAGGTCACTGCTGAGGTGAACTCAGCACAGCTATTCTCTATAAGTGCTGCCAAGTTGGAAGGCATATTTCTTGTTTCCTCGGTTGTGTGCCCTTCCTTTCTTTCTTCACTCAAGACCCTCATATGAAAGAAGCTCTCTCCCATTATGATGCTGACTTCTTTTCCTCAAGCATAGATGCTCCAAAAAGATTTTCTGGGTTTTTGGAGGGGGAAAAAATCCTAAAAGAAATTCACTTCCCATCTAGTCAAGAGCAACCTGTGACATTTGTGACAGGCCTTCTGGGAACTGCTAAGATTACATGACTTCGTCCATCCATCTTGTGATCAATTCTGACCATTTTCCCCATTTTTCCTGAGAAGCTTAGGCATGTCTAAACCATGATTCTATTGAGCCAATTGAGGTTTGAGAGCTTCCTTAAATATGATCTACAGACCAAATCCCCACTTGGTTTATCATGCCCCACTTTTCCTGTATTCTCCCCAAGAGACAAAACACACAGAAGGCACTTCACCTGGAGGGCACAAAAAAGCATGAAGTCAGCATTTTGCTGACACCATTTGGAAAGCTAAGAAGCTGCACTACCCAGCAGGACTTAGATTAGCCAATCCATGGACTCTGGGAGAGTCCCCTGCCCACATCAGGCCCTCTCAGTCTTTGGTTCTCGGTGTAGTCAGCTTTTGTGACACTGACGCAAAACTTCCCTGCTTAGGTCTCTTCTCCAGAATACATAATCATCACACAGGTTGGTGGTTCTATGGCCTGAGTGTTAAACTGTGCCTCAGTTTCTTTATCTGAAAAATGAAAGCAATAACAATAATGCTCCTCCCTGGGTTGACTGGAGAGTTATAGAACAAAATAATAAATGTAGAAGAACTTAAGCTGTAAAGCATTTGGTTAATGATCAATAAATGCTGATAGTGTCATTATTACTCAGCCAGGGGAAAGGAATGGAATTAGTATGCATTCTTATATTTCCCAGGAAGAAAGGAGTTTGCAAAATCTATAATTTCTCCTTTCTTTCGTCTGTAACATTTTGCCAAAAAATAAGTGTCCCAACCTGTGTCCCTAGGGAGGCCACCAGGTCCACCAGTACTAGGTTGGGGATCAAATTTAGGATTCACTTGAGTTATCTCCCTGACCTCCCTTTCTCTTTCACTTTTTCAGAGTCCTCCTCTCTGCCTTCCCCAGTATTCATCCTTAAGTCTGAGTCAGCTACAATGAGCTTTCCATCTACCGACCATTATGGGGTCTGCATGGGAATGACATATTCTGACACTTAAATAGGCACCTAGGCACCCCATATGCCTGTGCTGTGCCCTCACTATGTCCCTCATATACAAAGGTCACCTCTGATCCCATCAGAATCAGTACTAGAGTTCACAGAAAGGATCTTCCTCAAATTTTTATCACTGACTACGCCATTGTTGTATGTCTGTGAGACAGTCCCTTATCCCATCACTACCTTTATTAACAAGCTTGCAGATACACCTAGTGGAGTGGCAGAAACCAGGAAACACCCCCAGGTGTCTGAGCAAGAATATGGCCACCTAGAGCTTGGTCATGTAGCTATGTCAGCACAGCACATGGTAGAGATTAAGTTCCTTGGAACAAAACGTGATCGGAGTGAGATCTGGATTGTGCCTCAGTCACTGTGGAATGTCATGCTAGGTTCTGAACACTGAGGATGCTGCTGCCCACCAAAACAGGCCATTCTGACACCATGATCTGTTTGAACAAATGGTTCCTGAGGAGGTGCAGCTGTGGGAAGATGTTCTGACCATCCCCACACACATTCTGCAAGCATAATTGCTGTAGCACCCCAACCATGAAGCTGCCATTCACCAGAGAGGGAAGTTGCACCAGAATGTGCCACCAATGAGTCTCTGCTGTTTCCTAGACCTCTTTTCACAGCCCACAACCCTCTGTACTGCCGCCTCCCCACATTCTTTGTGTGACAAAATGTCAAACTAGAAATCTTCAATAGGCCTTTATTTACCTTCTCAAAGCTCCCCAGAACACATGAAGCTCTAAAAAGAACATTGGCCTGCTCTGCTCCTGTTACCCTGCAGTGACAGTGCCCGGGAAGGAGGAACTTCAAAAGTGGCCCTAGGCTGGACTGTGTACAGGGTCATGTTGCCATCCAGACTGCTTCACTGCACATCAGTCCTTTGACTCTCTGCACCCCACTGCCTCAATATCACTTTATGGAATTCCCCCCTCTTTTCTTTCTGACCAAAGAAAAGTTTCCTGGAAAGTAGGTCAGGTTTGAGCTAACTCTCACTTCGGTTGTGTTGTAGTGGAGGATGGGTCCCAGGGAGCTTTGAGCCGTTCTAGTGCCCATCCAGGCTTCCAAAAAAGATGACAGAATAGTTCCCCGAGGGTTGATTTAATTTTGTCCCCAGGCTTGTGCACAATCCTGACCATCTGGTCCAGAGGCTTCTCTATTTTTACTATTTCTACTTTGGGTGCTTTGCTTTTTTAACCTATTCTAGGATGAGTCGCCCCCTTCCAACCACCCCCATTCTCTCTACCAACCCCAACTTTATTTCCCTTGAACAGATTCTTCCGTAATGCTTACTGGGAGCCTGTAACTTTGACAAATGTAGAATGGAAAGGTAATGGCAGCACTAACCTTTTACAAAGGTCACCACTACACTGATTTTGCACTGGGTTTTAGTTGTGTAATATTGTTCCAACAAAAGTACTGCAAGGATACATGTTACAAATAAAATGAGGAGACAGAGAAACAGAGAGACAAAGAGAGTGAGAGACAGAAAGAGGAAGAGAGGGAGAGAGTATGTGAGAGAGAGAGAGAGAGAGAGAGAGAGAGAGAGAGAGAGAGAGAAAGAGAGAGAGATATCTTATAAATGAAAGTCAGCTACCAGTCTCCAGAGAAGTCCAGCCTGAGTTGCTAGTTGGGGGGTCCCGGGGGCATCTGCCAATGCAGCTGCCTGACAAATTGATCTAAAGAGACACGGGGGCCCTCAGCTCCCCCAGTCCCTCTCCCAGCCTGACTGTGCCAACCCATAGCCTCAGCATCCTCCTTTCATCTAGGAAACTGGCTCTAGAAAGTTTACTTCTGAAAAAAATAAATAAATAAACGGGCCCCACCAAAGTAGGTCAGTTTGCTCTGGCTCAGGCACTCACCCAGCTTCAAGCAAGGTTTTCCACAGGTCTAACAGTGGACAAAGTGAATTAGTAGGGTCACTGGAGTAAGGACCTTGTTCATAGGCTCTGTCAATGCTTAACTGTCTTCTACCTATTCTCATCTCACTGCACCAACAGATTAACTAGCTTTTTCCATCTGTTCTACAAACTCTGCATCCACAGGCATTGCTTGAGTCCTTGGGGAAAGAAAGTAT
Organism: Suncus etruscus; assembly: GCF_024139225.1. NCBI lineage: Eukaryota > Metazoa > Chordata > Mammalia > Eulipotyphla > Soricidae > Suncus > Suncus etruscus. Next base: position 22,920,861 of record NC_064855.1, read on the forward strand.
AGAGAGTAGAGCACTTGTTTTAAACCTAAATTCAAACCCTACCAAAGGAGTGTTCTCTAAGCACAGAGTCAGGAGTTAGCCCCAAGCATGGCCAGAGATGAACCAAAAACATAAAACAAAATATTGCAAACATGTTTGAGTTATTGATAGAAGCTGGTGTTCAGAATCCAGGGACACTGAAACACTGAGGGATGAAAGGACCAGAAGGACATTGTAAATCATGGAGGTCAAGGAGAGATGGGAGGAGATTTTAGCTGCAAACAGAAGAGCAGTGTATCTGAGACAGCCCTTAACTGCATCAGGACTGTCTTTCACAGACACCAGTTTTGATTTCCTTCTAGACAATCTGTACCAATTCTGACTCTTGTTTATGGACATCCTAATGGCAAGACTGACACTAAGAAGAGTAGATATTGTTCTCACTTTGCCAATATTGCAACTGGGAATCTGAGAAGTAATAAAAGCTGGCCCAGGTCCACACTGGTAGTGAACTTTTGAGACATCCTGCATTACTATGCAGCCTTCATTGCATTTGTACCTATTGAGGGGAGTTGGAGACAGGAGACAAAGAGAGATTCATATATCTGCCGATTTACGACATTGGAAAAACTGCTCTAGTTTTCCAAAATAAAACAATGTTTTGGTGATCTCCTTATGTACTTACTTTTTGGAATGTCCAGGGACACTGGATAGCTAGGAAAGCAACCAGCAAGATATACCCTTACTGGGGACATGAGAACATGATAGAAGAGCCCCCTCAGATGGTGGTCAGGTCCTATATATTCACCCATAGGTACATAAACTACACTGTTAGTGCAGAGCAATAAGGGTACCAGTCCTCAAACACCAGTCTCTCTGTATCCTTAAAAAGAGAACAGTTCAAGCAAATGGAGAGAAATCAGAGACAGGGACATCTCTTGGAAGAGAACACTCATTTTGCCCTGTGAATTTGAGGCCTTAGCTCTAAAAACTAATAGTAAAATAATATAAAAAGCAAATACAAAAGATGTGCACTATCAGACACTGAAAGCAGAATGAAGGGAAATAAAGAGGTTTTATTGGGTTTTCTGTGGGAAAGCAAGGTCAGGGCAGAAGGAACATTTAGAACTGGTTGATCTGCATGGTTCTGTTGGGTGCAGGATCACAGGGGCAATGCCCTGCTCCAGAATCTGACCAGGGCTGATTCTAGAGAGGAAAAACTAGTGTAACATGTGACTTATAGGCCAAGGGGATTTCGGCTTACAAACAGACATGGCTCCTAACTTGTTTACTGTCTTTTGAAATTATTATTATCTATCCTCATAAGGGCAGGCTCGGTTGGATCTAAATCGGCCCCCAAGATATCAAAATCATTTAAGTTACATGTCCATGAACACAGTCAGTCATAAATGTGTTAGGATCTTTATAAACATGTCCTACAGCACAACAATCTCATTATATAATTTAGTAATCTGCTTCCCTTATTATGAAAACTATAAAAAAATGAGGGGTTTGTCCATCCCAGTAAATATCATCTATCACGACACATTTTATGTGCCATGGCTCTCAAATACCCAGACATACATGTATTCACCACGGCAGAAATCAATTAGCCAACCTTTTATTGGAAGGTTTCTAGTTTACTTTTATTTTTCTTTATTCTAAATTATAATTTAATAAACAGTCTTTTCAGTATTTTATGTAACTATTTTTAGTTTGGTTTTAATTTTTAGTCCTCACCTGACATTGTTCTGAGAATCATATGTGGTTCAAGGGATTGAATCCTAGGTTGGCAGATGTAAGACCTTATCTGCTATACTGTCTCTCTGGCTCTATAACTTTACTTTGTTTGTCTGTTTATTTTTGTTTTTGGGACTCTGGGGACTATATGGGATCCCAGGGATTGAAACTATACACAAGGGTCGGCTGCACATAAGAGAAACGCCCTACCCACTCTGCTATCACTCTGTCCCCTAAACTTTCTTTTTCGAATGATTCCAATGTTTACTGTGCCTATGTAGGAGGGGAAAAAGAAGAAAAAAAAAGAGACAAAAAGCACAAAATAATCTTTTTTTTTCAATTTATCTATCTAGCTTTTGTCGATTTCTTTGATTTGGTGTGGATATTGAACTGGTTGTCTCCATTTTTATTTATTTATTATTTCTTTCTTCTTTTCTCTTCTTCCGTTTTGTGCTCTGTCATGTTTTTTATCTCAAGACCATGGCAAATATGTGGTGCCTATCTTTATTGCTGTAGTAATTGCTGTAGTAAATATCACTGGATATTTTATTCAATACTTCTTTTTATACTGATGTGGTGTTCCACCTTCTTTTTCCCCTTCATCTCTCAAACCGAGGATGAGAACCTCGAAGGACTCTGCCAATTTTCGGCATATTTAATTTTTTGGGGGGGGCCACATCCGGTGTTGCTCAGGGGTTACTCCTGGCTGTCTGCTCAGAAATAGCTCCTGGCAGGCACGGGGGACCATATGGGACACCGGGATTCGGACCAACCCCCTTTGGTCCTGGATCCGCTGCTTGCAAGGCAACATCGCTGTGCTATCTCTCCGGGCCCGGCATATTTGATTTTTACCCCGTTTTATTACTTTTCTCTTCTTCAAACAAAACCACATAACTAACTATCTAGTCCCACCTCCCAATTAGACGGGAATATAATGGAGGTACCATGACCAAACAACTGAAAGATCACTAAATAGAAAGCTAGGCACAGAGGGGACCACTCACTCTAGTAGCCCCGGGGGTGAGGGTCGAGGCTATGGGAAGCAGGACGAGAGCAGAGATGGAGGGAGGACAATTCGGTGGTGGGAATTCCTCTGATTCGATGTTAATATGTACCTAAAATATTGTGGTGAACAACATGTAAGCCACTATGATTAAAATAAAAATTATAATTAAAAAATAAATGCATAGATAGGATTATGTAAAAAGTTTCACAGACTCACAAGGATTTTTACATACTGACATGCTGACTCCCCATAGATTTATTTATTTATTTATTTATTTATTTATTTATTTATTTTTGGAGGGAATACAGTTGGCCACACTGGTGGTGCTCAGGACTTATTCCAGGCTCTGTACTCAAGTATCAGTCTTAGGACTTGAGGGACCATATGTAATTCTAGGAATCAAACTAAAGTTGTGGCATGTAAGACAATCATGTTAAGCTTTATGTTTATCTGTCAGCCACCTTCCAAAAATGTATTAAATTTGCTCTAAAGGTATTCAAGTGCTCACTCTCCCCCTCCCTTCAAGTGGGAGGGGAGAGTCCACATTCAATATTGATCTAACTTTTGCTACTATTAATAAAAATAGCAGGCTTTGTTTTGGTGTCTAGTATTTTATGCAACCTGTGTCAATTACTCTGCATGGCATATTAAGCAACACCTTAGTTCTGAGGTTCAAGTTCCATAGTTGTGGAGCTCTTAGTGACATTTTACATCTTAAAGATGATCAGTTTAATGCCAGTGAAAACAGATTAAAGAAAAACTAACAGAAGATAAATTTATTTAACAAATATTTACTGAGAATTTACTAAGTACTGAGCTGTGTGCTGTGATTACAGGGCAAATGCAGAAGAAATAAAGTCTAAGACCAACCATGAAGATACACAGGTGGGGCATGGGGAGCTAAGTACTGTCAAAAGAAAAGGGAAACCTTTGGAGAGATCTATTTTAAGAACACCTATAGACGATTTTCTAGGTTGGTCTTATGGACTCGGCTTGCCATAAATGCTCATTAACCCTGGAGACTGAGTTGGAAAGAAGAAAAAGCATGAGTCAAACAGGAGTATCTTTCCTTTCAGCCATTTTAATTTCAAACAATCCTTAGAAAACAGAAACAAATTTCCAAAACATCCTTCTGTGGTCACTCAGGCAGCAGGTATCAAGTAGAGTCCCTATCTCCTGGGAAATGAGGCCACACACAACCCACAGGAGGCATGTAGGCAGCTGGCATCAACTTGGAAACAAGAACAGCAGCACTACGTGTTCAACAAAGGAGACTCTAGAAACACTCCTTGCATAAAAGTTAAATAATTTTCCATCATAGTTTCTACTTGTGTCATATTTTTTGCTTCATACCTGTGACTGAATAAACATCTCTCTCACGACCATGCATTATTTCATTGTAGTCTGTAAAAAAAAAATTATTTGGAAGAAATGCAAATAGCCCTTGTTTTAATTCCCTAGTAAATAGGTGCTTCCTCATTCATTTAGAACAAAATTGAATGCACCAGATCAGATTGTTTTCTAAATAATAATTCCTCCTTGCTCCTCATCGCCTGTGCTTCTTTCTAGGATAAAACTGAAAGTGGAAGCAGTGGATCAGCAGCAGCAGTGAGTATGGTCCATGACTCCTCATTAGTGGTATTTTCCCCTTCCTGCAGGAACAAGCACACCTTTGGAACAGTGAAGAATATTCAGGGATAGTCCCCTGCTAAATGGATACTTGCAGAAGGCACACAGCCTGAGAGGGCCATACTCAGTTCCTATTTGTCACCATTGTCTTCCAGCAATAATAATTCTAAGTAGGTTCATCAAAAGGGCAGCTCTGATGCCACAGAATATCCAGTCTGGGTTCAAGTATCAGCTCCATCATTAACTGTGTGACCAGGGCATATATTTTTACTTTAATTTTCAGTTTAGTTGGGAGGGGAAGTGGGAAGAGTGAGGAAAAATGAGAGAAGAGAGTAAAAGAAGCTGAGGGGGAAAAGGGGGGAGGAATAAAGAGGGGCAGAGGAAATGGGGAAGAGAGAAAGAGGAAGAGAGAGTGCTTTCAAAAAATGAATTTGAGAACTTAAACCTTTCTAATTTATTCACAGAGACTACCAACACTGTGTGTTCTATACTATTAGTAAGAAGTGCTGTGAGCTCTGCTTTGTTTACAACTATCAAGGGAGCATTCAATATGTATTTCTAGAAATTCCTCCCCTGTGCCAGGCAAAATGTTTTGTGCTGGGGGAAAAACAACTATTAAGAGAAAGCAAAAGCCCCTGCCCTAAAGCAAGTCAGCATGAAGACTGGAAGATGGGTCCAGAAGACATTTTCATGGAAATAAATGATGGCCATGGAGGGACCCTTTTCATGTAAGTGAGGCAAATAGTTGCAAAACATGTAGCTTACATAGAAGGATTGAGTTTGTACCCTGGAGAACAGAGCAGTGAACTTGAAGTTAATATTGTATTTGAAATAATAACTAAAAATAAAGTGTATGGCTTTTTACCATCTTTCTTTTCACATTTGTAAAGTAGAAAACTTTATGTTGAGGCTGTTGAGTTTAGGACCTTTTGAAAGAAGGAAGAAAGAAAATAAATTCCCCTTATATAAGTGGAGAATAGAGAAAATACGTTGTGAGAAAGGTTCTGATCTACTTAGTTATCGTGTTGGTCATGAATCAGAGCCTGTGAGATAAGAGCTTCAGTTCTCTTCCTACCCCTAACCTCAATAATACTTTGTAGAAAAGACTGAAGTAATGAAAGAATGAAGGTTCACCTTCTCAAAATTAATAAGCCCCTTCAAAATAAGAAGATAATTCCAAACTGATCCTGCTGCAAGTGCAAACACAGAAAGGCATTACTGGAGAGAACACAAATCAATTCACCTTCCCCTGAAGTAAGTTGAAGAAAATTCAACACAAGCTCAGCAGTGGCCCTTTGCCATTTTATCATGTAGATCATCTTTCTCAGAGAAGGTCTGCATCTTCTCTTGAGAAACCTCACCTGCCTACCACCTTTTGCTTTTCAGTGACACACAGGAATACAAACCTGCATCATCAGCCTGTTCTGAACTCAGCTTCTGCACTGGCTTCCCAATCAGCTCTACTACGGTAGGGTGCATCTTGGGAGACTTTTTTAGTTTGCTGTCATACAGGCTCTGGGAGCACAGGCAACTCTGCTCTACCTCTCTAGGATTCTCTACCTTAGGTTCTCCAAACCCTTTAAACCAGTGTCAAAAAATTATGAATTGTTACTACTTATGAGCTGTTGTACTGGCTTTGCCTTTTTTGAACTTTCCCTGTGAACCCACAAAAGAATGACAACAGAAGCAGTAAACTACAAAGAAATTAAAATAACTTGTCCAAGTCTTTAGCCCATGGAGTAAATTCTCATAAGAAACCTCTTTCAAAAGACTGTTTCAAATGACCACAGTTAAGTTGTAAAAAAGACACACAACATTTATTCTTATAAAATATTGGGGAACAGAACCCAAAACACCATTGAGCAGGCCAGGAAACAAACATTTGCTTTGTAGAATAGATTGTGACTTGATGGAAGAGGTAAGAACTATTCCACATTCTTCACCTTGTTTCCTTCTTATCACTCCAAAGTGAGCAGTAGAGGTACCTAAGTTTTAAAGAAAGAGTAAATCAGAACTCCCATGATACATATAAGTTAACAAACTTTAATCCTAAAGCTAGTAAATAGGATTGTAAGCCCCAGTAACTTTGGCTCCAAAATCTGCATTTAGACATTCCATGTTCTAATGCCTCTCTTAGAGAACATGAAATTTGAGAGCACTAAAAGGGGTACAGGAATAGACATAGGAGCAGAGAATCAAAGATTTGTTTTAAAAGACAGTCACAGACAAAGCCTGGAAAATTAATGAGTCCTGTGACAGAGACTTCATTTCTGTTCCCTACAGGGGACACTAATAAACTACACTTCCCAGTCTCCCTTGTAATTAGAAGTGACTATGAAGCATAACACCTGCATTCTGAAATTCTTCACTTTCACTTTCCCTGGATGGGGAATGTCCACTAAATTGGAGGACAATAAAGTCACAGAAAAGGACATGGGACCACAGGATCATGAAGATCTTACCACTAGAAATGTCACCACCACTGGATTCTGAAACAAATGAAAAGTACACTTTAAGGTGTTAAATCTGTGAATTATGGACTTATCTCTGACTACCATCAGAAAAAACCTTTCCTGTTGCAAATACATTGCCTATTACATAATTAATTGGAGAAAAAGGCCAAATAAAGAGAGGAACTATGTTCTAAATTGAGGATCAGAGTGACCCAGAGTTAGGACTAACATCAAGGAACTGAAAGAGACCAATGTATTTGCAACATAAAATAAGAGGAAGACAGAAGTGAGTCTAAAAGGTACACATAGAGGTAACATAAAAGTCTTTCAGACCTATGGCAAAGCCTATATTTGAAGAAAATTAGAGGCGATAAAAGGGTTGACAACATGGATTACTGGGATCAAATGCAATGTTTAGAACAGTGTTTCCAGCTTCAGTATGGAGGATGGAGCATAGCATGCCAAGGCTAAATCCAGGGAGGAGAGAGCAGAGGCTACCACAGAAGCCCAGGAGCATATAATGGTAACCTAGCCTCTGATGATGGCAATGAGAATGGAGTAAAGTCAATAAATGAGTGAGTTTCATAAAGGTCAGAGAACTTAGAAGCCAGCTACTCTGGATTCCCCATCTGAATATTTCTTTTTACCATGTAATGTAAACCATACTGAACAATATGCAGATCTTATAGTGACCAGTATTTTCTTAGTTGCTAATAAGAGAAACTATAGTTAGTTTACATAGAAAATAGAAGGATGTTAGATCATTCGGTCTCTCCAGGATGACAGATTGTAATGTATAATGTGGTCGTTTCCTTAAATAGAAAATTTGAGGATGCTAGATGAACAAAAAGTATGACAGATGTTCATCTTAGAAGGTGAACTATCAATAGTTAGGGCCAAATTCTTCATCATTCTGCATAAATTCAAAGACTTAACATGGACAGAAACCTATATTAGTAAATGGTGATATGATCTTATATCTAATCAAGAAACTAAAAGGGATAATAAATATCGAAGCACAAATCCACTCATCAGACTTTAAAATATATGGTGTGCCCTTTTTAAAAACTACAGGTTGATATCATTTATGTGGTATTTAAAATAACGGCATGAGAGGATGCAATGGATTAATTAGGGAATATATAACTCACTCTTGGCTCAAGAGTATAGTGAAGAGAAGGGAAGAACGAGTGGAGAAGGAGAAAGATTAAAAATAATGGGAGTCAGGAATTCAGTTGCATTAATAATGTTTAGAAAGGATAGAGTTTGAGCCAGAGCAGTGTTGCTAGAGGAAAGGTGTCTGCCTTGCAAGTGCTAGCATAGAATGGACTGCTGTTCTATCCCCGGTGTACCAAATGGTTCCCCAAGCCAGGAACGATTTCTGAGTGCATAGCCAGGAGTAACCCCTGAGCGTCACTGGGTGTGGCCCCCCAAACAAATAAACAAACAAATAAATAAAAGAAAGGATAGAGTTAAGTACCCAAACCACAGAGTCAACAACTTGGAAATCATGAGACCCTAATTTTAACAGCCAAACTTACAAAAGGTGCTTGTCAAGATGACAGGTTGGGAGGGAGAATATAGGAAGAAACCTGGGAACATTGGTGGAGGGAAGTTGACACTGATGGTGGGACTGGGATTGATATATATATATATTATATATATATATATGTGTGTGTGTGTATATATATATATATGTATATATACATTATATGTCAAAGCTCAATATAAATGACTTTGTAAATCACAGTGCTTTAATAAAAATACATTCTTTACATTTTTAAATAAAGAACATACCATAAACACAAAATAAGGAAACTCCATTTGGTTCAGGAATATTACTCTAGCCATTTATCAGAAGGATATGAAAATACTTCAAGTAATACTTGACTATGTTCATATATCATGATTTATACTAACCAAAATCTGGAATCAACCTAAAGACCCACCAACAATTTCTGTATTAAAAAGCTGTGATAGGGGGCCCGGAGAGATAGCACAGTGGTGTTTGCCTTGCAAGCAGCCGATCCAGGACCTAAGGTGGTTGGTTCAAATCCCGGTGTCCCATATGGTTCCCCCGTGCCTACCAGGAGCTATTTCTGAGCAAACAGCCAGGCATAACCCCTGAGCACCACCAGGTGTGGCCCAAAAACAAAACAAAACAAACAAAAAAAAAAACAAAAAAAAGCTGTGATAGGGACTGTAGCAATAGCACAGCAGGTAGGGCATTTGCCTTGCACAGAGTTTACCAGGATTTAATCCCTGGCATCCCAAATAGTTCCCTGCGCTTGCCAGGAGTAACTCCAGAACTGTTGGGTATGGCATAAAAAAACAAAAATAAAAAAATCCCAATAGATATACTCAATGGAATGCTACTTTGTCATTAAAAAAAGATACAGTTGTGAGTCAGAGATTAGTACAAGTCAGTATTTGCCTTGCATGCAGTCAACTCCATATCAATTCCCAGAATTATATGGTTCCCTGAGCACTGTTAGGAGTAATCCCTGAACGCCACCACATATGTTCCCTCAATCCTCGCAAAAAAGTGTCCTTTGGGATAAAATGGATTGAGTTTGAGGTGGTAAAGCTAAGTGAAATAAGGTAGTGAAAGATAATTATCAGATGTCTTCACTCATATGTGGAATATAAATTACTAGAGGAAAAGAACTGGCAAAACAACAAAACCTAATTCCCAAACTCAGTGAAAACTAGAGTAGGTCTCAGCAGAAAAATGGAGGTGAGTGTAGACAAAATGTATTACAGGATCTGCTTGATGGTGAAAGTTGCAGTATATGCATGAAATTAACCCTCTGAAATCCCACAATATAAACCAATTATAAGTCAATGAAAAAATATTTAAAGGCAATCCTGGTAATAAGGATGAGGCTCAGTAAAGCTCATAATTTTCATACATGGGGCCATGAAAGTAAAGTGTTGGTCCAACACTGATAATATTTTTTATGCAAAATCCTTACAAACAAAACTAACCCTAATATCTTTCATGAAGCCTACTTGACTTATATTGGTTAACTCAAAACTGTTTTCAATAAACAAAGTAGTGCAAAGGGAGAATAGTCACTAATGATGCAAGGAATATAATGTGTCTGTGACTTAAACTTATGACCTGGTAATGTAAGAAGTCATAAGAGCTCCTTTAGGAAAGAATAAAGGTTTGAACAGGCTCCAGCATTGAAAAGAGAATAAACCTAAGGAGTATGAAACTGACCAGTTACGACTTACAGAACTATTCAATATCCAAGTCATATCAGCACTTTGGAGTGGGGGAAGTAGGGGAGCTCCTACATATAATATACTAGGCCAAGAAGAAGCAAATGGAGAGACAGACAATACGCATGGCCTTTTAAAGTATAGTAGTTTATACTTTATCCAGACCAATAATAGACAACAATTATATGTGGCATGAGGACCTGGTACCTCTGGCAGAGATCAGAGGAGTACTCTGGGTTCAGAAGAAGTAAACAATTCTGTAGTGAATTAAGATCATTAGGATTGATAGTTTGTGAGTTGAATTTGAAACCTGTCAAAGAATTTGAGAGGTAGAAAGGGCCATTCCAGTGTAAATGGGGAGACTGCAGGACAGGGTCTAGCTAGGAATGAGTATGAGGCCAAAATATGGTGTGGAGGTGGGAATCAAGCCAAGAAATGGAGTGGGTTACAGGTCAGCAGAGGCCAGTCTGGGAAATAGCTAAGGATGGAATCTAAACCAGAGAGAGCATGGGACTGAAGAGAGGGTTATGAGACCTCAGGGGCCAACTAAAGCTTTTGCAAGGGAACTACAGGCACTTGTAGCACGATGATCTACAGAATCATACAACCAATATTTATAATGTTCTTGAATATAACAGCTCTAAATGGAATGAAGATGTGGAGGTTACTGCAAAAGTTTACTGAGGTAAATAAAAAGAGAAACATGGGCATGAAACAATAGAAACAAGTCAGAAAAGTTCTTGTTAGGAGGAAATGCATAGGAAATGGTCTGGAAACAACTAGCTGAGTTTTCAAACAAGAACAAGGAATTTTCCAGGAAGCTCTAAAGATAAAACCATTTTCACACCCTGAATCTTTGAATATCAGCCTTTAAGCTACTCACCAATGAGACTATTGTTAATCACCTTCAAAATAATCAGTTTCAGGGATAAACCAGAATCAATAAACTACAAACAATAAACAACAAATAATAAGCCAGAGTTCGCTTCAATCATAAAACACTCTATATTGTGCAAATTAGGAGGCAGCCAGCAGGATTCCAGGCTCCCAAATGTCTTTCCCACCTGTTTGACACCACCACCTGAAATGCACCCCCCTCATGATTCATTTCTTCACCTCTAAGTAGAGTGATTAATTTTGGCTAGAAACCTTCCCAACTACAATACAGATGCCATTGGCAGAGATTGGTCCTCCTATTTTTATCATTCCACTTCTTTCTGCTACCTTATCAGCACCTCTCTTATCACACTGAGCTTCTTCCTGGTATCTCTCTCCTAAGTCTTGGTTCTCTGCTCTCCCTTTGGGATTTCTAACCTTCTTATCCCATATCTTACTCATCGTTGGAGTCTTAAGCAACTAATACTGGATTTTTTGTATGAGGCACTATAGGTATTCAGAGCTCGAATTTTCTCTCAAGAGTTGTGAAAATTCAGTCATTTGACCTCTCACAGCTCTATCCCTGCATGATTTATGAAACAGAGCACCATTTCTAATCTGCTTCCCAGGCTGTTGTGAAGTTGTGCACTGAACATGCTTTGTCATCTATAAATCATCACCAGATAAAGGCAACTCAGCATTTGAATGCCACTGGCTTGTTTCCTGGTGTGTGTGTGTGTGTGTGTGTGTGTGTGTGTGTGTGTGTGTGTGTGTGTGTGTGTGTGTATGCTGGTTGAAGAAAAGAAGGAGAAAACAGTGCTCCTCCAAATGATGGCAGGAAGGAGTGGGAAGGAGCAGGAAACAGGCATGCTGGCACACGCAATGGTCTAGTTGTCTTCCTTTGATGCAGAAGCAAAGAGGAAATTTTACAATGCTTTATGCAAGGAAATAAACGTGGGGGCTAAGAGCCCCCACTCTTTTTCAGATAAGCACCCCCACCCCATGGCCCCTCATCTGCAGCCTTCCCCCACACTATTTGTGTGTCAGCTGTGTGGCCCCATTGTGACTTGTTCCTTTCATATGCTGGTTTTAAGTGGCTTATTCAGGTTTCTTCATCTGCTTCTCTTTGAATTTGGTTATCTAAATATATATGTATATGTAAATATATATCTGCTGAGCTTGAATTATTTTTACATCTTTTTCTTCTAGCTCCCAAGCCTATTTTGAAAGCTGCCTCTCTAAACAGTTTATAAATGGGTGACTTGGAAGATCCTTTTAGCAAAGTTCAGTCTCCTTTGTTATACCCTCCCTCCACTTTATCCTGTGGCCCTATCCCCTCCCATCCCTCAAGAAACTTCAACTCGAGAAAAAAATAAAACTGTGCGAGGGACACTGAGACAGAGTAAAGCAAATCACACACACACAAAAAAAATGTGACTGCGAGAATGTTTCTAGAGCACATGGAGGCTCTGGACACAAGAGGGCTGACTCCTGAGACAGACAGTGCCACCTCTGCCAGACTTCCCACAGGTAAAGGAGTTTGAAGCAGAGATACTGCAAGGAGTAAGCAGACAAGTTAGAAGAGAGAGGAGCATAGAGTCAGGGGGCTAAGGGCCTGGACTGAAAGTCTTCTGAGCTTTTCAGCACATTCCATACTCATTGTTTTAAACCAACAATCACCAGAAGAACAAGGGTGGCATTTTATAGATATTTGCCTACCTAAACTAACCAGGCTAAACGTTTATATATCAAAGGGTCTTTGAACTATAGGACTGATAGGACAAAAGTTTCTAGAGTGGGTTTATTTCAAGAGCTATTTCTTCTGGGAGAAGCAGCAGAGATGAGGGGACATTGTGCCTAAATGCTGGTTATCCAGCCTTTCTCAATCTGACTTAACCCTTTGTTCCCAATACACCTCAGAAAAAGATGCACTAAAACAGGGAATTAAGAGCAACATCCAAAGGATGGAGAGATGGTACAGGACCTAGGGCACTTGCCTGACATGCAGCCAATCAAAATTTGATCTCTGGCACAGTGTGACACACTCTGAGCATCACATGAGTGATTCCTGACCACAGAGCCAGGAGTAAACCCGAGTACAGCAACATGTGGCCTCGTACCACCATCAGTGCCACCCCCCTCCCAAAAAAGAAGAGAAAAATCCTTTGAAATTTGAGGACGGAGGGAAGGGCAAGTTTGTAGCAAAGAAGATGCTTCAAAAATTACGAAGTGTACCCTGATTACTGCAGGGCAACAGTCTGCTACCAGAACTTTCTCTTAAGAGTTCCATGTGCTTGAATCAGGCCTGCAAGGATGGCCCCACCCTACCTAGATTTAGCTTTCAGCCTGCCTGTTACACTTGTTTGGGTCAGATACTGAAGAGTTGAATTATTTGGAACCCACCTACATTCTGTACCCAAATCATAGATAATGTTCTCTAGTGATCTAGACAACTTTAAAAATTAGCTCCCTTTAAGATAAAAAAAAATCATGTTACCAATTTAATTGCCCATCTCTCTGCGAGAACATTTGCTTTTGTACTGAGCAAACTAGACCAGAGAAATATATAATATTTTCCAGAAGAAAACATTAGATCTAAAATAAGGGACCAGAAAGAACAAAGCCGTGAAAGGAAGAGGAAAATCTAGCTCAGAGTGCACCACCTACACAGCAAGTACTGATTAGGCCCTAATGGGATCCAGGGTTGCCAAATAGCCAGCAAGCCAGAAACTGCAGAAAAGTACTGGTGTCTCTGGTATCTCTTGTAAGGAGGATAATGCAGTCTCTGGAGTTGAAGTATGGGGACTTGCTTAAAGTTATATATATGCATTCATCAACAAAGGTATCCATTTCTCAAAGAAGCAAAACCAAGATTTGGAACACTGCTAGGCTGATTCTGAAGGCTCCCAGTACCACAAAGGCCTAGCATTGAGCCCTAGTACAGTAAGCTGTGTTTCACTGAGAGTGAAACCTTGTCCCTTAAACACCACTTGGGAATGCCCTTCCCACCAAAAATGCCTTTGTGCTTTCAAAATAAGAGAAAAGAGAGAAAAAAGGGAAAAAGAGGAATGTAGGGAGGGAAAGAGAGAGTAGAAGAGGGAGAGGAGAGGTGAGCATAGTAAAGAAAGAAATTTCTAGCATTATATCCCAAGAAAGTTGCTAAACCTTTCTAAATCGCATTTTCTTCAGTTTTAAAACAAGTAAAATAAGAACCTTGATGCAAAACACTGTAAGGATTAAGTGTTAGGTGGTATTTGGCAAGCAATTGCCATTTAGAACAAGGGCAGGTGTGTGTGGGGGGAGATAATGATGATAATGATGACGGATGACAGAAACAATATTTAAAAAAGGAAAAAGAAAAGATGGAGGAGGAAGAGGATGGAAGTAAATCAACCGAATCTAATACTTTACTGCGAGGAAGTATAGGAATCTCTATAAAAGTAAGTCAAAGCTACAAAAAGAAAGAGAGAAAATGTATTGTGTATAAGGGTGCCTTTTTAATTTAATTTACTTCTAGCTTTTTTAATATAAACAACTTTATTACATACATGATTGTGTTTGGGTTTCAGTCATGTAAAGAACACCACCCATCACCAGTGCAACATTCCCATCACCAATGTCCCAAATCTTCCTCCTCCCCACCCAACCCCTGCCTGTACTCTAGACAGGCTTTCTATTTCCCTTATACATTTTCATTATTAGGATAGTAGTTATTTCTCTAACTAAACTCATCCCTGTTTGTGGTGAGCTTCATGAGGTGAGCTGTAACTTCCAGCTCTTTTCTCTTTTGTGTCTGAAAATTATTATTGCAAGAATGTCTTACATTTTTCTTAAAACCCATAGATGAGGGCCCGGAGAGATAGCACAGCGGCGTTTGCCTTGCAAGCAGCCGACCCAGGACCAAAGGTGGTTGGTTCGAATCCCGGTGTCCCATATGGTCCCCCGTGCCTGCCAGGAGCTATTTCTGAGCAGACAGCCAGGAGTAAGTCCTGAGCACCGCCGGGTGTGGCCCAAAAACCAAAAAAAAAAAAAAAAAAAAAACCCATAGATGAGTGAGACCATTCTGCGTCTTTCTCTATCTCTCTGACTTATTTCACTCAGCATAATAGATTCCATATACATCCATGTATAGGAAAATTTCATGACTTCATCTCTCCTGTCAGCTGCATAATATTCCATTGTGTATATGTACCACAGTTTCTTTAGTCATTCATCTGTAGAAGGGTATCTTGACTGTTTCCAGAGTCTTGCAATGGTAAATAGTGCTGAAATAAATGTAGGTGTAGGGAAGGGATTTTTGTATTCTATTTTTATGTTCCTAAGGTATATTCCTAGGAGTGGTATAGCTGGGTCAGATGGGAGCTCGATTTCCAGTTTTTGGAGGAATCTCCATATTGCTTTCCATAAAGGTTGAACTAGATGGCATTCCCACCAGCGGTGGATAAGAGTTCCTTTCTCTCCACATCCCCCGCCAACACTGCTAGTTCTCATTCTTTGTGATGTGTGCCAATCTCTGGGGTGTGAGTTGGTACCTCATAGTTGTTTTGATTTGCAACTCCCTGATGATTAGTGATGTGGAGCATTTTTTTTATGTGTCTTTTGGCCATTTGTATTTCTTCTTTGTCAAAGTGTCTGTCCATTTCTTCTCCCCATTTTTTGATGGGATTAGATGTTTTTTTCTTGTAAAGTTCTATCAGTGCCTTGTATATTTTGGAGATTAGCCCCTTGTCTGATGGGTATTGGGTGAATAGTTTCTCCCACTCAGTGGGTGGGTGGGGCTCTTGTATCCTTGGCACTATTTCTTTTGATGTGCAGAAGCTTTTCAGTTTAATATATTCCCATCTGTTAATCTCTACTTTCACTTGCTTGGAGAGTGCAGTTTCCTCTTTGAAGATGCCTTTAGTCTCAATGTTCTGGAGTGTTTTACCTACATGTTGTTCTATATATCTTATGGTTTCGGGTCTGATATTGAGGTCTTTAATTCATTTGGATTTAACCTTCGTACATGATGTTAGCTGGGGGTCTAAGTTCAATTTTTTGCAAGTGGCTAGCCAGTTGTGCCAACACCACTTGTTGAAGAGACTTCCTTTGCTCCATTTAGTATTTCTTGCTCCTTTATCAAAAATTAGGTGATTGTATGTCTGGGGAACATTTTCTAAGTATTCAAGCCTATTCCACTAATCTGAGGGCCTGTCTTTATTCCAATATCATGCTGTTTTGATAACTATTGCTTTGTAGTACAGTTTAAAGTTGGGGAAAGTAATTCCTCCCATATTCTATTTTCCAATGATTGCTTTAGCTATTCTAGGGTGTTTATTGTTCCAAATGAATTTCAAAAGTGCCTGATCCACTTCTTTGAAGAATGTCATGGGTATCTTTAGAGGGATCACATTAAATCTGAAATCAATTCTTAAAAGATCAAATGACTCAGGTCATGGAAATTTGCTTCACCTGGTTCTTAAAAATGCCCTCCAGTTGAAGAATCCATGTCTTATGACTCAGGTCAAGGAAAGTTGCTTCACCTGGTTCTTAAAAATGCCCTCCAGTTGAAGAATCCATGTCTTAATACCCAGCTTGCTCTATTTTATTGTCAAATGCTTTGATTTCAATTAAATTTCCACAAACATTTAGTGAGGCTCCACCAAGCACCAGGCATGTCAATAAGCGCTATGCACCCTTTATACAGTATAAAGTGTTTTTTGGAAGGAGAAGAAACAGAAAGCATGCAACAATGTTCAGTGGTGTCACCATAGTCTCACCCAGAGTAACAGCAATGCACAGACCAGACAGCATCCAGTTCTCTAATGGATGTCTTATCTTCACTGACAAGACTCTAGGGCATTGAGCCTCGAAGCTTGACTGACAAGCTGAGATGAGAGGGAAACCCTCTGAGTGAAGAGAATAGAGTAGCAAACCAGGTGGATAGAAATTAAATCAGAATTTCAAAGAGATACCCTTTAAGGTGGTGAAGAGAATGAGCTGATCTGAAAGACCAGAAGAAAGTCAACTAGTGGGGAAAAGCACCTGTGTAACATTTTTTATAAGCAGCACAGGGCAAAACTAATTGGTGGGAGAAAATATGGAATGGAACAAAACAAGATCAGAATTATAACATTCTATCACTAAATGTCATGACTTGGTCATGCACACAACAAACCCTTGAACTAAAATTGAGACAAAGCTTGCTTTTCTGTCTCTATATCTGCATCTTTGCCAGGGTCCCCCCACTCAGCACCTCAAAGTACTCAGTGCCCATGTGGGTATTTGAAGTCTTCATAACTAGGAAACATGCAGCCTCTAGATTTTCCTGCTCTCTAGTTCTTCAACCACTATTCTTTTTTTAAATATCTTTATTTAAACACCTTGATTACAAATATGATTGTAGTTGGGTTTCAGTCATGTAAATAACACCCCCTTTCACCAGTGCAATATTCTCATTACCAATGTCCTGAATCTCTCTCCTCCCCACTCCATCCCCACCTGTACTCTAGCCAGGCTTTTTACTTCCTTTATTCATTCACTTTGTTATGATAGTTCTCAATGTAGTTATTTTTCTAAATATGCTAATCACTCTGTGTTGACCACTATTCTTGAAAAATGTGAGACTCATTTACCTCAATATCTGTACTTTAATTCTTCTACAGGAAATTGACCGGATCAAGTACTTCATGGAGAAATATTGGTGGGCATTAGTGGTTTTCATTTGCCTCCTAAAGACACTTACATATAGGTCTAGAAAGTATCTCCAGAGGGTAGAGAGATAGTATAGAAATTGGAATACACATGTTTTTAAAGCATAGGACTATGGTTTAATCTGCAGTACTTCAGGTTTCTTACCCTAGAAGTGCTGGGTATATTTCTAGAATTTTTCCCCTAAAACCACAGGGGACAGTCTTGATAACACCACCATTTTCAAGCCAAAGCACAAATGAAATAAGAATCTCCAGTGATGAAAATTTCTAGGGCATTTTTGAGTCTATGTTGGGGCAGGGTAAGTGAAGATGGATTATTTGGAAAATAAAATCATGTGAGCCCCCTTCAGATAATCACTTTTAGCACTTTCCTGATTCTTAGCCATGTCTGAGCAGCTGCCCTATAAAAAGGAAAGTCTACTGTGATTGTAAATACACACAGAGCATCACAGGTGAAAGGCTTTTCAGACTTCTAAAATGGATATTTCCAAGTCCCAGATAGAAGGGAAGGTGAATATGCTTGAGGTGTCGAGGATACTCAGTTTCAGTTTTACAAACGTGTTCTGTTTTATCCCCTACTGTGACAACTAAGGTGACAGACTGCCTTGCTTAGGGTAGGGGTTCATGGTAAAATCATAATCAACTCAAAGGGCACATTACCCCAAACACAATTTCCTAAGCAAAGAGCCATTGTGATATTGAAATCAGGGCTGTAAAGTGAGGGCAGGGGTGAAAGAAAGGGTGTTCCTGCCATGTGCAAGACAACAAAAGGCACAAAACGTTGAGTCTTCATTTTTCTCCCTCAAAAATTCAGCCCCATTGAAGAATTAAGAAAAGAAATCCAGGGATGAATTTTGAGATTAACAAAGAAGACCATTGTGGCTTAGTGAAAGAGCAGTAAGTAATTAAGAAACCCAAATTTAAGTCATGAATCTGGTATTTATTTGCTACTGTGACCTTTTGAACAACTCATTATATTTCTTTTCTCACCTATCACAGAGGTCAAATATATCAAGGATGGGAATCAGATTTCAGGGTAGGTACCAACTCTAACTAATCAATAATGACTTCGTAGAGCAATGCTGATAATTTAGACTCTAAAACACACCCAAGTTCAGTAAGAAACATGCTTATTTGGATTAGTTGTGTCTACTGTGAATTTCAAAGGAGCAAGTATTGGAGGGGAAAATAAGACATACATGCCAAGCCCTGGATATGTTTCATCAGAAAGATAAATTCTAACTCCAGATGGAAGGGGTTGGTTTCATTTTTATTTGCAAACAAACAGAATACTATTTCTTCAATATATCAGACATTATTCTATATATCAAGGTACCATGGAACCTGTGATACAGATTTTGCTCATTATTTTTATACACACACCTATGTCTATGTAGAAAGAATAAGATTAATTCTAGCTCTATGGATACACACAAAAGGATATGAATGTGAAAAAGCCAATGCTGTACAGAGGAGTGAGACAAGGAGTGACAAGAGAATTGATCAAGAAAATAGGCTGCAAAGGAGCTTCTAAGAATAAAAAAGTAGTATGTGAGTCTGAAATAGTGAGGAACCCATGGAGGGAACAATATTGAAAACAGAACAAAGGGAGTTCAGATGGCCATTTAAATATATGCTTTGTCAGCAAGAATAAGGATGTTCCTTTATCTGGGAAGTAACATGGATACCAGAAAGATGGTTGTAATAAAACTAGTTGGACTTTTACCAAAATCAATATATGACTAGAAGTGGAGGGGTATAAAAGATCAAAGTTCTCATTAGAAGAATTATACAAGCACTCAATGAGTAATTAACCCAGGATTATAATCAGGAACACAACATGACTGACTATAGGAAAAACAGACAAGATAAGAATGCAGAAGAACCTCAGGAATATCAGGAGCCAGAGAAGACTAGGAATGAAGAAAGGCCTGATGAAGGAAAATGAGGTGGAAGTTATGAGGAACCCAGGGAAATTATGAGGTTCCCCACTCATCACAATGATGACTAACAGGAACTAGCTGCCTACTATTGAACCTCAGGTTTCTGTGTTGCAGTATTCGAGAGAGTATTTGGGAATATTTACCAGAGTGAACACAAGAGTCATCAGAGATGAGATAATAAAGTTTGAAAGGCTAAAATGAAGCAAGTAAGTTTTTGTTTTGTTTTGTTTTGCTTTGGTTTTTGTTTGTTATTTTTGGGTGAGATCCAGCAGTGCTTGGCTCTAGGTTTAGAAATCACTCCTGGTGGTGTTGGGGGACTATATGCTAAGCTGAGGATCAAATCAGGTCAACCATGTACAAGGCAAATGTTGCCCTTCTGTACTATCACTCTGGCCCCTGAAGCAAGTAAGTTTAGGATGTTTTATGAATGCTAAACACAGATTATTTCTGGAGGACCTTATGCTACACTTATAAACATATAACTTTCTAAAATGGGATATACAAAAAAAATAAAAGAAAAATCAAGTTAAGGCTGTCTACAAACTCAATTCAATGCTGGATGTTGTTGTTAGGGACCACCCTATAGAACATGAATTACACAGAGCATGGAGGGAAACACAGATCAAAGATTAGAAAACATGAACATTTCTTTCTTCTTTTTCTTTCTTTCTTTCTTTCTTTCTTTCTTTCTTTTTTTCTTCTTTCTTTCTTTCTTCTTTCTTCTTTCTTTTCTTTTTCTCTTTTTTCTTTCTTTCTTTTCTTCTTCTTCTCTTCTCTCCTCCTCCTTCTTCTTCCTTCTTCTTCTTCTTCTTCTTCTTCTTCTTCTTCTTCTTCTTCCTCCTCCTCCTTTCTCCTCCTCCTCCTCCTCCTCCTCCTCCTCCTCCTCCTTCTTCTTCTTCTTCTTCTTCTTCTTCTTCTTCTTCTTCTTCTTCTTCTTCTTCTTCTTCTTCTTCTTCTTCTTCTTCTTCTTCTTCTTCTTCTTCTTCTCCTTCTTCTTCGTCTTCTTCTTTCAGGCCACACTCAGCAGCACTCAGAGGTTACTCCTGGCTCTGAACTCAGAAATCACCCCTGGCAGATTCAAGGACCATATGGGATGCCAGGAATCTAATCTAACTTGGCTGCATGCAACGCAAATGCCCACCACTGTGCCCTACTCTCCTCACTCCAGCCCCCAAACCTGAACATTTCTAAGAGAAAACCAACATCTAATCTTAGCGGACATCATATACTTTATTTTTGCTTGAGGAGCCACCTACCAGATTTGGGGATTCTCTGTTTGGAAGTTGCTCTGATGATACCTGTGGGATGATAGGCTGTCGGAGATTAAATCCCAGGTCTTCTACATGCAAAGCATGCACTCAGCTCATTGAGATATCTGCCTGGCCCTTTTTTGGCGGGGGGGGGGGCACACCGGGCAGTGTTCAGGGTTATTCCTAGCTCTGCGCTCAAATATCAATCCTGGCTCAGGTGACCATATGGAATGCTGAGGATCAAACCCACATCTGTCCTGGATCAGCTGTGTACAAGGCAAACGCCCTACCACTGTGCTACCAATCCAGCCCTCATGTTTTGTTTTTAAATTTTAATTTCTGGCCAAGAAATTATTGAGATTAAAAGTCAAGAGCTCATATTCCATAGGGTAAGAACCTACATACCGAGAGAAAATTCAAGGTGAGTGGCCCATGGAAATCTGTGAACGTAAGACTGAGTTGCTAGGGAAGTTGACTGAGACAAAACACAGAACGTGTGTGTGTGTGTGTGTGTGTGTGTGTGTGTGTGTGTGTGTGTGTGTGATAACACCTACAAAATTCCTATTTCTAGAGCGACGGGGTCTGAAGGAAAGTGGTGAATAGGGTAGAAAGCAAGGAATATATAGGGATATGAACCACCAAAACCCTCTCACCATTTCCTAACAACTGGATTTTTTAAAATAATATCTTTATTTAAGCATCCTGATTACAAATGTGTTTGTAGTTGGGTTTCAGTTATAAAAAAAAGAATATATTCCCTTCACCAGTGCAACCTTCTCACTGCCAATGCCCTCCATGTCTTTCTCTCACTCCCTGCCTGTATTCAAGACAGACATTCTATTTCTCTCACTCATTACCATTGTCATGATAATTGTTAGTGTAGTTATTTCTCTAACTACACTCACCACTCTTTGTGGTAAGCTTTATATCATGGGCTGGCCCTTCCAGTACTCATCTCTATTGTCTCTGGGTATTATTACAATAATGTTTTTATTTTTCTTAAATCCTATAGATTAGTAAGACTATTTTGTGTCTATCTCTCCTCCTCTGACTTATTTCACTCGGCATAATAGTTTCCATGTCCATCCACATAAAGGAAAATTTCATGACTTCATTTATCCTGATGGCTGCATAGTATTCCATCGTGTATATGTACCACAGTTTCTTTAGCCCCTCATCTATTGTCGAGCACCTGGGTTGTTTCCAGATTCTGGTTATTGCATATAATGCTGCAAAGAATGTAGGTGTGCAAAAGTCATTTTTATATTGTTTTATTGTTCTTAGGGTATATCCCAAGGAGTGGTATAGCTGGATCGTATGGGAGCTCAATTTCCAGTTTTTTTGAGGAATCTCCATATTGTTTTCCATAAATGCTGGACTAGTAGCATTCCCAACAGCAGTAAATGAGAGTTCCTTTCTCTCCACATCCCCACTAGCACTGATTGCATGCCACAGAGACTGGCACACCACATAAACAACAAGAACATCTGGATCTATCCTTAGGCTCAACCAATGTTTCTATTCCTTTCATCAGCATTAGCTACCTGATTTTCCACCATAAAGAGGAACTCTGAACACTGTGTGTTATATCCTTTTGGAGCTCATAGGCTCTAATTCCCTATCCTAAGGATATAAATAACCCTTAGATAGAAAAAGCTACAGAACATGACTGTCGGCCATGACTGCTCAGTTCCACAATCTGCACCTTGTGGAGAACAGAGATGCTTGTCACCTCTCAATGGCATCCTGTAGCTTTGCCTGGCAGTGTTGTGTTAAGAAGCAGGATTGTTGTCTTCCAATAGGATTTTGGTTATGTCATTCTTTTCTTCAAAGACCTTGAGAATTGTCTCTTGTCTACACCCATGATCTTTAAGTGCTTTTATATCAAGTCCCCTTCAAATTCTTCAGGCCTCTCTCTCATTTAACCTCTCATACCCATGCCATCAGATGATCCTTTGCAACAAAGTTTATGCAGAATAACAGAAAAATGACTCATATAAATATGCGGTATGCTTGTCTTTCTGTAAAAGCTTCCCAGCCTTCACCAATTATCTTCTTTGTGGATCTATGTCAAAAGTGTACAATTTAGAATAAAGTATACTTGATTATAGATATTCAGGAGGAAAACATAGCCCAGGAAAATAAAACAAATACAGCATCTTTAATAATCAGCAACATTAACTACTGAGATCACATGAGTACACCTGAAATATTGAGATAGATTAAACCTGACTGAACAAACAATGGGCCTTCAATGTTGCATGATATATAAGAGGTATATATATTGATTAGGGACAATTTAGGAAAGAGCTGTAAAAGATAATGATTTCATAATAATTGTATAGCAAATGTTTCGGGAGTCATTATAAGTAGAGCCAGCATACTTCAGAAGTTTAACATATTCTATATCATGGCTGATCCAGTTACTTAAGCTTCAGCATAACTATAAGCAAATGCTCTAAACTGCATTGAAATCCATTTGTCAGTAGAGGAAAGAGAGATGGGGCTATCTCCAACATTTATACATAGATTGTACCAATTCCAAACCTCTTTAAAATTGGATAGTATTGGAATCTATAGGATTTAAATAAGCTGCTAATAAGACCATATACTGGAGTGAATAATTCTAACTGGAACTCCAACTATAAGAAGACAGTACTATGTATTATCAAGTAGGGCCGGATATCTGTAGTTGAATGAGCATGAATAGATTTTGGATTCTCCTTGAGAATATATGGCCACTTTCAGAAATTTGAATTTTAGTACCTTTACTACTAGTGAAGCTTTGTAGGAGTCAATCTAATCTAGTGATTCCTGACCCTACCTCTAATCCAGGCTTCTACCATGTCAATGTAGGAATTAACAAAAGTACCCCTATCTGGATCAAAATAGAGATTGTGATTAATTAAGATCTTAGAATAACTCTTGTTATTTATAACATAGTCATCTAATTTCACTGTCTACAATAATAAAAAGTAACCAATCCACCAGGTACATTATGAAGTGAAAGGACCATGAAGTATATCTATAATATAATCAATATATTAAATATCTTTATCTACTTCATTTAGGTTAGAAATGTTTTTAAATAATTTGTATATTCAACAAGAGTTTGTAGAATGTATTTTTAGATTATAAATGGAGAACTTATTATTATTATTATTATCATTATTATTATTATTATTATTATTTCACCTAGGAAGGCTTGGGAGGACAGCTCACCCTTTTAGGATGGACAGCTTAGTGGGAAAGTAGAGATTGTCCACGTACAATGAAGTGTCAGCAACAAGTGGACCACAGAAAAGACCTCATCCTTACCCTTACTCTTTTATTTTTATTCTTTCTATCTTTTTTATATCAGAGGTACTCAGAACTCACTCCAAGACTATGTTCAGGGAACACTCTTGGCAGTGCGTTGAGGATCAGATGTGGTGCAGGGGATCCAACCAGGGTGGCAAGGAAAGCAAGAATGCAAGAAACACCAGCAATATCTCTCCAGATCTCCAGATCCTCTTCTACTATTCTTTTTCTTTCTTTCTTTCTTTTTTCTTTTTTTTTTTTTTTTTTTTTTGCCTTTTTTAGGCCACACCCGGTGACGCTCAGGGGTTACTCCTGGCTATGTGCTCAGAAATCACTCCTGGCTCGGGGGAACCATATCGGACACCAGGGATCAAACCAAGGTCCTTCATGGATTGGCCACATGCAAGGCAAATTGTGCGATTGCTCTGGCCCTACCTCTTCTACTATTCTTAAGTATCTTTTCACAAAGTACAAAGAAGCAAACACATTATACTGACCGTACACAATACTGTAGCTTTCTAGTAAAAATTAACACCACTGAAAAAGTACACCGGCCCAGTGGGGCTCAGCTGTGAAAGACTGTGAGTGTGACCTGTCTATGTCTGTCTACTGTCCTCTTGCGTGAAACTCTTGCGAGTGGGGCAAAAAGAGGCTCAGAGGAGCACGGCCGCTCCGCTTCGCTACACGGCCGTGCACTCTTTCTAAGGAAAGAACTCCATTGCAACAAGAAGGAAAAATCACACTAAGAGGGGCCGGAAAGATAGCATGGAGGTAAGGCATTTGCCTTTCATGCAGGAGGTCATCGGTTCGAATCCCGGCGTCCCATATGGTCCCCTGTGCCTGCCAGGAGCAATTTCTGAGCCTGGAGTCAGGAATAACCCCTGAGCACTGCCAGGTGTGACCCAAAAACCACAAAAAAAAAAAAATCACACTAAGAACGGCGCTATATCACAGAAGCAAACATTTCTCTCCGGACTGTCTTCTCTGTTGCATGCTCGGGCCTAAGATTTGACCCAGTGTGAGGCTTCATCCACGGAGGACTCCCCTCCCTTAGAGGCAAGTCAGCCCATCCAGAAAGGGAGGAGCCAGAGGAGTGTGCTGCCTACATCATATAGACAATGAATACCACTACAACACGTAGAAAAACCCACAATACAAGTGTGACAATGGGGAAACAACGCAGGCCAGCATCAGACATAGAGAATGAAGATGACAATTCTGAGGACCAGATAATGACTGAACAACTAATCAACCTCTCAGATAAGGACTTTAGACTAGCAATATGGAAGGTGCTCAACAGACTCCAAGAAACCATGGATCGAGTTGAACAGAACACTAATAAGAACCAAGAAAATATGAAGGCAGAAATGACAAAACTCCAAACTGAAATAACATGTCAACTAACAGGACTGAAAAAGTCAGTAAACGAAGTGAATGACAAAATGGATAAGCTCTGGGACAGGGTATCAGAAGCTGAGAATAGACTTGGTGCTGTGGAAGATGAGATACATAACAATTCCATACAGCAGGAGAGATTGGACAAAAAACTTAAAGCAAATGAGCAGACAATGGAAAAATTAGTCAAAGAATGGGAACAGACGAAAATAGAAGTCTATGATAAGATCAACAGAAACAACTTAAGAATCATTGGAGTCCCAGAGACCCAGGAAGAAAATTTCCAGGAAGAATCAATGGTCAAGAACATCATTAAAGAGAAACTTCCAGAGCTAAAGAATATATGTGATCAAATCCTGCATGCCCGAAGAGTACCAACCAAAAGAGACCCCAGAAAAACCACCCCAAGACACATCCTAGTCACAATGACAAATCCCACAGATAGAGACAGAATTCTGAAAACAGCAAGATCAAAAGGGGAAATCATGTTCAAGCAAGCTTCCCTGAGATTTACAGCAGACCTGTCACCAGAAACGCTCAATGCCAGAAAGCAGTGGTGGGATATTGTGACAAGACTGAATGAAATGAATGCTTCACCCAGAATACTATACCCAGCAAAACTCACTTTCCGGTTTGATGGAAGAATACATGGTTTCACAGACAAAAAACAGCTCAGAAACTTCACAGACACAAAACCAGTCTTAAGAGAAAAACTGAAAGACCTAATCTAAGACAAGACTACCCAAAAGACACACCAAATTTTGAAATAAAGATGGCGTTAAATCCCAGGACAATTCTTTCTCTCAACGTCAATGGACTAAATGCACCAGTTAAGAGACACAGAGTGGCTAAATGGATCAAAAAACTCAATCCAACCTTCTGCTGCCTACAAGAAACGCACCTGAATAGTCAGAACAAACATAGACTCAAAATAAAAGGCTGGAGAAAAGTTATCCAAGCAAACAACACCCATAAAAAAGCTGGAGTGGCCATACTAATATCAGATAATGCAAACTTTATACTCAGGAAGGTTGTAAGGGACAAAGACGGACATTTTATATTAATCAAGGGGTACGTAGAGCAGGAAGAATTCACTCTCCTAAACATATATGCACCGAATGAGGGGCCAGCAAAATATTTAATACAACTGTTGACAAATCTGAAAAATAATATCAACAACAACACAATAATTGTGGGGGACCTTAACACGGCTTTGTCAACACTGGACAGGTCAACCAGACTGAAACCCAACAAGAATATACTAGACCTGAGGAGAGAAATGGAAGAAAGAGGCCTAGTGGATATATATAGGACACTCCATCCCCAGAAACCTGGATACACATTCTTCTCCAATGTACATGGGACATTCTCCAGGATAGACTACATGCTGGCACATAAAACATACCTCCATAAGATCAAGAGGATAGAAATTTTGCAGACTACCTTCGCTGACCACAAGGCTCTGAAATTATTTGTGAACTCCAAAGGGACTCAGAAGAAACACTTTAACACCTGGAAGTTAAACAGCCTCATGCTCAATAACCAGTGGGTCCGAGATGAAATCAAGGAGGAAATAAAAAGGTTCCTGGAAACAAATGACAATAAAGACACAAACTCTCAGAACTTATGGGACACAGCAAAAGCAGTACTGAGAGGAAAATTTATAGCTTTGCAAGCACACATCAGGAAGGAAGAAGGAGCTTACCTGAGTAGCTTAATGACACAGCTAATAGAACTAGAAAATGCTCAACAAAAGTCCCAAGAATAGGAAGACAGAAGGAAATAACAAAGCTGAGAGCAGAAATCAACGAAGTGGAAACTCAAAAAACAATCCGAAAGATCAACAAAAGCAGAAGTTGGTTCTTTGAAAAAATAAACAAGATTGATAGACCACTGGCAAACCTAACAAAGAAAGAGAGAGAGAGAAACTTGATAACTCGTATCAGGAATGAAAAAGGAGAGATCACTACTGATATGACAGAGATTCAAAGGGTAATCAGAAACTACTTTGAAAAACTCTACGCCACTAAAAATGAGAACCTGGAAGAAATGGATAAATTCCTGGACTCTTATAATCTTCCACGGTTGAAGGAAGAGGATGTAGCATATCTAAACACCCCCATCACCATTGATGAAATTAAAACAGTAATCAAATGTCTGCCGAAAAACAAAAGCCCAGGTCCAGATGGATTCACTAATGAATTCTATCAAACTTTCCAAGAGGAACTACTGCCAATCTTGGCAAGACTCTTTCATGAAATTGAACAAACAGAAACACTTCCAAATAGCTTTTATGAAGCCAACATCACCTTGATACCTAAACCAGACAGAGACGCTACCAAAAAAGAAAATTACAGACCAATATCACTGATGAATGCAGATGCAAAGATCCTCAACAAAATCCTGGCAAATAGGATTCAATGCCTCGTTAAGAAGATCATCCACTACGATCAAGTAGGTTTCATCCCAGGAATGCAAGGCTGGTTTAACATCCGTAAATCTATCAACATAATACACAACATCAATAACAAGAAAAATAAAAACCACATGATCATATCAATAGATGCAGAGAAAGCATTTGATAAGGTCCAACACCCATTCTTGATCAAAACTCTCAGCAAGATGGGAATGGAGGGAACCTTTCTCAATATAGTGAAGGCCATCTACCACAAGCCAGTGGCAAATATTATCCTCAATGGAGAAAAACTGAAAGCCTTCCCTCTAAATTCTGGCACAAGACAAGGCTGTCCTCTCTCACCACTCCTATTCAACATAGCACTGGAAGTACTTGCTATAGCGATTAGGCAAGAAAAGGATATCAAGGGAATCCAGATAGGAAAGGAAGAAGTCAAGCTCTCACTGTTTGCAGATGACATGATACTCTACTTAGAAAACCCTAAAGACTCTATCAAAAAGCTTCTAGAAACAATAGACTCATATAGCAAGGTGGCAGGCTACAAAATTAACACACAAAAATCAATGGCCTTTCTATATACCAATAGTAATAAGGATGAAATGGACATTAAGAAAACAACCCCATTCACAATAGTGCCACACAAACTCAAATATCTTGGAATCAACTTGACTAAATATGTGAAGGACCTATACAAAGAAAACTATAAAACTCTGCTCCAAGAAATAAGAGAGGACACACGGAAATGGAAACACATACCCTGCTCATGGCTTGGCAGGATTAACATCATCAAAATGTCAATACTCCCCAAGGCATTATACAGATTTAATGCCATCCCTCTAAAGATACCCATGACATTCTTCAAAGAAGTGGATCAGACACTTTTGAAATTCATTTGGAACAATAAACACCCTCGAATAGCTAAAGCAATCATTGGGAAAAAGAATATGGGAGGAATTACTTTTCCCAACTTTAAACTGTACTACAAAGCAACAATTATCAAAACAGCATGGTATTGGAATAAGGATAGGTCCTCAGATCAGTGGAATAGGCTTGAATACTCAGAAAATGTTCCCCAGAGATACAACCATCTAATTTTTGATAAAGGAGCAGGAAATCCTAAATGGAGCAGGGAAAGCCTCTTCAACAAGTGGTGTTGGCACAATTGGATAGCCACTTGCAAAAAATTAAACTTAGACCCCCAGCTAACATCATGTACAAAGGTAAAATCCAAATGGATTAAAGACCTCGATATCAGCCCCAAAACCATAAGATATATAGAACAGCACATAGGCAAAACACTCCAGGACATTACAGGCATCTTCAAGGAGGAAACTGCACTCTCCAAGCAAGTGAAAGCAGAGATTAACAGATGGGAATATATTAAGCTGAGAAGCTTCTGCACCTCAAAGGAAATAGTGCCCAGGATACAAGAGCCACCCACTGAGTGGGAGAAACTATTCACCCAATACCCATCAGATAAGGGGCTAATCTCCAAAATATACAAGGCACTGACAGAACTTTACAAGAAAAAAACATCTAACCCCATCAAAAAATGGGGAGAAGAAATGAACAGACACTTTGACAAAGAAGAAATACGCATGGCCAAAAGACACATGAAAAAATGTTCCACATCACTAATCATCAGGGAGATGCAAATCAAAACAACGATGAGATACCACCTCACACCCCAGAGAATGGCACACATCACAAAGAATGAGAATAAACAGTGTTGGCGGGGATGTGGAGAGAAAGGAACTCTTATCCACTGCTGGTGGGAATGCTGTCTAGTTCAACCTTTATGGAAAGCGATATGGAGATTCCTCCAAAAACTGGAAATCGAGCTCCCATACGATCCAGCTATACCACTCCTAGGAATATACCCTAGGAACACAAAAATACAATACAAAAACCCCTTCCTTACACCTATATTCATTGCAGCTCTATTTACCATAGCAAGACTCTGGAAACAACCAAGATGCCCTTCAACAGACGAATGGCTAAAGAAACTGTGGTACATATACACAATGGAATATTATGCAGCTGTCAGGAGAGATGAAGTCATGAAATTTTCCTATACATGGATGTACATGGAATCTATTATGCTGAGTGAAATAAGTCAGAGAGAGAGAGAAAAACGCAGAATGGTCTCACTCATCTATGGGTTTTAAGAAAAATGAAAGACACCCTTGTAATAATAATTTTCAGACACAAAAGTGAAAAGAACTGGAAGTCCAGCTCACCTCAGGAAGCTCACCACAAAGAGTGATGAGTTTAGTTAGAGAAATAACTACATTTTGAACTGTCCTAATATTGAGAATGTATGAGGGAAATGTAGAGCCTGTTTAGGGTACAGGCGGGGGTTGGGGGGGGAGGAGGGAGATTTGGGACTTGGGTGATGGGAATGTTGCACTGGTGATGGGTGGTGTTCCTTTTATGACTGAAACCCAAACACAATCATGTATGTAATCAAGGTGTTTAAATAAAAAAAAAAATTAAAAAAAAAATAAAAAAAAATAAAAAAAAAGATGAAATCATTGCAATATGAATGATACTGGATGGTATCATG
This sequence comes from Suncus etruscus, assembly GCF_024139225.1. Taxonomy (NCBI): domain Eukaryota; kingdom Metazoa; phylum Chordata; class Mammalia; order Eulipotyphla; family Soricidae; genus Suncus; species Suncus etruscus. The sequence continues at coordinate 22,951,334 of NC_064855.1, forward strand.
CTAAGCAAAATAAATCAGAGGTAGAAGAAGAAAAAAAAATTAACACTACAAAGGCTATTTAAGAAGAATGGGGAATTAAGGAATTATTAGAAAAGATGAAGAAATAGGCTAGCTAGAAATTTTGTCTAAACCCAGACATTCTGAGGAAACACACATCTCTGTTGCTACCACTAACCTAAATTTGACATCATCTTGTCATGATTACATCTGGAAAAACCTTTCTTCTGAACAAAGCTAACCTTGCAGGTTTCTGAGTCTTACATTTGGATGATGGGGTAGGGAACACTGTCACCCAATATAGTAGGCAACATAAAGATGAGGACACTAGGATTATCTTGTACACAACCACAACTCCACTACTAAGCACTAGTATATGGAAGACACCACACCACACACACACACACACACATACACACACACACTGAATAGCCCTGATACCACTTTAGTATCTAAACAATCATACATAAATATGATAATTTTGGGGTTTGGAGAGATAGATCAGGGATCAGAGGCAAATACCTTAAATTTGAACCTGGGCACCACCACATAAGCCTCCAGTATCACCAGCTATATCCCTGGGGCCTCCAAGAACTAATAACCTATGTCTTCTGAACACTGCTGGGATGAATCTAGTATTCAATAGTCCCACTTTTTCAACTAAAAGTTTAAATAATAGAATATTGCTAAATTACTATAAATTACAGAATAAATCCATTGAATGATTCATTTTAATGTATACAGAATATATAAATACTATAACATTTGTTATTATCACCATTCTAAAAAATGGACCAGGAGATCACTCAAGTGACAAAGCACATAGCAATCAGTGGTACTTTCCCTTACCCACCAACCCTGTCCAGAACTACTGGGGATGACCTCATAAAAACAGAAAAGTATTCTTAATTTTGTTTAAATTGATTAAGCAGTACAATTGATAATTACCAAACCAAAGCATTGAGCTAACTGACCCAGTAGGCTGAGCATGACTGGAAGTATCTCCAAGCTCCTTGAATTTAGTTTAATAATTTAAATAATAAAAATTTAAATAATAAAATACCAAATGTATTCTTATAATATTTATAATACTCCCGCATTGTGATTGGATGAAACTCATGATTATAATTCAATAATAGATTGAATACAATACGTAAAAAGGCAAATCTTAAATATGGGTTAAAAATGAGGTTTCTGGGTTATGATGAGAAATTTCTTGTAATTAAATCCAGGATGGAATTGCAGAGGCACATAGAACAGAAAGCAATCTGAGGATAAGAGAAATGAAGAAAATGATCATATGTTTTTGGCAACATGTACCACTTGGATAGAGGAAACACATGAGTACTTTGTTCCAAGACTATATTCTGTCTACTCCATTGTTCTCTGGACTTAACGTCACACAGAAAAAAAATGGTATTAACCAGAAAACATGACATGTACCTCTGAATAATCAACCACATTCTCTCAAGTGCCTAGTGTGAGAAATGGAACAAGGAGTGCATTCAGCCTCTATAATTCACTCAACTCAGAATCACTCAGAATGCAAAGAGCATGGCCCATTCCCATGGCAATCTCAAGGAAAAAATATGAAAGAAGAGAACATTTATATTATATATGCATATATATATCAATATATATCAACCCCCATTGCAATGCTTTGGGTTAGAAATGGGAATAGTTAGACAACTATAGCTGTCACTTACTATTGCAAACAATCAGAAAATTTTCTTCTGTGTTAGTAAAGCCAAGTATTCCCCTCACCCCTGGCAAAAAAAATAAAATAAAATAGAAAACAACTAATAGAGAGGGTGGAGACACAATAATACAGCAGGGTAAAACACTTGCCTTGCATTCATCTGGCCAAGATCCAATGTCAGATACTGCATCTCAGGGCAGCTTTGCTGCCCACAATATGTACCTGCCAGACCCAGTCACTCATTTCAGACTGCTGTTTCTGGATCTTCAGTAGTGAAACTTGCTCTATCTGAGATAGTGTATGAGAGTTCTTACCATTCTATCACTTCAACTCTTCCTAATAATTCTTAATATTAAGCTCACCATTTTGGTGTGTGTGGCAACACCTATTGTGTGCTTTTTGAACCATGACTAGTAAAATTTAATATCTTTCCTCAGATTTATTGGTAATTTGGGGTATCCTCTTTGGAGGAACTGACTATTCAAGTGCCTTAACCTACTTTTATATTAGGCTATATATACATTTGTAATTATGATTATTTTAATATATAGTGCTTTCCATGTTTTAATAAACAATATTTATACTTTATAATTAATGTTTCATGCACAAAATACATCATACTTAATGACTTCTAGAATTTTCTTTATAATTTTTTGCTTATGATCTATTTTCAGTTGTAAGAGTTACATTTTCTGACTTTGTAGTTTTTTTTAAATTCTTTACCCTTGGTTAGGTTCCCTAAAAAAGCACATTATTAGCAAGCAGAATATTCACTAAGTAGCCTCCTATGACTCAGGAGAAAAAATGCAGAAGCAGGATTGAGTATGGAAAGAGTATGTACAAAACATGTCAGTCTCAGCTGAGCCTCTGGCAAGAGCTAGGATAGACATGGCTACGATACAGTTGTTCTGAGTTGGGTGGAGCAAGCTAATAGAATGGTGGGCTATATTCCTGACTTATTCCCTCATTGGCTACAGGCCATCCAGGGGAGAGGTGTGATCTTGGGCAAGGCAACACTCCTGAAGAGCTACAACTGCTGGTTAGTATTCAAGGATTCCCTGAACATAGGACAACAAGTTATTCCTTGGAAAGGAATTCGGGTAACATGCTAGAGTCTCCATGTTCTTGATGCTACTATTGAGGATACATTTTTAATATCAGTACAGTTCAAATTAATTATTAATTCCTTTATCTTTAGAGTAATTGTTTTCTCTTTCATAGTTTTTCCTTGGGGCCAGAGTGATAGCACAGTGGTAGGGCATTTGCCTTGCTCGCAGCTGACCTAGGATGGAACTCAGTTCGATCCCCGGCATCCCATATGGTCTCTCACTCCAGGAATGATTTATGAGCGAATAGCCAGAAGTAACCCCTGACCATCATCAAGTGTGGTCCAAAACAAAAACAAAAACAAAAAATTATTAATTTTCCTTAACTAGTCTCACAAAGATTTATCCCATTTACTGCTTACATTAAGATATACAATCTACTTCAAAAGTGACTTTTTGTGTCAGTTTTCATTCTTCTCTACATCTACTTCTGACTCTTCTTGGCATCAAACTATCATATAAATTCATTTTAATTGGTCATGGAATCATGCAGGGTGAATTCAAATGACTCTTACAAATGCTAAAGAAATGCAGGAAGAAGATAGAGAAGAAGAATAAGGAGAGAGTGATTTTCCACCTCTGGTCTACAGACAAATAATGGTCTGCAGTGTAAAAGACTTAAAACTACTGATTCTTATAAATGGCTTGTATATACATCTTGTATATAACTTTTGTATAAAGGAGATACATGTCAGTCTATTAAAAAGGAGCTGCAAATGTTTCAGTATAATGCCAATATTATACTGAAATAGATAGGTGCCAAAACTAAGAGTTACATTTTGATAGCTAAAATAACCAACGACAAACATGTTTGTAATTATGGTGCTTAAATCAAGATATTATTTTTAAAAACTGAAGAAAAATAGATTGGCAACAGTGAAGGAATTAGATTTTTGGTTAATAGAGAAATTGTCTATTGACTATAATTAGTATTACTAGGACCTCAAAATTGGGTTTATTTAATTAGGAATCATAGAGGGATTATTAAAAATAAAAATAAAAAGAGGTACACAGCCACATTATCCATGAATCACAGTCTTAGTTTGCAGAGAGAGCTGCCAATCACATTTTCATCTCAGTAGAATATCACTTTTCTCTTCTATCTTTTTAACCCTGCCTTACAGAATAGTGTAATTTGATCAATTGTCAGAACCACATTCACTCCAGGATGTTAGAGCACCTAAAAAATGCTCACCTGAACAAAGAAAATGAACAATATTTGAGCATTTCCAGGAGATGACAAATGGCAATTCACCAACTCCAAAGTGGAACGCACCAGCAAAATATCATCTTTTTTGCCAAACTTCAAATCACTTTGCAAAATAAATTCTAAGGCCAGTCATGCAAATAACTCATGAAGAATCTGGGCTCTACATTCTTACAAGCACATGAGGAAAAAGCAATATTAGCTCCATGAAATTTCCTGAAAGGAATACCTTAGTCAAGAAACTTGTCCAAAGGTGCACACACAATGATCACTAAAGATCCAGTTTCCCAGCTCCCAGTAACAAAATTCTTCAGCTCCTCAGTGGAAGTCATGTTGTCCAGTACCAGTTTTATAAAAAAAAAAAAAAAAAAAAAAAAAATTCAAAATCAAGTAGCAACAGACATAACAATTAAGTCTGGTTACAGCCTTTGAAAATCATTGCTTAATAATAAGAAACTGTCGGTTAGCCAATATCATCAAAGACCCCATCTTCAATTGTCCATCTATCCTGTCATCCAGAGGATCAATTCTTACAGTGCTTCTCATACAACGGTTGCAATTAACTGTCAAACTCCTGGGCAGATTATCAATGAATGCCAGGATGATACACTCTGCATGGCTGTTTGAAATAGGAAATAAGTGTCTTTTCCAGTTTCCCAGCCTGTACCTCCTTGGATATGCCTGACTCAGGATGGATGTTTACTACCAAGTAGAACAAAATTCTCAGAAGTAACTTAAACCTGTCAAGAAGCTGCTTACCAATTACAGCCAGGCACACTGATCCTGGGTGAATTGAAGGTTCTGATGTGGAAAAGAGAAGGCCAATAGCTGTTCCAATGGTAATCAAGTGGGTCTTTCAAGAGGAAAAACAATTTAAGAAAAAAAAAGCAAATTCAAATTGTCTATGAATAACAGGAGAGTGTGTGTGTGTGTGTGTGTGTGTGTGTGTGTGTGTAGTAGGTATTTTCTGTGGATAGGAAGTTCATGTTTTCTTTCAAATGATAAATTTTCTGTATAATGATGTATTGCTTTTATAATTATGAATAACAATTCAATTGGAATAAATCAAGTCACCTTAGAAGTCCTACAAGCTACCCGAGGCACAGAGAGTAAAGGCCTTATTCTTTAGCTCAGAATTCCCGACACCTTTGGATAGCATGAGATATGAAACCACTCAAGGAAGGAGCAATCTGTCCTGGTAATGCTTTCTGCAGCCATCACACACAGGGGAGAGTCGGACTGATTCCCTAAAATCTCCCCAACAACTCAGAGCCAGCGGGTAACCTGCCATCCTCTCTCTGTGCTGTGGCCCCATGCTCAGAAGTTTCAGAGAACAAGTCGGTGGTAATTTTTAGTAAGAACAATCCACAGCCATCTGTCTGCACAGCAGAGGCCCAGATGGGCTAATTACTGGCACCATGTGAGGTGGATGGACAGTGACAAGTCAGGGAGATTTTGGCAGTCTAATGCCTGAAAGCGCAACTCTTCCCAGGGAGAAGATGGTATGGTATGGGGGAGCCCTGGGACTGGGTAAGAGGCCATGAATGGCAGAAAAGACATGTCTGGCTTGCACTACAGTTATCTTCGACATCTGCTGTCATTTTTAAAAAATATATATATCTTTATTTAAGCACCATATAAAAAGAAGACCCATTTTCACCAGTGCAACATTCCCACTACCAATGCACCCCATTTCCTTCTTCCTCAACCCCCTGCCTATATTTGAGACAGGCATTCTATTTTTTTCACTCATGATAGTTGTTAGTGTAGTTATTTCTCTAACTGAACTCACTACTCTTTGCAGTAAGTTTTATATCATGGGCCGTTTCTTCCAGTCCTTCCGGTCCTTCCTCATCTCTATTGTCTCTGGGTATTATTACAATTTGTTGTAAACCACAAAGGAAATTTAGTGACTAGGATACAAAGGCCACCCATGCAATGGGAGAAACTATTCACCCAAATTCATCAGATCAGGGGCTAATATCGAAGATATAAAAAGTACTCTCAGAACTTAACAAGAAAAAAATCATCTAACCCCATCAAAAAATGGGGATAAGAAATGAACAGACACTTTCTCAAAGAAAAAATACAAACAACTAAAAGGCACATAAAAAATGCTCCACATCATTAATTATCAAGGAGATGCAAATCAAAACAATAATGAGGTACCATCTTACATCACACCACATCACAAAGAACAAGAACAACAATCATTGCTGGTGGGGATGTAGGGAGAAAGGAACTCTCATTCACTGCTGGTGGCAATGCTGTCTAGTCCAGCCTTTATGGAAAACAATATGGAGATTCTCAAAAAAAATTAGGCTCCCATATGACCCAACTATACCACTCCTAGAGAGTGTATGCCCTAGGAACACAAAAACACAATGTAAAAATGCCTTCTGCACACTTTTTGGGGTTTGGGATGTCAAATGGCATGAAGGACCCTGAATGGAATACCTTTTTTGCCTTGAAAAGTGACTCTGGAACTAAAAACTAGATCCAGGCTGTAATGTGAAGGACAAGACCAAAACCCAGCCAGAATTACAACTAATGCCTGTGGTGTCCTGTTACGTGGAAGTCAGCAATACATTTTCACTACTGATGTTAATTGTCAAAAATTATGTTTATTTGGCTTGTAATAATTCTAAACTTGGTATTAAGTTTACAGAAGTAAATCTATTTTATTTTTATAGTAGTTTAATAAGCAAGGACCCTCATTTTTATCAATAGTCCTTAAAAGTATTTTAAGCTATCCAAAGTCACCAGATTATCATATTAAAGGGCAAGTGTTAGGTCATCCACTGCCTTTACACACAAAAAGACTTTCCCCCAAGTTCCTCTTTTTAAATAAGATTAAGATTAGCAAAGAGCAAAATATTATATATATTTTATTTTTAACACATATCTTTATTTAAGATCCATGAGAACAAACATGTGTGTAGTTGGGTTTCAGGTATATAAATAAAAAAAGAGCACCCCTTTACCAGTGCAACATTCCCACCACCAATGCCCTCCATCTCTCTTCTCCCCCACCCCTCGTCTGCATTCAAGACAGGCATTCTATTTCTCTCACTCACTACCATTGTCATGGTAATTGTCATATATTTTAAAGTGCTTGATCATTTTTATTATATAAAATTCAAGTTTAGATCATTTCAATTAAGATGTGAAGGCCCAGAGTTTGAATATCTAAGGGGCATCTAGTATTACCATGATACCAGAAAAATTAAAATATTCAGCCTTGCTTAACACTTAATACTTACTGCCCAATTTCTCCATGAAATAATCACATCTTACTTCACATATAAATTGCAGCGGTGGAAACTGTAATTTTTCTAGATTTTCTCACAGCAATTTAGGAGTAAAGACCTTAAAGAATAGCCAAGCAGAGGTTGAACAGTGAGCCAGGAGCTCTGGTAAGAAAGTTAGAAAGTAAAACACTGACTACCAAGCTGGGTGGCTCAAAATCTATTCTTTTTGAGCACTTTGATGTAGGAAGAAGTGAGATGGGAGTTGGGGAGAAGAGAAGAGAGGGAGAAGTAAAAGAGTTGGAGGATATAAAAGGATGAAAGGAAGAAGGAGCAAAACATTTTGAAATGGCACAGAAACAATATTGAAAAAAAGCAATTATAGTAGTAGTAAAAAAAAATCTATCATGTTCACAATAATTGAATAAATAAAAAATAAATGGCATTTCCTCCATCCATAAGACTTGGAATTAATAATAGAAATAGTAAAACTCACCAAAAAAAATAGTGAAACTATCCCCATTGCACAATTGCAGTAATTTCCATAGTAAGATTCATGAATGAAAGCCCAAAGTAATGGATGAAAGTTCTAAGAAAATGTTGGATATATGCATACAGTAAGGAATTATCTACAAATTTCTTAATTACCAAAAGAAGAAAAAGAAATAACACTTTGCTAAAGAAACCTCGCCAACACCACCTTCAACAGATAAGGGCTAACCTGTAAGACATATTGATACCACCATGAAAGCGCAAAACTACACACTTCTTTAATAACTGTCACTAAAAAACTATCCACAGAGACTATGTGAGGAATGGAGGTGTATTGCCACTACAGATGATGACTTGAATTGGACAAACTAATTTGCCTGGAGCCTAGAATCAGTCCTGTGCCAGGAAACTTCAGGGGTAAGGACTCCTTGTATTTAGACCATAATATGTCTTTCCATGTCCCTTATGTTTTGGTGGGCCTATGCAAACAAATGCCACTTTAATACCATTTTTTACTATGATCCCTTGACTCCAATTCTTAAGAAAAACAAGCCACTAAAACTTTTGATGTTAACTTAAACTAGTTAGCATGTGCATGGAACTAGAGAAATGTACTTTGCCCTCAATGTTTAAGGAGTTACATAAGTCTAATGCCTTTAGATTATATTGTGTGCTGCTAAGAAATAGTATGTACTACAACTGGGGATTTGAGGGACAAAGTAATTGTATTGTACAGGGGTTCAGTTTTGATTCTATTAATGTTCTTTGGCTGAAAGTTCAAGGCTGGGATATCATCGATGGGACTACCGAGAATTCAGTTTATGGGTGATTGGGCTTCCACTGCAACTTTACCCTGTCCTCTTTGCATTTTTGTTGTCATAATTAAAAAAAAAACTATCCACAATCCAATACTCAGAAAATGGAAGATAAAACTATGAATTGAGAAATATTTAATAAAATATCCAACCTTTAATGTCTATAGGCCAAGATAACGAGAGATGACTAAGAAAACATCAGCATTTAGAAGACTCTGAAAATGTCATAGCTCAATACAAAAGATTATACTAGATCTTGGGACAAAAATGCTGAAAAAACTAGGAAATTCTAAAATAATCTGTAGTTCAATTGATGACACTAGAACAACATGGTTTTATATATAAGATGTCAATATCAAAGGAAGTTTTGTAAGAGATAATAGAATTCACTTTATAATTTCTGCACATTCCTGTAAATCTCAAACTTTTTCAAAATAAAATTAGAAATATTAAAATTGGAAACATAAGAACTCAGATCTTACCCTGTTCCTTACTATTTTATAATTACAAAATTTTATTTCTGTGCCTTTCACTCTGCTTTGCCCACAATGAACGGAGAGCTATTATTTTTTTTAAATTTATTTAAACACCTTAATTACATACATGATTGTGTTTGGGTTTCAGTCATGTAAAGAACACCACCCATCACCAGTGCAATATTCCCATCACCAATGTCCCAAGTCTCCCTCCTCCCCACCCGACCCCCGCCTGTACTCTAGACAGGCTCTCCATTTTCCTCATACATTCTCGTTATTAGGACAGTTCAAAATGTAGTTATTTCCCTAACTAAACTCATCACTATTTGTGGTGAGCTTCCTAAGGTGAGCTGGAACTTCCAGCTCTTTTCTCTTTTGTGGGAGAGCTATTATTTAACCTCAAATCTTTATTTAAAAAATAAGAGAAAACCTATAATAATATAATTCATTATTCAAGCTTTTAAGAATAGAGATAAATACACATTCATATTCAAGCCTTACTTATTGCATAATACTATTATTTTTGTTCTGCTTAACATTTAAAATCTTAATGTCATGTTTTTATCTCTGGCTTCTGAGTTTTGTTCTACTTAGACATTCCACATGCCAAAACTATTAAAAGCATGCTTCTTTATAGGTCATTTTTGATGTTTAATTCTTTAGACTAAGAGGAATTTATTTAAATATAAGAAATGAGTTTAAATCCCACCTTTTAATAACTACAGATGGCCAGCCTCTTTGTTGTGATATAACCTATGAAATATTAATATGCTATCTATTCATAGATTAATCTTGAGAGCATCAAGGTTCTAGTAATGGAGAATAGTCATTTCTATGTTTTAGAAAAGGAACAGTTACTTTCTGTGGAGTTTTCAAACTAAAATGTAGCTTCAGGAGGAAAGCAGTCACCTGCCAACCAGCCCAGCTCAATCAACCTTAGCAATTAATGAGATGACAGATGCCACAGCCATATCATCTTCACATCCATCACAGAGCAAGTTTCATACTCAAAGCACACGAGGACACAGGAAACTTTCAGTGACTTCTGCTTTGCCTCTATACCTACCTACTACCTCAGTTAGCAAAAATGATGTTTATTGAAATTGCTAAGAAAGAAGACCGCAATGTTCCATAAGATGCAAAAAATAACAACTTATTTATAAACACATCAAATTCTATAACATACAAAAACATTGCTTCAGAGATTACAGGTAAATTTCTTATCACATGGGGCCGGAGAGATAGTGAAGCGGTAGGGCATTTGCTTTAGATGCTGAAGGAGAGTGGTTCGAATCCCGGCATCCCATATGGTCCCCTAAGCCTGCCAGGAGCGATTTCTGAGCGTAGAGCCTGGAGTAACACCTGAGCGTTGCTGGGTGTGACCCAAAAACCAAAACAATAAATAAATAAATAAATAAATAAATAAATAAATAAATAAATTTCCTATCACCACTTAAAACCCACTCTCATTCCTTACTAGTATGATTGTCAATCTTTCTGAAAATTCAATGCATCTTTGTTTTTTTTGCCCACAATTAAGAGATATTGGTTGTAACAAACCAGGATTTGATGAGAGATGAAATAAAGTCATTCTTCTTCATTCCTCCTCCCTCTCTTTTATTTCTTCTCTACTTGTTGTTGTTGTTGCTATTGTTTATTTTGGGGTTACACCTGGTGGACTCAGGGGTTACTCCTGACTCTGCTCTCAAAAATTATTCTTGGCAGGCTCCAGGGAACACATAAGATTCCAGGATCTAACCTGGGCAGTGGTGTGCAAGGAAAACACCCTCTCACTATGCTATTGTTTCAGACCCAACTTTACTTTTATAATGCCCAACCAAGCTACTTTTCTTCTAAATATCTTATTCCTCTTCTCATTTTACTCTATCTTACTATCCTCATTTATCCACATCACCAACTATTACTATGGACTTCTGGTTCCACACATATGATAGATAGTCTATTCAACTCAACTTCCTAAGATGTAGATACTAGACTAGAATTTTTGTTCAAGTGATTAACAAGTAACATGCTCTCATAAGGAAGAAAGTGAAGAAAATGAGGGAAAAAGACAAGACCAGACATCTTGACTACTGGGAAACTGTCACAGATCAATTGGTCTTGACATAAAGGAATCTTCTGGGGTCCCTTGAAAGATGTGTACCCGGGGTCAACAAATGGAAAACAGAGCCAAGGAGTCAAGTCAGGTTCAAACTCTGTTTCATTTATTCAAGGCAAAAGTAGAATACTTATACTCAAATTCTTAACTAGTTATATTTTTTTTTCAGACAAAACTAACTTTATCCAAAAAGCACAAGGGCAGTTTTACTTTTGAAGCCCTACCGCTTTCCAAACACTCCCGCCCCCCCAGGAGCGATTTCTGAGCACAGAGCCAGGAATGATAACCCCTGAGCACTTCCAGGTATGGCCAAGAAACAAAACCAAAAACAAGCAAACAAAGCAAATCATCAGTTTCCAGAATAAGTAAGCTTCTGAGGCAGATCACATCATGGTATGGATCAGCTGCCAGAAGTCATAAGTGTGATGGATTCCCAGGATAAATGTATGGGAATATTTGTCCTCCTTGCTAGTAATCTCAAATATAACAAAACTGTTACTGATCAAAGCACTGCTACTATCTCCCTGTATTTGTAAATCTCTCATCAAATACCTCCCTCACCTTTGGTGAGCCTCAAAGATGAGACCCATGCCACACACGGCCCACTGGAACTACTACACCACTTGCTGTTTCGTGCATGTGTATGAGTTCACCTGCCCTGAAACACAAAGGATGTAACTGCATAGCACACAGTGTTTGCACATGGGAGGTGCTAAACAGACTCTATTCAAATGTAAATATAAACCTTATTTAAAGATACTGCAATTTTGCAAAGGAGCACTCAATAGACATCTTCCAAAGAGACCCAACAAAGGGACTGGTCTTTATAAGCAAAGAGTTTTGAGAACTATACGAGTTAATTTTAAACATAAGCCTAAAGAAAGTATTGCAGTAATCCATCTTGAGGGGATAATGCTAAAACCCAAACTCTTTTCTCCTTCTGGACCATCACTGTAAGATCTTCATTTCTCTAATTATTATCAGTATCCTCAGAAGATCAGTATCATTAGTATCATTTCTGACTATTGATTGATGGGTTTGGCTGGATAACTGGCATCACATTGGCAGGTATATAATGTCCCTCTTCATCTCCTCTGAGAGTCAGTGAAATGCTTCCTGATCCCAATATTAAATTACTCCCAGAGTAATTTGCTTAGAAAAGATAGGCTATTTTCATACACAGTAACTGACATTAGATCACCTGTTTAACCTTCAAATATTAAAACACACCCACCCCCTCACAGAAAATAATTGTGGGATCCAATGGCTGCTCTTTGGTCTGAGACCAGACTCAATCTTCTGCTTATACATTTTCTTCTTTTTTTTTTACCAGAAGTTATTGACTCTGCAGTAACTGCCTTCCAATATTTCTTCCAACTTGTATTCCTTTATCTTTTTTTTTCTTAAGAGTAGGATTCTAAAAGTGAATTCAAGAAAATGGGGCTAATATTTACAGTTAAAAGTTAAAAAAATGATTTTAACAAAAGTACTTAACTTTTCACTGTGATAGGATCTTTTAAACATGTCACGGAGGTAAAAACCCATAAACTCTTATGTTATAAAAGTCATTAATTCTAGCTCAAAAAAAAAAAAGACAATAAGGTTTAAGCCATAAAGTAACAAATTCAATAAGAGTATAAAGAAGAACTTGGTCTTCTGCCTTCTTCAAAAATTTCCAGCAACATGTACCAAACATTTATTAAACACTTTCTGTGTGCCAGCCTGAGCAATGAAGTGGGACCTACAGATGACATATAAGATGAATATCTTGCTTTCCGTAAACCTGACATCAAACTAGCAGTAGAAAATAAAATGTTCATGAAACTAAGAAGAAATTAAGCAATTAAAAACAAATTTAGAGTTGACTTTAAGTATATATGAGATATTCGTAAGGAATGAGTGCTTCATAGAAATAAAAGGTGTGGGGAGATTTATTTAGTTTATCATCACCAAGAATTGAGTAAAGTAGAGAAGAGAAGGCAGAGTGCATATGAGAGAACCTTGAAGAATGTCCAGACAAGATACTGTAGAGGAAGTCAATATATCATTAGCAAAAGGTATATTTGAGTGGGATTTAGCATTAAGATCTGATAGAAGTGTGAGATTAAAAATAGCTACCAGTGCTGAAGGAAGTTCAAAGGGCTGAGTGCATACTTTGCATACAGAAGGTCCATAAAATCCACAGTACTATATGAGCTTTACTCAGAGAAGCCTCCCTTACATAGAGAGGGTGGCCCAAAGAGAAAAAGAATAAAAAAAGAAAAAGATTCTTTTCTTTGAATTTTCTCAGTGTGATTCCTATGGTTATCTTTAAAAGAAAATAAGTCACCGCCTTTTTTACCCAAAAGCTACATGAACCATACTGAAGATTCTGTATAAAGTAAAAATAGGCATTGACTTTAGGTCACTGGATAGAGGAACGAGTGAGCATGGAGTTTTAAAACAAAATTTCAGGAATATACTGCGAGCAGAGAAAGAGACTTAAATCAGAATAACAAGAAGGCTTATTATTCTTTTCTGAGTAGGATACCAATACCTACTCAGGAAAAAGAAAGTATTTGGGAAATGCATTCGAAACAAATTTTCAAGGTGCTTTCAGAGGAAACAATGTAGCAGGAAAAATCAACTGTTTTTGACTTTGATGATTTTCCAAGAGTTCTGAGTTTGGGAAAAGATGAATAGTAAAAACATTCATTAAAATAGAATGTTTAAGAGTGAATAAGAGTGGATAGGTTCTGGTGCAATATCGCATTGTTTAAGAGATGAACTAAACAACAATGGGTTAAACAGACATCAGTTACCTATGCATTAATGGAGTATTAGAAGACGATCAAGACTACTAGGGAATGTGACAAGGTTGCCAGGTGAAAACAATTCTGTTTTACAATACAAAAATACCTTCCTCACATCTATATTCATTGCAGCACTATACACAATAGCCAGAATCTGGAAACAACCAAGATGCCCTTCAACAGATGAATGGCTAAAGAAATTGTGGCACATATATAATGGAATATTATGCAGCCATCAGGAGAGATGAAGTCATGAAATTTCCTATACATAGATGGACATGAAAACTATTATGCTGAGTGAAATAAGTCAGAGGGAGAGAGAGAGATACATACAGAATAGTCTCACACATTTATAGGTTTTAAGAACAATAAAAGACATTATTGTAATAATGCCCAGAGACAATAGAGATGCAGGCTGAAAAGACCTCTTGTGATACAAAGCTCACCACCAAGAGTGATTAGTGCAGTTAAGAGAAATAACTACACTGACAACTATCATGACAATGTCAATGAATGAGAGAAGCCTGTTTCAAATATAGGTGGGGTGGGGAGAGGAGGGAGTTGGGGGACATTGGTGATGGGAATGTTGCACTGGTGAAGGGAGGTGTTCTTTTTTATGACTGAAACCTAACTACAATCATGGTGCTTAAATAAAAATATAATTTTTTTAAAAATTCCATTTGAGATTATAAATTTATAGATTTGAAATATTCAAGTGGAAATGTTGATCAGCTAACTGGAAATGTAGCCTGTTCTGACAATGAAAGCCAGGGAGTGAGACTCATTCTCAACTGGGAATGACTGCCCTTCAGTGAACCATGACAGTGCTTGTAGACATTTTGGTCATCACTATTAGAGGTAGGAGGTTACTCCCTCTACCTAAAAAGAATCTAGGGATGTTACTAAACATCAAACAATCCTACCCCAAATCAAGAATGATCCCAACTCGAATGCAAGTATAATATAAAGGTCAGGAAGCCCTGGGACAGGCATAGCTGTTTGGGAAACATTATCTTATATACAGAAATTAAAGCTGTGAGCATTATAAGAGCTCAGAGTGAGGAAAAAAAATAGGTTTCAGTTTTAAAAGTTCATATGGTGAAAATGAAGATCCAAAATACAGAGAGACCAGAATAATAAAAGATAAATTAGGGCCTGGAGAGATAGCGCAGCTGCGTTTGCCTTGCAAGCAGCCGATCCAGGACCAAAGGTGATTGGTTCGAACTCCGGTGTCCCACATGGTCCCCCGTGCCTGCCAGGAGCTATTTCTGAGCAGACAGCCAGGAGTAACCCCTGAGCATTGCCGGGTGTGGCCCAAAAACCAAAAAATAAAATAAAATAAAAAATAAAATAAAAATAATTTAGTAGTGGGGAAGTAAGAGGTCACAGCAACCATGTTAGCAAGTATTTCTGAGGAAAGAAGATACAGGAAAAAATACAAAAATATACTGGATTTAGAAATATGTAAGTAGGTACTAACCTTATACAATTGTGTTTTCAATGGTAGAGCACTTGCATTGCATGTATGAATTTAGGGGTTCTCTATCTCGGGCACAGCACAAAAGAGGAGGGTGAGGAAAGACAGAGAAATAAGCTAAATTTTAAGCTAATGGAGAAGAAAGCAAATGAAGTTTCTCTGAGCTAGAATAAAGTTGATCAGATATTAGAGGAATGTTTATTTGATGTTCATATCTGATAATTTTAAGATGGGAGAATAATGATTAAAGGGAAAATTAAATTTTTAGTGGGAAATAAAAGGTTGACTAACAGAAAGCAGAGATTTTTCAAAATACGGGTAATAAGACATAGCAGGTGGATATTTTCGAAACATGGAATTCAATAGAAGGGGATAGAAAATAATAGGGACCATCATATAGAATGATTTCATGGATCATTTATGGGTGTTAATTATGGGTCATTTTGTCATTTGAGTAGCTAAGTGAATATAGAAAATTTAGGGTAGGAATCTTCAGGTATGAATTGTAGAGTATTTTTGTAAATAAAGGAGCTTGGAGGGGAGGCCAAAGGAGACAGTTGGGCAGAGGCAGTTGGACAGAGGCTGTTGGGAAGAGGCAGTTAGACAGAGGGGGTTGTGAGAAGAGATGAGAGATCAGACAGAGAGAAAGACAGAGAGGAGAGAGAGAGACAGAGACAGGGAAGAGAAGGACGGAGAGGAGAGAGATCAAACCAGGGAGGATTAGGCTCTTTTGGGCAAACCTTTTGTCCCCCAAAACCTCTTTGTTTGGATTATTTATTGTGGACGATTATTGCCAAGGTCTCCCCGAAAATGGGAGTTGGTCTCTCAATTTGGGAAATATTTGGGGACCCTGAATATATCAGCAGTGGACTCAATTTCATGCCACTAGAAAATAACAGTATTAAAGAAAATATAAGGAAATAATGAGGCAGATAGATGAAGAGTAGGCTGAAGACAAAAGTGCAATACCCAGGTAAATACTATGTTGTGGGATTACAGGATTTGTCGGTCTCTATGTCAATCAACATCCACATTGTTTCATTGGATGTTATTCTCTGAATAGAGTCTCTCTGATTGGTGGTGAAACCAGATGATCCCACCTCTGAGGTGTGACATTTTTCCATATATAAAAGTCTAGGATGGAAGAGGAGTCTCTTGTTTTCCGAGCATCAACAAGCTGGCTGCGTAACATGGTCTGGGGATTGGCGTGAGGGTAATGTGAGGAATTTTAGAAGTTTTTCTTGGGGCCGGAGAGAGCACAGCGGTAAAGTCTTTGCCTAGCACTGCAGCCGACCCAGAATGGACAGTGGTTCAAATCCCAACATCCCATATGGTATCCCCAGCCAGTAGTGACTTCTGAGCACAGTCAGGAGTAGCCCCTGAGGTGGCTGAGTGTGACCCCCAAAATAAAACATAATAATAATAATAATAAGTCTTTTAAGTGTGTGTTTAATTATTTTTCAGAGCGACCTCTGATTTCATTCTCGCCAGTGTTTGGTATCAGAACCAGTGGGCTTATAGATTCAAGAAAATGGCACCCATAACAGGGACTCATCTGGACCTTGGTGAGCTGATTTCAGGCCTTTCTAGATGGATTCCACGATTTTGGATTTGTGAGTTGGTCTCATGTTGGTTTGCAGATAGGACTAGGAACGGATATTATAATTTGTTTGATGGGAATGTGTATACTGGTTTTCTTTGTTATGTTAAATTATAAGAATTCTGAGATAAAATGCAGGCAGAAAATGTCGGATATTCTTTTAAAATACTCTGATATAGCTCAGAAAATGTCTGAGGTGGTTTCAGTTCTTTTCTGGAAGTCAGAAAAAACTGAATCCACAGGTTTTACAGTCACAACACGTGGTCAAAATAGAGACCATGAAACTGGTCCTACACCTCCACCTACTGGCAATGGACCAGAAAACCCCTTAGTTCCAACAGCTAGCACGTGTCAGGCAGGACCTATGGAAAATAATGGAGAATAATCTGAATGTTTTGCCTGAAAATGCTGATTGTGTGCAAGAAATTAACATAACCCAATCAGCTGGGAAAGAGGCAGATCTGTAAACCTATCAGCCACATTCCTTTCACCACAAACTTCTAGGGAGTGTGGTACAGATCCTATACCTTACCAACAGACTTCCAGGGGTAGTGGGGGTAAGCCCACTATTTTCCCCAAAATGGTTTGTCATAAAGAGATAGGTATAAATACAGATTTAAAAGTAAGTTTTCCTCACCAGAAAAACAATTCACCTAAGAGACTAGTTATTATGTTAGAATTAATACATATTCTGAAACATACCATTGGAAAAATATCTGACCTAGGGGGCCAGTTCTGCAAGGAATTGGTAATGAGATAGACTCAGAAATAAATTTTCCTGACCAAGAGGATAAAATGGCCTTAACCTATGAAAGTTTAAGTATACACAATCTCAGTTTAAGAAAGCATGCACTCAGTATGGTTATCTTGCTCCTTATTGCATTAAACACCTTGGTATTTGGAGTAATAAGGCAAATTGGACCCACAGAGATTATAAATGCATAACAAAGATCTGTCTAGACCCATATCAATATTTATAATGGAAAATGTATTTCCATAAGCTGGTTCAGAACAGACTTAAAACACTAGATCACACCAGAAAGATAATTGCAGGAATACAATCGAATTATGATGTACTGGTAGGAGAAGGGGAATTCAGAGATGTGAATAAGCAGGCTAGATTACCACATGCTGTTTTAAGAATGATTAGGGATCTCACTTTAGAAGCTTGGAGAATAGGTTGACTCTGAAGCTAAGTATATCAGTAGTAATGCCAAGATTGTGCAGGGAGCTACAGAGCTATATGCAGATTTTCTAGATTACAAAATGCTGTTGAGAGACAGGTGGAAGATATAGATGCCAGACAACGCCTAATAAAAACTTTAGCTATTGATAATGTTAGAAAAGAGTGTCAGGAAATATTACACCCTATAAAAAGGAGGATGTAATGGGTACCTACATGCTTGTAGAAATGTCAGTTATTAAATAACCCCACACCATATTCCCCACTAGTTTTAATAATTATTCTTCTGGACATTCTGCCACCATACTTCTAATTTCTGCTAACTTTCCCTCACCCCCCACAGCTGCACCTTTAACACCATATACTATACAGGTGCAGACTCCAGGAAATCAGGTCAATGGCTTGAATACATCTCATGCCATGGTACCTTTAACAGCATATTATATTAAAATGCAGACTCCAGGGAATCAGACTACTGGCCTTTACACAATAAGAGTACCTGGACTTTGTCTAAGGTGTGGTAAGGGAGCTCACTGGGTGAGAGACTGCTGTTCAGCTTCCCAACGCCAAGTTGGCAAGTAAGAAAAGGGTTAACTCACATAGGCAGGCAAAATGCTTTAAGTGTGGCAAAATGGGATATTTTAAAAATCAATGCAGAACACAACTCTTTTGCACCAGTTCAGAGTTCTGCCCCTTTTGAGACTAGAAATAACTCAACCTGTTTCAGGCAATTGAGTAAGGGGGCAGCCTCTGGCACCACAAACTCAGGGGACTTTATCATTAATAATTCAGCTTCCTGGTCCAGACCAAGGCAATTCCACAGCTTAAACAAATTAAAGCCTGCCACTGCCGGAAGCTGCGGTTCAGACATTCCATGTCCAGTAGAGTTGACTATCTGTCCATCTCAATGCCCTTATAAGATTAGGTCTGGCATAACAGGGCTTCTTCCTCAAGGAACAGTGGGTATTATTGTAGGAAGAAGCAGTTTAACGCTTAAAGGAATAATAATTCACTGGGGATTATATATTCTGACCACGTAGGGGAAATAATAGTTATTGCCTCAGTACCCACAATCTGGACATTTAAAAAAGGTGAAAACATAGCTCAGATATTATGTTATGCCTGAGAAATCAGAGCGTATCAGGGAAGGAGGCTTTGAACATACTAACCCTGATGCTTCTGCTAATACATTTATAACCTTTATGGCAAAATACAAAGAGGAAAATTCAATGTTGACTCTTGAAATGCAGGGCAAAAAATTCTCTGGTATGTTTGATTCAGGAGCAGAAGTACCTGTGATGTCTTTGAGAGATTAGCCTAAAAATTTGGACCTATGAGAAATCCAGTACAGTTTAGAAGGGATAGGAGGCATCTTGAAATTTTGTTTGCCGGAGTGCTAGATATTTGAAGTGAATAGGACCGGAAACTCAACAAGCAGTAATTTTGCCATTTGTAGCTTCGATTTCCTTGAACCTATGGGGACGTGATTTGCATAAGAAACAGAGGAAAATCTCACATCCCTCACCCAAACTCCCAGCATGTTAATTCAGAGGTTTTACCTTTTTAATTGGGGCCACTGGGTTAAAGTGCCTAGAACCCATTCCTAGTGAATGGAAATCAGATGTTCCAATCTGGATTCCCCATTGGCCCATTAATAGCATAAAATTAAAGGTGCTTAGAAATTTAGTTGATAAACAGTTGAGACTGGAACATATTGAAACCTCACTTTCTAGTTGAAATTCTCCAATATTTATCAAAAAATTATCAGGTAGCTGGAAACTTACCTGATTTAAGGTCTGTTAATTCTCAAATGGTTTTGATGGGCAAAATGCAAAATGCTTTACCTTCCCCAACAGCCATTTCAGGAGATTGGCTCTGATAGTAATTGATTTAAAATATTATTTTTATATTTTTATACACCCAAAAGACAGAAAAAGATTTGCCAGGGCCAGAGAAATAGCATGGAGGTAGGACATTTAAATTGCATACAGAAGGATGGTGGTTCAAATCCCAGCAACCATATGATCCCTTGAGCCTGCCAGGAGCGATTTCTGAGCATAGAGTCAGGAGTAGCCACTGAGCGCAGCTGGATGTGACCGCCCCCCAAAAAAAGAAAGAAAATGATTTGTCTTTTCAGTTCCTTCTCTTAATAACATGGTCACTATGCAGCAACTTCAATGGATGGTTTTGCCTCAGGGCTTGGCAAATTCACCCACCATGTGTCAATATTTTGTTGACACAATTTTACATCCAGCTTGAAAAGCTTTCCCCAGGTATATTTGATCCATTACATGAGTGACATTTTAATTTCGGTTGAGACTCATAAAGAATTGCAAGGTGTATATGAATTTATTATTGACCGCTTTCAGAGTACTGGACTAACTATAGCTATAGAAAAAACATAGATGCTGCCTCCCTTCCAAAACTTGGGATTTGTACTGTAGTGTACTTCAGTGTGCCCAAAAAAGATGTCTATCAGAAAAATCTAAGGACCCTAATGACTTTCAAAAACTTTTAGGTGATACAAATTGGATCCATCCATCTCTGGAGATCCCAAACTCAGAATTTGGTAACTTGTTTAGCATTTTGGAAGTTGACCCAGACTTAAATAGTCCCAGGTATTTAACTCAAAAGGCAGAACAGAAATTAAAAGTTTTTATGGACCAGCTTAAAGAGTCCTATCTTACTAGGTTTATACCCAGAGAGAAAGTATTGTTTTAATTTTTGCTATCCCTCTTTCTCCTATGGGTTCTATTGCTCAGATGCCGGGGCCTCTAGAATGGGTTTATTTGCATAACAAACAGCCTCGCACATTTGTGCCTTATTTGGAGTTGGTAGCTCTCTTATAATTAAGGCTAGACTCAGAACAATTTCCTCTGAGGTTTTGATCCAGATATAATAGTGTTGCCTATTCCCCAAAAGGAAATAGACAATATAATACCTCTTAGTGAATAACTTCAATTGGTCTTATCTGACTTTTCAGGGAAATTTCTTCCCACTATCCTGCTGGTAAAGTCTGGGACTTCTTTAAAAGAATTAACTTTGTGATATCATCAATTACTTGCTACTCTCCTATACCTGATGCCCCGTGTTTTACATTGATGGGTCAGTATCAGGAAAAGGAGGTATAACTGGTCCTTCACTGACCAAAATAGTTCAAAATAGTTCTGCTCTGCAAGTGGAGCTTGCTATTTTAATTGACTTATTATCATGTGTTTCAGAGCCATGTAGTAAGTGATTCAGCTTGCCTGGTAGGTTTATTCCCAGGCATAGTAACAGTTTCTTTAAATGTTCATAATAAGATGTTCAAGATTTACAATAGCAATTAAAAGCACTTTTGCAAAAACATTCTGAGCCTATATTTATTACTCACATTAGAGCCCATTCTGGCCTTCCAGGGCCAATGACTAAAGGGAATGTGGATGTTGATTGACATAGAGATAACAAATCCCGCAATCCCACACTATGTATACTCTCTCAGTTCTCCATAGGGCTGGGTAAAATTTTGCTTCCCAACCTTTTACAGTTGCTGTACTGCAACTTCTTTGGAATTAAAGCTCACTACTCAGGTAGTGAGTGGTACATCAGTATGAATGTACCTGTCAACTCCATTTCTAGCATAAAAATCTGGCCCATAGTAGGTATTCAGAGGAACATGATGATTGTAGAATAACTTTAAAATTTGACATTGATATGAAGCTTATCACAAAGATTGGTAAGTACAGTTAGAGAAATAATTACACTAACAACTAGCATGACAGTAAAATAAAAATTCTACAAGTGTGAGATCACTCTAGACACCATATTTCTAAGGTGGATGGATCTGAAGAACTGGGTAGTGGCAAAGAAATAATACATAATGTAGTCAGGAAAGGATGGCAAACATGGCATCCATGGCTTTTGGTCTCATGCTCTCTCTGCTTCAGCTCAAAGCCAGAATAGCCCTTTCTTTATTGAAGCCAATTTCCAATACCAGGAAGAGGAAAGTGGAGTAAGAGTAATCCAGGTGGGCTTTTACATACCAAAATAAGAGGTTTAGGGAAGGAAGAAGTTGGGGGAACAGCTTTGTTTGGGGTTGGTATCTGGGTATCATCTTATACATGGAAGACAGGCAGGGGATGATGGAGGTGGGAAATGGAGGTACATTAGTGGCTGGAAAGTTGCACTGGTAAAAAGGGGTGTGCATTTTATGGCAGAAACCCAATTTTAAACATGTTTGTAACCATAGTGCTTACATAAAGATTTTCATTAAAAAATTTGACATTAAACTTAAGAGTTTAAAACAGTATGAGAAGCCATTAATAAAATATTCTAAGACTTTTTTTATAGACCATTTGTATGTGGATATCCCATAGGCCATAAACTTGTCTCCAAAAAGCAATTACTCAAGTATGCATCCTGGACTTGTCAGCTTTGTCATCTTGGACTGGGTGCAACAAAAATCAGTTCCAGCTGACATCAGCAAAAAACAAACTGACTGAAAGGCTTCTAGGTAGTTCTTCGTTGCCAGTAACATAGGGCTTGGAAAACAGTCAAGAGAAGCGAGTGCATTAACCTGGGCCACAGCCAAAGTCCCAATACCCACAAAATCAAAACAGAGAACACTCACTTCTGAATCTCATACCACACAACAACCAGACCACTAAGTGCACTAGTTAGTGAATATAAACATTACTGATATCCCTAAACACCAAGCCAGCCCCTTTTGTTTAGCTCTTTTAGTTTCTAATTCAAGGCAGCGCCATCTAGTAAATTAATCCTGGTTTTTAAGTACACAAAGGCCGGAAAATGGAACGCTTGAAAATTTCATAGCAGAAGATAAGCTGTAAGATAGTCGTCACAAGCAGAAAAGTAAATGCTGACGATCAAAATAAGCGAACTGTTGGAGAACTACCTCAACAGGCTCAGCTTGCAAGCATGAGGCCCTAGTTTGATCCCTGGGATCACCTGGTTCTTTTAGCACAAAGATTATTGTTAA
Organism: Suncus etruscus; assembly: GCF_024139225.1. NCBI lineage: Eukaryota > Metazoa > Chordata > Mammalia > Eulipotyphla > Soricidae > Suncus > Suncus etruscus. Next base: position 22,974,523 of record NC_064855.1, read on the forward strand.
CCCAAAACATTACTTTACGTGACCCATCAAACCAAAAAGTGACAAATAGCACTAAATGTATGAATAACATACAATTCTTTAGGTGTTACTGGTCCCAATGCCTTTTGATCTGAGTTGAGTGCAAGAGCAGTCTTCTGTTGAAAACAAGAAGACTTTGCACAGGCAAAGAGGGGCACTCAACATCAGCAGGTCTTCTTGGGAATGCTGGAGAGAGACTTTAGTTACCCTGCAAGATAGGCAGATGTCATCTCTGAATATAAATCAATGACCCTAAGATCAACATTTCTACTCAAAACTGAAGATTCCACCATTTCAGTTTCTTGGTTAATTATTCTGATCCCTTAATTTGCACAGAGTCAATAACTCCAGTTATTGCTCTATGTTGAGCATTTCCTGCCCAATGTACCCCACTTACAGTGAACTCTGTGAAGATGCTCTTCATCTCTGCATCCAACTCAGATCTTTCTGCCCATGTCAGCCCTGCCTTCCTGCCAGTTTACTGGTAACATACTTTTAATCAGGCTTCCAACTGCTCCCTCCACTGTTATGTTTGTTTATTTCACTTAAAAAATGGAGTGCTTTCACCATACAGACATCTATCCATTTTCTTCTCTTAATCCATTTTTTTTAAAATCTACCTAGAGAGAAAAAACATCTGCTTCGCAAATCTCAGAAAATAAACTGAAGGAGAAAATTATAAGGCACCTGACTTTGTACCTTATATCTTCATCTCTCAGTAAACCATGCAGAAAAAAGCTATGATAAAATCATTGAGACAACATGAACGGTTTCATTAAATGCATAGTCATTACCTTAGTACTCAAAAGAACTGATGTGGTTTGCACTATTAAACCACAGTATAAAAAAGACAAAATTATGACTATTATGTTTTGATTTAAAATAAAGCATGTTTCTTCCATATACATTAACTCATAAAATATTTCTACAGGGTCCATAGTGGTGGTGCAAGCAGTAGGGTGTTTGCCTTGCACGCACTGACCTAGGAAAGACTGCGGTTCAATTCCCCAGTGTTCCATATGGTCCCCCAATCCAGGAGCGATTTCTGAGCACATAGCCAGGAGTAACCCCTGAGCATCACAGAATGTGGCCCAAATATCCTAAAAAATAAATAAAGAAATATTGCTACACATTTTTACACATTAGAACTGTATCAGTGGGTCTAGAGTGATAGCACAGCTAAGGTACTTGCCTTGCAAACAGATATCCCAGTTTCAATACCCTGCATCTCATATGGTCCCTGAGCACTGCCAGGAGTGATACCTAAATGCAGAGCTAGGAGTATCTCCTGAATATCAAGGGGTGTGACCAAAAAGTGAACAAACAAAAAACTTTATCTGACAAAGCAGTCTGTGAGTCAAAGGAAAATTTGTGATTTTTCTCTTACTATGACTTTCTTAGTTTGTTTTTGGATCACATCAGTAGTGTTAAGAGGTTACTACTAGACTTGTACTTTGGGTCACTCCTAGTTATAGTTGAGGGACCTTCTAATGCTGGGGATCAAACCCCAGTCTCCAGTGTACAAAGGCTATATTACACTGGCCTATCTCTTCAGCCCTGTGAATTTTTACAGGTTTAAAAACCAAAGTTGAATATGTTATATATTAAGAATCACATTAATTTTCTTCACCAAAAATATTTTTAGGGGCTTGATAACTTAAGTACAAGGTTAGAGGGTTTTATTTGCATGCAGCCAACCCAGCTCAATTCCCAGCATCACATATGATTCTCTAAGCCCTACTGGGAGGACCTTTGAACACAAAGTCAGAAATAAGACCTAGACACAGCCAGGTGTGGTTCTAAGTCCCCAAATAAATTTAGATAAACATTAAAAATGCTTTATAAGGGATGTCAGCCAATATGGCAACACTAGAAGCTCACACATTCCATTCTCACAGATACACCTAATGTACAGCTAAACATGGAACAATTACCTCTGAAATAAATCAGAATCCTATTGCATAATCTCTATACGTAAAACAAATGAGAACACAGCCACAATGAAATAGGTAGGAAAGGCTGAAACTTTCACCATAAACCCCACCCCTAGTCTCAATGTACAACTGTGATATAATGGTGATTCAACTGCCAAATTCCAAGTGTTTTCCTGGTAAGTGAAGGTTTACATTCCTTATTCAGTGCCCTGACTTTCAAGGTTGCACTCAATTTACATGTTTTCTAAAAGCACAACTCTGAAAGATAATGATGCTTTCATCCAGGAAATCTCAAAACTATAATAAACAAAGACGCAGTTGTTGATGGATACATAGGGACTGCCACAAATTTCACAAAGTTCCAGAGAGAGAAGATATCATAATCATTGCAAAATAATTCAAGGAATAACTATAATTATATGTGGCAAAATAGAAGGTAATATCTTTGATAAAAACATATAATCTACTGTCACTTAATAATGAAGAAATAAAAAATCTGAACAAACCAATAAGGACAGTGAATAGGTGATCTAAAACACTGGAATGAAGACAAACCCAGAATCAGAGGACCTCACTCATAAATTCTAAAAAACATCTAAATAATTAATACAAATCATTCTCAAGCTATTCCAAACTAATCTTATAAGGCTATTATTATAATCCTGATACCAAAACAGTCAAGGACACAAGGAAATAACAGGCCAACATCTTCCATAAATATAGAGGCAAAACCATTCAACAAAATATTAGCCATTTCAAGTAATACCTGGAAATTATCAGAAAATATGGCCAAGTGGATTTATTCCAGAGATGGAAGGCTGATTAAAGATCTGTATGTCAAGATAAAAGGGAGGTTTAAAATCAACTAATCATCTCAAAAGACACAGCAAAAACATTCGACAAAATTCAGCATCAAATGAACCCTCAACAAACTAGGTATTGAGGGACTATACCACTATAGAAGAAAGGCTGTTCATTACAACTACTGTGTTCACTTTACATTTATTGGTGAAAAGTAAAAATGTTCTCCAAGATATAGAACAAGACTAATGTACTCACTCACAATTTTATCCAACTTATACTAAAAGTCCTAGTCAAAGCAGTTGGAAAAAAATAAGAGCAATAGTAATAATTATACCTGTATCAGAAAATAAAACATTTAACTTTCAGGTGTATATATATATATATATATATATGTATATATATATATATATATATATATATATGCATATAGCACTTAAATTCAATCTAAAAACTGCTAGAATAAGTGTGTTCAATAAAATTCAAAATATAAAACATAAAAATCAGTTGCCTTTTTAGTCATTAGTGAAAATTATAAAGAGAAATTAAGAATTTCATTAAAACAGCACAAATAAATAATAACATCCTTATAAATTTAACCAAGGATATGAGAGCTTCAAAGACAAGTGAAGAAACACATAAATGGAAAGGCACTCTTTGCTCATAAATTGGGATGATGAAGGCTGGAGTGATAGCACAGCAGTAGGGCAATTGCCTTGCACATGGCCAATCCAGGATGGGCCTTGGTTTGATCCCTGGCATCCCATATGGGTCCCCTGAGCCAGGAGCAATTTCTGAGAGCATAGCCAGTAGTAACCCCTGAGTGTCACTGAGTGTGCCCCCAAAATAAAATAAATTGGAATGATGAATATGGCTAAGTTGTTACTAATACCCACTTTAATCCTTATCAAATTGGCCCTTTTCACAGAAACAAAAAATTCTAAACTATAAGCAATAAAAAATAAATCACAGTCAAATATACCTTAAAGAATGAAGTTGACACATCACATTTACTAATGCTTACTATATTACAAAGCTACAATAATCAAAAAGTATAAAACACTAAATAAATGAGTGCAACAAAATATAGAGGTCAGAAATAAAACATCCATATGTTGTCAACTATTTCTCAAAAAAAACCAAGAATATATAATTGAGGAAGAAAATTTATGTCATTAATAAATTGGAAAGCTATTTCCAAAAGAATGTAAATGGATTCCTAACTTATTCCACATGCAAAAAGTTGCCATACATTGAATTAAAGATCTGGACATAAACCTAAAACTTTAAAACTCCTAGAAGAAAATCAGGAACCTGCTTGACATGGAATTTGATCTTGGCTTTTATTTTTGGTTCTCTTTTATTCTTTATTGTGCCTCCTTAAAAAAAACTTAAGTATATTTAGAATGCATAAACAACGTATTAAATTTTTTTTACCAATATTTCAACCAGTATTTATTATCTTGTCCTTTTACAAAGTTTGGAATAAGTGCCAAAAGAAATTGAGGAATACCTGAGGAAATGGAAAAATAGTCCATGCTTATAGAGGGGAAAAAACGAATAATGTCAGAATGACCATTCTACTTAAACTATTATGTAAGTACAATGCAATCCCTATTCCAATTTAAGCAACATTATTCAATTATAAAGTTTATCTGGAATTATAAAAGACCCAAAACCACAAAATGGTTTTGAATAGACAGAACCATTTTGTGCTTCTATGGATGAACCCAGAAGATAATGTTAAGTGAAATAAGTCAGAGAAACATAAGTATTGTATAGTTATCACATTTACATGGGGGAAAATATGTAAAAGCTAAGTAGAAAATTGGCTTTCAAAAGCATAGACTTTCAATTATAATGTAAGCAGATTTCAGACCTCTAAATACGGCTATGACTAAGTCTCGCAACACTTAGCTCTAGTAAGGTGGGGACATCGGCAGCATGCCAGACAGAGAAGGGCTGTGGAGAGACTGTGATCCACATAGTCAGCTAGGCAAGCTCACATAGAACATGTGTGAGAAGCAGGATCCTGAGGGGTGCCATCAGAGCCACCTGATAAGCTACATCTGGTGCTATGCTCACCTCAGTGACCTTTTTCTCCATGTTACTATTCCTAATGAAGCAGAGTCACATCCAAGATATACCTGTATACGAACACGTCCAGACAACTGGTTTCTAATCCATGCTCCCTCTCTCACTCAAGAAAAAATATTAAAAGACAAAGAGTCATATTCAAAATTGACCTCAAATAGCGATTCTTAAACTGCAGGTAGGAAAAAATAATCTTGAAATCTACATGACCAAATTATCCTAACTAGTTGCTATAATTTTAACTCATGCATCTACTTGGAAACTACTGGCCTGTGGTTGAGTTTACCAGCAGTTTCTCCAGTCAACCTAACAAATCTGTCATAATGTGTTTTTGCTTGATGCCCTGTGAGTTGAATAGTTACTGAAACACCCTTATGCTCACCAAATTTATCAAAAACAAGGATTGCTATTCACATAGGTAAGAAGCCTGAGCTCAAAAGGACTATTTGCATAAGGTGACACAGTGCATATAGGAAAGGCAAGCTTTGTAAACAGGGATGTCTTATTTCAGAAGGTTCTTGCAGCAATTGAGAGATGAGTGAGATGTCTCTCAATTAAGGTCAGCCATTTATACATCCTAACATCTGCTGACTAAATAGAAGCCCCTCACCTCAAACTGAGGTGATCAGAAATCCTGGGAAATCTTTTCTAGAAAATTTCTGATGAAAATGGAACAAAGTTATCTGGGAAAGGGGAGGCATTAACTCCTTTCCATCCACAACCACATCAGCACCACAAGGGCTCAGCAGTTAAAGTCATCCCCACAAATCATTCAAGAAATGGGAAACTGTCAGAGGATATGGGAAAGCAAAAAGGGAGAGAAGGCACTTCATCTAGAATTCAGGCATAGGCAGGACCTCAGAGACAGAAATGAGAAGCCCTCAAACACTTTTTCTAACTTTCAAAAAACCACGATCTCCTTTTCTCTCTATGAGGTTGGCTATCCAAAGTTCATACTTCTGGAAAAAAAAGTAGCAGAGTGGGAACTTGAACCCAGACTTTTTGGGGTGTCTGCCTCTGTCAACATTCCATGAATGCCCATCCCTGAGCTTGGTTCTAGTCCGGTATTCATGTTCCAGACTTCAGAAATAATTCTGTTTCTCACTGGACACAGCATAAAGTGCTCATCTTAAAAAATTAAAATTAAAAATAAAGCCTTTAAGTATTCCTATCACGTTTTGGAGCAGAAATTAATTGGAAAAAAATGTTTGTAGCTAAATAATTGGCATTCCCTTTATGAGTGTGATGGATTTAAGTATTTCCCACTATTGTTTCTTATCCTGGAATAAAACATTAATGGTGTCTCATAGGGGTATTAGGGGGTGGGGAGACAATTTAGCCTCCCATCCATCTCTTGGGATACACCATAGAAAAGCATGAAGACTAGAGAGAACCTAGAATTTTTCAGTGTGGAGAGCCTGAGTGGCTGATGCAAGTAGAAATTCCCTTCCTCCTCTCCACGAGGCCTTTCCTGCAGGTCTGTTGCAGCAGCTCCATAGACATATGAGAAAGGAGTCTACAGGGATCCAGGCAGACCAAACCAAGGCTCTAAGACAAAAGATTGGAGAGAAATTCCAGAATATTGACTAAACCCTGTTGAAAAGCTAATGGCTCTTTCTACCTACCTCCCTGTCCCACTTGCCCTTTGAGTCAAAGGTTTTCCATGTGTGTCCCCAGACTACCATCTCCCAGAAAGCTACACATTCCTGGAATTAAAGCTTGGATTTGCTTTTCTCAGGCTCTCCATGACATAGATTCAAGATCACATTATGAAATGGAATGATTAGAGACAGAACAGCAGTACCGTATTTATTCGAGTATAATGCACACCCACGTATAACGTGCACCCCTAATTTTCTATTAAAAATCGCTATAAAATTTTGTTTCACACCAAGCATTGTAATTGACTAAAAAACATTGTTGAACACATGTGGCCATGATAAAAATCATTTATTGGCAACGTAAACTGGTATAAACACAATACTGAAATAAAATGACCGGAAACAATATTTATTTAAAATGCTTCAAAGTCAGATTCATCATCAGATACACTAAAGAGTTGTTCCCAGACTTCTTGAGGTAATTTTTCATCAGTGTCCCAGTTGGCAGAAACATCTGTTTCTCCAGTTTCTTCGCTTTCTTTTGAGTCTGAATTCCATGGTAGGTCGTCTTCTGTGCCATCCATTTGACTGCTGATGCCTGTCTTCAAAAAACTCTTGATGATCATTTCTTTTGGTATCTCTTCCCATTATGTTTTAACCCAGAATGTCATGAGAGATAGGCCAGGTTTCTTGAGGTTGCAGCCCAGAAAAGGCGCAGTGCGAACTCACAAATCACCTGCACCCTCATTGGACCAGCCGCCACTGCCACCCCACCCTACCCCACCCCTCGTTTATAACGTGCACCCAAACTTTGATTTCTTTTTTGGTAGAAAATTTTGCATGTTGTACTTGAATAAATATGATAGACCTTTTCACATTTTAAGTAAGTAATAAATAAGTAGACCTTTTCACATTTTATCCAGTTGATCGGCGCTATTCATAGCATTTAAGTTCTAAAAAATTTACCAAGAACGCCATGAGTATGAAACCACTACTTCCACAAATACAGACTTTCTGGCCACAAGCTAAATCCAATAAATACATAACCTTGTCTTATATGTCTTTATGGTTAAAGTTATCTAACTTAATTATATATAGTTAGCATATGAATATTGAAATTAGAGCTACATTCACACTAATTCAGGCCTGAATGAAGCTTACTGCACACACACACACACACACACACACACACATTTTCCCTCTGAGATATAGCTCTGGGCATTTGGGAATCCCGATGATATTTCAGCACTATGCTCTAACCAGGGGTCCTCAAACTTTATAAACAGGGGGCCAGTTCACTGTCCCTCAGACCATTGGAGGGTCTGACTATAGTAAAAACAAAACTTATGAACAAATTCTTATGCACACTGCATATATCTTATTTTGCAATGAAGAAACAAAACAGATACAAATACAATATGTGGCCCATGGGCCATAGTTTGAGAACCACTGTGTCTCCCTTGAAATCATAGCAAATGGATACACACACACACACACACACACACACACACACACACACACACACAAACTCCAAAACAGACTGTGGAAAGGACACTTGCTTGCACTAGAAGTTACAGGGAGGCAAAGTATCACCTCATCTAACATAGCCCTGTTCTTGACCACAAATGAGCACAAAATCACCAGAATACTTATTCTGAGGTTATAAGTCAATTTTAGGCAAATTTTTAAAGAATCTACAAATGAAAAGGACCAATATACAATTTTCGCATAATATGTTATGCATAGTATTGCACATGCAGAAGTACTACTATTGTATACAATGCCATGTACTATTATATACGTTGTCATTTTTGAATATAAAATTTGTGTATATGTCTACATGATTTCATTGTGTTTAGTTCATATTATCTATTTTGATGCCAGTGACTATGGAACTTAAAGCATGATGTGATTCCAAGCATGCAGATGAGATATGGGGAGCCCAAAGAGCTGGGGTTCAACAGATACTGATAAAATCTTTATCCTTTCTCAATGAGTCATTGGACATCAATGAGCAGGAAGAAATGAGGGTAGGCAAATCTAGAGGCTAAAAGGTCAATCGTGGTGGTGGAAGCTATAGTACTTGGCCTCCAAGGTTCTCACTTTATCCATTATGCAGTAGAAAAAGTCTCTGGTCTTTTTTTGGTTGCCAGAACTGCTCAGCCAAGTGGAGATGTCTCATAAAAATTAGATACAGTGGGAAACTGGGGCAACATACTTATAGAGGATGAAATTATGGGAACAGAAAAGACCTAGCCCTAGCAGAGAGCAGAACTTTTCATTCTATTTCCTGAAGTAGGAAAGATATATCTCAGTCAAGAGCATTGATTGCCATTAAAGTGGACCTGTGAATCCTAATGAAGCAGAGAAGCAACATTCCTTACCTATGTATTTCTTATAAGCCATGAAAAAGAAAACTTGGTATAATCCAGTAGTCAGAGTTACTATAAATTTTAGTTGAGAGAGAGACAGATGAAAAAGATAGACTGGGGATGTTATTTATAAAAAGGAGAGTGTCGTGGAAAATAGGAAAAAGATTATTCTACATCATCTAATTAATATAATAACTATGTATAATGACTATTAACTAATATCAAAATAACACTTAAGTAAGCATTTTAAGATACTGACCAACATTCAAGTCAGGTACCAGAATTGTTAATTCTAACATGAGAACTGCAGGGACTGATATTATCTTTCTCAGATTCAAGTTACTAATCAATAATATGGGATTCATTTCAGTTAACATATTGTAGCAAAATTCAGCAATACTAAGAACGAAAGTATCCAAGCTGTATCTGATAGCACAATATGCTCAAAGACTGAGTTTGGGAGAGTAGACATGTAACAATTAGGAAATTTCAATGTCTACTGATGAATGTTAAAATGTGGACAGGCAATTTATAGGAGCATAAACTCAGTGCAGGAACTTTGATAGGATTCTGGATTCTGAAAGAGATGACTAGTCACTGAGAATAAAAGGAACAGAAGGGCAACAAAAGGGGACTGATATCCCAGGAGGATCAGAAACAAAGCTGGGAGGTGAGAGGTGGATTCTGGGGACTGTTTAGTTCAGTATTTCTAAGTCATACTGAGGAACAGAAAGAGTGGAGAAAGAAGCTGGAAATGGTGGACATTTGCATCAAGAATCATTAAGTGAGAGCCTCCATTGGAGGTTTTTAGGCAAGGGAGTGATAGGGAAAGCTTTATCCATTCTCAAGGAGTTATTGGACAGCATTGAGCAGGAAGAAACAAGGGTGGGCAAATCTAGAGACTAAAAGGTCAGTCGTGGTGGTGGCAGGGGGAGGGGGAAGCTGTAATGATGGTACAGCTTTCCTTTTATGTGTCTGACCCAGGTTTAATTCCTGGTACCCATATAGGTCCTCCAAGATCAAGAGGAGTGATCACTAAGCACAGAGAGCCAGGTGTAAGCCCTGAGCATCACAGAGTGTGGCCCAAAAACAAAATCAAAAAAGATCTCTGGTTTTAAGAATTCAGTACATTGGGGTGGAGTGATAGCACAGAGGATAGAGAGCTTTTATTGTGTGTGCCTGACTTGGATTCCATCCCCTGCATATGGTCCCCCCCCCCCAAGCCTACCAGGAGTGATTTCTGAGCACAGAGCCAGGACTTACAACCCCAGAGCATCGCTGGGTGTGGTCCAATACCCCACACCCCATAAAGGAATTTAGTGAGTGACCTGCTTTTTCTGTGGAGAGACCAAGGAATGTTGTAGGGGAAGGTACACTATGAACTGAGAAGCAAATTAATCATTTTTTTAAATAACTGAATTTTTTTTAATAACTGAATGCTCAGGGAAAAATTAAGTGGGAAGAGGAAAATAAGAACAGAACTTTTATTATAGGAGGACCAGGCCTAGAAGCATGTAAATCATATAGCTGTAGAGAAATCAAAGTACCAAGAACTGGATCCTGTACCTGAACTGGTACAGAATCTTCAGCGGGAAGGCAGGGTGGTTCTGGAGAGGGTGGGTAGCATGGATGAGGCCAGGAAAGGCAGGAAGCTAGGAAAGCGCCAACACCCCTGATAGGACTAGTTGCATTTCATCTAGGATGAGATCAGCAGTCTTGTGGGCAAATAGAGGAGGAGGAAGAGGAGGAGGAGGAGGAGGGAGAAAGGCCTGGTTCATGTCAAAATGTTCTCCAGCCTCAAAAGGACAGAGGTGGGAAGAGCTGCCTTTGGAAAGGCAAATAAACTACCCATAAGCTCCCCAGTGCTCTGGCCTCTATGCTGGGCAGCTGGCACACTTCTGGGCTCTCATGCCTCCCTTCTCACAGTGCTGCTCTTGGCAATGCATTTGCTCCTCTAGCAGATGGTCACAGCTGCCATGGCAGTATCTCAGCTGCTCTTTCCCTTTCGAGCTTTGGCAGGAGCCATTGGCACAATGAACTAACAAGGCCTTTCAGCACCCAGTAGTATCACTATCAGTTTAACCTGCTAAGCCCCAAAGCAAAGGAAGTTCTAGGGCCCAGGGCTGCCTCCCTGCACCTGGACCCACTCCAGATTCTGCTTCCCACAGGCTCCTGTTATGGGTCAGAGACTGTGAAGGAGAAGGGGCACAGGGGCTCTCATTGCACCTGTGACCCATCTTTAGGAATAAGATTTTTCTGGTTGGCAAAACAAAAGCGGCTTGACAGCCAAAAGCAATAACTCCTACAGATGAGAATCACACTGAAAAACCAAAAGAGAGTTGAGGAGATGGCAAGCTGGCCTTGTTTGCAGGAGCCCTGAATTCAATCCCTAGACTCACATGGTCTCTGATGGACCTCTGAGCAGAGCAAGAAGTGGTCCAGCACCGCAAAACAACAACAACAACAACAACAAAAAGAAAATCCACAGAGTAATTTGAATCCCTCTCTTCTGAGCCCTCTAAGTTGATGACCCAGATTGATGAGTTACTCTCACTAGACATGGGGATTCACATCTCATCCAATCAGAATTGGAGAGAACCCAGGGTTCTTCCTTCTGAGTTTGCCCAATCATAGAAAAGATGGTTGCTGTGGTTATGTTTATATTTCTGTGACCCTTAAAAGCATCACTTATCTATATCCTCCCTTCTCCTCCCACCTCCCCAAGCCCCATGTTCTTGGTCTAAGGTCCTGGCAGTTGTTTGGAAGTGATGCCTCTATAGTTTGTCATTCTTGCCAGAGACCAAGAAAAGTGATGGTATTCCTCCATCACCACCACCCATGAGGACTCATTTCTGCATGGGTTTTATTCCCACATTCTCAAGTATGAGAAACACTAGCTTGAGAATCAAACTTAAACTGAGCCTCAATCTACAGTCCCTGCTGGGATCTGCCATCTGAATTAAGCCTGCAGTTGCATAACGCCTTATTCCTAACTTCAATGTCCCCATCCTATGTTATCCTCACCAAATGCTGAAGGAGAGATCGGGGAGCCAGTAATAATCTGTATATTGGAAGGGCCACAACAACTGAGGGAGAGGAAACCAAAATTGAGAACAAGAATAGTATTTTCATAAGGGGCCACATACTAGATGTTTTAAAAAAATTTCTTTAGTGAAAATACATAGAGGGGATAATATAATTGGCTCAAATGATTCCAATATTCATCAACTATCAAACATGGACATTATTCTAGGCAACTAGAAATGGTGCAAAGTATGTGGAATCCAGGAAGGGAAAAAACCTTGACCAGGTAGTGAGGAAATGATGAGAAATGGAGGAAAATGTAGAATCTTCATGTTGAGGACACAATCACATTCAAAGAGCAGAGTTAAGACAATAGAAGAAAAACAAGCAGAAGCAGAGCACTTCTCTCCTCAGCAGCACAAGTGTCTGCCTACTGAGGACACAAAACCCTCAGAGCATTAGAAAACAATGATGGTATCCAGCTTGAAACATGGATGTAGTGTCAGCAAATCTGCAGTATCAGAGAAAAGATGGATCTGTGAACAGCTGGCCTACCATCTGTTCTAACTACATGGAGAACAGATTCTCTCAAGGGATGCAAAGGAGGAGTCCCAAACCCAAAGAGATTAAATGTGAGATGCAGAAGTCAATGAGGGTCACCATTGGGGGAATTCACTGAAGACTTCCCATTTGGAACAGCTGGGCCTGCACAACCCTTCCCTCTCCTGCATATTTCGAATGTCTATCAGAACTACTAGTTCCTCCAGGCTCTGATAAATGGTTCTCAAAGGAAGAACATATCCTGGATAGGCTGAAGTAAGAACTGAAGACTTGAGTGAGAAAAGAGCTTCTACTCTTGAGTCCTTTTAAAAGCTAATTTAGGGTTAGGGCCAGAGATAGTACAACATGTAGATTGCTTGCCTTGCATATTCAATACCTAGCATCTTATATGTTCATTATCATATAGGATGAACATTACCAGAAGTAACTCCTGAGCACAGAGCCAGGAGTAAAATCTGAGCATTGCCAGATGTGATTTCCACACCTCCCCCACCCCAAGAAAAACCCTCCTAAAACAAAAGGTAGTTTAGGATTTTTTAATGTGCAGAGGCCATTAAAAATTATGATGATTAATCAAAAGTAAAAGAAAAAGAAAAACAAATAAGCTCCAACTAGGCATAGAACCTTTTTCTAAGCACATTTAGTATATTAACTCATTTGATCTCAACAGTCTGAAATAGTTATTATTATCCCCTTTGTAAGAACAAGAAATCGAGTCACAAAGAGCCATAGAGACAGTTAAACAGGTAAACAGGTTAAGCCCAGGTTCTGTACACAGGAAGTCCACATTCTATCCCTAACACCACAGGTTCCCTAAAATACTACCAAGAACAACCCCTATGAGCCAGGGATGGCTCCTGGGCTCTACTGGGTGATACCCACAAAATTAAAACTGAAAACAAGGATCAAAGAGGAAAAGTTTAAACATCAGTGTAAGATGACATTCAGCAATCAACCAACCCCAAAGGTGTCCCCCACAATGTCCTCCTTCCCTAAACCTCTTCCTTTGTTATAAAAAGCCTCACTGTTTAGTACTTTTTGTCTCTTTCTCTCAACCTGCCCTCTTCTGGTCTTGGGAATTGATTTTAATAAAGAAAGAGGTGTTCTGGCTGGTTGGCTCAGGGCAGTGCTTCTCAATTATTTTCTGTCATGGCCCCCTAGGAAGAAGAAAACGTTTTTTGCACCCCCCACACACAACTGTAAATAGTATCTTCATTAAAAAAAACTAACCTGCAAAACAAAAATATATAAAATAATTTGAGCTGAGTTTTTAATCAGAGGTGATGTCTGGATTAATAGCTACAATGATACAATGAGCACATTTTGCAATGCATAACTTTTCAAAGCGGGGTTTGAAACAGGACACAGCAACTCTCAGCTCCAGAGACTTACAGAGACATAAACACGGGGCTTAGCTTGCTATGACAGTGTTTGCTGAGGTCAAATGTCCCCCCCTATTTGAAAAGCACTGGCTCAGGGAGAGAGTGCAAGAAAAAAACGCCATGTACACCATGATTATCCTTTCCCAACTGGCTTGATTATTTCTTTGCTGCTACCCTGCATCTTCAGACCCATCTGCATAAGGGTTTAGAAACATGGTGTGTGGGGTGATCTCACAACCCATGGATTTTTGTTTTACACACCAGAAGGGGATAGAAGAATACTAGCATATGCTTACTTAACAAAAGGCATGATAAACCATAAGCTAATAAATGATTACTCAGAGCAACAAAACAGTAGAAAGGGGTCAGGGAGAAAAACAAAACCCTTTTAAAATGCAAATGCATTTTCATATTTATGTTTGATTTTATACCTTACAGCTATTTAAAGCAATAAAATATATAATATAATGAAGATGACTAGAAATTATTTCAAGTCTATTAAAGGGCAGTAGGTGCATACCCTTAGAGGGGAATGTGCCTCCTAAGAACTTATTTAATCTTAGTTTTAATTATATTAGTAAAATATTAGAATTACTTTTAGAAAAACATTTTGTTGTTGTTTGGGGGTCATCCTCAGCTGTGTTCAGGGTGTACTACTAATTCTGTTCTCAAGGATCACAAGAAAATGCACTCTCTAAGTAAAAGTAATGGCATAACAATAAAACAAAAAAAATATTAATGGAAACCAAGGTCTTCAGCTAAGAGATATGGCAATATATAAAATCAAAATTGATTAAAAAGTTGTACTTTGGGGCTGGAGAGAAGCACAGTGGTAGAGCATTTATCTTGCATTTGGCCGACCTGGGACAGAGCTGGTTCGATTCCTGAAATCCTACATGGTACCCTGAGCTTGTCAGGAGCAATTTATGAGCGCAGAGCCAGGAATAGCCCCTGAGCATCACCACATGTGGCCCCCAAACCAATCAATTAATAAATAATAAAATAAATTAACTCCTTAAAAAGTATTTTTAGCTATTACTTGAAGCTTTAAGCATTCCCTCTTTTAAGAAGTGATAACCATTATTTCAGTTTTGTTTTATTATTTTGGGCCATACCCAGGGGTGCTCAGGGCTTACTCCAGGCTCTCTATTTAGGAATATCTCTTGGTGGTGCATGAGAAACTATGAATGGTTTCAGGGATAGAACTAAGATTGACACATGCAAGGTGGCCTTAAACTCTGTACTATTTCCCTAGCCCAATATAACTATTATTTCTATTCACTGAAAAGGTCTTAAAACCCAGAGATGGGATTGATCTAAGAGCGTCCTGTGCTAAATATGAGCTCTTCACTTGAGTTATCTCCCTAGGTACTCTGAGTAATTTTGTATTGTCTGAGTTTGTTATAGAAATATTTGAAAATCTTTGATTTGGAGGCGATTGATCACTTGCACATTCAAAATATTCATTTAGACCCAGAATATAGCTAACTGCCTATACTGTAAAAGACCCTGGGTTTGATCCTCAGCATCACATTGTTCCCAAACTAGGTGTAACCTAGTATTGAGGCTGAGCATCACGGGAAATGGCACTGTTTCCATCAGAGAACTTGAGTCTGAGCCATTTTTAACCATTTTAAAGAGGAGGGGAAAGATACCTGAATTGTTCTAGCTATTGAATACATATTTAACTATTGTCTCCTCAAACAGTTTGGCAAATCTATAATTCTACAAATGTCTTCGGTATTGTTTTATTTTTTTGCTTTTGGGACTACATCTGATGGTGCTAAGGAGTTACTCCCAACTCTTCTCAGGGGGCCATTCATCATAGTATTCAGGGGGACATGTGGTACTGGGGGCTAAATCCAGGCCTCTAGCATGAAAAGCATGTGATCCAGCAGCTAAATCTTCTCTGAACTGAGGATAAAAAGTTTCTATAGAGGGAGCCAGCGACAGATACCCAGAACTAAGCCCTTCAATCGGGCTGCATAGAGCCATTCCACTTCAGTCCAGCATTGTCAGGCAGGTGAGTCTGGGGGTGGAGATGGGGGAAGGGACCACTAGCTAGTAACTCCTCCCACCTGGTGAGAGCCAGGCTGTCCAGGCAAACTTCCACAGCAGGCCCCAATCCCCCTAGAGCCAGAAATGAATCTTCTCTTAACAGGTGTCCTTCCTCATCAGTCCTCATTTTTCCAAAATGCGCAGGCGCTTGTGCACCCGCGTGACTACTGTAATTAGTTTACCATGATATCATAAAGCTCATTTAGATTGCTTCTAGGAAAGGAAATGGGATGCCCAAGGCCAGTTGGATAATACTCCATGGTATATACCTCCTATACAGTGCTCAGTAACATACCACGTAGATATCTAGAATGCTCTATACACAATCCAATCCAGGAAGCCATTCCCCAGTAAAGTAAAGCTTACCCTCACCAACCAAGATTGGTCAAGATAATGGTCTAGATAATGGATAACCTTTGCTGGCATTAATTTCTTTTTCCTTCTCACTTCTCCATTTTTAATTTTTTTACTGTTTAAGTTTCCATTTCATCTGGGTCAGATTTTCAATGGTAACCCATGGATTGATCCTTAGAGTCTGATGATATATAAGCATGAGTGTATATATGTTCATCATACCAATGGCTGTTTAATATTCATCTATAATAGACAATATCAATCTCATGGTATAGTCTTCTCCAAACAGTGCACACTACCATATCATTTCGTTTTTGTACTTGAAAACTGATCGTTTTTAAGAATCCTCTATACACAACTTAATCTATGAAGCCTTTCTTCAGTTGAGTTCACCCTCACCAATCATGATTGGCCTAAGTGGGGGGGAGGGGGAACCCTTATATCAGACTTGCCAGCTTTACTAATTTTTTTAATTTAATTTAATTTTTTCTTTTCTTTTTGATTCCCGTCAAGTGTTCTGTCCCATATTATCTGGGTCAACTTTACAAATCTAATCCACAGATTAATCCTCTATGGCTGTCAATGTATGTATATGAGTGCATGTGTTCACCATACCAATGTCAGTCTAATGGTTTGTCTGTAATAGATATAACGTCTACATTGTATAGGGTTCCTCCCCTGATCACAGATAACCCCTCCTTCCTCCCTTTGCTCACCACCTTACAAACCCTTTTCTAGCCCTTCATGTTATTTCTCCACATTTAACCTTTTTCACCTTCAGTCCTTAACTTCTCATGAAGCAGAACATTCTCTCTACTCCAGCCAGATGCCAACCAGCTCCCAAAATGAAAAGATAGATTCTCAACATGAAAAGAAACCATCACTCAGCTGCTATTGATTTGCTCTCAGTGGCCCCTCTTCCTTCATCTCTCTTCACGATGAACTTTTGCTTGCTACCAGATTCAAAGGCTGAGAGGCCCACCCCTCCCCCCCCCCCCCCCCCCCCGCGCGCTTGAGGATACTTCCTGGTATGTGATTGCTTGGAGCCATCTTCCCTAGACTCCATGAAACCAAATCACAGGCTGACACTGTGCTCCGGATCTTACCCCTTCCCCGCCTACTTCAAAAACATAAGAAAGACATATAAATCTTCTTTGAATATCTCTTTAGATAGATACATTCCTTTAATAGGCATAACCATTATCAAATATCTTCTTATCCCTTTCCCATCTACTTCAAAAGCATAAGAAGGATATATAAATCTTCTTTGAATATCTCTTATGTGTCGATAATTTTCTCCATACTCTGTTTAGTATGGAATTCTAGTAAACATGTCTTTGTTTAGAGGTCATGTAAGAAAAAGGTTATGGGGATTGTTGGTCTTGAGACCTCGGCCCCCACATATACCAGTAATACCTTGTGGCAATGTTCCTTTTTGCATAGGCACATTAAAATGGGAAAAGTTTACATATACCTATAATAGAGATAAGAATGCAATACTTTATACTGCAATGAGATCTTACATTCTGAACACTTGGCATAGCGGCTTGGCTTAGACTTCAGTTGATCGGACATTGATCATTCACCCCTGAACCATGGGTACCATCTACAGAAACAAACATGGTCTCTTATATCATCACCAGGAATAAAAATTCTACCAAGAAAGTCCCCACTACTGTCATGGTACTGACTTATTCCAAAGACGGTTCTTATAACACCTTGACAACCTAGGTACAGCAATAGTCTGATTTCAGGGCAGAATTCTCTGCAATGCTACCTAGTGATGAGATGAAACCAGAAGACACTACACACCATCTGTACTTTGACATAGGAGTTGTACAGAAATTAGGATCTATAACTACAGAAACCTGACAGCAACAACTGTGATAGTGAAGAGCTGTTAATGGGAGGGACCACAGAGGGGGTTGGACAACATAGTATGCCTGGAGCCTGGAGTTGGTCTTATGCCAAAATACTTCAGGTGTAAGGTCTCCCTGTTTTTAGGCCAAAGGTTTTTCCTTCCATTTTCTTCCATATTTTGCTGTGCCTATGCAAACAACTGCCACAAACACGCACCATTTTTTAGTGTATCTCCTATCTTAGAAAAAATAGAGTGTTCTAAACCTCATGTTATTGTATTGACTTTATTGGTGATACAACGATTTTCACAAATAAAACAGTCAATGAACTTTCCTCTTCTTATCCAATTCTTTTATTTTTTAGATTTTCTAATTTCTTTCTATTTTTTAAATAACTTCACTTCTGCCATCCTGAAATAAATATATTATGATCAATTATGTCAACTATGTGATACATTTTTTAAATAAATAAATTTATTTTAAAAAAAGAAAAGCATATGATGATCCCACTGAGCTATCTCTCCAGTCTTACAAATGCCTGTAGAGATTACATTGTGTATGAATAAGCACATGTATGAAGTGAATGTGTGAATCAAGAGACATATATATATATATATATATATATAATCAACCACAAGTAAATGTGTCATAGTGTAGGAAGTTAAGCTATGTCTGCAAATGATTCATAGGCTGAACTTATTTAATGATCTTAGCATGAGAACAGGGCTAGCAGGAATGTAAAACAATGTCACAATATTTTAAGAACAACACTGAAAAATTATGAATTGCAGGTTGTAATGTGAGAGAAAACTCATTTAAACATGCTATTTAAACTTTCTTATTTAAAGTTTTGAATTTTTTTTGTTTTGGGGTCAGACCAGAAAGTTCCTGGGGTTACTTCTGGCTCTGCACTCAGAAATCACTCCTGGCAGGCTCAGGGACCATATGAGATCTGGGAATTGAACCTGGGTTTGTCCAGGGTCATCTGTTTGCAAGGCAAATGACCTACTGCTGTGCAAGCGCTCCAACCCCTCCTATTTTAAGTTTTAAGGAAAAGGGAGAAACAAAGTAAAGTATAAATTTGATATTGGAGGTGAAAATTTACCCAAGTATGAGGAGACTTAAGAGAAGCCAGGTTTGTAGATGAGAAGTCAAATTACTAAGGAGTATTGATTTTTTTCCAAGTTAATCTGAAGATTTTATGTGTTCCTAATCAAAATCCCAACTGTGCTTTAAAATATTTTGACAAAACAATTCCAAAGTTTATCTGCAAGAGCTAAGAAAAAAATAGAATCAAAATAATGGCTTTACTAGTTGTTAAAACATTATAAAACTAATCAGAGTAGCACTGATAGAAAATAACTGAGCAAGTCTATCAAGCCTTATGTAAAAAGGAAGGAGTGTGTATTTATAGGAAATTAGCATCCCATCATCACAAATCAGAAAGATGGAAGCACTCAATAAACAGCACTGTGCCCTTCTTTAAGCTATGTGGGAAATAATCTGTTCAATCTTCATGCCATTATCCAAGTAAATTCCAGATGGGTTAAGAATGTAATGGGAAATGAAAATATAAAACACAGAAGGAAGTGTGGTTGAATATTTGTCTACTTTAAGTAGGAAAGAACATTCTAGAACTGAATGATATCTTAAAGAAAACTTGAAATCTTAGAATACTGACATAATTAATGGTTAAAACATTAAATGTTGGAATCTGAGATATTAAATGGGTAATGCACTGCCTTCCATGCACCTGATCCAGTACCACATATGGTACTATGTGGATAGCACCATCAGGAGTAATTCTTGAATACAAAGCTTTGAGTAACCCTGAGTACAGATTGATATAACCTTAATTTCCCTTTATATAATTTATGTCTTTTTAAAAGTGACGTACTTAAAGAGTGATCAAAAACATATATACATCTATATAAATGTTTATTTATTTAGGTTTGGGGCCACATCCAGTAGTGCTCAGGGGTTACTCCTTGGTCTGTGCTCAGAAACCACTCTTGGCAGGCTCAGGGGACTATATGGGATGTTGAGAATCAAACCCAGTCCATCCAGATTGGCCATGAGCATGACAAATGCTCTACAGCTGTGCTATCACTCCAGCCCCTAAAAGCTTATATTAAATTCAAAGTGGTAATGCATATAAAAGCCAAATAATTTAATAACTTACACTCACCTTGACTAATCTATTCTTTACCTACAGTAGAATAAAATACTTATATTTTGGTGCAGTGCAATATTACAAAGGGTAGGACATTTGCCTTGCACATAGTCAACCCAGGTCCAATTCCCAGCATCTCACATGGTCCCTCAACCTACCAGAAGTAGTTTCTGAGCAGGAGTAATCTCCAGGTGTGGCTCCCAAATGAACAAAAACAACAAATATATATAGATAGATAGACAGAGAGAGAGAGAATGTTAATATACAGAAACATTTAATACCTTATTAACAAGATGAAAGCAAAACTTTTAACCAAACACTTCTTTTTACTTATTAAGAAAAGACTATACAATATTTTTCTATTGAGAATCTCTCCAGCAGGTGAAATTGCAGTGAAATAGATATCAAATACACAGTTTAGGAACTAGTTGAATAGGCAGTTTCAAAAAATAAGTATGTTTCATTGTAAAGAATGATTTTTAAGACAATTCTGAACCTAGTAAATATAATTTTAAATTACATTAGTAGAAAAATGAACCATTAAGGTTGATGCCACAGATATTAGCCACTATGCTTTTTTATAGTAGCAAGGCACATGACCTCCACTCTCAACAGTACACAATGTAGTGTATCAACAATACACAAACACAGACTATTTTATAATCTTTAGTACGAATTTCTTTAAGAAATATGCTAGGGGAAAATGCATAAATTTCAGGCACTAAAAGCTATATATAGTCTGATCACACTATATAAAACAATTCAGATGAACAAAGGAAAACAAAAACGTTTGTAGTTATGACTAAGTATTAACAGTGAGATACCACCTCACATCTAGATGAAAATTGTTACTATCAAAAAGACAATATGGGAAAAATGCATCATCATGTTTACACTGGGCCAGCTCCATAGGCTCACTCTTTTCTTGAAAGAGATGTATTCCAAGTCATGAAAAATTATGAGTACACAGCAAAAAGCTGGCCATCTTGGGAGGAGAGGGCGGGCCAAAGCTTTGCCCTACCAAACCACACCTGCTGCATCCATCAGACATATAACTTCTTTGCCTGTGGCCCTGCCTCACTACTTCTCTATGATTCTCTTCTGAAATACCAATCTGACCAAACCAGGTCTGCTATATATATATATAACCTGCTGATATCACCAGGGATTTTTTGAGGTGAATGCAGGCACCCTCTCCCCATATCCATCTGCTTCTGGGAGACCTGACAACTGAGAACATATCCCACAAAAGTCACAGTAACAATGCTTTGAATTCTGGGCAACTTCATTTGTTTGATGCTGTTATCCCTATAGATACACACCAGTTTAAATGCCAATGTGTACCTTAGGTCACTTAACATTAACGATCCAATGAAATAATAGAATTGATGGCTAACAAACAAGTAGCTAACGACAAGAGTTTCCTAAACCTTCTGCCATTGTCTTAATAATTTTACTGACATACAATAATTTTCACAAATTTTCTTGCCACTATGCTTTTTTATCTTTTTAAAAATTTCTTATTTTTTCCTTTTTTTAAAATTTTTATTGTGACTGAAGTTTATTACACAAAATTATTTACAATACATAGTGACAATGAATGAAGGACATTCCCACCACCAATGTTGTCTTCCCTCCACTCCTGTTCCCAGCATGTCCCCCCAAGAATACCAGTGTAACTGGTCTCCACTTTACAGCGTGTTGTAGGTTGGGTATCTATTCTGTTTGGTGTTCCAGTCTGGTCATTTTTTATTTACACTACATGTTCATATGACTGGTCCTGGTATCCTTTTCCCCCCTCAATTAATGAGGACGAATGACTCAAGTTATGCTATTCTGTTGGAGATAAAAAGGTTAAAGAAAAGAAAAAAAATTTTTAATGCATAATTTTTTTATTTAAACACCTTGATTACATACATGATTGTGTTTGGGTTTCAGTCATAAAAGGAACACCACCCATCACCAGTGCAACATTCCCATCACCCAAGTCCCAAATCTCCCTCCTCCCCACCCAACCCCCGCCTGTACCCTAAACAGGCTCTACATTTCCCTCATACATTCTCAATATTAGGACAGTTCAAAATGTAGTTATTTCTCTAACTAAACTCATCACTCTTTGTGGTGAGCTTCCTGAGGTGAGCTGTAACTTCCAGCTCTTTTCTCTTTTGTGTCTGAAAATTATTATTACAAGGGTGTCTTTCATTTTTCTTAAAACCCATAGATGAGTGAGACCATTCTGCGTTTTTCTCTCTCTCTCTCTGACTTATTTCACTCAGCATAATAGATTCCATGTACATCCATGTATAGGAAAATTTCATGACTTCATCTCTCCTGACAGCTGCATAATATTCCATTGTGTATATGTACCACAGTTTCTTTAGCCATTCGTCTGTTGAAGGGCATCTGGGTTGTTTCCAGAGTCTTGCTATGGTAAATAGAGCTGCAATGAATATAGGTGTAAGGAAGGGGTTTTTGTATTGTATTTTTGTGTTCCTAGGGTATATTCCTAGGAGTGGTATAGCTGGATCGTATGGGAGCTCGATTTCCAGTTTTTGGAGGAATCTCCATATCGCTTTCCATAAAGGTTGAACTAGAAAAGAAAAAATTTGGTGTCAACTACAAAAAAAAAAAAGAAGAAGAAAGGAAAAAAATCACCAAATAGTATCCACAGGAGTGAAAAAGAAAGAAAAAGTAGTAGTAGTAGTAGTAGTAGTAGTAGTAGTAGTAGTAGTAGTAGTAGAAGAAGAAGAAGAAGAAGAAGAAGAAGAAGAAGAAGAAGAAGAAGAAGAAGAAGAAGAAGAAGAAGGAGGAGGAGGAGGAGAGGAGAAGGAGGAGGAAGAGGAGGAGGAGGAAGAGGAGGAGGAGAAGGAAAATATCATAAAACAAACAAAAAACAAAACAAAACAAAACCAGAGAAAATGCTGGAGTGGCAGGGTTTGGTGTTATCCACCTTTTTTTTTTTTTTGTATAGGCACAGTAAGTATAAGGGAAGGAAATTCCCGTGGCCTAAGAGATTCAGGGTTTCTCCACTCTTGAAGCATATTGTCATGGGAACAACCACTGGCTCCATACCTTCTCATTACCATATTGCAGGTTTTTTATTTTTGTTTTTGTTTTTTTTTTTTTTGTAGTTGGGTTTCTTTTTTTAATTTTTTTTTGGTCTCAAAAGTTTTTTTTTAATTTTTTTTATTTTGAATTATGAGAACAAAGATGCAAAGAAAGAGGACAAGGTAAAGTTACAGTGGAAGGACAATCACCCATAACATAATTCTCAGAAGAAGTCCCCTTGCTGATATCTTAACTTTGAAATTTCAGCCAAAGAACATTAAGATAAATAAAACAGAATCCATGTACAATTACTTTTCCCCTCAAGTCCCCAGATTGTAACACATTATAATATTTCTTAACAGCACACAAGGCAATCTAAAGCCATAAAACTTATGTAACTCCTTAAACATTAGAGGCATAGTATTTTTTACATTTCCATGTATGTGCATATTAGCTTAAGTTAACCTCAAATTTTAAGTGGTTTTTTTTTTAAGGATTAGAGTCAAAGGAGCACAGTAAAAACGGTGTTAGAGTGGCAATTGTTGTTTGCATAGGCCCACCAAAATATGAGAGGCATGGAAAGGAATAACCTTGGCCTAAATACAAAGAGATCCTACCCCTGAAGTTTCCTGGCATAAGACCAACTCTAGGCTCCAGGCAAGTTATCGTCCAATCCAAGACATTGTCCGTAGTGCCAACACACTTTTCACACAGTCTCTGTTGTTGGTATTATGATTCTGTATTAAAGATCCTGGAATCTGCATATCCTACATTGAAGTCATGATGTGGAGCATCTTCTCCTTTCACCTCACCATTAAAGGGCAATGCAGGAAGCCCTGTCCTGTAAGCAGGTCGTTGTTGTTAAGTCTTCTCAGTGTTAAGGGAAGTCTCTTTTGAGCAGGTCGATGTCTGAGCAGTGGTAGGGTCTTCTGTGGTAAAGGATTGCTTCCAGGTGATGTTATAGACAAACCTGGATGTTTTATGGATGGCTTCCCTGGATCAGGGGTGAATGGAAAATGCTCTTTCTTCTGAGGCCTTTGCCAGGTCATTATGTCAATGTTCAGGGTGTAAGGTCCCTTTGCACTACAAGATTTGTGTATTCCAATTTCTGTTAGATAGGATCTTATTTGTATGTATAGTATTTTCTCATTTTAATGTGACTATGCAAAAAAGGAGCAATGCCATGTGGCATTATTGGTGCATATGGGGGACATAAGAACAAGTCCAAAAATCCCCATGACATGGTTCAATCATAAGCATTAAACTGGGGGACTCTTTCACCAAAATTCTTTGTTGAACAGCTCATAAAGAGAAGATAAAAAGTGGTTAGAATCGTCATTGTATAAGAGAATATTTAGTAAGACTTATAGTTGTCAGGGAAAACAAAATATTATAAGACATACTTGTCCATTTTATGTCTTTTGAAACAATTCAGGGTTATTACACACAATGCATGGCTTAGGTCTGTGATTAGCATTGTGCAATACTGAAGTTAAAAAGAGTAATGTGGGTTAGTGATGTTTGGGTGAGAGAGTCAAGGAGTAAAAATGAGCTTTGAAGGGGTGTGGAAAAGGGCAGAATACAAAATGGACATTCTGGATACACAAAACATAACATAAAGATAAGGAATATTCTTAATACAAGCAGTGTGCGCGAGGACGGTTTTTCCATATGCATAGTGGTCAGAAATTGCCAGTGACAAACTTAGCGCAACCGAGCATATCTCAGCACACCCGAAGTTAGGACCAACCATTTCTGGCCGCCTGGGCTGCCACCCCAGAAGGCCTGGAGGCCGGGGGCAGAAGAGGGGAAGGCTAGGAGCCTATCAAGTCTCCCAGCGCACCCAAGTTAGGGAGAAGGCCTTCCACATGGGGTCTCCCCCAACCCCATGCCGGCTAGAGCTAGCCTCCAGCTCAAGAGAGGACCGAGAGAGAGCCAGAAGCCAGGATCTGCCCGACCTACACCCTGTGCCCTTCCCTCCCTAGAGCTGAGGGAAGGGCGGGGAAAGCTTGGGACCCCATCCAGGAGGGATCCCCCAACACCCACCTTGTCTGGCCACCTGGGCTGCCCCCCAGAAGGCCTGGAGGTCGGGGGCAGAAGAGGGGAGGGCTGGGAGCCTATCAAGGCTCCCAGCGCACCCAAGTTAGGGAGAAGGCCTTCCACATGGGGTCTCCCCCAACCCCATGCCAGCTAGAGATAGCCTCCAGCTCAAGAGAGGATCGAGAGAGAGCCAGAAGCCAGGATCACGCAGGGATTTTTTTGGTTTTTTTGTTTGTTTGTTTGTTTGTTTTGTTTGTTTGTTTTTCTTTTTATTTTTTTGGTGTCAGGAACCTTTCCTCTCGGTTGTGGATGAGAAAATCAGGCCACTGTAGCAAGCACTCTTGGTATTTGTGCAGGTCCTAGGACAAGGCCTAGGATAGAGTCTTTAAGGTTCTAGAGGTTCTGTTCCAACATCGTTGGTGTGTTCAGTTATCTGTATTATGTGCTCCATGTTTTTGCTCATTCCCTAAGCTGAAGTCTAGGAAATTATGGTTCCAAAGGTTCTGCTCAGTCTCTATTGTCAGAATTGGGCCTCTGTACTAAGAAATCTCTTTTTAAATTTTTTTAATAAGTATTACCCTTCTAAACTCAAACACATTCAATGCTTAGTATAGTACATCAAAGCTATATCTTGTTCTTTACAGTAAGATCTCTGAAAACATTATGACATAATTGCAGGATACACACAAAATTAAATATATCAGCATGATGCAACTACTCAGTACTGCATACAGTGCATTATTTATAAGACACCACAAGAACACAATTCTTATAAATTAATATGAATTGTTGCTCTCAGGTTTGTGCTATTTATACCTACCTGTTAGTGATAGTGACCATTAACTTTTTTTAAGGTTTGGAGGCAAAGGAGCACTGTAAAAATAATGTTAGTGTGGCAATTATCGTTTGCATGGGCCCACCAAATTATGGGGGTCATGGAAAGGAAAACTTTGGCCTAAGTACAAGGAGACCCTACCCCTGAAGTTTCCTGACAGAAGACCATTTCTAGGCTCTAGGCAAACCAGTTTGTCCAATCCCGGTCATTTTCTGCAGTGCCCATACAGTTATACCTTTCACAGTCTCTGTTGTTGATCTCATGCCTCTGCATTGATGGTCCTGGAATCTGTACATCCCACATTGAAGTCAGGTTGGTGCAGAGCGGCATCTAATTTCATCTCACAATTAATGAGCAATACAGAAAGCCCTGTCCAGTACACAAGTCATTGTTGTTGTTGTTGTTGTTGTTTAAATCTTCTCAGTGTTAAGGGACAACTCTTTTGAGTAAATCAATGTCAGAGCAGCAGTAGGGTCTTCCCCGGTAGAGAATTGCTTTCAGGTGATGTCGTAAACAACGTTGATTATTTCTAAATGGCTTCCAAGGTTCAGGAGTGACTGGAAGATGCCCAAACCTCTGAGGCCTGTGCCAGGTCATCATGT
This sequence comes from Suncus etruscus, assembly GCF_024139225.1. Taxonomy (NCBI): domain Eukaryota; kingdom Metazoa; phylum Chordata; class Mammalia; order Eulipotyphla; family Soricidae; genus Suncus; species Suncus etruscus. The sequence continues at coordinate 23,001,279 of NC_064855.1, forward strand.
CAATGTTCAGGGTTTGTAAGGTTCCATTGCACTACAAGATTAGTAGGTTCCCATCTCTATTCGATAAGAACTTATTTGTATGTATAGTATTTTCCATTTTAATGTGCCCATGCAAACAAAGGATAATGCCACCTGGTGTTATCAGCACATAAGGGGGGCACAAGAACAGGTCCAACAATCCCCGTGACCTGGTTCAAGCATAAGCATTAAACTGAGAAACTCTTTCACCAAAATTTCTTATTGAACAGTTCCCAGCATGATTGGTGCCTATGGGGATGCTAGAACAAGTCCAATAATCCAATTGACTTGGTTCTTCTATATACGTTAAATGGAGGGACACTTCTACAAACTTCCTTAGAAATCTTGATTTTTGTAAGAGATCTGAGCTATAGCCTAGGGTAGAGTTTTCCTTAATGGTCTCAAGGTAAGTTCTGTCCAGTCACGGTTGTCAAAGTCAGTTTTCTGTAGTTAGTGCTCTTATTTTTCATAGTTCAAAGGACAATATATCTTCTGGTTTCCACTTAGTGTTAGGTGATGTGATAAGACCTCCTGGTCTTAGGTCAAGTTGTCATTTCCTCGTTGTCCTCGTTGTCATATTAACATTGGCAAAGTATATCTCCCAACAGAGATTAGTTCCTGGTGTTGTTGCAGGGAGTTGTTTCAGTTCTACATCTGGTATCTGGGATTTGAGAATGGACTAACACTGTCCAATCTCGTGGAGACTGAGTTGTATCCACATATGTCCAGGATGGGAGGCACCCTTGTATAAAAAGTGTGAGTTCTTATCCTTAGAAGATAAGATCTTGTGTCTGAGATCATGATTTCCCTTTATTTACTGTGCCTATACAAAAACGTATGATGTCCTTTTGTATTGCTGGTGCTATTCCGGGTAAGGATGACAGGCTACACATACAGTATCTGTGGTGTGGTCTGAGCTTTTATCCCAGGCAAGATGTTTTCTTGGTTTTTGTACCAAGTAGCACCAAAACTGGTGAGGATAGAGAAAATATGTATATATAAAAAATAGAACATATAGATAAAACTGAGGTAAAAAAAGTAAATTGAGAAAAAAAAGAAAAGAAAAAAATGTATTTGAAAAAAGAAAGTGATGGGGAGGCTATCTGCATTATTATAAAGGTATTAAGCTTATGTAGGCAATATAGCCCTCCCAATTAAGTCTTCTGAGATATTCTTGTGGGGAGTGAAAGCCAAAGCACTTTTTGTATCACAGAATTTGGTCTAGAGTTTAAGATATGATTTGTGTCATTTCACAGTCCCATAATGTCCTTGAGCTGGGGGGGGGATTGCTGCAGCTGAATTTGGTATCATGCAACAGTCCATGATTTGATGGGGGTGAGAGGGGTCACAAGCTTGAGTCAGTAGGCGTGTTGGTTGTGGTTTCTTGCTGGGACATGAGATGGGGGATCGAGAGGGTGTCTTTCATTGAGGAGCTGGAAGATGGTCTATTAGTGAAAGAGGTCAGTCTTGGTGTCTAACGAGTTAAGAATTGAGGGTAAAGAGGGTTAAATAAGCGGGAGAGAGCAAATCTGGGTTGGGATATGGGGGAGTAGAAAATCTCTGGGTGTGGAAGGTCAATATACATACATACATATATATATATATATATATATATATATATATATATATATATATATATATATATGGCTATATACATTGTATAGATGAATTGTTTAAGGATAAGGCTCGGCAGTCAGAGAGGACAACTGTATAGAAAGTAACGTTCACATAGACACTGATTTCAGAGATCTATTTGAGTGCTATCCTCCATGTATAGGGTATTCCATTTCCTTTCCTATAAAGTATCAAGGATTAGAATATTTTTGGACGCACTTTTGAAAATGGTTATCCATAAGAAAAGACACTCCTGCAGGAGGTATGCTATGGATGAGAGAATTTTTCTTTGGCTAGCTGTCCTGGCCTGTGGGGTCTCTGAGCCCAGCTCTCACCTCTGCAGTTTGTGAATGAATGCATAGGGGAGGGGTTTTCCTCCACCCCAATCCATCCCCTTGGGCCCAGGTTACCATATCTGGCCATGAAGACCATTCTGGCATGGGGGAATCTGGCCCCCTGGACTATTTGGCAGTTCGGGGAGTCTATGGCTAGCTGTCCAGCCCAGTGCCCACCACATGCCAGTGTAAGAGGGACAGAACTTTTTTAATTTTTTCTTTCTATTCATTTTTTAGTAACTTTTCTCTCATTTATGTGGAAACAAATGTATGTCAACTATGTCAATTATATAATTCATTTCCAATAAGTAAAGTTATGAGACCAGCAAGAGCAGCTATTGGGGATGGCCAGAGTTTGGAATTAAAAAGCACCAGTTTGGAGATACAATGCACCAGCAATATAATATGACACCATTCACTTTTTTATAGGCATTCTAAAAAAGGGGAAACCATATGTACAGAAACAAGATCTTATCTACTAGGGATAAAAATCCCATACTTTTTATAATACAGGGGTGTCTCCCACCCTGAACATGTGCATGTGGACCCAAATTAGTCTCCATGATATTGGACAGTGATTGTCCAACACCAAACCCCATATCCTAGACATAGAACTGATATAGTTCTCTGCAACACCAGAATCCAAACTCCCCCCTGGGAAAATCCTAATACTGCTCTGGCACCAAATTGAGCCAGTTTTGATATGACATCCTGACGAGGCAACAGCAACAACTTTATCTAAGAGCAGGTTGTCCTATCTCATCACCTAATGGTAAGATGAAATCAGAAGACATGTCATCCTTTGATCTGTGCAAAAACCAAGAACACTAACTACAGAAGACTGACTTTGACTAACATGACTGGGCAGAACTTATCCTGGGACCAATAAGAAAGATCCTAGCCTAGGCTTCAGCCTAGGATTGGTACAAAAATCAAGATCTCTAATTCCAGAGGTCTGACTTTGACAACTGTGACTGAGCAGAACTTCTGGAACCATAATGAAAAACTCTATCCTAGGCTTCGGCCTAAGATCTGAGCAAAAACCAAGACCACTTATTACAGAAGATTGATTACAACAATAATAATGGAACAGAACTTCTAGAACCGTAAAGAAACACTCTATCCTATACTTCGTCCTATGATATGTGCAAATACCAATATCTCTAACTACAGAGGCCTGATTTTATAATCTACAACTGAGCGAAAAGTTTCCTGGTACCATAAAAGACCTTGGGGTGTGATAATGAGTATGTATGGATCCAATAGTTTCCCCCATGGCAGTATGCTTCAAGGGTGGAGAAACCTTGAATCTCTTAGGCCAAGGAAATTCCCTTTCTTATTTCTACAATATTTACTGTGTATATGCAAAAAAGGGGGGAACACCAAACTTTGCCACACCAGCACTCCTTCCCTTGTTTTATTTCTTTATATTTATTTTTTCTTTTTAATTTTCCTCTTTTTTCTCTTTTTTTTTCTTTTCTTTCTTTTTTACTCTTGTGGTTATTATTTGGTGATATTTTGTTGCTGGGTGCTTTTTTGGTAGTCAGTTTTATTTTTAATTTTTGTTGTTGTTGTTTGATGTTTTTTTGTTATGTTTTTCTTCCTTTTTTCTTTTTCTTTGTCTTCCAACAGAGCCATACAACTTGAATCATCTTGTTCTGCCTCATGAATTGAGAGGGAAAATAAAAATGAATGGTACCAGGACCAAACAATCATATGAACATTGAGTGTAAATAAAAAATTATTAGACTTAAACATCAAACCCAAAATCAATGACAACAGAATCAATACCCTAACTACAACAAGCTATACACAGAGGGGAACAATTATACTAGCATTCTTGGGGGCAAAAACGAGAGATATGGAACACATGCTGGGAATAAGGGTAGAGGGAGGACAATCCTAGTGGTATGAATGGCCCTGATTCGTTGTTACTATGTACCTTAAATATTACTGTGAAAGATTTGTTATTCACTTTGGTCACAATAAAATTATTTTTAAAAGGGTGGATACAAATTAAAAAGAATTATCTTATATTTAAGTATTGATAAATTGTCCATAAACAGAATAAAAGTAATTTATATCAAAAATAAAAAGCACCAAATTGAATTGAGATGGTTTGTGAATCCAGCCATATCTGCCTGTTGGTTGTGGGCAGAGTTTGGGCAAAAAAAAAAAAACACCAGTTTGAATCGAGCTGAGAAGTATGTGAAACCAGCATGAGTGGCTGCAGGCAGAGGCCAGAGTTTGGATTTTAAAAGTGCCAGTTTGAAATAAGCTGAAATACTTGAACCTAGCCAAAGCTGCCTGTTGGTTGTGAATGAGATTGGGCCAAAAAAGTGCCAGTTTGAATTGAGCTGAGATGTGTGAGACAAGCAAAAACACAGCCACTTGGCTTTGCTTCGTGGTTGCACATTTCTTCCAGTCAAGGAGCTGCACTACAACATATAGTAAAGATGCCATGCAACAAAGATCACAATGGAAAAACTACACAGAATCCCACTACACCTTATGATTAAAGGTGGAGACCACCTACATAACCTCTCTGAATTGAGCTTTAGAGAGGAAATATTAAGGATGTTCAAAAAACGTTAAGAAACCAGAGAGATAGTACGTAGGGAAGGGCATTTGTGTTACATGCAACTGATCCCTGGCATCCCATATGGCCCCCAAGCTTGCCAAGAGTGACTCCTGAGCTCAGAACGTGTGTCTTGCCAAAACAAAACAAAAATGAACAAACAAAAATAATTTAAACCAAAGATTTAAGAGGATATGAGAGTAGAAATGAGAAAACTTCCAACAGAAATATCAGGGCTGAAAACATGTAGTTGAAATGAAAATAGCACTGGTGAGTCTCACCAGAGAGTAACAGCAGTTGAGGGCAGAATTAGTGTGCTAGAAGATGAGCTGCATAACATCTCCATGAAAGAGAAGTGGCTGGGAATATTCCTCGAAGTAAGCAAACAGACAAAAATAGAACTCTGGGATAAGCTCAATAGAAACAACATAAGAATTATTGGGGTCCCACAGACACAGAAGAAACAACCCATAAATAATCAATAGTCAAGAATATTATTGCTGAAAAATTCCCAGAACTAAATAATACATGCAATCACATCCTGAATGCCCTAAAAGTACCAAAAAACAAGATCCAAAGAAAAGTACCCCAAGGCACATACTAGTCACAATGATTAAGAATACAGATAGAGATAGAATACTGAAAACGACAAGATTAAAAAGGAAAATTATATACAAAGAAGCATCCTTAAGTTTTATAGCTGATTTATCACAAGCAATTCTCAAGGTCTGAAAGCAGTGGGATTATATATTGATAAAACTCAATGAGATGAATGCTTCATTAATGATACTTTACCCAGGAAGACTTTCATTCAGATTTAAAGGAAGGATACACAACTTCACAGACAAATAACAGCGCAAAAATTTTACAGACTCAAAACCTGTCCCCACACCCCCACCTTCTTACCTGATAATAAGACCTGCACATTTCTGTAAGGGGTCTTTGGGAAGTATCAAAAGGTTTGCCTGAGGGGTAGGAAGAGGATTTGGAGGATTAATCAAGAGAGATTCAGCAAGAGAGAGCTGGCAGGATGGAGGGAGAAGAAACATGAATTCAGGGCTGATTATGAATCCAGCGTAAAAGGTTATGATAGGAGCCACACCTGTTGGCTAGGGCCCTGAATAAAACTGGTGTCTCCTGAAACCTGGCTGCCTGTGAGTCTTATCTCCACTGCTATTCTGACCCTGCAGACCCGCTGGCTGAAGGAAGTTGGAGGAGTGTGGCCTGGGCCAACAGAGAAAGGCCTCACCCTCCATCCATCTCACCATCATTCAGCCTCATCCAGGAATGTTATGAGAATATTAAGGTTCCCTCCTTTGCCTGGCAGAAGTCAAGAAAACAAAAGCTTATTACCCTTCATTAATATTCAGAGAGGGGAAGATGTCACCGCATACCCATTCTTCTGGTGTAACCTTACCTGATAGTAAGACCTGCCCATTTCATGGAAGGATCTTTGGGAGGTATCAAAAGGTTTGCTTCAGGGGCAGGAAGAGGTTTGAGAGGAAAGATTGAGGGAGATTCAGCAAGAAAGAAGGTGAAGGAGAGCTGGCAGGATGGAGGTAGAAGAAACATGCTAAGATGACAGGGCAGCTGGGATAAGCTGCTTAAATGGTTAGCCTAGGTGGCTCGCTCCTTGAATAAATCTGATGTCTCCTGAAACCTGACTGCTGTAGATCATTTCCTCGCCACCACGCTAAGACTCACTGGCTGTGTTAGGGTCCGTGCTGGACCACCACTCAATTAGAGACAACGACAACTCCAAGAATGTAATTAGCAAGGGCAGGTTTATTGACTGACTGGCTAGCCAGGGCTGCGATCATGTCAAGAGACAGAGGATAGGAGCCCCGAATAGCAAAACAAGAGGGTTTTTATAGGGTTTGGTCTGTAGGGGCAAGGCAATGTCCAATCAAGAGTTTCTTCTTCCAAATATGGCTCAGGGTTCTGGGAAGGTTTCCAAGGGGATTTTTGAGTTTGTTTCTAGCGTTGCTAGGGTTTGGACTATAGGGTAGGGGGGAGGCAATGTCAAATCAAGAGTTCAGTTTAGCTTCCTTTTCCAAATATGGCTCAGGGTTCCGGGAGTGTTTCCAAGGGAATTCTTGTGTAACTTCGTTACCACGTTGCTAATGTGAGGTGCTCTTTGGCCAAAGGTTTGATTAATTGGTTTGATCGTCTTTTGTCATGCTCACACCCCGTGCCAGGAACATTCTGTTGACACATCACACACCGTATGATAAAGTGGGTTTGGACAAATATCAGAACTTCAGCAAGAGTTTAACTTGAACTGGATTAAACATTGCAAGTTAAGTAATATGAGCATTACAACGGATTAAGCATTACAAGTTATTGCTAGGCCTTAATTACTATATTTTAAACATGCTTTTTCCTAACTCTATTCTTTTACATATATAGATTCTATTATTGCTATGCTTTAATCAATATATGTTTTAAATCCTATCTCCACATTCCCCCCCTTTGTAGTATTATACTGAGGAATCATCCTCAGTAACAATCCTATGAGCATATTACTGACACAAAATTAAAAGCTACACAGTATTAGTATAATAGACATTAAACAGTTGTGGACTTTTAGCTTAGTGAGGGGTTTTGCTGTCTGTCCACTGCTTTTTAACTGAACTTAATTTTCCCACCTCATAACTGCAAAACATAGCAGATAGCTTTCTTAAACAAGTACAATATAAAAGCCAAAGCAATGTTATCTCTAAGACAAAGTCCACTATATTTTAACATTGACATTTACAATTATTTTCTCTTAGGTAGTACCCATACCTTAACAATAAAAAAATCTTCTGAAGTACAATTAGATGCTAAAGTTTAGGGAAGGGGTTGTTACCCTGGGGGGGTAACAGCTGTGGAGATAGTTGGAGGCTCATGACCCAGGCTGGAGGAGAAAGGCCTCACCCTCCATCTATCTCACCATCATCCAGGACTTTTTTTTAAATATAATTTTTATTTTGATAATAGTGGCTTACATATAGCTGACAATAATATTTTAGGTACATATTAACATAATATCAGGGGGATTCTCATCACTAAATTATCCTCCCTATACTTCTTTTCCCATTCTACCTCCCATATCCTCCTCCCTCACCCCCGGGGCTGCTAGAATACATGGTCCCCTCTGAGCCTAGCTTACTACTTAGTGGTCCTACACCTGTTTTGATCTTGGTACCTCCCTTGTTTCCTCCTCTAACTGGGAGGCGGGACTAGATAGTTCAAATTATGTGGTTTTGTTTGAAGAAGAGAAAAATGATAAGCTGGGGTAAAAATCAAATATGCCAAAAATGGACAGAATCCTTCTAGAGGCTCTCATCATCAGTTTGAGAGACGAAGGGGAAAAAGAAGGTGAAACACTCCAACAGTACACAAAGAAGTGTCAAATAAAATATCCAGTGAGCACTCCAACAATAAAGATAAGCACAGCATAAAAGCCATGGTCTTGAGATAAAAAGCATGGCAGAACACCTAAAGAAAGAAAAGAAAAGAAGAAAATAAATAAATATAAATGAAGACAACTATTTCAATAACCATACCAAGACGAAGAAATCGACAAAACCTAAATAATTAAAAAAAATGTGTTTTGTGCTTTTTTTCCCCCTCCTACACAGGCACAGTAAATATTGGGGTCATTCGAAAAGGAATTCCCTTGGCCTAAGAGATCCAGGATTTCTCCACCCTTGGAGTATATTGTCATGGGATTAACTATAGACTCCGTTTAGGTTCATTTACTCTCCCCTCAGTGCTTTCGTGGTGTTTGGAAGACTTCTGCTCCATCCTGGGTGATAAAACCAAATTTCTGTATCTAGAGATCTCGGTATCTGCACAGGTCAAGGGGTGGAACATGATGAAGCCTTTCTTTGTGGATCTAGAAGTTCTGTTCCCTCAGTGTCATTTTAATCTGTCTTCTGTGGTTGGTGGTTTTGGTCTTTGTGCTGATCCTAGGATGGAGCCTAGGATAGCATATTTCTTTATATTTCCAAAAGACCCAATCAGTTGCAATTGTCTCAGATGGACCTTTGGAACTGGAGATCATGGTTGTTGTGCAGGTCATAGCTCAAACCCTAGACTAGGGCTTTTTTATTGGTCACAGGATACATACAGTCCGGTCATGGTTCTTATCAGCCAGTCATCTGTAAAACGCGATCTTGGCTTTTGGAGAGACCAAACAGTGATAAGTCTTCTGACTTTGTCTTATCATCAGCTGTAGGGGTAGTATAACCTGCTCTTAGGTCAAGTTGTTCGATTTTCCTCGTCGTCAGGATATCATATTAGATCTGGCACTTGTTGGTGTCCGAGCAGTATTAAGGATGTCCCGGATGGGATTTTTTTTTTTCTGTAGCTGTCGTGAAGAACTGTATCGTTTCTATGTCTGGGATCCAGGGTTCAAGTCTGGATGGATGATGTCTAATCACCTGGGGTCTAAGTTGGGTCCACGTGACATATTTTCAAGGTAGGAGATGTCCCTGTATTGTAAACAAGTATGAGTTCTTATCCCTAGTAGATAAGAGCTCGTTTTTATACATAAGATTTCCCCCTTTTTTTTAGTGTGTCTTTGCAGGGGGAAATGGTGCTACATTATATTGCTGGTGCATTTGGGGGTGGAAAAAAGAAAACTGAAATAGTCACACACCCAAAAAAAGATAAAAATAGAAATAAAAATATATGTGCATATATATATATATATAAAAGGAACAAAGATTTTTAAAAAATGAAATAACAAAGTAATTGAAGGAACAAAATGATGCTATAGACTATCTTACATTTGGGGAAAAGCAGGTAAAGAGGTAGTGGAATACAGGACTTATACTTATGATGAAAGTATAGGTTTCCCCATTGTCTTTTGAGATTTTCTTGTGGTGTGTGGGTTCCCAGGCACCTTTTCATCACACACCCTGAACTTCTTGAGATTGGCAAAAGATTTGCGGCAGGGAGGTCTTGGGAAAAGTTCTTGCTTTGGGGATACTTTTAGAGCTGAGTCTGGTTTCAAGTAACAGTTCATGTTAGGTAGAGTTGGTAAGGATGGCTGCGCAGCTTGAGTCAGCAGGGGAATTGGCTGCCTTTTCTTGCCAGGGATGATAAAGTTTAAAACTCATAACCCTAGGGGCCAGAGAGATAGCACAATGGTAAGGTGTTCTATCCCTGGCATCCCATATGGTTCCCCGAGCCTGCCAGGGATGATTTCTGAGTGCAGAGCCAGCATAACCCCTGAGCACCATCAATAGTGGCCTAAAAACAAAAAAGAAATTCATACCCTTGAGGCAAGCTGGGAACGTGGATGGGAAGGAAGAGGACATCAGGAAGGATGAAAGGAAAATTAGGGACAATGATGACAGAAAATACACAATGGTAATGGTTATTATACATTGTATGACTGTAACTCTATCATGAACAACTTTATCTGTGAAAAATAACTGTATTATGAACAACCTTGTAATCTCATTGTTTGAACAAAGTTTTTAAATGGATATCAAAATATTAAAAATAAAAAATACAAGAGGGGTCCAAGGCACAGTACAGAAGGTAATATGTTTGTTTTGCTTGTAACCAACCCAAGTTTGATCCCTGACATCCTATTATGTCCCCTGGGCCTTTCAAGAGTGATTCTTGGGTGCAAAATCAGGACTAATCAACCCCTGAGTACCACCCAAAGTGGCCCCAAAATAAAATGCAAACAGAAAGACAGGAAACAATGTTTTTAAAGTATAGAGAGAGGAATCTCTTTTCCATTACTGGTCAAAATGTAAATCTATACAGCCATTATAGAAAACTATAGGAGAGTCTTCTAAACCTTAAAAGTTTTATTTAGGGGCTAGAGAGACAATGTAGAGGGTAAAGTGCTTGCCTAGCATGTGGCTGAATAGGGTTCAATCAGCAGCATTGCATATGGTCAGATGAGCCCCTTCTCGGGGAGAGAGCTCTGAATACAGAGCCAGTGTTAATCACTGAGCACTGTCACATGTGGTATTTTTAAAATACTATTTTTAATTATATATATTAAATTTTGCTTTTATTTACCTCCAAAATATAAAAATGCCAATTTTAAGAGATAGTCACATCTCTATGTTTACTGTAGTATAATTCCTAACAGTCAAGAGTTTGGAACAAATAAGTGCCCACTGACAGATGACTTGATGAAGAGGCTGTGAATTTAAACACCACAGAACATTACTCAATCTTAAAAATATAAAATCCTGGGGCTGGAGTGATGGTACAGTGGAAGGGCATTTGTCTTGCATGTGGCTGACCGAGGATGAACAGCAGTTCAATCCCCCCAACATCCCATATGATCCCCCATGCCAGGAGCAATTTCTGAGCAAATAGCCAGAAGTTATCCCTAAGCATCATCGGGTGTGGGCCCCCCCCCCAAAAAAAAATATATATATATATAATCCTGCCACTGGCCACACTGGGTGAACCTAGAGCATATCATACTGAAGTAAGGCAAACAAAATAAATGCTTCATGACTCCACTCACAGGAGGGAGATAAAACTATAAACAATCAAAACAAAAATAAAGTTTCTAAGAACAAAACAGTGTTTACCAGAGGAAAGGAGCAACAGACTAGATAATCAGGAAAATCAATTTTTTTAATTTGGGGGGAGGGTTTGGGCCACACCCGTTTGTGGGTTCCTCCTGGCTATGTACTCAGAAATTGCTCCTGGCTTGGGGGGACCATATGGGATGCTGGGGGATCAAACCGTGGTCCGTCCTACGCTAGCGCTTGCAAGGCAGACACCTTACCTCTAGCGCCACCTTCCCAGCCCCAATTTTTTTTTTAAATTTCTTTATTGGCTATACCTGGTGGTGCTCGAGGTTTTTTCCTGGTTCTATGCTCAGGAATCACTCCTGGCAGGCTCACAGGACCATATGGGATGCCAGGGATTGAGCCCAAATAGACCACATACAAGGCAAATGCCCTACCTGCTGCTGAGCTATTGCTCCAGTTCCAAGGTTGATCAATTTTATGATGAAAATCAGAAATTAGACTTAGTGGTGAACATAACATGGCATTTTGCAGATATTGATGTAAAATGTCTTGACTACTATAAAAATTTTTAGTGTGAAGTCATGGTTGATTTTCTTTCAGTTTAAAGGATTCCGTAGTTGTATATAAGAAACCTGTATTGTTTTAGCAATAGTGCATAGGTTTTATTTTAAGAGAAAGAAAGGTCAGTGGTGATTATATCCCTTTGCTGCAGGCATCCTAGTAAGAACAGCTTCCTGGAGCAACATGTAGAATACAGGCAGGGTCACCTATGAGAGCCACCTGTCTGAGATTGAGGCTGAGAACAGTGTCAGGTTTTTGTTCTTCTGAACAAACATTTTTTCTCTAAAGCCTGCCTGCCAGATAAGTCTCCCAGGCTTCCTGGAAAATTCATACTTGAACTTGAATGATCCTTGGCTCTTCACAACCTGCTGAGGAAGTTGGGCCTTGTTCTAACAGGCTAAATACTCCTTATTCACTGGACCATCTTCTCCCCAGAAATGTAGCCTTCCTGAGGAGATGGGGTTTTCTTTGCCTTTTCCTCCAGTCCAATAGAGGAGTGCAAGAAATACTTTTCATCTGTGTGAGAACTTGAGAAATACAACAAGGTTTTGAGATCAATCTACTCTGCCAGGGGTATTACTGTGAATGTCCTTATTAATTTAATAGACAAATGTTAATCCCTACTATAAAGTGATTCAAAGATTAACAGAGTCCAATCTTTGTCCTGAAGGAGTCTGAGAGAATCAGTCAAGTTTATAAAGAATCCATCATGTCAGGTATATACAGATTTCTCTAGACTACTAAATGCTCCCTTTTGGGATTCTGTTCTCTTTTGCTGTTAATGATCCTAGAATAGTATCTGAATAAAAGCACTTGAAATAGCCTACAACCACCTTCTTTCTTTGAACAGAAATGTTTAAAGGGAGGGCAGAGACATGAAAACAAAAGATAGTATTTTTCTTTAATTTCCCCCCGGATGATCAAGAACTTTGAAGCTGAAAAGGAATTCAAATACAATGAGTTTCTGGAATGAATGTAAGCTGTTAACTTAAAAATATAAATTACTTTGATCTACTGAAAAATATGCTTTGTCTCTATCCTTAAGCAGCTGTCCTCTTAGAAAGACAGAATGCATTAAACCAAAGGCCAGAGAGACAGCTCAAAGAGATGAATGCTTGCTGTGCATGCTGGAGGCCTGAGTTCAATTCTCAGCACACATTCCTTGAGTACAGAACAAGAAGCAGTCCCTAAAATATTGCTGGATAAGGCATCCTTCCCCAAAACAAACCAACAAAAGAAGATATTGTACTAAACCCCTATTTTAATGAAGCCAGGCTTAGAGACCTTTATAATAATCACAATTTAATTTCCAAGTTTAATCCTCTAATAAGTCTAGGCAGAAAGTATGTTGGTTGTTACAGGTAAGGAAACAAGAGGGTAAAGTGACAGCTGGAAAGAGACAGGAACTGCTGGGTTCTGACTCCCAACACAACCCTGACTCAAATGGGAGGTGCTGTCGGTGGACGGGGACTGCTGATCAGGACCAAGACAAAAACAAGGGGCAAAGCTGGCTTTAAAAACACAACCCTGGGCCCGGAGAGATAGCACGGCGGCGTTTGCCTTGCAAGCAGCCGATCCAGGACCAAAGGTGGTTGGTTCAAATCCCGGTGTCCCATATGGTCCCTCGTGCCTGCCAGGAGCTATTTCTGAGCAGACAGCCAGGAGTAACCCCTGAGCACCACCGGGTGTGACCCAAAAACAAAACAAAACCCACAACCCTTTAATATCTTTGGGGTGACCAGAAACTGGACTCAGATGATGCTATCTGAGCCAAGTTTACTGAGGAACCTGAAGTGCAGAGAAAAACGAGAGCATGAAGAAAGGGAAATACCCAGTGCTTCAGAGAAGGTGAGGACTGGAGTGGTTGGAACCTTTGTCCCAGTAGAAGGAAATCTTTGACTTTCTGAGTCTAAGCAAGACCACTCTTTGGTTTGGACTCCCAACCTGAGTCTCCGCATGGTTGCATGATTTTGACAGGAGAGTGTCATATAACCACTGACAACCGTGGCTAATGCTCAGTCAACATGTCAGCCTGAGAGCTTGTGAGATCCATACATGCACACTTTCAAGCTAGAGCGATACACTCCTCCCAGCAAGAGAATTGAGCGGCAGAGGATACTGACCCAGGAATGGTCTTCTCAATCCTTGCACCCAGGAAGGGCTGGATGCTGCCTTGTCTCAGATTTGCTACAACAGGGTCCTGTAGGAGGAGATGACAGAGAGGGTCATGTGGCTATTTCTGCTCACATTTCTCTCTTTGTGGACCTGCATTGGAGGAACTAAGAGAACAGACTCCAGGAGATTTTGGCCATTATAACTATTGTGGCCAGTTGCTTCAGTATTCTATTCAGCCAAATTCTGGTTGTTTCTCTTTCGACAGTGGCTTTGGTTTTCTGTGAATTTCATGGTCTGAAACAAACTTGTCGAGTGTTATCTCTGCCCCCAAACATATAACATGCACAGACATGCCAAATAGCTTTATCATGGATATCTGTGATTTTTGTGGCCACATATGTTACAGTGTCCTCACCTGGAATCACTCTTTGGAAGAAACATATGATGGGGATTTATTAAGTTCCCTTGTTAACTTTTTTACCTTCAGTTATTTAACTTCTCACTAAACCCTTCAGTTAGGCTTAGACTGCCTGTGGGAATATCTGGCTCTTGTATCTGTCACAGGAAGATGATGATGTCACTGCTGTGAATCACCCACTGATTGGAGACTGGGGCTTAGACAGCACCATTGGTGTATGAAATGCTCATGGTCCTTTCAAGTGGCTTGCCCTGCATGATATCATCACGCTGAGTGCTGATGCTATCGGAGTCACTTGAGTCATGGAGCTGTGAGTCATTCTCCACAGTCACATCACTATTGCTGATGTGTTCTTGGCAATTGGCTCTTTGCCACTTCACTTCACCATAAGACTGTTGTTTGTGACTGGTTTCAGTTTTTGAGAGATCGTCTGCTCTAGGACATCTCTGGATCTGTGACTGCTGTGAAACATTTTCTCAGACTCCACAAGACTATATTGCTGACTGAAATTATGATCTGGAATATGTATACTCATCAGACAATTTTTTAAGACTTATAAGGATGTATATATCTTCTTTGTATTCTTAAGTGTATTTCTTTAACATGTGTATTCTTTATTGTGTACTTATAGCTTTTCCTCTTTTCTTTAGATTTCCTTGTAGACAATGTTTTAAAAGAGAGTATAGATAGTATTCTTGGAGTTTTGTGTTATTTGTAGAATTAGGTTATTAGGATCGTCTGGCTTGTTATTATTTTCCCTTTAGGACCCAATAATATTCTGTGGCACAGTTCTTTTCACATGGGTGCATTAAAATCAGAAAATAATAGATACTAAGAGGAGTTCTTATACGTTAGGGATGAGAATTCAGTAATTTCTGGTTCCAGGAACCTTCCATGCTGAACAGTTGCCATAATGACTTGACTTAGGCTTTAATCATTCTTAGCTTCAAGAAAAGTTCTGAAGCTACTTGGGAGAGACTCCCTCCTACCAGGACACTCCTATAAATAAGTTTAAAGCCATTTTCTGGCTTATCATATTCACTTGAATTTTCCATCATTACATCAGCCATGCCTGGGTATCCCTGGTGTGACAGAGAAACCATAAAAGTGAACTGGCTTGGAAAATTGGAGGTTATCTAATAATAAACTGCCTCACCACAAAGATGAAATCAGGAGACACTCAGTACATAATAACTTTGACATAGAATACATAGACAGTGATTACTATGTTGGAGAAGAACTCTTCTTAGGACCTTGAAGAAAGACTTTGGAGTAAGATAAATTAATGTGCCTGGAGCCCATAGTTGGTCTTATGGCATGTGCTTCCTAGGTAGAAACATCCTGTTTTATTAAGCCAAAAGTTTTTGGTTCCTAATTTTCCGACTTTTGCTGTTCCTATTCAAATTTATGCCATCTTCTTTATTTTTAGAGTCCTTTTCTTAGTAAGCTCAATTTCCTTTGGGAGTATATTACCTTATTTTACCCCTTATTTCTGCATTTTTCTATAAAGTCAATTATGGGGAGATGTGTGATTAATTGGATTGTGGGATTGATCTGATCCTTTCCCACTCAATATATGCCTTGTTACTCATTGGTTGAAAACATATTTGAATGTAGCATCATGGATTGGTGTTTAGACTACCTAATCCCATCTCCAGGCATGGTATCTTCCTTTAGAATAAATACTCAAATTTTCAGGAAAACACTCTCTTCCATTCCCAGACTTCCAGGGAGTTTGCTGCTTCTTAGGGGCTGAAAGCTTATGTATTGAATTTCTGAATCCATTTCTCCATTCGTGTGTGTGTGTGTGTGTGTGTGTATGTATGTATGTATGTATGTATGTATGTATGTATGTATGTATGCTATTTCCTAGATCTACATTTGCTTCCAGATCCACATCTCTTTAGTATTCTGGCTCTAGAACCTAAGAATTAATTGTATAGATTTTCAATTATCATGATGTAAAATTGTAGAAGATCCAAATTTCACTAAATAGAAATAAACTTGATTGTATTTCACATATATTCATATCTTTAATTTAAAAAATCTACAGATTGATAATATATAATTTCATGTCTGTGGCAGATTTAGCTTCATTCCCTCGGATGACACTGTCACATAATTATCAGTCCTGTAAATGAAATGCCCTGTTCCAGTCAGCCTCATCCCCAGCAGTCCAGGCATCCTCATGTTTGGGCAGAAAACCTGACACACATGACTGAGAACGATCCTCCAACTTTGCCTGCTCCTTCTAGGTCTTTGCTGGACCCTGGATCTAATTGATTCTGCTTTACATTTCCTTTGTGATTTTATAGACATTGAAGGTAAACCATTAACCACCATAAAGGTCATGCAGACCAGAGGGCATCAAGGAACAATCAAGTGTGTCAGTGAGGTTGTCCTTTTGTCTTGATTTTGAGATGTAAGAAGATATTTAAGAAGTTGCTGCATGTTTTCATTGGCCTTGTTGGGAACCTTCCAATTCTTGTGAGATTCAAAGAATCATTGCAGAGAATTTTATAGACCCGAGAGAGCTGATCCATGAAACATCCCTCCGTGTGAACAACAAGCTCCAGGACAATAATGGTGATGAAGAAACACTGTGCAGAGGCCACCAAACTGAGGTGGTAAATTCACTGGCTTTAGAGAATTCTGTAGCACTGGCTACAGAGAATTTATGTGTGTCCCCTTCATCTCATCTGCCTAGGTGACTGCAAAAGGTGACAAAAATAATAGTCACCTATTACTCCTGAGATTCTCATTTCTATTTGCTCCTCTTTGAGGCTTTGCTCTTCTGAGAAAATCCTTTCCCAGGTTCTCACACAAAATGTTTTCACTCGATTTCTCAAGATGTCAGCAATTTCTATGATCTTATCAAAGAGAACAAATGGACTTTAGTTGAACTCTGAGTACCTCAGGCCGAATTTGCTCTGCCTGATGTGTCACCGAATCTGCTCAATAACTGATGGGAGATGGTCAGAGCAAGATATACACCCATACAGAAACAAATACTTCACATTTGTGGCATTATTTAAATACTTTCCCCTTGTCCTTAAGCCCCAGTTTCAATGACAGTACAAATTATATTTTTATTGTAACAATCCAATCTGATTAGAGATATGACCCTGATGTTCTCATCTGCTTCTCTGTTGTATTAAATATTAATTATAAAGTCCTTGGTGGTGCATGGAGTCAGCATTTTGCCCTGGGGAAGGGGAACACTTCTCCTCTCCAAGATAATAGGAAGTACCAGAGAATACCTGTTCTGTTTATGGACTTTGTGAGAAAACTTGTCCTTCCGACTGTGACACAGGCCTCTTTAAGGAATAGATTAGAGTGAAAAGGGACAGTTGCTGATACAGCATTAGGGTTTCCAACCATTAGAATCATTGAGGGTTTGTTGAGAAGCTTTATGCAGAAATAACAGCATATCAGAAAAGGAACTTGAGGGAAAATTAAGAAGTAATGGTTCATCATCTAGAAAATAGAAGAGCTTCTATATAGTACTGCTACCTATAATAAAACTTAATATCTCCACTCATCTGTAGATAAAGAAAAAAATTGGAGAACTTCTCAGCACTACTGGAGTGATGTCAACAGGGCTACATATGGCTGTGCTCAGGAACTCACACAGTACCAGGGACCAAATCTCAGGTCATAGGGACTAGGTATGTACTGCAGCCTTTGAGGCTCCATTATTTTTTTATCATGGTGTTCTCTTGCGATCTGTCATTTTCAGCTTATTTATCTTCAACAAGGAAATATACTGGAGGAAGTCTATGCTGCCTAAGTTTTAGAGAAGTTGTCAGGGTGCAGATTGATATTCACTTCTTTTTGGGGTGGGGTGGTCACTCACTGGGTCATTTGGCTTAGTGCTCAGCCCACAGATACAATGCTGCTCAGGGCCACACTAACAGTATCATTAGAAGAACCCTGCACTGCTGTTGATTAAAATCAAGGCTTTATTTATCAAGGCATGCACTTCAGCCTTTTTAACTTTCTCTCTGACTCCTGTCTCTTTTTATTGTCAATTTTTCTCAGAAAGTCATTATCAGGATTCAATATTTGTATAGAATTTATAAAAGTACATTACTATTCCTAACAATGCCAATTCTCAACGAATTTGTACTGGAAAAAAAAAGACTTCTTGGTCCAACTTTCGAATCTCCAGAAGAGGTTCAAGGCTCCATTTCTCCAGAGCAACTTTTTTTCCTGTAGGTATCCAACATACCTACAGTGACTGTTGAGTCCATTGCCCATGGAAATAACTGTTCTAGGTACTGACTCAAAGGCAGCACAGTTTGGTGTTTTTTAGGTCCCAGTATAGATAGGGAATCTGCCTCTGGGCACATGTAATTCATGTTCATATTTCTAACCCACCCTTTCTCAAACACTCTAGCCCCTCATGTCCAGTATAGTCCATAATGTTAGGTCTCATTAGCTCTATTCATCTTTAGAATTTAACCTACTGTGGTACTCTAAGTTTGTTTCCACTTTATTTTTTATTTATGGCTGATTGTGCATTTTTAGGTTTGATTAATAGGAACATCATCAGTTGGGGACATGTTCTCTTATCATTTCCCTTATCATTTCAGTTTGCCTTAATAACTGGAAATCATGTTTCCTAAATATTTTTATTTTGTTTTGGAGCCACATCCAGTGGTGCTTGAGGGATTAAGTCTGGCTCTGCGCTCATCAATCACTCCTGGAGGACTACAGGGGATCATATGGGATACAGTGGATCAAACCCAGGTTGACTGCATGCAAGGAAATTCCCTACCCATTATACTATCACTTCATTCCCATGTTCCTTAATACCTGTGGATAAGAGAAAAAATAAAGTAATACACAGCATGCTTAGCTTCTGACCCAGAGAGTTCCAGTGAGCTGGGAATTAAAGCCAACACAGGCAACTGAGTCGAGTTGATCTCCTGCTCCCTTGAAGCCTCATGCTCACACAGTCTAGCTTTGCTTTTCCTTCCTACACTTTTGGCAAATCTCCTGATCCAGTATCATTGCACTTATTATTTATTGCCTTCCTTGCTCTTCAGTTGATTGGCCACTCTTTATTCTGCAGGTATCTACTTGTCATTACCTAGGAAGGTCTCCATTGTACTGCTAACAAATCAATGCCACTCACTAAGTCTCTTTATGTTCCAACCCAGTTCCTATATTATGAATATAAACTCTGCTCCCTATAGGGGCAGACTTGGAGTATTTTTTCTTCACAAAAAGAATTGACATTTTTTTAGAAATAGAAGTAGTAGAAAATTAATTTTACTCATACCTATGTAAACTCACTGGACTACTGAGAAAATACACCCAATTGTCTAGAACTCATAGACATTTCCATGTTTCTAGTGCTCCAATTCACTCAAGACCCTTATCAAAATCATTACAGACTAAAACCTCTTCCAGATTGCTCAGAAAATGCTCTTTATCCTGTATATCCCCATAGCATATAAAAATGTTTTTATATTCGTCATCACACTGCTTAGATTATATTTATTTTCTCCACTGTCCATGAGAAAATCTTCATAATTATATCCCCAACAGCTAGCTCAGTGCAATCTCAGGGAAATATAAAGTATGATTTATGTTTTAATAAATAGACATAAAAGGAACTTCTCCCTTCTTTTCACAAATAAAAAATCAAGAATATCAGTACTATAAGGTATTGAAAACTTTAAAAATGATTAATTTTTATAATCCAACTTCAACTTGATTTTCTCCAGGGACAAAAACAATTAATCTCTTGAGAAAGTCAATTCTATATGGGGCAGCATTGGTCCACAGAACACTCTCTCATTTTATATTATTCCAAAGTCATTTTTGAGCTTAGTTTTCTTTAATAAGCAAGATCTGTCATTTGACAGCTAGCTGTCAAGGCTTCACTCTATGCAAAATATCTCCAGGTACTGAGATACATATCATGACTGGTTTCCAGATACATCAAATTATTCTTCATTTAACATGTTGCAGCATCTCTAAAAAGTGTGGATAGTTCAGCCTAAGGAGAATTGTTACCTCCTTCATTCTGGAATTTATAGGTATATCTTTGATTTAAAATCAAGAATGCTTTATAATTTTGACAACCATATTATGAATCATTATCAATTATGAACCAAATATCAATGACAACTAAACCTATACTAAACTGCTTTCTAAACTTTCACAATTTAGTCCTTTGCATCTACATGACATTTTTCTTTGCTTCCATCTTGTTAGGTTTTGGTGTGTTATTCTTGCCTCTCAAATCTTTCTGAAATATCAAGGCCTTGGCTTTCATCACAACTTCATCACATACGTATAGAATAAACATGCTTTCTACACATTTGTAAAATTGTGTTGACACTGTATAAAATACATATTGAATAAGGAGGTGGTCTAATCTGAGATCAGCTTTCACACAATTTGAGATTACTGATGAATAGAATAGTTGGCACTTTGGTAACTAAATTAGGATCAAATCACTGGGAATTTAGGAATCATTAAGTAAAACCATCATTGTGTGTGGAAAGTATTCACAAGGCAGACCAAGGTATAAGCCCAACTAACAAATAAAATAGTGATTAATAACATATAGATCATATAGCATGTAGGGTGCTTGACTTGCACAGAGAAAACCTGGATCGGATCCCTGGCATCCTATGTGTACCCTGAGCAATACCATGAGTAATTCCCTGAGTAGATAACTAGGTGCAACCTCAGGTGTAGCCCCCAAACAAAATGAAGATAGTAATAATTCCAAGTAACTAAAATTGGCAGAGACTGACTGGTTTGGTATTTAAAGAAAGATGCAAATGATTATCTAGAAAACCATAGTCACCAGGAAGCTAAAAACATAAAAACAGGTGGCTAGAGCATCAAAAAGAATAAGAATCATGGGTGAAATCACAACAGTGGAACCTACTTTATGAAGGAAATCACAGAGCTATGAAACCTAACTTTCTGAGGTAGTAACTGAGCAAATCCCTGTAGGAAGAATCCAGAAGTTAAAGACAGAAGTAATGGAGATTGAAGGAAAATCTCAACTGAGGCACATTCACCACCCCATTTCAGAAATTAGCAGTATTTTTTTCAAAATGTTCAAGAAAATTAAGTTCAGCATTATTAAATTCTGGTCTTCACTATTCTCTTTATGCAATATTTATGAACCACATGTCACTTTAACACAGCCTCATATGACACTTGGTCACCATCATCCTATCCATGGAAATGATCATTGTACAGTTTTCCACCAATAAAAGGGCATTGTGAACTTAATGGGTTGCAATACAGTCAGTCAAATGTGGCAGGACTTGAGGTTTAATACAGGAAATATTTTATACTGCATATTATTAGCTACTATTACTTCTACAAGGTGAAAGATATCATTATTTTATTCTGATATTTTTGGATTCCATATTTTCTACTGAGACTTGGTTTCAGCCTAAATATATGCCCTTACTCAACTTAAAGGAACATCTAATTTGGTAATGTTAAGGAACTGTAATATTGATTTGCATCTTAGTGTTTTATGAGTTTTGAATAAAAGATAGTAGCATAGTCCAATCAATATTGTGTCTATTCCATTAGACCAAGAGATTAAAAATAACTATAAGATAGTACATATTTAACACAAATAGGATCAATCATATAAAGAGCTGGCTCTTCACTTGGATAAAAATCATTGACAGACCCTTACGTAGGCAAAGAAAAAAAAAGAAAAGAAAATAATAAATGGAGGAAAAATTGCAATGGATTGTATGGAAATACAAAGTACCACAAGAAACTACTGGAAACTTTATATCACTAATAACTTGAAATAAATTCTTGAAGGTATACAGCCACCCAAGACTGAATTAGAAGGAAACAAAACAAACGATCAGCTGTATGCATAAATTTTTTAAAGTCTTCTACAAAATAAAGCCTAGGATCAAATGGTTTACTAATAAGTTCTACAAAACCTCCATGTATTACTTTTTATGTATCTTTCTCAAATTTTTCAGAAAACTAAATGGAATTTTTCCACACTTTATGACATCAACATTAGTCTGATACCAAAGTAGATGATTACATTAAAAATAAAAAATTAATGTACTAGTGCATGGGAGATACCACAATGGTTTGATCCAGGAACACATGGCCCCCAAGCATCATAAGTGGTACCCCTGATAGCACCTATGCACTGCAAAGATGTGTCATTGGTGACTTCTGAGCATATCTGGCATAGATCCTGTGATGCCTAGCACCACATTCTTTTCTCGCTTTGTTGAACCATCATCATTGTTGTCCAATAATTACTAAAAGTGGCCCTAGATCTCTTGAGAGCCAACTGCAAGAACAGTAACAACAAAAATCAGACCAGCATATCTTGTGTACACGAAGATCCTCAACAAAAATCTGAAGAAACAGGTTGGAAAGAGAGCACAGTGAGAAAAGTGTTTGCCTTGTAGGTTACTGACCAGTGATCAGTCCTGGAACCCCAAGAGTTATCCCACCAAGAGTTATCCCTAAGCATACAGCCAGATATAAGCCTTGAGCAATTCCCACTGTGGCCCAAAAAGAAAAAAGAAGAAAACACTTAGTAAATAGAATTCAACAATTAAAAGAACCCAACATCATAACAACCAAGTGTAATGCAAGAATGATTCACCTAAACAATTAATGTAGTTTATCACTTCAGCAAAATGAAACATCAAAATCATAAGCATATCAGTAGATACAGAATAAAAGATTTGGCAAAGAAAGCATCATAAACCTATGATAAAAACATAATAAAATAGAAATAAAGGAATAAGCTTCAACACAATAAAGGTCAATTATGACAAATCCACAGCTAAAATCATATTGTTTTAAAAAATGTTTTCTTCTAAGATTTATCACCACTGTTATCCAACAAAGTATTAAAACTAACAGTCAGAGCATAGAAATTACAAAAGATCAGGAAATAAAAGAAAATCTGCAATAAAAAAAGGAGTGAAACAATTACTGGGTGCAAATGATGTGAACATAGAAAAATCTAGACTCCAAAAATGTTTTTGATGCAGTAAAGTAGCAGTCTAAAAACTCACAAAAATTTATTGTATTTTATAACAACAATCTATAAAAGGAATAAATTGGGAGGGGGAGTTCTGCTTACAATCACATTGAAAATGATAAAGTACCCACAATTAAATTTACTTAGCAAAGGCAGTAAAAGATCAAAAACTAAGTCAGTGATATAAGATACCAAGAAGGGTAACAAATTATGTGCCCAGAGATTAGAAGAATTAATATTGTTAAAATGACTAACCTACCCAAAATATTATATAGAAATCATGATATTTATTACATCAGTCTTTTTTCTTCAGTAACTATATTGTAGACGCACAGAAACAGGTATCCTTGTTATGGAAACCTGCCTTGGTTAGAACTAACCCATAGAATACTTTTAATAATAGATTCACAGAAATGCAACTGATTCAACTGAGGCACACCAAACACACATACACGGATACCATTGTTAATTAAAGGAAAGATCATAAGGGATTGCAGTATTGGCAAAGAGCCTCAACAAGAAACCCACAGACCAATAAACATTTCAAAAGTAGCAGAGTTAGCCTAGATTTGGTTTCCATGGCAATAAATACTCAATGGAGAT
Organism: Suncus etruscus; assembly: GCF_024139225.1. Classification (NCBI taxonomy): domain Eukaryota; kingdom Metazoa; phylum Chordata; class Mammalia; order Eulipotyphla; family Soricidae; genus Suncus; species Suncus etruscus. The sequence goes on from NC_064855.1 coordinate 23,025,049, forward strand.
CTGCTGCTACTTATCCTGAGGGGTCAGAAATTGGTAAAAAAAAAAATTCATCTAATGATAAAACAATTTTTTAAAAACATTCAAACTAGCAACCTACTGTCAAAAATATATTTTTATGAGTTTGTGACCTTTTACCCTAATTAAAACAGAACAAAAATGAATACACAAAATAGCTCAACAGTGTAGAGATTTTATGTTAATCCCCAGAACATCACTGTAAATAACAGTGATTGGGGCTGACTGAATTAAGTCATGGGGAATAGTGAGTGCATGGAGAACACTGAAGGGTGACAATAATGAGGTCCCATAGTAGAGAGATCTTCCAACAACAACTCTCCTTTAGAAAGAATGATTCCAGGACTGTGGAGATTTCTGACACATTGCTACCTATACCCCATATTATTGATGTGAGAGAAAAACAAAAGCACCATGATCTTAAAGCCAGTTGACCTTTTCCCCAATGAACCAGGAATCAACTTGACTCTCTGAAGCTTTCCCTGACTTGTAGTGAAGACACCAGATCTTAAGAGACACATAGATATTCATCATTCCTATGGTACAGAAATGGTTAACAGAAACATATTCAAAAGCAAGCCTGTATGCTAACAAATGTAGGCCCAAGAGTGAGTAGCAACTATTTCTAATCCTTCTGGATTTTTTTGTTTTTATTTTTTGGGTCACATCCAGTGGGTCTCAAGGTTTATTCCTGGCACCATGCTCGGGGATCACTCTTGGTAGTGTTCAAGGAATCATATGTGGTTCTGAGTATCAAACTAGGGTCAGCCACATACAATCAAAAACTATAATCTTTGTACTATCTTTCTGGCTTCTCCTCCTTAACTAGTACTCACTACATTAGGCCTGTCAAAGCCATCTGTAGGACATTCTAAACACTAGGACAAAAAAAATTTTGTAGCCTGTCACATTGCTATTCAAATCTATTGTTTCTAAAAAAAATTTTGGTAGAATCTTTATAATTTTCTATACATAATATCATGTCAACTGCAAGTGAGAATTTGACTTCTTCCTTCCCTCTGTGGATGCCCTTAATACCTTTTCGTTGCCTAATCGGTAAGTTTAGTACTTCTAGTAATATGTTAAATAGGAGTGGAGATGGGGCTAGGCTTGTTTTGTGTCAGATTTTAGAGGAAAGGCTTTCAGGTTTTCTCCACTGACTATAAAATCAATGGCCTGCTTATACACAAATAATGATAGAGAAGAAATAAATATTAAAAACTCAAAACCTTGAAGTCAACTGAACTGAAGAGATGAAGGACCTATACACAGAAAATATTGCTTCAAGAAATAAAAGAGGACACAAGAAAATGGAAACAATGCTCTGTTCATAAATTGGGAGTATTAACATCATTAAAGTGGCAATACTCTCCAAAGCATTGTACAGATTTAATACAATCCTTCTAAGGATACAAGGACTTTCTTCAATATGAATCAAACACTCCTGAAATTTATTTGGAACAATAAACACTCACGAATAGCTAGCGCAACACATAAGAAAAAGAATATGGGAGGCATCACTTTCTCCAACTTTAGTACTACAAAGCAATAGACATTAAAACAGCATGTTACTGGAAAAAAGATAGAGCCTCAGATCAATGGAACAAACTTGAGTATTCAGATAATGACACTGAAACATAAAATCTATTAATCTTTGATAAAGGGACAAGAAACACAAAATGAAGCATGGAAAGCTTCTTTCACAAGTAGTGTTGGGACAACTTGTCAGCACATGCAAAAAAGTGAAATCAATCCTTTATCTAAAATAATGAAAAGGTCAAATCAAAATAGATAAAGACCTTGATATCAGACCTGAAACTATAAGGCATATAGAAGAAAACACTCCATGATATTGAGACTAAAGATTGTCCAAAATACTAGAAGCAGAGGTAAACAAATGAGACTACATTAAACTGAGAAGCTCCTGCACTTCAAAGGAAACAGTGACTTCCATACAAAGGCCACCCATGGAATGGGAGAAACTATTCACCCAATACCCATCATATAAGGGGCTAATATCTAAGATATACAAGGTACTGACAAAACTTAACAAGAAAAAATCTAACCCCATTAAAAATGAGAAGAAATGAACAGACATTTCCTCAAAGACGAAATACAGGTGGCTATAAAGCACATAAAAAAACGTTCCGCATCACTAATCATCACAGATATGCATACCAAAACAACAATGAGGTATCATCTCACACCACAAAGACTGGTACATATCACTGAGAACAAGAACCAGTGCTGGTGGGGATGTGGGGAGAATGGAACTCTCATTTACTACTGGTGGGAATGCCATCTAGTCCTGCCTTTCTGGAAAACAATATGGATATTCATTAAAAAAAAAAACTGGAAATTGAGCTTCCATGTGATCCAGCAATACCACTCCTAGGGACATACCCTAAGAAACCAAAAACACCACACAGAAAAACTCCCTGCATTCCTATGTTTATCGCAGCTCTATTTATAATAGCCAAAATCTAGTAACAACCCAGATGCCTGACAACAGATGAGTGGCTAAAGAAACTGTGGTGTATCTTCAAATGGAATACTGCACAGCTGTTAGGAAAATGAAGTCATTAATTTGTCTATATATGGACGGACATGAAGACTATTATACTGAGTGAAATGTATCAGAGGGAGAAAGACAGGCACAGAATGGTCTTGCTCATCTGTGGGCTTTAAGAAAAAATAAAAGACAGTATGGTAATAATACCCCGAGACAATAGAGGTGTGGGTTGGAAGGACCAGCCCATAATAGGAAGTTTACCACAAAGAGTGGTGAGCACAGTTAAGAGAAATCATCAAACAGACCTCGGTTTGATTCCTAGCATCCCATATGGTCCCCCAAACCAGGATCAATTTCTGAGCGCATAGCCAGGAGTAGCCAACCCCTGAGCATTACCAGTTGTGGCCCAAAAAATGAGAGAGGAGAGAGAGAGGAGAGAGAGAGAGAGAGGAGAGAGAGAGAGAGAGAGAGAACAGTACTAATAACTACAGTGACAATGATAGTGAGAGAGAAGACAGGCAGGGGATGGGGGAGGAGGAAAATGGGGAACATTGGTGGTGGTAAAATCACTCTGGTGAAGGATGGTGTACCCTTGCTGACTGAAACCCAACTATGGTGCTTAAATAAATAATACTTAAAACATATATCCAGAAAACCCTTTCACTCAAGGAGTGCAGTCTACTAGGAAAGCATGCTTATACATCAAAAATTGTAGTTGAATAAGCCAAGTTTCCCCCAGAGAGATAAGAATCTTTCTTTGGTTTCTTATCCATGTTGGATACTGAAGACTCTGAATACTCTGAACTCTCACTCTTCCAAATCCTCTAGAATCTTTGGGATCAACATGGTTTTCCAGCTCTTGTGTCTCTCCTTTCCTGTAATTCCCTATCTCTAAATGGTCTTGTTGATCATTCTTCTATCCAGTGTGATCCTCCCCACTCACTAATTCTTTCAGTCTCATGTCCAGTAATGTTATGTCCTCCTGTCCTGTATTCTCATTTCTCCAGTGTTTTCCTCTATCCTAATTTCTAATTTTAATAGTTTTTTCTGTTATCTGTAAAGCTCAGAGAGAATTGCAATAGAATCTTAAAAGCAATCGATCTTCTCTCTCCAATGAACATGTCCAGAGCCTGTACTCGATCTCATAACAGTATGTTTCAAGGGTGGTGACACCCTGTATCTCTTAGACCAAAGGATTTTCCTTTCTAATTTCCCCCAATTCTTATTGTGCCTATGCAAAAACAAACAAACAAAACAAAAAACTTGCCACATCAGTCTCCTCCCTTTTCTCCTTCTTTTCTTTTTTTTTCTTCCTTTAAATTTATTTATATGTATGTGTGTATATATATATATATATAGAGAGAGAGAGAGAGAGAGAGAGAGAGAGAGAGAGAGAGAGAGAGAGCTTCTAGATAGGAGTTATGCCAGTTTTTATTTTTGGGGGGGACACACCCTATGACAGTTAGAAGTTACTCCTGGATATGCACTCAGAAATTGTTTCTGGCTCTGGGGACCATATGGGGATGCCAAAATCAAACCAGGTTTGTCCTAGATTGGCCACTTTGAAGGCAAACACCCTACTGCTGTGCTATCACTCCAGCCGCTTTCTCTCTTTCTTTTCTTCTTTCTTTCTTCTTTCTTTCTTGTTCTTTCTTTCTCTTTCTTTCTTCTCTCTTTCTTTCTTCTTTCTTTTCTTTCATTCCTTCTTCCTTCCTTCCTTCCTTCTTTCTTTCTTTCTTTCTCTTTCTTTCTTTCTTTCTTTCTTTCTTTCTTTCTTTCTTTCTTTCTTTCTTTCTTTCTTTCTTTCTTTCTTTCTTTCTTGTATATTCTTTCTTTTGTTTTCTAACTCCAAAAGAGTTGTCAATACTTCCTTTAGCATTATTAGTAAGACATGAAGAACTGATATTTCACATATAAATTCTTTTTCTTTCCTTTATTTAAACATCTTGATTACATATATGATTGTTATTAGGTTTCAGTCATGTAAAGAAAAACCCCCTTCACCAGTGCAACATTCCCACCACCAATGTCCCAAATCTCCCTCCATACCACCCCACCCCACCTGTACTCCAGACAGGCTTTCCAATTCCCTCATTCATTCACATGATTATGGTAGTTCTCTGTGTAGTTATTTTTATAGCTGCACTCACCACTCTTTGTAGTGAGCTTTATGAAGGAGCTGGAATTTCTAGCCCTCCTCTCATTGTCTCTGAAGATTGTTGCAAAAATGACTTTTATTTTTCTTAAAACCCATAGATGAGTGAGACTATTCTGCATCTCTCTCTCTCTCCCTCTGACTTATTTCACTCAGCATGATAGATTCCATGTACATCCATGTATAGGAAAATTTTATGACTTCATCTCTCCTGACAACTGCATAATACACCATTGTGTATCTGCACCACAGTTTCTTTAGCCATACGTCTGTTGAAGGGCATCTTGGTTGTTTCCAGAACCTGACTATTGTGAATAGTGCTGCAATAAATATAGGTGTGAGAAAGGGGTTTTCATATTGTATTCCTGTGTTCTTAGGGTATATCCCTAGGAGTGGAATAGCTGGGTTGAATGGGGTCTCAATTTTCAGATTTTGGAGAAATCTCCATATCGCTTTCCATAGAGTTTGGACTAGACAGCATTCCCACCAGTAGTAGATAAGAGTTCCTTTCTCTCCACATTCCCACCAGCACTGATTGTTCTCATTCTTTGTGATGTATGCCAATATCTGTGGTGTGAGATGGTATCTCATCATTGTTTTTGTTTTTGTTTTTGTTTTTTGCATCTCCCTCATGATTAGTGACGAGGAGCATTTTTTCATGTGCCTTTTGGCCATTTGTATTTCTTTTTTATCAAAGCGTCTGTTCATTTCTTCTCCCCATTTTTTGATGGGATTAGATGTTTTTCTTGTAAAGTTCGGTCAGTGCCCTATATATTTTGGTTGAAGCCATCTACCACAAGCCAATGGCAAATATTATCCTCAATGGAGAAAAACTAAATGCCTTTTCTCTAAATTCTGGTACAAGACAAGGCTGTCCGCTCTCACCACTCCTCTTCAACATAGTACTGGAACTTCTTGCCTATAGCGATCAGGCAAGTAAAAGATATCAAGGAATCCAGATAGAAAAGGAAGAAGTCAAGCTCTCATTGTTTGCAGATGACATGATTTTCTACTTAGAAAACCCTAAAGACTCTACCAAAAAGCTTCTAGAACAATAGACTCATATAGCAAGGTGGCAGGCTACAAAAATTAACACACAGAAATCAATGGCCTTTTTTATACACCAATATGATAGGGAAGAGAAGTCAAGAAGGCAATCCCATTCACATTGGTGCCACACAAACTCAAATATCTTGGAGTCAACTTACCAAAGATGTGAAGGACCTATACAAAGAAAACTATAAAGCCCTGCTCCAATAAATAAGAGAGGACACACGGAAATAGAAACACATACACCTGCTCATGGGATTGGCAGGATTAACATCATTAAAATGGCAATACTCCCAGAGCATTATACACGATTTAATGTGATCCCCTTAAAATACCCATGACATTCTTCAAAGAAGTGATCAAACAACTTATGAAGTTTATCTGGAACAATAAACATCCTCAAATAGCTAAAGCACTCCTAGGGAAAAGAAAATGGGAAGCATTACTCTTCCCCAACTTTAAACTGTACTACAAAGCAATAGTTATCAAAACAGCATGGTATTGGAAATAAAGACAGACTCTCAGATCATTGGAATAGGCTTGAGTTCTCAGACATGTTCCTAGACATACAATCACCTAATTTTTGACAAAGGATCAAGAAATCCTAAGTGGAACAGGGAAAACCTCTTCAACAAGTGGTGCTAGCAGAACTGGTTAGCCACATTGCAAAAAAGTGAACAATAGACCCCCAGTTAACCCTCATGGACAAAGGTAAATCCAAATGGATTAAACGACCTTGATATCAGACCTGATACCATAAGGTATATAGAACAACACATCGGTAAAAACACTCCATGACATTGACACCTAAAGGCATCTTCAAGGAGGAAACTGCACTTTCCAAGCAAGTGGAAGCAGGGATAACAGATGGGAATACATTAAGCTGAGAAGCTTCTGCCACTCAAACGATAAGTGCCCAGGATACAAGAGACACCCACCTAGTGGGAGAAACTATTCACCCAACACCCATCAGATAAAGGGCTAATATCTCTTTCTTTCTTTCTTTCTTTCTTTTCTTTCTTTCTTTCTTTCTTTCTTATCTTTCTTTCTCCTTTCTTTCTTATCTTTCTTTCTTTCTTTTCTTTCTTTCTTTCTTTTCTTTCTTTCTTTCTTTCTTTCTTTCTTTCTTTCTTTCTTTCTTTCTTTCTTTCTCTTTTTTTTTTTTCTTTCTTTTTTCTTTCTTTTTTCTTCTTTCTTTCTCTTTTTCTTTCTTTCTTTCTTCTTTTTTCTTTCTTTCTTTCTTTCTTTCTTCTTTCTTTTCTTTCTCTTTCTTTCTTTCTTTCTCTTTCTTTCTTTCTTTCTCTTTTTTTTTTCTCTTTCTTTTTTCTTTCTTTCTTTCTTTCTTTCTTTTTTCTCTTTCCCTTTCTTTCTTTTCTTCTTTCTTTTCTTTCTTCTTTCTTTCCTTCTTTCCTTCTTTCTTTCTCTTTCCCTCTTCTTTCCTTCTTTCTTTCTTTCTTTCCTTTTCTTTCTCTTCTTTCTTTTTTCTCTTCTTTTTCTCTCTTTCTCTTTCTTTCTTTCTTTCTTTCCTCTTTCTCTACAGAAGGCCGTAGAACATGAATCATTCTTGTTCGGCCTCTTATTTCTTCATACAAATTCAGAAAAAAAAAGTACACTAAGATAGTACCAGAGTCAAAGCAGTCTTATGAAGCAATGAGTGGAAAGAAAAAAATGATTCAGATCTAAATATACAACCCAAGTCAACGATAATAGAATCAAGAGATCCAAACTACAAACAGCTATACACAAAAAGAGATCTGTTCCACTAGCAATCCAGGAGGCTAAGGGTGGAGGTCTGGGATGCATGCTGAGAACAGTGGTGGAATGAGGTCAACACTGCTGGTGGGAATTGCCCTAATTCACAGTCACTATGTACCTTAAACATAACTTTGAAAGACTTGTAATTCGTATTGGTCTCAAAAAATTTTTTTAAAAAGCAAGCTTGTATCTCCATTGTAAGCACTGGATCTGATACACAATAAATCATAACTGTTAGCTGAAGGGACAAAAATTTTTGGAGGCATCTGAGCATGGAAAGAGCTAATTAATGTAACTTGAACTGACCCCTCAGACAAAGATAAGACAATGTTGCTATTATCAATATTTATTGTAATGGGGCAATATGACCAGAATACAAATTAATTTGAAAAGCTATCTGTAAGTCAGATACTTTCTGTTCGATTTCTGTATCTGATAAACTCATTTTCTATCCAGCGGAATTCTCAAGTGTCAGATAGGTTAGATACCACTGGATATATATATTTGGATCAAGGCAATGCCCACAATGGTCTGAATGACCCATGTGTTTTCAAATTATAATTGTTTATAGAGTTGATGATCTGTATGGAGGACATACCTTAACTTCAATGACAGTAATCACGAGGTGTTTATAAGATACTAATGAGTCAAAAGAGCTGGTTATTAAATCTGCTCTCCACCAAAGTAGTTTTATTGACCTCTAGATCCTAATTATCTGACCTAGAAAATGTGAGAGCCTGAATCCAATGACTGTCAATAGACTTCACTAAGTAGCAAATCTCTCTGCATCTATTAAAAGCATCTCAAACTGCATAAAATAAAATAGTAATACATTAATTTTTTAGCAAATTACGTCTTGTAGGGCCCTTCTATACAAATGATCAGGGTTCTGATGAATTCCTGGCACAATCCTAATCTTTTAAAAAATATTTTAAAAAATTTTAAAACAAAATTTAAAAATTTTAAAAAGATTTTTATTATGTACCTTCACTTGTAGTCACTAATCTCATGGACTAACTTGGATAAGAACTTATGCTAATTTATTAAGTGAAAGAGTTCATGTCTTCTGGATCTAGAAGAGGGGCATGCTCAGTGGCACATTTCATCACACAAGAGAGACTGAAATGATAGAATCAGTTCCACCTCACTCAAGGACAAAGACTTCTCTTCTCCAGCAAGGCATTGTTTCACTACCACAAAATCCTAAACAATCAGTAACCATTGAAATATTCCATATAAAATAAGATATAAGAACAAAGACAGTATTCACCAAAAGCAAATTAAGTATCAATTACACCTCAAAATAAAAGAACACTGCTAAAATATTATAACTGTAATAAAGTTGCCATGTTATGATTTATGAGCCCAATTAAGTAACTGAGATAATTAAAAATTCAGCAGTTTAGGTCACTGAATCTTCTTGTCTATGTCACTATCATGGACAAGACTAGCACAGCATAGACTCAAATCTTACCACTTTCTCCTAACCTAATTATGCACCTGCATTTTGCTTGGATACTGAAGTTGTTAACTAGAAATACCCTCCTAGAGAGACAAATTGCTGTGCTTCCTTCATCCCTCACTCCCTACAAAAAAAAAGCATTATTAAGCATCTATTATCAAATTAGAATGATGTGAGGCTTCCAGGGGTATTTTTTTAGAAAAGAAAAACACATATCTTGATCTTGATGAAGCAATCTATTCCATTTAAAAAAAAACACACACAAGAAAACAAAAAGTTATAAGAGCAAGAATCTATCAATCTAATTCAATCTATACATTAATATGCTCAAAAGAACACTGGAATGGGAAGATCATCATTTTGTAGTCATTGTGATAACTAGATCAGCCTCCTCCCTGAAAAAAAAGCATCAGTGAAAGGACACGGATGTGGTTCCAAGGGTAGAGAACATGCCTTTCATGTGTGAGGATCTGCGTTAAATTTCTAATCACCTCTGGTGTTGCCCCCACAAGTAGCAACATCAAAAAGCATCAGTGAGTACAAATGCAAAGAGAAACCTAATGAAGAATAGTATATATTTGTGTCCACATGCAAAACATTCATTGAAAAAACCCACAGTATTATTCAGTAATAAGTGGCTAACTCATAACTGAGAATAAGATGGCTGATGAGGAACAAATGCACATCCTACAAAATCAAAGGTGATACCCTGTGCCAAAACATGTCATCCTGATGGACTTGGTGTGAAGAACCTTCTTTTTAGAATAGAATATGAGGACTGTAGTTTAATAATATCTTGGTCAAAGACTAGATAGGCTCTAGAAACATTTCAGAACAAAAGAGGCAAAGAGTTGACAACTAAATGTAACCTCTGACCCTAGAACTGATTCTATGATCTGATCTGAGAGGACATTTTTTAAAAGGTTATTAATTGAATAGTTGATAAAACTGAAGTATGAGTGGCAAATTAAAACACAGTATTGGTAAACATACACAAAGTATATGCACAGAGATAGAGAATGAATTTGTGATCAAAAGGCAGAAGAGGCATAACTTGAGCATCTGATAACATTCTATATCTATTTGAAATATAAAGGATTATGGGAAATGCTCTAAGTCAGGAAACAAAAACTGGCAGAGGTCCAATGAATTGATGTATAAAAATTCACCCACATGTAAAATTATTATATGTATGCTTTCTATGTATATGGCATTGTAGCAAAAATTTTTCTATGTGTGTGTGTTTTTAAGGGGGCCACACCCAGCAGCACTCAGGGTTTACTCCTGTGTGTTCAGAAGTTACTCCTGACAAGCTCAGTGGACCATATGAGATGCCAGGGATTGAACCCGGGTCGGCTGTATGGAAAGGCAAACACCCTAACTGCTATACTCCAATCCAAGAAAAATATTTTTAAGGTGAAACAAATTTCCAGACAGAACAAAACCCTGAGAACTGCTGCTTGGATAAAATCTGAAGTTAAAAGAAATTCTCCCAACAGAAGAAAAGCAACTCTGTGGATTGATTGAAACAGAGATTGGAGTTTCATGAATGAAACTGGGGTTACACAAGATGAGATAGGACTGAAATTAACAGTTTTTTACAAACTGAACATATCTCAAGAATCTCCAGATAGAGGAATGCATATATATAGCAAACCCCACTCGCTTCAAGGTCACCTATGCCAAAAATAATAACATTTTTTTCTACTGACCCTATGAAAACACTTAGAAAGTAAAATATTTTGTTTGTTTTGGGGTCACACCCAGTGGTGTTCAGGGATTACTCCTGTCTCTGTGCTCAGAAATTACTCATGGCAGCTTGTGGGAACCATGAGATGCCATGGATTGAATTAGGTTGACTGTGTGCAAGAGAATGCCCTAACCGCTATGCCCCAATAGTCCCAAATTTTTAAGTATTTAATATTTAGGAGCCAGAATCATAGTACAGCAGTAGGGTTGCTTGCTTTTGTATGGTTGGCCCAGATTTAACTCCCCAGCATCCCATATGCTCTTGCGAGCACAGCCAGTAGCTGTGCTACTGGAAATCACTTAGGAGAATGATTCCTAGGTGCAGATTCAGTAAGTAAACCATGAGAGTCGCTAGATTATGCCCTCGACAAAATAGAACTTTCAAATACCCAGGAATAAATTAGGATATTTATTCTTCCGTGTATTTAATCCCTTTTGTTGTTTTTTTGAAGGGAGCACACCTGGTGACACTCAGGGGTTACTCCTGGTTATGGACTCAGAAATCACTCGGGACTTGGGAGACTATATGGAACGCCGGGGATCGAAGCAAGGTCCGTCTTGGGCTAGCCGCTTGCAAGGCAAACGCCCTACCGCTGTGCGATCGCTTCGGGCTCTTAATTCTTTTTGTTTACTATATTTACATATATACATACATACATACAAACATATAACCCCCCCACTGACATTCTTTCCTCTGATTCTACTGAAAGTTGATACATTCAACAAAATTAATATCCTCTAACATATTGCTTATTTTAATTATTTGTCATTTATTATATTTTAATTAATATTTTTATTTAAACACCTTAATTACAAACATGATTGGGATTGAGATTCAGTTATGTAAAAACAACCCCCTTCACCAATGCAACATTCTCATCACCAATGTCATAAATCTCCCTCCTTAATTCAGCCCCCTAATTCTTAATTCTCTCTCAACAATGTTATGCTTTTTGTGTGAAGGTTTTGCAATAATTTTGACAATTTTATGTAAATAAACTTTTACAAACACAACTTACAAATAAATGTATATTGTAGATGAATGATCACACTCTACACTACTATTCTCCTAGGTATATCAAACAAAATTTAACACATGAAGTTATAAAATACCTGCCAATTATTTTTATGACTCTTAACAGGGAAGTATTTGTTTGGTTTGCATTTTATATTTTTCAATTATACATGTGTTTTTGTTAGATATTTTTTCCAATGGGGTCTCCCAAGTCATTTCAGGGGTTCAGTGCCAACCCGAGTGGTTAGAGATAAGGATGAAGATATGATCTGACCTTGCAATGCTGAGTTATCCTAGAGCTGGCTATCCATGAGCTATCTTAGGTGTGTCTGGGACCTCTAGAGGTAACTCAACAGTACTTAAAGTCCAAGTGATATGAGTCAAAGTCAGGTTTATGCAAGGCATGTGCTATCCTAACTTTTGTACTATCTCCTGGCCCTATTTTAGGTTCTTTTACTTGGGAATTTTAATGAAATTCATTCATACTGCTGCATCTAATTAACCTCATTCTTGTTGTAGTCCTATTTTCTTTCTTTTTCTTCTTTTTTTCTTTCTTTTTTTTTTCTTTTTCTTTCTTTCTTCCTTCTTCCTTCTTTCTTCCTCTCTTTCTTCTCTTTCTTTCTTTTTCTTTCTTTCTTTTTCTTCTTTCTTTTTCTTTTTCTTTCTTTCTTTCTTTCTTTCTTTCTTTCTTTCTTTCTTTCTTTCTTCTTTCTTTCTTTCTTTCTTTTTCTTTCTTCCTTCCTCCCTCCTCCCTCCCTCCCCTTCCCTCCTCCTTCCTTCCTTCCTTCCTTCCTTCCTTCCTTCCTTCCTTCCTTCCTTCCTTCCTTCCTTCCTTCCTTCCTTCCTTCCTTGGTCACACCCGGCAGTGCTCAGGGGTTACTCCTGGCTCTACGCTCAGAAATCGCTCCTGGCAGGCTCAGGGGACTATATGGGATGCCAGGATTTGAATCACTGTCCCTCTGCATGCAAGGTAAATGCCTTACCTCCATGCTATCTCTCCAGCCCCTAGTACTATTTTATAATCCACTTTATAGCTTCTTAGGTCTGACTATAAATATTACTATGAAAATTCACATATATATCTTGGGATATAAAAGCAGTCCTTTTTGTTACATGTTAAATGGAAGTGAATAAAAAGGCAATGTTTTTATTCCCAATTATTAGGAGACATTATGAAGTATCTTTTCAATGATTATGAGACTAGCTGTACATTAGCAGCACAGACACCTTTCCAGATATAGCAGAGGAAGAATTGAAATAAGAAGGCAAAGAGATGGAGCCAGAGATATAGCATGGAGGTAGGGCATTTGCCTTGCATATAGAAGGATGGTGGTTTAAATCCTATATGGTCCCCCAAGCCTGCCAGGAGCGATTTCTGAGTGTAGAGCCAGGAGTAACCCCTGAGTGCTGCCGGGTGTGACAAAATAAAGAAGGCAAAGAGAACCGCGAATATTGCATTCAAACAAGGTAATGCTGTCACAGGACATTAATATTAATGTTGCATCTTTATAGTTTATGTCATTAAAGAGATTATGAGAACATGGAACACAACTAAACAAGCAACTAAATCCTTGAAATAAGTTTTGAAGTTCAGAGAGAAGACCTAGAAATTCTTCATAGTGTGTTGACTAGAATTTTTGCTCAGTGAAGGTAGCAAAGGGGAACTGGGAAGAGATAGAACTGGAAGATAAATGAAAAAGAGACAGTAAATACGGCCAGGATCTTTGATGTGTCCAAGGAAACAAGAGAAAAAGAGGTCTGTAGAGTATGGATGCTCATCGACAATCTAGACACCATTTACACTGATCTCAGCTGAAGAAGCTGGATGAAAGCAGTAGTCTGAGGAGGAAACCCTAGGTATCAATAAATTATATCTTGTACTCTCTCTGGGTACCATCAAGTGAATAGTATCTGTAATTGTATATTCACCCTCAGGTTCTTTTGGGGTGATATTTTCTCTCAACTTCCTTATGTACTTTTAGTTTTCACTTTTTATTATAGAAAAATGCAGTTTTAGCAGAGTTTTAACTTATGCCATATTTTACTTTAACTTTATTTTATTAAAACCATTGTGTACAAAGTCTTTTGTACATTATCAGTTTTACATTGGACTTCAAACATACAATGAATCAGAACAAATCCAATCACCAGTATCAATCTCTGTCCACCAATGTTCCCAGTGTATATCCTATACCACCACTCCTTGACTCCTGGCTTGCCAATATAACAGACCCATTTTAAATTTAGATTGTCCTAGTTTGGGTCTCTTGATTCTATTGTTGTTGACTTTGGCTTGGATATTTAGTTCAGTTCTTTCTTACCTCCACCAATGCACCTGAGTCCACTTGGCCCCTGCTCCCCCATCATTTTTTTCCCTTCTTAATTTTGTGAAAAAATGCATTAATATTAGGTAAAACAAGGTAATTCATGGCCCAAGGTTCTATGAAAAAGGCAGGAGCCCTATCTAAAAGATTAAAAAGTAACCGTTTTTGCATAGGCACAGCAAACGTTGGGAAAATAGAAAAAAAATAAAGTTTTGGCCAGAAAACAGGGTGCCCTAGCAATGAACTTCCAACATACAGGCTCTAGGCATACAAGTTACCTGAGCCCAAAGTCTTCCTTCATGGACCCTGGAAAAGTTCTCAATCACAGTTGTCACAGTCAGACTTCAGTAATTAGAGATCTTTGTTTTTGCACATATCCTAGGTGGAAGTCAGTGGGTCACAAAGTGTCTCCTGGCTTCATCTCACCAGTAAGTGGCAAGTCAAGAAAAGCTGCCTTGAAAACAAGTGGTTGTTGTTTCCAAGTCACCAATGTATCATATGATCCCATCCTGGAGTAAGTTGATACCAATGCAACATTAGGGCTTTTCCTGGTAGAAATCTGATTCCTGGTATTGATGAAGAAAAACGTGGCTGGTTCCAATAGATGAAATCCAAGGTTCAGGGGTGAGGGGTTGATGTCTGATTGACTGAAATCTAAGTCAAGTACCTAGGACTCATGTTTAGGGTGAAAGGCCCCATGCAATAAAAAAATTGAGGAGTTTTTATCCCTATTAGATAAAACTTCTTTCTATGCATAAAATTTCCCCATTTTAATATGTTTATGCAAAAAAGTCACAGAATGCTACTATGATAAAAAATAACAAGCTAATAAATTCCTATAATCTGGTTCTAACATGAACTCAGAACTCAAGAGAAGCTTAGCTACTAGAATTCCCTACTAAACAAATCCAAAAAAGTGGGTGAACTACATTTACATAAAGATATATACAATAACAATTATACCTATTAAGGAAATATACAAAGAAAATATACATATCCCTCTAAGATTTTTGAAATGGGTGGGAGGAATAAAATCTAGAGAATAGCTTCAACCTGTGATGTGGTTCTGTGGGGTCTGAAAAAATGACTCATAGCAATCATTGATCAGGAAATGTCCTTGAGCCAAGGCTTTCTCAAAATCTGAATCTGGCGTGAGCCACAGTTCACAGAGAAGGGAGGCGATAGAAAAGGGATCTGCTAGAGCTAACCAGCCGCAATGGCAGTGGTAGCTTCTTCCTGGGCCAAGGCAAGGCGGGATGCGAGGCTGACCTTTTGCTTTGGGAGCTGGCTAGCAGTGGGTTAGAGTGGGGGGGAGTAACATTCCAGTTTCTGAAGAGTTAAGAACTGAGGGTAAAAATTTATTAAATAGGGAGAAATAACAGATCAGGAGTGAGAGAGCTGAATGATAGAAAAGAATTTGTAAAGTGGTAAATAGGGAAGAGAGGAAAGGAAGGGCTGTATATATCAGGGAGGACATATACAACATAAATAGGCATTATATACAATACAGATGAAAATTAGAAAGACATAGAAGCAGCCACCACTCAGACACTCACACACACATAGACAATGAAGATAAACTGCAATTAAAAAACTGGTCCAGGATCAATGGGTCAGAGCGCTTAAAAAATATAAAGCCAGTAAGTAGGTCAGATGAGAAAATTTTGCAATTCCTAGGCAAATGATCATTGGTGAGGGTAAACTTTGCTGGAAAAGGGCTTCCTGGATTAGACTGTGCATAGTATTCTTAAAATCATAATTGTTGAGTCTAGAATACTAAGTAACATGGTAATGATAACTGTAAAAGGAGTCTACACCTTGAAGTATCTTTTTTTAATATAATTTTTATTTTAATTATAGTGGCTTACATATCGTTCACGGTAATATTCCAGATACATATTTACATTGAATCAGGGGAATTCCCACCACCAAATTGTCCTCCCACATCCGCTCCCATCCTGCCTCCCATATCCTCCACTCTCCCCCCAGGGGCTGCTAGAATGCGTGATCACTTCTGTGTCTAGTTTATTACTTAGTGGTCTTATAACTGTTTGGTCTTGGTGCCTCCATTACTGCCCCCTCTAATTGAGAGGCGGGACTAGAGAGTTCAAGTTATGTGGTTTTGTTCGAGGAAGAGAAAAGTAATATAATGGGGTAAAAATCTACTACGCCGACTATGAGGAGAGTCATTCTAGACTAGGCTCTCATCCTTGGTTTGAGAGACGAAGGGCAAAAGAAGGTGAAACACCACAACAGTTCAAAAAGAGGAATCAAATAAAATATCCAGTGAGCACTGCAGTAATAAAAATATGCACCACATAGTTGCCAAGGTCTTGAGATAGGAAATATGACAAGGCACAAAGAGGAAGAAAAGAAGAAAGAAAAAGTAAATATGTAAATAAAAAATGGACTACTTCAATATCTACCCCAAAACAAAGAAATTGACAAAAACTAGATAAAAAAAATAATAAAAATAAAAAAAGAAGGATTATTTAGTGTTTTTTCTTTGTCTCTCCCCCCCACCCTGCATAGGCACAGTAAATATTGGGGTCATCCGAAACGGGAATCCCCTTGGCCTAAGAGATACAGGGTTTCTCTGCCCTTGGAAGATATTGTCATGGGATTATCTATAAACTCCTTTCACGTTCAATTACTCTCCCCTTGGTGTTTTTGTGCCATACACCTTGAAGTATCTTCTAACAGGTCTTTAGCACCCAGGTTTCTTTCCTAAAATTAAACTGACAACATGGGTATAATAATAGTAAACTAGCTTGATTTGAAAATAAATTGCAAAAACATACTCAGTGAATGAGTAAGTACCACGTCATACAGTTGCCTATTCCAATATTTGTGGACTTAAACATTAGATCATATTAGCAGGCATAATTATATGGAAAATGAATAGATTAAAATATTTGTCTAGGTATTATCAGAATGCACTGTATTTAGAGACTAATCAAATATAATTACTATTATTCACACTGTAATCCAGAACTAGGATGACCAACCTATATCTCCAAAAACTACTACAAAAAAATAGTTATTATAGGCATTAAATTAAGACACGAAGACATTCTTAGAGTGAGCATTGTAAATCTGTCCATTTCTTCTAAGTTCTTTAACTTATCAGAGTATAGTTCTTCATAATGAGAGCCCCTGATGTCTTGGATTTCTTGGAGTTCTGTTTTAATCTTCCCCCTTACGTTTCTGATCTGATTTATTTTATTATTTTTGCCTTTTTTCCTTGTGAGTCTTGCCAGCAGTTTGTCTATCTTGTTTATTCTTTCACAAATCAGCTCTTGGTCTCATCAATTCTTTGTATTTCTTTCTGTTTCTATATTGTTGATTTCTTCTCTGGATTTTATTATTTCAATTCTTCGGCTTGTGTTTGGGTCCTTTGCTGTTAGTTTTCCAGATATTTAAGGTGTCCCTTTTCTTTTGGGGGGAGATCACACCCGGTAGTGCTCAGGGGTTACTCCTGCTGGCTCTACACTCAGAAATCTCTCCTGGCAGGCTCAGGAGACCATATGGAATGCTAGGATTCGAACCACTGTCCTTCTGCATGCAAGGCAAACGCCCTACCTCCATGCTATCTCTCCAGCCCTAAGGTGTCCCTTTTCATGGTTGATTTTGACTTTTTCTTCTTTCCTAATGTAGTCCTGTATTGCTGTGAGTTTCCCCCTCATTACTGATTTTGCTGTGTCCCATACATTTTGGCAATTTGTTTCTTTATTATCAATCACCCTAAGGAATCTCTTTATTTCTTCCTTGATTTCCTCTATGACCCAGTTGTTGTTGAGGAGCATGTTGTTTAGTTACCAGGTGTTAGATTTTCTCCAGATGATTTTTACATTCAAACTTGATCTCTGTGGCAATGTGTTCTGATAGATTGCTTAGTATAATTCTTTTATTTGTGACTTTATATAAGTTACAGTTATGTCCTAAAATGCGGTCTATCCTAGAGAAGGTTCCATGTGCATTTGAGAAGAATGTGTATTCAGATTTTTGAGGATGGAAGGCCCTGTATAGATCCATTAGTTCTACTTTTAGTTTCTCATTTACAGTTCTTTTGTCTTTGCTAATGTTCTGCCTAGTGGATCTAATGCTGTATTGAAATCTCCCTCTATTATCACATTTTCAACCATAGGTTTTTCTAGGTTTGTGAACAAAAGACTTACATATTTTGCTGGCTCTATACTTGGTGCATAATTGTTGATCAGAATTAGTACTTCTGGGTCTCTTGTTTCCTGATCAATATGTAGTGTCAATCTTTACCTCTAAGTACTTTGAGATTGAATGCGATTTTTTTCTGTTATAAGTATGGTTGTCCCAGTTTTTTTGTTTGTTTGTTTGTTTTCCAGCAGGTTGTGTTATTGTTTTCCAGCCTTTTACTGAGTCTGTGTGTAAGATGGCAGCAGATGGCTGTGTTTTGTTTTCTGTGCCTTTTGATGGGAGAGGTTAGTCCATTGACATTTAAAGAAATTGACAGAAAGGGCTATTGTGCCAATATATTGTGTAGGGTTATTGATTTTATATTTGGGTATTTTATTTATATAATTGATCTTTGATTAGTTAGAGTCAGTTTGGTTAGCACAAATATTACTAGTTCTTTTTTGTCTGAGAATATTTTTAATTCTCTCTCTCATGTAAATGAGAGGTTTGCTGGGTAGTAGAGTCTAGGTTAAAAATTTCTTTTATTCAGTAGTTTAAATATGTCATTCCACCTTTTCTTGCCTAGATTGTTTTCAATGGAATATCTGGTTTGATTCTTTTTGTTTGTTTGTTTGCTTAACACCTCTTTTTTAATTTTTATTTTGATCATAATGGCTTACATATATTTCATAGTATTTTAGGTACATATTAACATTGAATCAGGGGAATACCCATCACCAAATTTGTCCTCCCCTCATCCTAGTTCCCTTTCTGAAACTCATATCCCCCACCATCACCCCCCAGGCTGCTAGACTAGGTGGTCCCTTCTTTGTCTAGCTTACTATTAGTGATCTTATATCTGTTTGGTCCTGGTACCCTCCCTTGTTTCCCTCTCTATTTGAGAGGCTGAGCTAGATAAATTGAGTTCTGTTTGTTTTGTTTGAGGGAAAGAAAAGCAATAGAATGGGGTAAAAAATAAGAAAAAAATAAAATAAAATAAAAAAGTCAAATATGCTGAAAATGGGCAGAGTCTTTCTAGAGGCTTTCAACCTCAGTTTGAGAGAGGACATGAAAAAGGTAATTGAAACACCTCAACAATACAGAAAGAAATGTCAAATTAAATATCCAGTGAGCACTGCAGTAATAAAGACAAGCACCATACAATAGTCTCGGTTCTGAATTCAAATCATACCGAAGTGCAAAAATAAAGAGAAAGATAAGATAAAATAAAATAAAAATGGAGACATCAATTTCAATATCTACACCAAAATAAGGATGTCAAAAAAATCAATCAATCAATAAATATATATGTAGAAAAATGATTATTTTGTGCTTTTTTATTTCTTTTTCCCCCTGCATAGGCACAGTAACTATTGGGGATATTATAAAGGGAATTTCCTTGGCCGAGATACAGGGTTTCTCCACCCCTGAAGTATACTGTCATGGGATTAACTATAGACTCCTTGCATGATCATTTACTCTCGGTGCTTTTGTGGAGTATGGAAGGCTTCTGCTTCATCATGGATGGTAAAATCAGACCTCTGTATCTAGAGATCATGGTGACTGTGCAGCTCAAGGAATGGAGCTTATGATGAAGTCTTTATTTGAGGTTCTAGCAGTTCTGCTTCTTCAGTGTTCATCTTCTGTAGTTGATGGTCTTGGTCATTATGTTGCTCCTCGAATGGAGCCTGGGATAGAGTCTTTCGTTATGTTTCTGGAAGACCCATTCAGTTGCGGTTGTCTCAGTCAGACCTCTTGGAATTGGAGATCTTGTTTGTTGAACAGATCGTAGACCAAAAGCTAAGTTAGAGCTTTTTGTTGTTGCTGCTGTTGTTGTTGGTCTAGTCCTGTTGTACTGTCTAGTCCTGGTTGTAACAACCAGTCATCTGTATATAGCGATCTTGGCTTTTGCACAGATCAAAGGGTGACATGTCTTCTGATTTTGTCTTATCATTGGCTGGTGAGGAAGGACAACAACTTGCTCTTAGATCAAGTTGTTCTTATTTCCTCATTGTCAGGTTATCAATTTAGAACTGGTGCATGTTGGTGTCAGAGCAGCATTATGAATGCCCGGGAGTGGATTTCGTTCCTGGAGCTGTTGTGGAGAACACTGTTGTTTCTATGTCTGGGATCCGAGAGTCAAGGTTGGACGGTCGGTGCCTATTTCCCTGGAGTCTAGGTTGGTTCCACATGACATACGTTCAGGGTGGGAGATGTCCCTGTGTTGTAAAAAAGTATGAGTTCTTATCCCTAGTAGATAAGAGCTTGTTTTTACACGTAAAATGTTCCCTATTTTTAATACGCCTTTGCAGGAAGAAGTGGTGCTACATTATATTGCTGATGAATATGGGGGTGGAGAGAGAAGAAAACAGACACATGACAAAAACTAAAAATATATATGCTCAGACATATCTAAAGAAAAGAGAGTTTCTTTAAAAATAAAAGATTAAATAAAAGACATAATTAAAGGAATAAAGTGAGGCCGGGAAAGATAGCATGGAGGCAAGGCATCTGTCCTTCCTGCAGAAAGATGGTGGTTCAAATTCCCGACATCCCACATTGTCCCCCGTGCCCACCAGGGGTGACCTCCGAGCATAGAGCCAGGAGCACCTTCCAAGCGCCACCAGCTGTGACCCAAAAGAAGCAAAAAAACCAAATCAAATCAAAAGACAAAAACTAAAACAAAACAAATAATAAGGAAAAAAAAAACGAACAAGAAAAAAAAAGAAAAAGGGAGAAAGTGATACAGGAGATTACACTTGAAAAGAAACAGTATAAGAGGTAGTGTTATATAGGTTTACACTTATGATGAAAGTATAGGCTTCTCCATCATCTTTTGAGATTTCCTTGTGAGGTGTGGGCTCCAGGCAGGGAGGTCTTGGGTAGAGTCCTTGCAGTGGAGGTCCTTTTGGAGCTAGGTCTGGTATCAAGCCACAGTCCACATTAGGGAGAGGTGCTTAGGAGGGCCACGCTGCATGAGTCAGTCGGGGTGTTGGTTGTATTTTCTTGCTGGGAATGATGTTTGAGTACTCACTTGAGTACTGGGTATTGGTTCGTTGGGGTAGGAGGTTGGTCTTGATGCCTAATGGGTTAAGAACTGAGGGTGAAGTATTATAATATGGTGGGAATATCGGGGATTGGATTGAGGGTAAAGGGATAGTCGGATTTCTGAAGGGGGGAGAGGGAATAGTACATGGGAGAGGTTATATATATATGGGTTGTTTGTGGTTTAGGTTTGTCTCTTAAAGAGGATTTCTATCTCTGTGTGCTCCTGCCCAAATATAAACAAATAGAAGTTAGCTTAGGTATATATTAATGTAGAGAAAGGGGAGGGCAAGAGGATGCACTGAGTACAGAAAGATAGGTAGGTATAGTACTTGTAAGGAAATAAAACTAATAGATCAACTTTTGGATATGCATAGGTTTTGTGTCTCCAGTACTAACCATTGTGTTAGTGAGGTCTGTCTATATAGGTGTTTGCTCTTTGCAGTATTGTCCTCAGCACCCTATATATCAGCTTTCTTTCCTTTCCTATAGAGGAGGTAACCGTGTGGTTTTTATTTGACATGGATTGAATTGATGATAATGAAGAGGAAAAGGTGGAAGAAGAGGGAGACAAGAAGAGAGAAAAGGAAAAGCAAAACAAAAAACAACAATCAAACAACAACAACAACCACAAAAATATGAAGTAATGAGAAGAGAGGGTAAAAGAGCAAGGGCATATTAGTTTGCTTGAACGTGTTCTATGCTTAGGCCCTATAGTAAAAATCTGTAGGTCACAGTTGTTGCTTCAGTGGTCTGGCTGGTCATGTGCTACAGGTTCTAAAAGAAGGCATAATCTAGAGATGAAGGCATAATCTAGAGATAAAGGGTATATTAAAGAACTTTATCCGGACATTTTCATGATGCAAGCTGAATATGGTGCCTCGTGTGCCTGAGCACTGAGGTACCACCGAAGCATGTTCACCCTTTGTATCCAGGAACCCCTATGGGCAGAAAAACTGAGAGGTTATTTTAAATGTGATAAGGTTAAGGAATTCAACCATAATGTTTTGAAATGTTTCCGTTGGACTCAGTAATTTCCCGTCATTCTCTTTACCTGTAATCCTGTATAAGATCCCTAGTAAATTATTATGGGCCATTGTAGTAAAATGATAATTACATACCCATTCTCTCTACGCTGCTGTTTCTGCTGTTGCTGGTTTCTTTATGATATAATGTGTAGTCGGGCTTTGTGTTGTTTCTCTTCCCTTTGTTTTGGGCTCTAATTCCCAGTATATGGTGATTATTACAGTGTTTGAGGTTTCTATCCTGTTACACCCTGTTATTTAATCACAGGGTTTTGGTTGTATATCTGGTGTTTATTCTAGGTACTTCAGAATAGTGCTATCATTCTGTGTTATCTTTCGTCTTCTGGCTTGCTTCATTTAACATAATATGTTCTAGGTCCATCCACGTTGCAGCAAAGTCTTTTATTGTATCATTTCTGACTGCCTTGTAGTATTCCATTGTGTATAGATACCACATGTTAATGATCCACTCAATGTTGTTGGACATCGAGGTTGGTTCCAAGACTTGGCTATTATACTGAGTGCTGCGATAAATAGTGGGGTGCACGAATACTTTGGGATAAATGTCCTTCCGACTTGGGGGTAGGTACGTAGGAGAGCAATTGCTAGGTCAAATGGCAGCTCAATTCTGTGTTCCTTGAGCACTCTCCAGACTATTCTCCATAGGTGTTGGACTAGGGGACATTCCCACCAGCAGTGGATGAGAGTGCCTTTCATAGCACATCCCCGCCAACACTTAAAGAGCTGACATGGCCATATTAATATCAGACGACACAAACTCTAGACACAGAAAATTTGTAAGGGACAAAGTTGGACACTTTGTACTAATCAAGGGATATGTACAACAGAAAGAAATCGCACTACTAAACATTTATGCACCCAGTGAGAGACCAGCAAGATACCTAATACAACTATTGACAAATTTGAAAGAGGACATTAATAATAACACAATAATTGTGAGAGACCTCAATGCCATGCTGTCACCACTTGATAGGTCAACCAGACTGCAAGTCAACAAAAATATACTAGACGTGAGTAGTGAAATGGAAGAAAGAGGACTAGTAGATATATATAGGACACTCCACTCCCAGAAACCTGGATACACATTCTTCTGCAGTATCCATGGGTCATTCTCCAGGATTGACCACATGCTGGCACATAAAAATTACCTCCATAAAATCAAGAGGATAGAAATTTTGCAGGCTACCTTCGCAGACCACAAGGCTCTGAAATTATATGAGAACTACAAAGGGACACAGAAGAAAAACTTTAACACCTGGAAATTAAACAGCCTACTACTGAACAACCAGTGGGTTTGAGATGAAATCAAAGAGGAAATCAAACTTTCCTGGAAACAAATGACAATGAAGACACAAATAATCAGAACCCATGGGACACAACAAAAGAAATACTGAGAGGAAAATTAATAGCTTTGCAAGCACAGATCAGGAAGGAAGAAGGGGCATACCTGAATAGCTAAATGACGCAGCTTATAAAGTTAGAAAATGATCAACGAAAGGAACCAAAAATAGGTAGACAAAAGGAAATAATCAAGCTTAGAGCAGAAATCAATGAAGTGAAAATCAATAAAACTATCTGAAAGATCAATGAAAGCAAAAGTTGGCTCTTTGAAAAAATAAACAAGATTGATAAAACACTGGCAAAACACAAAAAAAGAAAAAAAGAAAAATTTGATAAACCAGATTAAAAATGAAAATAGGGAGATTACCACAGATACTGTAAAGATTTAAAGGGTAATCAGAAACTAACTCTATGTCATTAAAGATAAGAACCTGAAAGAAATAGATAAATTCTTGGACTCCTCTAACCTTCCACAATTGAATAAGGATGAGGTGGCATATTGTAACAACCCCAAAACTATTGAGGAAATTAAAATGGTAATCAAAAGCCTTCTCCCAAACAAAATCTCAAGCCCATATGGGTTCACTAATGAATTCTTTCAAACCTTTCTAGAGTAACTTATACCAATCTTTCTTAGGTCTTTCATAAAATTGAAGAAACAGGAACACTTTCAAATAGTTTTTATGAAGCTAACATCACCTTGATATCAAAAGCAGACAGAGATGCTACGAGAAAAGAAAATTGCAGACCAATATTTCTGATGAACATAGATGCAAAGATCCTCAACAAAACTCTAGCAAATAGGATCCAATGCCTCATCAAGGAGTTCACTCACCAGAACCAAATAGGTTTCATCTCAGGAATGCAAGTGTGGTTTAACATACTTCACAATCAACACAATACACCCATATCAACAAAACTAAAAATAGAAATCATATGATCATATCAATAGATGCAGAGAAAGCATTCAATAAGGTCAATACCCATTCTTCATATAAATAAAACCCTCATCAAGATGAGAATGAAAGAAACCTTTCTCATTATAATCCAACCATCTACCACAAGCCAATGGCAAATATTATACTAAATCACTTCACTTCTTTATGGAGAAGATGCTAGTAGTGGGCATCCACACTCTCACCCAGGGTGGTGAATAGCCTGGATTTCATCACAATTGTGAATTTTACAAATTATCTTTACTGTTTAGTTCAGCAGGGAGTTTTTTGAATCCAGTCTATCATACAATGAGTGGATACAATGTACGGGTGTGCGACTTCTGTTTCTTGTGACTACACAAAAACACTGAGCAATGCACTGTGCATCATCTGTACATACATCAACACATCAGACTATTATTCTGAGTGAAATGAGTCAGAAGGAGAGGTGTAGACACAGAATAATCATTTGTGGCATATAAAAATAATAAATGGCAATATGGTAATAATATCTAGAGAAAATAGGGATGAGGATCAAGAGGACTAGTCCATGATAGGAAGCTTGCCATAAAAAGTGGTTAGAATAGAGAAAGGTACATTATGATATTGAGACTTGGAACATATCACTCTGGACAAGAACTGGATGCTGAAAATGGATAAGTGACATGCATGGTACCCTTTAATTAACAATATTGCAAACCAGTGTTACAGCGCTTTTAGAATTTGTCCAGCAGGCCTTCTGGTCTCCAGTGGAAGGCATCCTTAAAAAATACAATATTGAAAACCATGGTGTCATAAAGGAAATTTTGCAAACCTCAGTGTCATAAAGAAAAAGAGAGATAGAGAGAAAAAAGAAAAATGCCTGCCCTTGACATAGGCAGAGGAGGGTGAAGGGGAAGGAAACAAGGGACATTGGTGGTAGGGAAAGTGCACTGGTGAAGGGTGGTATACATTCTATGATTGAAACACAAGTATGAATAATTTTGTACCAAATATTGCTTAAATAAAAAATTTTTTGTAAAATGTTTCAGGCACTCTATCATAATTCCTTTATGATATATCATATGCCTTTAACAAAGTGCCATTTTTGTTTTTTTGTGTGTACTTTAGTTTGATTTCTTGCAGCACACACAAAAGTGTCAATAGGTTTTTTCCTTTCAGTGAAATCACTACTTTTCTCTGGAACACTGTCCTTGCTTTTAAAGATTGTTAAAAGGTTTTTCTCTTTACCTGTTTCATCTCCATATTGTAGGGTTTCAAATTTTCAGCACATTTTGGTTATCAAGAGGAAATGTTTTGAAATGTTTTGCTTACTTATTATCAGAAATCAAAGCATTTTTCCTCGAGAATGGAGTTCACTATCCAGAATTACCAAATGATCAGTAGATTCAAAACCTGTATTTCAAGGTGGATGTTACTTCACATCTAAATCAGCTTAATCATAAACTACAGGGGAAAGGAAACACAATTTTTTCTATGTTAGGTTATTTTGTTTGAAAACAAATTATCTGCTTTTGCTCAAGATTTTGACAGAGAAATTTTGATTCACCTTCCAAGCCTGTTGAAACATCACCAAGAAAATAATTCTGACATTGACATTACCTATTTTAAAACAGCCCTTTTAAATATGAGGGAAGCTTTTCTCAAGAAGTTTTAGGATTTCAGAAACAGCAAAGCGACCTTGACCTTTGTTTAAAAAAAAAAAAACTCTGAATGCCACTGTAACGGAATTAAATTGTTCTCCCTTTAATATCGACATTGGAAACTTTGAAATGCAATTTCTGGATTTAAAAACAAAGAACTGTTGATCTCGAAATTTGAACGTCTTTGTGCTAATTTAGAAAGATTGGAGAAACACAAATGTGAACTTAGTTCACAGCACAAGTGGTCTGCTTCCTGAAGAAAGAAGATATGTAGATTTTTAACACCTGGAATAGTATTCCTGACTCATATAATCAACTAAAAAAAGCTAGCGTTTGCTGTTCTTTTCCTGTTTGGGTCTACATATCTATGCGAACAATCATTTTCAAGCATGAATCTTATCAAGAGTAAATTGAGAGGCCATCAAAATAGCATGAAGGTAAGGCATCTGCCTTTCATGAAGAAGGTCATTGGTTCAAATCCCGGCATCCCCTATGGTCCCCCGAGCCTGCCGGTAGCGATTTCTGAGTGTAGAGCCAGGAATAACCCCTGGGCATTGCTGGGTGTGACCCAAAAATCAAAAAAAAAAAAAAAAAAAGAGTAAATTGAGAAATTGTCTCATCGATGAGAACCTGGAATTGTGCCTAAAATTAAAAATAACATACAAACCTGACTTACTCAAACTATCCAAGGAAATGCAAGGCCAGTGTTCACATTAGTGTTTGTGACTTTGTCAGTCATTTTCAGATGTAATTTTCTCTACATTTTATGGCAACGTTTATGGAATTTAACGTTATTGATAAATAATATTGTTCTAAAGTTTTTGTTTTATTGTGTTATTTGTATCCTCCCGATCTATGTGGATACTTGCATGCAGAATATTTTCAATAAAAACTTATTGAAACCTATATTTTTACAAAATTAATATTATACATCTTCTTACCCAACAATAACAACTACCATTTATATGCACCCCTAAAATATCAAGAACTTTCTACCTGTCTAAAGCTCAAGTGCTTCATTCTTTAACACTGCAGGTTAACATGCAGGTTTGGATGTGTTTATTTTTCACAGGGGGTTTTGTTTTTATTTGTTGGAACTGTTGGACATGTTTGCTTAGCTATTCCAAGTACATGAAAATAGTGTAATGAAGCTTTGTGGAATAAAACATAGCATAAGATGCCTGCAAACCTGCAGCATAAACAAATAAAAACAACTTGATAAGCTAGACCATCCAGTAAGATTCAAAGGTTCTCAGAGTAACAGCATTAATTTATTAACAAACTGGGGATAATATAGAATGAAAACAGAATACTAGAGAAAAATAAAGATGAGGGCAGTAAAAGAAGCAAAACAAGAATGGGGAAATGGGATAAAGAGGATGGATGGTGAGAGGGAGAGGGTCAGTCTTATAGGTGGCAGATATTCATTGCTTCATTGCTTTTGGACCCATTGACAAAGGGTCGATTAGCAAAAAAAAAAAAAAAAAAAAAACAACCCTGGCGTGTGTGTTTTTGTGGAGCCGGGTGTCTTTCCACGATGTCCTTCTGGGTGTCAGTGATCTGGTGTAAAGCAAGGATATCTGCAAGGAGCAGGTACTTGGCCCAATTCAGCTCCTGACACCTCCCACGAGGGTCTTCCTGAGGAGCATTCAGGTCAGTCTCGACCCATTCTTCGAGTTCCACCTGGGGAAAGAGGCAGAATGGAATTTGTTGGCGAAGTGACCTGAGGAAGGACAGTTCCTCCCAGGCACCCTACAATGTACGTGGGATGTTGAGTCAAGGAGGTATAGGTGGGCCCATGTGTGCCAGAGGAAGTAGCGGTTGAGAGGAAATGGAGGGAGGGAAATCCAGAGTTAGTGTTTGACACTGAAACACACTGTGAGAGTGTAAAGCTGATCTGGGGCTCTGTGCCACTGGTCTTCACCACAGCCTCCTCTTCATCACGCATGAGCTCTAGCATCTTGGCCCACTGCTCGTCTCCTTTGGTGTTGTCCACCTCATTGCCTGTGGAGGAGCCCCAGGGTGTCAGAAAACCAAGGAGCCAGAGCAAATGGGGCCCCGTGCGTGATCTCACACTTCCTGGGAGCCTGACACTCACTCTCGATGACACTGAGCTTGGTTTGCAGCTCCTGAGTTTGCTCCTGCGTTTTTTGGAGGAGACCCTGAACGGGAAGGAAAAAGGTCCGGAGGGCTCCAGGGTGTAAGCCAGCTCCAGGCTTTCCTGTCCAACTGCCCAAGCCTGCCTCTCACTTTGGTTTCGCTGAGCTGCTCTTTCAGGTGACAGATCTTTGCTTGAGCTTTTTCCTTCTGGTTTTGTAATTCTTCTAGAATCTAGATGTTGCTTCTGAAGCAGCACTTGCTGCTTCAGTTCCTCATTCTGGGCCATCAGCTCCCTAGAGGAGGTCAGGTGCTCTTGGAACTGGTCCATACACAGCTGCAGGTGGTGGAGAGATTTGAACTGCTCCTGGCGCAGGGTCAGCGCCTGCTGGTCCTGCTCTTTCATCTGTGGGCAGAATGCTGGAAGTGAGCATGGGAAGCAGTGATAGCATAGTCCTCAGTCTGGATACACAAGGCCACTCACAAGTTCAAGGCAGACAGGAGGTGGGACAATCCGTTAGTTCCCTGTGCAAGTCCTGATGAATTTCTCTCAGGACCTAAGCCATTGGGCTACACTCTGTCTTAAGGCCACTGGCTTTGTCTGTTATTCCCCCAATCATAGTTTAAGTTTAAGTAAACCTCCATCTTGTTTAAGGGTCCTGATCTCAGTGCTGCTGTGTGAACTGTGTGTAAAGTTCATGTGAGTGCATGACTGATATCATCCAGAATGTCTCTTGCTGCCTCATTCTTGAGGCAGGATTTTATGTCAAGACCCTGATATCCCTACTCTCCATTTCCTGATAAAACAACCTTAATTCTCTCTCTTACTCTGGGTCCCAGAGCATCTACTTCCAGCCCATCAGTGATACCTCCCACCTCCCGCCACATTGCAGCAGGACCTCCTCCTGAGGTCCACTAGTTCCTCCTGCAGCAGTGGGACTTGGGGCTCCGATCACCTCTTGCTCTTCACACTGGAAGACACAGGTGGGCCAGTCAGCACCTCAACAAACCCTTCTTGGTGGATACGTACTATTGTACAAATAGGGCTCTCTGCTCTCTTTCCTCTTGGAATAGGAAGAGGAAGGTCAAACACCAAATCCCATCCCCAAATTCCTTTCTCAAAGAAGCAGTGCAGAAGGCAGCCAAAAAAAAAAAAAAAAAGCCAAGGTGGGAAAAGAGCCACACTACCAAATTGGGAATGAAACTTGAAGGATATTAGGGCTGGAGAAGGTTGGCTTTGGTGGCAGCACTGCCTCCCCAGCCCCTGAGTCAATGGGGAGAGCACTCCTCAGTGGAGCAGGTCAGGTGCAACAAGGAGATGATAATGGCAGAGCAGACAAGGACAAGAGGAATAAGGACAGTGAGAGAGACCAGGTGCCCTGAGGTCATGCTTGGGGATATGACAAAGGATAGACCCCTTCAATCTATCAGAGATCAAAAAGGAAACAGGGTACATCACGGAGAGACCAGTAGAAGCATTATGTGTGTCCTTGCCCCCATAGTTGTCTTATCATATTGTGCTCATTCAATGTGAGTCCTCCTCATCAGGTTCAGAGGGCTGGGAGGAATCTACAAGGACACCATCCATCCATCCTCCCTAAAATTGTCCATTTTAGAAACCAGGACCAGCTTTCTATTGAAGGAGTTTGCTTAAACAGAGATGCCAATGCTGTATGGTCCATCAGACTGGACAGTATACTGGACAGTATAATTCAAAAAGGCATAAGACAGATGAGTAGAGATACAAGAGCCTGGTTTCTTGAGGTTGCCCACCAAGCAGGTGTCCAAGGGCCACTCCTGCCCACCTGGTCCTAACTCATTGCCAAAGGCATCTGAAAAACAGGAAACACACAGAGGCAATTTCCCCCTTGTCAGAGTGAGCATAACATGAGCATGTGGGGACCAGTGATTCCTCTGGATGCAATTCCCTCCCCCTTCCTGCAAAGTCACACAGGGAAGGACTTTCTCCTTTGGGCTTCTGCCACTCCTGGACACTGCTTCTGGTGTTCTTAGTACGCCTCTTGCCAGGGATGCAATTATTTTCATGTTCATACTTTCTCAGCTGCAGAAAAGCAAGGCAGTATGATTATACTCATCTTCTTTTTTAGAGCCTATTGACAAAGTTTTTACTAATT
The DNA here is from genome assembly GCF_024139225.1 of Suncus etruscus. Lineage (NCBI taxonomy): Eukaryota > Metazoa > Chordata > Mammalia > Eulipotyphla > Soricidae > Suncus > Suncus etruscus. The sequence continues at coordinate 23,055,480 of NC_064855.1, forward strand.
GTCCCTAGAAAAGAACAGTGACATGACAGGATGTAGAGTCCCCAATGGCTGTCAATTAAACTGGGCTCAATTTAATTGGGTGAGGAATGGGGAGACATTTATGTCATTGAATTTGGTTTTTTTCTAACTCCAAACTCTGGGGCAAGTTCATCATGTATGTATACAGAAGTTAGCATGTGTGTTGTTGGAAATGGGGGTGGTGGTGGTAGGTCACATCTTGCTAAGATCTTGGTTAGAGCCATTTCACACCTGTCCTCAATTTTACTTCTGGAACCTGAGCTAAGCAGAAGCAAGTCAGCCCACTAAACTTCACCTCCCAAAGTTTTGTTGGCATAAAATATTTTCTCTCAGGGGAAGCCAGAAAATCAGGATGTATCAAGAGCCCAACATAGACTGTGGCACTCACAGTTTCAGGGAGGGTCCTGTTTGGAGGACAGAACCTGATCTAATTTCACTTCAGGTGAGCAATCCCAAATTTACTCCAGAAAGCATACCTGAGAGTATAATGAGAATGTGAGGGCAAGAAATGGAATAGAAATGTTTAAGAGTATAAAGACATAAATCAACTCAACTCAATTTTTATCCAGTGAATGGAGTGATAGAGTGTTAGGAAGGTTGCGGGTCCTGCCTCAAATCCTGTGCAGAGCATAATGTCCCAACATCTCAGTGAGATCTCTGAGCACAGTTCAGTGTGGGAACCAAACAAAATAGCTGTCAGGTGAAGTGGTAATGCTTTGGGCACAATGAAGTCCAAAAATGGGCCATATCAACATGTAAAGTAGTCAACTGCCTTAGCATCCCGCTGGAAATGGTAGCATGAGATAAAGATGAAATTCTAGGTAGGACCTTGTGGACATGGGAAAATGGTCCAAGGCCAGGCTATCATCTAGAGGGGGACAGTCCTGATTCCTCTCCTTCTGAGTTCACGGAGACCTTATGAACATGAGCAAGGGTTTTGGAGCCCTCAGCCCAAGAGGTCTGGATTAGCTGAAGGGAGGAGGTTATGGGTCCAGTAGAGGGCCTCCTTGGGGGCCATCAGTTTAGTTTGCCAGTCTTGGGGCACTTATCACACACATTGACATCATGGGGCCATGACAGCGCCTTAGGCTTGTCCATCCATCCCGCCCACACTTGATTTCTTACTATAATTCTGGCTCTAGCCAACTGCATCTGTCGCTTCTCTTTGAGTAGCTGATCCAGATATGGGGTTTGGGATGGGGCTTGGGAGGTAATTTGGGGATCATTCTCTTCCAATCAGTGGGGTCGGCACTAGGATACTCTGCCACGAACAACGTCTCCATAGAGACCGAACGATGCACTAGAGATGTGAGCTCGTGGGTGGGGCTCAGGGTCTCGACCCTCATTGGCCAGGGAGAAATTCAGAACCCTGTGAGCCTGCCCCACCCCCGTCACTGGGGGGATGACACACAATGGGGATGTCCCGTGCCTGTGTCACGAATGAATAAAGCACGAGATGCTCTCCAGCCATCATGCACTCTCTCCCCAGCATGGGGCTTTGGAACGCCAATGCTCAGTGTGGAGGGAGGAGGGCCCCCTAGGGAAAGCATGCCCTTCCCTGGACAGACCAGTCTTGCCTCTCCCTAGCTCAGCCCAGGACTGTCTCCTTCCCATGAATCAAGTCCAGGGATCCCCATCCTTGACTTCTTCACTGTAGGTCTTTCCACTCCTGTGTTTTTTCATAATTTTCTCAATATTCAATAAACTATTATAAAGAATATTTACAGTTAGGAGGGAGGGAAGGAAGGAAATAAGGAGGAAGAAAGGAAGGAGGGAAAGTGTGAGGAAGGAAGGAAGGAAGGAAGGAAAAAGAAAGAAAGGAAGGGGGCCGGGCGGTGGCGCTAAAGGTAAGGTGCCTGCCTTGCCAGCGCTAGCCTTGGACGGACCGCGGTTCGATCCCCCGGTGTCCCATATGGTCCCCCAAGCCAGGAGCAACTTCTGAGCGCATAGCCAGGAGTAACCCCTGAGCGTTACCGGGTGTGGCCCAAAAACAAAAAAAAAAAAAAAAAAAAAAAGAAAGAAAGGAAGGAAAAAGGAAGGAAGGAAGGAAAAAAGGAAGGAAGAAAGGAAGGAAGAAAGGAAGGAAGGAAGGAAGGAAAAAAGGAAGGAAGGGAGGAAGGAAAAAAGGAAGGAAGGGAGGGAGGGAAAAAGGAAGGAAGAGAGGGAAAAAGGAAGGAAGGGAGGGAGAAAAGGAAGGAAGGGAGGGAAAAAAGGAAGGAAGGGAGGAGAAAAGGAAGGAGAGGAGGGAGAAAAGGAAGGAAGGGAGGAAAAAAAGGAAGGAAGGGAGGGAGAAAAGGAAGGAAAGGAGGGAAAAAGGAAGGAAGGGAGGGAGAAAAGGAAGGAAAGGAGGGAGAAAGGGAAGGGAGGGAGAAAGGGAAGGAAGGGAGGGAGAAAGGGAAGGAAGGGAGGGAGAAAGGGAAGGAAGGAAGGGAGAAGGAAAGGGAAGGAAAGGAAAGAGGAAAGGGAAGGAAAGGAAAGAGGAAAGGGAAGGAAAAGGAAAGGGAAGGGAAAGGAAAGGGAAGGGAAGGGTAGGGAAAGGGAAGGGAAGGGAAAAAGGAAAGAGGAAAGAAAGAGGAAAGGAAAGAGGAAAGGAAAGGAAAGGAAAGGAAAGGAAAGGAAAGGAAAGGAAAGGAAAGAGGAAAGGAAAAAGGAAAGGAAAAAGGAAAGGGAAGGGAGGGAGGGAGGAAGGAATGGAGGGAGGGAAGAGGAGGGAAGGAAGGAAATAAGGAGGAAGAAAGGAAGGAAGGAGGGAAAGAGTGAGGAAGAAAAAGAGGAAGGAGAAGGAGGAAAAGGAGGGTAGGGAGAGGGGGGAGGGAGGGAATTTGATTACTGCTGTGAGAAACCTATAAAGATGTGATCTGTGTGATAGTTCCCAGAGCTCTATAGTAGATAGGGTTGTGTAGTGACAAATGAATATTTATTTTAGGGGCCAGAGTGATAGTCTAATGGGTAGGGTGTTTGCATTCTATGAAGCCAACCAGGGCTTGATCCCCAGCATCCTATATGTTCTCCTGCAGATAATTCTTGAGTAAAGAGCCAAGAGTAACCCCTGATCATCGGCATCACTGGGTGTTATCCCAGCCTTCCTCATATCTTTCATTAATTAATTAACTATTTTTGTTTTGTATTTTTGTGTTCCTAGGGTATATTCCTAGGAGTGGTATAGCTGGATTGTATGGGAGCTCAATTTCCAGTTTTTGGAGGAATCTCCATATTGCTTTCCAAAAAATTTGAGCTAGATGGCATTCTCACCAGCAGTGGATAAGAGTTCCTTTCTCTCCACATCCCCAACACTGCTTGTTCTCATTCTTTGTGATGTGTGCCAATCTCTGTGGTGTGAGGTGGTACCTCATAGTTGTTTTGATTTTCATCTCCCTGATGATTAGTGATGTGGAGCATTTTTTCATGTGCCTTTTGACCATTTGTATTCTTTCTTTTTGTCCCCCAATTCACAATACAGACCAGGCAAAGGGCCTGTGTTCAGGTATATATGGGGTGCATTTACTGTACCTCCTCTTTCTATACAGTCAGTGTAAAGAACACAGCCTGTGGTAAGAATTGGGAGGCCTTATCTTTTCTTTTTCTCTTTTTTTTGATTATATATATATATATATATATATATATATATATATATATATATACATATTCCTTCACCAGTCAACATTCCCATGACCAATATCCCAAGTGTCCTTCCTCCCCACCCCACACCAGCCTTTACTCTAGACAGGCTTTTCATTTGTATTCTTTGTCAAAGTGTCTGTCCATTTCTTCTCCCCATTTTTTGATGGGATTAGATGTTTTTTTTCCTTGTAAAGTTCTGTCAGTGCCTTGTATATTTTGGATATTAGTTGGTGGGCTATTTTTATATATTCATTGATGAATTATGTTTCATAGTACAATTAATGATAGTTTTATGTATACATCTCTTAAGTGCCACACCTACATCCAAAGCACCTAATTCCCTCTAGCAAAGTCCTAAACATTCCTCTTTCCCCTACACATAAGCTTAGTTACATAAACCAATTCTCCAGTTCTGTTACCTTTGGCCATTGCTTCTTTTTGTGTGGTTTTATATCCCAAATAAGATATTGCTATATCTACACCTTTCCTTCTGACTGACTTCACTCAATATTATGTCCTCTACTTCCATCCATTTTGTGGAAAATTGCATTATTTTGTCCTTTCTTGCAGCTGCATAGTATTCCACTATGTATACTATCACAAACATCATAGTTAGACATGTTTTGGTTTGTTTTTGCATCTTGGCTATTGTACCAGAAATAAAATAAACAATGATGTGCATGTATCGTTTCCAATGGTTTCGTGATTTGGGGGTTTAGAAACCAAAAAGTGGTATTGCTAGTTGAAATGGAAACTCTATTCATTCATTTTTTAAGAAATATTCATATGCTTTCCATAGAGGTTAAGCCAGATGACATTCCCAGCAGTGAACGATGATTCTTTCCTCACCACAGCATTGCCAATACTGATTTTTCCAGACTTTTTATTAATATATACCATTCTCACTGCCATAAGATGATATCACATTGTTCTCATTTGCATTTCCTTAATAATAAATGATGAGCAGTTCTTCTCATCTCTACTTGTGATCCATATGTCTTCTTTGTAGAAGTGTCTATTCATATCTTCTCCAATTTTTTTGAAAGTGGTTGTTGGAATTTTTGCTGTTGAACTCAGTGAATGCTTTGTAGATCATGAATAGTAGCTCTTTATCTGAGTTATTTTCACTCTACTTTAATATAGAGCGTTTCAGTTACACTACCACATACAAGTCAGTTTTAATATCCCTTCAATAGTGTGGGAATTAGCCAAGGAAGTTAAATGTTTGTGAAGGGGCACTGATTGATAAACAGCAGAGAAGGATTAAAATTTGGATAATCTAATTCCAAACCCACACATCTTTATACTCTCTTTTCATGTCAAATAGGAGACAGAATTGGAAACAAGTTTTATCCAAAATTTTAAAAATGAATAATTCTATTTTACCTAAAATGATATCCTCTGTTCTCTACTACTGAGAACCAAGAATCATGTTAAGCATCTTAGACACATGATACTATATTTTTATTCAACAATTCATTTTCTTCAACAATTCCATAGTCTGGTATTATCCTAGATTAATAGTCTGGTATAATCCTAGACTAAAATATAAGGACATTTTATGGAGGCACAAAAACCTTCCCCAAATTGTACCATAAGTGAGTTAAAATCATAAATTTTACTTCATGATACTTCCTAAAAATGTTGAATTATACTCTGGGATCATGTTTGAATATGGGATTGTTACTTTATTCTGTAAACTCAGTATTCTCAAATATTTAAATATTATCAAAAAGTAGTCTGAATGCACATGTTCCAGTGGATAGAAATGTGCCTAATATGAGTAAAATCCAATCAGATTGAGCTTTGGTTATTTAAAAAATAATTTTTATTGTGGTCAAAGTGAACTACAAATCTTTCACAGTAATATTTAAAGCACATAGTGACAATGAATGAGGGGCATTCCCACCACCAGTGTTTTCCTCCCTCCACCCCTGTTCCCAGCATGCATCCCACATCTCACTCCTTTACCCCTATAATGCTAGTGCAACTGTTACCCCCTTTTATAGCTTGTTGTAGATTGGGTATCAATTCTGTTGTTGATTCAGGATTTGGTATTTATGTCTGAATATACAACTGTCTAGTCTTGGTACCATCTATTTTTCTCCCTCAAATTATGATGCTGATCAAGATGGTTCCAGCAACATTGTTCTATTGGAGATATAAGAAAATTTATGGGAAAAGAAAAGCAAAAAAGGCAAAACAAAAAAAACTAGATGTTATAAATATTCATTTCGAAGAAAGGGAAAAAAAGAAAAATAAGGTATCAAAACAAGAGAAAAAAAAAGACCACCAAACCAGCAACTTCTTTAAAAAAGGGTTGTCTTTCTTTTCTCCTTCTTCTTCTTCTTCTTCTTCTTCTTCTTCTTCTTCTTCTTCTTCTTCTTCTTCTTCTTCTTCTTCCTCCTCCTCCTGTCTTCCTTCTCTTCTTTTCTTCTTCTTTCTCCTCCTCTTCATCCTCTTCTTCCTCCTCCTCTTCTTCTTCCTTCTCCTCTTCTTCCTCCTCCTCCTCTTCTTCCTCCTCCTCCTCTTCTCTTCTTTTCTTCTTCCTCCTCCTCTTCTTCCTCTTTTTCTTATTCTTCTTCCTCCTCTTCTTCTTCCTCTTCCTCTTCTTCCTTCTCTTCTTTTATTCTTCTTCCTCCTCTTCCTCTTTTTCTTATTCTTCTTCCTCCTCCTCTTTTTTCTCCTCCTCCTCTTCTTTTTCATCTTCCTCTTCTTCCTCTTCCTCTTCTCTTTTCTTCTCTTCTCCTTCTCTTCTCTTCTCTTCTCCTTCTCCTCCTCTTCTCCTCTTCTCCTTCTCTTCTTATTCTCCTTCTCTTTCTCTTCTCCTCTTCTCTTTTTATTCTCGTCTTCTCCTCCTCTTCTCTTCTCTTCTCCTCTTCTCTTCTTCCCTTCTTATTCTTCTCCTCTTCTCCTCCTCCTCTTCTGCTCTCCTTCCCCTCTTCTCCTCCTCTTCTTCTCTTCCTCTTCTCCTCCTCCTCTTCTCTTCTTCTCCTCCTCCTCTTCTCCTCTCTTTCCCCTCTTCTTCTCCTATTCTTCTCTTCCTCTTCTCCTCCTCCTCTTCTTCTCTTCTCCTCTCCTTCTCCTCTTCTCCTCCTCCTCTTCTTCTCGACCTCTTCTCCTCTTCTTCTCCTCCTCTTCTTCTCTCCTTCTTTTCCTCCTCCTCCTTTTTTTGCATAGCCACAGTAAATATTGGGAAATTAGAACGGGAATTCCCTTGGTATAAGAGATACTGGGTTTCTCCACTCTTGAGGCATACTTCCTTAGGAACAACTACAGACTCCATATTCAATCATTTACACACCCCAAGGTCTTTTTATGGTGCCAGGAAACTTTCTGCTCAGATGTGGGTGATGACATCCCACCTCTGTAGCTGAAGATTTTGTTACTTGTGTAGGTCATAGGGTGAAGGCTAGGAGAAAGATTTATTTATAGTTCTAGTTCTATTCCAATGCTGTTATTGTGATCAGTCTTATGTAACTAGTGGTCTTGGTTTTTGCTGAGATCCTAGGACAGAGTCTAGGATATAGTCTTCAGCATGGTTCCAGAAGTTCTGCTCAGTCGCAGTTGTCAGTCAGACCTCTGGGGTTAGAGATATTGGTTTTTGTACAAATCCTAGGCCAAGGCCTAGGATAGAAACTTCCTCATTGGTCCCTTGATAGGTCCTGTCCAGTCTATGTTTGTCTAAGTCAGTTTTCTGTAAATAGCCATTTTGGTTTTTGCCTAGGGCAAAGGACAAAATGACTTCTGATTGCATCATACCATTAGGTGATGAAATAGGGCAGGCCTCTCTTAGCTCAGGTTGTTGCTATTTCCTCAAGTCAGGGTGTCATGTTAAAACTGTTACAAGTTGGTACCGAGATGGTACGAAGTTCCCCGGGGAGGAGTTTGATTCCTGGTGCTGTTGCTGTTTCAGTTTCACGTCTGGGATCTGGGTTTCTGGGTTTGACAGTCACTATCCAATCACATGGAGTCTAAGTTAGGTCTACATGATACATAGTTGGGGTGGGAGGCGTCCCTGTATTATAAAAAGTATGGGTTCTTCAAACTCATCTACTAGGGATAAGAACTCATACTTGTTTACAATACACGGGCATCTCCCACCTTGAAAATATGTCACGTGGACCCAACTTAGACTCCAGGTGATTAGACATCAACCATCCAGCCTTGAACCCTGGATCCCAGACATAGAAATGACACAGTTCTTCACAACAGCTACAGGAAACAAATCCCAACCGGGACATCCTTAATACTGCTCGGACACCAACAAGTTACAGCTCTAATATAATATCCTGACAACAAGGAAATTGGAAACAACTTGACCTAAGAGCAGGTTATCCTACCTCACCAGCTAATGATAAGACAAAATCAGAAGACTTGTCACCCTTTGGTCTGTACAAAAACCAAGATTGCGATGTACAGATGACTGGCTGATAGAACCATGACCGGGCAGTATGTATCCTGGGACCAATAAAAAAGTCCTAGTCTAGGGTTTGATCTACGATCTGCACAACAACCGTGATCTCTAATTCTAGAGGTCTGACTGAGACAATAGCAACTGAATGGGTCCTCTGGAAACATAACAAAAGAGGCTATCCCAGGCTCCATCCTAGGATCAGCGCAAAGACCAAGACCACCAACCACAGAAGATGGATTAAAATGACACTGAGGAAACAGAACTTCTAGAACCACAAAGAAAAGACTTCATCATAAGTTCCACTCCTTGACCTGTGCAGATATCAAGATCTCTAGATACAGAGGTCTGGCTTTATCACCCAAGACGGAGCAGAAGTCTTCCATACACCACAAAAGCACCAAGGGGAAAGTAAATGAACCTGAAAGGAGTCTATAGTTGAGTCCATGACAATATACTTCAAGGGGGGAGAAATCCTGTATCTCTTAGGCCAGGAAATTCCCTTTCAAATGACCCCCAATATTTACTGTGCCTGTGCAGGAGGGAAAAAAGGCAAAAAGCACAAAACATTTTTATTATTATTTTTTATATTTTATTTATCTAGTATTTGCTGATTATTTTTGTTTTGGTGTGGTTATTGAAGTTGTCTCCATTTTTTTTTCTTCTTTTCTCTTCTTCCTTTATGTGCTATAACAAGTTTTTCATCTCAAGACCATGGCTTTTATGTGGTGCTTATCTTTATTGCTGGAGTGCTCACTGGATATTTTATTTGACACTTCTTTTTCATACTGATGTGGTGTTTCACCTTCTTTTTCCCCTTTGTCCCTCAAACTGAGGATGAGAGCCTCTAGAAGAACTCTGCCCATTTTCGACATATTTGATTTTTACCCCAGTTTATTACTTTTCTTTTCTTCAAACAAAACCACGTAAATTGAACATTCTAGTATGCTTCCCAATTAGAGGAGGAAATAAGGGAGATACCAAGACCAAACAAGTGTAAGATCACTAAGTAGTAAGCTAGGCACAGAGGGGACCACTCATTCTAGCAGCCCCAGGGATGAGGGGGGAGGATATGTGAGGCAGGACAGGAATGGAGGTGGAAGGAGGACAATTCGGTGATGGGAATTCCCCTGATTTTATGTTAATATGTACCTAAAATATTATTGTCAGTGATATGTAAGCTATTATGATTAAAATGAAAATTATCACCCCAGCACCCACCTACCTCCTTCCTCCGGTACTCCAGGGCTTTGCCTGGCCACATGGCTGGACAAGCCAGCGAGGTGGGTCCCTTGGAGGATTTTATTGGTTTTCCTAGGCTTTCCCCATTTCCCTCTGGGCTCCAAAGGGAGAGTCTGGGGGTGGGGGCTTCGACCTTCCAGCCTTCTGGCTCGGGAAGGATCTCTTTCCTTCCTGGGAGCTGAGCCTGGAGGTCCTACCAGCATGGTGTTTGGCAGCCCTCCGCCATGCCAAAGGCTGCTTTAACCAGCCCTAGGAAGGAGTGTGGGACATGGGTCACCCCAGCACCCCCGTACCTCCTTCCTCCGGTACTCCAGGGCTTTCCCTGGCCACATGACTGGACAAGCCAGCGAGGTGGGTCCCTTGGAGGAGTTTATTGGTTTTCCTAGGTTTTCCCCATTTTCCTCCTGGCTCCAAAGGGAGGGTCTGGGGGTGAGGGCTCCGAACTTCCAGACTTCTGGCTCGGGAAGGATCTCTTTCCTTCCTCGGAGCTCAGCCGGGAGGTCCTGCGAGCATGGTGTTTGGCAGCTCTCCACTATGACAAAGGCTGCTTTAACCAGCCCTAGGAAGGGGTGTGGGACACGGGTCACAATAGGTTCTGGCATTAGGACTTATCAGGGAAGTTTCCTTATTAAATCTATCCATTGTGAAACCAAGCGGGGGCTAGTGCCCTCGCGCGGAATATTATGAGAAAGATATGAATATCATTGTGTTCCATCTGCTTTTAATAACACAATTATTGTGGGAGACCTCAACACAGGCTTGTCAACCATGGAAACCCAACAAAAATATACGAGACCTGAAAAGAGAAATAAAAGAAAGAGGCCTAGTATATATATACATATGACACTCCATCCTCAGAAACCTGGATACACATTCTTTTCCAATGTACACGGGTCATTCTCCAGGACAGACCACATGCTGGCACATAAAACATACCTCCATAAAATCAAGAAGATAGAAATTTTGCAGGCTACTTTGCTGACCACAAGGCTCTGAAGTTAGACGTGAACTACAAATAGACACAGAAGAAAAAATCTAACACCTGGAAATTAAACAGCTTACTACTGAACAACCAGTGGGTCCGAGATGAAATCAAAGAAAAAATCAAAAATTTCCTGGAACAAATGACAATGAAAACACAAACTATCAGAACCTATGGGATACAGCAAAAGTGGTACTGAGAGGAAAATTTATAGCTTTGCAAGCACACATCAGAAAGGAAGAAGGAGCATACATGAATAGCTTAATGAAGCAGCTTATAGAATTAGAAAATGATCAACAAAAGAAACTAAAAATAGGGAGACAGAAGGAAATAACAAAACTGAGAGCAGAAATCAATGAAATAGAAACCCAAAAAACAATCAGAAAGATCAACGAAAGCAGGAGTTGGTTCTTTGAAAAAATAAACAAGATTGATAGACCATTGGCAAAAATTCACAAACCTAAACAGAGAAACTTGATAACGCGATTAGAAATGAAAAGGGGGAGATCACTACAGATACTGCAGAGATTCAAAGAGTATTCAGAGAATACTTTGAGAAACTCTACGCCACTAAATATGAGAACGTGGATGAAATGGATAAATTTTTCAACTCATATAACCTTCCATGGTTGAATGAAGAAGATGTAGCATATCTAAACACCCCCATCACTATTGAGGAAATTAAAACCGTAATCAAAAATTTGCCCAAAAACAAAAGCCCAGGCCCTGATGGATTCACGAATGAATTCTTTCAAACTTTTCTAGAGGAACTACTACCAATCTTGGCCAGGCTCTTTTATGAAATCGAAAAAACAGGAACACTTCCAAATAGCTTTTATGAAGCCAACATCATCTTAATACCAAAACCAGATAGAGATACTGCCAAAAAAGAAAATTACAGACCAGTATCCCTGATGAACACAGATGCAAAGATCCTCAACAAAATTCTGGTGAATAGGATCCAGTCCCTCATCAAGAAGATCATTCACTTTGATCAAGTAGGTTTCATCCCAAGAAATGCAAGGATGGTTTAACATCCATAAATCTATCAACATAATATACAACATAAACAACAAGAAAAATAAAAATCACATGGTCATATCATAGATGCAGAAAAAGCATTTGATAAGGTTCAATACCCATTCTTGATGAAAACTTTCAGCAAGATAGGAATAAAAGGAACCTTTCCCAATATAGTTAAAGCCATCTACCACAAGCCAGTGCCAAATATTATCCTCAATGGAGAAAAACTAAAAGCCTTCCCTCTAAATTCTGGTACAAGACAAGGCTGTCCTCTCTCACCATTCCTATTCAAAATAGTACTGGAAGTACTTGCTATAGCGATTAGGCAAGAAAAAGATATCAAGGGAATCCAGATAGGAAAGGAAGAAGTCAAGCTTTCACTGTTTGCAGATGACATGATACTCTACTTAGAAAACCTTAAAGACTCTACCAAAAAGCTTCTACAAATAATAGATTCATATAGCAAAGTGGCAGGCTACAAAATTAACACACAAAAGTCAATGGCCTTTTTATACACTAATAATGATAGGGAAGAAATGGACATTAAGAGAACAATCCCATTCACATTAGTGCCACACAAACTCAAATATCTTGGAGTCAACCTGATTAAAGATGTGAAGGATCTATACAAAGAAAACTATAAACCACTGCTCCAAGAAATAAGAGAGGACACGTGGAAATGGAAACACATACCCTGCTCATGGATTGGCAGGATTAACATCATTAAAATGGCAATACTTCCAAAAGCATTGTACATATTTAATGTGATTCCTCTGAAGATACCCAAGACATTCTTCAAAGAAGTGGATCAAACACTTCTGAAATTCATTTGGAACAATAAACAACCTCGAATAGCTAAAGCACTCCTTGGGAAAAGGAATATGGGAGGCATTACTTTCCCCAATTTTAAGCTGTATTACAAAGCAATAGTTATATAAAAAAAAACAGCATGGTATTGGAATAAAAACAGACCGTCAGATCAGTGGAATAGGCTTGAGTACTCAGAGAATGTTCCTCAGACATATAACCACCTAGTTTTTGATAAAGAAGCAAGAAATCCTAAATGGAGCAAGGAAAGTCTATTCAACAAGTGATGTTGGCACAATTGGTTAGCCACTTGTAAAAAAGCAAACTCAGACCCCCAGCTAACACCATGTACAAAGGTAAAATCCAAATGGATTAAAGACCTTGATATCAGATCTGAAAATATAAGGTATATAGAACAACATGTAGGTGAAGCACTCCAGGACATTGAGACTAAAGGCATCTTTAAGGAGGAGACAGCACTCTCCAAACAAGTGGAAGCAGAGATAAACAGATGGGACTATATTAAACTGAGAAGCTTCTGCATCTCAAAAAAGATAGTTCCCAGAATACAAAGGCCACCCACTGAGTGGGAGAAATTATTCACCCAATACTCATCAGATAAAGGACTAATATCCAAAATTTACAAGGTACTGATAGAACTCTACAAAAAAAAAAAAAAACATCTAACCCCATCAAAAGATGGGGAGAAGAAATGAACAGACACTTTGAAAAAGAATAGGGGCAAATGGCCAAAAGGCACATGAAAAGATGCTCAACATCACTAATTGTCAGGGAGATGCAAATCAAAACTACTAAGAGGTACCACCTCACGCCACTGAGATTGGCACACATCACAAAAAAGGAAAACAAGCAGTGCTGGCGGGGATGTGGAGAGAAAGGAACTCTTTTTCACTGCTGGTGGGAATGCCATCTAGTACAACTTTTATGGAAAGCAATATGGAGATTCCTTCACAAACTGGACATTGAGCTTCCATACGATCCAGCTATACCACTCCTAGGAATATACCCGAGGAACACAAAAATACAATACAAAAATCCCTTCCTTACACCTATATTCATTGCAGCGCTGTTTACAATAGCCAGACTCTGGAAACAACCAAGATGCCCTTCAACAGATGAGTGGTTAAAGAAACTGTGGTACATATACACAATGGAATACTATGCAGCCATCAGGAGAGATGAAGTCATGAAATTTTCCTATACATGGATGTACATGGAATCTATTATGCTGAGTGAAGTAAGTCAGAGGTAGAGAGAAAGACACAGAATGGTTTCACTCATCTATGGGTTTTAAGAAAAATGAAAGACATTTTTAACAGTATCTCAAAGACAAGAGAGATGAGGGCTGGTAGGTGCAGCTCATGACATGAAGCTCATCATATAGAGTGATGAGTGCAGTTGGAGAGAACACTACACTGAAAACTATCATAACAATGTGAATGAATGAGGAAAGTAGAAAGCCTGTCTTGAGTACAGGTGTGGGGGGTGGGGATGAGGGAGATCTGGGAAATTGGTAGTGGGAATGTTGCACTGGTTAAGGGGGCTGTTCTTTACATGACTGTAATCATACAACTATAATCATATTTGTAATCACTGTGTTTAAATAAATATAATTATTAAAAAAGAAAATTATCATTAGAATAGTAAATTATTATAATAACATCAAAATAAAGGGTGGTGTATGTCTCAAGATTTTAGTGACATCTTTGAGTAACTGAGTCTCCAATCAGGTCTGGTTCATAAGAGTATTCTTAATTTAATTAAAAAATTGCATACATTTTTACTGATTCATTACAGATATGGATTAGTTTTTTAGTTTTCTCCACAAACTAAATAAGGGCAATTGTGTCTGTCTTTGCTGAAAAAAACCAGTGTGGATATTCTTTTCCATCTCCCTTAAAGTACAACTGTCTGTATGCACTATAAAGTATAAAACCAAATGAAAATGTTGCCTATAAAATGTCCAGTGGGTACTTAAAAGGAAATGTGAAACTGTGGCTATGGCACAGACCTTGTTTTAAGGATACTTTAAATCTGATACTGCAAACTGAATGGGTAACAATTTCAGTAGACATAACTTTTGAAGTTATATCTTCCTTTTAAATAAAATATGGACAATGAAAACAGATAGTCTATTGTACCTACTACTTTTAAATTCTATTAATTCTGCACAGGGATATATGCCCACAGTTAATTTGCTTCTTGATTTTCTTTTCATATTCCATCTCATTAGAAGTATTTGAATATCCACTAATTGTCTAGGGAAGATTCTCTGTACCCCACAGTATGTTTTACTGTGGACAGAGCCAAATTCTAACATGGATATGTTGGGTTAATGCTCTTAGAGATGCTCTTCATTTTTACATGTCAAAAATAGAGGAAATAAATTAATATTTGTAGGCTGCCCTATTTGTGACATGTTTCATTTTATGTCTTTTAATTTCATTCAATCCTTACGTAATATAACATATCAGTAATTAGTCCCTCTTTATTGAGGCAGGAATGGAGCTCAGAAAAGGTTGCCTGACTGTCTCATGGTTGCATAACTACTGAGTAGCAAGGCTGAAACTTGAACCCAATCTGTCTAATTTACATGCCTGATTTTATCCATATGCTGATCTTTCCTGCTATCATGACATTTTCTCCATCTTATAAGAATGAAATAATGTGTCTGTAAAAGGGAATAATCAGTCACTCCTTTAACTCCCTAAACATTTTCTCCAGCACACTGATAAATTTACACAGAAAGAAAATGACCAGAATCATCCTCTACAACCATTTACCCCCAACCAGTCAAACTGCTGCTTAGTGAGAGAGCAACGCTCTCAAATATAATTAAGTGGCATTGGACAAAATTCTGGAATGTAATTAGAAAATTTGGTGTAAAATTCTGTGAACATTTCAACTGTGCCATGCAAACTTGACAAAGCAAAGGAAGAGAGAACTCTCAAGTGCCAGCTGCTCCCTTTCAGGGAAGCCGCCCCCTCGGCCACTCCTCTGAGAGTTTCTCAGGGAAGGACGCCAACATCAAAAAGGCCAGAAAAAAAGTGAGGTTGTTTCCAGAAACACATCCGATAGGCCTTCCGGTGTGAGGGCGAGGATGGTCCAGGAAATGCATTTATCACTGTACAGACGTCACCAACTCCTACCCTGAGCTAGTACTGCATTCTAGGCCCTAAGTCTCAGATGAGTAAGAGACATCTTCCTCACGCAAAAAAATAGTCTTCCTGTTCTCTCACAGTCATATATACAAGTTCCAGTATTTCAGTTTCAGTTTTCTGTCTGCAGAATAAGGAAGTGAAGAAAATATAAACCAAACCCTGCCCTCTATAGAGCTGATGTTCAAGAGAGGGAGAAGAATAAAAGAAATAAAGAAGTAAAATGTGCAGCATTTCAGGGCTAAGCAGGAAAGGGTTTGGGTCATGGTGATTCACCCATCACTTGTGAATGAAGAGAATCCATAGGCTGAAAAATTGAATAGGAATCTTGTATCAAATTTTAGGGGGAGAGATGCCATAACTGGCAGTGATCAGGGCTTACTCCTGGTTCTGGGATAGCAGTGATACTGGGATCAAACTGAGGTGGTCTATCCATGGCAAGATCCTTTATCCCTATGTTCTATGAAGTTCTATAAAGTTCTATGAGTTCTATGAAGCCCCAGATTCTAGCACTTCTAAGAATGACAATCTTAAGAATTGTATATTGTATATTTCTGCTGGTCCCATAATGATGCAAATGGTGGTAGAGGGTTTAGGATGTCAAGGAGTTGGGTGGTGGTCATCTCACAGGATACATGCAAAATTTTAAGGCCTTCCCACTTCATACATGACAATGGTATTAGAAATTTAAAAAAGGGACATGTTTATAGGAGAAACTAGAGTTTCTAGACTCCCAACTTGAGTCAAGAGAGTTTGAAAAAGAAAGCAGACAGTATTACAAAACTGATTATAGGGTCCACAGGGTTGGCACTAGCAGTGCCTGTGTGTGCTAGCCTAGGATGGACAGCAGTTCGATTCCCAATGTTCCATCCGGTCCCCCAAGCCAGGAGCAATTTCTGAGCACATAGCCAGGAGTAACCCCTGAGCGTCACCAGGTGTGACACCCAAAAAAAACCTGAATATAAATATTAATTTCATCACAGCTGGATTTTTATTTGCTTTGGAATTGATCATTGGTCAGAATAATAGCACAAAATAGTTGCTCAAATAAAACTTGTTTAAATGGAGTAGCCCCTGAGAACCGCCGGGTGTGACCCAAAAACCAAAAAAAAAAAAAAAAAACTTGTTTAAATGAATACATTTACAAATAATTATGGAGAAATAGATTGATTCATTCATAAAAAATAAAAAATTGCCTATTTATATACAAAGATGATCATAATATTATATCTAATAGCACCAAATTACAAACAGTATAAATGTCCAATGATTAAAGAATTATTAAGGGCAGTGAGGTGTATAATATGCAAAAATTAAATATGACTTCAAAATAAATCATTTTGAAGACTATGTAATTCACTAGGATGTACCCCACAATTATGCTATTGGAAAAATATGCTGTTATATTTGTAAGGAAATAATGTATGTGGTGGAAAAGGAAGAAATAAATGTGTAATTAATCATAAATTGGGAACAGTTATTTCTAGTTGATTGAGAAGAAACATCTTTTTTTTTATAACTTCTCTAATATAAACATGGAAAATTTGCTTTTAAAAAACTGGTTCTGTGATAAGGATAGAGTAGGTCATCCAACTTACAACAGAAAATCTTGGATGATAACACATAATCAAGAGTAAGAGAGAGGGGTTGAAGAGAAAGCATGAAGGTAGGGCATTTATTTGTCTTGCATGCTGAAGGATGGTGGTTCGAATCTCGGCATCCCATATGGTCCCCCAAGCCTGCCAGGGGCTACTTCTGAGCATAGAGCCAGGGGTAAGCCCTGAACACTGCCGGGTGTGACCCAAAAAACAAACAAACAAAAAAAAAGGGAGAAAGAAAAGAAATACTTCCTAGGGAACCTACAACATAGGAAATGATATGACAGAGACCCTTCTTTCTTACTATCCACCTTCTATATGTCCCTGAAAACTGCAACCAATAAGGTGCATACATACAAACAGCATACATATATCGAAAAAGGGAATTACATTAAGCTCTAAGAAGTCAGTTTTTAATGAAAAAATCAGCAAGAGGGTATCTATAGTAGAACTTATTGTTGAAAATGTGTGCCCTAGTCCAATTTAAAAAAAAATCACACACTATATCCTGTATCCTTTACCAGGGCTCCAGAAATACCCACCACCATCTCTGAGTAAAACTTAGCTTTAAAATGAGATTAAAGTAGAATGACTTAGCATTCCATCCCCCTCTCTCCCTTGAAAGCAGAAAAATTTAAAGATCCTATTCCTCTACAAAAAGTGCAAAAAAAAAGTTCCAATTTAAATGAATGGTTTCTGGTGAGATGTAGAGGCAGCTGAACTTATATTTTATGTCTCTGCAGTGGGAAAGGGTCAAAGTCCTCAATTTTTCCCTATATTTCCACTTCAATGGCCCAGTATAAAGTTGATCACATTTGTCTATTCAGCCCTCATTTTACATCTCAAAAATTAATTACCTGTTAAAAACAGAAAATGAATCCATAGTTACATAGTGTAATACTCAAAATAATATACATTAAAAATACTAATTTTGTAAGAGCTAGGAAAATCACAGTATCAATGAAAAGCAATGATCAGATGCCAGCTCTAAAATGTTTAAGATGTTGAAAATACCTTTAAAAAAATCATAAAATAATCAGTACTCATCATAAACATGCTTTTACAAATATAAATCCTCTTGAAACAAACTAAAATTAAGTAAAATTGATAAAGAAATAGATATCACAAGAGCCAAGATGAACTTGTACAGCTTTAAAATAAATCACCAAAATAAAACTCATTAGACCAGGGGTCTCAAACTCGCGGCCCTCCTTACAACATTTTGTGACCCTGCCCTAGAGGAATCTTTTTTGTTGTTGTTATTTGGGTCACACACCCCCAATGTTCAAGGCTTACTACTGACTTTGCACTCAAGGATCACCCCGACTTTGCCTCCTGCGGCCCCCAGGGACCCCTGCTAGATAGAGAAAACAGAGGATAAAGCTAGTGTTCTTGAAGACTGAGCAAAAGAATTAATAGAACTTGAGCAATCGAAAGAAAATAGACCAAACAAAGAAATTAACAGTCTGGGGGACCTGTGAAACAATAACAGCATTAACTTATAGGTCATTAGTTTAAGAAAGAAAAATAATAGTCAACGAGACTGAAAATATATTCATATTATATAAAATACCCCCAAATTGGTATGCATAACACACACACACAAACACACACACACACACACACACACACACACACACACACACACACACACACACACTGCCCAATATACTTTACAGATTCCAGATTCTGAATAAATTCAAATGTAGTAAATTCAAAGAAATTCACACTGGCACAACAGAAGTAAAATTTAAAAATAAAGAAATCTTGAAATCAGTCAGACATGAGGCACTACTTCTAAGGAAAATTCATTGAAATATTACTTGATTTTTCTTACAGAGTCATGGAGGAACAGAAGTTAAACAATTTTTAGGTATTGAAAAGCTAGAGCTTCTATCATGAAATTTGTATCTGAAAAATATATTACTTAGTAATTAAGCGGAAATAAAGACATTCTCAAAATTTTCATATAGTAAGAGAATGTGTTGCCAGAAAAATCAGCACTTAAAAAAAACCTTAAAATTTTGAGAATTCAGAAAGAATATGGAACTTGTAAAATGATACACAATAATTTTCATGGGTTTCTTATATCACCTAAACTTTAAAACTTTAAAAACTTTAAAACTTCTTGATGTGATGCTCATTGTACATTGACAATTATGACAATTATGCTTAAGAGGAGGTTGGGGCCAAACAAGTCAAAAAAGTACACTTCCTTGAGTATTCTTGTGATTTTGTGCACAAAGAATACACAAAAACTGAGTGGGACATAGCATTCACAAGGGGACTTGCTAAAAAAAATTCATTGGAGGGAAGGGCTGTCACCTCTGGCTCCAGCCCTACAAAGGTCAGAACCAAAGAGTGCTTCCTGGGACCTAAGCGGTGTTGCAGAGTGGTATGGAATCTGCCTTGGCTGTGGTAGCCTTGAACAAACCCCAGTTTGATCCCCCATATGGTCTGCCCATATGATCCCCCATATGGTTCCCCAAGCCAGGAGCAATTTCTGAGTGCATAACCAGGAGTAACACCTGACCATCACCGGGTGTGGCCCAAAAACAAACAAACAAAAAAAAAAGAGTGCTTCCTCTTACTTGCTATAGTGATTAGAAAAAGATATCAAGGGAATCCAGATAGGAAAGGAAGAAGTGAAGCTCTCACTGTTTGCAGATGACATGATACTCTACTTAGAAAACCCTAAAGTCTCTACAAAAAAAGCTTCTAGAAACAATAGACTCATAAAGCAAGGTGGCAGGCTACAAAATTAACACACAAAAACCAATGGCCTTTCTATACACCAATAGTAATAAGGATGAAATGGACATTAAGAAAACAACCCCATTCACAATAGTGCCACACAAACTCAAATATCTTGGAATCAACTTGACTAAAAAATGTGAAGGACCTATACAAAGAAAACTATAAAACTCTGCTCCAAGAAATAAGAGTGGACACGCGGAAATGGAACCACATGCCCTGCTCATGGATTGGCAGGATTAACATCATTAAAATGGCAATACTCCCCAAAGCACTGTACAGATTTAATGTGATCCCTCTAAAGATACCCATGACATTCTTCAAAGAAGTGGATCAGGCACTTTTGAAATTCATTTGGAACAATAAACACCCTAGAATAGCTAAAGCAATCATTGGGAAAAAGAATATGGGAGGAATTACTTTCCCCAACTTTAAACGTTACTACAAAGCAGTAGTTATCAAAACAGCATGGTATTGGAATAAAGACAGGCCCTCAGATCAGTGGAATAGGCTTGAATATTCAGAGAATGTTCCCCAGACTTACAATCACCTAATTTTTGATAAAGGAGCAAGAAATACTAAATGGAGCAAAGAAAGCCTCTTCAACAAGTGGTGTTGGCACAACTGGCTAGCCACTTGCAAAAATTGAACTTAGACCCCCAGCTAACATCATGTACAAAGGTTAAATCCAAATGGATGAAAGACCTCGATATCAGACCCAAAACCATAAGATATATAGAACAGCATGTAGGTAAAACACTCCAGGACATTGAGACTACAGGCATCTTCAAGGAGGAAACTGCACTCTCCAAGCAAGTGAAAGTAGAGATTAACAGATGGGAATATATTAAACTGAGAAGCTTCTGCACCTCAAAAGAAATAGCACTCAGGATACAAGAGCCCCCCACTGAGTGGGAGAAACTATTTACCCAAGACCCATCAGACAAGGGGCTAATCTCCAAAATATACAAGGCACTGACAGAAATTTTCAAGAAAAAAACATCTAATCTCATCAAGAAATGGGGAGAAATGGACAGACACTTCGACAAAGAAGAAATACATATGGCCAAAAGGCACATGAAAAAATGCTCCACATCACTAATCATCAGGGAGATGCAAATCAAAACAACTATGAGGTACCACCTCACACCCCAGAGATTGGCACATATCACAAAGAATGAGAACAAGCAATGTTGGCGGGGATGTGGAGAGAAAGGAACTCTTATCCGCTGCTGGTGGGAATGCCATCTAGTTCAACCTTTATGGAAAACAATATGGAGATTCTTCCAAAAATTGGAAATCGAGCTCTCATACAACCCAGCTATACCACTTCTAGGAATATACCCTAGGAACACAAAATACAATACAAAAATCCCTTCCTTACATCTATATTCATTGCAGCACTATTTACCATAGCAAGACTCTGGAAACAGCCAAGATACCCATCAACAGATGAATGGCTAAAGAAACTGTGGTACATATACACAATGGAATATTATGCAGCTGTCAGGAGAGATGAAGTCATGAAATTTTCCTATACATGGATGTACATAGAATCTATTATGCTGAGTGAAATAAGTCAGAGAGAGAGAAAAATGCAGAATAGTCTCACTCATCTATGGGTTTTAAGAAAGATGAAAGACATTCTTGCAATAATAATTTTCAGGCACCAAAGAGAAACGAGCTGAAAGTTGGAGCTGGAAGTTACAGCTCACCTCAAGAAGCTCACCGCAACAGGGATGAGTTTAGTTAGAGAAATAACTACATTTTGAACTATCCTAATAATGAGAATATATGAGGGAAATAGAAAGCCTGTCTAGAGTATAGGTGGGGTTTGGGTGGGGAGGAGGGAGATTGGTGATGGGAATGTTGCACTGGGGATGGGTGGTGTTCTTTACATGACTGAAACCCAAACACAATCATGTATGTAATAAAGTTGGTTAAATAAAAAAATAATAAAAAAGCGTGCTTCCTCTGAGGGGAAAGGAGAGAAGCAATGACTGAGAGAAAAGAGACTCACAAGCCAACACCAGACATGAATTCATGGCCTAAGGTGGGAGGATGCTGAATAAACCAGATGGATTTAAAGAACTTAAATTTTACGCCTGCACAAACTATATCCACAGTTCAAACTCTAGTGCTGCCCTGTACACCATGAAGATACTGACAGTCTCACTATTAGGAATTCTCAGTGAAAGGAAGTAAGATTAAACTAATCATATAGGAGTAGTGAATTAGGAGCTTTGGCATTTAGGAAAGATAAAAATGGCCAGGAATATGGTTGAAGTCACAGAGCACATACACCTGCAAGGTTCTCAAGTACAATCTCTGAGGCCACATGTCCCCCTCCAAAACTGAAGATACGATTTCTATAAAAAGAGGTAAGGAAAAGGAAAGAAGCATACTGGTCTTTGACTTAGGAGTGGACAAAAAAAGAACACTACTCAGCTATAAAAATGATAAATATATGGGGCCAGAGCGGTGCTGCAAGTGATAAGGCACCTTGCCTTGCCCACGCTAGCCTAGGTTTGATCCCATCTGGTCTCCCAAGCCGAGATCGATTTCTGAACGCATAGATAGAAGTAACCCCTGAGCATCACTGGACGTGGTCCAAAAACAAAATAAAAACAAACAATAAAAGATAAATGAGTCTAAAAGACAAATATAACTTAACTTACACATGGTATATAAAGAAATAAAAATATTAACAGACAAAACAAAAAATTGGGTTATAAGAACAAAACAGAATTAGAAACGGAAGGAAAATCAATCAGCTCCAACTGTCATTTCCTAGTAGACCCTTCTCTATTATAACTGCACTCACCTCTCTCTGTGGTGAGCTTCCTATTCTGGGATGGACCTACTGACCCTTAACTATTGTCTCTGGATATTGTTACTATATTATCTCATTTTTTTTATATCCCAGAAATGAGTGAGTAAAAGGGGAGGAAAATAGTGCAGACCACAGTGGAGAGAGAGAGAGAGAGAGAGAGAGAGAGAGAGAGAGAGAGAGAGAGAGAGAGAGAGAGAAGAGGAGAGGAGAGGAGAGGAGAGGAGAGGAGAGGAGAGGAGAGGAGAGGAGAGGAGAGGAGAGAGAGAGAGAGAGAGAGAGAGAGAGAGAGAGAGAGAGAGAGAGAGAGAAGCAAATTGCCTGCCTTAGAGATGGGAGGAGGGGAAGAGATGGGAGGGAAATATTGATGGCAGGAAGGGTGCAATAGTGAAGGACGATGTACATTGTATGACTGAAAGCTAACAATGAACAATTTTGTAACCACAGTGCTTAAATAAAGCAATAAATATAATAAATTAGAATGTTGTTAAATTAAAAATATATAGAGAAGAAAAGAGGTCATTAGTAACCTGGGTAAGGGGAAATCATTTCTCTGATGATCAATGGAAACTAGACTTTTGGTGTGCATAGGTGTTGATATTGTTGTTGTTCGTATACCTAAAAGTAATGTTATAAACCAATGTTGCATGAGTTTATTTTTAATGAGGAAAGAGAATTTTACTTTAATGCCACCATCTAGTATAAGAACAGCATTGAATACCCTAGTTTGATTTGGACATCTTAGAACACATATTCTTTTTCTGGAATAAGCCTTGCCTCCCTACTCATTAGCCTAAGAATGCTGGCAGTTTTAAAGATAAAGAAGCAGACAGATGGTGTTATGGAAAAAAGTCATAGACCTAAATATGAAAAAGCTGGCAAGGAAAGAATATCAGCAACCAAAATCAGAATCTTGTTTTCATAAAATTGAAGATTTATTTTGCCTACCACACATGAAGGTTTACCTAGGAATTATGGAACTATGTTATAAAAAGTAAACATTTAAATTTGAAGAATTGTTATAAAAACAGCTAGATTGTCAAAAAATAAGACTAGCTTGATCAAAATTCAGTAAGTTTGTAAATAACAAACTGTAAAACTCAAGGATATTAATAACTTCATAGAGTTTCCAGAGGTAAGACATTAAAACAATTTTTAAAAAGTACCAATACAAAACATAATTTTAACACAAGACATTAAAAATGAAAAATCGCCTTATATTAAAATGTCTGATTTTTTATGTGGATATGATTGCAAATTGTGGTATTTTCATAGTGTGAATATTTTAATATATTACACATTTTTATTCTCGTTTTATTAATTTTATTTGGTTTTTCAGGCCACACCCATTTGATGCTCAGGGGTTACTCCTGGCTAAGCACTCAGAAATTGCCCCTGGCTTGGGGGGACCATATGGGATGCTGGGGGATTGAACTGCGTCCTTCCTTGGCTAGCGCTTGCAAGGTAGACACCTTACCTCTAGCACCATCTCGCTGGCCCCATTTTATTAATTCTTATTTGCGTCTTATGTTCACGATAGCAGTCCTGCTCTTACAATAGCCAAGATCTGAAAACAAACCAAGTTTTTCCAAGAAATTGACTGAATAAAGGTACTATGGTACATATACACAATGGACTACTACTCTGTTGTCAGAAAATATAAAAATGCAATTTGTTGCTACTGATGGATAGATTGGGTAGTATATTGCTGATTAAAGTTAAAAGAGGGATACACACAGAATGAGCTCTCATAATTGGAATATAAAAAAATCATAAGAGGGGTAAAATTTTCCAAAGGCAACAGAAACTGAGAAAAGTTCTTCAGTAGAAAGCTTACCCCAAGGGAAAATGGAAGTAGGGAATCAGATAGAAGAAGTGGACACAGGGACAATGGAAGAAGTAATTAGACACACTGGAGTATGTGATGCTGGAATGATTTATCCAAGAAATCCTACTGTTAACAGTACTATAAGTCATTGTGCCTAGAATAAAAATTTTTAAAGAGAAAATCTTTTCAGTTATTTATAAAGCAGTACAGCACTAACTACAACCTATTTTTCATATTTTCCTCCATTAATGTATTCTTTGCACTTCACACATTGTAAATTCCCAATATTTTATGAATGAACAAAAAATCTCTAGAAATGTAAAAGATGTTAAGGTAATGAAATATTTTAAATAAGAAGTAAAACTAAAGGGATAGTAAGAGGAGCAAGTTACTTGCATTACAGTTGACTCTGGTTCAATCCCTAATATCACATATCAGTGGTAAGGGACAATCTCCCTCCTCCCCCAAAGGAAAGAAAATGTATAGGAAAGCAATTTATTCTATGCTTCTTGTTTTAACTTCATAAGCCTATGAAAAAAATCAGATTACTTATCTACAAATAAAGTCCAAGAAGCCCTCACAGACATGTGTCTCTATGCCTTAAAATAGCTATGTAGTGAAAAATCTTATAGATATGTGTCCTAACTTTGCCTCTCACAGGTACCTTTTTGCAACGCAATTATTGTGATGCTGAGCTTCTGGACTTATAATTCTTACCATTCTTATAAATAATGAATAGTTAACAGCCTTAGGGATTGGTACTGGAATACTGTATGTCTGGAACTGAACTATGAATATCTTTGTGAATCACAGTGCTTTAATAAAAATAATAATAATAAATTAGGAAAAAATCACAAATGATAGCAGCCAATAGTAAAATGTGTAAAGAAAAACATTAACAGAGAAAAAACACTTTATGTTGGCTACTCTCAACTTTGACACCTCTAAAATTTTAAAGAAAGCTGTGAATAAACTTTCCACTTAGAAGGCAGGCTGATTCAATTCTGCTTGTAGATAAATAATGCAAATGTTTGTGAAGGGAAGCATGAAATCTCATTAAAGTCAGGCATAAAATAACTTGTAAGATGTTTTTAATAAATACACAATTGGGCTTTATACTTTCTGTGTCAATGTTATCTAAAGTACAATTAAAAAATCCATTTTATTTTATTTATACAAAGGGACCGTTTATGTGGCAAAGTAGAGCTGTCTACATTTTCCTTTAACTTTAGACCAGTAGCCACTGACTCATTGCAGCTGGCCTAATTTAAGTGTTTTCAATCCTAGAGAAGAGCATGTGGATGAACCTCATCATCTGTTCTCTATTATCTCTCCAAGGCAATGAAACCAAGGAACTTTGTCTGATACCCAGGACATATCCTTACTCAATCATCTGGTCAGAAATAAAGACCCGTTGACTCTAACTTAACCAAACCACCTCTTTTATTTCCCAAACCTCAGCATCTCTTATTCATAGTCACCAGCATCAATCTAGTCTACTCCTTAACCATGTGTGCCTTGATAGACACCACAGAGTGGAAAATATTCCTGCAGCACTCACACTCAACCTCTTGTCTTGTCACATGATCAGGTCCTTGATCACCTCAGAAGCTTCATTCCTCACCACTATCGCTTCTGACATCTAGTCACAATAACCTATGCACTTGCCTTACATTCAGTCCAAATTTCCCTTCTTTCCACATCATGAATCCTGTATCCCAACATGAGCCTTAACTTGAAAGCTACACATTGGTTTCATTCATATGTCTTTGCCTACAACTCAGTTAAATGATCATACCAAATTCAAGGGCTGAACGGGATAATTATTGCATTCTTTTTTTATTATTATTTTAATTATGACAACAAAGATGCAAAGAAAGAGGACAGGGTAAAGTTACAGTGGAAGCCCAATCACCCATAAACAGGATTCTCAGTAGTCCCATTGATGATATCCCAGCCTTGAACTTTCAGCCAAAGAACATTAAGAAAAACAAAACTGAACCCATGTACAATACAATTACTTTGTCCCTCAAATCCCCAGTTGTAGTACATATTATTTCTTAGCAGCACACCATATAATCTAAAGATATTAGACTTATGTAACTCTTTAAACATTGAGGGCAAAGTACATTTATCTAGTTCCATGCACATGCTTACTAGTTTAAGTTAACTTCAAAAGTTTTAGTGGGTTGTTTTTCTTAAGGATTGGAGTCAAGGAAACATAGTAAAAAACGATATTAAAGTGGCATTTGTTTGCATAGGCCCACCAAAACATAAGGGACATGGAAAGACAAATTATGGTCTAAATACATAGGGGTAGGAGACCCTACCCCTGAAGTTTCCTGGCATAGGACTGACTCTAGGCTCCAGGCAAACTAGTTTGTCCAATTCAAGTCATCGTCTGTAGTGGCAATACACCTCCATGCCTCACATAGTCTCTGTTGTTGGTATCATGCTTCTGTATTAAAGATCCTGGAGTCTGCATATCCCATATTGCAGTCAGGATGGTGCAGAGCATCCTCTCATTTCACCTCACACTTAAGGGGCAATAGAGAGAACCATGTCCTGTAGAGCAGGTCTGAATGGGATAATTATTGAGGTGAACCATACCTGGAGGAGCTACCAGCTGCCCCACATATACCAGAAAACTGTCGTATAAATAGCAACAACAACATTCAAATGTTCAAAAATCCAAAGAAAAGCTATTTTTCTTGAAATAAGGCCAATTAGAGACTTAATGTAAGCCATTTAGGGAATAAATACACAAATTTGCTACAATTTATAATAACAATATTATAAATATTAACAATAAATAATAATAAATACAAAAAGCCATTTAGCAAATAAACACAACCCAATAAAAGAGTAAGTCACCATATCTAAGAAGAGTTAAATTTAAATAATATAAAATACTCAATATTAGAATCTTTGGTATAAATTAGCATATTAATAGGACACATTATTATTTGTTCAGATATTAAGGCATTTGATACAATACCAAATTCATTGTTATAAGACGCAAAACATTTGACATAATATTTATTTTATATTACAATATTCAATAGTTCTTTGCAGTGCTAATCCTTAAAGGTAAATAAATTTTAAAATGTATGTATGTAACTATAAAACTTAGAATAGCTACTGAAATCTTATATTTGATAAATACAAATTTTATATTGAAATTTAATAACAGCATAAATTAGCTAGCTTGGTAAAAAAAATTATATGGATAGTATATCAAATTATATGTATAGTATGTCAAAAACAAAAATGGCAGGAAAATAATCTTGAACAGCTAAGAATGAAAAATCTATAAAAAAAAAAATCCTGATAGAACACTCGAAGACCTATATATCAAAAAGGTCTTCGAGAATGGAGCACCAATGGCAAGAACTTTGGCATCAAACATAAACAAATGGGACTACATCAAACTAAAAAGCTTCTGCATGGCGAAAGAAACCTTACTTAATGCAAGAAGACAGTTAACAGAATGGGAAAAAAATTTTTCACTCGACATATCAGATAAAGGGCTGATATCTAGAATATACAAAGCACTCAGAAAGCTGAGCCTCCCAAAACCAAATAAAGCCATAAAAAATTGGGGAGAGGAAATGAATAGTCACTTCTCTGAGGAAGACAGAAGGATGGCCAACAAACACATGAAAACATGCTCACCTTCACTCATCATCAGAGAGATCCAAATCAAGACAACAATGAGATACCACCTTACACCAGTAAGGATGGCTCACATCAAAAATAATGGGGACAATCTCTGTTGGCGGGGATGCGGTATGAAAGGAACTCTCATCCACTGCTGGTGGGAATGCCCCCTAGTCCAACACCTATGGAGAACAGTCTGGAGAGTGCTCAAAGAACTCAGAATTGAGTTGCCATTTGACCCAGCAATTGCTCTCCTAGGTATATACCCCCAACTTGGAAGGACATTCATTCCAAAATATGTGTGCACCCCACTATTTATAGCAGCACTCAGTATAATAGCCAGATCTTGGAACCAACCTCGATGTCCAACAGATGAATGGATCATTAAGATGTGGTATCTATACACAATGGAATTTTACATGGAAGTCAGAAATGATACAATCACAGACTTTGCAGCAACATGGATGGATCTAGATCATGTTATGTTAAACGAAGTAAGTCAGAAGACCAAAGATAAACACAGAATGATAACACTATTCTGAAGCACCCAGATCATACATCTTATACACAACTAACACTCAACAATCAGATAATAGGGTTTAATAGGGTAGAAACTCTAAACACTGTAATAGCCAACATATACTCGAGTGCAGCGCCCAAAATACATGAAAAAAGGGACAACGCAAACTCTTGGCCGCACTATACCACAAAGAAAACAGCAGCACCAGAAATAACAGCATAGGGAGAACAGGTATGTAATCAGCCTTCTACGACAAAGGCCCACAATAATCCCTTGGAGATCGTAATCAGGATCACAGGTAAAGAATACCACTGGAAATCACTGACTCCAATGGAATCATCCCATAACATCATGTTTTAATGCCTTATCTTACTATATTTAAAATAACCTCTCAGCTTTTCTGTCCACAGACATCCTTGGATACAAAGGGTGGATAAACCAAGATGGCAGCTCGGGATACCACACAAGATACCATTCCTAGCTGGCACTACGAGATGGTCCCGAGAAAACTCTTTAACATACACTTTTTTTCAAGGTTATACCTTCTTTTAGGAATCGAAGCACGTGGCCAGTCAGACCACCGAAGCAGTACCCGTGACATACGGACTTAAACTACAGACTATACTCATCGAACACACTCAAGCAAACTAACACTCCCTTGCTATTCTCTCCTCTCTTCTCACTACTTTCTCTTTTTTATCATTTCTTCTCCACTCTTCTCTCTACTTTTTTTTCTTTCCTCTTTTCCCTTCCTTTCCAATGTATTTTCTCGTTTCTCCCTTCCTACCCCTACCATATACCTTCCCCTTTCCCCCCTTTGGAAATCCAAATACCCCCTCATCCCTCATTCCCATCCATACTTCCCACTGTATTAACACTCTTCACCCTCAGTCCTTAATCTATTAGGCATCAAGATTGACCTCCTACCCCAATGAACCAGTACCCAGTACCCAAACGAAGAGACACCCAGTCAAACCCACACTTCGTCTCCTGCAAGAAAAGGCAACTAACTCCCCTGCGGACCCATGCTGTGCGGCCCTCCCTACCATCTCCCCCTAAGGAGGACTGTTACTTGAAACCGGACTTAGCTCCAAAAGTAGCCCCAATACAAGAACTCTTCCCAAGACCTCCCTGCCGCAAATCTTTCACCAACCTGAAGAAGGTCAGGGGGTGTGATGGAAAGGTGCCTGGAAAACCACACACTACAAGAAAAACCCAAAAGACAACGGGAAAACCTATACTCCCAACATAAACATAAGACCTGTATTACACCTCCTCTTTACCTGCCTTTCCCCAAATGTAAGGTAGTCTTTTGCACCTGTTTGGTCCTTTAAATACTCCGTTAATTTATTTTTTAACTTTCTTGTCCACATATACATATGTGAGCACATACATTTTTAATCCTGTTTTTTTTCTAATCTTTTTTGGGTATGTGACCTGTTTTTGTTTTCCTCTCTGTCCACCCCCAAAGGCACCAACAATATAATGTAGCACCATTTCTCTCTGCAAAGGCACACTAAAAAAAAGGGGAAAGCTTTCACATAAAAAAAAAGAGCTTTTATCTACTAGAGATAGAAACTCAGAGTTGTTTACAATACAGGGATAACTCCTACCTTGAAAATATGTCATGTGGAATCAACTTAGACCCCAGGAGATTAGATCCCATCCATCCAACCTTGAACCCTGGATCCCAGTCACAGAAATGGCACAGTCCTTCACAACAGCTGCAGGTAACAAACCCCATCCGGAACAACCTTATTACTGCTGGAACACCAACGAGTGCCAGTTCTAATACGATATCCTGACACCGAGGAAAAGGGGAACAACTTGATTTAAGAGCAGGTTATCCTGCCCTACCAGCCACCGATAAGACAAAATCAGAAGATTTGTCACCCGCTGGTAGGTCCAGAAGCCAAAAACGCGATTTACAGAGGACTGGCTGCTAGAACCATGACCAGACTGTATATATCTTGGGACCAATAAAAAAGCCCTAGCCTAGGGTTTGAGCTACGACCTGCACAACAACTATGATCCCCAGTTCCAAAGGTCTGGCAGAGACAACTGTAATGGAATGGGGCTTCTGGAAACGCAAGGAAAGGCGTTATCCTAGGTGCCATCCCAGGGTTAGTGCCAAGACCAAGACCACCAACCACAGAAGATGGACTGGAGTGACATTGAGGGAACAGAACTTCTACAACCACAAAGACTGACTTCATCATAAGTCCCACCCCTGTAACTGTGCAGATACTGAGATCTCTAGATACAGAGGTCTCACTATAACACCCAGGACGGAGCAGAAGCCTCCCAAACTCCACAAATGCACCACCGGGAGAATAAGGGATCATGAACAGAGTCTATAGTTGATCCCATGACAATATACTCCAAGGGCGGAGAAACCCCATATCTCTTAGGCCATGTGAATCCCTTTTTGAATGACCCCAATATTTACTGTGCCTGGGCAGGAGGGAAAAAAAAACACATTGTTTATTTTTCATATATTACTTTTTATCTTCATATACTATTATTATTTTTATTTACCTATCTATTTTTGGTCGATTTCTTTGTTTTAGTGTGGTTATTGAAGTTACTGCCCCCCACTTATCTTTTTTTCTCCTTTTTTTTTTCTTCTTTTCAGATTTCTGGGTGGCACCAGGCAGTGTTCAGGGATTATGCCTGGCTCCGGGCTCAGAGATTGCTCCTGCGGGCACGAGGGACCATGTGGGGTGCAGAGATTCGAGCCGATGACCTCCTGCATGAAAGGCAGACGCCTTGCCTCCATGTGATCTCTCAGGCCCCTTCTTTTCCCTCTTCATGGGCTCTGCCATGATGCCTTTCTCAAGACCATGGCATTTTTTGTTTGTTTGTTTTGTTCTGTTTTTGGGGTGCTTAGCGTTATTGTTGGAACTCTTAATAGATATTTGACACTTCATTTCGTAGGGGTGGACTGTTTCACCTTCTTTTTCTCCTTCATCTCTCAAACCGATGGCAAGAGCCTCTAGAAGAATTTTGCTTATTCCCGGCGTATTAAACTTTTAGCCCAGTCTATTATTTTTCTCCTCTTCAAACAAAACCACATAACTTGAACTAGCTAGTCCTGCCCCCCAATTAGAGGGGGAAATAAAGGAGGCATCAGGACCAAACAGGTGTAAGACTACGAAGCAATAGGATAGGTACAGAGGGGACCACATATTCTAGCAGCCCTGGGGGTGAGGGAAGAGGATATGGAAGGTAGGACAAAAACGGAGGAGTAGGGAAGACAAACCGGTGATAGGAATCCCCCCTGATTTTATGTAAATATGTACCTAAAATATTATTGTCAACAATATGTAATCCACTATGATCAAAATAAAAATTATGTTAAAAAAACCTGAGATTTTGAGATAAAATTTATTGATATAAAATCTGCGAGATTACATATAAATCTGTTCGATTCTGTAAAGTACAAAAAAAGATGCAAATAAATAAAGAAGCTTTAACTTATCCTGGAGGTTCATTTAAATGAAAATTTCATAAAATTCCAAAAGACCAGGATTTTTTTGTTATTGTTGTTTTCTGAGCCATGCTCTGTGATACTCAGGGCTTACTCTGGATCTGTGTTCAAAAATCATTTCTGTA
Source organism: Suncus etruscus (assembly GCF_024139225.1). NCBI lineage: Eukaryota > Metazoa > Chordata > Mammalia > Eulipotyphla > Soricidae > Suncus > Suncus etruscus. Next base: position 23,087,571 of record NC_064855.1, read on the forward strand.
AGGGCACAGGGAGCCCTATCAGTGGCCAGGTATTGAACCTGAGTTGGTTAACATGCAAAGCAAGTGCCCTGCTTGCTGTTCTAACTCTTCAGTCCCATACCAGGAAATGTTTAATTCTCAGATAAGTTTCTTTTTTTTGGAGGGGGTCACACCCGGCGGTGCTCAGGGGTGACTCCTGGCTGTCTGCTCAGAAATAGCTCCTGGCAGGCACGGGGGACCATATGGGACACCGGGATTCGAACCAACCACCTTTGGTCCTAGATCGGCTGTTTGCAAGGCAAATGCCACTGTGCTATCTCTCCGGGCCCTCAGATAAGTTTCTGTACAGTTCATCTTAACAAATAAAAAACCCAGTCTAGTCCATTCTTGACAAATAAAGCAGAAAACTCAGGGAGAAAAATTGATTGAGGTCATCCCCTAAAAGTAAAGCATATTATCAGTTACACTAGTTAGAAGAGTATGACCATAGTGCACAAATAAGCAGAAAGTATAGCAGATAAAAAGCTCCAGGTGTAGGGAAAAAGAAACTGATTTAACACAGCCAATTTCTTGTGGCATGGCCATTTGAATGCAAGAGTTAACTTATGAAGAATTTCACCTAAAATCCTGATCTATATTAGAAGATTTAATTTATACAAAAGATCAATTAGGAGTCCCTCAAAGGAACACTGTTCTGTGAAAGTCAACCAACGGGCAAACCTCTTTGGAATCAGATGGTTGGTGCATGTTCTACAGAGTTTCCCTCAGAAACACTCCAGTCTGTAGCAGTGAGTGGTATAAGCTCTTTGTTTACACTGATTACTAACTCGAGATTCAGTCACTAACAATCATGAATTATTTATCATGATTGTTTTAAGAGTACAACAGCTATAAAAATGAATGCGCAGTCTTATTAAATGGAATTTTTAAATTTAAAAATTAAACTTGCCTTTGTGATAGCAACTGAAAATTTTAACTCAAAACATTTTGTTTAAACTGTGAATGATGATGAACACCATAATTATTTGTGCATCCTCTTATATTTTCATTATTTTACAATTTTCACTGTTAGTCTTTTTTATTGATAATATTGGTTTACAGTGTGAATGTTTATATACTTTAGGGGTACAGCATGGTACTTCTCCACACTCATAATCTAAGTACCAACACTCCTTCACCACTGAAACTCTTACTTCTACTTCCCAACCCCTTAGAGAATTTATTGATTCATCAGAACGTAAGAATTTGTTTCCACTGGGTATTGCATATTACTTTACTTGGTTTCTTTATATACCACATATTAGTAGATCCAGTATTTGTCATTACATTATGACGTATTTTGCATAATGTACCCTTAATTCTATCCATGTTGTAAGAGGCAAATTGGTGCTTTATAGCTAATATTCCATATATGTATATGTATATATATGTACCATAATTTTTTTACTCATGTATTCATGGATAACTGTTGTTTTCACACTTGGTTATTGCAAATTTCACTGTAAGGAATAGATATGCATATGTATTTTTAAATTATATTTTTGTTCTTAGGATAGATCCAAAGGACTAGAATTGTAGGGTCATGTAATTTTATTTTTGTTTCTCAGAAGTGTTCAAAGTATTTTCCATAGAGACTGAACCAGTTTACATTTCCTATAGTAAATCAGGGTCTTTTTCATCATTTTGCCTGTATTTGTTGTTTCATTTACTTTTGCTTTTAAATATAGGTCACTCTCATCGGTGAGTTAATAGATCGTTCTCATTCTGATTTTCATATCCTAGTAATCAATGGCAATGAGCATTTTTCCTATGTCATTTTGTTAATTTTTTTAATTTCTTATAGTTGAGATATTAGTTTTTTGTCAGATACATGATGTGTAAATATCTCCTATTCAGCAGAATGTCCTTTTTTTTTATTAGTGAAGGTTTCTTTCATTTTCCAGAAGATTTTTGTCTGGCTTAATCACAATTGTTTAATTTTTGTGTTTGTTTGTTTGTTCGTTTGTTTTGGTTTTGGGGTCACACCTGGCAGCGTTCAGGGGTTACTCCTGGCTCTGGCTCTACACTCAGAAATAGCTCCTGGCAGGCTTGGGGGACCATATGGGATGCCGGGAATCAAACCACTGACCTTCTGCATGCAAGGCAAATGCTTTACCTCCATGCTATCTCTCCAGCCCCACATTGTTTGTTTTTGCTTCTGATTTTTTAGCCAATAAAATGGAATCACTGAAGACACTGATAAAACTATGATCATAGATAAAATATTCTGGTCTCTTTCTTATATTTTAAAGCAACTACACGTTATTGAATTATATATGTTTTGATGGAATATGATTTTTTGCTTTGCTCTTCAGGGTTATGCTCAGCAATGTTCAGGGATATTCCAAGTTCTATGTTTGAGAGATACCATGTGATGTCAGAATTGAACCCAGGCCTCCCACATACAAAGCAGACACTCAGTCCCTTATCCCCAAATGGGATATGAGATTGTTTTTACCTAAAATGTTTTCATTTTGAGATTCACAATCACATATTACAGAGAGGTAATAAATTTTCTGCTTAGAATAAACTACCTTCAGAAGAGAATGGAAAATAACTCTGCCATTAGGAAGAAAGAAGTACATACGGAGGAAAAGGGTAGTTTATTTGTAACATGAACAAGTGAAATTAAACGTTCTTAGTTTAATTCCTTGTTTCAAATATAATTCCAAGTGAATAAAGCCTTTAAATCTAAGAATAAAATTTTAAAAACACAGAGTGAGTTTTCTTTAAGTCTTGGATTATGTATTATGCATATTTACTTTACAGTTGTAAGCCTCTCAGTGACCAACCCTCATGAGAACCATTGTAGACTTCAAATAAACCCCAGATCTTAAAGGAGTAAAGACCACATTCTTTAAGAGGTCAGAAAAGGTATAAGTGAGAACTATTTGCCAAAAAGTATTTGGGAAAATGTGAAGTTGTTATATACTAGCTATTGCTTAATAAATTTGAGGAAAAGACATATGAGAGCCTCAGTGAATGGTTTTCTGACACAGGAGTGCACCCTTGATTAAAATGCTATAGATGAGTGCCTGCCTGGATATTCAGCCATGAGGACCTGGGCTCAGCATCCACACAGCAAAACTGCAGTCAACTGAACTATCCCTGCCTGGGGTGGGGTGCTGCTCTTGGGATCTCCATCTGCCATAAAATATTCTGTCCAGACACACATGCACAAGGTTCTCCTAGGAGAACCAGCAGATGCTACATGATGATTGGTGTGAATCTTCCTATGGCCTAGAAAACAGAGGCTACTGTTTCCAAGTAGCCTCCATCAGAGCAGCTCAGCAGGAAGGTATCAATATTGGGGCAGCTAGTGTGCACAGAGAAACCTAGGCAGCTGAAGAAGGTACCATGTTAGAGAGCTGCTACAGCCAACAAGCCAAGAGAATCTCTGCATGTTTCCAAGTTGAAAAATCAGAGGTTCCACCTTTTCTTTTTTAATTTGGGGGTTTAACCTTGGGATCCTTAGGAACCATTTGTGACTCAGTGCAATGGGATTGCTTCAAGCAGTACTGTGGCATGGACCATGTGATAGAAGAGATCAAACCCAGTCTTTGATGTCTGTGTCCCCCAATCTTACCTTCTAGCCCTTACTCCCCCAAAAAATTATCTGAAAATTAAAAACTACAAAGTGGTTGTGGATAATTTTGGATTCACAGCAAAGATTTTATGTTTGACTTAAAATTTAAACTTTAGGAGGGTACTACTAGAAATTTTCTGATACCATCAACTTGTCTTGCTCAATTATTTTTTCCAACTTATCACCCCATCAAGTCATCAAACTGTGTGAATTTAATAAACACTCCCTTGAATCCAACACACTGTGAGTCCTGATAAGGACATGAAGATTTTTTGTTGTTTTGTTGGGCCACACCTGGTGACGCTCAGGGGTTACTTCCTGGCTATGCACTCAGAAATCACTCCTGGCTTGTGGGACCATATGAGACGCTGGGGGAATTAAACCGAGGTCCATCCTAGGCTAGCGCTGGCAAGGCAGATGCCTTACCATTCCACACCACCACTCCAGCCCCTTACATGCATATTTTAAAGGCTCACACTGGACTGGGGAGATAGCTAAAGTGGTTAATAATATGCTTAGCACATACAAGGTCCTCAGGTTGATTCCTAGTGCCTCATGACCTCTAAGTAGCTCTGGCACTGAACCATCAGGCTCACACAGCTAGGCCAAGCATTTCAGTGTGGCCTCTAAAAAAACTATAAAAGGCAGGGCTGGAGAGAGGAGAGGGTTAAGTCTTGCATGTGACTAATCCTAGTTTGATCTCCAGTACCACACAGTCCCCCTAAGTACTGCCACAGTGGTTCTAGATAATTCCCAGCATTTTAAGGCCTGAAAAGTGCAACACATTAAGCCTACCCAGGTGGCCAAGAATTGCCAGAAGAGCCCCTCAAACCTGAGTGTTGCTTAGGAGTCCCCTACATACACAATCACAAAAAGGTCTACACATCTTATTCTTATTTGAGTTTAAATTTTTTCATCACAAATTTAAGTCACATTGAATGTTTGGGAGACAATTCAACACATAAGTATGATAATTATCCTAATTTCAGAGAATGGAAGCACAGAGAAGGGAGAAATTCAAAGGAGAGTAGGCAGTGATCTGACCAGGGAGGATGAGTAGGCAGAGAGAGAAGGAAGAACTTTGTGGGTGGTAGAAACAGGATGAGAGGGGGCTCAAAAGTGCAGGATTGCTGACATGAAACTAAGGTCAGAGTATCTGGTAAGAATTCATGAATCTGGATGTCAGGCTGGGAAAAATCTATGAAACTACGCCTGCCCAGTGGGGCCCGACTGCGAGAAATTGTGAGTGCTGCCTGTGTGTGTCTGTCTCCTGTCCTGTCGCCTGAACCTCCTGGGAGTGGGCTGAAAAGAGGCTCCAGAAAACTCGCTCTCCCAGAGGCTCATTCAAGGGCGAGAGCTCCAAGGAACTGCTTCATAACATGAAGACCGGCTATAAGCAGTACTTTGCAGAAGTCAGGTTCCCTGTTTGTGACGTCAGGCTGGCAAAATCTACAAAACTACGCCTGCCCAGTGGGGCCCGGCCATGAGAAATTGTGAGTGCTGCCTGTGTGTGTCTGTCTCCTGTCCTGTCGCCTGAACCTCTTGGGAGTGGGCTGAAAATAGGCTCCAGCAGAGCTGTTTCTAAGGGAAAAACGCCATTGAATCAAGAAGAAAAAAATCACACTAAGAACTGTGCTGGATTACTGAAGCCCAGCATTTCTCCACCAGACTGTCTTCTCTGCTGTATGCTCGGGCCTAAGATTTGATCCTGTATGAGGCTTCATCCATGAAGGACACCCCTTCCTTGTAGGCAAATCAACCCACCCATAAAGGGCAGAGCCAGAGGAGCATGTCTGCATATATCATTTAGCCAATGAATACCACCACAATGCATAGAAAAACCCACAATACAAGTGTGACAATGGGGAAACAACACAGGCCAGCATCAGACATAGAGAATGAAGATGACAGTTCTGATGACCAGAAAACGACCGACCAACTAATCAATCTCTCAGATAAGGAGTTTAGACAAGCAATATGGAAGATGCTCAAAGAACTCAAAGAAACCATGGATCAAGCTGAACAGAACACTATAAGAACCAAGAAAATATGAAGACAGAAATCACAAAACTCCAAACTGAATAACAGGTCAAATAACAGGCCTGAAAAACTCAGTAAATGAATTGAATGACAAAATGGATAAGCTCTACACCAGGGTAACAGAAGCTGAGAATAGAATCGGTGCTGTGGAAGATGAGATAGACAACAACTCCATACAGCGGGAGAGATTGGGGAAAAAATTAAAGCAAATGAACAGACAATGGAAAAATTAGTCAAAGAATGGAAACAGATGAAAATAGAAGTTTATGATAAGCTCAACAGAAACAACTTAAGAATCATTGGAGTCCCAGAAACCCAGGAAGAAAATTTCCAGGAAGAATCAATGGTCAAGAACATCATTAAAGAGAAACTTCCAGAACTAAAGAATATATGCAATCAAATCCTGCATGCCCAAAGAGTACCAACCAAAAGAGACCCCAGAAAAAATACCCCAAGACACATCCTAGTCACAATGATGAATCCCACAGATAGAGACAGAATTCTGAAAACAGCAAAGTCAAAAAGGGAAATTACATTCAAGGGAGCATCCTTGAGATTTACAGTAGACCTGTCACCAGACACACTCAAGGCCAGAAAGCAGTGGCAGGACATAGTGACAAAACTCAATGAAATGAATGCTTCACCTAGAATACTGTACCCAGCAAAACTCACTTTCCAGTTTGATGGAAGAATACATGGTTTCACAGACAAAAAACAGCTAAGAAACTTTACAGACTCAAAACCAGTCTTAAGAGAAAAACTGAAAGACTTAAGACAAGACTGACCAAAAGACACACCAAATTTCGATATAAAGATGGCATTAGAGGAGGTCGCAGACTAGAGTGGGAGGAAAGCGGCCATTCGAGCTCCTGGAACAGGCCAGAGTGGGTGCAGGAGGTCGCCAACTATGGTGGGTGAAAAGTGGCCATTCTAGGGAACCTTGAGCTCCCGAAACAGGCCAGAGTGGGTGCAGGAGGTTGCCAACTAGGGCGGGTGAAAAGCAGCCATTCTAGGGAACCTTGAGCTCCTGGAACAGGCCAGAGTGGGTGCAAGAGGTCGCCAAGTAGGGCGGGTGGAAAGTGGCCATTCTAGGGAACCTTGAGCTCCCAGGACAGGCCAGAGAGTGAACCTGCACTGTCTGGCTTGAAGGGAGTGGTGATTGGTCAGGCTGGACTGAGGACAAGGGAAGGTCCAAAACTCAGTGACATCACCCAACATACTCATGTAGAGCCACATCCCGAGAAGAGACCCAGCCCCACATCACAGGTGGCAAAAGTGGGCTGAAACCTGAAGGCACTGCACTCCAAGCCAATCCAATGTGCAAAGAAAGATGGGTAAACCAAGAAAAACATTAACAACAGGGGAGATGGAGGGAAATCAAAACAAGTTCCCAAGTCCACCAAAATGTGCAGACCCAAGAGAGGAAGACCTAAAAGCAGCCATGAGAATAGAATTCCAAGCCATGCTAGAAGAAATGAAAGACACACTTGCCAGAGATTACAATAAATCAATAGATGAACAAATGAACCAATTTAAACAAGAACTCCTACAATATATGAAAGACTCCATACAAACAGAATTAAAAGAAATTCATAAAACCATAGAAAGCCAGAAGAGCAGAATCGCACAGCTCGAGAATCACATAGAATAACTCAAAGATAAACTGCAATCGAAAAACAATAAAGAAGCCAACAAAGAAATAGAAGGGAAAGCACTGGAAGTAAAAGTCCAGTATTTAATGAACAAAGACAAAAAAATTTAAAAAAAAATCTAAGAATTGTAGGTATACCAGAAGGGGAGGAAACAGGGAAAGGGGAAGACAATTATTCAGGGAGATAATAGGGGAAAATGTTCCCACCCTCTGGAAAGAAACATCTGAGAAAATTCAGGAGGTTAAAAGAGTCCCCAATAAAATAGACCCTAACAAACTCCAAGACACATAGTAATTCAAATGGTAAGAAACAAAGAAAAAGGCAACCTACTTAAAGCAATAAGGGAGAGAAAAACCCTCACATACAAAGGAAGGAACATTAGAATCAAACCAGATCTCCCATATGAAATAGTTCAAGCAAGAAGACAGTGGAATGACATATTTAAACAACTGAATGAAAGAAATTTTCAATCTAGAGTCCACTATCCAGCAAAACTCTTATTCATATGGGAGGGAAGACTAAAATCATTCTCAAACAAAAATGAACTTGCACTATTTGCGCAAACAAAACCGACCCTAAATGACATACTCAGAGACGAATTCTACAATCCAAACCCCTGATTGTAACAACCACCCTAAACAACACAACTGCACAACAGCCCTCTCTGTCAATAATCTCCTTAAATGTTAATGGACTAAACTCTCCCATTAAAAGACACATAATAGAGAACTGGATTAGAAAACATAAATCAGATTTTTGCTGCCTACAAGAAACACACCTATAAGTACAAGATAGGCTAAGGCTTAGAATAAAAGGATGGAAATCAATTATCCAGGCCAATGGAAATAAAAAAAAGGCAGGGATGGCCATTCTTATATCAGACCAAATTGCATTCAACTTCAAAAAAGTGATCAGAGACAAAGAGGGTCACTACTTACTGATCAGGGGAACACTAGACCAAGAAGTGCTAACACTGTTTAACATTTACACACCTAATGCAGAGCCAGCAAAATATGTATGGCAACTGCTTGCAGAACTGGAGAGAAACAGGAAGGGAAATGTAATAGTAGTAGGAGACCTTAATACTCCACTATCACCACTGGACAGATCCACCAGACAAAAAACTAACAAAGAAATAAGAGCCTTAAATGAAAAATTAGAAGAACTAGAGCTAATAGACTTGTATAGGGTCCTCCATCCCCAGAAAGCAGAATACACATTCTTCTCAAGTCCACATGGAACCTTCTCCAGAATACACCATGCCTTAGGATACAAATCTAACCTACATAAAATCACAAAGGTAAGGATCATTAGAAGCACCCTGTCAGATCACTATGCAACAGAAGTCAAAATTGACTATAAAAAGAAACAATGGAGAAAAACCAACACCTGGAGATTAAACAACATGCTGCTCAAAAACAACTGGATCAAAGAGATACTCAAGGAAGAAATAAAAAGATACCTTGAGGCAAACGACAATGAAGAAATAACTTGTCAAAATTTGTGGGACACAGCAAAAGCAGTAATCAGGGGGAAACTCATAGCAATACAATCCTATGTCAGGAAAGAGGAAAACAACAAAATTAGCAGCTTAAAGGACCATCTTAAGGAGCTATAACAACAGCAACAAAGAAACCCAAACACAACCAAAAGACACGAAATAATAAAAACCAGAGCAGAAATAAACAACATAGAAACTAAGAAAACAATACAGAAAATCAATGAGACCAGGAGTTGGTTTTTTGAAAGAATAAACAAGATAGACAAACCACTGGCAAGACTCACCAACAAAAAAGAGAGAAAACACCCAAATAAGCAGGATCACAAATGAAAAGGGAGAAATTACAACAGAACCCCAAGAAATCCAACACATCATAAGGACATATTATGAACAACTATACTCAGTTAGGCTAGAGAACCCAGAAGAAAGTGATAGATTCTTAGAAAATTACCAGTTTTCAAGACTAGAAAAGGAGGATTTAGAAAGCCTAAATAGACCAATCACGTCGGAGGAAATTGAAACAGTAATTAAGAAACTCCCCAAGAACAAAAGTCCAGGCCCAGATGGTTTTACAGGTGAATTCTATCAAACATTCCAAGAAGAATTACTTCCACTGATCCACAGGCTCTTCCAAACCATTGAAAAGACAGGAATTCTCCCCAATTCCTTTTATGAGGCCAATATCACTCTGATTCCCAAAGAGGGCAAAGATATTACCAAGAAAGAAAACTTCAGACCAATCTCACTAATGAACATAGACGCAAAAAATACTCAACAAAATCTTAGCGAACCAAATCCAGCACTACATCAAAAAGATTATACATCATGACCAAGTGGGTTTCATCCCAGGGATGCAAGGCTGGTTCAATATATGCAAATCAATCAACATCATACACCACATCAATAACAAAAAAGACAAAACCACACGATCATATCAATCTATGCAGGGAACGCATTTGACAAAATCCAACACCCATTCATGTTGAAAACACTGAGCAAAATAGGTCTAGAAGGAACCTTTCTCAAGATAGTTACAGCTATCTATGAAAATCCCATAGCTAACATTATCCTTAATGGTGAAAAACTGAAAGCATTCCCACTAAGGTCAGAAACTAGGCAAGGATGTCCACTCTCTCCACTCTTATTCAACATAGTCTTAGATGTCCTAGCAATAGCAATCAGACAAGAGAAGGGAATCAAAGAAATTCAAATAGGGAAAAAGGAATTAAAACTATCTCTTTTTGCAGATGACATGATGATATACATGGAAAACCCTAAGGAGTCCACAGTAAAATTCCTAGAAACAATAAACCAATACAGCAAAGTGGCTGGTTACAAAGTCAATACACAAAAAACAATAGCATTTCTCTATACAAATAACAAAGTAGAAGAGAGAGAGATTAAGAATACAACTCCATTTGAAATAGTATCAAAAACCATCAAGTACCTAAGAATCAACCTTACAAGGGAAGTGAAGGACTTATACCTTATATATATGAAACCTTCAAAACACTTCAGAAAGAAATTGAAGAGGATCTTGGAAAATGGAAGAACATCCTATGCTCATGGGTAGGTAGAATCAACATAGTCAAAATGATCATCCTACCCAAACTCCTATATAGATTTAACACAATCCCCATCCAAATTCAGACATCATTCTTTAAAGACTTAGAACAATCAATCATAAAATTTATCTGGAATCACAAAAGACCCAGGATAGCCAAACACATACTAAAAAACAGGAAGCTTGGTGGCATCTCCTTATCTAACCTGAAGCTATACTATAAAGCCATAGTGATCAAAACAGCATGGTACTGGTACAAAGACAGAGCCTCAGACCAATGCGTTAGAACAGAATTTTCAGACATAAGCCCCCAGATATACAGTCAACTAATATTTGACAAAAGAGCCAAGAACTTGAAATGGGACAAAGAAAGTCTTTTCAACAAATGGTGTTGGTACAACTGGAAAACCACATGCAAGAAATTCAAAATTAACCCATACCTCACTCCTTATACAAAAAATCAACTCAAAATGAATCAAAGACCTCGAAATTAGACCCGAATCTATAAAGTTTATAGATAATACAATAGGCAGAACACTTGAAGACCTACACATCAAAAAGGACTTCAAGGATGGAGCACCAATGGCAAGAACTTTAGCATCAAATATAAACAAATGGGACTACATCAAACTAAAAAGCTTCTGCAAGGAAAAAGAAACCCTACTTAACACAAGAAGACAGTTAACTGACTGGTAAAAATCTTTTCACCCATCATATCAGATAAAGGGCTGATATCCAGAATATAAAAAACACTCAGAAAGTTGAGCCCTCCAAAACCAAATAAAGCCATAAAAAATGGGAAGATGAAGTAAATAGACACTTCTGTGAGGAACACTGAAAGATGGCCAACAAACACATGAAAACATGCTCACCTTCACTCATTATTAGGGAAATCCAAATCAAGACAACAATGAGGTACCACCTTACACCAGTGAGGATGGCTCACATCAAAAATAATAGGAACAATCTATGTTGGCGGGGATGCAGCATGAAAGGCACTCTCATCCACTGCTTGTGTAAATCCCCCTAGTCCAACACCTATGGAGAACAGTTTGGAGAGTGCTCAAAGAACTCAGAATTGAGCTACCATTTGACCCAGCAATTACTCTCCTAGGTATCTACCCCCAAGTTGGAAGAACATTTATTCCAAAGTATGTGTGCACCCCACTATTTATTGCAGCACTCAGTATAATAGCCAAGTCTTGGAACCAACCTCGATGTCCAACAACAGATGAATGGATCATTAAGATGTGGTATCTATACACAATGGAATACTACATGGCAGTCAGAAATGATACAATCACAGACTTTGCAGCAATGTGGATGGACATAGAACATATTATGTTAAATAAAATAAACCAGAAGATGAAAGATAAATACAGAATGATAGCACTATTCTGAAGTACCTATAACATACACCTTATATACAACTAATACTCAACAATCAAATAACAGGGTTTAACAGGGTAGAAACCCCAAACACTTTCACAGTCAACATATACCGGAGAGCAGTGCCCAAAACACATGAAAGAGGAACAACACAAACTCTTTTCTACACATTATACCACAAAAAAACCAGCAATAACAGAAACAGGAGCATAAAAAGACCAGGTAAGTAATTGCCTTCTACTACAAAGGCCCATAATAAGCCTTTAGGGATCTTATACAGGATTACAGGTAAAGGATACCATGGGAAACCACTGACTCCAGTGGAAGCATTCCATAAAAATATGTTTTAATGCCTTAATCTTTCTATACTTAAAATAACCTCTCAGCTTTTCTGTCCACAGGCATTCTTGGATACAAAGGGTGGACAAACTAAGATGGCACTTCGGGGCCCAGTCACAAGAGATTCCATACCCAGCTTGCACTAAGAGAATGTCCCAATAAAACTCTTTAACATACCTTTTATCCCTAGGTAATACCTTCATTTAGGACTTGAAGCACGTGACCACCCAGACCACCGAAGCAGCAACTGTGACCTATAGACTTATACTACTGGCCCAACTCATGGAACACACTCAAACAAACTAGCAATCCCTCGCTCTTTTCTCTACTCTTCTCACTACTGTTTTTTTCTTTTTCTTTTTTTTCTTTTTTCTCCTTTTTTTAATTTATTTTCTCTTTTCTTTCCTGCCCCTTCCATATACTTTCCCCTTTCACCCCTTTAAAAATTCGATTATCCCTTCACCCCGCAATCCCATCCAGATTCCCCACATTAAAACTCCTCACCCTCAGTTCCTATTCCATTAGGCATCAAGAATGACCTCCTGGGGCCCGGGGTTGGCGCTAGAGGTAAGGTGCCTGCCTTGCCTGCGCTAGCCTTGGACGAACCGCGGTTTGATCCCCTGGCGTCCCATATGGTCCCCCAAGCCAGGAGCAACTTCTGAGCGCATAGCCAGGAGTAACCCCTGAGTGTTACCGGGTGTGGCCCAAAAACCAAAAAAAAAAAAAGAATGACCTCCTACCCCCAGTGAACCAGTATCCAGCACCTAAGCAAAGGAACAACCAGTCAAACCCACACCTCGCCCCCTACAGAAAAAGGCAACCAACTCCCTGCTGTCTCATGTCCTCCTTACCAACCCTTCCTAACATGGACTGTTACTTGAATCCAGACTTAGCTCTACAAGTATCCCCCAATGCATGAACTCTTCCCGAGTCCTCCCTGCTGCAAATCTTTTGCCAATCTCAAGAAGGTCAGGTTGGGAGATGAAAAGGTGCTCGGGAACCCACACACCACAAGAAAATCTCAAAAGACAATGGGAAAACCTATACTACCATTATAATTACACTATTACACTACCTCTTTACCTGCTTTTCCCCAAATGCAAGATACTTTCTTGCATCACCTTGTTCCTTTAATTAATATTTTTACTTCATTTCATAAAAATCTTTCTTCTTGTCATATATACACATGAGCACATATTTTTTTATTTCTATTTTTATCTTTTTTGGGTGTGTGACCTGTTTTTGTTTTCTTCTCTCTCCACCCTCAAATGCACTGGCAATATAATGTAGCACCATTTCTCGCTGCAAAGGCACACTAAAAAAGGGGGAAATCTTATGTATAAAAACGAGCTCTTATTTATTAGGGATAAGAACTCATACTTGTTTACAATACAGGGGTATCTCCCACCTTGAAAATATGTCACATGGACCCAACTTAGACACCAGGTGATTAGACACCAACCATCCATCCTTGAACCCTGGACCACAAACATAGAAAAGACACACTTCTTCACAACAGCCAAAGGAAACAAATTCCAACCTGGACATCCTTAATAGTGCTTGGACACCAAGTGCCAGACCTAATATGATACCCTGACAATGAGAAAAATGGGAACAACTTGACCTAAGAGCAAGTTATCCTACCTCACCAGCTAACGATAAAACAAAATCAGAAGACTTGTCATCCTTTGTTTCTGTCCAAATGCCAAGATCGCGATTTACAGATGACTGGCTGACAGAACCATGGCCAGACTGTATGTATCCTGGGACCAATAAAAAAGCCCTAGTCTAGGGTGTGAGCTACGACCTGCATAAGAACTATGATCCCTAGTTCCAGAGGTCTGTCTGAGACTATTGCAATAGAAGGGGACCTCTGGAAACATAACGGAAGATGCTATCCCAGGCCCCTTCCTAAGGTCAGCACAAAGACCAGGATCACCAACCACAGAAGACGGATTAAAATGACACTGAGGAAACAGAACTTCTAGATCCACAAAGAAAGACATAATCATAAGTTAAACTCCTTGACACGTGCAGATACCAAGACCTCTAGATACAGAGGTTTGATATTATCACCCAGGACGGAGCAGAAGTCTTCCATACACCACAAAAGCACCAAGGGGAGAGTAAATGAACCTGAAAGAAGTCTATAGTGAATCCCATGACAATATACTTCAAGGGTGGAAAAACCCTGAATCTCTTAGGCAAAGGAAATTCCTTTTCGAATGACCCCAATATTTACTGTGCATCTGCAGGAGGGAAAAAAAAGCACAAAACAATTTTTATTATTATTTACTTATCTATTTTTTGTTGATTCTATTGTTGTGGTTTGGCTATTGAAGTGTGTGTCTCCATTTATATTTATTTATTTTCTTTTTTTCTTATGTGCTCTGCCACATTTTTATCTCAATACCATGGCTTTTATATGGTGCTTACCCTTTTGTTTTGTTTGGTTTGGTTTGGTTTGGTTTTTTAAATGCTCACTGGATATTTTATTTGACAGTTCTTTATGTACTGATGTGGTGTTTCACCTTCTTTTTCCCCTACATCTCTCAAACCAAGGATGAAAGCCTCTAGAAGGATTCCGACCATTTCTGGAGTATCTGACTCTTTTTTTCTTTTTTTTTCTCCCGGTTATTACTTTCTCTTCTTCAAACAAAACCACATAACTTAACATAACTTAAACTATCTAGTCCCGTCTCTCAATTGGGGTGGGGAATAAGGGAGGTACCAAGACCAAATAGGTGTTAGACCACTAAGTAATAAGCTAGGCACAGAGGGGACCACTTATTCTAGCAGCCCCGGGGGTAAGGGAAGAGGATATGGGAAGAAGGACGGGAATGAGGTTGGAGGGAGGACAATTCGGTGATGGGAATTCCCCTGATTTTATGTTAATATGTACCTAAAATATTATTGTTAATGATATGTAAGCCACTATGATTCAAATAAAAATTATATTTAATAAAAAAAGATGGCATTAAATCCCAGAACAATTCTTTCTCTCAATGTCAATGGACTAAATGCACCAGTTAAGAGACACAGAGTGGCTAAATAGATCAAAAAACTCAATCCAACTTTCTGCTGCCTACAAAAAATGCACCTGAATAGTCAGAACAAACATAGACTCAAAAATAAAAGGCTGGAGAAAAATTATCCAAGCAGACAACACCCATAAAAAAGCTGAGTGGGGCCCATAGAGATAGCACAGTGGTATTTGCCTTGCAAACAGCCGATCCAGGACCTAAGGTGGTTGGTTCAAATCCCGGTGTCCCATATGGTCCCCCGTGCCTGCCAGGAGCTATTTCTGAGCAGACAGCCAGGAGTAACCCCTGAGCACCGCCAGGTGTGGCCCCCCCAAAAAAAAAAGCGGGAGTGGCCATACTAATATCAAATAATGCAAACTTTATACTCAGGAAGGTTGTAAGGGACAAAAATGGATATTTTATATTAATCAAGGGGTATGTAGAGCAGGAAGAAACCACTCTCCTAAATATATATGCACCAAATGAGGGACAGCAAAATATTTAATACAATTGTTGACAAATTTGAAAAATAATATCAATAACAACACAATAATTGTGAGGGACCTCAACACGGCTTTGTCAACACTGGATAGGTCAACCAGACTGAAACCCAACAAGAATATACTAGACCTGAGAAGAGAAATGGAAGAAAGAAGCCTAGTGGATATATATAGGACACTCCATCCCCAGAAACCTGGATACACATTCTTCCCCAATGTACATGGAACATTCTCCAGGATAGACTACATGCTGGCACATAAAACATACCTCCATAATATCAACAGGATAGAAATCTTAATGACTACGTTCTCTGACCACAAGGCTCTGAAATTATATGTGAATTCTAAAGGGACACAGAAGAAAAACATTAACATCTGGAAGTTAAACAGCCTCATACTTAATAACCAGTGAGTCCGAGATGAAATCAAAGAGAAAATCAAAACTTTCCCGGAAACAAATGATAATAAAAACACAAACTATCAGAACTTATGAGACACAGCAAAAGCAGTACTGAGAGGAAAATTTATAGCTTTTCAAGCACACATCAGGAAATAAGGAAGGGCATACCTGAGTAGCTTAATTACGCAGCTCATAGAACTAGAAAGTGCTCAACAAAAGGATCCAAATATAGGGAGACAGAAGGAAATAACAAAGCTGAGAGCAAAAATCAACAAAGTGGAAACCCAAAAAACAATCCGAAAGATCAACGAAAGCAGAAGTTGGTTCTTTGAAAAAATAAACAAGATTGATAGACCACTGGCAAAACTAACAAAGAAAGAGAGAGAGAAACTTGATAACTCGTATTAGGAATGAAAAGGAGAAATCACTACTGATATGGCAGAGATTCAAAGGATAATCAGAAACTACTTTGAGAAACTCTATGCCACTAACAATGAGAACCTGGAAGAAATGGATAAATGTTTGGACTCTTATAATCTTCCACAGTTGAATGAAGAGGATGTAGCACATTTAAACACACCCATCACTATTGATAAAATTAATAAGGTAATCAAATGTCTGCCCAAAAACAAAAGCCCAGGCCCAGATGGATTCACTAATGACTTTTTTCAAACTTTCCAAGAGGAACTACTACCAATCCTGGCAAGTCTCTTTCATGAAAACGAAAAAAAGGGGAATACTTCCAAATAGCTTTTATGAAGCCAACATCACCTTGATACCTAAACCAGGCAGAGATGCTACTGAAAAAGAAAATTACAGACCAATATAACTGATGAATGCAAATGCAAAGATCCTCAACAAAATCCTGGCAAATAGGATTCAATGCCTCATTAAGAAGTTCATCCACTACGATCAAGTAGGTTTCATCCCAGGAATGCAAGGATGGTTTAACATCCGTAAATCTATCAACATCATACACAACATCAACAACAAGAAAAATAAATATCACATGATCATATCAATAGATGCAGAGAAAGCATTTGATAAGGTCCAACACCCATTCTTGATCAAAACTCTCAGCAAGATGGGAATGAAAGGAACCTTTCTCAATATAGTTAAGGCCATCTACCACAAGCCAGTGGCAAATATTATTCTAAATGGAAAAAAACTAAAAGCCTTCCCTCTAAATTCTGGTACAAGACAAGGCTGTCCTCTCTCACCACTCTTATTCAACATAGCACTGGAAATACTCGCTATAGCGATTAGGCAAGAAAAAGATATCAAGGGAATCCAGATAGGAAAGGAAGAAATCAAGTTCTCACTGCTTGCAAATGACATGATACTCTACTTAGAAAACCCTAAA
Organism: Suncus etruscus; assembly: GCF_024139225.1. Lineage (NCBI taxonomy): Eukaryota > Metazoa > Chordata > Mammalia > Eulipotyphla > Soricidae > Suncus > Suncus etruscus. Next base: position 23,104,946 of record NC_064855.1, read on the forward strand.
GACTCTACCAAAAAGCTTCTAGAAACAATAGACTCATATAGCAAGGTGGCTGGCTACAAAATTAACACACAAAAATCAATGGCCTTTCTATATACCAATAGTACTAAGGAAAAAAATGGACATTAAAAAATAACCCCATTCACAATAGTGCCACACAAACTCAAATATCTTGGAATCAACCTGACATACAATCACCTAATTTTTGATAAAGGAGCAAGAAATCCTAAATGGAGCAAAGAAAGCCACTTCAACAAGTGGTGTTGGCACAACTGGCTAGCCACTTGCAAAAAGTTGAACTTAGACCCACAGTTAACATCATGTATGAAGGTAAAATCCAAATGGATTAAAGACCTCAATATTAGACCCAAAACCATAAAATATATAGAACAACACATATGCAAAACATTCCAGGACATTGAGACTACAGGCTTATTCAAGGAGGAAACTGCACTCTCCAAGCAAGTGAAAGCAGAGATTAACAGATGGGAATATATTAAACTGAGAAGCTTCTGCACCTCAAAGTAAATAGCACCCAAGAGCCACCCACTGAGTGGGAGAAACTATTCACCCAATACCCATCAGACAAGGGGCTAATCTCCAAAATATACAAGGCACTGACAGAAATTTAAAAGAAAAAAAAAACATCTAATCCCGTCAAGAAATGGGGAGAAAAAATGGACAGACTCTTTGACAAAGAAGAAATACAAATGGCCAAAAGACAAATGAAAAAATGTTCCACATCACTAATCATCAGGGAGATGCAAATCAAAACAACTATGAGGTACCACCTCACACCACAGAGATTGGCACACATCACAAAGAATGAGAACAAACAGTGTTGGCGGGGATGTGGAGAGAAAGGAACCCTTATCCACTGCTGGTGGGAATGCCGCCTAGTTCAACCTTTATGGAAAGCGATATGGAGATTCCTCCAAAAACTGGAAATTGAGCTCCTATATCATCCAGCTATACCACTCCTAAGAATATACCCTAGGGTGGGGCCGCGGAATCACTTTGCCCTGCCCTGCCTTTGTTTACTCTGAGGACTTCGGGGAAAACTCCTATCTCTGTCTGCCTGAAACTGTGCTTCTGAACTTCCGAAGGTTTCCTCAGGGGCCTAGGGAGCGCACCCCCAAAAACACTGCATTTTGAAGCTGGTGAGTGCCTGCATTGTGGGGCCGCGGAATCACTTTGCCCTGCCCTGCCTTTGTTCACTCTGAGGACTTCGGGGAAAACTCCTATCTCTGTCTGCCTGAAACTGTGCTTCTGAACTTCCAAAGGTTTCCTCAGGGGCCTAGGGAGCGCACCCCCAAAAACACTGCATTTTGAAGCTGGTGAGTGCGTGCATTCTGGGGCCACGGAATCGCTTTGCCCTGCCCTGCCTTTGTTCACTCTGAGGACTCCGGGGAAAACTCCTATCTCTGTCTGCCTGAAACTGTGCTTCTGAACTTCCGAAGGTTTCCTCAGGGGCCTAGGGAGTGCACCCCTAAAAAACTCCATTTTGAAGCTGGTGAGCAGCTGCATTCTGGGCCTGCGGGATCGCTCTACCTTTCCCTGCCTTTGTTCACTCTGAGGACTTGCAACTAGAGGCAACAGAAGCGCTCAGCCGCTTCGCTTCCCTTTGTAGCCGCGAACTCTTCCTAATCAATGAACCCCACCACAACACGCAGGAAAAACCACACTACAAGCGTGACAATGGGGAAAACTCGCAGGCAAACACCATCCATAGAGAATGAAGACGAAAGCTCGGTTGATCTAATAAATTACAACCACCTGATTAACCTTTCAGATAAGGAGTTTAGAGTAGAAATATGGAATATGTTTGTAGACCTCAAAAAGAGCATAGATCGATCTGAAGAGAACACAAAAACAGAAATCAGAAAACTCCAAACTGAAATAACAGATCTGAAAAATACGGTTGCTCAACTGAAAACCACAATGGATAGCCTCGCCAACAGGGTATCAGCAGCTGAGGAGAGAATCGGAGTACTGGAAGATGAGATGCAGAAAAGCTCAACACAACAGAAGAAATTGGAAAAGAACATTAAGACAAACGAACAGGCAATGGAAAATGTACTCAAGGCATGCGAAGAGATGAAAATAGAAGTCTTTGATAAACTCAACAGAAACAACATAAGAATCATTGGAGTCCCAGAAACCCAGGAAGGAGATCTCCAAGAAGAATCAACTGTCAAAGACATCATCAAAGAGATACTCCCAGAGTTAAAGCCTACATGCAATCAAATACTGCATGCCCGAAGAATACCAGCTAAAAGAGACCCAAAGAAAAACACCCCAAGACACATCCTCGTTACAATGACAAATCCCATAGATAGGGATAGAATACTGAAAGCAGCAAGATCAAAAAGGGAAATTACATTCAAAGGAGCATCCCTAAGACTTACAGCAGACATGTCACAAGAAACTCTCAAGGCCAGAAGACAGTGGTTGGATATTGTGACAAGATTGAATGAAATGAATGCCTCCCCAAGAATACTGCACCCAGCCCGACTCACATTCAGGTTTGGAGGAAGAATACACAGCTTCACGGATAAACAACAGCTCAGAAACTTCACAGAAGATAAACCAGCCTTAAAAGAAAAACTGACAGGTCTACTCTAAGACAAGAGAGACCAACAAACACAGCAAACTTATCTACAAAGATGACATTAAATCCTATGACAATCATCTCCCTCAATGTCAATGGACTAAATTCACCAATTAAAAGACACAGAGTGGCAAAATGGGTCAAAAAGATGAATCCAACCTTCTGCTGCCTACAAGAAACACATCTGAATAGTCAGAACAAACATAGACTCAAAATCAAAGGTTGGAAGAAAATTATCCAAGCAAACAACACCCTGAAAAAAGCTGGGGTGGCCATATTAATATCAGATGACACCAACTTTATACTCAGAAAAGTGGTAAGGGACAAAGATGGACACTATGTACTAATCAAGGGATATGTGCAACAGGAAGAAATCAGACTATTAAACATATATGCACCCAATGAGAGACCAGCAAATTATCTAATACAATTACTGACAAATCTGAAAGAAGAAATCAATAATAACACAATCATTGTGGGAGACTTCAACACAGCCCTATCAACACTTGATAGGTCAACCAGACTGAAACCCAACAAAAACATACTAGCCCTGAAAAGTGTTATGGAAGAAAGAGGACTAGTAGATATATACAGGACACTCCATCCCAAAAAACCTGGATACACATTCTTTTCCAATGTACATGGGTCATTCTCCAGAATAGACTACATGCTGACACATAAAACATACCTCCATAAAATCAAGAGGATAGAAATCTTGCAGGCTACCTTTGCTGACCACAAGGCTCTGAAATTAGATGTGAACTACAAAGCCACACAGAAGAAAAACTTTAACAATTGGAAATTAAACACCCTGCTACTGAACAACCAGTGGGTCCGAGATGAAATCAAAAAGGAAATCAAAACTTTCCTGGAAACAAATGATAATGAAGACACAAACTGCCAGAATCTATGGGACACAGCAAAAGCAGTCCTGAGAGGAAAATTTATAGCTCTACAAGCACACATCAGGAAGGAAGAAGGAGCATACCTGAATAACTTAATGGCGCAGCTTAAACAATTAGAAAATGACCAACAGAATGAACCAAAAATAGGGAGACAGAAGGAAATAATAAAGCTGAAAGCGGAACTCAATGAAGTGGAAAACCAAAAAGCAATCCGAAAGATCAACGAAAGCAGAAGCTGGTTCTTTGAAAAAATAAACAAGATTGATAGACCATTGGCAAAACTCACAAAGAAAGAGAGAGAGAGAAATCTGATAACCCGTATTAGAAATGAAAAGGGGGAGATCACAACAGAAATTGCAGAGATCCAAAGGATAATCAGAGGCTACTTTGAGAAACTTTATGCTACAAAACATGAGAACCTAGAAGAAATGGAAAAATTCTTGGACACTTATAACCTTCCACATTTAAGTAAGGAGGATGTAGCATATCTAAACACCCCCATCACTACTGAGGAAATTGAAACTGTAATCAAACATCTACCAAAAAAGAAAAGCCCAGGCCCAGATGGTTTTCCTAATGAATTTTTTCAAATCTTTCAAGAGGAGCTACTACCAATCCTAGCCAGACTCTTCCATGAAATTGAAAAAAAGGGAACTCTCCCAAACAGCTTTTATGAAGCCAACATTACCTTGATACCAAAACCAGACAGAGATGCTGCCAAAAAAGAAAATTACAGACCAATATCCCTGATGAATGCTGATGCAAAGATCTTCAACAAAATCCTGGCAAATAGGATCCAATGCATCATCAAGAAGATCATACACTACGACCAAGTAGGCTTCATCCCAGGAATGCAAGGATGGTTTAACATCCGTAAATCTATTAACATCATACACAACATCAACAACAAGAAAAATAAAAATCACATGATCATATCAATAGATGCAGAGAAAGCATTTGATAAGGTCCAACACCCATTCTTGATCAAAACTCTCAGCAAGATGGGAATGGAAGGAACCTTTCTCAATCTAGTTGAAGCCATCTACCACAAGCCAATGGCAAATATTATCCTCAATGGAGAAAAACTAAAAGCCTTTCCTCTAAATTCGGGTACAAGACAAGGCTGTCCTCTCTCACCACTCCTCTTCAATATAGTACTGGAAGTTCTTGCTATAGCGATCAGGCAAGAAAAAGATATCAAGGGAATTCAGATAGGAAAGGAAGAAGTCAAACTCTCATTGTTTGCAGATGATATGATACTCTACTTAGAAAACCCTAAAGACTCTACCAAAAAGCTTCTAGAAATAATAGATTCATATAGCAAGGTGGCAGGCTACAAAATCAACCTACAGAAATCAATGGCCTTTTTATACACCAATAATAATAGGGAGGAGATGGAAGTCAGGAAAGCAATCCCATTCACAATAGTGCCACACAAACTCAAATATCTTGGAGTCAACTTGACCAAAGACGTGAAGGACCTATACAAAGAAAACTATAAAGCCCTGCTCCAAGAAATAAGAGAGGACACACGGAAATGGAAACACTTACCCTGCTCATGGCTTGGCAGGATTAACATCATTAAAATGGCAATACTCCCCAAAGCATTATACAGATTTAATGCGATCCCCTTAAAAATACCCATGACATTCTTCAAAGAAGTGGATCAAACACTTATGAACTTCATCTGGAACAATAAACATCCGCGAATAGCTAAAGCACTCCTAGGGAAAAGGAAAATGGGAGGCATTACTTTCCCCAACTTTAAACTGTACTACAAAGCAATAGTTATTAAAACAGCATGGTATTGGAATAAAGACAGACCCTCAGATCAGTGGAATAGGCTTGAGTTCTCAGAGAACATTCCCCAGGCATACAATTACCTAATTTTTGACAAAGGAGCAAGAAATCCTAAGTGGAGCAGAGAAAATCTCTTCAACAAGTGGTGCTGGCAGAACTGGTTAGCGACTTGCAAAAAAGCGAACATAGACCCCCAGTTAACATCATGTACGAAGGTAAAATCCAAATGGATTAAAGACCTTGATATCAGACCAGATACCATAAGGTATATAGAACAACATGTCGGTAAAACACTCCATGACATTGAGACTAAAGGTATCTTCAAGGAGGAAACTGCACTTTCCAAACAAGTGGAAGCAGAGATTAACAGATGGGAATACATTAAACTGAAAAGCTTCTGCACCTCAAAAGAAATAGTGCCCAGGATACAAGAGTCACCCACTGAGTGGGAGAAACTATTCACCCAACATCCTTCAGATAAGGGGCTAATATCCAAAATATACAGGGCACTGACAGAACTTTACAAAAAAAAAACATCTAATCCCATCAAAAAATGGGGAGAAGAAATGAACAGACACTTTGATAAAAAAGAAATACAAATGGCCAAAAGACACATGAAAAAATGCTCCTCATCACTAATCATCAGAGAGATGCAAATCAAAACAACGATGAGATACCACCTCACACCACAGAGATTGGCGCACATCACAAAGAATGAGAACAATCAGTGCTGGCGGGGATGTGGAGAGAAAGGAACTCTTATCCACTGCTGGTGGGAATGCCGTCTAGTACAGCCTCTATGGAAAGCGATATGGAGGTTTCTTCAAAAACTGGAAATTGAGCTCCCATTCGACCCAGCTATTCCACTCCTAGGGATATACCCTAGGAGCACAAGAATACAATACAAAAACCCCTTCCTCACACCTATATTTATTGCAGCACTATTCACAATAGCCAGGCTCTGGAAACAACCAAGATGCCCTTCAACAGACGAATGGCTAAAGAAATTGTGGTACATATACACAATGGAATATTATGCAGCTGTCAGGAGAGATGAAGTCATGAAATTTTCCTATACATGGATGTACATGGAATCTATCATGCTCAGTGAAATAAGTCAGAGGGAGAGAGAGAGACGCAGAATAGTCTCACTCATCTATGGGTCTTAAGAAAAATAAAAGTCATTTTTGTAACAATCCTCAGAGACAATTAGAGGAGAGCTGGAACACCAGCTCACTCCATGAAGCTCACCACAAGAGTGGTGAGCACAGTTATAGAAATAACTATACTGAGAACTACCATAATCAAGTGAATGAATGAGGGAACTGGAAAGCCTGTCTGGAGTACAGGTGGGGGTGGGGTGGGATGGAGGGAGATTTGGGACTTTGGTGGCGGGAATGTTGCACTGGTGAAGAGGGGTGATCTTTATAGGACTGAAACCTTATCACAATCATTTATGTAATCAAGATATCCAAATAAAGAGAAAAAAAAAAAAGAGAATCCATGCCTTTTAAAACTGTAAAAAAAAAAAAAAAGAAAAAAAAAAAAAAAAGAATAGTTTTCTGGGGCCGGCGAGGTGGCGCTAGAGGTAAGGTGTCTGCCTTGCAAGCGCTAGCCAAGGAAAGGACCACGGTTCGATCCCCCGGTGTCCCATATGGTCCCCCCAAGCCAGGGGCAATTTCTGAGCGCGTAGCCAGGAGTAAACCCTGAACATCTAATGGGTGTGGGCCAAAAAACCAAAAAAAAAAAAAAAGAATAGTTTTCTGATATGTACAACTTTTTATAATTTTTATAAAATATCAGCTCAAAAGGAAATAAGTTATAATGATACTGACACACTCAGAAAGTACAGACACATATAAGAAAGTCTTATAGTCTTGTATTTCCATGAATGTGATTTGGAATTATTTTGTACATATACTCTAGGATGTTATTAAGTTCTATTAGAATTATAGAATATACATTGCAATATTAAATTTTGGAATTTAATATAACACCTTAGGGCGCTATTTTTGGGAACAATACAATATGAGATAACAGTGGCAAACTTACCTCTTCCCAGATTCAGCAAGGAAAATACTCCTTGCCCTTTTGTGAGAATTTTCTTTTTTAATAAAGCATTGATTTATCTTCAAAAAAAAAAAAAAAGAATATACCCTAGGAACACAAAAATACAATACAAAAATTCCTTCCTTACACCTATATTTATCGCAGCACTATTTACCATAGCAAGACTCTGGAAACAACCAAGATGCCCTTCAACAGATGAATGGCTAAAGAAACTGTGGTACATATACACAATTGAATATTATGCAGCTGTCAGGAGAGATGAAGTCATGAAATTTTCCTATATATGGATGTACATGGAATCTATTATGCTGAGTGAAATAAATCAGAGAAAGAGAAAGATGCAGAATGGTCTCACTCATCTATGGGTTTTAAGAAAAATGAAAGACATTCTTTCAATAATAATTTTCAGACACAAAAGAGAAAAGAGCTGGAAGTTACAGATCACCTCATGAAGCTCACCACAAAGAATGATGAGTTTAGTTAGAGAAATAACTACATTCTGAACTGTCCTAATAATGAGAATTTATGAGGGAAATGGAAAGCCTGTCTAGAGTACAGGCTGGGGTTGGGTAGGGAGGAGGGAGATTTGGGACATTGGTGATGGGAATGTTGCACTGGTGATGTGTGGTGTTCTTCACATGACTGAAACCCAAATACAATCATATATGTAATCAAGGTGTTTAAATAAAATAAAATATATTTAGAAAAAAGAATTCATGAATCTGTCCACAGAGAAGATATTTAGCACTAATGATTTTCTGTCGGTTCTCTTTGTCAGTTTATAGCACAAGGCTAACTCTAAATTATTCTATATTCTTTGATACAGCTGCCTGAGAATAAAAAGTTTGCAACTTAAAATACCATTTTAAATTGATGAGGGGCTGCTAGCATTTTCCTAAGTCATTCATCACCTCATATTCAGAAAGATTTCCCCAGAAGGTCATAGAGTCCTAGGTAACCAGATAATTTTGACTGAATGAAACTCTCCAAAGCTTCCATATTCTGTGCATCATAAGCTTGAGAACATTCCCACTGGTCTGGCTCTGTCCCAAAGACTGTTTGCCCTAATATCAGGAACATCTACCAACTTTATCTAACACAGATTAATTATTAGGCAGAAACCATGTTCAATACATATGAAAAATGATACAGAAATAGAAAATAAGTCATGATCAGGGTCTTATTGGAATCCACAGTGCTAAATCTGTATGGGTGGTTTTGTTCAACAATTATGTCTGAACTTTTATACAAAATATGGTAATGGATCTTGAGAGGAGAAAAGACATGGTTTGTTGCAATTTAGTATGTTACATGAAATCACATGAGCTGTGGATGCTGATCAACATGAAGGGGTAAGGGTTAGCAAACCTCACAGAAGTTCAAGAAAGGTATGATCACATGTCAGGAAGTCTTCGTAGACACACTAATATATGAATTTAGACTCAATAGCAGGGGCCAAAGTGATATACAGAGTATAGGGCATTTGTTCTACAGATAGCCCACTCAGGTTTAATCACCACCATCCTATGTGGTCTCCTGAGCCAACCCAGAGTAATTCCTGAGTGCAGAGTTAGAAAAAATTCCTGAGCATTTCTGGGTAGGATCCCAAAACAAAACAAAACAAAAACCAAAAAGATAGCAGTTACTCAAATGAAGAAAGAGGATAGTGTTAGAATTTAAGCCAATTTAAGTATTATTTTAGAAGTTGGACTTTGGTGCATGAATAAGCTGAGACTATTGAATAAGGATAGTCAAGAAGGATCATCAAACTTGCTTTAACTGCCACCAACAAGAGGGGTTCCAGTAGAAGGACAAGTTAGTTGGTTTTGGGTGAATTTGAGATAAATTTGCCACATTTTTGGTACATACCTCAGCCATCCCATAGAAATTATATATTCAGTGCAGACAAGATTAGGGAATAAGTTTTGAAATCACTAAGGAACCAATGTGAGAAGTAACATTAAAGTTGATGAGAACACATAGAGAACAAGTGAGCAGGAATAAAAATTAGAAGCAGTTATAATATTCAGAGATGGAGAAAGGAAGGAGAATCAGTAAATAGTTGTAAAAGGAATGGTAAAAAGAGGAATTAAAGTAATATAACACATAGGAGGGATGGATCAATAGTCTTAACCAGTGAGGTCAAAACAGAGAAACTAGACATTACCATTGGTGATAACAAGATATCATTAGCACTGGTGGTTATCACAAGACCTATCTATTTCCCAAAAAGTGGTGGAGATTGAAGGCAATTCACCATCAGTGAGATAAATTGGGAACTGAGGAAATAAAAACTAAAAACATCAGTTTTTAGGTTAAGAAAGAGGAGTATGGTATAGTACTTGAAAGGAAGAATACTTATTCCCAGGAGAACTGATGCTTACATGAGGAAAAGCCACTGGAATAGAATCAAATTAAGGAGAGCAAAAACCCTTGGAATCTGAAATGATTGTGGAGGACACAGTCAGCTCTTCTGGAGAACTCAGACCCAGTAGCAAAGCAGAACTTGGAGGCAAATGCTCCATCAGAGAATGCAAGGTCATTGGAGAGCCATTAATTTTTCCCAGCCCAAGTCAGAAAGGACATATAAAGGAGCCCGGATAGTAACCGAGTAGGAGACAGTACCTTAAATCAGAACAAAAATTAAAGCCATAACTCTTTACTTTCATAGATATTTTCCTTTAACAAAGTAAAAGCAGGAATCATTTTTAATAATATATTTTTATTTTAAACATAGTGGCTTACATATCATTGACAATAATATTTTAGGTACATATTAACATAAAATCAGGGGAATTCCCATCACCGAATTGTCCTCCCTCTACCTCCGTTCCTGTCCTGCCTCCCATAACCTCCTCCTTCATCCCCGGAGCTGCTAGCATGAGTGGTCCTCTCTGTACCTAGCTTACTACTTAGTGATCTTACACTTGTTTGGTCTTGGTACCTCCCTTATTTCCCCCTCTAATTGGGAGGTGGGACTAGATAGTTTAAGTTATGTGGTTTTGTTTGAAGAAAGGAAAAGTAATAAACTGGGGGAAAAATCAAAAACGTTGAAAATGGGCGGAGTCTTTCTAGAGGCTCTCATTTAATAGGTAAAACAACTAAATACCCTACACTAAATTGTCAAATGGAAAAACATTGAAAAGGACTATCATAATACTTCCACAAATAATAAGAACCGCATATTTCCACATTTTTCCATAAAACTAAAAGAAAAAGAATAAAGAAAATCTGGGGTCTAGGGGTCAAGTGGTCTCAGATACATTGGCAGGAAAATAAATCAGGAAGAGCTAAATATCCAAACCAAAGTCAATGATGATAGAATCCTGGGACCTAAACTTAATCTACACGTAAAGGGGCCTGTTATATTGGCAGGCCAGGGAGCAAAATGTAGTGGGACAGGATGCAGTCTGGTTTTATTGGTGGAGAGAGGTTGACACTCGTGGTGAGAAGAACCCTGACTCATTGTATATTTGAAATTCAATTATGAAGGACTCTGTAGATCACAATTGTTTCAATATAATAAAATTAAAAAAATAAGTGTGGCCACAAAGCAGAACAAATTATCTAATATTTTTAAATGAGGTCAGAGTTTTAAGAATTTTGAAGCTCTGAAACAAGTCAGAAATAGAAAAGCTGAGCTTTTACATAATTAAAAAATGGCACATATAAAGTCAGAATTGACAATTCAGAACATAAAAAAATTCAGAATCTAACTCAATATTAAATTAATAACGGGGCTGAGGAGCAAGTACAATGGGTAAAGGGCTTACCCTGCATGCAGCTGACCCTTGCAATCTCCAGCACCATATATAGTCCCCTAACCACCAAACCAGAAATAAACTCAGAGCACAAGGATGCCACCCTCCATAAAAAGAAACAGTCAAGCAAAGTATAATATAGGAAATTAAATAAAGTCAATTAATTCGGTCATATTTCCAGACATTTTAGGTACTGATTTTCAAAGTACACTTGAATTTATGATGAATTTATGAAGCAATACTATTTCAATTTTTAAAACTCAACTTGTATGTCTTTAATAACCTGGAGGTGTGGCTCAGTGTCTTGGAATGGTGACAAATCAATACTCGGAACTGCCCCAGTTGCTAAGTGCAATTCTGGCAGCTCTGCTGTCTGCAGGTCCTGACACTGCTATGGTTTCTAGCTGGACTACAGCCAGTTATGGGCAAGCATCACAAAAGGGTGCAATCTCCAGTGATGGCAATCGACACAACGAATGTTCAAGCACCACAGTTAGGAAGAGAGGCTCACAGAGAACATGAGTGCAAACATGCAAAAAAGGGATACAATACTAGACAAGTACAATAGCCAAGCATGTATGTGACTTCCCAAACACTGCATCAACAACAAAGGGAAGGAGGGAATAATGACACACAGAGACACATGTATACACACATCCAACTTTATCTACCAATTATACTTCAATAAATATTTAAAAATATTGGTGGGGAAATAAACTACACCTCAAGAAAATTTTCCTAAAGTACAAATAAATGCATCTATATATTGAAAGCACACACTTCTTACTATGAAAAATAGATCCGAAATGTTAACACAAAGTAAAAGTATTAACCTTTAACTATAATAAAAATTTTTAGGAAACTGGGAAAATAGTCTAAGTCATCTATAAAGAAGGAACATTAGCTCCGAGTAGACATCTATCTTGACAGGAATATTTTAGCCTGGAAAACAACGTAGTACTTTTAACATATCAAAGGAAATGCAAAACACAGTTTAACCTCTGTTCACAATTTCCTTCCTTATAAAGATCACAAACACACTAGAATTCAGAAAATAATGTTTCTATGAGCCTATCTTCTAGAAACTAATAAACTTCAGTCACAAAATAAACAGAAAAATTTTAATTATATATCCAGGAGTATTGAATATATTTACCTACTGAAATAAAACTAATGGATGAAATTAAGTATAATAATATGAAATTGTACCTGTTCTAAAAATGTAGCAAAAATTAAATGAGCTAAGGGAGAGTATAGGGAATGCAAAATAAGGTAATTTTCCTATAGCTATAAAATGATTTTGTGTGTTAAAGTTAGCAAAACTGGTAGCCAGAGCTGAATAGAGAGGTGTACCAAAAAGATGGCATTAAGAGGCTTATAGCAGACAGATAGTGGAAAAAGACTATTGTTAACCATAATGCAGGCCACAGTAGGAAGCCAGTAGGCCATAAAGAAATGAAAAGTGACTAAAGGTATTAAAAACTGAACTATGTTTAAGCAATAATCAGCATGTTCTTAAGACTTACTAATAACATAAGAAAGGGAACCAGAGTAGTGGCAAAAGTGGTAGGGTGTTTGCCTTGCATGTACTAACCTAGGATGGACCACAGTTCCATCCCCCAGTGTCCCATATGGTCCCCAAGCCAGGAGCGATTTCTGAGTGCATAGTCAGGAGTAACCCCTGAGTGTCACCTGATGTGGCCCAAAAACCAAAACAGAAAAGAAAAAAAAAGCAGAAGGAGGCTGGAAAAGCATACCTGTAAGCTTTTCTTAACTTTTAAATACTCATTTTGAAATGTTCACAGTTGAGTTTTAGTCATAGAATGTACACTGCCCTTCGCCAATGCAACTTTCCTACCACCAATTTGCATCTCATCCCCTTCCCCTTGTCTCTGGGATGGGTTCTCTCTCCTTCTCTCCTCTCCTCTTTCTTTGCATATTACTTTATCTCCTTTCAGCACCCAGTCCAGAGTGATCTGTTCCAACTGTCATTGTAAGGGTAGTTGTCAGTGCAGTTAGTACTCTAACTGCATTCACAACTCTTTGTGTCAAGCTTCATATCATGGGCTGGTCCTTCCAACCCATACCTCTATTGTTACTGGATATTATTACCATACTGTCTTTTATTTTCCTTATATACCACAGATGAGTGAGATTATATCTATCCCTCTACCTCTGACTCATTTCACTCAGCATAATTTTTATGTCTATCCATGTACAGGCAAATTTCATGTCTTCATTTTTCCTAACAACTGCGTAGTATTCCATTGTGTAAATGTATCACAGTTTCTTTAGCCACTCATCTGTTGTCAGGCACCTGAATTATTTCCAGATTTTGCTATTACAAATAAAATAGCTGTGATGAGCATAGGAATGCAAAGGATTTTTCTGAGTGGTATTTTTGGGTTCCTAGAGTATATCCCTAGGAGTGGTATTGTTGGAACATAAGAAAGCTCAATTTCCAGTTTTCTGAGAAAAATCCATATTGTCAAAAAGGCTGGACTAGATGGCATTCCCACAAGCAGTGAATGAGCTACTTCTCTGTGCCTTATGATTTTAGGTCCGATATTAAGGTCTTTAATCCATTGTGATTTGACATTTGTGCATGGCATTTAAGAGAGGTCTAAGTTCATTTTACTGCATGTAGTTGACCAATTTTCTCAACTTATTGAAAAGGTTCTCCTTACTCCACTTTGTATTTCTTGCCCCTTTATCAAAGATTAATTGTTGTATGTCTGGGGTTCATTGTCTGAATAATCAAGTCTATTCCATTGATCTGAGGGTCTGTCTTTATTTCAATACCATGTAGTTTTTATAACTACTGCTTTGTAGTACAACTTAAAGTTGGGGAAATCTGCTTACAATAATAAATGCATCAATAAATGCAAATATAACTCACCTAAAAAGTTAGTTTGGGGGCATTTTAATTCATTGAGGTAGTATGGTATACAAATGTGTTAGTGTGTTTCTTTTTTGCTGTACAAAGTTACTCTACCTTCACTATTGTTCTTGGGTCATTTCTAGTGGCCCCCACCCTTGCCAATCACTCCCCACCTTCCAATTCCCACTTGGTAACCTCTTAACTGTTCTCAGACTCTAACAGTTTGTTTTCATTGAACACTGTCTATTGCCGTGCCGTTTGATTACACACCAAATGAGACATTTGGCTTCTCCCTAATAAAAGAATTCTCATATTGGCTTCTTTCAGTTTCCAAGAGACCAAAAAGAAAAATAAAAGGCAACTGTTATGGATAAAGAAGGTAGATGTTATTGGTATGTACCCAACCTTGTTGTGCAGAGAATCCTGCTTTAAGAATGCACACAGAACTTTCACAAAAGTTAGCAATATATTGCCACAAAACTACAATACACTTCAAAAATACAAACAATATATTCTGATGAAGGATTTTTTAGAATAAATCAAAAAACACTTCATGAAATCTTGTGTCTGGGAGGAACTATTTTGTTGTTGTTGTTGTTTTGAGGCCATATTGCTGATTCTCAGAGCTCTGCACTCAGAAACTACTCCTGGCAGGCTCAGGGAACCATATGGGATATTGGGGATCAAACCTAGGTTGAGTCTGTTGTGAAGGCAAATGCCCTATTCATTGTGTTATTGCTCCAGCTCTCAAGAACTATTTTAAAAAAAATATCAGATCCAGAGACAGTATAGAGGGTAGGGCATTTGCCTTGCACCCAGTTGACCTGGGTTCAATCCCTAAAACCCCATATAGTCCCAAGCACCCCTTCATCCTCTAATAATAACAACACTGGCAGATATTTACCTGGTGGTTGCTTCATGGAAAGGAAAGCACAGCTGCACAGGGAGTGGCACTTTGGAACCTTGTGACAAATTGAGGAGTTTCAGGACATTGGGTCAGTTAGGAAACAGGGATTTGCACTGGGAAGGTCTGACTTTCAGGCCCCAACTCCTGACAGAACACAGAAAGCTTCAATTATGTGGGGGTCACTCCTTCAGGAAAGCATTTTAGAATGCAAGCAGATGATGTTTCTAGAGATTACACTGAATCTACTCTAATTCTATTTTATTAAAATTTCAAGTTTAGGGGCCGGGTAGGTGGCGCTGGAGGTAAGGTGTCTGCCTTGCAAGCGCTAGCCAAGGAAGGACCGCGGTTCGATCCCCCGGCGTCCCATATGGTCCCCCCAAGCCAGGGGCGATTTCTGAGCACATAGCCAGGAGTAACCCCTGAGTGTCAAACGGGTGTGGCCCAAAAACCAAAAAAAAAAAATTCAAGTTTGGAACTCCATCATTAATACTCCAAAACTACCTTCAATGCCCCCACCGACATGGGTTGTGATGCCAAGAGAGAACAATGCCACAAGGACCACATCACAACAGGTTCCTCCTCCAGAAGAGGCTTTCTACATTTTATGTTTAATTAATTCCTTAATTTTCTTTTTTTTTTGTATTATTTTATGGAGAATGACATGTAAAAGATATACTTGTTTTATTTAATATTACCTATTTAAGCACCTCAACTACAAACATGATTATATTTGACTTTCATTCATTTTTTATTGATTTATTTTTTATTACCAGATATTACAATTTTATGATCAATATATGCTGTATAAGAATTATGAATATTTAATACTTTTTCATGTTACAACTTTTCATATTATATTATTTCCAATGTACAAACTATGAAAAATATAAAACTGTCTGCATATCTAACTCAATGATTTATTTTTTTTCCAATTACAAATCACTCTTGTTAGTCCTTTAGTCCCTTTGTGTTTCCTTTCTTTTTTTTTTTTTTTTACCAGTGCAACATTCCCATCACCAATGTCCCAAGTCTCCCTCCTCCCCACCCGACCCCCGCCTGTACTCTAAACAGGTTCTCAATTTCCCTCATACATTCTCATTATTAGGACAGTTCAAAATGTAGTTATTTATCCAACTAAACTCATCACTCTTTGTGATGAGCTTCCTGAGGTGAGTTGGAACTTCCAGCTCTTTTCTCTTTTGTGTCTGAAAGTTATTATTGCAAGAATGTCTTTCATTTTTCTTAAAACCCATAAATGTGTGAGACCATTCTGCGTTTTTCTCTCTCTCTCTGACTTATTTCACTCAGCATAATAGATTCTGTGTACATCCATGTATAGGAAAATTTCATGACTTCATCTCTCCTGACAGCTGCATAATATTCCATTGTGTATATGTACCACAGTTTCTTTAGCCATTCGTCTGTTGAAGGGCATCTGGGTTGTTTCCAGAGTCTTGCTATGGTAAATAGAGCTGCAATGAATATAGGTGTAATGAAGGGGTTTTTGTATTGTATTTTTGTGTTCCTAGGGTATATTCCTAGGAGTGGTATAGCTGGATCGTATGGGAGCTCGATTTCCAGTTTTTGGAGGAATCTCCATATCGCTTTCCATAAAGGTTGAACTAGACGGCATTCCCACCAGCAGTGGATAGAGTTCCTTTCTCCCCACATCCCCGCCAACACTGTTTATTCTCATTCTTTGTGATGTGTGCCATTCTCTGGGGTGTGAGGTGGTATCTCATTGTTGTTTTGATTTGCATCTCCCTGATGATTAGTGATGTGGAGCACTTTTTCATGTGTCTTTTGGCCATCTGTATTTCTTCTTTGTCAAAGTGTCTGTTCATTTCTTCTCCCCATTTTTTGATGAGATTAGATGTTTTTTCTTGTAAAGTTCTGTCAGTGCCTTGTATATTTTGGAGATTAGCCCCTTATCTGATGGGTATTGGGTGAATAGTTTCTCCCACTCAGTGGGTGGCTCTTGTATCTTGGGCACTATTTCCTTTGAGGTGCAGAAGCTTCTCAGCTTAATATATTCCCATCTGTTAATTTCTGCTTTCACTTGCTTGGAGAGTGCAGTTTCTTCCTTGAAGATGCCTTTAGCCTCAATGTCCTGGAGTGTTTTACCTATGTATTGTTCTATATATCTTATGGTTTTGGGGCTGATATCAAGGTCTTTAATCCATTTGGATTTTACCTTCGTACATGATGTTAGCTGGGTGTCTAAGTTCAATTTTTTGCAAGTGGCTACCCAGTTGTGCCAACACCACTTGTTGAAGAGGCTTTCTTTGTTCCATTTAGGATTTTTTGCTCCTTTATCAAAAATTAGGTGATTGTATGTCTGGGGAACATTCTCTGAGTATTCAAGCTTATTCCACTGATCTGAGGGCCTGTCCTTATTCCAATACCATGCTGTTACCTTGATACCTAAACCAGACAGAGATGCTACGAAAAAAGAAAATTACAGACCAATATCGCTGATGAATGCAGATGCAAAGATCTTCAACAAAATCCTGGCAAATAGGATTCAATGCCTCATTAAGAAGATCATCCACTACGATCAAGTAGGTTTCATTCCAGGAATGCAAGGCTGGTTTAACATCTGTAAATCTATCAACATAATACACAACATCAACAGCAAGAAAAATAAAAATCACATGATCATAATTCCTTAATTTTCTAATGTTTATGAATACCAGCTATTCCCAGTAAATTATAGTCCCATTGATGGGGGAAGAATCAAGTTCTGTGATTAAAAACAAAACACCTCTCCAAACCACCTAGAATATGCTCAGAACATGAGTCATTCTATACGCATTCTCCAAGTGGAAGGCGATTACTGCTGAAATAATTGTAAGTACAGATGAAGTCAGGGTGGGGCTTTGCTCTTTATAAAGCCCTTCAGACAGCTCACATTTCTTCTGAAGATACCCAGAAAAAGAAAAAAGGATCCCAAAAAAGGATTCCAGTCCAATAATGGCAGGTCACCATGGGAGCTGACTTTTCTGGTCAAGTCTCCTAGGGCAGGCACGATGGAGGAACTTGCCAGAATCACAGGTATATAATTAGAAACACCTAAAGACATAACTTAGCCTACTTTGATTTTAGCTCTTCGCCCCAGTACATTCCTAATAGAGCTTCACCAGCCAGGGTTCCCCTAAATAAAATCTTCTCTCTTGTCACCCAGACCTAATTCTTAGCATCCAAGTGAAATAGATTCATGAATTATAGCATCATAACATGAAAGACCTGGCATTATAACCAGGGGCCTTTTTCTAAAATGCAAACAAACAACAACAAGGAAAGCTAATGCCAATTTGTCAGCATGAATTTCTGAGATAAAAATAAAGTAACTGAGCCACCCTGCTGGGTAAAATTTAAAAACCTCATTGCTGCAAAAAGAATACCTGGCATTAAGCATGATAAGATTAGAGATGCTCTGTAAGTCTAAAAAGAGGAAGTAAACCTTTCTTGGTACATCACTGCTAATGGACCAAAGGGTGAATGAATCTCCTGCGGGAAACTCTTTCCTCTTGGGTTCTATCCTAACAGCGAGGCCAGGCTGCACTTGGTCTCCTTATTGTGGGGGAAACATTCAGTCCTTATGAACACACTTTCCCCATGGATGAAGGAGCTGCAACGCTAGAAGGGGCCTTTCTCCAGGTTGGTCTGTCTCACTGCTCCCTCTCAGGTTTTTGAACTAATGGGTAAATTGAAACCAAGTGTTGCCAATCACAGGGTTGCTAATAAGAGGGTTTCATCCTAGCACTTGGACAGCTGTACAGCTAATTAGACTTCAAGTTCAGATTTCTAAAAGCAAACGGGAGAAAGAAATGAGAGCCAGAGTTGGAGAATTTGCTGAACCAGAGACATCACCATGAAACTGCCACTTATTACTAAGAATTCAAGAGCAGCATAAATGGTAGCCACTTTATGACTTTTATTCTGGATTTTGAAGCAGAGATCCAACTGTGCTTCAAGTCCTCACTTCAAGTTCCCATGAACCTCCATTTCTGTACATCCCCCATTCTAATTCCGTGTTACTTTGTTAGTCTTCAGTATTCACCCTGAAATTAGTGAGCTCTATTTTATATAAGAAAAATGAGTAGATAAGAAGAATATGCCTAAAACCACATGACTGTGAGTGGGAGCCCCAGATCTGAAACCCAGATGTGTCAGTCTGCTTCACGCTAATTTGCTGTTTTCCCTTTCCCACCTGAACCCCCTCAAGAACACAAAGTCACTGAGTTTTGTAGATATGCAATCAAGTTCAGGAGTTCAGCCCCTATAAGTAATCAGTTTCCTCCCCTCTTGATTCCATGCCCTTGTCCAAGCCTCAGAATGGTAACAAATCCCCACCAGCCCCTAAAGGATTCTTTTTCTCATCTGGACCGTTTCCTATTGTCTCAGCACAGAGCAGATAATCTCTTTCTTTAAATCAAGGCCTGGATTTTCAGAGCTATCCTCACTCGTCCATGAGTCACCAAACTCTTCCCTCTAAGCTTCCTTCTTTTGAGCTACTGAATACCATGCTTTGGTACTAAGCTGAGATTCTAGCCTGGACAGTAGTTGGGAGGCTTGAAACTTGGGCCTCCTTTTTTTTTTTTTCCACCCTGATACTTGAGTGTGATATTAGAAGCAGCCTCTTTCTCTTTGGCCATTTATCAGCTGGTCAGAAGGAACTTCTGCTGTGTGTGATTAATACCTCCCACACCCTGGGCCACCAATAAAGGCAAACAGCCAGAAGCTGAGCAGAAGGAAGAAAAGGTTCTTGGGAAACAAGAGAGATGAGACGATAGCTTCTGGGTAGATCAATCTGAAAGGATCAAAGCTGGGCCTTCTCTTTAGAGAATGGTGCCTGGCCAGTGGATTGGACTCAGTTTTGTCAGAACATTTCTTTAACCACCTCTTTGTAGAGGCAGTTTATGACCTCATATCCCTCTGCTCAACAATCACCTAAATGGGAAAGTCAAAAACATCTGCCACTTTCCTTGAACAGGGATTATTTTAACCAGAATGGTTTTATTGCAATTTCCATTACCAATGGTTCACTCCTGGAGCATTTCTCTAGGAAAACAGAAAGGAGCCAATCGAACTAGTGTGTATGCCACTTCATTCTTCCCGAATCTTTCTTTTTTTTTTTTTTTTTTTTTTGGTTTTGGGGCCACACCTGGCTATGCTCAGGGGTCACTCCTGGCTGTCTGCTCAGAAATCGCTCCCGGCAGGCACGGGGGACCATATGGGACACCGGGATTCGAACCAACCACCTTTGGTCCTGGATCGGCTGCTTGCAAGGCAAACACTGCTGCACTATCTCTTCGGGCCCCACACCCTCACCACATTTTTTTTTATTTAAACACCTTGATTACATACATGATTGTGTTTGGGTTTCAGTCATATAAAGAACACCACCCATCACCAGTGCAACATTCCCATCACCAATGTCCCAAGTCTCCCTCCTCCCCACCCGACCCCCGCCTGTACTCTAAACAGGTTCTCAACTTCCCCCATACATTCTCATTATTAGGACAGTTCAAAATGTAGTTATTTATCCAACTAAACTCATCACTCTTTGTGGTGAGCTTCATGAGGTGAGGTGGAACTTCCAGCTCTTTTCTCTTTTGTGTCTGAAAATTATTATTGCAAGAATGTCTTTCATTTTTCTTAAAACCCATAGATGAGTGAGACCATTCTGCGTTTTTCTCTCTCTCTCTGACTTATTTCACTCAGCATAATAGATTCCGTGTACATCCATGTATAGGAAAATTTCATGACTTCATCTATCCTGACAGCTGCATAATATTCCATTGTATATATGTACCACAGTTTCTTTAGCCATTCGTCTGTTGAAGGGCATCTTGGTTGTTTCCAGAGTCTTGCTATGGTAAATAGTGCTGCAATGAATAGAGGTGTAAGGAAGGGGTTTTGTATTGTATTTTTGTGTTCCTAGGGTATATTCCTAGGAGTGGTATAGCTGGATCATAAGGGAGCTCGATTTCCAGTTTTTGGAGGAATCTCCATATCGCTTTCCATAAAGGTTGAACTAGACGGCATTCCCACCAGCAATGGACTTCCCGAATCTTTCAAGTTGAGGCTTTCCAGAGGCTTTCCCCATAATGAAAACATCACAGAAAGGATTCAATGTTATTGGGTATGTTCAGTGCCAGAGCCCAGATGGCATCAGGTCTCTCTGGTTAGCCAGGAAGAAAGAAAAAAAATCAGGTTTGTAAAGTATAGTCGCCACCCTGATGTGTTATCAACATAACAGCTGTTTCTGTGAAAATCCCCAACGGGAGCCTCCTATTAGAATGGTGTGTGTGTGTGTGTGTGTGTGTGTGTGTGAGAGAGAGAGAGAGAGAGAGAGAGAGAGAGAGACAGAGAGACAGAGAGACAGAGAGACAGGGAGACAGGGAGACAGAGAGACAAAGAGACAGAGAGAGAGAGAGACAGAGAGAGAAGATGAGAAAATGAGAGAGAGAATATTAAACTCATAATTAGCATCACCCTTTCTGGTAGGACTGTAAATAAAGGGTGGTGTGGGAGCACATGGTTTTTCCTCCCATTTTCTCCTTAACAAAGAAGCCCAGCTCATGTACTAGAACATAGGTGCTGAATGAGTGTTGGTTGAATGAATTGATGGATAAATAGAATGGAGATTGATTGATCCATGATTGAACAAATAAGCAAATAACTAAAGAAAGGATCAGCTCTGACTGGAGATGCAGGTTTGAAATTCTCGATCCCTTCAGTGCAAATGGCAGTGCATGCATCAGTAGCAGGAAAAGTCAGTCAAAATACCCACCTGCTAGTTTGCCCAGAATCCAATAGACCTTGGTCCCCTATGAAACTGCTTCCTCCTCTCTCATTGACATATTCCTAGACACAAGTGTATATCTAAGACACCAGTTTTGCCCAAAGAATTCCATTTTCCTCTGGGAAGAACCCATCTGCCATCATAGGTTCCCAAATTCATCCAGCATGATCCTAAGAGCAGACTATTCCTTAAACCATCAATTTCAGAAACCAGGAAACTGAGCAAGAGAGACAAAGAAGAACTATCAACCTCAAGCCCAGGAGCAGTCTATGCTCCTGGGCAGACAGCACCACAGGGGTACAGAGAATGAACAATAAGAAGCATATTCTGGAGCTTGTTGCAATCACTCTTTGGCTTCAGGACTAAAAACAGAAGTTCATTTACAACTGTTTGCATGCCTCTGTGTGCTATTTGCTTAATACACTGAACATTCTCTCACTTTTCATTTCTCCACGAGTTCCCTGTGTGTTATTTTTATCCATGCTACACAGAGTGGTTCAATCTCCAGAGGAGACAGAATGGGGAGAGAAGAAAGAATAACCATCACCCCTGATTGAGAGGTGATGGAGCACAATTTCTCTGTCAAAACATGTGAAAATGCTGGCTAGTCAAACTCAAGGGTCACGAATAAACAATTTAAACCTACAACCTAAATCCTACAACTAATAAGCCAGCTGTCAGATCTCTCCTCTGAAGCTGGCCCCAAAGAGCATGGTTACATCAATAGCTGCAGCCTAAAATGAGTTTTACTAATCATCCAACAGTGGAGAGATTTTATATCATTACAGCCCTTGCCAGGATGCTGGGAGCACCTAAATTCTTTCAAGATAATCGCCACCTATATATTTTCTCCACACACACTATCAAATTGCTAAAATCTAGGATAAGAAACTGAGACCTCACCAGTGTGACCAAATGAGGTGAAGAAGAGGGTCTGACCCGTCTTTCAGGAACAGAGATTGTGTGCCATAAGAGATTTCATTCAATAAAGCATCATTTCCCCCCCACTATTTACATTCTCAGTGCCTCTGAGCAATTGGGTTCTGGTTTGGAAGGAAAAAGAAGTCAAGGTTTAGAGCATTCTACTTCTGAAGTCATTACATTTTAGTGGAAGTTTTGTGGGATTTTTTTTAACTGTATTACTTGAGGCAAGTCCATACGCAGCATGGTAATATTCTCAAATCACACAGCTGAGATTCCAGAAAGCATCCCTTGTGCTCATACAGAACCATCACCAACCTCTAATGCAGGGTAACAATACACAATACAGTTGTACACATGATACTGCAACAAACTGGGTCATTGAAATTATTTACCCAACGCGCACATAAAAAGGAGCTGAGGGAAGAGATCAATTCAATTCCCCAGGATTCCATCCATGAGCAGAGTGTCTAAACAGAAAGAAAACCTCCATAGCCTGGAGGAATGGCAGATATTCTTCTTCAGGGGCTTCTCTTTCTCCCAATTCTGAAAGGTAGGAAGCAATTGTAATTAAAAAATTATGGGACTTTGTTGAATTACTTATTAAATTAATAAGAGTCCTTGATGGTGGCGGATGATGGTGGATGGATAGTGAGGCCTTTCTCTGCCTGCCCAGAGCCTGCAGCTTCTTTGACCTGGTGGGTCTAAGAGTTCAGGGAATGGTGAGGAAATGACCCACAGCAGTCAGATTTCAGGAGACATGAAGCTTTATTATTAATAGGCCCTAGCTACTGTGTGCATATCTTTAAAAAGAAACATTTTTTATTTAAACACCATGATCACAAAGTTGTTCAAAGTTGAGTTTTAAGTCTTACAGTGTATGCCCCCTCACTCATGAACATTTCCCACCACAATGTCTCTGGTTTTCCACCCCCCACACCTCTGCCTGCCTCTGGGTCAGGCATTTTGCTCCTCTCCCCCTTCACTATCTCCCTCTTTCATTTTTTTAAAACTATTCTTTTAGACACTGTGTTTTGCAGTATTATTTTTTCTTATTTTTAACATAGCATTTATTTGAGAGATATCAAATTATGTGTTTCATAAATATTCAACTAGCTTGCATTACTCCAATAGTGAGAATACATTGAGGGAATGTAATGAGGATTTTATTTTATTCTACATCTCCACAAGCCTGGTTGTTTCTAGCTTTTTGATATAAGCCATTCTCTTTTTTTTAACAATAACTTTTATTTTGACCAAAGCGGATTACAAATCATTCATGATAGTATTTTAGGTACATAGTAACATTGAATCAGGGACATTCTTACATGGCTTCTCAACTAACCCTCTAAGCAGCCTCCTTCAGCTGCCCTGTATCTAACCTGTCTCTCCTCTCCCCATCCTCTCTTCCTCTTAAATCTTCTTGCTGAATCTCTTTATTTTACTCCTCCCCAGGCCTTAATTACCAACCTCAGACCCTTCCCAGCAGTGGGCTGGTCTGACTATCATGTAAGATTAGCATTTAGCTTAGAGAGGGGTGACAGGACTTGACTGTGTACTATGTTAAGAAAATACTCTCAGTTCTACCTCTGGTTTTTATTTCTGACATGTGAACACGTCTTCAAAAATCTGTTATCAGGGACTGGGAACACAATACTGGTTAAGACATTTGACTTGATTGACCCTGATCTGGTTCTATCCCTTGTATCACATGTTCCCTAGAGGATTGAGAATCACTGGTAGTGGCCCCATGGTCCCCTGAACACTGCTTGGAAACATATCCCTCCCAAAAAACTTGTCATTTGTATATTGAGTAATGTATGATTCCAAAGGAGATCTTAGCTATACTCAGGTTCAATTTTCTACTTTCAAAATATTTTTTTTTTATTTTGGGCCACACTCAGTGATGCTCAGGGGTTGGCCCTGGCTAAGCACTCAGAAATTGCTCCTGGCTTGGGGGACCAAATGGGATGCTGAGGGATCGAACCACAGTCTGTATTAGGCTAGCATGTGCGAGGCTAATGCCCTACTGCTTGCGCCACCGCTCTGGTCCCTACTTTCAAAATCTTTTTATTGTTTTGTTTTTTGGTTTTTTAGTTTTGGGGTCACACTGGGCAGTGCTCAGGGGTTGCTTCTGGCTCTGCACTTAGAAATCGCTCCTGGTAGATTCAGGGGACCAAACGATGCAGGGATTCGAACCACCATCAATCCTGAATTGGTTGTGTGCAAGGCAAACGCCCTACCACTATGCTATCTCTTTGGCCCTCTACTTTCAAAATCTTAACTCTAAAATATTTCATAGGGACAGAAAGATAATATACCAGATGAGGTGCTTGCCTTGCCTGTATTTGATCCCAGCATTATATATGTTCTACAGAGCATTCCCAGGAGTAATCCCGAAGCACAGAACAGTGTGGCCCAACTCCTTCACCCAATTCATTTTAGTATAACACCAAAGTACAGGCAGAAAAACCAAAAAGGAATGGTACTGCACTAAAGTAAAAAGTTCTATTATCTGAGAATTGAAAATTGAGATAATTTGGATGAGGGTAGGAAAAGCAGACTCTATAGTTCCCATGTACCTTAGTTCATTCTGTTTCTAAATAACTAATCATAGACACCTTATAGGGCCTTCCAGGGAAAAGTCCTCCTCTATCCACAAAGATGGTGGACTTCTGCTCTGATGTCAGTGACTCAGACACTCAAACCATTAAACTTGGGAGAAGCAATTACAGGGTTGGGCCTTTGTAATCTGCAGGACTTTAGAGTGGGTGGCCCATGCTGTGCTTCTATCCACCCCTGGCCTGGGTTTCAGTGACTCTTCCCACTTCTGTAAGGTTCTTCCTTTTCTCACAGAAAGGAAGTAGCTCATAGAGAAGCCCAGTGAATCAGAGGAATTCTCAAAAGTTACCTTGAGAATGTTCATTGAGGTCAGAGCAGTTTTGGTTAGGCAATTGGAAGCCCATCCTACCAGCCCTGGTCTTCTCTTTCCCACCACCCCCACTTCCTGTACTCAACCTCAACATAAATTCATTTGTGTGTGTGAGTGGGGGGGTAAATAAGAGACATCTTTTTCAAAAACATAAAAGTATATTATTATTTAAGATACTTTAAAAATTTAGAAAGCTAGAGAGAGGAGAGCAGGGCAGCAGGTAGGGTTTTTGCACATCGTAAACCCAAGTTTGATCCTCAGTATTTCATATCCCTCCAAAAGTATTCCATATCCCTTAGTACAGAGCCAGGAGTAAGTGCTGAACACCACCAGGTGTGACTCAAAAACGAATTAAAACAAAAAATGAAGCTGCAATGATAGCATAACAGTAGGGTGTTTGCCTTGCTTGTGACCAACCTGTGTTCAATCCATGGAATCCTGCCAGATGTGGCCCAAAAATCAAACAAAAAACAAACAAAAAACTGTTGGTGAAGGGTGGTGTACATTCTATGACTCAAATTCAACCATAAATAATTTTTGTCTTAAATAATTTATATAAAATCAATAAATTAAAGAAATAAATAACCTTAAAAAATTTAAGTATGCCCCATGTTCAGTGACCTAATTATTCTAGCAGCGGGTAGGAGAACTACCTGGTTATTTTCTCAGCCTGCTACTAGCTAACTTTCAGTCTTTAATATGAATCACCTGTAAGAGATGATGCTGCAACTTGAAGTGGACTTGCTGTAGCCAAGAATTTTTTTGTGCTGCGAATCCCTCCCAAACCAGAAGCAGCCTCCATTAAGGGAGGAAGGCCCCATGTGTCTGTAGTGCAGAGGAAAACTGGAAACCAGCACATTAAAAGTCTTACATAACTGCTAGCAACTGCTCCCATTGGCATTTTCTGAGCTCCAACCGTCAGCTGCTGTGGCAGTGGTTTTCCCTTAGGGGGGCCTTCTAAAAAGGGTTTGGCTCTTATTCCCTGAACTTCAGAGCTAAATTATGTTGCAGGGCACATAAGTCAGCTTGCATGACTTGCCAACAACCACAGTAGGTTATTGTTTTGTGAATTCCTGCCTGCATAGACAATGGACTCCAGCCTCAACCCTCTGCATTAATATGGCAGTTACGATACAGTAGACTAGCAATGCAGCACGAAGTCTGGCAGGCACAGATATGTTGGGACTGAGCTCACCCAGACTCAGAAGAGAAAGGGGAAAGTGGAAATGACAGCAGAATGAGTGTGGCATCTGGAAGGGTGCAGGCTTTTTAAGAGAGGGTGTCTTTTGCTCCTCTGGGCTTTGATTTATTTCTGAGAGCAGGCTTGGTGAGAAGAGGGCTGGGAGTGGAAGGTACATGAGAAGACAAGAGTGGATCTTTTGGTTTACTTCTCTCAGCCACTCTGGCGCTGATGGGATACTATGTGGAACTGGGGTCAACACTAAGGCTCCAGATTCCAGCCCTTTGAGCTATCTCGCTAGCCTAGCTTCTTTTCAGGGCTGGGGCTACATTCAAAGTAGCACAAATAATATTCAAGAGCTCTACCACTAAGCCACGTCTCTAACCTCTCTTTCTCTTTTCCTTTCTTTTTTTTTTTAAGGACGGTGGTTTTATTTTTTTATTTTATATTTTATATTTTATTTAAAAACCTTGATTACATACATGATTGTGTTTGGGTTTCAGTCATGTAAAAAACACCACCCATCACCAGTGCAACATTCCCATCACCAATGTCCCAAATCTCCCTCCTCCCCTCCCGACCCCCACCTGTACTCTAAACAGGCTTTCCACTTCCCTCGTACATTCTCAATATTAGGACAGTTCAAAATGTAGATATTTCTCTAACTAAACTCATCACTCTTTGTGGTGAGCTTCCTGAGGTGAGCTGGAACTTCCAGCTCTTTTCTGTGTCTGAAAATTACTATTGCAAGAATGTCTTTCATTTTTCTTAAAACCCATAGATGAGTGAGACCATTTTGCGTCTTTCTCTCTCTCTCTCTCTCTCTGACTTATTTCACTCAGCATAATAGATTCTGTGTACATCCATGTATAGGAAAATTTCATTACTTCATCTCTCCTGACAGCTGCATAATATTCTATTGTGTATATGTACCACAGTTTTTTTAGCCATTCATCTGTTGAAGGGCATCTTGGTTGTTTCCAGAGTCTTGCTATGGTAAATAGTGCTGCAATGAATATAGGTGTAAGGAAGGGGTTTTTGTATTGTATTTTTGTGTTTCTAGGGTATATTCCTAGGAGTAGTATAACTGGATCGTATGGGAGCTCGATTTCCAGTTTTTGGAGGAATCTCCATATTGCTTTCCATAAAGGTTGAACTAGACGGCATTCCCACCAGCAGTGGATAAGAGTTCCTTTCTCTCCACATCCCTGCCAACACTGTTTATTCTCATTCTTTGTGATGTGTGCCAATCTTTGTGGTGTGAGGTGGTACCTCATAGTTGTTTTGATTTGCATCTCCTTGATGATTAGTGATGTGGAGCATTTTTTTCATTTGTCTTTTGGCCAATTGTATTTCTTCTTTGTCAAAGTGTCTGTTCATTTCTTCTCCCCATTTTATGATGAGATTAGATTTTTTTTCTTGTAAAGTTCTGTCAGTGCCTTGTATATTTTGGATATTAGCCCCTTATCTGATGGGTGTTGGGTGAATAGTTTCTCCCACTCGATGGGTGGCTCTTGTATCCTGGGCACTATTTTTTTTGAGGTGCAGAAACTTCTCAGCTTAATATATTCCCATCTGTTAATCTCTGCTTTCACTTCCTTGGAGAGTGCAGTTTCCTCCTTGAAGATGCCTATAGTCTCAATGTTTTGGAGTGTTTTGCCTATGTGTTGTTCTATATATCTTATGGTTTGGGGTCTGATATCGAGGTCTTTAATCCATTTGGATTTTTCCTTCATACATGATGTTGGCTGGGGATCTAAATTCAACGTTTTGCAAGTGGCTATCCAGTTGTGCCAACACCACTTGTTGAAGAGGCTTTCCCTGGTCCATTTAGGATTTCCTGCTCCTTTATCAAAAATTAGATGATTGTATGTCTGGGGAACATTTTCTGAGTATTCAAGCCTATTCCACTGATCTGAGGGCCTGTCCTTATTCCAATACTATGCTGTTTTGATAACTATTGCTTTGTAGTACAGTTTAAAGTTGGGGAAAGTAATTCCTCCCATATTCTTTTTCCCAATGATTGCTTTAGCTATTCGAGGGTGTTTATTGTTCCAAATGAATTTCAAAAGTACCTGATCCACTTCTTTGAAGAATGTCATGGGTATCTTTAGAGGGATAGCATTAAATCTGTATAATGCCTTGGGGAGTATTGCCATTTTGATGATGTTAATCCTGCCAATCCATGAGCAGGGTATGTGTTTCCATTTCCACGTGTCCTCTCTTATTTTTTGGAGCAGAGTTTTATAGTTTTCTTTGTATAGGTCCTTCACATTTTTAGTCAAGTTGATTCCAAGATATTTGAGTTTGTGTGGCACTATTGTGAATGGGGTTGTTTTCTTAATGTCCATTTCTTCCTTATTACTACTGGTGTATAGAAAGGCCATTGATTTTTGTGTGTTAATTTTGTAGCCTGCCACCTTGCTATCTGAGTCTATTGTTTCTAGAAGCTTTTTGGTAGAGTCTTTAGGGTTTTCTAAGTAGAGTATCATGTCATCTGCAAACAGTGAGAGCTTGACTTCTTCCTTTCCTATCTGGATTCCCTTGATATCTTTTTCTTGCCTAATCGCTATAGCAAGTACTTCCATCTCTTTTCCTTTCTATCCTCTGGTCTTCTTTTATTTAATATTTTCTTGCAGGGGTCCTCAAACTTTTTAAACAGGGGGCCAGTTTACTGTCCCTCAGAACATTGGAGGGTCTGACTATAGTAAAAACAAAACTTATGAACAAATTCTTATGCACACTGTATATATCTTATTTTGCAATGAAGAAACAAAACAGATATGAATACAATATGTGGCCCGCAGGCCATAGTTTGAGGACCACTGGAACTTTAGGCTATCAAAGGTTTGGGGGTCTTGGTTTTTGCACCAATCCTAGGACAAAGCCTAGGATAGTCTTTCTTTCTTTATTTTATTTTATTTCTTTTTTTGTTTTGTTTTGTTTTGTTTTGTTTTGTTTTTGGGCCACACCCGGCGATGCTCAGGGGTTACTCCTGGCTGTCTGCTCAGAAATAGCTCCTGGCAGGCACAGGGATCACATAGGACACTGGGATTCGAACCAACCACCTTTGGTTCTGGATCAGCTTCTTGCAAGGCAAACGCCACTGTGCTATCTCTCAGGGCCCATATAGTGTTTCTTTATGTTTCCAGAAGTTCTGCTCAGTCACAGATGTCACAGTCAGACCTCTGGAATTAGAGATCTTGGTTATTGTACAAATCTTAGTCTATGGTCTTTTTTATTGGTCCTAGGATTGGTGCAAAAATTAAGATCACCAATTACAGAAGACTGGTTACAATCATAGTGATGGAACAGAACTGCTAGAACCATAAATACTCTGTCCTAGGCTTTATCTTATGACCTGTGAAAATACCAAGATCTCTAGCTACAGAGTCCTGATTTTATCATCCACAACTGAGCAAAAAAGAGCTGGGGGTGGAAAAATTAGTGTGTGTGGAGCCTGTAGTTATTCCCATAACAGTATGCTTCAAGGGTGGAGAAACCCTGTCTCTCTTAGGCTAAGGAAATTCTTTTTCTAATCTCCCCAATATTTACTGTGTCTATGCATAAATAAAGAAGAAGCACAATTTATTTTTTCTCTTTTTATTTCATGCTCGTGGTTATTGTTTTGTTATTGTCTTTATTGCTATGGTGCTTTTTTTGTAGTCGCTGGTTTCAGTTTTTGTTTGATTTTTGATTTTTTGTTGTTATTGTTTTGATTTTCTATTTTGTTTTTGTCTTTTGTATTTTTGTCTTTTTATTATGTTTTTCTTCTTTTTTACCTTCTAATTTGATATTTATAACCTCTAGACAGACTCATCTCGGTTTTTTGTTTTTTTGTTTTTTCTTTCTTTCCTTTTTATTTTTTTCCTTTTTTTTCAAACAGAACCACATAACTTGAATCATCTTGTTCTGCCTCATAAATTGAGGGGGAAAAATGGATGGTACCAGGACCAAACAATCTTATGAACATTGAGTAGAAATAAAAAAATGTTCAAACTTAAAACCCAAATCCAAAGGAAACAATATCAGAATCGATACTCAATCTACAACAAGCTATACACAGAGAGGACCAGTTATACTAGCAGTCTGGGGAATAAATGAGGGTGATATGGGATGCATGCTGGGAACAGGGGTGGAGGGAGGATAACACTGGTGGTGGGAATGACCCTGATTTAATGTCACTATGTACCTTAAATATTACTATGAAAAGTTTGTAATTCACTTTGGTCACAATAAAAATTATTTTAAAAAAGTGTTTGGGGGAGGGTAGGTTTTGTTTGTTTTGGTTTTGTACACCACTGAGGCACACTCTGGTCTCTACTCTTTGTGTTCTTTATCCCTGGAAGAACAAAATTTCTGGTCCCTAAAGATGACAGAAGTAATGTTTTCATGTAATATGACCACTGGCTGGCTATTGAGACTTTCTATAGGCAATGGCAGAGTCAGGCTCACTTTTAAAACAATACAATAGTGCCCATACTGTTTATGGATCCACTTGCTCTAATCCCTTTCTGTTTTACATCCCAAATCACGGACCTTTCTCCTCCCAATATTTTCCACTTAGGAAGGGTAAGCTTTTAAGCCCTCACTATCTAGATTTGACACAACAGACTTAGATATGTGCCAAATCTAGGAAAACTGAGCTCTGCTCAGTCCCTTCATTCAGAAGGGTCTGTTTATACTCACAACTCTGTCCCCTATGGGATGTAAAGGCTTAGCAAAAATATATTTGTTTCACCTCTCTTTCTATGCCTCCTCTGTAAGAGAATAAGCATTGCCCTCTTGGGCTCCACCTTGTTCATTTCTAACCTTATCTTCAGCTTTCCAAGGCCATTTGGATTCAGGCATAATTCTTCAGAGTGGCAAACACACTGACCTCTCAGTGTCACCTTCATATTCTAAGCAAACTTCTGATCCAGCTCACATGCTGCCTAGCCATGCAGATTCTACTACCCATACCAAATCAAAGTGGCTTTTCTTCTCTGCTCCTCCCATACACACCAGTCTTTTAATATGTATTTTATTGTGAAAAATTTTAGCATAAGTGTGTTGCAGAAACAATACTAAATTTCATGTTTCCTTTACTTCCTAAGCAACACACCAACTTATCCCAGAAGTGAGAATGTTAATACAAATCAATGAGAACATTTCCCAGTTTAATATAGCTGAGAGTTCAATGCAGAATGGGTCTTCGACTAAGTTCTTAATAATCCTACTTGATGGTCTTTGAAACAGAAAACAATCTCTTCCTGTTCATCCTAACAATCTACTTAAAATGGTATCTATAAAATGGTATCAGTAGTCAATATATGTCAATAAAATATGTGGTCTAAAAGATCAAGTTGCAGAAAGGAAAATTAACAAATGCCATATACATGCATCTCAAAATTGGTTTCCATATCTGTCTAGCTAAGTGATATCAGCTATCAGGAAGACATATAAGAAAAAAGCAGATTTCTTACCATTTATGTTGCATTCTCTGGTACTATAAATATTGCTTTATGGTCACATTTATGTGTCTTCCATTAAAAGTTTATAAATAGCATCATCATCATCATCACATCCCCATTGCCATCATCAATGACAAAAATCACAATCATTGGCCATTTCCAGGGCGGGTCTCCAGAACGTAAAAACCGGCGGGCTTTCGCAGAAGCCAGCTGCCCTGCTTGGGACATCAGGCAGGGAAAAGCCACGAATCTGCACCTGCCCAGTGGAGCCCAACTGTGAGTGCTCCTTGTAAATGTTTCTCTACTGTCCTCTTGCGTGAAACTCTTGGGAGTGGGGCAAAAGACGCTCCAGAAATCTGCTCTCCCAGACGCCATTTCCAGGGCGGGTCTCCAGAACGTAAAAACCGGCGGGCTTTCGCAGAAGCCAGCTGCCCTGTTTGGGACATCAGGCAGGGAAAAGCCGCGAATCTGCACCTGCCCAGTGGAGCCCAACTGTGAGTGCTCCTTGTAAATGCTCCGCTTCGCTACGCGGCCATGCACTCTTTCTAAGAGAAGAACACCATCGTAACAAGAACAAAAAATCACACTAAGAACTGAGCTATAACACAGAAGCAAGCATTCCTCTTCGGACTGTCTTCTCCGTTGAATGCTTGGGCCTAAGATTTGATCCAGTGTGAGGCTTCACCCACGGAGGACTCCCCTCCCTTAGAGACAAGTCAGCCCATCCAGAAAGGGCGGAGCCAGAGAAGTGTGCTGCCTACATCATATAGCCAATGAATACCACCACAACACGTAGAAAAACCCAAAATACAATGTGACAATGGGGAAACAACGCAAGCCAGCATCAGACATAGAGAATGAAGAGGACAATTCTGATGACCAGATAATGGCCAACCAACTAATCAACCTCTCAGATAAGGACTTTAGACTAGCAATATGGAATATGTTCAAAGAACTCAAAGAAACCATGAATCGAGTTGAACAGAACACTAATAAGAACCAAGAAAATATGAAGACAGAAATCACAAAACTCCAAACTGAAATAACTTATCAATTAACAGGCCTGAAAAAGTCAGTAAACGAAGTGAATGACAAAATGGATAAGCTCTGGGACAGGGTATCAGAAGCTGAGAATAGACTTGGTGCTGTGGAAGATGAGATACATAACAATTCCATACAGCAGGAGAGATTGGACAAAAAACTTAAAGCAAATGAGCAGACAATGGAAAAATTAGTCAAAGAATGGGAACAGATGAAAATAGAAATCTATGATAAGATCAACAGAAACAACTTAAGAATCATTGGAGTCCCAGAGACCCAGGAAGAAAATTCCCAGGAAGAATCAATGGTCAAGAACATCATTAAAGAGAAACTTCCAGAGCTAAAGAATATAGGTGATCAAATCCTACATGCTCGAAGAGTACCAACCAAAAGAGACCCCAGAAAAAACACCCCAAGACACATCCTAGTCACAATGACAAATCCCACAGATAGAGACAGAATTCTGAAAACAGCAAGATCAAAAGGGGAAATTACGTTCAAGCAAGCGTCCTTGAGATTTACAGCAGACCTGTCACCAGAAACACTCAATGCCAGAAAGCAGTGGTGGGATATTGTGACAAGACTGAATGAAATGAATGCTTCACCCAGAATACTATACCCAGCAAAACTCACTTTCCGATTTGACGGAAGAATACATGGTTTCACAGACAAAAAGCAGCTCAGAAACTTTACAGACTCCAAACCAGTCTTAAGAGAAAAACTGAAAGACCTAATTTAAGACAAGACTAACAAAGAGACACACCAAATTTCAATATAAAGATGGAATTAAATCCCAGGACAATTCTTTCTCTCAATGTCAATGGACTAAATGCACCAGTCAAGAGACACAGAGTGGCTAAATGGATCAAAAAACTCAATCCAACCTTCTGCTGCCTACAAGAAACGCACCTGAATAGTCAGAACAAACATAGACTCAAAATAAAAGGCTGGAGAAAAATTATCCAAGCAAACAACACCCATAAAAAAGCTGGAGTGGCCATACTAATATCAGATAATGCAAACTTTATACTCAGGAAGGTTGTAAGGGACAAAGATGGACATTTTATATTAATCAAGGGGTATGTAGAGCAGGAAGAAATAACTCTCCTAAACATATATGCACCGAATGAGGGGCCAGCAAAATATTTAATACAACTGTTGACAAATCTGAAAAATAATATCAATAACAACACAATAATTGTGGGGGACCTCAACACGGCTTTGTCAACACTGGATAGGTCAACCAGACTGAAACCCAACAAGAATATACTAGACCTGAGGAGAGAATTGGAAGAAAAAGGCTTAGTGGATATATATAGGACACTCCACCCCCAGAAACCTGGATACACATTCTTCTCCAATGTACATGGGACATTCTCCAGGATAGACTACATGCTGGCACATAAAACATACCTCCATAAGATCAAGAGGATAGAAATTTTGCAGACTGCCTTTGCTGACCACAAGGCTCTGAAATTATTTGTGAATTCCAAAGGGACTCAGAAGAAAAACCTTAACACCTGGAAGTTAAACAGCCTCATACTCAATAACCAGTGGGTCCGAGATGAAATCAAGGAGGAAATCAAAAGGTTCCTGGAAACAAATGACAATCAAGACACAAACTATCAGAACTTATGGGACACAGCAAAAGCAGTACTGAGAGGAAAATTTATAGCTTTGCAAGCACACATCAGGAAGGAAGAAGGAGCTTACCTGAGTAGCTTAATGACACAGCTAATAGAACTAGAAAATGCTCAACAAAAGGACCCAAAAATAGGAAGACAGAAGGAAATAACAAAGCTGAGAGCAGAAATCAATGAAGTGGAAACCCAAAAAACAATCCGAAAGATCAACGAAAGCAGAAGTTGGTTCTTTGAAAAAATAAACAAGATTGATAGACCACTGGCAAACCTAACAAAGAAAGAGAGAGAGAGAAACTTGATAACTCGTATCAGGAATGAAAAAGGAGAGATCACTACTGATATGACAGAGATTCAGAGGGTAATCAGAAACTACTTTGAGAAACTCTACTCCACTAAAAATGAGAACCTGGAAGAAATGGATAAATTCTTGGACTCTTATAATCTTCCACGGTTGAAGGAAGAGGATGTAGCATATCTAAACAACCCCATCACCATTGATGAAATTAGAATGGTAATCAAAGGTCTGCCGAAAAACAAAAGCCCAGGCCCAGATGGATTCACTAATGAATTCTTTCAAACTTTCCAAGAGGAACTACTACCAATCCTGGCAAGACTCTTTCATGAAATTGAACAAACGGAAACACTTCCAAATAGCTTTTATGAAGCCAACATCACCTTGATACCTAAACCAGACAGAGATGCTACAAAAAAAGAAAATTACAGACCAATATCGCTGATGAGTGCAGATGCAAAGATCCTCAACAAAATCCTGGCAAATAGGATTCAATGCCTCATTAAGAAGATCATCCACTATGATCAAGTAGGTTTCATCCCAGGAATGCAAGGCTGGTTTAACATCCGTAAATCTATCAACATCATACACAACATCAATAACAAGAAAAATAAAAACCACATGATCATATCAATAGATGCAGAAAAAGCATTTGATAAGGTCCAACACCCATTCTTGATCAAAACTCTCAGCAAGATGGGAATGGAAGGAACCTTTCTCAATCTAGTTGAAGCCATCTACCACAAGCCAACGGCAAATATTATCCTCAACAGAGAAAAACTAAAAGCCTTCCCTCTAAATTCTGGTACAAGACAAGGCTGTCCTCTCTCACCACTCCTATTCAACATAGCACTGGAAGTACTTGCTATAGCGATTAGGCAAGAAAAAGATATCAAGGGAATCCAGATAGGAAAGGAAGAAGTCAAGCTCTCACTGTTTGCAGGTGACATGATACTCTACTTAGAAAACCCTAAAGACTCTACCAAAAAGCTTCTAGAAACAATAGACTCAGATAGCAAGGTGGCAGGCTACAAAATTAACACACAAAAATCAATGGCCTTTCTATACACCAACAGTAATAAGGAAGAAATGGACATTAAG
Organism: Suncus etruscus; assembly: GCF_024139225.1. Lineage (NCBI taxonomy): Eukaryota > Metazoa > Chordata > Mammalia > Eulipotyphla > Soricidae > Suncus > Suncus etruscus. The sequence goes on from NC_064855.1 coordinate 23,141,252, forward strand.
AAAACAACCCCATTCACAATAGTGCCACACAAACTCAAATATCTTGGAATCAACTTGACTAAAAATGTGAAGGACCTATACAGAGAAAACTATAAAACTCTGCTCCAAGAAATAAGAGAGGACACGCGGAAATGGAAATGCATACCCTGCTCGTGGATTGGCAGGATTAACATCATCAAAATGGCAATACTCCCCAAGGCATTATAAAGATTTAATGCTATCCCTCTAAAGATACCCATGACATTCTTCAAAGAAGTGGATCAGACACTTTTGAAATTCATTTGGAACAATAAACACCCTCGAATAGCCAAAGCAATCATTGGGAAAAAGAATATGGGAGGAATTACTTTCCCCAACTTTAAACTGTACTACAAAGCAATAGTTATCAAAACAGCATGGTATTGGAATACGGACAGGCCCTCAGATCAGTGGAATAGGCTTGAATACTCAGAAAATTTTCCCCAGACATACAATCAACTAATTTTTGATAAAGGAGCAGGAAACCCTAAATGGAGCAGGGAAAGCCTCTTCAACAAGTGGTGTTGGCACAATTGGATAGCTGCTTGCAAAAAATTGAACTTAGACCCCCAGCTATCATCATGTACGAAGGTAAAATCCAAATGGATTAAAGACCTCGATATCAGCCCCAAAACCATAAGATATATAGAACAGCACATAGGCAAAACACTCCAGGACATTACAGGCATCTTCAAGGAGGAAACTGCACTCTCCAAGCAAGTGAAAGCAGAGATTAACAGATGGGAATATATTAAGCTGAGAAGCTTCTGCACCTCAAAGGAAATAGTGCCCAGGATACAAGAGCCACCCACTGAGTGGGAGAAACTATTCACCCAATACCCATCAGATAAGGGGCTAATCTCCAAAATATACAAGGCACTGACAGAACTTTACAAGAAAAAAACATCTAATCCCATCAAAAAATGGGGAGAAGAAATGAACAGACACTTTGACAAAAAAGAAATACAAATGGCCAAAAGACACATGAAAAAGTGCTCCACATCACTAATCATCAGGGAGATGCAAATCAAAACAACGATGAGATACCACCTCACACCACAGAGAATGGCACACATCACAAAGAATGAGAATAAACAGTGTTGGCGGGGATGTGGAGAGAAAGGAACTCTTATCCACTGCTGGTGGGAATGCCGTCTAGTTCAACCTTTATGGAAAGCGATATGGAGATTCCTCCAAAAACTTGAAATCGAGCTCCCATATGATCCAGCTATACCACTCCTAGGAATATACCCTAAGAACACAAAAATACAGTACAAAAACCCCTTCCTTACACCCATATTCATTGCAGCACTATTTACCATAGCAAGACTCTGGAAACAACCAAGATTCCCTTCAACAGATGAATGGCTAAAGAAACTGTGGTACATATACACAATGGAATATTATGCAGCTGTCAGGAGAGATGAAGTCATGAAATTTTCCTATACATGGATGTACACGGAATCTATTATGCTGAGTGAAATAAGCCAGAGAGAGAGAGAGAAACACAGAATGGTCTCACTCATCTATGGGTTTTAAGAAAAATGAAAGACATTCTTGCAATAATAATTTTTAGACACAAAAGAGAAAAGAGCTGGAAGTTCCAGCTCACCACAGGAAGCTCACCACAAAGAGTGATGAGTTTAACTAGAGAAATAACTACATTCTGAACTTTCCTAATAATGAGAATGTATGAGGGAAATGGAGAGCCTGTTTAAAGTACAGGCAGGGGTTAGGTGGGGAGGAGGGAGACTTGGGACATTGGTGGTGGGAATGTTGCACTGGTGATGGGTGGCGTTCTTTACATGACTGAAACCCAAACACAATCATGTATGTAATCAAGGTGTTTAAATAAAATTAAAAAAAAAAGAAAAGAAAAAAAAAAGAAAGAAGAAAGAAAGAAAGAAAGAAAGAAAGAAAGAAAGAAAGAAAGAAAGAAAGAAAGAAAGAAATAAAGAAAGAAATAAATAAAGAAAGAAAGAAAGAAAGAAAGAAAGAAAGAAAGAAAGAAAGAAAGAAAGAAAGAAAGAAAGAAAGAAAAAAAAATCACAATCATTGTTCCTGGCATGATGCTGGGAGATACAAGAAAACAAAGTAAAGCTGATTCCTGATCTCTTGAGAAATATCAAAGTAGTATACTCCAGACAGGCAGGAGTGCTCCTACAGCTCCAAATAGCCTAATAACTCAAAACAGTCTCATAATTATGCCACTAGGCAAGATACCTGGGGTAGACAGATATTAAAGAAGTCCTACTAGGATTCTAATTCTGATCCTACCTAAATGGGAATGCAAGAGTAACTTAACAACCCAGATATTAGGTTACTGACACCCAAGGTGCTAGAATTTGTATTAGACAATCTCAATCTCCTCCAAACTCTAAAATATAAGTAAAAACAGAATAGAGCATGAGGACAAGTCCGAGAGTGTTTGCAAACAGAGATCTGTTTAAGGTCTAGCTCCGCCACTCACTTACTTCAGAAAAATCATTAGCCTCGGTGAAACTCACTATGAAAAGATGTAAACTGAGATGAAATAAGTCCAATGATATAGGGTACAAAGGTGCTCTGAGAATTAAAAGGTACAATAAGTGACTTAACATGTACTAGCAAATGCAAACATTGTCCTAAGTATTCTCCCATCTCATGAGTGATGCATTAAGCAAACAAAACTTCTGGACTTAGATGATATCAATGATTCTCGAGGAACAGGAAAGCACCATGATAGCATATTAGGGCACACATACTGGGGCAATCTCTTCACGCGGCCATTGCCTTATTTTTCTGAGATATTCAACACCAACCAACACTAAAACATGGCTTCTCATATATCAGTTTTCATGACAGGTGAACCAAAAGGCCATAACTTTTAAATGTTCACTATTAGATACTTGATTCTTGTCTGCTTTGTTTTGGAGTCCTACCTAGTGGTATTCAGGGCTTATTTATGGCTCTGAGCTCAGCAAGCAAGCACCCAAATCTCTGCCTTGCCCAGATACTTGATTCAAGAATCAGAATTCAAGAATTCAGAATTGAAAGAGGGATTTTAGAAGGGACATTTTTTAGTTCAAGAATCAATCTTGATACTTGATTCTTGAACTCAAAAAGCCCCTTCTTTTTTATTATAAATGTTTATTTCAACCATATTGGCTTACATATCTATCACAGTAATATTTTAGGTACATATTAACATTGTATCAGGGGAATTCCCATCATCAAATATGTCCTCCTTCCACCCCCATTCCCAACTTGCATTCCATATCCCCCACCCTCACCCCCCAGGCTGCTAGAATAAATGGTCCCCTTTGTGTCTAGCATACTATTTAGTGATGATACATCTGTTTGGTCCTGGTACTCACCCTTATTTTCCCCTCTATTTGAGAGGTAGAACTAAATAGTTCAAGTTATGTGGCTTTGTTTGAAGAAAAGGAAAGCAATAAAATGGAATAAAAATAAAATAAGCCCAAAATGAGCAGAGTCCTTCTAGAGGCTCTCAACCTCAGTTTGAGAGAGGAAAGGAAAAAAAGAATTGAAACACCACAACAATACAAAAAGAAATATCAAATAAAATATCCAGTGAGCACTACAGCAATAAAGACAGCACCACGTAATAGCCTTGGTACTGAAATAAAAAAATAAAAAAAAAAAAACATGCCAGAGCGCAAAAAGAAAGAAAAACATAAAATAAAATTGGAGACATCTATTTCGATATCTGCACCAAAACAAAGAAGTCAAAATAAAAAAAATAAATAGCTAAATAAATAGAAAAGATTATTTTGTGTGTGTGTTTTTTTTTCCTGCATAGGCACAGTAAATATTGGGGACATTAGAGAGGGACTTCCCTTGGCCTAGATACAGGGTTTCTCCACCCTTGAAGTAAACTGCCATGGGATTAACTGTAGACTCCTTGCATATTCACTTATTCCTTGCATATTCCCTCGGTGCTTTTGTGGTGTATGGAAGATTTCTGCTTCGTCACGGACCATCTCTGTATCTCTGTATCTAGAGATCTTGGTGTCTGCTCAGGTCAAAGAATGGAGCTTCTGATGAAGTCTTTCTTTGTGGTTCTAGGAGTTCTTTTCCTTCAGTGTCGTTTTAATTCATCTTCTGTAGTTGGTAGTCTTGGTCATTGCCCTAATCCTAGAATGGAGCCTGGGATAGTCTTTTGTTATGTTTCCAGTAACCCATTCAGTTGCGATTGCCTCAGTTAGATCTCTGGAATTAGAGATTTTATTTGTTGTACAGATCATAGACGAAAGCCTAGACTAGGGCTTTTTTCTTAGTCCCAGGATACATACTGTCCAGTCATGGTTGTAACAGCCAGTCATCTGTAGATAGCGATCTTGGATTTTGCACTAATCAAAGAGTGACAATTCTTCTGATTTTGTCTTATCATTGGCTGCAGGAAACCTGCAAAAAAGTCCCTTCTAAAATTCCTCTTTCAATTCTGAATTCCTTAGGTGGAGCAAATAAGTCAGCTATGAATAAGTAAAATAGGAGAGGCTACCAGGTAGAGATACTGACTAGTAGTCTCTAGTGGCAAACTCACTAACTCCTCGGTCCTGCCCATTGCTGTGTCTGAACAGATGCACTCTAATGGAATGTGTGCTCATTGGAGAGATAAGCGAGGAGGTTGGTACTAAGGGGCCTTCCTGCACATCCTCCTCCATTCTCAGCTGATTGGTTCTCAATGTCCAGTCTCCATTTCTAATGGCAACTACATCCCTAGCAATTGTATAAGTGCCCACCTGGCCTTCAGCTTCATAAGCTCAAGTAGCTTTCTCTGTGCCTGTTTCATACTCCGCTCTTTTCACAACATATCCAGCCTCTCTAAGGAAAGTGTCACTCTCTGGCACAAGAACGGTGGAGGTAAATATTGCACCCAAGAGGCCAAAGACTCCTCTGAAGATTCTGAATGCCACAGTTGATTCGAGAAGGCTGAAAGCCCCCCTATGGAAAGAGCATAATTTACAACTCTAATCATTTATACATGGGCTCAAGTTCCCTGAATAATTACAGATTATTATCCAGCTAATTACAGTACACGGTATTAAAAGATCTGGAATTCATTACCCCAATCTAGGAAATGACTTTGGCACGTGTTTTGTAAAGAAAAAAAGCTGGAAAAGAAGTTCAGTTCTTGCCAGAGTCACAGATGACTTTGCATTTGTGGTCTCTTGCCACTGACAAGCCACATAGCTCGCAGCATCCAAAATTCTGGGCTTCTGCATCTCAGTCCCAAGTGATTTCTAAACACAAATTGCCATATTTAGTGAATCAAAACACAGAATGCCCAGTTGTATCTAAATTTTAGTGGAACAAATGGTAATTTAGTGTTCGAAATATTGCATGTCTCATAGTTATACTACAAAATTATTCCATATTTCTCTGAAAGGCAAATTTAACTCTGTCTTTATCTGGCAATCCTATGTCCATGGATAGTTTGTAACCTCAGTAGTGATGAGCAGGAATAAATGTGCAGACTCAATGAAGAGTAGTAGCCCAATGCCAATAACTGAGGGATCCAACTCCATACAAAAATAAGAACCTCCAGGATCCAGAGACAGTACAGCAGGTTAGGTACTTGCTCTGCATAGTGTCTTTATCTCTAGGTGTCAAGAAATTTTCAAACTACATGCAGTGACAGGATCCAGGGGTACACACTACCATACACAGGAGCCCAGTAAAATTACTAGAATTTCATGGCCACCCATGCACAACAAGGCTTTGACTTAAGGCCCCAGGAAGCCATAGTGGTTCTGTTGATCCCCCAAATGCAGGACCCAAGAATCACTGCATCTTCAGAGCCCAGCACTGAGCCATGCAGTCCAGTTGCCCAAGTATCACCAGGAATGACTCCTAGGCCCACTGACACCCAACCCTGTGAGGCCTACACATATGGCATCCCACCAAGAACTAAATACATTCCAGTATGCAGCAAGACATTTTCTAGTAATAAGGAAATGTGTCTTGTTATTAACACTAAACATTTTTATTATAAGAAATAGTTACTGGCTTGTGAATTTAAAAGAAACAGTCTAAATACAGTAAATACAAGCAACACTTTGTGATATTGACCCCAGCATAGTAATGCTTCAAGGGATATAAGTACTATTAAAAGTAAGTTAGAATGAGATTACAAGACAAAATGATACAAAATTTGAGATCTGGATGAAACTGAGCCTAATGTCCAATGGTTTCTCAAGCAAATTGTTAGAGACAGTATGAGGTGGAATCACCCACATGAGCATTAGTACAGACAGTTCCTCCTTTTATGGTATTCTAGATCTCTTTATATGTACATATATAGTTTGTATACACACCGTATGTGTGGCAGAGTTTACAGAAGGACTCTTAGAGGTAAATAAAGGGAGTTTATGTCCCCTCTACTCAAAAACTTAAAACCAAGTATCAAACACCAGTGCTCTGGAATCCTGGGGTTCCAGTGTTCTTGAGATTCTCATCCCAATAATGTTCCCTTTATATCTAACAATAAGCATTTTTGTGTCTTTTGTTGTTTTGTTCTCACCAACCTACTACTTTGGTTTCTCACTTATTATTTAAAGTATTTCCCCAAACAGAGTTTCATTCTGAAAAGAAATTTTGCTGCCAACTGTTAGGAAAATAACTTGTTTCTACTAGCTAATGTCGAAAATATGTATTTTTATCATTGTTATGGGCATATAAATTGTTTAAATCCCTTTCTTTGCAATAATGGAAAGTTTGAATCAATGAAATCTTTCTACTTGCAATGACTTTTCAGAACTATTTTTCATCCCATAGGATGTTTCTGGTGCACAACAGGCTTTCAATGACTGTTTGAAGAACTTAATTTAATATAATACAACCTATATGTGCACCATGGAGAGAGCATAATAGTCATATGACAGTGAATCAACACTCAAGAAAGACAGTTTATTAAAAATAATTTGCCACCAGCTGTATTTAGAAGTAGATTACTTTTCATGCTGTTTCTTATTTTATCATTTAAGCACAATCAGAAGGCACCATTTGCAGTAGGCTTAGATAGGGCATGTCTCTTTCTTCTGAAATTGGATATCAATTGTATGAGCATTGGGGGTGGGTATAGTCAGGCTGATACAAATATTAAAATATGAAGGGGGCCGGAGAGTTAGCATGGAGATAGGGCATTTGCCTTGCATGCAGAAAGACTACAGTTCGAATCCCAGCATCCCATATGGTCCTCTGAGCCTGCCAGGAGTGATTTCCAAGTGGAGAGCCAGAAGTAACCCCTGAGCACTTCCTGGTGTGACCCAAAAATAAAAAAAAATAAAAACAATAAAATAAAATATAAAGTTGAACTGAGAGAAGTGCATTGGGAAAGGCCCCTGCTTTCATACAGTTGACTCTAGTTCAATCCCTATACCATAAATGGCCCCCTGAGTTCTGCCAGGAGTGGTCCCTGAAAAGAATCAAAAGTGAGCCCTGAAAACCACCAAAAACAAACAACAAAGTATGAGAATACATTCCTGAAACGTATTTAAGAGAATTTTAAATTAGTGATAAATCAGTAACATACTAATTATGCATAATAAAAATGTATCATCCAAATTGGCTCAAAAGATAAAATAGAGAAACAGAGATGGCCAAATCAGCCTTGGCTTGGTTCTTCCATTACCAGGATGTTATAAATATAACAAAATCTTTTTCATTCTAACATGGCCAATATCCTACTCAACCCCAAATTTTCTTTTTTGTTTTGTTTTGTTTTGGTGGGGTCACATCTGGCAGTGCTCAGGGGTTACTCCTGACTTTTATACTCAGAAATCGCCCCTGGCAGGCTCGGGGGACCATATGGGATGCCAGGATTCGAACCACTGTCCTTCTGCATGCAAGGCAAACGCCTTACCTCCATGCTATCTCTCCAGCCCCTCAACCCCAATTTTTCTGATATTTGGCAAATTTCCTTGTTCTTCATAGAACTTTTGAGCCTTAAAACTGCTGGCCTCTGAAATTGCTTGATGAGTCTACACTGAATCAAAGAAGCATCCATTAGAACTTTACCATGGACTGTGTCCTGGCAAATTTATTGTGAAACCTAATTCTCAGTGTGGTGGCTCTTAAAAGCAGGGCCTCGGGGAAGTGAACTGATTTAAGTATGCAACATTGGACCAGGCGGGGGTAAATCCATGAAAGTACACCGGCCCAGTGGGGCCCAACTGTGAAAAACTGTGAGTTTGACCTGTATATGTCTGTCTACTGTCCTCTTGCATGAAAATCTTGCGAGTGGGGCAAAAAGAGGCTCCAGAAAACTCGCTCGCCCAGAGGCCATTTTCAGGGAGGGACTACAGAGCATGAAAACCAGCAAGACTCTGCAAAAGCCGGCTCCCTGCGTGTGACACCAGGTGGGGAAAATCCATGAAAGTACACCGGCCCAGTGGGGCCCAACTGTGAAAAAACTGTGAGTTTGACCTGTATATGTCTGTCTACTGTCCTCTTGCATGAAACTCTTGCGAGTGGGGCAAAAAGAGGCTGCAGAAAACTCGCTCGCCCAGAGGCCATTTTCAGGGAGGGACTACAGAGCATGAAAACTGGCAAGACTTTGCAAAAGCCGGCTCCCTGCGTGTGACACCAGGCGGGGAAAATCCATGAAAGTACACCGGCCCAGTGGGGCCCAACTGTGAAAAACTGTGAGTTTGACCTGTATATGTCTGTCTACTGACCTCTTGCATGAAACTCTTGCGAGTGGGGCAAAAAGAGGTTCCAGCAGAGCACGGCCGCTCCGCTTTGCTACACGGCCACGCACGCTTTCTAAGGAAAGAACACCATTGCAACAAGAAGGAAAAATTACACTAAGAACGGTGCTATATCACAGAAGCAAACATTTCTCTCCGGACTGTCTTCTCTGTTGCATGCTCGGGACTAAGATTTGACCCAGTGTGAGGCTTTATCCACGGAGGACTCCCCTCCCTTAGAGGCAAGTCAGCCCATCCAGAAAGGGAGGAGCCAGAGGAGTGTGCTGCCTGCATCATATAGACAATGAATACCACCACAACACGTAGAAAAACCCACAATAGAAGAGTGACAATGGGGAAACAACGCAGGCCAGCATCAGACATAGAGAATGAAGATGACAAATCTGAGGACCAGATAATGACCAACCAACTAATCAACCTCTCAGATAAGGACTTTAGACTAGCAATATGGAAGATGCTCAACGAACTCCAAGAAACCATGGATCGAGTTGAACAGAACACTAATAAGAACCAAGAAAATATGAAGACAGAAATCACAAAACTCCAAACTGAAATAACATGTCAACTAACAGGACTGAAAAAGTCAGTAAACGAAGTGAATGACAAAATGGATAAGCTCTGGGACAGGGTATCAGAAGCTGAGAATAGACTTGGTGCTGTGGAAGATGAGATACATAACAATTCCATACAGCAGGAGAGATTGGAAAAAAAAACTTAAAGCAAATGAGCAGACAATGGAAAAATTAGTCAAAGAATGGGAACAGATGAAAATAGAAGTCTATGATAAGATCAACAGAAACAACTTAAGAATCATTGGAGTCCCAGAGACCCAGGAAGAAAATTTCCAGGAAGAATCAACAGTCAAGAACATCATTAAAGAGAAACTTCCAGAGCTAAAGAATATATGTGATCAAATCCTGCATGCCCGAAGAGTACCAACCAAAAGAGACCCCAGAAAAACCACCCCAAGACACATCCTAGTCACAATGAAATATCCCACAGATAGAGACAGAATTCTGAAAACAGCAAGATCAAAAGGGGAAATCACGTTCAAGCAAGCTTCCCTGAGATTTACAGCAGACCTGTCACCAGAAACACTCAATGCCAGAAAGCAGTGGTAGGATATTGTGACAAGACTGAATGAAATAAATGCTTCACCCAGAATACTATACCCAGCAAAACTCACTTTCCGGTTTGATGGGAGAATACATGGTTTCACAGACAAAAAACAGCTCAGAAACTTCACAGACACAAAACCAGTCTTAAGAGAAAAACTGAAAGACCTAATCTAAGACAAGACTACCCAAAAGTCACACCAAATTTCGAATAAATCCCAGGACAATTCTTTCTCTCAACGTCAATGGACTAAATGCACCAGTTAAGAGACACAGAGTGGCTAAATGGATCAAAAAACTCAATCCAACCTTCTGCTGCCTACAAGAAACGCACCTGAATAGTCAGAACAAACATAGACTCAAAATAAAAGGCTGGAGAAAAATTATCCAAGCAAACAACACCCATAAAAAAGCTGGAGTGGCCATACTAATATCAGATAATGCAAACTTTATACTCAGGGAGGTTGTAAGGGACAAAGACGGACATTTTATATTAATCACAGGGTACGTAGAGCAGGAAGAATTCACTCTCCTAAACATATATGCACCGAATGAGGGGCCAGCAAAATATTTAATACAACTGTTGACAAATCTGAAAAATAATATCAACAACAACACAATAATTGTGGGGGACCTTAACACGGCTTTGTCAACACTGGATAGGTCAACCAGACTGAACCCCACAAGAATATACTAGACCTGAGGAGAGAAATGGAAGAAAGAGGCCTAGTGGATATATATAAAACACTCCATCCCCAGAAACCTGGATACACATTCTTCTCCAATGTACATGGGACATTCTCCAGGATAGACTACATGCTGGCACATAAAACATAACTCCATAAGATCAAGAGGATAGAAATTTTGCAGACTACCTTCACTGACCACAAGGCTCTGAAATTATTTGTGAACTCCAAAGGGACTCAGAAGAAACACTTTAACACCTGGAAGTTAAACAGCCTCATGCTCAATAACCAGTGGGTCTGAGATGAAATCAAGGAGGAAATCAAAAGGTTCCTGGAAACAAATGACAATAAAGACACAAACAATCAGAACTTATGGGACAGAGCAAAAGCAGTACTGAGAGGAAAATTTATAGCTTTGCAAGCACACATCAGGAAGGAAGAAGGAGCTTACCTGAGTAGCTTAATGACACAGATAATAGAACTAGAAAATGCTCAACAAAAGGACCCAAGACTAAAAAGACAGAAAGAAATAACAAAGCTGAGAGCAGAAATCAACGAAGTGGAAACCCAAATAACAAACCGAAAGATCAACGAATGCAGACGTTGGTTCTTTGAAAAAATAAACAAGATTGATAGACCACTGGCAAAACTAACAAAGAAAGAGAGAGAGAGAAACTTGATAACTCGTATCAGGAATGAAAAAGGAGAGATCACTACTGATATGACAGAGATTCAAAGGGTAATCAGAAACTACTTTGAAAAACTCTACGCCACTAAAAATGAGAACCTGGAAGAAATGGATAAATTCTTGAACTCTTATAATCTTCCACGGTTGAAGGAAGAGGATGTAGCATATTTAAACACCCCCATCACCATTGATAAAATTAAAACAGTAATCAAATGTCTGCCGAAAAACAAAAGCCCAGGTCCAGATGGATTCACTAATGAATTCTATCAAACTTTCCAAGAGGAAATACTGCCAATCTTGGCAAGACTCTTTCATGAAATTGAACAAGCAGAAACACTTCCAAATAGCTTTTATGAAGCCAACATCACCTTGATACCTAAACCAGACAGAAAAGCTACTGAAAAAGAAAATTACAGACCAATATTGCTGATGAATGCAGATGCAAAGATCCTCAACAAAATCCTGGCAAATAGGATTCAATGCCTCGTTAAGAAGATCATCCACTATGATCAAGTAGGTTTCATCCCAGGAATGCAAGGCTGGTTTAACATCCGTAAATCTATCAACATAATACACAACATCAATAACAAGAAAAATAAAAACCACATGATCAGAGGTAGGGAACCTCCGCCGACTGCGTGAACGCATGCCCTGCTCCTGCCAGGCTCCCCTTGCCCCTGGGAGGGTCGGGAGACTCCGCCGACCGCGTGGACGGCTGCCCTGCTCCTGCCGGGCTCCCCTTGCCCCTGGGAGGGTCGGGAGACTCGCGTGGACGGCCGCCCTGCTTCTGCCGGGCTCCCCTTGCCCCTGGGAGGGTCGGGAGACTCCGCCGACCACGTGGACGGCCGCCCTGCTTCTGCCGGGCTCCCCTTGCCCCTGGGAGGGTCGGGAGACTCCGCCGAACGCGTGGACGGCCGCCCTGCTTCTGCCGGGCTCCCCTTGCCTCCGGGAAGGTAGGGAACCTCCGCCGACTGCGTGAACGCCTGCCCTGCTCCTGCCGGGCTCCCCTTGCCCCTGGGAGGGTCGGGAGACTCCGCCGACCGCGTGGACGGCTGCCCTGCTTCTGCCGGGCTCCCCTTGCCCCTGGGAGGGTCGGGAGACTCCGCCGACCGCGTGGACGGTCGCCCTGCTTCTGCTGGGCTCCCCTTGCCCCTGGGAGGGTCGGGAGACTCCGCTGACCGCGTGGACGGCCGCCCTGCTTCTGCTGGGCTCCCCTTGCCTCCGGGAAGGTAGGGAAACTACGGAAGACCACCCCGCTCCTGCTGGATTTCCATTACCCCCGGGAAGGTACGAAAGCTATGCCCACCTGCGCAAACCGCTCAAACGTGCCCTGCCCCCAGGCGGATATCTCCTACCTACCAGCACCAGCTGACAACAATAGGGCAAAGCAACGAATCAGGCCATAGAAAGACCGCAGGAGGAGACAAACCGCAGCAAGCCCACCCAATAGTGCCACTAGATCCACCCTCAGGGAGGGGCCCCATTCCCACACCACAGGGGATAGAAACAGGCTGAAACTGGAAGGAACAGCACTCCATAGCACACCAATAAACCAAAGAATTATGGGTAAATCAAAGATATCCCTAAGATCTGATGATACAGAGACAAAACCTAACAAGTTTCCAAGTATGCCAAAACGCACAGATCCATGGGAAAGTGACCTAAAAGCAGCAATGAGGAAGGAAACACAAGAATTAATAAAAGAAATTAGAGAAACCTTAACTAACGAGTATAAGATATCTATGGAGGAACGAATCAGCCAAATTAAAGAAGAAATGTTAAAGACCATGAGAGAGTCTATACAAAAAGAAGTGAAGGAATTAACAGACAAAGTAACAAGCCTTACTAGCAGAAACACAGAGTTGGAGAAACACATTGAAGAACTCGAAGGAAAACTGCAAACAAAAAATGAACAAGAAACCAACAAAGAAATAAAAGGCAAAGCACTGGAAGGAAAAATCCAGTATCTAATGAACAAGGACAAAAGAAACAATCTAAGAATTGTGGGTATACCAGAAGGGGAGGAAATAGGGAAAGGGGAAGAACAAGTAGTCAGAGAGATAATAGCAGAGAACTTCCCCTCCCTCTGGAAAGAAACCTCAATGCCAATCCAGGAAGTGAAAAGAGTCCCTAATAAAATAGACCCTAATAAAACAACTCCAAGACATATAGTAATCCAAATGGCAAAAAATAAAGAGAAAGAGGAACTCCTTAAAGCAATAAGAGAGAAAAAAAATCTCAAGTACAAAGGTAGGGACATAAGAATCAAACCAGATCTCCCATTCGAAATAATCCAAGCAAGACGACAGTGGAATGACATATTTAAACGACTGAATGAAAGAAACTTCCAACCTAGGGTCCAATACCCAGCAAAATTATCATTCATATGGGAGGACAGACTAAAAACATTTTCAAACAAGACCGAACTAGAGCTATTTGTGCAAACAAAACCGATCCTAAATGACCTACTCAGAGATGAACTACACAATCCAAACCCCCGATTGTAACAAAAGCCACCCTACACAACACAACTGCACAACAGTCCTCTCTCTCAATAATTTCCCTAAACGTTAATGGACTAAACTCTCCAATTAAAAGACACATAGTAGAGAACTGGATTAGGAAAAATAAACCAGACTTCTGCTGTCTACAAGAAACACACCTACAGCTACAGGATAAGCACAGGCTTAGAATCAAAGGATGGAAAGTAATTATTCAGGCCAATGGAAAACAAAAAAGAGCAGGGACAGCCATTCTTATATCAGACCGAATTGCATTCAACCACAAGAAAGTGATCAAAGACAAAGAGGGTCACTACTTACTGATCAGGGGATCATTAGACCAAGAAACACTAACCCTGGTCAATATCTATGCACCCAATGTAGAGTCAGCAAAATATGTGAGACAACTACTGGCCAATCTGGAGAAACACATGAAGGGAAATGTGATAATAGTAGGGGACCTAAATACTCCACTATCACCACTGGACAGATCCTCCAAACAGAAAAATAGTAAAGAAATAAGAGCCCTAAATGAAAACCTAGAAGAATTGGGGCTAATAGACTTATATAGAGCCCTCCATCCCCAGAAAGCAGAATACACATTCTTCTCAAACCCACATGGAACCTTCTCCAGAATAGACCATGTCTTAGGATTCAAAGCCAACCTACATAAGATCACAAAGGTAAGGATCATTAGAAGTACCCTTTCGGATCACTATGCAACAGAGGTCAAAATTGATCTCAAGAAGAAACAATGGAGAAAAACTAATACCTGGAGATTAAACAACATGCTGCTCAATAACTGCTGGATCAAAGAACAACTCAAGGAAGAAATAAAAAGATTCCTTGAGACAAATGACAATGAAGAGACAACATGTCAAAATTTGTGGGACACAGCAAAAGCAGTAATTAGGGGGAAACTCATAGCAATACAGGCCTATGTCAAGAAACAGGAAAATAACAAAACCAACAGTTTAAAAGATCACCTCAAAGAATTGGAACAACAGCAACAGAGAAATCCAAACACAACCAGAAGGCAAGAAATAATAAAAACCAGAGCAGAAATAAACAACATCGAAACTAAGAAAACAATACAAAAAATCAATGAGACCAGGAGTTGGTTTTTCGAAAAAATAAACAAGATAGACAAACCATTGGCAAAACTCACCAAAAAAAGAGGGAAAACACCCAAATTAATAGGATCACTAATGAAAGGGGAGAGATTACAACAGAACCCCAAGAAATACAACATATCATGAGATCATACTATGAACAACTATACTCAACTAGGCTAGATAACCCAGGAGAAATCGACAGATTCTTAGACAAACACCCTCTTCCAAGACTGGAAAAGGAAGATCTAGAAAGCCTAAACAGACCAATCACCTCAGAGGAAATTGAAGATGTAATTAAAAAACTCCCTAAGAACAAAAGCCCAGGCCCAGATGGATTTACAGGTGAATTCTATCAAACATTTTAAGAAGACTTACTACCACTGTTCCATAGGCTTTTCCAAACCATAGAAAAAACAGGAATCCTCCCCAACTCCTTTTATGAGGCTAATATCACACTCATTCCCAAAGATGGCAAAGACACCACCAAGAAAGAAAACTACAGACCAATCTCACTAATGAACATAGATGCAAAGATACTTAACAAAATCTTAGCAAACAGAATCCAACACTTCATCAAAAAGATCATACATCACGACCAAGTGGGATTCATACCAGGAATGCAAGGTTGGTTCAACATACGCAAATCAATCAATTTGATACATCACATCAACAACATGAAAGACAAAAACCACATGATCATATCAATCGATGCAGAGAAGGCGTTCGACAAAATCCAACATCCTTTCATGTTAAAGACACTCAGCAAAATAGGGTTAGAAGGAACTTTCCTCAAGATAGTTACAGCTATATATGAAAAGCCTACAGCCAACATTATACTTAATGGCGAGAAACTAGAAGCATTCCCACTAAGGTCAGGAACTAGACAAGGCTGTCCACTCTCTCCACTCTTATTCAATATAACCTTAGAAGTCCTAGCAATAGCAATCCGACAAGAGAAGGGAATCAAAGGAATTCAAATAGGGAAAGAGGAACACAAACTATCTCTATTCGCCGACGATATGATGATATACATCAAAAACCCTAAAGAGTCTACAGTAAAACTCCTAGAAACTATCAGCCAATACAGCAAAGTGGCTGGATACAAAGTCAATACACAAAAGACAGTAGCGTTTCTATATACAAAAAATGAAGTTGAGGAGAGAGAGATTAAAAATACAATTCCATTTAAGATAGTATCAAAAAATATCAGGTATCTAGGAATCAACCTTACAAGAGAAGTGAAAGACCTATTCCAGGGAAACTTCAAAACACTCCAGAAAGAAATTGAAGACGATCTAAAGAAATGGAAGAACATCCCATGCTCATGGATAGGTAGAATTAACATAATCAAAATGACTATTCTACCCAAACTCCTATATGGATTTAATGCAATCCCTATCCAAATCCAGACACAATTCTTTAAAGAATTAGAACAATCATTCACAAAATTCATCTGGAACCACAAAAGACCCAGGATAGCCAAACAAATACTGAAAAACAAGAAGCTGGGTGGAATCTCCTTACCCAACTTGAAACTATACTATAAAGCCATAGTAATCAAAACAGCATGGTACTGGAACAGAGACAGGACCTCAGACCAGTGGGTCAGGACAGAATTCCCAGACATAAACCCCCAGATATACAGCCAACTAATATTTGATAAAAGAGGCAAGAATCTGAAATGGAACAAAGAAAGCCTATTCAACAAATGGTGTTGGCACAACTGGAAAACCACATGCACGAAAGTGAAAATCAACCCATACCTCACTCCTTATACAAAAGTCAACTCAAAATGGATCAAAGATCTTGAAATCAGACCCGAATCTATAAAGTTTATCGAGAATAAAATAGGGAGAACACTCGAAGACCTATATATCAAAAAGGTCTTCGAGAATGGAGCACCAATGGCAAGAACCTTAGCAGCAAACATAAACAAATGGGACTACATCAAACTAAAAAGCTTCTGCATGGCAAAAGAAACCTTACTTTATGCAAGAAGACAGTTAACAGAATGGGAAAAAAATCTTTTCACTAGACATATCAGATAAAGGGCTGATATCTAGAACTTACAAAGCACTCAGAAAACTGACCCCCTCAAAACCAAATAAAGCCATAAAAAAATGGGGAGAAGAAATGAATAGACACTTCTCTGAAGAAGACAGAAAGATGGCTAACAAACACATGAAAACATGCTCACCTTCACTCATCATCAGAGAGATCCAAATCAAGACAACAATGAGATACCACCTTACACCAGTGAGGATGGCCCATATCAAAAACACCGAGAACAATCTTTGTTGGCGCGGATGCGGTATGAAGGGAACTCTCATCCACTGCTGGTGGGAATGCCCCCTAGTCCAACATCTATGGAGAACAGTCTGGAGAGTACTCAAAGAACTCAGAATTGAGCTCCCTTTTGACCCAGCAATTGCACTCCTAGGTATATACCCCCATGTTGGAAGAACATTCATTCCAAAATACGTGTGCACCCCACTATTTATCGCAGCACTCAGTATAATAGCCAAATCTTGGAACCAACCTCGATGTCCAACAACAGATGAATGGATCATTAAGATGTGGTATCTATACACAATGGAATATTACATGGCAGTCAGAAATGATACAATCACAGATTTTGCAGCAACGTGGATGGACTTAGATCATGTTATGTTAAACGAAGTAAGTCAGAAGACAAAAGATAAACACAGAATGGTAGCACTATTCTGAAGCACATAGAACATACATCTCAATCACAACTAATACTTAACAATCAAATAACAGGGTCTAACAGGGTAGAAACTCCAATCACTGTAATAGTCAACATATACCTGGGAACAGTGCCCAAAACACATGAAAAAGGAACAACACAAACTCTCGACTACACATTATACCACAAAGAAAACAGCAACACCAGAACAGCAGCATAGAGAGAACAGGTACGTAATCAACCTTCTACAATAATGGCCCATAATAATCCTGTAGAGATCGTATACAGGAACACAGGTAAAGAATACCATGGCAAACCACTGACTCCAATGGAAACATCCCATAAAACTACGTATTAATGCCCCTATCTTACTATATTTAAAATAACCTCTCAGCTTTTCTGTCCACAGGCGTTCTTGGATACAAAGGGCGGACAAGCTAAGTTGGCAGCTCGGGATACCACACGAGATACCATGCCCAGTTTGCACTACGAGATGGCCCCGAGAAAACTCTTTAACATACACTTTATCTCTAGGTTTACCTTCTTTTAGGGTTTCAAGCACGTGATCAGTCAGACCACTGAAGCAGTAACAGCGATGTACAGACCCAAACTACATGTTCTATTCACTGAACACATTCAAGCAAACTAGCATTCCCTTGCTATTCTCTCCTCTCTTCTCACCACCTCCTTACCTATTTTTTTCTTTTCTATTCTTTTCTTTACTTTCTATCCTTTTTCTTCTCCCTTTCTTTCTAATGTATTTTTCTCTTTTCTCCCTCCCTACCCCTTCCGTACACCTTACCCTTTCCCCCCTCTGGAAATCCAACTATCCCTCCACCCCTCAATCCCATCCAGACCTCCCTCTATATTAAAACACTTCACCCTCAGTCCTTAATCTATTAGGCAACAAGATCGACCTCCTACCCCAACGAACCAGTACCCAGCACCCAAGAGAAGGGACACCCAGTCAAACCCACATCTTGTCCCAGGCAAGAAAAGACAGCCAACTCCCCTGCGGACTCATGCTGCGAGGCCCTCCCTAACAACTCCCCCTAACGTGGACTGTTTCTTGAAACCGGACCTAGGTCCAAAAGTATTCCCAATGCAAGAACTCTTCCAAGACATCCCGGCCGCAAATTGTTACCAACCTGAAGAAGGTCAGGGGGTGTGATAGGAAGATGCCTGGGAACCCACACATCACAAGAAAAACCCAAAAGACAATGGGAAAAACTGTACTTCCAACATAGACATGAGACCTGTAATACACCACCTCGTTTCCTGCTCTCCCCCAAATGTAAGGTAGTATTTTGCACCATTTTGGTCCTTTAAAAAAAAACTTAGCTAATTCATTTTAGTTTTTTTTTTCTTTTTTTTTCTCTTTTCTTTTTTCCCCTTAAATTTATTTATTTATTTATTTTTTTAAATGTTGGTCCTATATATACATTTGCGAGCACATACATTTTTAATTATTTTATTTTATTCTATTTTATTATTATTATTTTTTTTATTTTTTTTATATTTTTTATCATTTTTGGGTATCTGACCTGTGTCTATTATCCCCTCTGTCCACCCCCAACTATACCCACAATACAATGAAGCTCCACTCCCCCCTGCAAAGACGCACTAAATAAAGGGGAAATCTTACTTATAAAAAAAGAGCTCTTATCTACTAGAGATAGGAACTCATAGTTGTTTACAATACAGGGATATCTCCTACCTTGAAAATATGTCATGTGGAATCAACTTAGACCTCAGATGATTAGATACCATTCACCCAGCCTTGAACCCTGGATCCCAGACAAAGAATCGGCACAGCTCTTCACAACAGCTGCAGAAAACAAACTCCACCCGGGACAGCCTTAATACTGCGGGGTCAACAACAAGGGCCAGCTCTAACATGATATCCTGACAATGAGGAAAATGTGAACAACTTGACCTTAGAGCAGATTAGCCTACCTTACCAGCTAACGACAAGACAAAACCAGAAGACTCGGCACCCTTTGGTAGGTCCAAAAGCCAAGATCGTGACTTACAGATGACTGGCTACTAGAACCACGACCAGACAGTATACATCTTGGGACCAATAAAAAAGCCCTAGTTTAGGGTTTGAACTATGACTTGCACAATAAGCATGATCCCCAGTCCCAAAGGTCTGACAGAGACAACTACAACAGAATGGGGCTTCTGGAAGCACAAAGAAAGACGTTATCCTAGGCGCCATCCTAGGTTCAGTGCAAAGACCAAGGTCACCAACCACAGAAGATGGATTAAAACGACACTGAGGTAACAGAACCTCTAGAACCACAAAGACTGACTTCATCATAAGTCCCACCTCAGGATCTGTGCAGATACTGAGACCTCTAAACACAGAGCTCTGAGTGTATCACCCTGGACAGAACAGAAGTATTCCACACACCAAAAAAAAACACCACCGGGAAAATAAATGATCCTGAGCAAAGTCTAGAGCTGATCCCATAACAGTATACTCCAAGGACGGAGAAACCCCATATTTCCTAGGCCAAGTGAATTCCTTTTCGAATGACCCCAATATTTACTGTGCCAGGGCAGGAGAGGAAAAAACAAAAATACAAAAAGCACAATACCTTGGTTATTTTATATATATATATATATATATATATATATATACATATATATATTTTACCTTCATTTATTATTGTTATTATTATTTTTATTTACCTATCTATTTTGGTCGATTTCTCTGTTTGGGTGTGATTATTGAAATCGTTGTCCCCAATTATACTTATTTTTTTTCTTTTCTTTTCTTTTCTTTCGTTATGTGCTATGTCATGTTTCTTATTTCAAGACCATGGCGTGTTTTTGGTTTATTTGTTTGTTTGTTTGTTTGTTTTTAGCTTTGTTTTTCGTCTGTTTTTTTGTGGTGCTTATCGATATAGCTGGAGTCCTCACCGAATAATTGACACTTTTTTTGGTACTGGTGGAGTGTTTCACCTTCTTTCTCTCCTTCATCTCCCAAATCGATGATGAGAGCCTCTAGAAGGATTCCGCCCATTTTGGGAGTATTAGACTCTTACCCCTGTTTATTTATCTTCTCTTTTTCAGGCAAAACCACGCAACTTGAACTAGCTAGTCCTGCCTACAGTTAGAGGGGGAGATAAGGGAGGCATCGAGACCAAACAGGTGCAAGACTACTAACTAGGAGGTTGGATACAGAGGGGACCACATATTTTAGCCGCCCTGGGGGTGAGGGAAGAGGAAATGAGAGGTTGGACAAAAACGGAGGGGTAGGGAGGACAATTTGGTGATGGGAATCCCCCCTGATTTTATGTAAATATGTACCTAAAATGTTATTGTCAACAATATGTAAGACACTATGATCAAAATAAAAATTATATTAAAAAAAAACCACATGATCATATCAATAGATGCAGAGAAAGCATTTGATAAGGTCCAACACCCATTCTTGATCAAAACTCTCAGCAAGATGGGAATGGAGGGAACCTTTCTCAATATAGTGAAGGCCATCTATCACAAGCCAGTGGCAAATATTATCCTCAATGGAGAAAAACTAAAAGCCTTCCCTCTAAATTCTGGCACAAGACAAGGCTGTCCTCTCTCACCACTCCTATACAAAATAGCACTGAAGTACTTGCTATAGCGATTAGGCAAGAAAAGGATATCAAGGGAATCCAGATAGGAAAGGAAGAAGTCAAGCTCTCACTGTTTGCAAATGACATTATACTCTACTTAGAAAACCCTAAAGACTCTACCAAAAAGCTTCTAGAAACAATAGACTCATATAGCAAGGTGGCAGGCTACAAAATTAACACACAAAAATCAATGGCCTTTCTATACACCAATAGTAATAAGGATGAATGGACATTAAGAAAACAACCCATTCACAATAGTGCCACACAAACTCAAATATCTTGGAATCAACTTGACTAAATATGTGAAGGACCTATACAAGGAAAACTATAAAACTCTGCTCCAAGAAATAAGAGAGGACACGTGGAAATGGAAACACATACCCTGCTCATGGATTGGCAGGATTAACATCATCAAAATGGCAATACTCCCCAAGGCATTATACAGATTTAATGCCATCCCTCTAAAGATACCCATGACATTCTTCAAAGAAGTGGATCAGACACTTTTGAAATTCATTTGGAACAATAAACACCCTCGAATAGCTAAAGCAATCATTGGGAAAAAGAATATGGGAGAAATTACTTTCCCCAACTTTACACTCTACTACAAAGCAATAGTTATCAAAACAGCATGGTATTGGAATAAGGACAGGTCCTCAGATCAGTGGAATAGGCTTGAATACTCAGAAAATGTTCTCCAGACATACAATCACCTAATTTTTGATAAAGGAGCAGGAAATCCTAAATGGAGCAGGGAAAGCCTCTTCAACAAGTGGTGTTGGCACAATTGGATAGCCACTTGCAAAAAATTGAACTTAGACCCCCAGCTAACATCATGTACGAAGGTAAAATCCAAATGGATTAAAGACCTCAATATCAGACCCAAAACCATAAGATATATAGAACAGCACATAGGCAAAACACTCAAGGACATTACAGGCATCTTCAAGGAGGAAACTGCACTCTCCAAGCAAGTGAAAGCAGAGATTAACAGATGGGAATATATTAAGCTGAGAAGCTTCTGCACCTCAAAGGAAATAGTGCCCAGAATACAAGAGCCACCCACTGAGTGGGAGAAACTATTCACCCAATACCCATCAGATAAGGGGCTAATCTCCAAAATATACAAGGCACTGACAGAACTTTACAAGAAAAAAAATCTAACCCCATCAAAAATGGGGAGAAGAAATGAACAGACACTTTGACAAAGAAGAAATACACATGGCCAAAAGACACATGAAAAAATGTTCCACATCACTAATCATCAGGGAGATGCAAATCAAAACAACGATGAGATACCACCTCACACCCCAGAGAATGGCACACATCACAAAGAATGAGAATAAACAGTGTTGGCGGTGATGTGGGGAGAAAGGAACTCTTATCCACTGCTGGTGGGAATGCCGTCTAGTTCAACCTTTATGGAAATCGATATGGAGATTCCTTCAAAAACTGGAAATCGAACTCCCATACGATCCAGCTATACCACTCCTAGGAATATACCCTAGGAACACAAAAATACAATACAAAAACCCCTTCCTTACACCTATATTCATTGCAGCACTATTTACCATAGCAAGACTCTGGAAACAACCAAGATGCCCTTCAACAGATGAATGGCTAAAAAAACTGTGGTCCATATACACAATGGAATATTATGCAGCTGTCAGGAGAGATGAAGTCATGAAATTTTCGTATACATGAATGTACACGGAATCTATTATGCTGAGTGAAATAAGTCAGAGAGAGAGAGAAAAACGCAGAATGGTCTCACTCATCTATGGGTTTTAAGAAAAATGAAAGACACCCTTGTAATAATAATTTTCAGACACAAAAGAGAAAAGAGCTGGAAGTTCCAGCTCACCTCAGGAAGCTCACCACAAATAATGATGAGTTTAGTTAGGGAAATAACTACATTTTGAACTGTCCTAATAACGAGAATGTATGAGGAAAATGGAGAGCCTGTATAGAGTACAGGCGGGGGTCGGGTGGGGAGGAGGGAGATTTGGGACATTGGTGATGGGAATGTTGCACTGGTGATGGGTGGTGTTCTTTACATGACTGAAACCCAAACACAATCATGTATGTAATTAAGGTGTTTAAATAAATTTAAAAAAAAAGTATGCAACATTGTAGAGTGTGATTTTTATACTTAAGACATACCAGTGCCCTATGGGAATCTTGCTTAGTTCATAGAGTTTTCACATGTGAGGAGACTTTAAAGATGGGCGGCTACAAACCACAAAGTGGGTGCTCACCAGACACCTTGATCTCCACATCCCAGAAATGAACTCTGATTATTTATATCACCACTTCGACAGGGCCTCTGGTAATAGCTCCTGAAGATACAAATCCTGAACTCCTTCCAGGACATATGGTATGCAATTTGTACAACTTCTGAAACTTGCATCTTGTAATCATTTATTACGAAGAATGTGCCTAACACTGTCCAGCCCCATAGAGAGTCAATCACATCTTTCTCTTTGCTCCCAAAATCTTTAAATATACTTTCTACTTCATACTATGATATATTGTAACTAGCTATTAATATATAGCTAATTAGCTCCTCTCTGGATTTGAATGCTCTTAGGTTAAGTGCAGCAATTCATCATTTTTAGCCCCAGCACCAAATAAACACAATTCTTAAAAAACAAAGTGCTAAGTGCTCTCAAGTAAAATTGGCCTCTCCCCTCCTCCCCCAGAGCAAGAGACTTTTGAAATAGATAGGAAGCCATGGTTTTGCATTAGAAATAATTAAATAAAACTCTTTAAATTTCTCTTTCATGTCTACTGCATACAAGATTCTGTAAATCTACCCTAACCATACATCCAAGTTAGAATTTAAGCTTTCTGTTTAGCACAAGACCCACCCAATTTATGAGATTAAATTAATGTTTAACTTTTGAAATTTCTTAAAATAAAAGGAGTGCTTCAATGCTAAGTGTTCAGTGTGTTCTTAGGCCCTCTGAGCTCTGAGTGGTTCTCTGTCATGAATGAGAGGAGCAGACGATGTGATGAGAAAGAAGGTTGGCAGGGATCTATCTTTTAACTTGCCACTTGTCCTCTTAATGAAAACTTTTCTAGGGAATTCTTGATGAAATACAGTTAAGACTATTACTTTCTTCTAGAGCACAAAACAGTTGAAAATAAAAAAAATTAAATTGGTAATGTTGGGTGAATATGTGTAAGAAAGAACTTTGTACGCTGTTCTAACACATTAACACCATCTTAAGCCATTTCTTTATTTTTTTTTTCTTTTTGGGGCACACCCTATGATGCTCAGGGATTACTCCTGCTACATGCTCAGAAATAGCTACTGGCTTGGGGGACCATCTGGGATGCCAGGGATCGAACCCGGTTTGTCCTGGATCGGCCATGTGCAGGCAAACACGCCCCACAGCTGTACTATCACTCTGGCCCCTCATTTTAAGCCATTTCTCAGTAAAGAAAAGAAATTATGGGGCCGGGCGGTGGCGCAAGAGGTAAGGTGCCTGCCTTGCCTGCGCTAGCCTTGGACGGACCACAGTTCGATCCCCCGGCGTCCCATATGGTCCCCCAAGCCAGGAGCAACTTCTGAGCGCATAGCCAGGAGTAACCCCTGAGCGTTACCGGGTGTGGCCCAAAAACCAAAAAAAAAAAAAAAAAAAAAAAGAAAAGAAATTATTAACCTAGGAACAAGTCACCAGAGAGAAATAATTTATCAGTTGGACTTGAGGTTCTTCAGAAGACCAACTTTTTGAAAAGTTTCTTCAAGAAAGAGAAAGAAAAAAAAAAGAGCAGAAATTCTTGTCAATATGCCACAAGAGGCTACTAAAAACCTATTCTTCTTACAATAAGACATCTCTGCCTCATCTGAGTCCATTCAAATCTGCCCCACTTATCCAGTTCTAGTGTAGGTTTTACCTCTTTCACCTGAACCCCTGATTCTGGTCTACTTTGACACAAAGATTTCAGATTCTAACAAGCCTGGTTATTAGTCCAGTTCCCCCCAATCACATTATAATTAACATTTCTAATCTAGGCATTTTAATCAACATACTCAGGACACTTACTTGAAGGAATTATGTTATATTTGGTTCTTGGGGTAACTGATCTTTCTGAGTACTAATTCCTCACTTGTTCAATAGTAACATTAGATCCTCTTTAAAGAAATTGTTTGCAAAAGTGCCTGGATTACAGAAACTGCATTGATAAAAAACCTAATAATTTGACCAGTGTGACTTATTTATAGTTTTCTTGATTAGAAAATACTGTTTTCCCTAGAAAGAAGAAAATGTTCTCCTAGAGGTTTGATTCTATGCCAGATATCTAAACTTTCGAAAGGTTCCAAATATAATAGTCAAAATATCCTTTGATCTTTCTGATCTCCATCTTACTGATTTCCCCATTGAATTGTAAAATCATGAACACAAACCTATTTTGACCTTCTTCAAGAAGTTACAAACTCTTCTGTTGAAGACTAAAAATAATTTTGAACTTCTGAAAGTACTGGACTACTATTGTAGCCCACTAAGTGGATACTCAAATTCTAGGGGAGCTTATCTCTGCCTTGCCTTGAGGAAGACCACAGATATCAGAGAGCTGCTTCATTACTAAAATCTGAAGTTTATACACACCTGAACATTTATTTTCTCCAGGCCATCTACTTGATATTCAGGTCAGTCTTGTTTCTATCTTAATTAGCAAAAATCAATTTAATGACAAAGTGTAAAGTCCTCCAAGAAATAAACCAAGCTTAACTATGGGGATGTTAAACTTTTTTAAAAATATTTTTCAGCTTACATGGCTTCAAAAAATGGTAAAGAATTCAATGCACCCTTTATCTTGTTTTCATAAACATTTTCATCTTATTTAACCATAATACAAAGAATAAAACTTAGGAAGTGGCTTGGAGAGATCAAACAGGAAGTAAGGTATACTTGGACAACCTTGACTGAATTCCTTACACCAAATATGAACCCTTGAACAATGTCACAAATCATTCTTAAGCATAAAGTAAATAATAGCCCCTGACCAGCACTAGATATGATCCAACCCTCCCCAATAAAATCCAATAAATTAACATTAATACAATGTTCTTAAACTTACCTGATCTATTGTACTCTTTCAGGAAAAATTATTCAGTGTCCTCTGAAAAATTATCTGCTTTAAATAAATGACAATGGCAATACCCAGTTGTACCTGAGTCTATTATTAACAACTGCCACATCATCCTAATGCACCCCAACAAGGCAGGGGCAAAAATACTTAAAGAACACTAAAAAAAAAAAAAAAAAAAAAAAAAAAAAGCATGAACTCTGCACAGATTTTACTATTTTTTTTTATTCTGGAATCCCATATTGCATTGAGTCATCATATTTTCTTGGTTTTGTCTAATCTATGATTATTCTTAGACTCTGCACAGATTTCATCATTTTTTTTTCTATTCTGGAATCCCATATTGCATTTAGTCATCATATCTTCTTGGTCTTGTCTATCCATGATTATTCTTTAATCTTTTATAACCTTTACCTTCTTAAAAAGCATTGTTATTGGTCAGGGATTTTTGAAGATAATATCTCAGTTTGGGCTTGTCTTATAGTTTCTCATTAGTAGACTGAGATCATTTTCATTTAGAAAGAGTACCAGAGAGGGCCTGGGACTTTTGCAATGCATCCTAAACAAAGAACACAAGGCCCACAAGAGTAATTACTGGTGATAATAACTTTGATCATTTTGTTAAAATGGACTGTGCCCAGATTTTCCACTTGTGTAGAAAATGTATTTGCCATTAGTAATTTTTTTCTTTTGTTCTAAGTAAATATTATGCAAAAAAATCTCCACTAATTTTTACATTCATTAGTGGATTTTATCTACAGAATATCATTATGATGTTCTAACAATGATTTTATATGTTCCTCATTCTTTCTATGACTATTAATTGGCCCGCTTGTGTAGAAATATTTCTTTATTTTTCTACTCAATTATTGATATCAGTATTCACGTATGAATGTTAATTTTATTCTTTGAGTTATATTCCAACACTACTGTTATTTATTTTGGTGCTCATATTGCTCTAGTTTTGGCAACTGTGATTCTTTTAGGTTACTGACCATGTCCTTTTCATATATTCTCATCTTGTTTGTTTGACACTTACTTTCTGGCACCATAAGATGCACGAAGCTCAAGTCTTCTAAGGTCAAAAGCCCAATTATTTCCTAGTTTGTTTCATTTGGTGGGTGACATAGTGCCTCCAGACTCATAGTCCTAATTAATGCAGTAGAGGAATCACTCATCCCTCCCAGACCAAGTTGTTTATTCTCATTTACTCAAGTGCTAAGGTTCTTTACATCTAATTCTTACAGACTAAACCTTAAATTGTATTCCAACAATTCACTTATATCTCTTTCTATCCTCCTAGATCCTAAAGGCCAGGGACTCTGACATATTTTTTAGCTGGAAAGATACTTAAAGGGCATTTGCTCTCCAATGGAAATACCATGGTAAAGAAGGCAGTCTCGGTTCTCAAGTTGGTGGCAAAACACCTAAACAAAAGAAGCACATAACACACCATATGTAAAGACTGAAAGGGTATTTAACAGGTATGATTATACTAGCATATGACTTTGCTCATATCCTAGCCTTAGAAAGTCATCCCGAGTATGGCTCAGGGATATGTGAATCATACACAAAAAATAATATAGTTTGCGCATGGAAAGCTATTATTTCCATTTGTTTTCCATTACCTTTTCATGGGGAGAATAACTTACTTAGTAAATAAGTGCTAAATATATAAAGACTATAATTCAAGCAGTGATTCCCTAAGGACAACATTATTATATGAGCTCTATTTAATGTTTTCCTGAGCTAATCCAACTCTCATTATTCAAGAAAATGAGAAAATGTCTTGAGGAAGAACAATAACATGCCTGGGCTATTGCTGTTCAAGATTCTGTATAATCATTGTGCTGGATACATAGAGACAAAGCTCAGTGTTTATATATTTCAAAGAAATCAATGGAAAAATAAACCAGTAATGAGGAAGAGTTGTCCTAGGAATACTATTAAAAATGTCTGTCTTGGGACCAGCAGAATGCTACAAGGGGAAAGAATGCATGTCCTTTATAAGACCCTGTATTCAACCACACAGGTCCTGTAGCACCACTGGATAAGATCCTTGTGACCCCTACAACTCCAGATGTGTCTCTGTGAAATAACTAATATAAAAATATCCAATTTAGGAGAGAACTGATTGAAAATGTCACACATAAACAAATAGAGGCCCAAAGATGGCTCAGTGGCAAAAGTACTGCTTTGTATGAAGCCGCAACATTTAGTCCTAGTGCTACCCTGTGCTACTAGAGCAGGGGTGGCAAACACGCGGCTCTCAAGGGGCATGCAGCTCCCGGCCAAAATGAATGAGGCTGTTTGCCTCTTATCATTATTTTGTATACTGTGTCTCTTTGCCAAGTTTGGATTTTGTTCTGCTGCTTCTGAGGAGGGACCTCTGAGGAGAGACCTCCGAGCGCGGAGTCCCACCCCCAGGCTCCGTCATCCCGCCCAGGCTCCGTCATCCCGTCTCCTATCCCTCTGATCTCCCATCCCTCAGAAACAATTGCAGGGGGCCAGCAAGCGGAGGGGTGGGGGGACCCGATGTTGTCACATGTTGTGTCACATCTTGCCGTTAGCTCTTAGTGTGGAGGGCGCAGCACACCCTCGCCATCACTGCAGGATTTTGACCCTCACTCAAAATGGCAAAATGCAATATGTGTTTAATATATTATTGTTAAAATTAGATGCTTTTGTGTGAGTGCTTGTCTGTTTTGGCAGGTCACTGCGTGGTGTGGCTCTCTGACTCTCACAGTTTAAAATTTTGGCTCTTTGTGTCGAACTTGTTCGCCATCCCTGTACTAGAGGGTACATTATCACGCCATGCACCTGAAAGCATTGGGGCCACAACTGAAGGAGCACTGTCACCAGCAGTAAATCTAGACAAGCACTACAACAACAAAGGGAAGGAAAAGGGAGAAAGATGAAAAGTCAGTAGACTGTCTATTGTGCCTGGAGGAGAAAAAAATCAAGCAACTCACACAATTCTTCATTCAAATCAATCACAAAGAATCATATCAGAGCCTCGGGAAGCTAATTCTTTATGGGAAACAATACATAACCTTAAATGTACAAGACTCTTAATATTTAAATCTTTATCACAGAACACTAATGGAATCTGACTCATAATGTCACCTTGAAATACTTTCAGGATTGCTCTATATAAGTCACCTTAAATTACATGTGGTACCCAGAAATCTAGTAGAAGAAAAATAGTAGCAAATGTGTAAATAAAATTGCAATTATACTTCAGTCACAGGTTTATTAATAATTGTAAGGAAGATGTTGTATTGTTAATGTGCAGTGATTATTTCCCCTGAGGAGGAGATCTGTGTGAATTTTCTCTATGAGTAGCACAGTTTTGCTGACAATGAAACTCAGCTTGAACAATACTGTTTTGAAATGTATAGAACCATTTAAAAAATATTGAGAATCATTGCTTCTCTGCCTTTTGGTTAAGATCAAGTGTAGTATCTGTTCTTATCAGTTTAATATCTGATACGTCGTCTATCCTACGACAATATATTAAATGGATTTTTGGCACTAGGAACTGGAATAGGAGCTTGCTCCGTCCATTCTACGCATCGACCTGGTATTGCAGTACCTCCAGGAACAGTGCACTGCCCCCCGGGGGAATAAAAAAAAATATTGAGAATCACCTGTGTTTAATGCATAATCTTAGTTATGCTTAAATGCCCAAAGAAATGAACATTTCTTAAAGGTGACCCTTTGCACCAAGTTTTAAGAATACAAACAAAACACTAATGATTTTTACCAGTGATTAAAAAATGTATAAAAGTATGAGAACAATGTCAAGAACAATGGTGTTGACAGAGAATTCAAAATGCCAGAGAAACTATTATTCAATTACATGATGTAGCAAAAGTTTCCTATAGTCATGAGAGAATAACTATTATGCCTACACTATAAGCAACTGCAAAACAAAAACAAAAGTAGCACTTGCCATACTTAGAGCCTGAGAAGAACAAGGCTATTGTTCTCAAGAGAAGTTAAGCTTGGGTTAAACTCAACTTCACCCTGGATCTTTGCCTTCAGGCACTTCCCAGAACATCAAGCATAGTAATATGGACACCAAAGCTATCTCACTGAGTTGAGGAAGTAGATATTAAAGGTCACGTCAACTGATGCTATTAGAATTTTTTAAAGTTTCATAAAATAAGGGCCTCGGCACATTATGTGGACATCTCTTTCATCTTTGGCTGGTGACTAGGATATGTATCTACAGGAGGAAGTTACAATACACTTAGAAGCCCTTAGGAGAGTGAATCACAAACAGAAATATCCAAGGTTTAAATGCTCCAGTACACTGATTGAGCCAGCAACAGAAATGTCTTTAAGTATCTCTCACATTTAGTTAGAGCTCTAGAAGGACTACGTCATGAATAGACAACAAACCCTAAAAAAAGATAATGACCTAAAAGTATGCAAGGACCAAACAACACTTACACCCACTAAACAAAACCTAGAAAAAAACACTTGAGAGAATCACAAAGGTGCTCCAATGTTAATACTTCCAGTAAAATATATGCTATTATTTCAAAGACTCTAGGCTCATATTAAAATAATGTCGACAATGTATACCATATAATAAAAAATATTATACATGGAAGCTGACTCAAAACCAGGAAAACCAGAAGTCCCAAGAAAGAACCAAGGCAAACAAAAATGTTGGCAATAACAGTTTATAAATCTAAAAGAGCTATTAGAAATATGCACAAGGAATGGTACCTTTCACCCTGAACATTGACATAATGACCTGGCACAGGCCTCAGAAGAATGGGCATTCTCCATTCACCCCTGAACCAGGGAAGCCATCTATGAAGCATCCAAGGTTGTCTATGACATCACCTGGAAGCAATCCTCTATCAGGGGAAGACCCCTAATGCTGCTCTGACATCAATCTACTCAAGGAGTCTTCCCTTAACACTGAGAAGACTTAAACAACAACAACTATCTGCTTACTGGACAGGGCTTTCTGCATTGCTCCGCATCATCCTGACTTTAATGTAGGATATACAGATTCCAGGATCTTCAATACAGAAACATGATACCAACAACAGAGACTGTGTAAAAAAATAGAACTGTATTGGCACTACAGACAATGACCTGGATTGGACAAACTAGTTTGCTTGGAACCTAGAGTTGGTCTTGTGTCAGGAAACTTCAGGGGTAGGGTCTCCTTGTATTTAGGCCAAGGCTTTTCCTTTCCATGTCCCCCATACTTTGGTGGGCCTATGCAAACTATAATTGCCACTCTAACACCATTTTTACTGTGCTCCTTTGACTCTAAACCTTAAAAAAAAACCACTTAAACTTTTGAGGTTAACTTAAACTAATATGCATGTGTATGGAAATGTATGCCTTCAAGTTTAAGGAGTTACACAAATTTTATGGCTTTAGATTGCTTTGTGTACCACTAAGAAATGTTATAATGTACTACAGTTCTGGGATCTTGAGGAACAAAGTAATTGTACATGGGTTCTGTTTTATTTTTCTTAATGTTCTTTGACTGTAGGTTCAAAATTGGGGTGTCAGCAGAGGGATTTCTTCTGAGAACTCTGTTTTTTGGGTGATTGTCCTTCCACTGTAACTTTACCTTATCCTCTTCCTTTGCATCATTGTTCACATAATTAAAAATAAAATAAATAAAATAAAATAAAAAAATAAATATGCACAAGGAAGGAGCCAGAGTGGTGGCACAAGCAGTAAGGCATCTGCCTTGCCTGCACTAGCCTAGGATGAATTGCGGTTCAATCCCCCAGCATCCCATATGGTCCCCCAAGTCAAGAGCAATTTCTGAGTGCATAGCCAGGAGTAACCTTTAAGTGTCACTGGGTGTGGCTCAAAAATCAAATATATATACATGCACTAGGATTTTAAAGAAATGGAAAATGAGTAAACAGATGGAAAACCTCAACAAAGAAAGAGAAACTATAAAATTATTTTGAAATGTAGCATTCACTAAAGCATTTTGTCCCTTGCAGAATAAAAAGCAAAAGAACTGATAACAAACCAATAAGTTATCCACAATGATAGAAAGGAAAATATTTGGTTTTCATTCACAGCACCTCAGTTATATTTTGGAAAATATCAAGTGATCTAACACTCATGTAACTGGAATTCCTAAAGGAGGGATAAAAGGGATTGTGGCAAAAAGTTATTTGTAGAAAAAACTGTTGAAATCACTTACAAAATACAAATTTATACTACAAAATTTAAATTATCAGAGGGGGCCAAAAAGATAGAACAAATACAAGACCCAGAGTTGAGCCTTTGCCACTACATGACCTCCTGAGCAACCACAGG
Source organism: Suncus etruscus (assembly GCF_024139225.1). NCBI lineage: Eukaryota > Metazoa > Chordata > Mammalia > Eulipotyphla > Soricidae > Suncus > Suncus etruscus. Next base: position 23,173,840 of record NC_064855.1, read on the forward strand.
GTATGGCCCTTGTGACCTCCAGCCCCAATAGGCCTAAGTAGCAGAGAAGAACCGTGCCATCCTGCTGGTTGCCAAGTGTCACAGAACACTGAGGGGATTGCCCCCAAATTAAACTGAATTATGAATCATAACATAGCAAAATAAATCAACAATTGGATCCAGCAAATTTGACTAATCTCAAGCAAGATCAAAATTTTAAAAAAGCAAAATATCTAGTTACATAACAACCAACTTGCTTAAAACTAAAAATTCAAGCTAAAATCTTCAAAGTAGAGAAAAATGACACATTATTTACAGGAAAGTCGTGATAATAAAATCAGCTACCATTCATCCAAAAACAATAAGAGCAGGAGAAAATGAAATGACATCTTTGAAGTGTTAAAATGTTAAGAATTTCCTATCTGTTAAAAACAACTCTTCTAAAAAGAGGTTAAAAGAAATGTTTGCATAAACAAAGTCTGAAAGAACTTATTGCCAGTACAACTGCATTAAAAGAAATGCTAAAGTCTCCTAACTAGAAGGAAATAATATAAATAGAAATTCAGATGCACAGCATGATGTTATACTGGAAAATATGGCAATTATCTGAGAACATTTTAAAACCCATATTTTCCCCTTTCAATGTTTTTTAAAACAACATATTTGTAAGACAAAAATAATAAACTGTATTAAATACAATTATAACATATGTAGAAGTAAAATCTATGCCAACAATAGACCACAATGTGAAGATAAAATGAATACTGTTATAAGGATGTTATGTTTTTACATGTAATTATACAATATTAATGCTAAGTGGAATGTGAAAAGTTAAGGATACACACTGAAATCATAGAAAGACCACTTTTTTTTTTTTGACCAAAGTGGATTACAAATCTTTCACAGTAATTTTTTAGGTACATAGCAACATTGAATCAGGGGGCATTCCCATCACCAATGTTGTTCCCCTCCACCCCTGTTCCCATCATGCATCCCATATCACTCTCCTTTACCCCCTGGGTTGCTAGTATAAGTGGTCCCCTCTGTGTCTAGCATGTTGTAGATTGGGTATCGATTCTGTTGTCGTTGACTTTGGATTTGGTGTTTAAGTCTGATCATTTTTTTATTTCTACTTAATGTTCATATGACGGTCTAGTCTTGGTACCCTCCATTATTTCCCTAGAAAGACCACTTTTTTTTTTCATTTTTTTAATTTCTTTTTTTTTTTTTTTTTGGTTTTGGGGTTTTGGGTCGCATCTGGCAGCGCTCAGGGGTTACTCCTGGCTCTATCCTCAGAAATTGCTCCTGGCAGGCACCGGGACCATATGGGATGCCGGGATTCGAACCACCATCCTTCTGCATGAAAGGCAAACGCCTTACCTCCATGCTATCTCTCTGGCCCTGAAAGATCACTTTTAAAAACACAATGAGGTTTGGCTAAAATACAACCAGAGGAAACAGTTATAATCCTAAAAATATTGATAAATCTAGGAAAAACTAAGAGAAAATGGATACAACAAAAAGGAAACAAATCACTATTGAGAAATATTCTAGTTGGAAATATTTGATTTATTATTAATAAATAATAAAAGGAATAAAAACTTATAATGATAGAACCTCAAATTGCATTAACAAACATTGAGAACTAAACAAATACATAAATTAGTATCATAGTGTGGAGATTTTTTAACACCTCAACTTAGTAATTAACAGAACAAATGAGCAAAAAGCCAATAAAGTTAAGAAAACATTTAAATAAAATTATTAACCAAATTTGATCAAATTGATATCTAACCCAATAATGATAATAAGCATTATTTACATGTGAACACAGAATGTTAAATATGGTAAATCATGTGACATATTATAAAATAGTTCACCAAATTTCAAAGAAATGCAATCTTATAAAATATATTCTCCGGACAATAAAAATAAATTATAAAAGATTAAAAAATTAAAATAGGGGCCAGAGAGATAGCATGAAGGTAAAGTGTTTGCCTTGCATGCAGAAGGACGGTGGTTCAAATCCCTGCATCCCATATGGTCCCCAGTGCCTGCCAGGGGCGATTTTTGAGCATAGAGCCAGGAGTAACCCCTGAGCGCTGCTGGGTGTGACCCAAAAACCAAAAAAAAAAAATTTAAATAGTTGGAAATAAAGCAACATACTCTAGCCCTCAATTAAAAGAGGGAATCAGAAGTAAAATTTTAAATAAGTAAACTGAATCAATATAAAATAGAATATAGGTGATGGGTACAAGTACAAGGCCCTACACTTGCTCTGAACACCATATGGCACTCCAAACACCACTAGCTGTGGCTACCTTTAAAAAAAATACAAGATAGGAGCAAGGAGACAGCATGGGGGTAAAGAACACATATTATTTCTGGAGTAGACCACAGCCTCAGGCCCTGGCAGAAAGAACCCCAGAGAGTCCTCTTGTCCCCAAGCATTACTTAGGAGACCCCCCCCCATTTCCCAAATACAATGCAACAAAGTGTGTAGGAGACACCCAAAGGAATACTTAGAAACAGAAGTATATAGGCTAAATTATTTTATTAAAGAAGGGGAATTAAATTAATTTAATTAAATTAATGACTTAAGATTAAATGCAATGAGGCTGAAGAGATAGTACAGTAGGTAAGGCTCTTGCCTTGCACACAGTCAAACCAGGTTCAATTCCTGGTATCCTATCTGATACCCCAAGCACCACCAGGAGTGATTCCCCCTCAGCATTTTTGGGTGTGATTCCCCGCCCCCAAATTTGAACATAAAATAAACAAATAAAATAATAAAGATATAGAACACATCTATGACCTTTTTCCTTGCAGATACCACTCTTGCAAGCACGAAAAACTTAACAAAAACTATTTGGAAAAAACAAGATTAGCATCAGTCCCTAAAGTCATAGGGTACAAAAATGGCAAGAATTCTCTGTATTCCCAGAAAAGCAGCGTGAGTACAGGAAGCAGAGTGATTATGGAGGTCAGACTAAATCAATATTTTAGGAAACAGCTAAAACTAATAAGAAGATTGAGTTGTGGGGTGAATATGTGGAGAACTACAGGTCTAGAGAATGTGGGCCATTAAGAGATGCCATAGTTTCAACTGGGGAAGATGAAAAAAGAAAGGGACAAGTGATCCAGCTTTAAGCTTCATCTTTTATTATGAAGACCAAATCTTGGCTTGTGTTAAAATGGGAGAACAGCTGGTGTTTAAGGAAGGAAATGAAGCAATGCCATGAATAAAATTCCCTTGAGAGGGAGGGAAAAAAGAACAAATTAATGAAATAGAAAATATATAAATTCTGGAGAAAAATGACAAAGCCAAAAATCCTTTTTTAAAATAAAATAAGTAAAACAAAAATAATATCCAAAGAAACTAATTTTTGTTTGTTTTGATTTTGGGCTAACCTGGTGATGCTCAGGGGTTACTCTTGGCTTTGCGCTCAGAAATCACTCCTGGCTTGGGGGACCATATGGAACACAGGGGATCGAACTTTGGTCCATCCTGGGCTAGCACAGGCAAGGCAGATGCCTTTCCACTTGCGCCACCAATCTGGCTCTTTCTCTTTTTATCTTCTTCAGTTCAAAATACGGCATCTCTTAATGGCCCACGTTCTCTAGGCCTGTAGTTGTTTTCCACACATTCATCCCACAACTCAATCTTCTTTGTAGTTTTAGCTGTTTCCTGAAAATTAATTTAGTCTGACCTCCATAATCATTTCGCTTCGTGTAATCATGCTGCTTTTCTGGGAATACAGAGAATTCTTGCCTTTCTTGACTTTGGGGGTTGATGCTAATCAAAGAAACTAATTAAGGAAAATATCAAAGAAAACACAATAATCAGTGGTATAATGGAGGTTAGCACTAGTTATGGCATATAAACCAGGGGACAAATTTGCCTCTACAGGTTTCTGTCCAGCCTTGAAGCAAAGCCTTTTTTTTAAATGATCAAAAAGAAGAACATCAAAGTTAATTAAATTTACCGTTTTGTGCCCACGAATTTTTATGGGAACAGAGCCTGGCTCCCTCCTTTTCTTATTTTCTAGAGCTGAGCACTAATGGCATCACTGCATGCAGCCATGGATTTACTATCTGCCTCTAAAAATGAAAGTTAGTTAGGCCCTGCTATAAATATTTTATTTTTAATTTTTATTGATAGTGTTGTGAATTACGGTTAGATATGGTGTCTTTATTTAACTGTTTTTTAAAATAATATATTTTAGCACCATGATTACAAACAAAATTGTTGTTGGGTTTCAGTCATGTAAAGAATGCCCCCCTTCACCAGTGCAACATTCCCATCACAAATGTCCCCCAACTCCCTGCTCCCCTCCACACCTGTATTTGAGACAGGCATTTTACTTCTCTCACTCATTGACATCATCATAATAGTCATCAGTATAGTTATTTCTCTAAGAAAATACATTTGAAACTGTATACCTTAAGTTCAACATTTTAGGGGTAATAGCAATAGTATAGAGGGTATGGTGTTTGTCTTGCATGCAGGCCAATCCTGGTTCGATCCTGGCATCCCATGTGGATGGAGCCTATGCACCAAAAGTGATCCCTGAGCACAAACCTAGGAGTAACCACTGAGTATTATTAAATATGGCAAAAACCACAATAATTTAGGAAAAATTAACACATGTATAGGAAAATACAACTTTCCAAACTCACAGACAAAAACATAAAATATAAATATAGATATAAAACTAGTTATTAAATTTGTATGCTTAAACATTGTAATTTTAAAAATATGTTATTAAAACCATTATAATTTACAAAGATTTTCATATTTGGATTTCAGACATACATACAATACATTTGAAACATTTATTATTAAAACAATTAATTGAGAACAATTTAGTGTTCTGCAAATAGTAGTTTAGTAGTTCAGTTTCCAGTGATTTCATACACTTAATTCCATATGGACAGTAGTCCTAAATATGAATTGGAAAATGTAACATATAAATAACATCAGAGGATAGTTTTAACTGGGGAAAAGTTTTTAGGCAGGAAATTAAAGGTACCATTCATAAGGAATAAGCTATATCTTACTCTAAAACTTCTACTCCTAGGAAACTTCCTTTAAAAGAATAAAAAAAATCACAAACAGAAGAACAAAATTGTAAAACAGTCATTGGTAACATAATCATATCTACAGCACAGAAAAGATGCCTACACTCAATAAGAAAAGGAGAGCACATTTTTTAAATGATCGAGAGATTTGAATAGACACTTTATGAGAGGAAACATTCATATATGCCTATTCCAACTGCTCACCACCATCATTTATCAGAGAAAAGCAAATTTAAACCACTGGAATAAACATGCCTTCTTTGCAGTTTGACAGCTATTTTCTTGTCCTCTTGGGAGTACCAATTATACTTTACAACCAACTTTCCTTTCTTTCTTTTTTTTTTTTTTTTTTTTTTTTTGGTTTTTGGGTCACACCTGGCTGTGCTCAGGGGTTATTTCTGGCTCCAGGCTCAGAAATTGCTCCTGGCAGGCACAGGGGACCATATGGGGCGCCGGGATTCGAACCGATGACCTCCTGCATGAAAGGCAAACACCTTACCTCCATGCTATCTCTCTGACCCCCTTTCTAAAACCACTACTCTCCATTCTGAACTGTGGAGTTCCATACAACCTTACTTCCAGAGACTGAAATCACCATATTCAATTAACATTTTCAGCTATACTATTTTTTTTTTTTTTTTGGTTTTTGGGCCACACCCTGTGATGCTCAGGGGTTACTCCTGGCTATGCGCTCAGAAGTTGCTCCTGGCTTCTTGGGGGACCATATGGGACGCCGGGGGATCGAACCGCGGTCCGTCCTAGGCTAGCGCAGGCAAGGCAGGCACCTTACCTCCAGCGCCACCGCCCGGCCCCCAGCTATACTATTTGGTACGAACAGGAAATCCATACGGAACCAATCAAACTTAAAACCATTTTAGAAGAAACATCTTTTCATTATATGATAGAACTGTAAACAGAGTGGTGCCATTTCACAGTTTGGGCCTGAACCTAGGGGAAAAAAATCAGAGACCAGTTCCCCCAGTGCTCAGAGTGGGATTAGGGAAATTTTCCATGCACACACATATAAGGATGGCTGAGATCTGACAACAGCAAGCAAACAGGGATTATAAACAAGATGCATAACTTAGTCTAAGTTATGCTTTGCTTACATGTGACTTTCAAATATGACTAGGAGCCTTGAATACACAGGCTGGATATATGCTTGGATCTTCAAGTTTCGCTGACTTTCAGGCCCTCAGTACTACAACTCTCTTTGACTTGCGGGCCTTCAGTGCAATAAGCCTTGTCTTAAAAAACGAAGAGTGGTGAGTGCAGTTAGAGAAATAACTACACTAACAACTATCATGACAATGTTAATAAGTGAGAGAGTAGAGTGCCTGTCTCAAATAAACAGGGAGTGAGGGAGGAGAGAGATGAAGGGGAGGCATTGGTGGTGGGAATGTTGCACTGGTGGAGTATGCTTTTTATGACTGAAACCAAACTACAAACATGTTTGTGATCATGGTGCTTAAATAAAAATACTATTTTTTTAAATGATCTCTTGACAATGTCCTCTGTTCTGCAGAGTGACTGGCTACCTAACAGAATGTGACCATCTGAGACCTAAAACTACTGTAGTTCTAGAGAGTGTAGAATATGAAAATGATTCAAGCTTTGGCAGGAATGAGAATGGAATAAGAGAGAAACAGAGAAACTGTCTTGTCTCGTCTGATTAAATGATCAGATCAAATTTTCCACTACTGCTACTCCTGACCTTTTCAGTTTCTAGTCAACAAATTTTCATTACTACTTATGTTACTTAAAACTATATTTTCTGGTGATGCAAAATACAGTCCTAGTTAGCAATAATGTTATCATATTTTAGTATTTAACAAGGGACCAGAGAATATGCTTTGAGCTTTACATACTTATCTCAGTTTCAAAACATTGAGGCAGAGGGGCCAGAGCAGTGGCACAGCGGTAAGGTGTCTGCCTTGCCCACTCTAGCCTAGGATGGACCGCGGTTTGATCTTCTGGTGTCTCTTATGGTCCCCCGAGCCAGGAGCGATTTCTGAGCACATAGCCAGGAGTAACCCCTGAGCATCACCTGTATGCCCCCCAAAAACCAAACAAACAAACAAACAAAAAACATTGAGGCAGGAATCAAGACTTTCATTGTGCAGATAGGCAAATCCAGAAATAAAGGAGCAGTCAAAGTTAACTCTCAAATATACAACAGGCTTTTCAATTTTTAGGCATAGGCCCAGAAAACCAGGAATCACATGACTTCTTCTAGGTAATAATCTAAAAAGAACATAAAGAATTAAGTACTATAATAACTCCTTGATAGTTTTGTCCACAGTGGTTCTTGGAGATATATATATATCTATATATATACACACATATATATAGACATATATATAGATCTATATATATAGGTTTTCCACCCCAGTTCCACATCCCAATGCTATACTATACTAGATTCAGAAAACAGGGCTCATTATAATAATGTCATGACAAAAATTCTAATCTGTTCATTTTCTACTTAATTATGCCTGATAATATAATCTAATGTTTATGTCCACAGATAGCAATGAAATATGCAACCATGAACCCCTGTTACAGAGCTCATTCATTGAATATGTTATTATAATCTGTTTTCAGTTGTAGGTAGTTTACCATTATACCATAATGCTCATAATTTTAGATTGCTTTTAGGAAAGGAAACTGGATGCTCAAGACCTGCTAGACAATATTTTATGGTATAGACTCCTCTTATAATGCTCATTACCATATCACTTAGTTTTTTAAACTTAAAAAGTATAATTTTTTAAGAATATTCTATATACAATCTAACCCGTGAAGCCTATGTGTATGCAAGAAGGTATGTGTTGGCCTTCTCAATGTCTTTCTAATGTCCTTCTATAATATGTATAATGTCTGTGTTGTATATTGTCCTTTCCCTATCATATATAACCCCTCCTCCCCCTTTGCTCTCCATCTTACAAATTGTTTTCTAGCCCTTCACTCGCTCATTCCGTTATTTCCCCACATTTAACCCTTTTTACCCTCAGTCCTTAACTCCCCATGAAGCAGAACATTCCCTCACCCCAGCCAGCTGCCAACCAGCTCCCAAAGTGAAAAGATAGGTTCTCAGCCTTAAAAGAAGCTGATACTCCGCTGCTACTGATTTGCTTTTGGTGACCCCTTTTCCCCCAACTACCTTTACTGTAGAATTTTACTTGCAACAGGAGTTGGTTTCTCAGAAATCCCCAGCTCAAGGACATTTCCTGATATGTGACTGCTGGGAGCCATTTTTTAGACTCCACAGACAGAGTCAGAGGCTGAAGGTGTGCTCTGGATTTTAACCACCCCCACCCCAGACTATTTCAAAAGACAAAGGGGACATGAATATCTCTTTTGAATATTTCTCTAGATGTTTTTCCTTAATACATCTACAATAAGGTATAACCCTTATTGAATATCTTCTTATGTAGCAGCAATTTCCCCCATTTGGGGTATCTGTTTAGTAGGGAATTCTAAAAGACAGAAACTAGAAGACTAGAAACTAGAGTTCAGAATTCATGTTAGAACCAGTTTATGGAGATTGTTGGGCTTGTTACCTCTGCGCAGCCCCATATGCACCAGTAATAACTTGTGGCATAGTTCCTTTTTGCATAGGCACATTAAAATGTGAAATCTTATGTGTGCAAGCAAGTTCTTATCTAATAGAGATAGGAACACATAAATTTTATACTGCAGTGGGGCCTTACACCCTAAAATTTGCCATAGTCCCTTGGTTTAGACTTCAGAAAATTGGACATTGACCATTCACGCCTGAACCTTGGATACCATCTATGGAAACAACCATGGTTTTCTACACCATCACCAGGAATAGAACTTCTACCAGGGAAGGCCCTACTGCTGCCCTGGCATCTACTTACTCCAAAGAGGGTTCTTATGACACTCTGACGACTTAGTACCAGCAACAACCAATGTGCTTTCAGGTTTCTGTACAGAAACCAGAATATCTAACTACAGAAACCTAACAACTGTGAATGTGAAGAGTTTTTACTAGGACCACGGAGAAAGGCTTTGGGGCTGGACAACCTAGTAAGTTTGGAGCCTGGAGTTGGTCTTATGCCAGAATACTTCCTTGTTTTTAGGCCAAAGGTTTTCTTTTCTATTTCTCTCATATTTTGTTGTGCTTATGCAAACAACAACTGCTACACACACCTTTTTTATTGTAGTTTTTATCTCTTATCTTAAAAAAAAGCTTACTAAACCTTCTGCTATTGTAGTAATGAGTTTATTGGCTATAATTTTCACAAATACACTTACTACTGAACTTTTTCTTTTTTCTTCCATTTTAATTTTTTTTAGTTTTTCTTTCTATTTTCTTTCTATTTTTAATGACTTTGCTTTCTGTCATCTTGAAACAAATGTATTATGATCAGTTATGTCAACTATATAATGCATTTTCTTTAAATAAAAAATAATTTAAAAAAATAATTAGGGGCCAGAGCAGTGGCACAAGCAGTAGGGCATTTGCCTTGCACATACTAACCTAGGACAGACAGTGGTTTGATCCCAGGTATCCCATATGGTCCCCCCCCAATACCAGGAGCAATTTCTGAGCACATAGCCAGGAGTAATCCCTGAGTGTCACTGGGTGTGGCCCAAAAAAAGCAAAAAAAAAAAAAAGAAGAAGAATTAAGTACTGATCTTTATTATTTATTATTTTTATTATTTATTATTGATACCCAATAGTATTAAGTACTAGTTTTAGCCTGGTGCATGGTGGTCCTTCTAGCAGTGATCATATTGTGCTGGATATCAAAAGCCAGGCACCCCGCCCCCATAAAGCATATATTTTCATCATTTGAACCTTCACCATGGCCCTGAAATAATCATATTTTCAAAAGATAGAGAAAAAATTGATAGCTATTCTATAGGGCTTCAGTTTCCTTCCTGTTAAACTCTTCAAGGCAAAGTTCAAACCACCATGGAAGATGCATTTAGAATTGTTTCTTGCTTTTGTGGCTCAAGAGGAAACAAGATCTACTTGTCACTGATATAAAGGACCCCAAGGGAGAGACATGGATTGCAAGCATTATGGGTTTCCTTCTACAATAACAGGGACATCGAGCTGCTGTTCCATTGCTACCATGTCACCAGTTTGCATTGCAAGTCTCCTCCCAGGACTCTTACCACTCCCCAGAGTTACCTCCCAAGTACAAATACTCTACCAGTGGACCAGAACACGCCCTAAAAAAGCTACTTTTGCTCTATAAAGGCTGACTAAATATGAAGAAGGGTCAGTTTTCCCCAAGGATCCTGGCAATAGCTAAGGAGACAGGTTCTAGTGGTTAATCAAACCAACCAATGACCATCTTATTGGCAGAATTTTTCCAGACCACATATTACAATAGTTGGGATTTTAAAAAATATTTAATTTGGGCGCGGAGAGATAGCACAGCGGTGTTTGCCTTGCAAGCAGCTGATCCAGGACCTAAGGTGGTTGGTTCAAATCCCGGTGTCCCATATGGTCCCCCGTGCCTGCCAGGAGCTATTTCTGAGCAGACAGCCAGGAGTAACCCCTGAGCACCACTGGGTGTGGCCCAAAAACCAAAAAAAAATTTGTTTTAATTTATTCAAATTATAAAAATAAATATTAACCAACAAAAGACATTTTAAAGAAAAAAGTGACCCTCCCCCCAAAAAAGAAAGAAAAAAGTGAATTCCTGGAGACTAGAAAGAGGAGAGGGGATAATGTATTTATCTTGTACTCAGTAATGCTCCAGTTCAATTCTGACCACCACATATGGTCCCCAGAGCACAATCCTGCACATAGAGCCATAAGTTATACATGAGCTCTGCTGCATGTAGGACCTACAAACTACAAACTAAAGTGGTCCTCAAACTACAGACCACAAGCCACATATTATATTTGTTCCCATTTCGTTTCTTCACTTTAAAATAAGATATATGCAGTGTGCATAGTAATTTTTAAGAATTTTTTATTTTACTATAGTCTGACCCTCCAATGATCTGAGGGACAGTGAACTGGCCCCCTGTTTAAAAAGTTTGAGGAGCACTGGCATAGGTCAACACACAGTCCCCCAATATGAACCACTATATTATCTTTATTCCAGGATTAGTAATATTATCAGTATTTTATATATGTTTTTCTGTTTGGACTTTTTCCCACCAAAAATATAACAATAATAGAGCAAGAAAAGCCTTTAGACTTAGTATCTTTTGTACTTACAAATAAACTCTTAGGACCTGATATTAATGGATAGGTATTTCTTTACATATATGTTTAGTATTATCATAAATTTAACCAGTTCCCTTATGCATTCAGATTATTTTTAACTTTTAAACCTGCCAAGTTGAATAGTTTCTAGTATTAGATCTTTAGCTAGATTATTGCCATTGAATAAATGCCTAGAAATCAAATTTCTGAGTTAAAAAAAATACTTAAAAGATGTTGACATGTATTGTATCACTATTTATTCTTCAGAAAAAATTGTACCCAATTCATATTTGTTGACTCAATCTTGAAATCTGATCCAAGTAGTTCACTTAGCCACCTGCTCTCCCTAAATATCTCTTCTATATATAGCACCCTCTCCTTCACCTTAATTCTTAATAGAAAGGGAGTTATGATCAATAAGCCCTTTCTTACTTTATTGATGCACTTGGCTGTCGGAACCCCCACACACTAGGAATTTTCCTACTTCAGAAAGTTGGAAACCTATAATTTACTGAACACCTCTAAGTATGAAATATATAACATACTAATATATGGTAGATTCTCAATAAATATTTGTGAAAGAGTGGAGGGTAATTGGTGCTTACCTCACTTCTAGCCATTGCGATAGGATAGACTATCCCAGGAGCCTGTGTGATTCTCTTCTGAAATGATCAACAGGAAAGCCTCACATCTCAATGGGCTAATCAAATTCTCTCCTGATAATCTGAATTTTGAATAAAAGAGATCTAAATATTGGAGATCGGGAATGTATAAATTTTATGATTCTGGAGGGGTCCCCTTAGTTCTTTTTCTGAAATTCTCACAGCTGCTCTATCATCAACTTTTAGCTATTTTTTTTAGATTCGTGAAATATATCAGGAATTTTGGTTTGGTTTATTTTGTTTTCATTTCTTATTGGCTTTGTTGCTGTCATGGTTCCTTCTGGGTGTTTTTTTTTTTTTTTTGATTGTCAATTTGTTCCCCCTTCCCTCTAGTTAAGCATCTGTTTTCACTGCTTGCCACCAATGAACACGAGCTTGAACTTTGACCTTTATCTGCAAATGATGGCAAACCTTAGAGGGAAAATTTTTCCTCCTCCCCTGAAAACTGGGAGGTTCTAGTATGTAGACCAGCCTCATAAATAGAGACCAGTTGCTTGTGGCAGACTGCTGATAGCAAGCTTCCAGATGTCCTGTTACCAGAAAAATCTATGAAAACGTGGGCATAAAATCGCATACATTTCAGACCTCTTAGAAACTTTGCTTTCATTGTTCTTTTCCCATATGTCACAAAAGAACAGTCTGTGTAGCTCTGGGTGTATAGCAAACTGCAATCGTGGTTAAGTAAAATTTCCTTTAAAAATTCTGGAGAAAGTTCAACTGAAACACTGCAGGTAGAGTGCATACTTTCTGGAAACTAATTCTAAAAACTAGATGTCCTTGAATAAACCTGCCCAAGTGAAAATCCTTCAGCTATTACCTCTTGTTAATGGTTTATGATTTTTTAATGGCTGCAGTTTATGGAGAATGCAGCTGAAAACCCTGGAAAAGGAAGGAAGGAAGGAAGGAAGGAAGGAAGGAAGGAAGGAAGGAAGGAAGGAAGGAAGGAAGGAAGGAAGGAAGGAAGGAAGGAAGGAAGGGAGGAGGGAGGGAGGGAGGGAGGGAGGGAGGGAGGGAGGAGGGAGGGAGGGAGGAGGGAGGGAGGGAGGGAGGGGAAGGGAAGGGAAGGGAGGTGAAGTGAGGGGAGGGGAGGGGAAGGGAGGGGAGGGGAGGGGAGAGGAGCGGAGGAGAGGAGAGGAGAGGATAAAATTTCATGTTAGGCAGCTTCTTCTTCTCATTTCCTGAATATAGCAACTTTTCCAAATCTGACCAATTATACCTGTTCCCCAAATTAAAGGTCCACTTTCAACTTACTTGTCTCTTTCCTCTACCATCATTTGCATTATGTCAGACCAACTCTTGGATGCCAAGGTAAATGTATTGAACCTTGGATGAAGAACTGAATTCCTGCTGCACCAGCAGCATCAACAGGGTGTATTTAAATAGGGATGTTGCATTCCTGGGTGTCGTCCTCACCGCTGCACCTGATTTATAAAGACCCTGCTCCTGCTCTAGATGTATTCAGGATACTCACCTGCTTTTCCTTTTCTATTAAGTTAGAGATTCTATCCAGCACCTCAGACCTGGTCCATGAAGACCAATATGTGTCCCTGAAAAATAAATTCCTGCTACAATCACTTCTCTTTCTTCATACCTACTGTACAGTCATTTCCACTCCCTATAGCTCAATGTACTCTTCTATCCCACAAATCCTGTAAAATCCAGTTCAGGTTGTTCCCTCTTCAGCCTCCTTACTTACAATCACTAGGCCATTTTCTGAATTAGGTAGTGAAGACAAATTTCCAAGGTCACTAGCTTAGATCCCTAGAAATAGAATTCTCTTAACTTTTCAGTAATCTGACAGAATTCCAGTCCTACTGAGCAGAATTCAATGTTTCTGAAGTCTTTGTTCCAGCTAGAGAAAGTAATTTAGTCTTAGTCAGAGGAAATTGTCATGAAATAGTGAATTTGCTCAGATCAAAATTTTTCATCAATTTTGGGGTTTCAGTTCCTTTTCTTCTTAGAATTTTCTGGAAATTACAGGGATGCTCGCAAGAAGCTTATGGGGTAGGGGTGAAGAGGATCTCAACCTACTTGGCATTGTTCCCTCTTCCTTCTAATTTTGCTGAGAAGGTTCCTCTTATAACTGGCCCATCAGCCACTTCCCTTACTTATCCACTTGGAATTCTTGCTTTCCCAGGTGGAGTCTGTCTTCATACTTTGCTTTATACTTTATAATTATACTCCTTTTGTTGATTTACTTCTTTCTTTCCTTTCAGTCCACAGACCAGCTCAGGTCTGCTGGCTCATACTCAGCCTGTCCTGGCCATACAACCCAGAGCCTGGTTCATACACAGCCTGTCTGGGTCATACATCCCATAGCCAGGGCCTCTCAGCCCTCTTCATCTCACACTGTGCCACTCTCAGAGATATTCTTATTAATGCCCACTTGCCCTGAGGAGGAAGCTGCACATAGTTGACATTCCGAAGACTATAAGCACGATATCAAACCCTACACTCGACATTGGGTTTTGCTACAAAACCCTCCAGAGGGCCACAGTGATGCATTTATCTTCACCAGCTGGTTGCAGCTCAAATACTGGGTGCATTATCGCTTGTGAAATACCCACAGCAGTTTCTAACTTGATTGCATTTCTGTCTCCAAAAGAAGCGTCTTCTTCCCTCTCAGGAAGAATTTATCACTCCTCATTGGGAAAAACTGATTTTTGACAAATTATCAGTCTTTCTTTCTTTCTTTTTTTTTGTTTTTGTTTGTTTTTGTTTTTCGGGCCACACCCGTTTGATGCTCAGGTGTTACTCCTGGCTAAGAGCTCAGAAATTGCCCCTGGCTTGGGGGGACCATATGGGACACCGGGGATCGAACCGCAATCGCCGTCTTTCTTGGCTAGCGCTGCAAGGCAGATACCTTAACTCTAGCGCCATCTCACTGGCCCTTTTTTTTTTCTTTCTATTTTTTATTTTTGGGGGTCACACCCGGCAGCGCTCAGGGGTTACTCCTGGCTCTATGCTCAGAAATCGCTCCTGGCAGGCTGGAGGGACCACATGGGATGCCGGGATTTGAACCACCGTCCTTCTCTATGCAAGGCAAACGCTTATCTCCATGCTATCTCTCTGGCCCCAATTATCAGTCTCTCTATTCAAAGTTGTATATCTGAATCCTTAAGAGTTTTGATTTTTGAGATAGGAAGGGAACAAAACACTTTTGTGTTTTATCTATTGACGCTTCTATGAGTTTTAAAAGACTGCCATGAAACAAATACTGTCTATTGACTTCTTTCCTTGAATTGGGAAGTCTGAGCTGCCATAGTTACAACCTATAATAAATGAATGGGTTACAGAACAGAAGAAAATCAGGAGGGAAACCAGGTGGAGAGTGAAAAGACACAAGATAAAAGAAAGATTTAAGTGCACATAACAAAAATGAGCATTTGTTGTTGCTTTGGGGAGGTTGCAGCTCTTTTTCTTCATTTCTCAGTCTACATCTTACATATCTGGCTAGGTTTCATTGAATATGTCAAGTTTCTTAAATAAAATTCTATATAGCAAGTTTATTTACTCTTGATATCTAACAAAACTCTACAAAAAATAAGAGAATTTCCTGTAAATATTACTGTTGATGGTAAAAAATATATATATATATATATATATATACTCTGTTCATCATTCTGCCTTATATCAAGAAAATAGTCTAGGGAATTAATTTTGAGAGGCAATATACCTAGAGATTAAAAGCTGGACTCTGAAGTACTGGTTGTATTTTTTATGACAAGTATTAGTTTTTATAAAATGGTAAAGTTCTTATACTCTGTAAAAAAATTTTTCCCGTTACATAATACAAACTAGAAAGTGAATAAAAAGGAAACTGCTTCATGGAGAGGGAAAATAGAGCTAACAATCTATCATCAAAGATGGCCCTACTTTTTAATCCCAGGGATCACAATTGTCATCTATTGGCACATAAACATAATCATTAAATATGTAAAAATATGATGAATATTCCATATTGATCTGATCATACTGATCATAATTCACTAGTGGCCTAGGTCTGGTAAAAATTCACTAAAGGTTCTATGTCAAAGGTCTGCTGTACATGAAGTCTGAGACTCTGCAAAGTCTGTCAGAGTATAGAATCTATGATTTTATAGTATAACAAAAATTCAAGGGATATTACAATTATGAGATATGTTTATACTCTATCAGACTGAAAACTGTTTCAGAAACAGATTTTTCACTGTGATTCCAGAAAGGTCTATGAGGGAAGACTACAGCTCAAAGTATGGTTAAGCAATAGTTTATAATAACACCAGGATACAGGCTAATTAGACAGCACACTAGCCATTAACTATACAACCACCTAAAGAAATTTAAATGTAACGTTAACTAGGATTTAGCCAAAAAAATTTCCAATATAATTTTTCAATATAAGTATGTGCATCACAACCTTTCAACAGTTAAATGTGGGCAATGGAAACAACATAGAAATATTCCAAAAAAGGTTACTAGATAGCCTTTCTCCAGCACAGCTGAGTCAAGTCTGAGATTAAAGACACTAAAGTAATATAAATTTCAATTAAAGAAAATTAAATAAAATCTATACTCCTTATAAAATGTAATATACATAGGGGAAGAGTGGAAGGGCATTTGCATTGCACGTGGCTGACCCAGGACAAACCTTAGTTCAATCCCTGGTGTTCCATATGGTCCCCGAGCCAGGAGTGTTTCTGAGTGCATAGCCAGGAGTGACCCCTGAGCATCACTGGGTGTGGCCCCAAAACCAAAAAACAACAAAAATGCATAATATACATAATATAGAATATACAATAACTAATCTAGCAGGCAAATAATAAGGAAATTGTGAATCATAATCAAGAAGAACTATCAATAGCAATAGATCTTAGACTAATTCAAATGTTAGAATTTTCAAGAAGTCTCTTTAAAGAAATTATCATAAATATCTTCAAGGACCTAAGAAAATGAAACCTTAACTATAAAGTAGATGAAGAATCATATAAAATAAAGCTATAAAACTGAGTTCTACAATCTAAATTACGATTTCTGTAATAAAATATTGAGTGAGATAAAGAACAGACTAGAAATAACAAGAGAAAAAATGTATATATTTGAAGACATATCCCTGGAAATTTACCCAAGCTGAAGAACAAAGAGGAGGATTACATGGAGAAAACTAATGATAACAAATGTGAGTATTCATGCTTTCTATATTTCTAAGATTTAACAATAATAATTCATTACTAGCTCACTACAAAGAGTGGTGAGTGCAGTTGCAGAAATAACTACACTAACAACTACCATGACAATGTTAATGAGTAAGATATGTATAATGCCTGTCTCAAAGACAGGCAGGGGATGTGGGAGAATGAAGATAGGTGACATTGGTGCTGGGAATGTTACACTGGTGAAAATGGGTGTTTTTTTTATGACTGAAACCCAACTACAATCATGTTTGTAATCATGGTGTTTAAATAAAGGTATCATTTTTAAAAAAGAAATCTTTAGATGAACAATTCAACCAACTCAAAGAAGAATTCTTTCAGATGATAGAATTCATACAAATGAAACTGAAGGAACTAAAAAGAATGTTAGTAAGCCATAATAGTAGAATTATACAGGTGGTGCATCACATAAACTTACTTGAAGACAAATTATAAGCCAGTTGGGATAATGAAGTCAAAAGGAGAGACAAAACTCTGGAAGAAAATATAAGGTCCTTAATGAACGAAAATAGGAGAAATAATCTCAGAATTATAGGATTTCCAGAAGGGGAATAAAATGGGAAAGGGGTAAAAACATGTAGTGAGGGAAATAATAGCAGAGATCTTGCCCACCCTTGCAAAAAAGGTTTCTCTACAAATCCGAGAGGCAAAAAGAGTGCCAAACATAATAGACCATAACAGAACAACACTAAGATATTTGTAAATCTAAATGGCAAAAAAAATCAGAGAGAGATCGACTCTTTAAAGCAGTAAGGGAAGAAAAAAATCTCAAATATGAAGGAAACAACATAAGAATCCAACTAGATCTTCCTTTTGAAAGAATACAGGCAAGAAAAGAGTGGAATGACATATTCAAATTATTGAAAGAAACTTTCAACCTAGAATCCACTACCCAGGAAAACTCTCATTTACATGGGAGGGAGGATTAAAAACATTCTCAGACAAAAAAAGAACTTGCAATATTTGTGCTAACCAAACCAACCCTAAATGAGCTATTCAAAGAGCAATTGCACAAACCAAATCCCCAATTGTAACAACAACAACCCTACACAATATAATGGCACAACAACCCTTTCTGTCAATAGTTTCCTTAAATGTCAATGGATTAAACCCTTCAGTCAAGAATGGATATGGCTGTTTATTTTGAGCAGGTGTCTGATCAACTGATCTTTATGGATATCAATAATAATGTTCTAATGCTTTTATCCACAGAAATGGGTACAAAATGTGTTTGGAGGCCATGGACTCCCACTACAGTGCTCACTATAAGTAGTTTTAATGTCTTAATTTTACTATGTTTATAGTAACTCCTTGATATTTTTGTCCCACAGTGGTACTTGGAGATATGGGTTGGTCACCCCAGTTCCACATCCCAGTGCTATACTATCTAGATTCAGAAAACAGCTCATTATAATAATGTCATGACAAAAATTCTAATCTATTCATTTTCTACATGATTATGCCTGATAAGATAATCTAATGTTTATGTCCACTGATAGCAATGAAATATTCCACTGCGTACCATGAACTCCTGTTATAGAGCTCATTCATTGAATATGTTATTGTAATCTGTTTCCAGTTGTAAGTAGTTTACCATTATACCATAATGCTCATAATTTTAGATTGCTTTTAGGAAAAGAAACTGAATGCTCAAGACCTGCTAGACAATATTTCATGATATAGACTCCTCTTATAGTGCTGATTACCATCACTTAGTTTTCTAGACTTGAAAATTATGGTTGTTTTTATGAATGCTCTATACACAATCTATGAAGCCTATAGTTGCTCCCATGACAGTATGCTTCAAGGGTGGAAAAACTGTGTCTCCTAGGCCAAGTAAATTTCCTTTCGAACTTCCCCAATACTTATTGTGCCTATGCAAAACCAATAAAACAAATAAACATACAAACAAAAGAAACAACAACAACAAAACAAAGCTTGCCACACCAGCCCTTTATTTTTTCTTTTTTCCCTTTTTCTTTTTCCTTTTTTTCTTTTTTTTTCTTTTTCTTTCCTGTGGTGGTTGTTTTGGTGATGAATTTTGTTGCTTCTGCTGTGCTTTTTGTCATTGCTTGTTTTTTGTTTATTTGTTTTTGGTTTTTTGTTTTTCTCCTTTCTTCTTTTTGAATTGATATTTATAACCTCTAGATGTATTTGTCTCAGATTTTTTTCTTTCTTTTCTTTTCCCAAAGAACCACAGAACTTGAATCATTTGTTCTCTCTCATAATTCGAGGGGGGGAAATGCATGGTACCAGGAGCAACCAATCATGTGAACATTGAATGAAATTAAAAAATAATCAGACTTAAGCACCAAACCCAAAGTTAACAACACCAGAATCGTTACCCAATCTACAACAAGCTATTCACAAAGGAGACCTCTTACACTAGTGGTGCATGGAATAAAGGGGGGGGGTGTGTGTGGCATGCTGGGAACAGAGGTGGAGGAAGGACAACAATGGTGGTGGGAATAGCCCTAATCCATTGTCACTATGTACCTTAAATATTACTGTGATAGACTTGTAATTCACTTTGATCATAATAAAAATATTAAAAATAATAATTCATTACTAATCTCATCAAAATGTTAATGCATAAACTAGACAGGATCTGCCAACTGTCTTTTTGTATGTCCAAATGTTCCATCACAAAACTGCCAACTCTGAATGACAAGAAAGCTCATTTGTTGAACAAAGTGAAATCTCAGCCAATTTAGCCACTTTTGTTTTACCTTATCTATCTGTAACATCATTCTGAATTCTTTGAACCACAATCATTTCAAAATATTTCATATCATCAAATATGAAATCCTTCTAAAGATAATTAAGCTACATTATTAGTTTTGTTGTTGTTGTTATTGTTGGGAATACTCAGCAGGAGTGTGCAGGAGCCATTCCAGGGGCCCTAATATACTATGAGGTGCCTCCTGCAAGTGCTCCAGTCCTTTTAGCATCTCCCGAGTCTGTTCTTGGTTGGTTTCTTTGTTTTTGTTTTGTTTTGATTTGTTTGGGTGCCCTATCTCTTGATGCTTAGGGCTTACTCATGGCTCTGCACTCAGGGATCACTTCTGGCAGTGCTTGGGGACTTTGTGGTGTTCCAGGGGTACAAGCCAAATACCTACTGTCCTATCTCATCTACCCTCAGTTGATTTCTAAATGACCCAAATAATCCAGTATATCTTCACTTACGTTTGCACATGTTAATTTTTATCTTCTTTGGGGAAATTTAATATAAAAAGTATTTTATGAATGTTATATATTAAAATTAAATAATAATAAATATGATGCAATTTTTATAACTAGACACCTACTGTAATATAACATATTTCAGTAAGGCAAAGTATTTTATTTCATTTTTCTTCAATTGTGTACCAATTTTCTCTGTGAACCAGAGAGGCAATGTATTTAATGCATTTACTCATAAAATAAAAAGGATCATATCTATATAAACATCTCATCATAAGATTCAATCCCATATTTATCAACTTGGAAAGACCCCTGAACCTTTAATTAAAGGGCATACACCCAAGCTCTATCTTAGTAGCAACTTCTAACCCAGTTAGTGCTAGCTGGATTAAATTTGCTGTTCTGCTCAATAATTTAAATATCACTAATTTGAATCTTTGCCTTTCTTTGGCATTTTTGGCTTGGATAGAAGAGGAGAGCAGACCAAGGTTTTCTCCTCTTATATTCATGCCAAAATTTGAATAAAAGAGGAGCCAAAAAGGCAGGTGCCCAGTAGTACCAATCTATAAGGAATCTTAGAGCATCAGGGAATAGATGGAAACTTACTCTGTTTCTATTATTCACTACATCTAAAGTAATACCATGGTCTAGAACATAGAGAGAAAAGCAATACTCTCCAGTGAAAAATTCTAATTGTTTTCACACTGGGGCTGACCTCCCTGTGTTGATTACTTCTATACTAAACATATTTCATCATGCAATTGTGGACATCTGAAGCTGCAATCCTACTCAGTTTTTGAAAAGGTTGTCTGGTTCAAAAACTCCCAAAGGAAAATGAAGATAAAGTAGGAACAACTAACAAGTAAAAAAAATACTTTGCCTATATATAAGCCAGGAAAATAAAGTAATAGCTTTCAAAATACTTTAAATAACATTTAGCAAGTACTTCTATATAACTCAATTTTAGGCTTAGTAAGTATGCATGACTAATCAATCCTCACTGCTACAAAAGAATCTAGAATTGAATGATAAGCCATATATCAAATTACCAAATATGCTAGTTTATTGTTGATAAAATGTGCATAATTTTGGTCAAGAAGGAAGAGGCATAAAAATTTTATTAGCACAATATAAATTTACCTCTCCCTTATGCACATGTTGAACAAGCATTTTAGAAAGTACTAATTATAGAGTTGCCAAAATATTAGCATGCCTGTGGTTTCCATATGTATTGGTATACCCTTATTGACTTATTTTGTTTCTCTCTAAAGGAGAAAAGTAATTTGAGGGGAAAAAACCTAATTCATGTAGATAGAGGCAAAAAGTATAAGACAGGCTTTTATCCTGTCTCAGACTTGAATTAATTTAATTATGAGCTGTCAGGGGCTGGAGAGATAGCACAGCGGTAGGATGTTTGCCTTGCATGTGACCAACCCAGGACAGACCCCAGTTTGATTCCCAGCATCCCATATGGTCTCCTGAGCCTGCCAAGAGCGATTTCTGAGCCAGGGGTAACCCCTGACTGCTGCTAGGTATGATTCCAAAACCCCAAAAAGATTATGAGCTGTGAAGATAACCTAACATGCACCTTGCTAACAAATAGAAGAAATTAATACTATATTTATCTATTTTTTAAATTAATATCAAGATATTAATAAAGATTTAAACACCTTGATTACAAATATGAGTATAGTTGGGTTTCAGTCATGTATTTATCTATTAACCAGAGGGAAACACACTTATTTCAGAAGGATAATTTAAAGGATAATTACTGACAGGATTCCTATATGTCTCACTTTTAAGTAGTCAAAATAGTTAATACAATAACACTAATAGATGAAATGGATTATTACAGCTTTATACTGCACTGACTTAGATGCTTAATTCCTACTTTTCTATATCCCTGATCTGAGCACCTCGCCTAAAACTACCATTGATCAAGGTAAATCAGAAGACAATATTCTCTGGGTTCAGCCTTTACTGTCAGGTCCTGCTTCTGCTCTTAAACTCAATGTGGACACAGATTCTCTAAAGAGAATAATTTATATTCATCAGTTCTGTGAGTACATGCATCGATGCACTGTCTTTCCTCAAAATGAGGTAATCAAAAAAATTGTAAAAGGAACATAAGACCTTTTTGTTGTTGTTGTTTATCACTTTCATTTTCCACCAAGTGCTAAGTTTGAAGATTTGAGGACAGGTAATGAGAAATACATAGAGTGTGACCAACCTGAAACTTAAATAGGGTGAGAGATCCAGGACTATAGGATGGGCTGGACATCAGAGAATGCTGCTACCAAGCTGTGTCTGCTCAGGCAGAGAATTCCTGAATCAGAATGTTCTATTTAAGCCTCCTCGTCTAATCCTACCTGGGCTTCCAATTGGTCATATTTTACTAGATCTAGAAGTAAAAACAGTCCAAATGCTTTTGAATCATTCTTCAGAACCATACAGTTGGGCCTTAAAGAATAGACAGTGAATCAAGAGGATTAAGTACAGAATATTTAGTAATGTGGGGGCGGAGAGATAGCATGGAGGAAAGGCATTTGCCTTGCATGCAGAAGGATGATGATTCAAATCTCGGCATCCCATATGGTCCCCCGGGCCTGCCAGGAGCGATTTCTGAGCATAGAGCCAAGAGTAGCCCCTGAGTGCTGCCAGCTGTGACCCAAACACCAAAAAAAAAAAAATATTTGAATATTTAGCAATGTGTTTATTATTTTCTGGTCAGTTAGAGAGGATTACTTAGTTTTCTAAGTGTAACAAATGTTTAGCTGCTTCCAAAGGGCATTACTTCTTGTTCTATACAAATAATGCCAAACTGTTACTGTATTCCACTTATCTTCATTCCTCTTACCTTTCTTTTATTTCTGACTAAGACAGATGACTTTGGAAACATTCCTTCGGGTTAAGAAATACAAAATCGAGAGCATAAAAACCGGCTATCCTTTGCAAAAGCTGGCTCCCTGTGTGTGACACCAGGCGGGGAAAATCCGCGAAAGTACACCGGCCCAGTGGGGCTCAGCTGTGAAAGACTGTGAGTGTGACCTGTCTATGTCTGTCTACTGTCCTCTTGCGTGAAACTCTTGCGAGTGGTGCAAAAAGAGCCTCCAGAAACCTCGCTCGCCCAGACGCCATTTTCAGGGAGGGACTTCAGAGCATAAAAACCGGCTATCCTTTGCAAAAGCTGGCTCCCTGTGTGTGACACCAGCGGGGAAAATCCGCGAAAGTACACCGGCCCAGTGGGGCTCAGCTGTGAAAGACTGTGAGTGTGACCTGTCTATGTCTGTCTACTGTCCTCTTGTGTGAAACTCTTGCGAGTGGGGCAAAAAGAGCCTCCAGAAACCTCGCTCGCCCAGACACCATTTTCAGGGAGGGACTTCAGAGCATAAAAACCGGCTATCCTTTGCAAAAGCTGGCTCCCTGTGTGTGACACCAGGCGGGGAAAATTCGCGAAAGTACACCGGCCCAGTGGGGCTCAGCTGTGAAAGACTGTGAGTGTGACCTGTCTATGTCTGTCTACTGTCCTCTTGTGTGAAACTCTTGCGAGTGGGGCAAAAAGAGCCTCCAGAAACCTCGCTCGCCCAGACGCCATTTTCAGGGAGGGACTTCAGAGCATAAAAACCGGCTATCCTTTGCAAAAGCTGGCTCCCTGTGTGTGACACCAGGCGGGGAAAATCCGCGAAAGTACACCGGCCCAGTGGGGCTCAGCTGTGAAAGACTGTGAGTGTGACCTGTCTATGTCTTTCTAAGAGAAAGGAACTCTTATCCACTGCTGGTGGGAATGCTGTCTAGTTCAACCTTTATGGAAAGCGATATGAAGATTCCTTCAAAAACTGGAAATCGAGCTCCCATACGATCCAGCTATACCACTCCTAGGAATATACCCTAGGAACACAAAAATACAATACAAAAACCCCTTCCTTACACCTATATTCATTGCAGCTCTATTTACCATAGCAAGACTCTGGAAACAACCAAGATGCCCTTCAACAGACGAATGGCTAAAGAAACTGTGGTACATATACACAATGGAATATTATGCAGCTGTCAGGAGAGATGAAGTCATGAAATTTTCCTATACATGGATGTACATGGACATCTATTATGCTGAGTGAAATAAGTCAGAGAGAGAGAGAAAAACGCAGAATGGTCTCACTCATCTATGGGTTTTAAGAAAAATGAAAGACACCCTTGTAATAATAATTTTCAGACACAAAAGAGAAAAGAGCTGGAAGTTCCAGCTCACCTCAGGAAGCTCACCACAAAGAGTGATGAGTTTAGTTAGAGAAATAACTACATTTTGAACTGTCCTAATATTGAGAATGTATGAGGGAAATGTAGAGCCTGTTTAGGGTACAGGCGGGGGTTGGGTGGGGAGGAGGGTGATTTGGGACTTGGGTGATGGGAATGTTGCACTGGTGATGGGTGGTGTTCCTTTTATGACTGAAACCCAAACACAATCATGTATGTAATCAAGGTGTTTAAATAAAAAAAAAATTAAAAAAAAAAAATAAAGTAGAAAATTTCTACCATTCAAAACAAAAAAACAAAAAAAAAAAAAAAACTCAGAGCCAAAATTTTATTAAATAATTTTTAAAATCAAAAAAAAAAAAAAAAAAAAGAAATACAAAATCAAAGCAATCCTGGTCTGTCAGCATCATCCTTGCTTGAATAAACTTTCCTTCCTCATGTAGTTGCAAAATCGCATCCACTATTCACTAAGGATATATATAGTCCGCACATCATGTCAGCCGGGATTAAACGTCATCTTGTATTGTTTTCCTGTTTCCTTTTAGTATTCTCGTAGTTTCTGAACCAATTCTTTTTTTTAAACTTTATTTATTGATTTGATTTATTGACTGATTGGTTTCTGGGTCACACCCGGTGGTACTCAGGGACCACTCCTGGCTCTGCATTCAGAAATCACCCCTGGCAGGTGGGGGGGGACCACATGGGATGCTGGGAATCAAGCCAGGTCCCTCTCAGATCAGCTGCAGATGCCCTACCATTGTGTTAGCTCTCTGGTCCCTTCTGTACTAATTCTTTCTTAATGTACTAATTACTTATATTTATTGGGTATGTTCCTTCAAGTGCAAGTGAATTCAGTGTCATTACTGCAACTTTCCAATTAATTCTTCTTCCTTATAACCTCCTTCAACATTTTCCATAATCCCTTGCAAGGGATGTTCTAGTTTGTAAGAGTGATTAGCTGGGTCTGGAGAGATGGCACAGCGGCGTTTGCCTTGCAAGCAGCCGATCCAGGACCAAAGGTGATTGGTTCGAATCCCGGTGTCCCATATGGTCCCCCGTGCCTGCCAGGAGCTATTTCTGAGCAGACAGCCAGGAGTAACCCCTGAGCACTGCCAGGTGTGGCCCAAAAACAAAAAAAAAAAAAAAAGAGTGATTAGCCATTGATCTTACTATCATAGATTTAAAATGGGAATCTGCATTTTTATTCTAAACTCTGGCATATTCTGAGGAGTCATTTCAGTTTTCTTCCTAAGACTTAGATTCTCTTCATTTGTTGGATCTAGTCAATATGGCTAAGTTCATAACATCTAAAATTTCTTCCTCTTCTCCATGAAAGAGTAATTACACCTAGATTTAGCTTGTTTTTATTTTATTTCTGTCTCTCTCCAAGCTTTAAAATATCTAGTTTGTTTTCTTATATCATTTTTTAACCTCTGTATTGCAACTCATATCTTGAGGAAATTTCTCCTTTATACAGCTTGATCATACCTTCATCTATTATTTTCCCCTTGCTCCTGTTCTGATAGAGAAATTAAAATATATTTCTACAGCTTTCCTTATTCCTTCTTGATTTCCTGAGTTAATTTGATTTCTAGAAACCAAGAATTCCAAGCTAACACCTTTTTGAGTTTGAACTCATTTCACCAACATAATTTCTACTTTAGTTCTTTTTGATATTGTATTCTCTGCATAATAATGTTTGTATTTGTTTCTTTTTAAAATCTATTGTTGTTTTATACATCTCGAGGAGCTAAAATCATAATCAGAACTGTTGTAACTACAGCTGATCTGGAGATCCAGGCTACATACCCCATTCATAATTCTCATTTGGTTTCAGCACCATCACAGTGAACAGATCCAGCATGCTGCCTGTGTCCTCTCTGAAGCACTTTCAAAAGCTCCCCTGCTTCATCAACGTTTCATATGTCCTCATGAAGATTTCACAGAATGCAAACCTTATATAAGCACAGTACCAGGAGAGTGAGGGACTACTCTTATAATATGGAGAACAGAAGACAGTGGATAAACAGCCCAGATGTTCATGCTGTACCTAAAAAAGTCTTTCCATTTATTCTAGTCACTCCGTTGAGGTTACCATGACCCCACTGGAAACCAGCTTCAAAAAGGTTTCTGTATTTTTTTCCTCTTCCTCTCTGTCATTTGACCCATCTCTCACTATATGTTTCTGAGATGAAAGATGCTTGGGTGTGGAGGGAAGAAAAGAAGGAAGGATGACAAGGAGAAAGGGAAGGTTGAATAGAGAAAGTGGGGGAGGGAGGCTACCTGTACCCACTTTTATTGCATGTCTCAGCTCATCTCTTTTTAATAAATGGCCAAGTCTACATGAGATCTTCTGTTTTGGCAGAGTTGAAGAATTGACACAGTCAAAGTACACTAGAGATTACCCTGCACTTTCCTTTCCCTTTATCCTTGAGTAGAATTAATGGGATTTGAAGTCGCCAGTACAGATGACCTCAACATTTGGATCAAAAGACTTCTTTCTCCTGGCAACATAGTATTAAAATTTCTCCAGGCAAGTAAGGACTGGCCCTCTGAAACTGCAAAACTGGGGTCCTGACACCCAGAGGATCTGGAGGTTGGGAAACCAGGGCACTGTCCTGATCCCCACATACTGCTTAAAGATAACATGATTAGCCCTACATTTGCCCAGCAATTCACCTTAGAGAAAGCTCTACAGTCACAGTCAGGAAGCAGAAGAGATTGTAAAGGGGGCAAAAAGCCATTTGAGAAGGCTTGTATCTAACAATTCAAAAAAAAAAAAAAAAAACAATGAAGTCAGCCAATTGCTAGCCTGAGTACCACCATTTAATTATTGCCACACCCTGACTCCAAAGTTTCCTTCACTGCTGAAGCTTTCCCAGTGGTTCTGGGTCTCAGCAGTGCTGCGACTGGGAAGGGACTTGTGGTGCTCAGGGTCATATCTTGGGGCCACCGGCCACTTAAGTTTCACCCCATCCTGCTCCTGGCATCTTTGCAACTGCTGTGTGGAAACTTGTCCAGAGTCCCAATAGCTTGAGGATAGTGAGTCTATAATTCCAGGAAAAGGAATGGTGTTAGGAAGGCTTCTCTCACATATGCCCTTCCTCAGAGAGGCCTGGGGATGCTGACAGAAATTTCTGTGTCCAAGTCTCTGTAGGGCCATTAGCTGTCCTGTTCTTTGGTACTGACAAACCAAGCTTGTAGTCACACCAGTGCTGCCCTAACCCTGCGCAGCCTCGCTCCTGATCCTCACAGCCTGGCCCTCCTGGGGCACAGTATCCCCAGGATTCTCAGCCCCTACCCCAGGAAAGCAGGAGAAGAACATACACTCCATGGAACTCTTGGTTTTTTGTTTGTTTGTTTTGTTGTTGTTGTTGTTTGGTTTTTCGGGCCACACCCGTTTGATGCTCAGGGGTTACTCCTGGCTAAGCGCTCAGAAATTGCCCCTGGCTTGGGGGAACCATATGGGAAGCCGGGCAATCGAACCGCGGTCCTTCCTTGGCTAGCACTTGCAAGGCAGACACCTTACCTTTAGCGCCACCTCGCAGGCCTCAGAACTCTTATTTTTTAAAGGCCTTTGTTGTCAAGTGTGAGCAACACTGCTGCTCCTGCGGCTGAGCCTGAGGAGGAATAGGAGGAGAAAAGCAGTGTGAGCAGCCCAGAGGGAGCATTCAGGGCAGAGCAAGTCCCAACATTGCTTCCTATCTTCACAGTGAGCTCAAACCCAGCATGCAGCTCACAGCTATTACAGGCCTTGCTACTGTCAGATGCTAGGTCTCAGAAAGTGCCATTTGTGAATCTCCATATACACTGGATAAGCAAGGAGTGCTCGGCAGGGATCAAAATATCCCACCACATCCTAGGAAGTCAAGTTAAGAAATAAATGATGGCCCTGATAAATACAATGAGGGTTCCATAGAGGGTGGGAATCTTATTTAGCATGCCCTTCTGTATAATCACCCCATGTGCCATATCTCCAACCCCAGGTGAATGAGTCTGAATCAAGGTCGTGCATGAAATAATCCAAACCAGTCTGAGGGTAAAACGCACGTAGTCTGGCAGTCTTCTACTTTGTATGGAGAGCAAGCAGCCTGCCAGAACTGCCATTTTTATTGAGTACAGAGACCACCTGTGTGTGGGGCAGTAAAGACAGATAGCTCAGGCTATCCTGAGTCAGTTCCCACCCAGGTTTACAAGTAAGACAATCTCTGTTTTGGGGTAAATACAAGTTGTAAACAAACTTACAAAGGAACAAGGGATGATCTTTGTTTTAGATAAAATAATGTGTAACCCAACACCCTTCCTCCATACTGTGCCCATTCAGTCAGATCATAGTGGGGGGGTAGGGAAAGATACTATTTGGGGAGTAGGGGTTATTATACACACACACACACACACACACACACACACACACACAGGAATAGCCTAACGCATTTGTCACACCATCATAATAAGAAGACAGAATCTTTGGGAGCCACATTTTTGCCTTGTCCTTATTTTATTCTATAAGAAGGAAGTGGGTAGGACACAATGTTATTGCTATGATCAGATTAAAATTGAGGGTTATTTTTAGACACACGGTGTATCCAGAGACTTTAAAATCTGTTCTTCATCACCTTGTGGCCTTGTAACTTCAGAGAAACAATTTAACCTTTATAAGACCCATTTGCCTCAATTTGCAATTACTGTTTTAATAATTACTGCCTTACCAATGTTGCAGAGCTTTTTGCAGAGACTCAAATGGGATCATGAATATTTATCAAAATGAACTTAAAATTACTATAAAGTAAAAATGAAGCCTCCTCATGTGTTGGGTGTCTAAAGTGAGACTGTTTCACTTGACCAGAGAAGGAAGAGGAGTGGACAGTGTCATGGAGTGGAAAACACACAGACCAAATACAAAACCCAGTTCTGCCTGGTTCAAAATTTTTGCTTCTCTGAGCTTCATATGCTCCTTCCACAAATAGAAACAGTGTGTGCATTAGGCTATTATGAGAATTCTGATAAATGTATATACACATGGTATATATATTTATATATATAATTTGACTGGCCCTTTGAAGGCAACTATTATTTTTTCCTACAGGTAGGATGAGGATGTGGCACCATGTCCATATGTTCTTGTATGGAAAGAGTATAAAAGTGAAACCTGTCCTAAATCTTCCTGGATTCATCTGTGGGGATCTTCTCCACCAACCACAGTTTGGTTAGGGAAACAACACTCCCTGTCACCACTGTCTGGAAGGCAAGAATCAATATCCAAGCTGTGAAGGCAAGAACTAAGTCCAGCAGCAAATGGTAGAGCTGTGTCATGAAACCCTGTTTCTTTTTCTGAGACCAAAGAAGCAGATTAACTCAAGAAAATATATGTTATGTATGTGTGTTATGCATCAGAATTAGCAGATGATTTTACTCACATGTTTTACTTAAATAGTTAAGTAAACATAACAATCAAAAATAAACTAAATAAAACAAAGTTAAATTCTAAGAGTCCATGATCAAATGAGTAGTTATGGACCAGAAACATAGCACAATGGGTAGGGTACTTGCCTTGTATGCAGCCCATCTGGGTTTGATCCCCAGATTTCCATATGGTTCCCAATAAAAGCCAGGAGTAATTTCTGAGTGCAGAACTAAGAGTAATCCCTGAGCTAAATGTACTACCCCCTGCCCCAAATAAAACAAATTAGTAGTTAACAAAAGGGTAGTGGGTAGATGGATGGGTCAGTTGACTAAAAGATCAACCATATGTTGAAATAAGAATTGGACTTTAGTGATAAATTAAATGCAATAAGTACTGATGTAGAGCTATAATAATGGAACTTATATATTAAAATGGACTATAATCCATAACTTAATGTTATAATAAATATTACTTGAATAAAAATTATTTTTATTTGAGGGCCATACTAGGCAGTGCTCAAGGGTGACTCCTAGCTCTGCACTCAGAAGAATCTGGAAACAACTCAGATGCCCAACAATAAATAAGGGGCTAAAGAAACTGTGGTACTTATACACAATTGAATACTATATGGCTGTCAGGGAAAAAAAAGTCATGAAATTTTCCTATACATGGGTGGACATGGAAAATATTATGCTGAGTGAAATAAGTCAAAGGGAGAAAGATAGACACAGTCTATCACAGTCTCACTCATCCGTGGGAGTTAAGAAAAATAAAAGACCCAGAGACAAGAGAGCTGAGGGCTGGAAGGACCGGCCCATGATATGAAGCTTACCAGAAAGAGTGTTAAGAACAGTTAGAGAAATAACTACACTAACAACTATTATGACAATGGTAATGAGTGAGAGAAGTAGAATGCCTGTTTTAAATATAGGCTAGGGGAAAGAGGGAGGGGGACATTGGTGATGGGAATGTTGCACTGGTGAAGGGGGGGTGTTCTTTTAATGACTGAAACTCAATTACAAACATGTTTGTAATCATGGAACTTAAATATATTACTTTAAAAAAAGTTACTTCTGGCAGACTCAGAGGACCATATAGGATTGCCAGGATCAAACCCAGGTTGGCTAATTGCCAGATAAATGCCCTTCCTTCTATGCTATCACTCCAGCCCAATAACAATTATTTAAAAATAATAATAATAACAGTGAGCTGCAGAAGGTCAAGAACACTTAAGTAGTGAGGTCTATACCATAGTCCATGCAATGAGATATCCTGAAGGCAAGCAGATTAGGTTTGGAGACATAACACACAAGAAGCAACAGTGCAAATAACACTCTAAGAGTAAATCCTGAAATTGCACTCTTGGTCTAGGGCTGTCCACTGCACCATGCCAAACCCACCTGCTTTTCATTCTGTGAAACCACTCTTCGTGTCACTTCCACCAGAAGTGCCTTCTCACTGGCCCTGCTGCCTGATGGGAGTTTGGTTCTTCTTAGCATTCTGACATGACTGGTTCTTTCTGCTGTTTTGTTTTTTTTTTATACAACTACATTGCAGTAAGATTCTTTCTGCATATCTTTTCAACACTACATTTCAACTTCAAACTACTAGCAAGCATGGAGTTTTGTCTGATTTATTATTTTTCTTTTTTTTATTTAAACAACTTTATTACATACATGATTGTGTTCGGGTTTCAGTCATGTAAAGAACACCACCCATCACCAGTGCAACATTCCCATCACCAATGTCCCAAATCTCCCTCCTCCCCACTATCACAATTACACTCACTTGCTAGTTTACTCTCTGCTTTTGCCCAGGGCAAAGGCATTCCCCAACTTACTCTTTTTTTTTTTTAACCAAGCCCATTGACTTGTAAAAGTTCACCTGAATCTTACTCAACCCTCCCCCTCCAGGTTGAAATTGTACTGGTAGAATAAAGGGAAATTTTGGTTTGTTGGATCCAGAGGGACCACAAGCCATAAGCCAACTGACACCATGATTCTCTCCTGATTGGCTTGGTTTATTAATTCTTTGCAGCTACCCTGGTTTAGACCCATTCATCCGGGGTTGGAAATACATCACGTGAGTAATTTCACAACTTGTCTATGAACAAATGGATGAAAAGGCCTAACACATTCTTTTTTCTTATACCTCCCTTCTCTTCCCTTTTGTTGTCATTAACATTAAAAGACTCACTCACCTGGGTGAAGAGCTTTGACTTGGCACTTGTGGTGTGTGGATCATATGATTTAGTTGGGGTGTCTGATGAACTGGCATGATTCCTATAAGGTTGAGATGAGAGGCTTGTCATAAGAACAAGCTTTCATGGCATAGATTTGCGACACTACATAGGGACAGAAAAAATACAAACACGCAGTGGACAGCCTGTTCTCCATTCAGCGATAAGAGGGCAGTATGCAGTGCAGATGCAAATTTTCAGCACCTCTCAGCTATAAATGAGGGCAGCCACTGGTGCTAATGTTCCATCTTTCATTGCTTGTTTTTTGTTTGTTTTGCTTTGTTTGGTATGAAAGGGGCACACTTAACAATGCTTAGAGGTTACTTACCCCTGTCTTGAAAATTACCCTTGGTGGGAAACCATATGGGATCCAAGGATAACACTCAGGTCAGTCACATGTTATGCTGCCTCTTTGAGCCTGATTCTTCTTGCTTGGAAAAGACTTGACCATGAGGCTTTTAACATCAGGCAACATCGCACAGCTTCATCCTGTCAAATGCATTGCACATCATTCTTGGGTGATTTATCACAGAAATACACACTGTAGGAAAGAGGAAGAGGAATTTGAGGAAGCAGTGAGAGTCACTCAGTCTGCAGTGTTCAGCAGGCAGGATGCCCATGGCTGCCAGAGCAGCTGGTAGACAAGGCTGCCCGACAAGGGGGCCGATGAGCTCCTATGAGAGGGCCAGCTCCCAAAAATAAATAATCACTGCCGGACAGCCCTCTGCACAAAGTGTGCCTACACAGAACAGTGCCAGACAGTCAATCCTGGCCTGAGAGTCTGTGAAGCCAAATTAATGGGCAGCTGCTAACAATGCCTGCCATGAAAGTTAAAATATGGAGTAGCTTCGATTTGCTCCTGCAGACACAAGAAGCGCCATCACTCATTTAAAGCCACATCAGCCATGGCTCACCTAGGTAGAGGGAATGAAAACTGCTAGAAATTGCAGCATAGTTCCTATATCCTAATATACCTGAAAATGGTTTGCTCATTCTGTCTCCTCCCTTCTCGGGACAGCCCTGGTTTTATAGGCATGGTATAGCTCTGCAGGGATGGTGGTCTGGGTGCCAGATTGGCAGGCAAGCATCTCTTGTTAAAAGCAGCATTAACAAATGTGCACACCAATAGAAAGCCATTGCCATTTGTCAGTGTTGTTTTGAAAAAGAGGTGCCAGATTGTGCTCTGGGGCCTCAGAGGGGCAGAGATTTGAATGTTCCAAGTCTGAGAGCCTGCTCTTCGCCAAGCAGGATGCTGAAAAGGGAAAAACAAAAAGATGGAAAAGCCAACAGGACCCTGGCCCCGGGTCCTTCAATTCTAGAGGGATGTGAGAAATGAATATGAGAAAGAAATGTGAAAGCAGCACATAGAAAGATCAGTGTTTGAGACTGTAAAGACATAAGTGGGTGTCCTTGTATGGGAGAGGATACATAGGAGTGTGCCTTTATGGGACCTGGCCAAGAAAGGGATAATTCACCACAGGTCTAAAGACCTCACTTAGGAAACTCAGCATGTACTCAGGATTTGTACTTAACATTTGAGTGCATGCAAGCTTTCTTTTTCTGTTTCTCATTAGTCCTCAATTATTCTTCCCAATATGCAGGATCTCGTGTATGGCAAATGTAGAGGAGGTTGCATTCATTCACAATGAAAGCATGCCCCTGGAAGCAAGTAAAAGTGTGGTGATAAGAATCACAGTGCTGTGCTGGAGAAAGTTTTATCATGGTCATCCTAGCAGTGCTGGTCATGGTGGTGTGAGAATGTACAAGGTAGGTGCTAATATGCTCTGGGGGCCTGGCCTGGTAGTGCCAGGGATCCTGCACAGGGCCTTGAAGAACAAGGCATGTGCCTTTCCACCTGTGCTGTCTGCCAGGTACCCTGTTGCTTTTTAAGAATGTCTTTCATATAAATAGTAATAGTTGTACCCCCAAAGGTGAAGGTAGTCACAACCCACAGAGTCCTAGGGAACTTGAGGCCTAGCTGTTGGCCCCCTGGGTTTGGGAATAAACAAAGCAATGTTTGAACAAATGAGTACTAACCACTGAAGTCCAGAAAGTTTTTTTACTGGTGAATAAAACTACACTCCTCAGGAGGGCTGTAGGATGGCAAACTATGGGGAGCAAATATCCCCCCAGTGAAAAGTCAGAAATCAAGCTGGCCAGAGACAAAGCCACAGGCCAGGGACAAGGCACATTCAGAGCTGACTTACATGCAGCTGACACCTATCCTACCCCTGAAAACTTCCAATGGTGACCCTAAGTATGGCTGTATGTGGACCCCCCCCAAAAAATACAGAAAAAGGAATCAAGGCATCAGCAGGGCTGGTTCCTAATTTGGGTATTCTGGAGAATGAGATCCAGTCTCTGCAGTGATGGGTGTTGGCTATTCTTGAGTTTTTTAGTTTAGAACTACAATTTCTCAGTCTCTGCCTCTTCGTGGAGCTCCTCTTCTTGCATGTCTGTATCTGAATTCCTCTCTTCTTGTAAGGAGCCCAGCCACCATGATCCAACCTGACTTTACTTTCCTTAAGAACCTTTTCAAAGACCTATTTGCAGAGAAGGTCATATCAATACCAATGGAGCAGATGGAGAGGAAGTTAGCATCTATTTTAGAGGCACAATTCAACCTCTGGCACTACTGACTCTTAACCAGTCATCAGTTCTTCCCTTCCCAAAGCTCATTCTAGGAGGGTGCCACCATCTTAACCTTTTCCCTACTTACCTTTTCAGCCTGAGTATTGCCTAAATAATTCCTCCAACCCTGGAGAAATACAAATCTGACCAGAAACAAAAAAGAAACAGTCCTCTCTGAACCTTGAACTGAGGAACAGGGATTGCCTCTTTCCCTTTATGGACATGGGCAAGCATATTCACATTATATGGTCCTAGAACATGGTAAACCCAGATGTGTGGCTTGCCTCTGGGCTCCTGTCTTCATCTTTCTAGAGATTTGGCGTTCTACATATCTTTTATGACTCAGTGTGTGTTTAGGTAGATAAAAGGTGAATGAAATGCTGAAAATAACATATAATTTGCTCTTAACAGATGGCAAAGGGCTAGTGGAGAATGTTTTATGAAAGAAAGATTAATTACAGTGGGAGCCAACATAGCTAGGATTCAACTCTAATCTCATAACAGAAAATGTCATGAGCACATCTGGGTGTTTTTGCTTGTACTTGATAGCATTATGAAATAATGATGTTGAGGAAAATTGTTTCATCTATACTAAAAGTTGTCCCAAAGTTTGATATATAGTCAGTCATCTTCCATGTGGCAGCCGCTTATAGGGAAGTGCAAAAGCGAGAAATCTGGCAGATTTTGCCCTTGAGGTTTAGATATTAGACAAAAATGAAAACCAATTTAGTTTTCACACACAGGAACTTAAAGTGGCGTGTTTGAAAGATAATCTTATAAAATGTTTCTTTTTAAAAATGATTTTATTAGAACAATTAAAACTGTAGAAAGCAGTATGTTTCTAACGTTCTATCAGAGCTCTGTTCTAATGTCCTCTGCCTTTTGAAACTGTATAAAACTATATATAGCTGTTTCTGGTATATGCTCTTTCTATATATAGATCTGTGGGAAGAATGTTCTCTGTGAACATTCACAAGAGGACTATGTCTTAAAGTCTTGACACTATAAAATTCCTGGAAGAGTTCATAAAGTTATCCCTGAAGAGAAAAGTAAAGATAATCTTGGTGAGGCTGATGGTTGTGCATTTATTTTGCTCTCCATTCCACAAATATTTACAAAGCATCCACCAAAGGCAGACACCTGTGTCCAGTGCTGTCAGCTTAACAGCAGCAACAAAATGTTTCTGACCTCTAAGATCTGATCATCATGAGAGAAATCTATGATTATTAGCATTGAGTACTATATGACACTGATAATAAAGAGTACTCCTAGCATTATAAAAGCAATGCCCATGGCTGTTATCACGAACAAACAGTGAAACACAGTAGTGACCTCTAAGAAAGTAAAATAATCTTTAGAGAGAGAGGTTTAAATCACAGCAATATTTGTAAGGCAGAAGTCTAGGTTACAGGAAGGAAAACGCTAAAACCAGAAACATAGACTTTTTATATGGACAAAAAAGAAAACAGAAGATGAAAGACTTTCAGGAATTTTGTGTCTGGTTGGTTGTTTACTGTCTTTGGCGGTATTAGGGATCAAACTCAGACATGCAAGTTTCCAAGGGCTCTTAACCTGCAGCCTGGAGAACCTAAAGAATCTAGGGGTGTGGATAAAGCGGGGGGAAAAATCATTATTTTCACATTTGTAACTAAATTTCCAATATTTAAAAGATATAAGCCAATTTTTCAATAGTTTGAGCAATGGCAATGAATTTATCTCTTGTAGAAGCCACAGTACTACACATTACATCAGTCTTGATTTTTTACTATAGAAACAAAATGTTACCAAGAAACCAAATGAACAAAAATTGTTTCAGACTTTATAACAAAAATTATAAAACTTTACTGAAAATTATTGGTAAAAATGTTCTAATAGCAATGAATTATAATTTACAGATAGAAAATTTAGTATCATAAAGTGATTGTTGGCTTCAATATAGCACCAACTCGACAGGATAATGGTTTGCTTTCTTATTGTTCATTCTTTTATTTTATTTGTGTATATAGTTATTCAAATAAAATTCATATAGAAACAAAGTATAAAATAGTCCTGAGGGAGAAAGGAAGAAGAAAACTGTATGGAATATGAAAAGTTAGACTTATAAATAAAATTCATTGTTAGGGTAATAAAGCCAGATCAAAGTCTAGTTTGACGTGTAGCACCACATATGGTGCCTTGAGCACTGCCAGTAATAGCCCCAAACACAGGGGTTTAAGTTAGGTTGTTGCTACAATGAAAGAAAAAAACAAAAGATAGGGAGGAAGGGAAGAAAGGAAGTAAGGAAGGGAGGGAGGGAGAGAGGAAGGAAGGGAGGAAGGGAGGGAGGAAGGGAGGGAGGGAGGGAGGGAGGGAGGAAGGGAGAGAGGGAGGGAGGGAGGGAGGAAGGGAAGGAGGGAGGGAGGGAGGGAGGGAGGGAAGAAGGAAGGAAGGGAGGGAGGGAGGAAGGGAGGGAGGGAGGAAGAGGAGGGAGGGAGGGAGGAAGGGATGGAGGGAAAAAGGGAGGGAGGGAGGGATGGAGGGAAGAAGGGAGGGAGGGAAGGAGGGAGAGAAGGAGGGAGGGAGGGAAGGGGGAGGGAATGAGGGAAGAAAGGAAGGGGGAGGGAATAAGGGAAGGAAGGAGGGAGGGAGGGAAAGGAGGAAGGAAGGGAGGGAGGGAGGAAGGAAGGAAGGGAGGAAGGGAGGGAGGAAGGGAAGGAGGGAGGGGAAGGAAGGAAGGGAGTGAGGAAGGGAGGAAGGAAGGAAGGGAGGGAGGAAGGGAGGGAAGAAGGAGGGACGGAGGGAAGGAGGGAGGGGAAGGAAGGAAGGAAGGGAGGGAAGAAGGAGGGAGGGAGGGAAGGAGGGAGAGGGAGGAAGGGAAGGAGGATAGGGAATGAAGAAAGGAAGGAAGTGAGGAAGGGAGGAAGGAAGGAAGGGAGGGAGGAAGGGAGGGAAGAAGGAGGGAGGGAGGGAAGGAGGGAGGGGAAGGAAGGAAGGAAGGAAGGGAGGGAGGAAGGGAGGGAAGAAGGAGGGAGGGAGGGAAGGAGGGAGAGGAAGGAAGGAAGGGAGGGAGGAAGGGAGGGAGGGAAGAAGGAGGGAGGGAAGGAGGGAGGGGAAGTAAGGAAGGAAGGGAGGGAGGAAGGGAGGGAAGAAGGAGGGAGGGAAGGAGGGAGGGGAAGGAAGGAAGGAAGGGAGGGAGGAAGGGAGGGAGGGAGGAAGGGAGGGAGGAAGGGAGGAAGGGAGGGAGGAAGGGAGGGAGGAAAGAAGGAAGGAAGGAGGGAAGGATGGAAGGAGGGAGGGAGGGAGAGAAGGAGTGAGGGAGAGAGGGAAGGAGGGAGAGAAGGAGTGAGGGAGGAAGAGAAGGAGGGAAGAAAGGAGGGAGGGAGGGAAGGAAGGAGGGAAAGAGAGAAGGAAGGAGGGAATGAGAGAAGAAAGGAGGGAGAGAAGAAGGGAGGAAGGAAGGAAGGAAGGAAGAAAGGAAGGAAGGAAGGAAGGAAGGAAGGAAGGAAGGAAGGAAGGAAGGAAGGAAGGAAGGAAGGAAGGCAGGCAGGCAGGAAGGAAGGAAGGAAGGAAGGAAGGAAGGAAGGAAGGAAGGAAGGAGAAGGAAGGCACTATTAAATGGTACCCATGTAGAAGAAACAAATTAGACCTTCACTTTACAAAAGAAATTTTGCTTGAGTAGATAATAATCATAAGTATAAGATGTAAAACTACAAAATCTTTAGCAGTAAACAGAATATCTATGAACTTTGGCAAGACAGAAAAATCACAAAGAAAATAGCTGCTGTATTTTTTAATGGCAAATGCAACATTTTTGTTAAGCAAAAGATGCTATTAAAAAGTTACACAGAATCAAAGAAAAATGGAGTGCCAAAAAGTGCAGGAGGTAAAGAATTCCTGTCTAGAATCCACAATAAGCTCAGACCAAACAAAACTAAAGTCATACATCAGTGAAAAATGGTCAAAAGTCTTTTCAGTTATGTTCTTACTAAAGAAAATAAATGAATCAAAAGCATATGTAAAAGCTGTCAAAGCCTTATCAATAGCTAGAGAATACAAGTATCATTAGCATTAAAGCACAATTTTACCCCCATCAAAAATGAAAATAGGGGGCTTTAACAGTACCAATTTTGGGTACAGATGGGAACCCTTACAC
Source organism: Suncus etruscus (assembly GCF_024139225.1). NCBI lineage: Eukaryota > Metazoa > Chordata > Mammalia > Eulipotyphla > Soricidae > Suncus > Suncus etruscus. The sequence continues at coordinate 23,212,797 of NC_064855.1, forward strand.
ACTGATGTATGAGATAAGTGAATCTAATCTTCTTTAAAAGTCATTTTAAAAAATATCTTTCAGGCTCCGGAGAGATAGCATGGAGGTAAGGCATTTGCCTTGTATGCAGAAGGAGGGTGGTTCGAATTCTTGCATCCCATATGGTTCCCCAAGCCTGCCAGGAGCAATTTCTGAACGTAAAGCCAGGAATAAACCTGAGTGCTGCCAGGTGTGACCCAAAAAACAAACAAACAAACAAAAAATCTTTCAATCAGGAAATGTGAGGATTTCATGAAACACAGTTTCTCTTTAACCCTCCATTCTTGGTATGAATACACAGTCCAGTAGGGGAACAGTCTCATTTAGGAAAAAACTCAAATGCTAAGTGTGAAGAAATGGACAAACTTGCATTAAACTGCAAGGTTAGCTCTACAGCACATTGTACAGCAATGACTCAAATTACAGGCACCCACATGTGGAGAAATACTAAAAACAAAACATGTAAACAAGATGATACCATCCATCTAAATGGCTAGTGCAATGAACAACACCTAAGAATGATGCAAAATGGTGTGGAATTTCTGAGGAAGTGACATTTGAATTGAATAATAAAAAGAGATAGAGAGGAAGAGTTGTATATTAATGAAGATCAGGTGGGGAAAAAAGATGGGAAACAAGGATAGAAATATTCCTGTGTGCAGGAAAGACATTGGAAAACATAAGGGTATATGATAGGAAGAGATGAGATGAGAGACATGGCTGAGGGTGGAAAGAGGCCAAGCTACCCCTGGCAGCTTAAGGAGCACACTTGGAGGATGTCAATCATCCATGTCCTGAGTCTGGGCTCCTTCAACTTCCTCTGCTGGCCTGGGAAAGGCAAGAGGGTGAGATCCTTTGGATTCATTACGTGTTTTATACTGAACTTGCGAGTTAATAAATCTCTATATTTTTCAAAAATGTTGTGATTGGCAATGATCCACAGTATCAGATGCTAGGCTCTAAAGGTGTCCTCATTTACGTGTGCCCTTGAAAAATGTGTTGCTTTGTGAATGACAACAACCCCCTTTTGTCTCCCCCGTCTTTGGTCTCTGCTCTTCATCAAAGCACTCATCTTTACTCCAGCATTAAGTGAGAACCAACACCCCTTCTAAACAGAGCAAGTTTTGTTTTAAAACAAAAACAACACCAATGATTGGGTCAGAAAAGCGGTCCTTAACCCAAAGCATCCTGCAAAACTTTAAAATCACAAATGCATAGAGTCTTTGTGCATGCCTGTAACAGGTCTCTTGGCTTTGTGCACATACCCAAGTTGACATACGCTCAATAAGTAAACACCAGGCTTCAATCCATCCTCACTGAGCACAAACTTATGGGTCATTTAGAGCCCACAGGAATTAGGACTTTATGCAGCTGGGCCTCCAATCTCATTACATGTGGCAGTTTTCAATGGTAATAGCCAAATGTTGTTAGACATGATCCAGAAGTGATTAGCTACTTATTTTCATTTTGCTGTACAGTCATTCAGTGTTCACTCAAGTGCTAATGCTTTGCAAATTCAAATGGAGAACTGTATTAAGTAAAATACTCTATAATTGTGTTGGAAATAGTTGGCTTTTGAAAGTAATGTTTGAGATGCCCGCGCGAGCGCACACGCACGCACGCACGCACACACACACACAATCATTGCCAAAATACCAAATTTTAAAAAATCTCCTTTGCTTTTTTTTTGGATGGGAGCCACACCTGGTGGTGCTCAAGGGTTCCTCTTCAGGAGAATCACTCTTAAAATCAGGGAACCATATTGGGATGTCAGGGACCAAACCCAACTCAGTCACATGCAAGACAAGTGCCCTATCTGCTGTGCTATCACTCCACCCCCCATCACTTTTTCTTTTCCTTTTCCCCTCAAACTAATGCTAATATATTTAGATAAAGAAAGAGAAAAATGGCTCTGAAAAATATGATTTGAAAGAGTTCTGTGTAAGTCCAGGAAATTAAGAGGTAAAGAAAGCCCTAATCTGCCATCTTCATTTTTGAATCAAGAAGATCAAACAGCAAGTTGAGTTCATCTAAAAATGAATAGGGAGATCTTTCTTCACAGGAAACGTGATGTTACTGAAATGTGATCAAAAGTAATAATGATGACTTGGGGGGGGAATGGAGGTCACACCCAGTGGTGCTCAGGGCTTACTTCTATCTCTATGCTCACAAGAGCTTTGGGACTATGTGGCATGCCAAGAATAATATCAAACCAGGTCGGTTGCACAAAGCAAGTATTCAAGTCACTAGACTATATCTCCAACCTTTATAATAATGGCTTTTAACCAATATAGCTGTATACCTTTTTACCTGTATTAAAAAGTTTTCATCTTGGGACCGGAGTGATAGCACAGCGGCAGGACATTTGACTTGCACACAGCCAATCCAGGATAGACAGTGGTTTGATTCCTAGCGTCCCATATGGTCCCTCAAGCCAGGAGTGATTTCTGAGCTCATAGCCAGGAGTAACCCCTGAGCGTCACTGGGTGTGGCCCAAAAAACAAAAAAAAAACAAAGAAAGTTGTCATCTAGTCAAACAGTTTTTTAGCAATTTTTAAATTCAATAATATATGTTTGATAACTTCCCCCTAGTATGAGTTAAACTGTTTTAGTATAAGGTATATAGCATAATTATTTGATATATGTATCTAATTATCATAATAAGTTTAATTAACATTCCATCACCACTATTAGTTATAATTTTTCTTGGAACTTATATTATCTACGCTCTTAATATTAAAATAAATATAACTTTTGTAAATTTTAGTCACCAAGCTGTATATCACATTCCCAGAACGTATTTATCATATACCTGAAAATTTAACCCTTTTAGACTACCTTCACCCATTTTCCCTATTTTCACCTCCAATAAACAACAATTTTTCTATGTTTCTATAAGTTGGAATTTTTTAAAGATTCTATATATGTGATATCATGCAATTGTCTTTGATTTATATCAACAAGAATAGACTCTTTGCATATATGCATATTCTGGGTTGGTAATAACTTACCTCTGAAAACATTTCACAATTCTATTACTCCTACACTCATTTTTATGTTTTTATTTTTATATCATTTACAACATTTAGAGAGAATATACCCATTGCCAGATATTGAACCTAGACCTCCTAATGTATCATACACTCCAGTGCTAAAACTCCCTGGCAATCATTTACATCATTTTTATAATTTCACTGTATATCTTTATATTACATATCACATAAATATTGATTTATATCTTTATGTTGTATGCAACTCTTAACTACTTATAATTTTAGTTATGTATCATTATTGCTTTTATCTTTTCATTTACATGCTTGTTTTATAAGTGACTGGTCTACAATATCACTTCTCTAGTGTATTTTCTTGCAGTTAGTGCTTGCTTCATTTCCTTTCAGTTTAAAATATCTCCAGCCTTTCTTACAAAGCCAGGTTAGCAGTGATGAACACCTTTAGATTTTGCTTATCATAGAAACTCTTAATCTCTCCTTCAGTTCTCAAGGTTAACCTTACAAGATAAAAAATGATTGATTGAACGCTTGTTTTCTCCATTCAGCAAGTTATTTTCTTTGTCCTCTAAACTTATTGAAAAAAAATCTGCTGATTAACTTTGGGGTTTCCCTCATATAAAACAGACTCTTGTTGTTTTCAAAAGTAAAGCAGCTTTTCAAATTGTTTTTCTCTTTAACATTTGCCGTTAATTATAATAAATTTCCTTAACCTTTTTTAATTTAGATCCTGGGATTTTTGTACCTGATTTTGTTTTCTTCTCCATATTGGTTAAGTTTTCAGTCATTATTTCCTCAAATAATTTTTTCTGGCCTGCCTTCTTTCCAAAGACCTCTATAATGTGAATATTATTACTCTTTGAATTTGATCCAAGTATATTAATTTTTCTTTGTTTTTAAATCTATTGTCCTTTACTTTGCTATTCTGTTTGAATGAGTTCTGTTATTTTATCTCCCAGCTCACATAAGCCACTTCTCTGACTCATTCAGTCTGCAGGATTATATTTTTAAGTTATAATATTACATCCTCAAGTTTGTAATTTCTGTTTGAATCTTTATTAAATTTCCTCCTACTTCCTATATAATGATATTTAGTGATACTATTCCTTAAAATATAACCCCCAAAACAAAAAACATTATTTTGAAAGGATATGTTAACTATGTTAACTGCAATGCTTAGTACATTAGCTAAGATATGGAATAACACAAATGTCCAGCTACAAATAAATGGATCAAGATGTAATGAAACATATATATACATAATGGAATACTATGCAACTCAGAGAACAAAAGAATGCAATTTGCTGACATAGATGGAGCTAGAGGATATCATGCTGAATGAAGTCAGTCAGAAAGAACAGAATATAAACAAAATTATCTTTCTCATGTATGGGGCTTAAAAATACAAAACAAGGTAGTAAGAAAGGGCAAAAAACAACACAACAGTGAAACTGATCTACATACATGAGTTGGTAGAGGGAGGGGTTAAAGAGAAGTGTCTGAGCCTTGGGGGAGAGAGTTGGGATACACTAGTGATGGGTGTGGTGTTCAAACTGTGTACAGGGGAAATCATAATTAACATAATTATAAATCACAGAACCTCAGTCAACCAAAAAAGCTTAATTTTTTTTCCTAGTTCTCCTAGAACCAGTAAGCAACTTTATAATCATTGCTTTCAATTCTTCATTAGATCATTTGCATATTTCTTTTTGGTCTTTTCAAGATAATTGTTTGCTCTTTCATTTATGACATGTTCCTCATTTTCTCCATTGTCCTGCTTCTCAGTGCTTCTCCTTCTCTGCATTAGTCAGTTCTACTCCACCATCTCTCCTGGTCTTGTAAGAAGGGCCTGCTGTGGATGCTGACTTAGTGAATCCAGGAGCAGTTTCCCAATATCATCCAAAATAGGCAATCCAGGTGCATCCCCTATGTGGGCTGTGTCCAGTATATATTTAAATGCTGTCTCTTATTACCAAGAGCACTCACAGCTAAGTCTTAGCTCAAATAAGACCCCAGTTAAGTCAGTACCCATAAACGGAGAAAAAAAAATCAAATCTAAGCAGGTCTTGGGGCACCAGTTATCACCAATATATCACAATTATTATGTAGATGAAGCTAGCTAAGAGCCACAGTTAAAGAACAGACCCAGCACTCACCTCCTATTAGTTCTTCTCTGCTAATCAATGTGATGGTTCCACATCTAAAATTTGTCATAAAGTGGGGCCAGAGTTATGGTACAGGGCTGAGGTCCTTGCCTTGCATGTAGTCAATCAACCTGGGTTCAATCTTTAACACCTTCTATGGTCCCCAAAGACTGTTTGGAGTGAATTTAAGTGAAGATCCAGAAATAAACTCTGATAACTTCAGAGTATGGCCCAAAGCCAAACATTTTGTCAGAAAAATCATATAACTGATGATATATAAAAAGTAAGCTGAATAGTGTCAATGAGTACATGTGGAGCAGTACTCAAGTTAATGAGAACCCCTTGGCTTCACAGCACTCTGAACATCTGAGTTAGATTCCATGGAATCTAGTTCATCAACAATTATTAGGGTTATTTCTTTTAATTAAGCTATAAGAGACAAACTCAGTCACCATGTTCAAACCAAGCTAGCTCTATAGACTCACTGTTTTCTCGGACAAGATGTAACCCAAGCCATGAAAAATCATGGCTATCCTGGCCCAAGCATTGCAAATCTGGGAGAGGGTGGGCCAAGCCCCCATCCTACCAAAGCCATGTTTGCTGCCTCACCCACCCAGAATCACCATTTTCCCCCAACCTTGCCTGCTCATCCACCCTCTATGGTTCCCTATGGGAAGCCCATCTGACCACAGTTCAGGTATGTCAGTTGTTGGGGTGATATTATCAGGGCTTTTTTTGGAGCGAGTGCAGGTATCCTCCACCCATATCTTCCTTCTTCCAAGAAAGCCTGGCAACTGTAACCATGGCCACAATGCAGTTGCCATGTTAAAATTAGGCAAGCTCCATATATTCACTCTTTCCTCGAATGAGATGTAAACTGAGCCGTGAAAGATTCTGGCTATACTGGCCCACACAGCATAAAGCTGGTCATCTTAGGAGAAGAAGATGGGCCAAGACCCTGCCCTTCTGAAGCCACACTTGCTGCCAGCATCACTCAGAACCACCATTTCCCTGATGGCCCTGCCTTATCACTAACCCTCTACTATTCCCTTTGGGGATACCAATCTGACCACACTTCAAATACCTCTGTTCTTGGACTAGTATCACCAGGACTTTTTTTTTTAAGTGAGTTAGGGCATCTTTCCCTCATATCTCCCTCCTTCTGGGAAAGCCTGGCAGCTGTAATCACACCCACAAACACAGTTGCCATGTTTGAATCTGAGCCTTTTTCAAGGAGGCCGTGCAGCTGAGTACTTGTACCTAAAATTTGTAGTATTATAGCTTTGAATTTCTGGATAACTTCATTTGTTTGATGCTGTCATCCCTTAAGGATAACTGGACATATAACAAGAGCTTACTAAACCTTCTGCAATTGTATTAATGACTTCATCGGTGATACAATAATTTTCACAGATGAGCTTGCTACTGTACCTTTTTATTTTTCTTTCTTTTTTCTTTACTCTTCCATTTTTTTCTTTCAATTTTTTCCAATAACATTGCTTTCACTTATCTGGAAACAAATATATTATGATCAACTATCTCAACTATGTGATGCATTTTCTTTCAGTAAATAAAATAAATAAAATTAAAATTAAAATTTAGCTACAAGAAAACAAATGAATACTATTATGCTTATAGTGATAAAAATTCAAAGGGTTGATTAGTATTTAAAATTCAAAAGTTGATACAAAAATTAATAGTATATCTTAAGTGTTCTAAGCTAGGCCAAAAGGATTTGGACTTCAATGACAACCCAAAGTAGGAACAGCTTAGCAACAGGAACCCTCTCCATCTCTAGCTTCTTTTTCCCACTGAGCCAGTATGTGGACCAGTGTAGACCAACTACCAACATCCCCAGCATGTGAATCTTAACATTTTGGTCCTCAGAGACTGTGGTCCCACTTAAGCACACATGAAAAGAACAAAGATTGCTCAGCTTCTCATCTCATCTGCAAAATGTGAGTAATAATGTTCACCTTCCTTGCAAGAGTTTTAAGGTTAAAGATAATATACATAGTAGTGTTATACCAGATAAATGGCAGCAGCTACTGAATCAAGTGAAAAACTCCCTTACCACCTTTAAGAGAAAATGCTCACTGTCACAGTAGCTGTCTTCAGGACATGTTCTCTTTCTACTTACCCATTTCCTGTGATAGGCCCCTTTTCCCACCCTGTATATCCAAAAGGCATGGGTAATATAGACCCCAGTTAGGTTTTTGATGATGAAGTATGGTCAGAGGCAAAGCTTTTCTCAGGGGTTTACTTAATCTGAAATAAAGAGCCAAAATCCTAACATGACTTTAAAAGCTTGGATGCAGCTCAGCAATAGACTTGCCTTGCTCATGTGAGTACCTAGGCTATATTCCTGGCACTACAAATATAGTAATAGTAATATTCATAATAATTTTAAAGTAAAAAATTGAATATAAGCTAAGACTGTGTAGTACATTAATGTCTTGAAATGTATGTATAAATGTATACATACATATATAAACTTACACATATAAATAACATGTATATACATATTATTTTATTTGTCATATTGGCTAATTTTTTGGGGGGGGGTTTTGGGCCACACCCGGTAACGCTCAGGGGTTACTCCTGGCTATGTGCTCAGAAGTTGCTCCTGGCTTGGGGGACCATATGGGACACCGGGGGATCGAACCGCGGTCCGTCCAAGGCTAGCACAGGCAAGGCAGGCACCTTACCTTTAGCGCCACCACCCGGCCCCCATATTGGCTATTTTATAACTAACTTTTTAATAAACTTTAATATACTTAAGAAAAACTAGAGTTGGCAGTATCTCAGGAGCTCAAAGCATTTGCTTCAGAGTTAATTTCCCAAATAGGATTTTAAAGTATTAAGTCCTTCATTTTGCAAATGAAGAAACTAAATCTCAGAGCTGAAATGATATACCCAAGTGCACAGAGCTTCAAGCTCAAAAACCTGTCTGGAACCCTATTCCCAACCCTGTCCCTTTTTGTCCAACACCAGCATCTCTTACCCATTGTCCCAGGAAGTTGGATGGAGGAGGCCAACCAAATACTGACCCAGAGGACAAAAGAAAAATCAGGGGACAGGAGCCAGTGGGATTATAACCCAGATCCACCACCTTCCAAGGGTTCCCTGGAAAAAGGTGATAAAATAACACCTTCATACCTCACACTACACTAATCACTTTCCTGGGCCAGGTATAAATTAAGAAATAAACATAATTTAAGAAATATATAGGGGCCAGAGAGATAGCACAGTGGCGTTTGCTTTGCAAGCAGCAGATCCAGGACCTAAGGTGGTTGGTTCGAATCCCAGTGTTTCATATGGTCCCCCGTGCCTGTCAGGAGCTATTTCGGAGCAGATAGCCAGGAGTAACCCCTGAGCATCTCCGGGTGTGGCCCAAAAACAAATGAACAAATATATATATATATATGATATTATATATAAATATATTATATATAAGATATTATATATAAATATATTATATAAGATATATAAATATATATTATATATATAATCCCTTCCTCACACCTATATTCATTGCAGCACTATTTACAATAGTCAGATCCTGGAAACAACCATTGTCCTTCAACAGATGAATGGCTAAAGAAACTGTGGTATATACACAATCAAATATTATGCTGCCATCAGGAGAGATGAAGTCATGAAATTTTCCTATACATGGATATACATGGAATCTATTATGCTCAGTGAAATAAGTCAGAGGAAGAGAAATAGACACAGAATAGTCTCACTCATCTATGAGTTTTAGGAACAAATAAAAGACATTTTTGCAATAATTTTCAGAGACAAAAGAGATGAGGGCTGGAAGGTCCAGCTCACTTCATGAAGCTCACTGAGTGCGGTTAGAGAAATAACTACACTGACACCTATCATAACAATGTGAATGAATGAGGGAAGTAGAAAGCCTGTCTAGAGTACAGGTGAGGGTGGGGTGGGGAGAAGGGAGATTTGGGATTTGATGATGGGAATGTTGCACTGGTGAAGAAGGGTGTTCTTTACATGACTGAAACTCAACTACAATCATATTTGTAATCAAGGTGTTTAAATAAATATATTAATAAAAATTCTAAAAAAAGAAAATATATAAATATATAAAACATATAAATAATAATATAAATATATAAGTAAAAATTAAGGTATAAATTAAGAATAGGCACCATCCTATTTTGTAATGTGTCAAGCATCATTAACATCATCATTTAGGTTCCATTTAGGTTCCTCAAAGAGCAACAAGATTACAACCAAGAGTACAATATAACTAGAACTAAGAGCCTTACGAAAACTAATACCTGCACTCCAGGCCAAAATTCGTTTTTCTACTCACTTTATTTTCTTGCAAGTTCCAGATGCTTGTGACATTGCTGTAACCTCAGTCCTTTTCAAAGCTTTTGTTCCTATTGCGTCTTCTTAGTTCACTCTTCAGTTCACTCAGCCTTTAGGATACAACTCAGAAAACAGAAGTGGGTAGGGCACTTGCCTAGCTTGCAGCTGACCCAAGTTTGATCCCTAAAGTTCCAAATGGTCCCCTGAACACCACCAAGAGTGGTCCCTGAGTACTACAAGAATAACTCAAAACCTTTTTTAAAAAACACAGCTCAGGCACCTCCTCCCCCAGCAAGCTTACCCTGGTTCAGCATTATGGCAAGGCCCATCACAGACCTGGTAACAGTGGCTGAGTGCCCAGTGGAATGAGGTTGATGGGGACAGTGTCTTGCTACAACTCAGCACCAGAGTTTCTTTTTTCCTAATTCTCAGCTATTTCAGACATCCAAGATCACCTCTAACAGTATGGAACAGTTGAGAAATCAGACTATGCTGTCCTAGGTCACTGAGGCTGTGGAGTTTCTAATTCTAGATGGAGTATAGGAAGATAAATGTGTGAATGCATATGTATGAATGTAAAAGGAGGCAGAATGGTGTGTATGATAAAATGGGCAAAGAAATGATACAGCAGGACCAGGCAAGAAGCAGCTAAATCCAAATAAATATGTATCTGGCCATCCCAAACTTTGACTTCTTTTCTCAAGGCTTCCAGTGAACTGCCACTGGGTAGGACTTCTCGGATTTATAGTTATCCTCCACAATAATGATAATAAGGTTTAAAAATGGAAGGTTAGTGTTGGATTAATTGGGTTCCATTCTATTTAAAATTTGCTTGTTACTCATTGTCAGAAACACCTTTGGATGGAAGCATTCTTTGGATTGGTGAGTGAGACTACCTGTTCTCCACACCCAGGATATGGTATGGTGTTTGCTAATAAAGACCCTGGGTCTTAGGGAAAACCCTCCTGGAAGTTTCAGTTTTCCATCACTAAGCTATCTGCTTCTTAGGAGTGGGAGGCAGGGCCCGGAGAGATAGCACAGTGGCGTTTGCCTTGCAAGCAGCCAATCCAGGACCAAAGGTGGTTGGTTCGAATCCCGGTGTCCCATATGGTCCCCCGTGCCTGCCAGGAACTATTTCTGAGCAGACAGCCAGGAGTAACCCCTGAGCAACGCTGGTGTGGCCCAAAAACCAAAATAATAATAATAATAAGAAGAAGAAGAAGAAGAAGTGGGAGGCCTGCAAGTGGGAGTTCCTGAGCTTGTTTTATCCCCTTAACCGTGTGTAGATTATTTTCTGCATCATCATATGCTTCCAGACTAGTGTCTCTCCATTTCCCTGGATTTGAGGCATCAGACTTTTGACTGGTGAGATATTTCAGTGGTTGCTTAAATGGATTTCTCCTTTGTGGATTTTTAAGTTAGCTTATATTTGGTTCAAAATTATGACAATGTCCTGGTTTTTTGGTTGAGGGACCCTGACTTTTCTTCACTCATATTTCTACCTTCTTTATTCCAACAGTCAAGATAAAACATACTAATGTAGTAATTATGCATTGGTATCTGGAAAGTAAAAAAGCATTTCCAGTAATCACACATCGTCAATCCAAAAGCCCTGAAGCATGTATCCACCACCACCACCCCATGGTGCTAGGCCAGAAGAGGCTCTAGTTGCTTCACCTGCTGATATTGATGTGCTAAATGGAATGAGTGCCAAAACCGAGTTGATAATAGCCCAATCAGAATGCAGAATTGTGAGATCATACCCCCACTACAACTCTTTAGAGAGTGTGGAATGGACCCACTCTACCACAATGGCTAATTATCAGAAAAATTTGTATTAATACAGAATCAGAAATAAATCTTCATCAAAAAAACAATCAAACTTTAACCTATGAGGATTTAAATATGGAATACAATGGTCTATTTAAGAAAGCATGCTTGGAGTATAGTCCGCTTTTTCTGTTTTGTGTTGAAATACTTGGTACCTGCAGTGACAGGGGCATTGGACCCATCAAGATTTTGATACTGTAGTTAAGACCTGCCTGAGTGCTTCCCAGTATTTACTGTGGAGAATGTGGTTCTCAAAAGGTGCTAAGAGTAAAATTAATAGCCTAGATTACTCTAGAAGGATGGTTACAGACATCACATTGTATTATGAATTGCCTTCATTTCAATACTTGGGCTCCATACTGGAGTATACTTCAGTGCAGTCCCAAAAGGTTTCTGTTTATCAGAAAATTCTAAGGATTCTTAATGATTTTCAAAAACTCTTTGGTAATATAAATTGAATCTGTCCTTCCTTTAGGATTCCAAACTCCAAACTCAGCAATTTATTTAGTACTTTGGAAGGAAAGCTGGACTCAAATAGCTCCAGGTGTTTGACTTAAAAGGCCCAACAGAAATTGGATATTTTTCATGGACCAACTCCAAAAGTCTTTTTTTCAAGGTTCATATCTAGAGAGGTCTGGCTTTTAACTTTCGCAACCCCTCATTCTCCTATAGGTGCCATCCAGCTACCTGGGCCTCTAGAATGGGTTTATTTACATAACAAGTAACCTCACACATTTGTGCTTACTTGGACTTTATTTTTTTTTTCAGTTTTATAATTTTTTATTATGAATTATGAGAACAAAAGATGTAAAGAAAGAGGATAAGGTAAAGTTACAGTGGAAGGACAATCACCCATAACATAATTATCAGAAGAAGTCCCCTTGCTGATATCTTAACTTTGAACTTTCACCAAAGAAAGTTAAGATAAATAAAACAGAATCCATGTGCAATTACTTTGTCCCTCAAGTCCCCAGATTGTAGCACATTATAATATTTCTTAACAGCACACAAGGCAATCTAAAGCCATCAAACTTACGTAACTCCTTAAACATTAGAGGCATAGTATTTTTTACCTTTCCATGTACATGCATATTAGCTTAAGTTAACCTCAAATTTTAAGTGGGTGTGTTTTAAGGAATAGAGTCAAAGGAGCACAGTAAAAACGGTGTTAGAGTGGCAATTGTTGTTTGCATAGGCCCACCAAAATATGAGAGGCATGGAAAGGAATAGCCTTGGCCTAAATACAAAGAGATCCTACCCCTGAAGTTTCCTGGCATAAGACCAGCTCTAGGCCTCAGGAAAGTTATCGTTCGCTCCAAGACATTGTCCGTAGCGCCAACACACTTATCATACAGTCTCTGTTGTCGGTCTCATGTTTCTGTATTAAAGATTCTGGAATCTGCATGTCCTACATTGAAGTCATGATGTGGAGTGCCTTCTCGTTTCACCTCACCATGAAAGGGGAATGCAGGAAGCCCTGTCCTGTAAGCAGGTTGTTGTTGTTAAGTCTTCTCAGTGTTAAGGGAAGTCTCTTTTGAGCAGGACGATGTCTGAGCAGTGGTAGGGTCTTCCGTGGTAGAGGATTGCTTCCAGGTGATGTTATAGACAAACCTCACCATAAAGGGGCAATACAGCAAGCCCTGTCCAGTAAGCAGGTCATTGTTCTTGTTGTCTTCTCAGTGTTAAGGGATGTCTCTTTTGAGTAGATCGATGTCAGAGCAGCTGTAGGGTCGTCCCTGATACAGGAATGCCTCCAGGTGATGTTATATACAACCTTGGATGTTTTGTAAATGTCTTCTGTAGATCAAGGGGTAAATGGAAAATGCCCATTCTTCTGAGGCCTGTGCCAGGTTTTTATGTCAATGTTCAGGGTGTAAGGTCTCATTGCACTACAAGATTTGTGTGTTCCCATTTCTATTAGATAAGAACTTATTGGTATGTATAGTATTTTCCCATGTTAGTGTGCCTACGCAAACAAGTAATAAAGCCACGTGGTGCTATCAGATATATGGGGGCATAAGAACATTTCCAACAAGACCCATGACTTGGTTCAAACATAAGTATTAAACTGAGGGATTCTTTCACACCAAATTCCATATTGAGCAGTTCACAAAGAGAAGATAAAAAACATGGGGGGGGGGATCATCACTGTATAAGAAAGTATTTAGCAAAAGTTATAGCCGTCAAAGAAAACACCCATAAAATGTTGAAAAGATATGCGTCATTTTTATGCCTTTTAAAATAGTTGGGTGGGTGTTAACTCTAGGGCACCACTTTGGTCTGTGAATTAGGACTCAACAGTACTTAAGTTAGAAAGGGTAAAAAAGGAGTAATGATGATAGGAGATAAAGAAGTTAAAGAGAAATATGAACTTATGAAGGGGTATGCAAAAGGGCAGAGTACCAAATGGACATTCTGCATACATAAAAACATAATTCGATGATAGTGAGTACTATTAATGTTTCTTGTGAGAGTACTATTAATGTTTCTTGTGAGAGTACTATTAATGTTTCTTGTGAGAGTACTATTAATGTTTCTTGTGCGCGCGGGGGCGATAGCCCCCGCGCGATTTTGAGAATGTAGACTGGACAGAGATTACCAGTGCCAGCCAAACCTCCTCCTGCTAGACTCCCGGCTCCCAGGAAGGAGAGATCCTTCAAGAAGCTGGGAGACCAGAGGTTCAGAGCCCCACCCAGACCCTCCCTAAGGAGCCGCATGGATAGTGGGGGAAGGCCTAGGGTACCTTCAAGCTCCACCAAGGGACCCAACTCACCGGCTTGCCCAGGTGCATGGCCCGGGGAAGCCCTGGAGATCTGGAACAAGGCGGCAGAGGGGTGCTGGGGTTACCCAAGTCCCGCACCCCCCCTAGGCCTGGCCAGGCAGGCCTCCAGCATGGCGTGGGCCTGCCAGACCTCCTCCTGCTAGACTCCCCTTACTTGGACTTTATTGCTGCTCTTATCATTAAAGCAAGGCTCAGAACAGTTTCCTTGTTGGTTTTTTTTATTTTTTTTTATTTTTAATTATGAGAACAAAGATGCAAAGAAAGAGGACAAGGTAAAGTTACAGTGGAAGGACAATCACCCATAACATAATTCTCAGAAGTCCCCTTGCTGATATCTTAACTTTGAACTTTCAGCCAAAGAACATTAAGACAAACAAAATAGAATCTATGTACAATTACTTTGTCCCTCAAGTCCCCAGACTGCAACACATTATAATTTTTCTTAACAGCACACAAGGCAATCTAAAGCCATAAAACTTACATAACTCCTTAAACATTAGAGGCATAGTATTTTTTACATTTCCCTGTACATGCATATTAGCTTAAGTTAACCTCAAATTTTAAGTGTTTTTTTAAGGATTAGAGTCAAAGGAGCACAGTAAAAATGGTGTTAGAGTGGCAATTGGTGTTTGCATAGGCCCACCAAAATATGAGGGGCATGGAAAGGAATAACCTTGGCCTAAATACAAAGAGACACTACCCCTGAAGTTTCCTGGCATAAGACCAACTCTAGGCTCCAGGCAAGTTATTGTCCAATCCAAGACATTGTCCATAGTGCCAACACACTTTCATACAGTCCCTGTTGTTGGTATCATGTTTCTGTATTAAAGATCCTGGAATCTGCATATCCTACATAGAAGTCAGGATGTGGATCGTCCTCTCGTTTCACCTCACCATTAAAGGGCAATGCAGGAAGCCCTGTCCTGTAAGCAGGTCGTTGTTCTTAAGTGTTAAGGGAAGTCTCTTTTGAGCAGGTCGATGTCTGAGCAGTGGTAGGGTCTTCTGTGGTAGAGGATTGCTTCCAGGTGATGTTATAGACAAACCTGGATGTTTCATGGATGTCTTCTCTAGATCAGGGGTGAATGAAGAATGCCCATTCTTCTGAGGCCTGTGCCAGGTCATTATGTCAATGTTCAGGGTGTAAGGTCCCTTTGCACTATAAGATTTGTGTATTCCAATCGCTATTAGATAGGATCTTATTTGTATGTATAGTATTTTCTCATTTTAATGTGCCTATGCAAAAAAGGAGCAATGCCACGTGGCGTTATTGGTGCATATGGGGGCCAAGTCCAACAATCCCCATGACATGGTTCAATCATAAGCATTAAACTGGGGGACTCTTTCACCAAAATTCCTTGTTGAACAGCTCATAAAGAGAAGATAAAAAGTGGTTAGAATCGTCACTGTATAAGAGAGTATTTAGTAAGATTTATAGTTGTCAGGGAAAAACACAAAATATTCTAAAGACATACGTGTCCATTTTATGTCTTTTGAAACAGTTCGAGGTTGTTACACACAATGCACGGCTTTGGTCTGTGATTAGGATTGTGCAATACTGAAGTTAAAAAAAAGTAATGTGGCAAAAGCTGGCTCCCTGTGTGTGACACCAGGCGGGGAAAATCCGCGAAAGTACACCGGCCCAGTGGGGCTCAGCTGTGAAAGACTGTGAGTGTGACCTGTCTATGTCTGTCTACTGTCCTCTTGCGTGAAACTCTTGCGAGTGGGGCAAAAAGAGGCTCAGAGGAGCACGGCCGCTCCGCTCGCTACGCGGCCGTGCACTCTTTCTAAGGAAAGAACTCCATTGCAACAAGAAGGAAAAATCACACTAAGAACGGCGCTATATCACAGAAGCAAACATTTCTCTCTGGACTGTCTTCTCTGTTGCATGCTCGGGCCTAAGATTTGACCCAGTGTGAGGCTTCATCCACGGAGGACTCCCCTCCCTTAGAGGCAAGTCAGCCCATCCAGAAAGGGAGGAGCCAGAGGAGTGTGCTGCCTACATCATATAGACAATGAATACCACCACAACACGTAGAAAAACCCACAATACAAGTGTGACAATGGGGAAACAACGCAGGCCAGCATCAGACATAGAGAATGAAGATGACAATTCTGAGGACCAGATAATGACTGAACAACTAATCAACCTCTCAGATAAGGACTTTAGACTAGCAATATGGAAGGTGCTCAACAGACTCCAAGAAACCATGGATCGAGTTGAACAGAACACTAATAAGAACCAAGAAAATATGAAGGCAGAAATGACAAAACTCCAAACTGAAATAACATGTCAACTAACAGGACTGAAAAAGTCAGTAAACGAAGTGAATGACAAAATGGATAAGCTCTGGGACAGGGTATCAGAAGCTGAGAATAGACTTGGTGCTGTGGAAGATGAGATACATAACAATTCCATACAGCAGGAGAGATTGGACAAAAAACTTAAAGCAAATGAGCAGACAATGGAAAAATTAGTCAAAGAATGGGAACAGACGAAAATAGAAGTCTATGATAAGATCAACAGAAACAACTTAAGAATCATTGGAGTCCCAGAGACCCAGGAAGAAAATTTCCAGGAAGAATCAATGGTCAAGAACATCATTAAAGAGAAACTTCCAGAGCTAAAGAATATATGTGATCAAATCCTGCATGCCCGAAGAGTACCAACCAAAAGAGACCCCAGAAAAACCACCCCAAGACACATCCTAGTCACAATGACAAATCCCACAGATAGAGACAGAATTCTGAAAACAGCAAGATCAAAAGGGGAAATCATGTTCAAACAAGCTTCCCTGAGATTTACAGCAGACCTGTCACCAGAAACGCTCAATGCCAGAAAGCAGTGGTGGGATATTGTGACAAGACTGAATGAAATGAATGCTTCACCCAGAATACTATACCCAGCAAAACTCACTTTCCGGTTTGATGGAAGAATACATGGTTTCACAGACAAAAAACAGCTCAGAAACTTCACAGACACAAAACCAGTCTTAAGAGAAAAACTGAAAGACCTAATCTAAGACAAGACTACCCAAAAGACACACCAAATTTTGAAATAAAGATGGCGTTAAATCCCAGGACAATTCTTTCTCTCAACGTCAATGGACTAAATGCACCAGTTAAGAGACACAGAGTGGCTAAATGGATCAAAAAACTCAATCCAACCTTCTGCTGCCTACAAGAAACGCACCTGAATAGTCAGAACAAACATAGACTCAAAATAAAAGGCTGGAGAAAAGTTATCCAAGCAAACAACACCCATAAAAAAGCTGGAGTGGCCATACTAATATCAGATAATGCAAACTTTATACTCAGGAAGGTTGTAAGGGACAAAGACGGACATTTTATATTAATCAAGGGGTACGTAGAGCAGGAAGAATTCACTCTCCTAAACATATATGCACCGAATGAGGGGCCAGCAAAATATTTAATACAACTGCTGACAAATCTGAAAAATAATATCAACAACAACACAATAATTGTGGGGGACCTAAACACGGCTTTGTCAACACTGGACAGGTCAACCAGACTGAAACCCAACAAGAATATACTAGACCTGAGGAGAGAAATGGAAGAAAGAGGCCTAGTGGATATATATAGGACACTCCATCCCCAGAAACCTGGATACACATTCTTCTCCAATGTACATGGGACATTCTCCAGGATAGACTACATGCTGGCACATAAAACATACCTCCATAAGATCAAGAGGATAGAAATTTTGCAGACTACCTTCGCTGACCACAAGGCTCTGAAATTATTTGTGAACTCCAAAGGGACTCAGAAGAAACACTTTAACACCTGGAAGTTAAACAGCCTCATGCTCAATAACCAGTGGGTCCGAGATGAAATCAAGGAGGAAATAAAAAGGTTCCTGGAAACAAATGACAATAAAGACACAAACTCTCAGAACTTATGGGACACAGCAAAAGCAGTACTGAGAGGAAAATTTATAGCTTTGCAAGCACACATCAGGAAGGAAGAAGGAGCTTACCTGAGTAGCTTAATGACACAGCTAATAGAACTAGAAAATGCTCAACAAAAGGACCCAAGAACAGGAAGACAGAAGGAAATAACAAAGCTGAGAGCAGAAATCAACGAAGTGGAAACTCAAAAAACAATCCGAAAGATCAACGAAAGCAGAAGTTGGTTCTTTGAAAAAATAAACAAGATTGATAGACCACTGGCAAACCTAACAAAGAAAGAGAGAGAGAGAAACTTGATAACTCGTATCAGGAATGAAAAAGGAGAGATCACTACTGATATGACAGAGATTCAAAGGGTAATCAGAAACTACTTTGAAAAACTCTACGCCACTAAAAATGAGAACCTGGAAGAAATGGATAAATTCTTGGACTCTTATAATCTTCCACGGTTGAAGGAAGAGGATGTAGCATATCTAAACACCCCCATCACCATTGATGAAATTAAAACAGTAATCAAATGTCTGCCGAAAAACAAAAGCCCAGGTCCAGATGGATTCACTAATGAATTCTATCAAACTTTCCAAGAGGAACTACTGCCAATCTTGGCAAGACTCTTTCATGAAATTGAACAAACAGAAACACTTCCAAATAGCTTTTATGAAGCCCACATCACCTTGATACCTAAACCAGACAGAGACGCTACCAAAAAAGAAAATTACAGACCAATATCACTGATGAATGCAGATGCAAAGATCCTCAACAAAATCCTGGCAAATAGGATTCAATGCCTCATTAAGAAGATCATCCACTACGATCAAGTAGGTTTCATCCCAGGAATGCAAGGCTGGTTTAACATCCGTAAATCTATCAACATAATACACAACATCAATAACAAGAAAAATAAAAACCACATGATCATATCAATAGATGCAGAGAAAGCATTTGATAAGGTCCAACACCCATTCTTGATCAAAACTCTCAGCAAGATGGGAATGGAGGGAACCTTTCTCAATATAGTGAAGGCCATCTACCACAAGCCAGTGGCAAATATTATCCTCAATGGAGAAAAACTGAAAGCCTTCCCTCTAAATTCTGGCACAAGACAAGGCTGTCCTCTCTCACCACTCCTATTCAACATAGCACTGGAAGTACTTGCTATAGCGATTAGGCAAGAAAAGGATATCAAGGGAATCCAGATAGGAAAGGAAGAAGTCAAGCTCTCACTGTTTGCAGATGACATGATACTCTACTTAGAAAACCCTAAAGACTCTATCAAAAAGCTTCTAGAAACAATAGACTCATATAGCAAGGTGGCAGGCTACAAAATTAACACACAAAAATCAATGGCCTTTCTATACACCAACAGTAATAAAGAAGAAATGGACATTAAGAAAACAACCCCATTCACAATAGTACCACACAAACTCAAATATCTTGGAATCAACTTGACTAAATATGTGAAGGACCTATACAAAGAAAACTATAAAACTCTGCTCCAAGAAATAAGAGAGGACACACGGAAATGGAAACACATACCCTGCTCATGGATTGGCAGGATTAACATCATCAAAATGTCAATACTCCCCAAGGCATTATACAGATTTAATGCCATCCCTCTAAAGATACCCATGACATTCTTCAAAGAAGTGGATCAGACACTTTTGAAATTCATTTGGAACAATAAACACCCTCGAATAGCTAAAGCAATCATTGGGAAAAAGAATATGGGAGGAATTACTTTTCCCAACTTTAAACTGTACTACAAAGCAACAGTTATCAAAACAGCATGGTATTGGAATAAGGATAGGTCCTCAGATCAGTGGAATAGGCTTGAATACTCAGAAAATGGTCCCCAGAGATACAACCATCTAATTTTTGATAAAGGAGCAGGAAATCCTAAATGGAGCAGGGAAAGCCTCTTCAACAAGTGGTGTTGGCACAATTGGATAGCCACTTGCAAAAAATTAAACTTAGACCCCCAGCTAACATCATGTACAAAGGTAAAATCCAAATGGATTAAAGACCTCGATATCAGCCCCAAAACCATAAGATATATAGAACAGCACATAGGCAAAACACTACAGGACATTACAGGCATCTTCAAGGAGGAAACTGCACTCTCCAAGCAAGTGAAAGCAGAGATTAACAGATGGGAATATATTAAGCTGAGAAGCTTCTGCACCTCAAAGGAAATAGTGCCCAGGATACAAGAGCCACCCACTGAGTGGGAGAAACTATTCACCCAATACCCATCAGATAAGGGGCTAATCTCCAAAATATACAAGGCACTGACAGAACTTTACAAGAAAAAAACATCTAACCCCCTCAAAAAATGGGGAGAAGAAATGAACAGACACTTTGACAAAGAAGAAATACGCATGGCCAAAAGACACATGAAAAAATGTTCCACATCACTAATCATCAGGGAGATGCAAATCAAAACAACGATGAGATACCACCTCACACCCCAGAGAATGGCACACATCACAAAGAATGAGAATAAACAGTGTTGGCGGGGATGTGGAGAGAAAGGAACTCTTATCCACTGCTGGTGGGAATGCTGTCTAGTTCAACCTTTATGGAAAGCGATATGGAGATTCCTCCAAAAACTGGAAATCGAGCTCCCATACGATCCAGCTATACCACTCCTAGGAATATACCCTAGGAACACAAAAATACAATACAAAAACCCCTTCCTTACACCTATATTCATTGCAGCTCTATTTACCATAGCAAGACTCTGGAAACAACCAAGATGCCCTTCAACAGACGAATGGCTAAAGAAACTGTGGTACATATACACAATGGAATATTATGCAGCTGTCAGGAGAGATGAAGTCATGAAATTTTCCTATACATGGATGTACATGGAATCTATTATGCTGAGTGAAATAAGTCAGAGAGAGAGATAAAAACGCAGAATGGTCTCACTCATCTATGGGTTTTAAGAAAAATGAAAGACACCCTGGTAATAATAATTTTCAGACACAAAAGAGAAAAGAGCTGGAAGTTCCAGCTCACCTCAGGAAGCTCACCACAAAGAGTGATGAGTGTAGTTAGAGAAATAACTACATTTTGAACTGTCCTAATATTGAGAATGTATGAGGGAAATGTAGAGCCTGTTTAGGGTACAGGCGGGGGTTGGGTGGGGAGGAGGGAGATTTGGGACTTTGGTGATGGGAATGTTGCACTGGTGATGGGTGGTGTTCCTTTTATGACTGAAACCCAAACACAATCATGTATGTAATCAAGGTGTTTAAATAAAAAAAAAATTATGCATTAAAAAAAAAAAAGAAAAGTAGGGCATAGGGGGATAGAGAGCTAGATAGTACAGGGAGTGGGTAGGGCACTTGCCTTGGATGTGGCAGACCTGGGTTTGATTCTAGGAGTTAATTCCTGAGTGCAGAACCCAAGTAACCTCTGAGCATCACTGGGTGTAGAGGGATGGAGGGAGGGAGGGAAGGAGGGAAGGAGGGAGAAAGGAAGGAAGGAAGGGAGAAAGGAAGGAAGGAAGGAAGGGAGAAAGGAAGGAAGGAAGGAAGGAAGGAAGGAAGGAAGGAAGGAAGGAAGGAAGGAAGGAAGGAAGGAAGGAAGGAAGGAAGGAAGGAAGGAAGGAAGGAAGGAAGGAAGGGAGGGAGGGAGGGAGGAAGTAGAGAAGGAAGAGAAAAAAAAGTAATGTGGGTTAGTGATGTTTGGGGAGGTGAGAGAGTTAAGGAGTAAAAATGAGCTTTGAAGGGGTGTGGGAAAGGGCAGAATACAAAACGGACATTCTGGATACGCAAAACATAACATAAAGATAAGGAATATTCTTAATATATGCAGTGCGGTTTTCCATATGCAGAGTGGTCAGATACTGCCAGTGACAAACTTAGCAACCGAGCAAATCTCAGCACATCCCAAGTTAGGACCAACCTTGTCTGGCCACCTGGGCTGCCATCCCAGAAGGCCTGGAGGCCACAAGTTAGGAAGAAGGCCTTCCACATGGGGTCTCCCCCAACCCCATGCTGGCTAGAGCCAGCCTCCAGCTCAAGAGAGGATCGATAGAGAGCTGGAAGCCAGGATCTGCCCGCCCTACACCCTGTGCCCGTCCCTCCCTAGAGCTGAGGGAAGGGCGGGGAAATCTTGGGACCCCATCTAGGAGGGACTCCCGACACCCACCTTGTCTGGCCGCCTGAGCTGCCACCCCAGAAGGCCTGGAGGCCGGGGGCAGAAGAGGGGGAAGGCTGGGAGCCTAGCAAGGCTCCCAGCGCACCCAAGTTAGGGAGAAGGCCTTCCACATGGGGTCTCCCCCAACCCCATGCCGGCTAGATCCAGCCTCCAGCTCAAGAGAGGATCCTTGTTGGGTTTTGATCCTAAAACAATAGTGCTGCCAATTCCAAGAAAGGTTCATTATTATATTACTTAATATTCCAGACTTTAAATTTATGATTGTTTTTGGTGATGTTCTGTTCTCATTCTAGACCATGCCTATTTTCTTGGCAGACACCTTTATAACACTTTATACCACTCCCCTTCATCATTGATTGTTGTCTGCAACCAATTTCAACTTTTGAGAGATCCTCGGCTCTAGAACATTTCCTGATCTGTAACTTCTATGAGATGTTTTTTCAGACTCCACAAGATCGCAATGCTGGCTTAAGTTGTGATCTGGAATCTATCCTCCCCTCAGAGTATTTCAAAAGACTTATAGGGGATATGTATAGCACTTTTGTATATTTATTAAGTATATTTGTTCAATATGTATATTCATTATTGTACATTTCTTTATGTAGTTGAAGATTCCCCCCTTCTCTTTAGATTTGCTAATAGGAATTCATAGTAGGTAATATAGATAGTACCCTTGGAGTTTTGTTCTTTTGATAGAACTAGATTATAGGAACAGTTTAATTTGTTATTATTTTCCCCTTAGGCTTTAATAATATCCTGTGGCACCATTATTTTTGCATGACACATTAAAATCATGTAATACTAGAAACAATGAGGACTTATCCATTAGGGCTGAGAACTCCAGGGAGTTCGTACACCTTGACTATTTGCCATAGTGACTTGACTTGGGCTTTAATCACTCAGACATTGGCCGATCACCCCTGAATCTTGGGTCCTATCTTTGGATCAGGAAATCAACCTTCTTCCAGGACAAACCCTGGAACTGCCTTGGCACCTACTTTCTCCAGGGTGGGCTCACATGCTACCCTGCTACAACTTGGAAATCAGCAATAACTTGCTATAAAGACAGATTCCCTGCCTTGTCACATATTCGTGAGATGAAACAAGCAGACACCTCAAGACATCCTGACCTTGACATAGGTTATGGCTAACACCAATATCTCCAATTACTGAAGTCTGACAGTGACAACTGTGATTGAGAAGAACCTTTCCTGAGACCATGAAGAAATGCTTTGGGGTTAGACAAATTAGTATGCCTGGAGCCTGTAGTTTGTCTTCTGGCAGGATGCTTCATGGGTAAGTACACCCTGTTGTAAGGTCAAAAGATTTTTTTCTTTCTATTTTTAAAAATTTTCTACTCCTATGCAAAATATAGCCACCCCTTATTCTTTTTGTTAAAGGCATCTGCCTTTTGCTTAGAACCTTGGGTTGCAAATTACTTTGTTTTACCTCATATTTCTGCATTTTCCTATAGTCAAATGATGGGTTTAGGAAGTAGGCTTAGAGTAGCTTCCACATACAAGACCAACCCCACGGCAAATTACTGCACTCCCAGTATATAAGGCCTCACCATCCTATGAAAGGACAAAAGAAGATGAGGTGACCCAAGAAAGCACAGCTCTGTGTGGAGATAAAAGGAAATCAGGCAGAAATTGACTCACCAGGAGGAGGCAAAAAGCAAGTTTGGCCAGGTAATGTTGGGTATCCCTGGACACCACTCTGCTCTTCAGCCAGTGAGGAAGCTTGACCTATACAGCATGGACAAAGGCAGACCAAGTCACCAATCTCAATTTCTCTGTCTCTAGTATTCCTCTTTTCAGCTTAACAAATCAAGTTTGTTCATGATCATTCACTTACAGGCTTTAGTTGGTGTCTAATAAAACTAGTTTGAGATGGTAGGTCTCATAGAGTTATTTTACCAAGGGTCTGTGGTCTTTCATAGCCAATAAAACCACAGGTAACACGAGAGAGAATTTTCTATCTGGCCATGATTACTATGGTGATCACCTGATGTTTCATTGTAGTAACTAACTATAAAACTTAGCTAATGACCCATAGCCTTAACTCTTAAAATCAGAGCCCTGGTCTCTGAAATTCTTCTCCTTCCTCAGACCTTATATTTTGGTGAGGAAGAAAACAAAACCTGGGAGGACTGTACTTAGTTCCATTAAAAATGAGGTTCCCAGGGTGTTGGTATTATTTAGTGGCAGATGTGAGGCTGTAAGAGTAAAATTCCACCCTCAGCACCACCCAGTATCTCTGCTACCCTGCAACTGTGTGTGCAATCATGGGTACATGATTAATGTAATAATCATGGGTATATGATTAATGTAATCATGGGTACAAGACAACCAGGCAGCTCAAGTATGTTAGTCCCAGCAAGCACCACAAGCAGATACATGAGAGCCCATATAAGCACTGCAACAGAAATGTGTGTTAGTGTCATAGTAAAGTGTGCAAACTACAGCAAGCACTACTACTAAAAACAAGTATGCAACTGAGGCCAGAAAAATAGTACAGCAGCAGGTATTTGTTTTACATGTGGACAACCCAGGTTCAATCATCAGCAACCCATATAGTTCCCCTCGACCCACCCAGAGTAATTCCTGAGTGCAGAGCCAGGAATAATCTCTAAACATTGCTGAGTGTGGCCAAAACCAACCAATCAAACAATAAACTCACAAATATGCAACTTTGATGGTGGTAAAAGGAGGTAACAGAATATACCAAACCATAACCACAAATCAACAAATAGGAGAAGAATAGGGGTGAAGGAAGATCAAACCAAGAATGACATAAGGACAGAAGTGAAGGATAAAAGTCATTTTAGTGAGAGTGAGGTGCAATAACCTTCTTACCTAAACTATATTAAAAATATATGCAGACATGGCAACCAACTGTGTGATCTTTGACTGACACAGAAACAAGAAAAACAACAATGGGAAGGAAAGTGAGGAAAAGATAAAAAGAGAAAAAAACAAAGATGATGCTTCTACTTGCCTTTCCTTTACCAATGGAGCTTAGGTATTCCTCTAAATTATGAAAATGTGAAGTAGCAAAGAAAGAAAGGGAAAAAGGCACTGAAACAGGAGCAAAGGTACCTGGCTCTGCCATCCACTCTACCACCAACTGTCCCTAGGAACAGACAACTCACTAAGCTTCTTGGGCCTGGTTTTCTCGCCCTAAAATTAGATTCTGACTTCCAAAGTTCCATCAGTCAGGATTCTGATAGTATGTTCTGTACTCGACATACCACATAACTTCTCCCTGCAATGGATGACAGTAAGAAGAGACAAGATAAAAAGGCAACTGATAACTAAAACCAGGTCTAGCTAACAGAGCCAGAGATTAGAATTTAGAAGCAGAAGGTAAAGACAAAGCCAGGGTCTGGAGTCAGGGAGCTGGGGAAGAAGTGGGGGAGCCGGGACCCACAGAACAGACCCAGAATCTTCATGAGCAATGGGCACATGATAAAGCAGTAAACTAAACCTCATAGGTGTGATAGCTTAGAAAGTTTGGTCCAGGGAGCCAGAGCAATAGCAAATGCCTTAGCATTTAAATGTCTTGCATTCGACCAACCCTGACAGACCTCAGTTCAATTCCTGGCATCCCATATGCCCCTCAGCCTGCCAAGGGTAATTTTTGATCACAGAGCCAAGAGTAACCCCTGAGCATGTCCAGGTCTGACCCCACACACAAAAGAAAGAAAAAGAAAGTCTGGTTCAGTCAAGAAACTTTGAGCCAGATTTAAGGAGCCTGGGATCACATCAATAAGAAAATCAAATCCCAATAACTTTCCCCCCAAGATACAAAAGCCAGAGGCTGCCCACTTGGGAGGAGAAGAAAAACCTATGGTGGAAATGTTAGTTTCTTTCCTGATAGCGGTTTGTCGAATCTAAATGAACAGTTGCAGGGAAAACATCCCTGGATCAATGGAGACACTGTGAGATCAGATGAAATGAAGCTGAGGCACCCTGCTGCTCAGCAATGGGCATGGCCTGCCTCCCAGAGATCCCTTCCAAGTGTTTGCACTGTGTCCCTCTCCACATGCCCTTTCACCTCTGAATCCCAGGTGTAATTCAGAGCACTTGAAGTGCTTGAAGTTCATAATTTCAATATTTATTGAGGTCCTAATACAGGCCAAATGCCACCCTAGAACTCAATGTCAAGGCACAGCGATGGCCTCTAAATAGCCAGATAATCTGTGGTGAGCTTTCTTTGTTGTTCTATATAATGCCAAGAGCTTTATGGTGACTCCTCAGTAGCATTTCCTCCAGGTTCAGTCACTCTGGAAACAGTAGGAAAAAAAAAATAATGCAACTGAATTCTGATCCCACCACTTCCTGACCTGGGCTCTTATGCCTTTCACCCCTACACCTGTCAGGCATCTATGTAGCTAAGCCTGAGGTTCTGTTAGGAACAAAGGTGACCTAGTAGCACACTGCAAAGATGAGATGCCCAACTCAGCCAGATTCCCAGAGCCGCTTCGCACGCAGAAGTTGCCACACAGTCAGTCCCTGTTACTGCCCCTGGGAGCTAAGAAGCTACTCAAGACCCCCGGAAACCCCCACTCCTGAGCTTCACAGACACCAACAATCCCTGACTGGCAACCCAAGAGCATGCTGCAGGAGCAGCCCAGTGAAAAATGAGCTCTAGAGCTGTGGCACTCCTGTCTCTGAGATGCCCTGTGCTTGAGGGTGATTTGTAATGCTTCTGCTGACAAGCCCTCATCCCCATGAACATGTTTTGAAGATGGAAATCAATCTTCCCATATCACAGGGAGAGAGAAATCTGTTAGGAAAAATGAAGGGGGAGAAAAACAACCTCATTTGAGAATTCTTTCTGCTACAGAAATGGATTCCAGAGGAATGAGGCTGCCTCCACATTTCTCCTTCCTGCCTGCCATTTGCTGAGCAGCTGCAAAGCAGAGGATGGAGAAAAATAAGGAACATACAGTTGGACCTGCAGGTCTTTCCACGTAGATCATGGGGGACAGGGGACAGAGGCCAGAGGCCATCAGGAAGCAATCTCTGTCATTCCACCTTAGGGCCCTCCTACCTTGTCCTGGGCCTATAATCTTCACTAGTGTCAGTGTTTGCTTGCCTTGTGAGATTGATAATGTGAAACTTCACAGAATCCATCACATACACACAAAGATTTATTCCTCCCCAAACTGAGGAAACGGTCCCCAAACAGTGGAGACTGTTCCTGGGAGTACCTCTAATCTTTAACCTCAGGCAGTGAAAAAGGCTGGGAGATAGCTGAGGGGTCAGACATGCATTGCACTTGCAAGATATCTAGTTCAATACCCAGTACCTGCCTGCTCCCCCAGGCAGTTTTGTTTGTGGCCAAGGAGACCTCTAAGTATTGTCGATAGGCCTCGTGGTTTCTAGCACTGCTGTAGGTGCTAGCATTGAACCATCTGTCCTAGTTGACCAAGAACCACCAGGAGGGTCGTCTGAGCTTCCCCCTCGCACCACTTCGCTCCACAAATAAACTGTAAGGCAGCAATACACTGAGATTTAATTTAAGCCCCGGAGCAAGATGAATTCTGCTTCTCAGACCTTTTGACACTCAGAATAATGTTGCTGCAAGGCATGCTGCAAACTAAACTACAGTGGAAATCCTCTGAGAACCCACCACAGCACTAATCAGACCAGCTTCAGGTAGATGAGTCAACAGATAAGGCAGAGGGGCACTAGAAAGTGCCAAGTAGTAGGGAGACAAAGGGGAGCCTAGAAAGACACACCAGTGAAAAATTGAGGTGGGGTCCACGGAGCAAGTCTATAAAATCCCCTTCCTTCAAAGAACACCCTGGGAGAGCTCATGTGGGCCAGTACTGGGGTGAGAGAACCCACATTGCTGGACTGGAGGATGTCAGGGAAGCTAAGCCTGCCTTGGGAGAAGATTCTCAGCATTCCCTCCACCACCACCACCCCCCCCAATTGTGCTCTGGTCCCTGACAATGGGGTCTTGCTCCAAATTTTGGCAGTCAACAGTGAGGTACCAAAGACTGGAATTTTAAAACGTCCCTCAAAGACCTGAGGAAACATGTGAGAGCTGCAGTGAAAAATGGAAACTCATCAAGAACCATGTGAGAAACTTCATGTTCAGCATAGATGAATACCTTGAATTCAGAACCCCAAAGAGGCCCCAGACATAACCTTAATAAGCTGAATCTAAGACAGCAAAAGTCCTATGAGCCTGGGAATGTAGCTCAGTGAAAAGACAAGCCAGGCAACAGATAAAGATCTGGAACTGACCTATAACTGACCTATAACAACATGCAACAAATATCTTCTTAAAATTCCATGCTGCATCCCTTCAAATCTACATCCACTTCTTCAGTTTCCCAGTCAGTCAGTGGAGAAGGTCTAGTCTTTCCCCCTGAAGTTCCTGCACTCAGGGTCACCCTATGCATACTGAGGAGACTAAGCCCATGGCTGTTTTGTTCCAAAGTCAGACATAAGGGGAAGCTTGAGTACAGCTAAAGCCTCCTTTCCTGGGTGCACCTGCTAGGACTTTAAATGAGGACTCTGGAGGTGATTAATGTCTTAACAAAGAACAAAACATGGTTTTACGGGCCTCCTGAAAGGCTGCTGGAAAGAACTAGAGTTTTCTCATATGTGGGAGCACTGCATTTCTAAGTTATTTCCCCAGAGTTCATGAATCTTCTTTGGGTGTCTTGGGACCTGATCCCCAGTAATGCTCAGGAGTGTCAGGGGCTCCACTGGCACAAGTGGTTTGATAAAAAAAAAAGTCCAGGCTGTGCTGCTAGTAAAACACTATGGTGTTGGGGTTTCAGGCCCCCATGGTGGTTCTGGGGTCTCCAGATATTGAGGATCTTTCGTAGCAGGGACCATGTGTACCAAGCCTGGATATGACAATAGACAGTGCTTCTGAAACTCTTCACAAGCCAAAATGGTTTGAAGGCACCATGATTGGATCAGAGGGAGCTCAGTGGGTTAAGCACACTGCTTTGCTGGCAGAAATCACAGGTATGCTCCTGAACACCACATAGTCCCCAAAACATAGAGCTATGAGTAGGCTAGCACACAATTAATGCCACACACACACACACACACACACACACACAGAGCAATAACCAAATCATGCAAATAAAAAAGGAAGGAAAGAAAAGGAAGGAAGGAAGAAAGAGGAGGGAGGAAGGAAGAAAGGGAGGGAGGGAGGAGAGGAAGAGAGGGAGGGAGGAGGAACAGAAAGAAGGGAGACAGAAAAGAAGGGAGGCAGGAAGGAAGAAAGGCAGAAAAAAAAAAGAAAGAAAGAAAGAAGAAGAAAGAAAGAAAGAAAGAAAGAAGAAAGAAAGAAAGAAAAAGAAAGAAAGAAAGAAAGAAAGAAAGAAAGAAAGAAAGAAAGAAAGAAAGAAAGAAAGAAAGAAAGAAAGAAAGAAAGAAAGAAAGAAAGAAAGAAAGAAGAAAGAAAGAAAGAAAGAAGAAAGAAAGAAAGAAAGAAAGAAAGAAAGAAAGAAAGAAAGAAAGAAAGAAAGAAAGAAAGAAAGAAAGAAAAGAAAGAAAGAAAGAAAGAAAGAAAGAAAGAAAGAAAAAAGAAAGAAAGAAAGAAAGAAAGAAAGAAAGAAAGAAGAAAGAAGAAAGAAAGAAGAAGGAAGAAGAAGAAAGAAAGAAAGAAGGAAGAAAGAAAGAAAGAAAAGAAAAAAGAAAGAAAGAAAGAAAGAAAGAAAGAAAGAAAGAAAGAAAGAAAGAAAGAAAGAAAGAAAGAAAGAAAGAAAGAAAGAAAGAAAGAAAGAAAGAAAGAAAAAAGAAAGAAAGAAAGAAGAAAGAAGAAAGAAAAAGAAAGAAAGAAAGAAAGAAAGAAAGAAAGAAAGAAAGAAAGAAAGAAAGAAAGAAAGAAAGAAAGAAAGAAAGAGAGAGAAAGAAAGAAAAAGAAAGAAAGGAAGGAATCAAGGAAGAAAGAAAGAAAGAAAGAAAGAAAGAAAGAAAGAAAGAAAGAAAGAAAGAAAGAAAGAAAGAAAGAAAGAAAGAAAGAAAGAAAGAAAGAAAGAAAGAAAGAAAGAAAGAAAGAAAGAAAGAAAGAAAGAAAGAAAGAGAGAAAGAGAGAAAGAAAGAAAGAAAGAGAGAGAGAAAGAGAGAGAAAGAGAAAGAAAGAGGGAGGGAGGAGGAGGAAGGGGAGGAAGGAAGGAAAGAAGGAAGGAGGAAGGAAGGAGGAAGGAAGGAAGGAAGGAAGGAAGGAAGGAAGGAAGGAAGGAAGGAAGGAAGGAAGACCGAAAGGACACTGCGAATCATGCCATTAAATGGACTATCCCCTGTACCTTGAATCTCTTCACACACAAATGCACATAAAGCTTATGTCATTAATCAGTAAAAATATTATCCTGGGGCTACTTCAGAGAAGTTCCTAAAAAGTAATAAAATATCTTTTAAGATACTCTACCCAAGGACAGTTCTCGTCACTCATCCTTGGTGCCTGCTTCTTTGAAATGTTTCCAAAACCGAGGGCTCAGAGCTGCCAGGTAAATGAGATCAAGGTGAGCCCAGTTTCCTCCAAGGCCCAGGTCATCCATGCTGCTGCCCAGATATAATCCTGGTACTCTCATCACCCTTTTCATGCCCCTGACATGATTCTGCCTGGCTAATTCCTACCTATACTTAGATCTTAGTATAAATTATGCTATCCCTAAAAAGTCCTCAGTAATTCCCAAGTGGTAGGGACTCCCTTCTCTGTGCATCTTTGCCCATCTTCACACTACCTTGCTCTACTTGTCCATCTTCTCCTGTAAACTATGGGTTCCTTGAGAACAGATGTATCCAGCACATCACAATGTTGGCAGAAAGAGGTGCTAAATAAATTAATCTGAAACACATTCATGGTTGCAATAAAGAACTACTCAGGTCTACAAAGGCACAAGCCAATAAAGCTGGCAAGATGAAAGCAGAAGCTCCCAGTAAGAAAACCCAATACTATGGGGTCTATGGTAAACTAGTTATGGGACTGAACCAGGGGTTGGTGCTGCTGAACAGGCAATACCAGGGGCAGGGGAATGAGTAACAAAGTCAAACAAACAAAAAAAAAAGGTCAACCCTTAATAGAGCAGCCCTGATAAGCATCCCTTTAAGCCAAACAACAGCAAGCAGAGGAATGTTAACATCTTATTCCATAGACACATTCACTAGTGCTTAGAGAAACACATAATAGGGCCAGAAAACAACAATAGAAAATGCTGGTATGCAATTTGGACCTGCTAATGCCAGAGTCCATACTTTCACTTGCACTCCCTGTCTTTAACCTTGCAGAGATTTGGATGTTTGTTTTTGACATTCTTGTTCATAAGATGTGGGGAAGCTGGGCACTCCTGAAGTTGTGGAGGTAGCAAGTGGAGGAAGTGAATCAATAGGCAAATGGTTCAAGAGCCATTCAATCTGTGGCCAGCACTGCACTCTGGCTGAGAAAGATCTTTTGTTTTGAAAACAGTTTCAAACACAAATAGGGTTCAGAGAAGGAACACAAAGGACAAAGAGCAGAGGAGAGAGGAGGCAGCTCCTTTTACGATGGATGAAAACAAACTTAAAGAAAAAGATATCAAGGGAATCCAGATAGAAAAGGAAGAAGTCAAGCTCTTGCTGTTTGCAGATTACATGATACTCTACTTAGAAAACTCTAAAGACTCTACCAAAAAGCTTCTAGAAATAATAAACTCATAAGCAATGTGGCAGGTTACAAAATTAACACACAAAAAATCAATGGCTTTCTATTACACCAATAATAATAGAAAAGAAATGACATTAAGAAAACAACCCCATTCACAATAGTGCCACACAAACTCAAATATCTTGGAATCAACTTGACTAAAAATGTGAAGGACCTATACAAAGAAAAAACTATAAAACTCTGCTCCAAGAAATAAGAGAGGACACACGGAAACTGGAAGCACATACCCTGCTCATGGATTGGCAGGATTAACATCATTAAATGGTAATACTCCCCATAAGCATTGTACAGATTTAATGCGATCCCTCTAAAGATACCCAAGACATTCTTCAAAAAAGTGGATCAGGCACTTTTGAAATCCATTTTGGAACAATAAAACACCCTAGAATAGCTAAAGCAGGGGCCGGAAGAGATAGCATGGAGGTAAGACGTTTGCCTTTCATGCAGGAGGTCATCGGTTCAAATCCCGGCATCTCATATGGTCCCCCCCGTGCCTGCCAGGAGCCAATTTCTGAGCCTGGAGCCCAGGAATAATCCCTTTGAGCACTTCCGGGTGTGACCCAAAAACCACAAAAAAAAAAAAAAAAAAAAAAAAAAAGACTAAGCTAAAGCAATCATTGGGTAAAAGAATTATGGGAGGAATTACTTTCCCCAACTTTAAAACTGGTACTACAAAGCAATAGTTATCAAACAGCATGGTATTGGAATTAAAGACAGGCCCTCGGATCAGTGGAATAGGCTTGAATACTCAGAGAATGTTCCTCAGACATACAATCACCTAATGTTTGATAAAGGAGCAAGAAATCCTAAATGGAGCAAAGAAAGTCTCTTCAATAAGTGGTGTTGGCACAACTGGCTAGCCACTTGCAAAAAATTTAACTTAGACCCCCAGTTAATATCATGTGTGAAGGTAAAATCCAAATGGATTACAGACCTAATATCAGACCCAAACCACTAGGATACTATAGAACAACATGTAGGCAAAAACACTCCAGGACATTACAGGCATCTTTAAGGAGGAAACTGCACTCTCCAAGCAAGTGAAAGCAGAGATTAACAGATAGGAATATATTAAGACTGAGAAGCTTCTGCACCTCAAAGGAAATAGCACCCAGGATACAAGAGCACCCCCACAGATGTGGGAGAAACTATTCACCAAAATACCCATCAGATAAGGGGCTAATCTCCAAACTATGCAAGGCACTGACAGAACTTTACAAGAAAAAAACATCTAATCCCATCAAAAAATGGGGAGAAGAAATGGACAGACACTTTGGCAAAGAAGAAATACAAATGGCCAAAAAGACACATGAAAAAATGCTCCACATCAACTAATCATCAGGGAGATGCAAATCAAAACAATGATGAAGTAACCACCTCACATCACAGAGATTGGACACACATCACAAAGAATGAGAATAAACAGTGTTGGTGGGGATGTGGAGAGAAAGGAATCTTATCCACTGCTGGTGGGAATGCCGTCTAGTTCAACCTTTATGGAATAGCAATATGGAGATTCCTCCAAAAACTGGTAAATCAAGCTCCCATACAATCCAGCTATAGGACTCCTAGGAATATACCCTAAGAACACAAAAATACAATACAAAAATCCTTTCCTTACACCTATATTCATTGCAGCACTATTTACCATAGCAAGACTCTGGAAATAGCCAAGATGCCCTTCAACAGATGAATGGCTAAAAAAAAACTGTAGGTACATATACACAATGGAATATTATGCAGCTGTCAGGAGAGATGAAGTCATGAAATTTTCCTATATATGGATGTACATGGAATCTATTATGCTGAGTGAAATAAAGTCAGAGAGAGACAGAGAGAGAGAGAGACAGAATGGTCTCACTCATTTATGGGTTTTAAGAAAAATGAAAGACATTCTTGCAATAATAATTTTCAGACACAAAAGAGAGGAGGGCTGGAAGTTACAGCCCACATCATGAAGCTCATGGGAATGTTGCACTGGTGATGGGTGGTGTTCTTTACATTGCTGAAACCTAAACACAACCATGTATGTAATCAAGTTGTTTAAATAAAATATTATGAAAAAATATCACAGTAAGTGTACCCCAATCACCATGGAAAACCTGCCCCCCAAAAAAACAGGGCCCATCTCAATACATCCCCCTTAACAGGTCCATCGTTTACTAGTCATTGCCAACAGGGGACAGGACATGAGTCATCTCTGAGCCCTGTCCATCAGCCTTTAGATTCCAAAGGTCCTGAGAGTAAAGAGAGAAACTGGGAGGAAGTAAAATGCATCCAATTCTCAGTCAGATGAAAATGTTATGGGCCCAAGGCCAAAGAATATTCTTGGCTGATGGTGTTTCACTACCCTAAATTTAGCCAACTGTAAGCTTTTAAAAGAAGCATCTTATTCAACCTTTTGCAAGCCAGAGATTTACCTCCAATGACAGCTTGCCTCCCCCCTGAAGCTGGAACACACTGTCCTTGGCTCTGTCATCGTGGAAGCAGCAATGGCCAACAGAAGCTCTGCTGCTGCCGCCTAGCTCTGCCTTTCCAAAAAGCAACTGGATGGTGGTTCAAGGGCACTGCCAATGCCTCCTTTTCCCCAGAATCCAGACCTCTACCCCTAATTATTACGCTGTCTTCATTCTTATACTTTGAAATATTTTCCTCATGTTCTTTGTGCCTCACACTACTTGCTCCAGAATTCATCTTGTAAGATAAGAAAACTTTATGGAAATTTTCATGTCCATAAAAATAACTGAGACTGAGGTCTGACTGATTGCTTCATTTGATCTTTTGGCAACATTCAAGAATTAATAGACAACATAGAAAGTTGAAAAGGCATGAAGCCTTAGCATTTGCCTCACACATCCAGGCAAGCTTCAGTTGTCTCATGAAAAACAGCAAGCATGATATCTACCTTGGCTCATTAAATAGAAACTAGAATTATTTTAAGGCAGCTATTAACTTTGTGAGCCTTTAGAGTCAGAAATCCCAGGGAAGTATAACTCTGGGTAGATAAAAAAAAAATTGGGAATATGCTAGAAACAATTTTTGGAGAATTGGTGAACACATATAGTATCAACACAAGTGAAATATATTAGATATATGAAAGTAACAGCCATTGTGGAGTGTAATCAGGAAGAGGAAATGTCCCATGCATGTGTCATAAAAATGTTATGCATGAAGCATGCATGCATAGCCTCTCGGGTCTCAGATCCTCTTGTTGACACTTCTAATAAGTGGTATTATTTTTTTTTCATACCAAACAATGATCAAGAGAATAGATTTGGGGCACTTGGGTTTCCAGTAAATGTCTTCCTGGCTTCAAAAAAGAGAAGATTGTAAGGGCCAGAACTAATAAGACAGAATACCTGAGGGTTAGTGACAGCCACAGCATAAGAGGTCCACCCTAAGGAAAAGTTGGCAACTATGTTCTCAAAAAAGAACAGTGGAGCAAACAAAAGGATAAGTGATCACTCTAATATATATGTACACAAATACTACACAAATACACATGAATAAACACTTTCACGACATTTCAGATCACTGGAGCTGGGAGTAATATCCCTAGAGTTTTCAAATTCCTAAGGGAAAAAATTATTTCCAAGCAAGGACTCAACATCTGTGCAAATAGAGAGCAAGATAAAGGCTTTTTCAGGAAATAAAGACAAGATATTGAGGACAAGGATGAGTTGCTGATTTAAATATTTAGATTTAATTCCCATGCTGGCTGAGGGTTCTGACAAGAGGCTTAGTAAGATTGCCTCTGAAATATTTTATTTCAGTTACTGTACTTCTCAGTTACAGAAATTTCATTGTCTTTTTAATCATTTGTCTCTTTTGGTATAGTCTATATTTGATAAATCATTTTACCCTATCTTTCTGATTAAACATTTTTTAAATTTTTATTTTATTGAAACAATTATAATCAACAGAATCCTTCATAGTTGAATTTCAGATATACAATAAGTCAGGGCACTTCCTACCACCAATGTCAACCTCCTTCTACCAATGGACCCAGAGTGCATCCTATACCATCACCCCTTGCCCCTGAGCTGCCAATATAACAGGCCCCTTTAAGCTTAGATTGTTAAAGTTTAAGTTTCTTGATTCTATTATTATTGACTTTAGCTTGGATATTTAGTTCTGTCCTTATTTATTTCCCTGTCAATGTAACTTGGCCCCTGGTCCCCAGCCTTTCTTTGATCCTTTCTTAGTTTTATAGAAAAATACAGGAATATCTGGCAAAATAAAGTAATCTGTGTCCCAAAATTCCATGAAAAAGGCAGGGCCACAATTTAAAAGATAAGAAATTTTAAAAATCCAATAAAAGGGGCAAGAGTGATAGCACAGTGGTAGGGCATTTGCCTTGCACATGGCTGATCCAGGATGGACCTGGGTATGATCCCCAGCATCCCATATGGTCCCCCAAGCCAGAAGCGATTTCTGAGCACATAACCAGGAGTAATCCCTGACCATCACAGAGTGTGACCCAAAAACCAAAAAAAAATCCAATAAAAAAGGTGTATGTATGGCAGGTTTGTTTTTTGTTTTTTTGTTTGCATAGGCACAGCAAATATGGGAGAAATAGAAAGGAAAAACTTTTGGCCTAAAAAAAGGAAAACCTTACCCATGAAGTATCCTGACAAAAGACCAATTACAGATTCCAGGCATAATAAATTGTCTAATCCCAAAGTCTTTCTCTGTGGTCCCAGTAAAAGTTCTTGACAATCACAGTTGTCACAGTCAGGTTTCTATATTAGAGATCCTGGTTTTTATATAGTTCCTATGTTGAAGTCAGGGTGACATGGAGCAGCTCTGATTTCATCTCACTATTAGGTGGCAATGCAGGGAACCTTGCCCTGAAAGCAAGTTGTTCTGTTACCATGTCATCAAGGTGTCATATGAACCCACTCTGGAACAAATCAATGACAAGGCAAAATTATGGCCAACCCTGGTAGAACCCTGATTTCTGGTGCTGGTGTAGAAAACCATGCTGGTTCCATAGATGGGACCAAAGTTTCAGGGGTGAATGTCCAATGTCATAACTTCTGAAGCCTAAGCCTAGTCACTATGACAAGTATTCAGGGTATAAGGTCCCACTGCATTATAAAATTTATGTGTTCCTATCCCTGATAGATAAGAACTTGTTTCCACACAAAAGATTTCCCCATTTTAATGTGCCTAAGCAAAAAGGAGCAATGCCACATGGTACAGATGGGGGTAAAAATAATAAGCCGAACAATCCCAATATCCTGGTTCTAACATGAACTAGAAGTACAAGAGGAACTTATTTACTAGAATTTCCTACTAAATCAATCCATAAAAAGGAATGGGGAAACTGTCATTACATAAGAAGATAGACAATAAAATTATTCGTATTAAAGAAATATGTCTAAAGAAATATTCAAGGAGATATGCATGTCCCTTTGTCTTTTGAAATAGTCGGGGGGGGGTAAAATCTGGAGTACAGTTCAGCCTACAACATGTTCTTGTGGAGTCTGAAAAATGGCTCCCAACAGTCATATATCAGGAAATGTCCTAGAGCTGAGGACTTCTCAGAAACCAAATCTAGTAGCAAGCAACAAACAGTCCATAGTGAAGGGAAATGGGGAGAAGGGGCCACCAAGAGCAAATCAGCAGCAGCATCAGTGGCAGCTTCTTCTCAAGCTGAGGCAAGGGGGGGCTGGGAACTGGTTGGCAGCTGGCTAGGGTGGGGAAACATTCCAGTTCCTGAAGAGTTAAGAACTGAGAGTAAAAAGGGTTAAAAGGGAGGAAATAACAGATCTTAGGTGAGAGAGTGAAGGGCTTGAAAAGGATTTGTAAGGTGATAAAAGGAGGGGGGAAGGAGGAGTTATATATAACAGGAAGAACAATATACAACATAGACAAATATGTATATTACAAATGAACATTAGACAAACATTGAGATGGCGAACACATACACTCATGCACACACATAAACAGACACTGAGGATATATCCATGGGTTACAATTGAAAAGCTGACCCAAGTGGAATGGGTCAAAACGCTTAAAAAATGTAAAGCCAGCAAGTC
Organism: Suncus etruscus; assembly: GCF_024139225.1. Lineage (NCBI taxonomy): Eukaryota > Metazoa > Chordata > Mammalia > Eulipotyphla > Soricidae > Suncus > Suncus etruscus. Next base: position 23,250,741 of record NC_064855.1, read on the forward strand.
AGATGGTCTACCAGTGGTCCTCAAACTATGGCCCGCGGGCCACATGTTGTATTTGTATCTGTTTTGTTTCTTCATTGCAAAATAAGATATATGCAGTGTGCATAAGAATTCTTTCATGGGGCCGGGTAGGTGGCGCTGGAGGTAAGGTGTCTGCCTTGCAAGCGCTAGCCAAGGAAGGACCGCGGTTCGATCCCCCGGCGTCCCATATGGTCCCCCCAAGCCAGGGGCGATTTCTGAGCACATAGCCAGGAGTAACCCCTGAGCGTTAAAAGGGTGTGGCCCAAAAACCAAAAAAAAAAAAAAAAGAATTCTTTCATAAGTTTTGTTTTCACTATAGTCTTCCAATGGTCTGAGGGACAGTGAACTGGCCCCCTGTTTAAAAGTTTGAGGACCCCTGGTAGACCAATCATCATTGGTGAGGTAAACTTTAAGAGATAAGGTAATGAGCACTGTAAGAAGAGTCTACACATGAAGAATCAGGGTCTTAAGCATCTAGCTTCCTTTCCTGGCTGGCCCCAATGGGTAGGTGATCAGCAATGGTGCTGGAACCCAGAAGAAAGCTGAGGGAAGGCTGCAAGGGAAGCCCCATTCACCCAATTAAGCATTTTTTCTCATCTTTTTTAATACCTTTATTTAAGCACCATGATTACAAACATGTTTATAGTTGGGTTTCAGTAATAAAAAGAATACCAGTGCAACATTACCACCACCAATGCGCCCCATGTCCCTCCTCCCCCACCTTATCTGGTTCTCATCTCTATTGTTTCTGGGCATTATTACAATAACGTCTCTTTTTTTTCTTTTTCTTAAAACCCATAGATGAGTGAGACTATTCTGTGTCTTTCTCTCTCCCTCTGACTTATTTCACTCAGTGTAATAGTTTCCCTGTCCATCCACGTATAGGAAAATTTCACGACTTCATCTCTCCAGATGGCTGCATTGTGTATATTTACCACAGTTTCTTTAGCCATTGATATGTTGAAGGGCATCTGGTTTGTTTCCAGATTCTGACTATTATTATAAATAGTGCTGCAATGAATATAGGTGTGAGGATGGAATTTTTGTATTGCATTTTTGTGTTCCTAGGGCATATCACTAGAAGTGCTATAACTGGATCATATTGGAGCTCAATTTCCAGTATTTTGAGGAATCTCCATACTTTTTTCATAACGGCTGGACTAGATGCATTCCCACCAGCAGTGAATGAAAGTTCCTTTATCTCCACATCCCCACCAGCAGTTTGTTCTTATTCTTTTTCTTTTAATTTATTTAAACACCTTAATTACATACATGATTGTGTTTGGGTTTCAGTCATGTAAAGAACACCACCCATCACCAGTGCAACATTCCCACCACCAATGTCCCAAGTCTCCATCCTCCCCACCCAACCCCCGCCTGTACTCTGGACAGGCTCTCCATTTTCCTCATACATTCTCCTTATTAGGACAGTTCAAAATGTAGTTATTTCCCTAACTAAACTCATCACTCTTTGTGGTGAGCTTCCTGAGGTGAGCTGGAATTTCCAGCTCTTTTCTCTTTTGTGTCTGAAAATTATTATTACAAGGGTGTCTTTCATTTTTCTTAAAACTCATAGATGAGTGAGACCATTCTGCGTTTTTCTCTCTCTCTCTGACTTATTTCATTCAGCATAATAGATTCCGTGTACATCCATGTATAGGAAAATTTCATGACTTCATCTCTCCTGACAGCTGCATAATATTCCATTGTGTATATGTACCACAGTTTCTTTAGCCATTCGTCTGTTGAAGGGCATCTTGGTTGTTTCCAGAGTCTTGCTATGGTAAATAGTGCTGCAATGAATATAGGTGTAAGGAAGGGGTTTTTGTATTGTATTTTTGTGTTCCTAGGGTATATTCCTAGGAGTGGTATAGCTGAATCGTATGGGAGCTCGATTTCCAGTTTTTGGAGGAATCTCCATATTGCTTTCCATAAGGGTTGAACTAGACGGCATTCCCACCAGCAGTGGATAAGAGTTCCTTTCTCTCCACATCCCCGCCAACACTGTTTATTCTCATTCTTTGTGATGTGTGCCATTCTCTGGGGTGTGAGGTGGTATCTCATCGTTGTTTTGATTTGCATCTCCGTGATGATTAGTGATGTGGAGCATTTTTTCATGTGTCTTTTGGCCATGTGTATTTCTTCTTTGTCAAAGTGTATGTTCATTTCTTCTCCCCATTTTTTGATGGGGTTAGATGTTTTTTTCTTGTAAAGTTCTGTCAGTGCCTTGTATATTTTGGAGATTAGCCCCTTATCTGATGGGTATTGGGTGAATAGTTTCTCCCACTCAGTGGGTGGCTCTTGTATCCTGGGCACTATTTCCTTTGAGGTGCAGAAGCTTCTCAGCTTAATATATTCCTATCTGTTAATCTCTGCTTTCACTTGTTTGGAGAGTGCAGTTTCCTCCTTGAAGATGCCTGTAATGTCCTGTAGTGTTTTGCCTATGTGCTGTTCTATATATCTTATGGTTTTGGGGCTGATATCGAGGTCTTTAATCCATTTGGATTTTACCTTCGTACATGATGTTAGCTGGGGGTCTAAGTTCAATTTTTTGCAAGTGGCTATCCAATTGTGCCAACACCACTTGTTGAAGAGGCTTTCCCTGCTCCATTTAGGATTTACGTTTCCTTTATCAAAAATTAGGTGGTTGTATGTCTGGGGAACATTTTCTGAGTATTCAAGCCTATTCCACTGATCTGAGGACCTATTCTTATTCCAATACCATGCTGTTTTGATAACTGTTGCTTTGTAGTACAGTTTAAAGTTGGGGAAAGTAATTCCTCCCATATTCTTTTTCCCAATGATTGCTTTAGCTATTCGAGGGTGTTTATTGTTCCAAATGAATTTCAAAAGTGTCTGATCCAATTCTTTGAAGAATGTCATGGGTATCTTTAGAGGGATGGCATTAAATCTGTATAATGCCTTGGGGAGTATTGCCATTTTGATGATGTTAATCCTGCCAATCCATGAGCAGGGTATGCATTTCCATTTCCGTGTGTCCTCTCTTATTTCTTGGAGCATAGTTTTATAGTTTTCTTTGTATAGGTCCTTCACATATTTAGTCAAGTTGATTCCAAGATATTTGAGTTTGTGTGGCACTATTGTGAATGGGGTTGTTTTCTTAATGTCCATTTCATCCTTATTACTATTGGTGTATAGAAAGGCCATTGATTTTTGTGTGTTAATTTTGTAGCCTGCCAACTTGCTATATGAGTCTATTGTTTCTAGAAGCTTTTTGATAGAGTCTTTAGGGTTTTCTAAGTAGAGTATCATGTCACCTGCAAACAGTGAGAGCTTGACTTCTTCCTTTCCTATCTGGATTCCCTTGATATCCTTTTCTTGCCTAATCGCTATAGCAAGTACTTCCAGTGCTATGTTGAATAGGAGTGGTGAGAGAGGACAGCCTTGTCTTGTGCCAGAATTTAGAGTGAAGGCTTTCAGCTTTTCTCCATTGAGGATAATATTTGCCAATGGCTTGTGGTAGATGGCCTTCACTATATTGAGAAAGGTTCCCTCCATTCCCATCTTGCTGAGAGTTTTGATCAAGAATGGGTGTTGGACCTTATCAAATGCTTTCTCTGCATCTATTGATATGATCATGTGGTTTTTATTTTTCTTGTTATTGATGTTGTGTATTATGTTGATAGATTTACGGATATTAAACCAGCCTTGCATTCCTGGGATGAAACCTACTTGATCGTAGTGGATGATCTTCTTAACGAGGCATTGAATCCTATTTGCCAGGATTTTGTTGAAGATCTTTGCATCTGCATTCATCAGCGATATTGGTCTGTAATTTTTTTTTTGGTACCGTCTCTGTCTGGTTTAGGTATCAAGGTGATGTTGGCTTCATAAAAGCTATTTGGAAGTGTTTCTGTTTGTTCAATTTCATGAAAGAGTCTTGCCAAGATTGGCAGTATTTCCTCTTGGAAAGTTTGATAGAATTCATTAGTGAATCCATCTGGACCTGGGCTTTTGTTTTTGGGCAGACATTTGATTACTGTTTTAATTTCATCAATGGTGATGGGGGTGTTTAGATATGCTACATCCTCTTCCTTCAACCGTGGAAGATTATAAGAGTCCAAGAATTTATCCATTTCTTCCAGGTTCTCATTTTTAGTGGCGTAGAGTTTTTCAAAGTAGTTTCTGATTACCCTTTGAATCTCTGTCATATCAGTAGTGATCTCTCCTTTTTCATTCCTGATACGAGTTATCAAGTTTCTCTCTCTCTCTTTCTTTGTTAGGTTTGCCAGTGGTCTATCTATCTTGTTTATTTTTTCAAAGAACCAACTTCTGCTTTCGTTGATCTTTCGGATTGTTTTTTGAGTTTCCACTTCGTTGATTTCTGCTCTTAGCTTTGTTATTTCCTTCTGTCTTCCTATTCTTGGGTCCTTTTGTTGAGCATTTTCTAGTTCTATTAGCTGTGTCATTAAGCTACTCAGGTAAGCTCTTTCTTCCTTCCTGATGTGTGCTTGCAAAGCTATAAATTTTCCTCTCAGTACTGCTTTTGCTGTGTCCCATAAGTTCTGATAGTTTGTGTCTTGATTGTCATTTGTTTCCAGGAACCTTTTGATTTCCTCCTTGATTTCATCTCGGACCCACTGGTTATTGAGCATGAGGCTGTTTAACTTCCAGGTGTTAAAGTGTTTCTTCTGAGTCCCTTTGGAGTTCACAAATAATCTCAGAGCCTTGTGGTCAGTGAAGGTAGTCTGCAAAATTTCTATCCTCTTGATCTTATGGAGGTATGTTTTATGTGCCAGCATGTAGTCTATCCTGGAGAATGTCCCATGTACATTGGAGAAGAATGTGTATCCAGGTTTCTGGGGATGGAGTGTCCTATATATATCCACTAGGCCTCTTTCTTCCATTTCTCTCCTCAGGTCTACTATGTTCTTGTGGGTCTCAGTCTGGTTGACCTATCCAGTGTTGACAAAGCCGTGTTAAGGTCCCCCACAATTATTGTGTTGTTGTTGATATTATTTTTCAGATTTGTCAACAGTTGTATTAAATATTTTGCTGGCCCCTCATTCGGTGCATATATGTTTAAGAGAGTGAATTCTTCCTGCTCTACATACCCCTTGATTAATATAAAATGTCCATCTTTGTCCCTTACAACCTTCCTGAGTATAAAGTTTGCATTATCTGATATTAGTATGGCCACTCCAGCTTTTTTATGGGTGTTGTTTGCTTGGATAATTTTTCTCCAGCCTTTTATTTTGAGTCTATGTTTGTTCTGACTATTCAGGTGCGTTTCTTGTAGGCAGCAGAAGGTTGGATTGAGTTTTTTGATCCATTTAGCCACTCTGTGTCTCTTAACTGGTGCATTTAGTCCATTGACGTTGAGATAAAGAATTGTCCTGGGATTTAACGCCATCTTTATTTCAAAATTTGGTGTGTCTTTTGGGAAGTCTTGTCTTAGATTAGGTCTTTCATTTTTTCTCTTAAGACTGGTTTTGTGTCTGTGAAGTTTCTGAGCTGTTTTTTGTCTGTGAAGCCATGTATTCTTCCTTCAAACCGGAAAGTGAGTTTTGCTGGGTATAGTATTCTGGGTGAAGCATTCATTTCATTCAGTCTTGTCACAATATCCCACCACTGCTTTCTGGCATTGAGTGTTTCTGGTGACAGGTCTGCTGTAAATCTCAGGGAAGCTTGCTTGAACATGATTTCCCCTTTTGATCTTGCTGTTTTCAGAATTCTGTCTCTATCTGTGGGATTTGTCATTGTGACTAGGATGTGTCTTGGGGTGGTTTTTCTGGGGTCTCTTTTGGTTGGTACTCTTCGGGCATGCAGGATTTGATCACATATATTCTTTAGATCTGGAAGTTTCTCTTTGATGATGTTCTTGACCGTTGATTCTTCCTGGAAATTTTCTTCCTGGGTCTCTGGGACTCCAATGATTCTTAAGTTGTTTCTGTTGATCTTATCATAGATTTCTATTTTCATCTGTTCCCATTCTTTGACTAATTTTTCCATTGTCTGCTCATTTGCTTTTTTTGTCCAATCTCTCCTGCTGTATGGAATTGTTATGTATCTCATCTTCCACAGCACCAAGTCTATTCTCAGCTTCTGAAACCCTATCCCAGAGCTTATCCATGTTGTCATTCACTTCGTTTACTGACTTTTTCAGTCCTGTTAGTTGACATGTTATTTCAGTTTGGAGTTTTGTGATTTCTGTCTTCATATTTTCTTGGTTCTTATTAGTGTTCTGTTCAACTCGATCCATGGTTTCTTGGAGTCCGTTGAGCATTTTCCATATTGCTAGTCTAAAGTCCTTATCTGAGAGGTTGATTAGTTGGTTGGTCATTATCTGGTCCTCAGAATTGTCATCTTCATTCTCTATGTCTGATGCTGGCCTGCGTTGTTTCCCCATTGTCACACTTGTATTGTGGGTTTTTCTACGTGTTGTGGTGGTATTCATTGTCTATTTGATGCAGGCAGCACACTCCTCTGGCTCCTCCCTTTCTGGATGGGCTGACTTTCCTCTAAGGGAGGGGAGTCCTCCGTGGATGAAGCCTCACACCGGGTCAAATCTTAGGCCCGAGCATGCAACAGAGAAGACAGTCCGGAGAGAAATGCTTGCTTCTGTGATATAGCACAGTTCTTAGTGTGATTTTTCCTTCTTGTTGCAATGGAGTTCTTTCCTTAGAAAGAGTGCACGGCCGCGTAGCCGGCCGTGCTCTGCTGGAGCCTCTTTTTGCCCCACTCGCAAGAGTTTCACGCAAGAGGACAGTAGACAGACATAGACAGGTCACACTCACAGTTTTTCACAGTTGGGCCCCACTGGGCCGGTGTACTTTCGCGGATTTTTCCCGCCTGGTGTCACACACAGGGAGCCGGCTTTTGCAAAGCTTAGCCGGTTTTCATGCTCTGTAGTCCCTCCCTGAAAATGGCGTCTGGGCGAGCAAGGTTTCTGGAGCCTCTTTTTGCCCCACTTGCAAGAGTTTCACGCAAGAGGACAGTAGACAGACATAGACAGGTCACACTCACAGTTTTTCACAGTTGGGCCCCACTGGGCCGGTGTACTTTTACGGATTTTCCCCGCCTGGTGTCACACACAGGGAGCCGGCTTTTTGCAAAGCTTAGCCGGTTTTCATGCTCTGTAGTCCCTCCCTGAAAATGGCGTCTGGGCGAGCAAGGTTTCTGGAGCCTCTTTTTGCCCCACTTGCAAGAGTTTCACGCAAGAGGACAGTAGACAGACATAGACAGGTCACACTCACAGTTTCTCACAGTTGGGCCCCACTGGGCCGGTGTACTTTCGCGGATTTTCCCCGCCTGGTGTCACACACAGGGAGCCGGCTTTTGCAAAGCTTAGCCGGTTTTCATGCTCTGTCTGTTCTTATTCTTTATTATGTGTGTCAGTCTGTGTGGTGTGAAATGGTACTTCATTGTTGTTTTGATTTGTATCACCCTGATGATAAGTGATGTGGAGCATTTTTTTTCATGTGCCTTTTGGCCATTTGTATTTCATTTTTGTCAAAGTGTCTGTCCATTTCTTCTCCCCGATTTTCATGGGGTTAGATTTTTTTTTGTTAGGTTCTGTCAGTACCTTAGTTATCTTAGAAATAGCCCTTTCTCTGATGGTAGTGGACTAATTTCCTCCCATTCTGTGGGTGACCTTTGCATCCTAGTCACTATTTCCTTTGAGGTGCAGAAGCTTCTAAGCTTAATATAGTCCCATCTGTTTGTCTTCGTTTCCATTTGTTTGGAGAGTAATGTTTCCTCCTTGAAGATGCCTTTAGTCTCAATGTCATGGAGTGTCTTACCTATGTTATTCTATATACTTTATGGTTTCAGGTCTGATATTAGGTCTTTAATCTGTTTGAATTTGACCTTTGTGCATGGTGTTAGCTGGATGTCTAAGTTTACTTTTTAACATGTGGCATTTTTAAGACTGAAAAGACAACATAGAGGTTAAGGAGCTTACGTTGCATGCAGCCAACCTTGACTTAGCCCTTGCACCATATCTATTCTTCTGAGCACAAGTGATGCCTGGCACAAATCCAGGAGTAAACCCTGAGCCACAGCTTGGACTAAGCCCTGAGCACTGTCAGGTGTAGTCCAAAATCACCCTAAAATAAATAAATTTAAAAGTTTTAAATTTCGATGATGCCAGGGGGGCTCTGCAGGGATAGGGGTGCGGGTATGCAAGGGAGAACCTCGGCTCAGCCTGACCCATCCCACACCCCAGAGAGGGCCATTCCAGGAGCTGTGGCTCTTCTGGAGACCTCGAGGAAGTGGGTGGCGACTGAACCTTCACCCACAATGAATGGGGTGGAGAGAACACCTGCAGGGGGTGTGGGGGGCAGGAGTAGGAGCCACCTGTCAGCAGAAGCACCCCTCTGCCCCTGCCTGCACTGGGTACAGAAGAAAAAAGTTTAAAATTTCACTGTAGGGGCATCAAAGAGGTAGTACAGGGACTAAGACACATGACTGACCCATTTTTGTTCACTTGCACTCACAAAAATAACTAGATGCAGCCCTGGAGGTCTCAGCATTGAATCATCCAATCCTACTAGCTCAAAAGCCTTGAACTCTACCTAGGAAGAACCCCCTCCATTTCCATAAACAAAACCTTTACATTTTGATTATATTTTTAACAGCTACCTAAAAGTCTTTGTTGGCTAAGTTCATCATTGAGGACCCCTAAGAGGCTATTTCTACTGGCCCTTTCCCCTACTTCTACATATGGACCGCAATATCCTGTTGCTTTGCATGTCTTCAATGCTTCCTTGAAACTAACATTTAAGGTCATATGTTGTAGCAACTAGATACTTATTCCTCCTTCCCTTTGAGAAATGCTGTTATTTGTTTAATCATTTGTTTGTTAATTTTTTTTTTATAGAAACTATTCCTGGTAATGTTCATTCTGGCCCTTTGGTGCTTAGGGGTCACGGAGCCAGAGTGTCAGAACCAAGCTCAGGAACTTACATGGGGTAGGCACATGCTCTAAGATTGATCTACCTTCCAGTTTAGTCGATTTTGTTTACTTTTATACTCTTCCAGTTTCTAATCTCTGTCTCTTTTCTAGAATACCTAACATTGTTTAATGAATAGTTTGTGTTTGTTTATGTAAATACACACACACACACACACATTTCACTAATCATTTATGCTTTCCTACAGTTTCTCTACCTAAATTTGGAGTAGGGATTTAGTGAGTCTTTGTTATCATACCATCCTCCACCATACCCAATCCTCAATTTCTCATGGTTCCAGCACCCAGTTCCTGACATTTTTTCCCTCATGCACTGTTCCTATAGTCTATTTGCTACACACAATATTTGCTCTGCTCTCTTTCACTATTCGTCCCAGATTTTTGCCTTCTGACCATGTTCCAAAAGCCAAAAATAAACCATTATACTGTATTTCACTGCATAATTACCATTGATCATATGCCAACTGTTTTGGAAAAATCATGGGGTGTGACCATTATATGAACATTTTTAAAAACTGTGCCAGTATTACCTAAAAACCAGGTGTTATTGCCAGGACTATCTCTTGAGTACAAAGCCAGGGACAGCATATGACAACTACAGGATATGCCCCCCAAAAAACACATGGCAGGAATGACTATTATGAAATATGATAACTCAGTTTACATGAGAATTGATTAATTAATAACCCTTACAAATTGTACCTGACACTAAGGAGAATGTACAGAAAGATTCCCAAACCAAAAGATCTTTAGTAGGTAATAGTGACATCAAAATAAGCCAAATTTTCCTTGAAAACAATGGAATCAGACTACAAAAAAGAGAGTGATAGTCTAAAAGAGCATCATAGGCCTATGTGGGGAAGGATTTTCTTCACTGACTATAGTATCCTGAGAACTTGAAACAATGCTTGGTTTTGCTCACATGAAGAGATATGGAATGAATGGATGTGTGCAGGAGAGGGAGGTTCAATACAGGTCAAATAATTAGAAATAAAGAGATTATGTGTATTCCAACCAGCCATGACTTCTTGGGATCTTGTTACATAGGTTACATGTTACCATGTGGTGTTTTTATTTCTTTCCCTTGTTTCTCACAGTTCCTTGCTTTTTTATTTATTTTTAAAAATTTATCAAAAAGCCATGTGATACGAAATTACAAAGTTGTTCATGATTGAGTTTCAGTCATAACATCTATCACTTCATCAGTGCCCACTTTACTTTCACTACTGCCTTGACTATTTCTAAGACATCATCTCTGTTGTATTTGCACCTGGGGATAATGCAGCTGTATTTATTTGATCTTTCCTCAGTGTCTACTACAGCTCAATCTTTTTTTAATGTTAAACTTTGATTCTTAAAATAATTTGGAAACTTAGATGAAATGTAATTTAATTTCAGAATTACTTAGCTAAATGTTCCAAAAATTTAGTGTATCTAACCATATTTATTTTTACTGATTCTATGTTGGGTTTGTTTTGTAAGATAATGATTGTCTCTACCTAATACACACAAGAAAGGTCTCCACCTGTATTGATTTCAACTGCTGAATAATCTTTAAGAAACCCATTTCAGTTTATTCATTATTACTTAAAAATTCTAGTTCAATTGAACATAACAAAATTTATTCATAGGGATAAAGTTCAGATTGTAATTAGTTTTTAAATACAGTGGTGTGCATCAAATGGATAATTATTATGTGTAAGACAATAGTTAAAAGGTTCCCATTTCACAAATTTGGTAATGCAGTTAGGCCTTATACCCTGAACATTGGCATAATGATTTGGCTTAGGCCTCAGAAGAATGGGCATCATCCATACACACCTGAACAATGGATACTATCTATGGAAACAACCACAATTGTCTATAACATTACCAGGATCCAAACCTCTACCAGGGAAGACCTATTACTGCTCTGGCATTGACTTACTCCAAAGAGTGCTCTCAACAGCCAGACAACTCAGCAACAGCAACAGCAATGGATCGCTCCTCAACTAATGGTGTGCTGAAACTAGAGGATGCTCCACATCAGCTTGACTTCGATGAAAAAAATGCATAGAATCCAGAATCTTTAAATATAAGAACCTGATACCAACAACAGCTAAAGTGTGAAAAAGTTTCACCGGGACCATGGAGAATGACTCGGGTTGGACAGGCTGGTATACCTGGAACCCAGAGTCGGCCTTATGCCAATAAACTTCTGGGGTGAGGCCTTCTTGTAATCAGGCCAAGAATTTTTTTTCCCATTTTCCCCATATTTTTCTGGGCCTATGCAAATAATGGCGATTGCCACTGTCACACCTTTACTATATTTTTTTACCCTTATCCTTTAAGAAAAGAAAACAATTTACTGAACTTAAAATCAAATAACTGTAGTAGAATGCCTGTCTCAAATACAGGCAGGGGATGAGAAGGGGGAAGGAGGGATGTTACACTAGTGAAGGGGGGTACTCTGTTTGTGACTGTACCCCAACTATCATCATGTTACTTAAATAAAAAATATATTAAAAAAGAAAGGTTCTCATTTCTTGGGACTGGAGAAATAGCACAGCAGTAGGGTGGTTGCTGTGCATGTGGCAGACCTGGGAAGTACCCGGATTCAATCCCTAGCATCCCATATGGTGCCTCAGCCAGCCAGGAGCGATTTCTGATTGCACAGCCAGGAGTAACCACTGTGCATTGCTGGGCACCCACCCCCAAAAAAATACAATAAAAAGAAGGTTCCCATATCAAAGATTTTTTTTTGTTTGTTTCAAACTCTAATCTGATCATGTAATAACTTTAATCTTGATTAGCACATTGGACAGCGCTGTTCTAACTTGATTATAAGTTTCCATCACTTAAACAACATGATTTAGTTAGACTAATGAAAGGAGAAATGGAGGGATTATGAGGATTGGCTCTCTCTGGACTTGTTAGCATAGGTAAAAAGGTGACATGAATGGAGGGCAGAATGGTTTTCATGTAAAGTATTTGCTTAACTCTAATTATTAGTTCCAAAGGAACAAGGTTGCGAATTTTATACTTTCCCCAAAACCAGTTCTGTACTATTCTCTTGAGGTGACTGGGACTTTGTTTGGCATTGCTCTGAATTTGTGATGGTTTTGGTTATTTTTCCATCCAAGGACAAACATTTAGCTTAAAGGGGTAGCGAATGCACCACTGAGAAAAAAAAAAGCTAATTTATCTCAGCCAGTTTCATATATTTTTCATTTCGGCCCACTAGTGTTAGTAACTTCCCTTCTTTTCCCCAAAGAGTAATAAAAATTGATCTATTTTAGCCTGGTCTTATGGGAGAGCAGAGTGCATCTCTTTAATAGGTCATATTATCATAATTTAAATTAATGTTCTTCCATGAGTTTTTAATATGACTGTTTTTATCCCTTATGATCTTTGCAGTAACTTTGAAAAGGCTGAGATTCAGAATTTAGGGATCCCTGAGGAAAAGAGGTGCTAAGTTTGATTAATTTTGTGTCATGGTTTTGGGGTGTCTGACATTTTTCCATTTAATTTTACCCAGAAAGGTATCAGAATTAGAGATGTTGCCACTCATCATACACTTGCTCCTCAGATTCCTGTGGGCTTTGGAGAAACTTTAAACGAAAAGGACAAAATAAGCAATTTTCACTAATAGTACTTTTTTAACCACTCACACATATTTAAGTAGGTAATACATCATGGTAATATAAATAACACTGGATGCAAGAACATGAGCTCAGAGGTAACCTGGCAATGTTTCTCAGTTATCACTTCCATGTCCTTTCCCTAAAAATGGGTTCATACACTATAGCTATGAATCTTTGAATGAAAGATCCCAATAGCAATCCTTCTAGTTAGTTCAAAAGCCAAAGGTCAAAAGAGCAATAAGATAAATCAATAAGTCCAAAGACCTAGTGGTGACCTAATGTAGTCTTTTTTCCTAAAACTTAACTCTACATACAATTTCCCCACAGCAGAAGTTGATGCCAAAAACTCTTTCAATAAAAATATATCTAATTCCAGCTGGAAAGACAGCTGAAAGAAAGCAGGCCTAGAATGCATAAGGCCCTAAATTCAATCCGTAACATCATATAGCCCCCTAGTATCACAAAGTATAGCCATGCTGGCTCCCAGAACTCCTGGAAAAGACCTCTGTTTCACCCCAACCCCCCAAAGTAAAACCATCTAATTCTTGAAGAGCATTCATAGGTTAGTAAAACAGTTAAGAATTACCAATGAGATTGGCTTCATGAAGGCATAGATAAAAGGAGAATAGAGCCCTTGGATTTACATAATTACAGGACAACCTAAACTAGAAATGCCTCAACCTTCCTTGAAAGCAAGTAGTGTTGGCCACCATGATTAGAGAAAAGTACCTGACTAAGGTCCAGTCCTCAGATCAGAAACAGAAGAGAATTTGAAACTCCTAAAAGTACAAGAATTTTACCTCTAGAGGGGAGCAAGCATTGAAGCCAGTGTACCAGTACATTTAGGCAAATTGTTCCTGAGCGGCTGATAGCAAGATGAAACACCTGAGGAGAAAAAGGAATCATGCCAGAAACAAACATGCCTGTCAGCCAGCTGGCTTCTTGAGGATAGATAGCAAAGGAATTTTCATCAACTTCTCAACTAATTGTATGGAGGTGCTTAAGGAAACTGTCTTCTGGGAAGGTTTCTATTCAGTTTGTATTTCCTGACTTTGTTTTGCTTTATTTTTCTTTAAAAATTCCTCAGTCCCATCAGTCTCCCTCAATTTCCTGGGCCAGTTCTCCTCTCCATAAATTGCTGTTCCCTAAATCTAATATCTGCCACACGAAGCGGGAGGGCTTAGATGGACTGTTCCATTATACTCAGTCTATCTACTATCTGTAATTCTGAAGACAGCTAATAAAACCTTGAACAATCCTTGCACTCATAAACAAATACTGCCAATTCATTTGCAGATTACTGCAAGTAAATTAAGCCTAGATCAGTAGTTTTCCACCTTTTTCTACCAGAACTGGTTTACAGGCCAGTTGTTGAAAACCACTGGCAACTACTCCTTCAGTGTCTCCATGGAAATGAAGCCTCAAGAACCAAGAAATGGGAAGGAAAAGACATTTGACAGAGAAAAAAAATATCCCTTGAATATCAACATCTAAAAAGACAAAAAAATTCAAACATATTCCAGACATTTGCCTAGGAAAAATATGCAAAGTCGTTGCTTCCACAGAGATAAGAATGCAGGTGGCCTGGCTAAGTGGCTTCAGGGACTATAGTTTCACAGAATTGATTTCTGTTCACCCTCTCTCCCTGATCTTCCCTTCACAGCTGCATCTGAGACACAGAAAACTCTAAGGTGAGTGCAAACATACTTTAAGAAACATTGGTTGGTGCTTCAACTTTGGGATCAAGAAACCTGAGCTCCAGTGGGCAGGAAACTTACCTTGCATGCAACTGATCCTATTTTGATCACTGGCAACCAACCCACAGGTCCTCCAAACACCAATAGAAGTGATTTTGAGTACAGAACCAACAGTAATCTCTAAGCATTGCTGAGTGTGTCCCCAAAACAAAACAAAAGGAGGGGCTGGAACAGTGGTGCAAGCGGTCAGGCATTTACCTTGCATGTGCTAACCTAGGACGAACCATTGTTCGATCCCCCGGCATCCCATATGGTCCCCCAAGCCAGGAGTGATTTCTGAGTGCATAGCCAGGAGTAACCCTTGAGCATCACTGGGCGTGGCCCAAAAGCCAAAAAAAAAAATGAATCAGAGTTTCAAATTCTAATACTCCCAGTCATTACCTAAATGTGAGCACATTAACCTAAGTGTGTATCCCTTATCTATAAAACTTTAATAATAATAGCATGCTTAAAGACACAGAAGATAAAACATGTGAAATATTTACCAATCCCTGTTCTATAAATACGATTTAACAAATATCAGCTATTATTATTAATAACATATTAATAACCCAATTATTGATGAGTAACACAGTTTATTGAGTCTTGTACTAGTGAGGCTAAGAATTTGTAACTGCTGCCCTTAAATTCTTCTAGAGCATTCTTCTCCAAGTTGTGTTCTGCAAGCCATTATCCCCATGAATCATTTTATGAATAAAAGTCTGTGTCAGGGCCAAGGAGCATGTGGAGATCACAGGCCCAACACACAGTACAGCAAAGTCCATCAAGCATCACTGGACTGGCCTTGGTAGCCCCCAAGGTTGCTAGGCATCCCTTAGAAACACTAACCATGTTTCATTGGATATTGCCCAAGTCCCCTGCACTGCTTGAAGGATGATCCTCACCTCCCCCCCCAAAAAAAAAATCCATCAGTAAATGTGTGTCTACTAAAGCTACTTACAAATTCACCGTGCACATAAGGCATGTGGGAAAGACCTAAGGTGGCAAGGCATAGGGTGAAATTCCCAAAGATAGTAAATAGCAGATTTGGGTCAGGACTGAAGGCAGAGATGCTAGTGATACAGTGGGAACAGACTGTGGCCTGAGCCAGGGCACAGCAGTGGGCAAACTCGGCCTCTCTCTGTCACAGGAACTCAGGCAAGATCAAGAACAAAACCATTTTTTTTCTTTGCATTTGGTGAAGTTCTTAGTGGGTACAGACCAGCTGTACAGGGGAATCCTGCCCAAAGATTTTCCAACAAGACCATAAAGGAGAGTCCTCACTTCTCTCTGGGTCCATCTCACCTCTCTGTAATTCCTTGGTTAAAGCATGGAGAGGAGAAAAAATGGGGCAGACATCTTCCATGCCTCTTTCCTCCCTCCTTCCAAATATCCTGCATTGGAAAGGGTTAAACCTTGCTAGGCCAATACTTCTCCATGTTAGTTTCATGTTAGCATAGCCAGCTGTATAGTATAGTCAAAACACAGACATCTGTGACATCTGGGGCTAACTCAGTGCAGAGCACATGGCTAGCATGTGTGAGACTCCGAGTTCAATCCGTGGTACTTCATGGTCTCCCAAGCATCAAGAATGGCCAAATTGCTCCCCAAGCACAGCCAACTCTGATCTCCCTGCCAGGATAAGCATTGCTTATCTGCCCTAGCATCACTGGGGATGACCCCTATAAAAATTGTAAATACATATGGTAGATTGTTGAAGGTCTCAGGGTTATCTCAGTGGTAAAATGCCTACCTTGCAAGCCTGAAGCTGTGATTTCAATCCCCAGTACTGACCCACATGCTAGGTGTAACCAATCTAAATAGCAATATGGTTTGGGATCCCTGGTGGAAAAACAGTGTGTCTTTGGCATTGTGAGAGTAGGTGGGTGTATGCTTGGCAAATGCAGGGAGAGAGAGCCTAGCCTGCCCTGAAACTAAGTGTGTAAGCACCACAGCTAACAACACAAAGTTGGTCACCACAGTGACAACAAAAGGGGAGGAGGAGGGAAAGGGGAAATGGTTTTCAAAGTAAAATCCTTTAAAAAAAAATAAAAGATTTCTGAGTCTTATCTCTGGATATGGAGAGGGAGCAAGGAATTTGCATCTCTAATAAATTCCCAGGCAAGGTTCTTATTGCAGGTTTGCACAAAACACCACAGTGTTCTGAGAGACAAATCATAGTGTAAACAAAGGAAAATTTCCTACATATCAAAAGAACCCTATGACCCGAGTCAGCTTTTGAGTAGGATGTTTTTGCTTTATATCAGGAATGGATATTTATATGGGATGATGTAAATCCTATCCAGTTAGCCCGTGACTAGTTAGCAAGCACCTACATGGATTCAGTAAATCCTTCATCATTCAGAAAGGCCTCCTCTACCAGCCTCATCCCTGAGTGCCAGAAGCTGATATTACCTAAGATATTCTTTGCCTTCCTTCTGGAATATTCTTAACATACCTGCAGGAAGCTAAAGCCCTTTGGCTAAGTGAAGAGATTGCCAGAAAATAAGACCATGAAAAAGCACATTAAACTATTTTAAGATTAAAAAAAAAAAGATGCCCTACTAGATGCATCTTAAAAATAAGGGTCTCCTCTGGTGGTGCTTGCCTCAAGGGATCAAACTCAGTGCCCCAAACAATTTTAGGCAAGCCACATCCTTGGCACCAGATGTGCTTTCTTTGTTTTGTTTTGTTTTTGGCACTGGAATGGCTGGATAATTTTTCTTCTTCAAATAAATGAATTTTCTCCCTCAAGTTAAAGTTGATGCCACCACCGCATACAATACCAAAGAAAGTAGGCACAGGTAGAGGCAGTTCAGCATGAGTGAACTTGGAGGTTCTTTTTTTTTGTTTTGTTTTGTTTTGTTTTGTTTTTGTTTTTTGGGGGGGTTTGTTTTTGTGTTTTTGTTTTGTTTTGTTTTGTTTTTGGGCCACACCCAGAAGTGCTCAGGGGTTACTCCTGGCTGTGTGCTCAGAAATAGCTCCTGGCAGGCACGGGGGACCATATGGGACACCGGGATTTGAACCAACCACCTTTGGTCGTGGATCGGCTGCTTGCAAGGCAAACGCCGCTGTACTATCTCTCCGGGCCCATCTTGGAGGTTCTTAACACATCTCAGTCAGTGATGGTCAGGACCAGAGTCCCAGCTGGACACACTGGGCTTCCGATCATATGTTAGCATTGTGACCCTGGAGTTGCACGGTGCCCATGATGGCCAACCAATTATAGCAGCCCAAGTTCTTGCAACACAAGGAGAAAATATAGAGTCCTGCTCCCAGGCCTCCATTTCTCCCATCTGGTACTGAATAAAACTGCCCTGGTAGAACATTGAATGTCAAGACTTTTGTCAAGTTGGGAGGAAAAAAAAAACCCATCACACAGTCACGTTTTTCTTCAAAGGCCTTAATTTATGAGTTTATCTGCCAGAAACGCACTCAGCCTTAAGGCTAAACAAGAAAAACATCCAGACTTCAATTGCTGTTCTTGCTTACTTAAAGACTGAAAAGCAAATCAAAAGAAGAGACAGATAAGAATGTATCCAGAGGATACACAGGAGCACAGGTATTGAGGGCCTCCGGTATTTAACTCACCTTCGGTGTGCAGGCTCCAGTGTGGGAGCCAGGGCCCCTAGAATTGGAGCCTGCTACCTGAAATCTCTCAAGCTAGGTAAGGTTTCCGGACCAAGGATCCAAAAGACAGAGGAATCTTGGGGAAGGAGCAGGTAATGCAAGGCCAGCATCAAGTGCCCTTGCGGAGCAGGCAGTCATACAAATGGACTGAGCTAGAAAGAGCCACCCCTCTCCCAGACATCTCTCCTACACTGGCTTTCTCCTCCACTGTCCAGAGAACATCTGCCTGTGGAACCCATTTTCTCTTTGGTGGATCTTCATGTTTTTACCTCCAGGACCTGGTCCCCAGCTTCAGGAGATGAGGGCCAGGGGCGCCAGCACCATGCAATAAATACTGAAAGCGGAAAAAAAGGAGGGGGGGCTCTAGACCAGAACACATTCTTCTTCAAAGAAGTTGTACAGATGTCCCAGATGTGGGGTTGAGGTGGAAATTAAAACCACAGTGAGCACAGCGCTATTCTTCCCTGTGTGTGTCTGACAATCCCCAGTTCTCCATCCCATGCATTCTCCTTCTCCCATCCCTCTGGAAACCACCACGACTTTCATGGAATCTAACCACTGTCGGTAGTGCCATGACTTCCCACCAAAGAAAGAGAATAAAACCAACTAACAAGTATATAATTGTTTCTCATTTTACAGATGGGAAAATAGAAGTTGAAAGATATGACTAAAGTTCTTTATGAATAACGAAAGATACTTCTTGTCACTGAGGAACGTTTTCTGGAAAGCAATGATCTACCTGGCACTGGAGGCAACGAGTCTGCATGTGATAAGCTTATGTATATTGAATGCTATCTGAACTATGTTCAGATCTCATTACACCCCAACATCCCAGAATTACAGCAGGGACAGCAGCTTTGTCCTGCCATCACACAGCCAGAGCCAGAACTGCAGCCACTGTCTGAATTTGCTCCATTCTTTATTTGCTCCAAAGAATACTTCTTCGCTCCATTCTTCCCACTGTCAGATCAGTCTGTTTAAGTATTGGAGAACCTCCAGCTCCAGAACCTGCGGGAGGTTGGGCTGTTGGCACCTTTTTCAGCTCAAGCCAACTTCCCTCCAGGCTTCCCAACCCTCTCCCCACTCCATGTCTGTGTCTACGAAAACTAGTTGCATCTATTTTGCCAGACATATTGAGGAACCAAACATTTGACTTGAATGACATTTGACTTTGAAAGTCATAAAAATGGCAGCCACAGACTCTGACGTTGAAGAAGATAAAGAAGAATTGGGTCAGTGAAAATCACAGCAAGAAAAAAAAAATCTATAGAGTATTAAATTTAAAGAATATTATTCTCCAGTCTTATTAGAACACCTCTCTGGCCACACTAGCTAGGCCTGTATCAGCGTTTCCATTATAAATCCTATTTTCAAGGGTTTATGACTTGGCTGTAAAAATCCAATCCAAGCTGAAAAGCAACATAGTGAGTTTGCAGTTTGATTCAATGGAAAGATAAAAAGTTGAGAAGCAGCAAATACAAAAGAGAAATAAAGCAGACAAGTTGTTTCAAAAAGAGGCCAAGCCAGACAGAGCTCTGGCCTGCTTTTTGACCCCCATGTGACTTAAAGATAATTTTGTTTTTAAATTTGACTTTTCACAGATTATTAACTCTCATGAGCAGAGAGCCCAATGGTGATGCTGATGCCTAATGCATTTAATTCCTTGCTAAAGGTGGTGACAGCAGCAGGTGTTAAACTTTGCCCTTAGGGCTCTCTGTCTGTGGTGATTCCTGGAGCAGCCAACATACCTGAATACAAGATGCACTCACTGGCTTGGTAAAAGGAGCATAGGTGCAGGAGAGGCTCAAGAAACTGGAGCTGTGAGAAGCTAATGGCAAACCAGGATCCACTGCCTGAAAATAAAGCATCATCCATATTTGTCTTTCACCCTCCGAAACTATCGTAGTTAGGCTCCCCATGTCTTCACTGACTCTTTAGACCCATGAAACTTTCACTCCAGAGTTCCCCTAGATCTCTGGCACTCTCGCCAGCATTAGCACTCCCCCACACCTCCCCAGGAGACACTGCTAGCAGCTCAAGGTGTTAGCAGCACCTGTTAACATACTAACAGTTACCCAGTTACTGAAGCATCTCCCATCTTCCTTGCTCAGTCTGAAGATGACTCTCTGCCCCTCGCATGGTCAGAGCAGGAAGTGGCAGTGAGAAGAGGCTGACACTCTTTCTGGGTCCAAACTTTCTCTCAAGGTTGGTGATTAGGAGATATTGGGGAACTTGTCTGTGCTGAAGGAACTGATCAGTGCTGCTTATGTCACCAGATTCTTCAGAACTGTGCTGAGATGACTGTTAGAAATGATAGGGGACACTGCCTATCCAGTTTCTGTCATTGCTGCCCAAATAAAATACCTCCTTGTTTTCGGGGAGGCCAGTTGTCTGAGAATCCCAGTAGAAATTGAAGGGTTGAGTGAAAGAGAGGAGGAATATAATTTGTTTTCATTAACCATCTGTACAGTACTAAGCTAGCATGCCCATTGTTTTATATATATTAATACATAGAAACCTTCTAAAACTTCCTATGATATTGGATATAGGATATTGGCTTTATCCATGTCCTGTAAAACTATGAGGAATAATGAATTGACCTAATAAATAACTAATTGACTGACCCAAGTTAAATTCCAAGAAAACAGGCAAAGGCAGGATTGATATTATACCTTCCAGTTCCCAAGCCTTGATCTTTCCACAGCAGCTTTGAGAGGTAGTTGAATACAACAAATACAGAACAGAAATGAATGTGAGGCAGTCTGAAAGTTTCAAGCATGATGTTATCTGGGCTAAGTCTGGGAAGAGGCCTGGTAATTATCCGCACAAAGGAAAGCAGACTTTAATGATACTAATTCCTTAAATCTAGCAAAAGCAAGCTTACATTTCGAAAAGAAAAGCTTCTGGAATGTTTTTTAAAAGAATCAAGCCATCTTTATCATTTTATATATGAAGAGTCTTGGTGTGAACTCTGGAAGATAAGAGCATTCTGCTTTTAAAGGCTGTATTCATAATTAGGCTCCTGCCTCTCAGCTCCCCACACAGGTAGCTATAATCAGCTTGGTAAAGACATAGCGGGAATTCTGCAAAGGACAGAGCTGCTTTACCAGCCAGGGCTCTATTAGGCTCTGCCAACAGGGGGCATGCAAAGGAGAATGGAAAACTGATGACTGGAGATTTTGCCTTTCATGTGGAACCTCCAGTCCCAGGGTTCAGTCTCATGAACCTTTGCCTCGGAACCAGTCTTTACTGTACATGATAGCAGCACCAATCAGATGGTTGGTTATTAGGATCCAGAATCTAGAACCTAATAACCCCAAACTGGTTTACCTAAGTGACTTCAGGGTTCCCTTTTGAATTCTAACAAATTAGATAGATGAAAGGCCAAAAAAGCTGTGGGATAGGCAATGTTAAGCTTCATGATAGGGGATACAATCTAAGAATGCATCACCAGGGAATTCACTGTGTGAATGTTAATGAGTATAATTATGCACTCCTGAATGATGTAGCCTATCTTGCACCTAGGCGATGTGGTATAAATTATCGGGGCTGCTATGAATATAAATTTGAATATGCAGTCGATCACTATCCATATTGTTAAGTGATACAGGACCACACAGACATATATCATGGAATATATATATGCATATATAATGGAATACTAGCAAGCCATTGAAAATTAGGAATCTAAGTCAAGATTATTAATAACTGGGGCAAGACACTTGCCTGCATGCTGCTGACCCCAATTTGACCCCCAATATTATGTTTGGTTTCCTGAGTATCACCAAGAGTGACCCCTTAGCACAGCATCAGTCCCAAACAAAGTTGAGTCCTAAATACAGCTGGGTATTAATTAATTAATTAATTATAGGGAAACCCTACCTCATTTTCACCAACATGGATGGACCTGGAAGGCACTATATTAAGTGAAATAAGTCATACAAAGTTAAATATTATATGATCCACTTATATGTAGAATCTTAAAAAAAAGGTTACAAAAAATAAATCAAACTTGTGTTTACCAAAGATAGAATGTGAGAGAAGAAATTAGAGGGATTGTTCAAAAGTGAAAACTTATAATTATAAAAAAAATCACTAAGAATATCATGTACAGCCTCTCGGCTATAACTAATAACCCAGTAAGAGAATTTAACCTACTCTGTCTCTAGCACTTATCATATGACTTTGAGCCAAGTAACTTAACTTTTCTAAGGTCCATTGTGTCTTACCTAAACTGCATTATTTATACTTACCCTGTAATATGAGGAGGACTGAGTGCAATCACTAAGGTACAAGTATAAGCATGATGGCCAGTACATATATGACTATGATAACATCTGTGTATCTATCTGCTAAGCATCCTTTTATGGTTTCATAATATTTTACTGCATCCCTATTTTTGGAGGGTCCAATACCCTACCTCAAAGTGAACATGCATTTGAACGTGACCACAGAGAATACAGTGATGGATTTGTCTTCCAAGTCATACCACTGAGAATAGTCAACCATCATCATCATTGCTGAGCTTACAGGAAAATGACTCTGTTTCTTGTCTGATGCCCAGATTGTAAAGTTACATCAGGAGCTGAGGAATCATCTCCCCCCACTTGCATGAACAGCCCTGAGTTTGCCTGGCCCTTTATTAGTCTTCAATATAAAAGACTTGCATTCCAGGAAACTGGAGATGACTGATCAACCTCCCATTAAAGAAACCAGCAAGACAATGCAACCCCTACAGAAGAAATCAGGCATTTCTCCAGAGAAGAAGCAGTGGCACTCAATACTGCTAGTCATTGGGTTATGCACATTAAAACCATAAGGAGATGCCACTTCATATCTATAAGAAGATTATAATGGTTTTAATGGGGTTCAGTGATAAGTGTTGGTGGAGATATGAACATATTTGGATCTTGCATGTTGCTGGTGGGAATGTGAAACAGCTCAGTCACTACAGAAAAGCAGTTGGCAGGGGGCTGAAGAGATAGCAATAGTGGGTAGGGCATTTGCCTTGCACACAGTAGACCAGAGTTTGATCCCTAGCATCCCATACGGTCCATCTCCCAACCACCACCAGGAGTAATTCCTCAGTGCAGAGCCAAGAGTAAACCTGAGCAACACCAGGTATGGGGGTGTGGGGAAGGAAGGAAGGAAGGAAGGAAGGAAGGAAGGAAGGAAGGAAGGAAGGAAGGAAGGAAGGAAGGAAGAAGGAAGGAAGGAGGGAGGGAGGGAGGGAGGGAGGGAGGGAGGGAGGAGGGAGGGAGGGGGGAGGAAAAGGGAGGGAGGGAGGAAAAGGGAGGGAGGGAGGAAAAGGGAGGGAGGGAGGGAGGGAGGAAGAAAGGGAGGAAGGAAGGGAGGGAGGGAGGGAGGAAGAAAGGGAGGAAGGAAGGGAGGGAAGGAGGGAGGGAGGGAGGGAGGGAGGGAGGGAGGGAGGGAGGGAGGGAGGAAGAAAGGAGAGCACAGAGAATAGTTTGATGGATAAGGCTTTTTACTTTGAGTAATATTTTACAAGTAGTTAGAGGAGAAGGTTGCACAATAACTGTAACTATACTAATACCACTAAAAACTGATTAATGGGCATTTAATATCAAGTTGTTTAGTATGGAGTAAGGGAAGGAGAGAGGAAGTGAGAATGGCCAGTAGGGAAAAGATGGAAAAACTAGGTCTCCTGATTACACGCCTGAATGAGTCCGAGTTGAGCTTCTTGCCTTTCAACCAAAAATTCTGAATAAAACTGTCCTTCAAGATTAATAGTAATTAATCTTTAACCCAGACCAACTAAAATTTAATTGAGTTTCCATCTGTTCTGGCTTCTAAGAAAGGGCAGCTCATCAAGGCCCATTCTGGGCAAACTGTTTCTGAAGAAGCCTCCTAGGTACCCTTGAACTGTTTCCTGTTCAGGCTGTATTGCTCTGTTGTTTCAACCTTTTGAGGCAGGATTTAAAAAGTCCCTTTTGACTTGTATCTGAGCCAGGAAAACATATAATATTTTAGAAAGCTCCTTGGCAGAAGTCAAAGATATGAGAGACAGGCTTTGCATTCTTAGCAATAAAATTAATGGTGGCTGTCTCACCCAAGACCTTTGCCAGCAACTCCAAAGAGGAGGAAATACTGAACTTTCACCAAGAATCCTCCAGCACTTCAAACCTTCTCCATCTTCTCATCATCATTTTGACATTTTCTCATGTATTATTAGAGAAGGGCTAATGGTGCTTTAATGTGTAGGTTTGGATTTAGTTGTCAGTTTTTAACTGAATAACTTCAAATTGGAGGGAAATAATTGCCTCCATGAAAATTGGATGTGGTTATGTCAGGTGTCCATCTGTATCTCAGAATACCCTACTGCCAATGAATTCATCCATTTGCTCATTTTCTACAATTAGATTAGATTTGTATTAGCTTTTTGTATTGGATGGCTTGCTTAATCAGATGAAGATTGTCTTGAGGTACCCAAAATGCCACGAAATGGGCAGTGTCCTCATGTCTGCTATTACCTGAAAATATTATGATTGTCACTAGTAAGAGCAGTTGCCAAGGCAGGCCAAAAGTAAGAACTGCTTGTTGTTTACCATATAACCTGAGACAAAGCTTTAATCACTAGTCTCTGGTTTCATTCTGAAAAAAAAAAAAAAAGTGGTTTGAAGGGATTTCTTTTTCAGCACCAAAATTCTGTCTCCTATATATTAGAATGAAACTAGTATTAATTGATTTCACTCATTTTTTAAAACATGGTAGAAATTTTATTCTCATTTTAGAGCTATGATAATATAAGCAGAAATTTAAGGCATAAACATTACAAATAAGAGCCTGGGGAGATAGATTAAAAGATCAGGATGCATGCTTTTCATGAGGGTGGACCATCCCTGGCAAATGACCCCTTATATACTTTTAAGTGTGGTCCACAATCAAATTAATTACCCCAAAACCAAGGTCTTTCATTGATTTCTGCAGCTCATCCATCCATGCTTACCATAGTGACTTTGGTGTGTGTGTGTTGTGTGGGGGTGAGGTGGGGAGGAAGGTGCTCCAGAATGCTATTCCAGGACATCCTAATTAGATATATAAAATCTGGAAGAGCATTTCAGCAATTGGCCCCACACTTAACAAGCAGTAGTATCTAAAATAATGCTAAAAATGCTAAAAAAAAATGCTAAAAATCATATAGATCAAAAAATATACACTATTCAGATTAATCTTAAATCTTTTTATGTGGGCCCGGAGAGATAGCACAGCGGCGTTTGCCTTGCAAGCAGCCGATCTAGGACCAAAGGTGGTTGGTTCGAATCCTGGTGTCCCATATGGTCCCCCGTGCCTGCCAGGAGCTATTTCTGAGCAGACAGCCAGGAGTAACCCCTGAGCACTGCCGGTGTGGCCCAAAAACCAAAAACAACAAAAAAAATCTTTTTATGTAAGAAGCAAAACCAAACATTTCTAAGATAATTTTCATGCACCAGAGTAAATTTACCTGTCAAGCATAAGGATTTAATCAAAAGTCAGCTCCTTTAACAACAAATACAAGAAAAGCCAGGATGACAGAGAAGAAACATAATTGAATTTTTAATTTATTAGTTAGTGACCTGGAGATAGATATTACAGTGATATTGCTTGTCAATAATAGGTGGTAAGATATCATTTAGTAATATTGGAAAATGCATTTTACAAGAACATTTTCTAGGTTGTGATTAGAAGTATTTGTAAACAACATAGTGTTGGAATGAATCCTCCCTACTCCTAAGATACAGTAAAAAAACATGGTAAACATGGAATGGCTCATTTATGAGAAAGTAAAAGGTTAATGCAGAGACTTGTTATCTAAGTTGGTACACAGTTTTGGATGTAAATTTCTGTAAGGAATTTCTTAGAGCTGTAAAGAAAAGCTGAACCTTACAATTTTCATTCTTTCTCCAAGAGAAAGATGTTCAGACTCTGATGAACCAATGTCTTAAAAATATCCAATTGACAGGAAATCAAATTTTTAGCATATCTCTGATGTGCTCCCACACTTTTCTTCCCGCAGACTTTATAAAGAAAGAATTCTACACAACTGGATCCCAGGTAGCCATTTTGATCTCCTTCCATCCAGATAACCATGAGACTATTCCATGGAAAGAGAACCAGGGCTGCAAAAAAAAAAAAAAAAAACTTGGTGGACACATGAGATTCTTAGACTCCATCATTTTCTCTTTTACTTTTAATCACTTGAATATAAATCTCAATATATAATATAAATATAATTTATGACTTAACTATAAATCTCATTCATAAAAATTAAAGATAATGTTAGAACAGAAATAATTTGTGGCATTTGGAACAAATTAAAGATCACACAGATAATTCCTAAACTGAATGCAAGAAGTCTGCTCTTGGCAGGAGCACTCTCCTCTTTGGGGCCCACCATGGTGTGATGGCATATGTGTCGCCATATTATAAGTCAATTTCTTAAAGTAACAGAGGGTTTGCTGAGAGAATACCCTAACCTATAACTGGCATACTCATCCAAGAAGAGGGAATGTCATAGTAAACAAGGGGCCATAAACTAGAATTGTCCAGGTAAGGTCACAACACTTATGCTGCCCACTTACTTTTGTACCAGTGCTTTTGCGAATAAGTGCTTCTCCATGGGGCTGGAATGATAGCACAGTGGGTAGGGCATTTGCCTTGTACGTGGCTGACCAGGGTTCAATCTCCATCATCTCATATGATCCCTCCAGCCTGCCAGGAGTGATTTCTGAGCATACAGTCAGGAGTAACCCCTGAGTGCTGTTGAGTGTGGCCCCAAAAACCAAAACCAAAAGAATAGTGCTTATCTAGAGCTATGTAGCCACCTCCTTCCTGTGCCTCAAAAAGCCCTATATAAGTGAGACAAGTTAACAGGGCCCACGTGACTTAGATCTGAGACCCTGAGCAGACACTGGCTAATAAAATCCCTTGAAACTCTTTTGTTTGATGACTCTGAGACTCTGTGCCACCCCATAACAATAAAACTAGGACTACAGAGTCACAAATACAGTCTTAGGTGAGGGGTGGGAGAGAAGGGCTGCAAGGTGTTCTGAGTACATAGACTGGAGAATTAGTGTTGGCCCTCAGAAGGACTCACCACTTTCAAATGAAGTTGTTGTTGAGATGACATTGGCTTAAGTTTCTGGTACATAGCATCATAATAATAGTCTGTATACACGACATGGTGATCACTACCTGCAGTTTAGTTTCCAACCATCACCATACAAATGACCCCCTTTACCCAACTCACCAACACCCCCAGTCTTTTCCCTTTGCAACCATCAATGCCAAATGTCAAAGAGCTATAGTTCTAATTCCTGCTAGTTTCTCTTCTCCATAAACTGTGGTTTTTATTATAGTTGTATTTTTCAGAATGCATCCAAAAGTCCATAGACCAAACAGATGCAATCATTTGATATGTGCATCATTTTATGTGCATCAGTCCAGACTAGAAACTGCAGCAGATTCTGGAAATAGGAGCCTGAAAAAGATGAAGTGCTGGTCCTGGGGGAACTCAAAGCTGTGAGTAATCTAAGACAACCGGGAGGTGAATACTGGGGTGGAGAGAGTTATTCAGATCCAAAGAGAGAAGATAAAAATGGATTCCTTTCCACAACAGTGATGATGTTGATAAACGACACTAAAAGTCCTCTATTATTTCCTTCCATCATCTCAGCCATCCTGTGCAGTATTAACAAGCCCATTTTATGAATAATGGTTCTCGGGCATGTTTATCTTTGTGTTAACATCAGTTGGTCAGAGTGTTCTTCCATAAGAAGCAAACTAGCTCAACTGGAAAGATGGTGGATGGATAAATCCACTCATCCAAATCTACAAGAATCAGCTTCCCAGAGCAAGGGGTTGGATTAGCCACAAGATTTTCTTTGGGGTAACAGAGATAAATATGTGTCCTCACACAGAGGGAAACCTTGGCTGTCCAGACCATTGGGGAGAATTAGAGTATAATCAGCAAAGCTGAGCAGAAAGCAATCATCTATGAAAAAGAGAATCTAAGGCTAAAGTATACAGGAAGGAAAGCAGTAGAAGGGGGGAAAACTGAGAGTTGTACTGAGAAAAACATCCTATGCATGGTAGAAGGATCACTCCCTAGAACCATCAAAAAGAAGCTGAACTGAGTTCCATGTTACCTACAAAGAGGAAAGGAGGGCAGCAGGGTTCTGTGGCGAGAATTAGGACTGGAAACTGAATGGGAAGAGATTAAGCAAAAACATTGGTGCTGCCCCCGACAAAGCAGAAAAACATAGAAAGGCCAGGAAAGAAAATATCCCCACTTCTCTGGAAAATAAGCATAGCCACTGGTCAAAGGTGATAAAGGCCAGGCTTGCCCAAGGAGTTGGAAAGATTTGGGAGTTAAGAGTCTGAAGCCTTAGGAGTTCCAGCCACAGGTGAAGTGCTATGAGAGAAGTATTTCTGGGTCCTTACATCAAGAAAAACACATGAAGACTCAGGACTCCACACCATGAGTCAATCCATGAGGAAGAAATCTGAAGTCTGACTGACTCCATAGAAAAGTGGAAATATTGAGGTCAAAAAAATAGAGAAAGGACATTTCCAGGTGCTCTTCCTCTCTCAGGCAGAGTTGAGAAGGGCACTGAGATGTAAAGGAGAGAGGACTGAGCAGAAAACCCACATCACAGGAACTTGAATAACGATGCCTCAGATCTGTAGCTATGAATTTTGCTTGTAAGAGGTGAGGGTGTAGCTAAAAGTCAAGAAAACTTTTAAGGATATGAGGGATTGATGGGAAATCCACTGCCCTGTAAGGATCCTACCATGAGAAGGGAGGCTCCATAAATTTACAGTTACCAAAAGCAGCTCTCTGAACATTGCCAGGGGACAAGGAGTAAAGAAATGGGACCAATGTGGCACAGGTATGGCAGGATAGCCCTGACTTGTGCCCTGGAGATGACCCTCACCCAGGCACTCAATCTATGAGGCTGAATGCCCCGCTGATATGCAGGATCATCTCAAGGCCCACTTTTCCTGGGCAAATGTAGATATCTTTCCAGGTTGTTAAACCCAACAATCTCTTTGATTATGACCTTTCCTCTTTAGAAGGATTTTTTTTTTAAACAGCAGCTCACCAATGGTCTTCAGGCCCTACATGGCAATTAAGAGCATCCACTGTGTCATTTCAAAAGCTTCATGTTTCCAAGCTCCAATATTGAAATGTGAATTTGTTAAACTGGAAGGAAGCAGAGGCTCCTAAGGCTATAATGCCAACAAGTATTGAGTAATGGCCCCAGCTCACTGGGAAACTAAAACCCAGAGTGCTATTTTTTTTTAAAGCAGTAACTGACAGAAAGAGTTGAATTACTTTATACAGAAAATGAAAAAGGTCTACCAGTGAGTTGAAAAGAAAGAAAAAAAGAACATAGGGATTATAAGTAATGCATTATGTAGATTCATTTTAGAATATGAATAGCATAAATTGTCACTAGGACACATACTCCAAACTAACGATTTTGCCATTGAATAAGGTAATTATCATTCATTAATCTTTGCAAGGATTATGAAAATGTGTTTGTGATCAGGCTCCCAAGTATTTGAAGCCATGGCTATGAGGATAGATTTGTCATCTCAAATAAGCAGATAATCTTCCTGTTTAATGAGCCTCGCCTGGCCAAGATGGAAATGCATTGTATGAGCTCCATAGAAAATGATGCTGCAAAACATCCTTTCTTCCTTCCGAGCTTGAGTCAATATGACTCAACTTTTTAAAAAGCACTGACTTTTTTGACCTACTCCTTCCCCTTGAATCCTTTTCACATTAATTTCTTTCAAACGATGCCCTTAGTGCCTAAGAGAAACCAGAGCAGACTTACTGGCTTCCTCATCTTCCTGGCTATGAGATTAACACAGTAGACAAAGGGTGAGTCCCTGGCTGGGCAGCAGAAAGTGGCACTGATTATGTATGAGACAGGCCTGGATTTGAATTCCTGCTCCATCAATGGTGGCAGGAAGGTATTTAATCTATCTTAATTGGAGCTTGTTCTCTGTCAAAGGAGGTAAAATAACAGAGAGGATATAGTGGATATAAACTGGGGGTGTCTGACAGGGGAGCACCACCACCCAAGATCCTTCTCCTTCTGTCTTTAGGAGGGTGTTTAGTGTCAATGGCGTGGAAAAACACATGTCCCCACCCCAGCCAGTGCCACTTAGATTGTGATAATACCCAGGCTCCAAGTAGGGATGCAGAGGCTACCAGTGACCACTACCTAGGAAGCCTTGAGTTGGAATCTGGCTGTATGATTTGGGGGTCTAAGTTCTTACAGCATAGAGTCTTCTGTTTGGTATCATGGGCTAATTGTTGGATACCAAGAAAATTCTCAATTTACCAAGAGTAACTGATTAATGTCAGTCACCCACCTACTCTTGTGATATCTTTTTAAAAAAAAATCTATATTCTAGGTTGTTATATTTATAAGCTTCTTTATCTTTATATTTTCCAATGGTTATCTTTCTAAGTTGCCTTTCTTCTTTTTTTTCTCTGGCATACTCTGATAATGTGAAGGTCACTGTGGCAAGTAAATGAGGTAAAAGGAACAAATATGCATTTGCTTAAGAATCATAGAATCAAGTGTCTGGCTCTCTCTATTCATTCTACATTATTGAGCATGTATTGTGAGCTATATCTTGAAATAGGCACTTATTGTGTGGGAGAAGAATATAAAAAACGGACAATCACATTACAGGGCAGGAGCACTGAAGCCCAAGAAAAATATCAAAATCAAGTAATGTGCAGAAGACTATCTTTTTGTGTCTTGATTTTCATATACATCAAAACAGAATAACTGTTTAACATTACCAGACGTAATGTAATCCAATAAAGGCAAGTACAGGATTCACAAAATATCATTATGGAAATCCTCAGTTATGTTCTTGCATCTATCTTGACAACTTTCATTAATCTTTGTGTTCCTTACCCTGTTTGCCAAAACACAGTGACTCAGAGACACATAACAATTAAAGATAAAGTTAATTAGAATACAGATTTCCTCACTCTTCTTTTGCAGCAAATGCTTACTGTTTAACTTGAACCATCACTGGCAAGTGAGAGATAAATGCAAGTAAAAATTGGCCACAGAATATATGGACTGGGTATATCCATTTACCTGTTGACATTAAATGTAGGAGGAGAGTGTATATGGTCTGGAGGATGGGTGGACATACACTAATGGAAGACAAGTCATTGCTGGAGACTTGGTTCCAGGATTTTAAATGCTAGGGAGTCTGGTAACAAGCAAGAGCAGGCAGTGCAGATAAACAGACTATAAATCAGTTGCACTTTTCTACTGAGACACATTGCTGAGAACTTAGAAACACTGACTAGCTAACATACTCTGAACAATTATGAAATGCACAAAGAGTTCCAATTGCTTGAATTTTTTTTTATTTTGCCATGTATTTCTCTTAGCAACCTTCTGAAGCATGTGCTACTATTAAGCTCATTGCATAGATGAGAAAACTCAAAGTATCTGAATTAGCTAACCATGCTGACTAACACAGCTATTATTTGAATCATTCATTCTCTCCCCCAAAGGGACAGAGGGTGAAGAAGTGAATTGTTTGGAAGGGAATTGTTTCCATCACTTTTCTTCTCAAAATACAGAAGAAAATGTGAAGGCTAGAATCTCAGGGCACGATTCAATGCAGTTGGCAAAGAAAGAACATACTACACAATACCAGGCCCTGGAGGGGGGTTGGCTGGGGAGGAGTGCACCCTCCACAGAAATGTTCTGCCTCCTGCCACTCACCACTGACTCATGACAAAATGGGAAAATGGGGAGCTTTTGGATAACAATTATGTATTGTTAAAAACTGAAAACTAACAATGGCAGTCACTCAAGAGCCCAAAAGAGCCATGAGTCAGTTCCATGAACATTATGAACCTTGTCGAAGCACTTCACAAAATGTCCTAATTAATAATAATAATAATAATAATAACAATAATAATAACATGGAAATAAAACTGGGACATGTTGATTGTTTGGTGACTCAAAGGAGATTTTAGTAAAATTTTATTTCACTCATTTTTCCCCTTCAAGAAATTAAGAAACTTGATTCTATCCATTGGAGCGTGTCACAGAGAACTTGATAGGAAAGGGAAATGATAAATAATAGAATTGTTGGGCAGAAGATACCTCAGTGCTGAGCCCCTTTTAAAACAAAAACCCAAGGACTCAACCAAGCCATCAAGCTAATGGTCTGATCTACCTTCTGTGTGATAAAAACAAGCTGTGAAGTATTTCCCAGCAGGACTATTTGGGGCATCAATTACTGCTCATGTGGACATAGGGTAATGCTCCACCTCCCAGTTAAGACTGAGTAATTTGTGTCATGGAAACAAACCTGCACTCCAAAAAGATGCCAATTTATCTATGCCCTCACATGCAACCACTCAGGCACCCCTCATTGGCCTTGGAGAAAGTGAAGTTCTATGAGCCTCACTCTTCCCTAAAGGAGATCAATCAGTTATTCCTGCCAACAGACATTTTCACAAACACATACCTTAAACCAAATACTTTGAATTCAAAGGCATCTCTTTTTTTTTTTTCCAGGAACTCATAGCCTAGTGAGACATAATCATGAAATACAACTGTAATGAAATGTGATTCCTCCAACAGGAGGAGCATGACCTTAGGAAATGAAGAAGGGTAACATCAACCAAGTTATAAAAATGGGGGAACAAGGAAAAGGTCAAGAAAGAGTTTCCCCACTGGTAAAAAGAATAATGTTTCAACAGGGTTACAAATGATAAGTAGGAGATTGCCAACGTGTGCATTTTTTGCTTAATTTTATGTACCCTGAGATAGAAATCAGATTTTGTCCAGAGTTGGATTTCTAGAAACTAGTCATTTACTTGAGACATTTACTGAATATATGAAGAATGGGTAGGAGGAAGAAATAAAATGAAGGAAAGTAGGATGGAAAGAAGGAAGATGTGGGGCCGGTGAGATAGTAATGCGGTAAGGCATTTGCCTTACATGCAGAAGATCGGTGGTTCAAATCCCCGTATCCCATATGGTCTCCCAAGCCTGCCAGGAGCAATTTCTGAGCATAGAGCCAGGAGTAACCCCTGAGTGCTGCCAGGTATGAACCAAAACCAAAAAAAAAAAAAGAAGAAGGAAGATGTATGTTCTTATTTAACCAGATGGACTTGGTTTCTTGTATGTGGAGCCAAAAGCATTTTATACAATGATAGTAGGTGTTGGGCAAATAAAATGTAGCTTCAGTGAACATGCTGAGGTCTGAAGATGGGGCTGTTGAAGATTGAGAAGTTTGGGGGGCTTCATTCACTGAGAAAAATGCATCGGTGCTTGAGATGTCAGAAATGTCCAAAGTAAGGCAGATCAACCATATATGAGGGAAGCATATTTGAATATATCTAGGAATGTGCTCAAGAGAAGTGGGTTCAAGTCATAGCTAGTAAAGGAGTAAATGAAAACCTTTACAACAAGTGTGAAAGCCTAGAAAGGGGAAGTAGGAACCTAGAATGAATAGAGGCACTATACAGAGTTGATAAACCAAACTGGGAACGTTGTGTTCATTTACAAGCGAGGCATCGCAGATCCAGCAATACATGGCATCTGTCTGTGCCAGGCATTCAGAGAATCAGAATGCTCAATCCAAATTGATGATAACTTACCTACATTCAGTTTTCAATTCCACACAAAACTTTATGCTCCCATCATGCTCTTCTAGGCCTCCTCAGCCAGAGTAGAAGTCATTCCAATTATTTCCGATAACTTTGCAGTCCTTCCATTGTGAGGTCCAACAGTGTCCTCCTACCCATCATAAGCATAGTGTGGTTCCACTTCTAGAAATTTATGAGACATTATATATGGATGGGGAGAGTTCGTTAGCAACACAAACTGCATTACAGAATGAGCCCTCCTTGTAAAGGATTAGATGCCAACTTTTCCAATGCAATTACAGCATGATGTATTTTTTTCAAGCAACACTTACATATCTGCTTCCAGGAATATAATTATTGTACATTGTGGATTTTTACCTACATTAGACTTAAGATCTTTGGCAAAAGTAGTTTCAAAACACGACTCTGGAAAATTGCTCAAGGTAATCAAGAGTCAAAACTTGTGCAGCATTCACCCAGGAGAAGAGGTAAAGCAAATCTCTGTTGATTTTAATAATTTACTGCTTGGTGTAGGCTACACCCATGAGAGCAAAGCCATGGGTAGCAACTAGGCACTCAACATCAGCCTAGCTCATAAATAAACCATCCTCTGCTCTCAGTCCAAGAGCCAGTTATTGATTTGGGCTGTGATCTTTTCCTACCTGACTTGCTAAGGATTTTTAAAATAGCTCACCTTAGGGGAATCAGAATCTCAAGTACTTTCCTTTTGTCCTTTAACCAGTAAGAAAAATCACCAACACCTTAGACAAATTCTGCTAGAAGAATCTCAAGTTTGTGATTACCAGAAAACTGACCTAGTACTGTCACATGTAAGCTATGACCAAATACAAGATGGACAGTGTCTTGGCCACCAAGGGCATCTTGCCACATCAGGAATCATACTCCAGATTAGTATCAGGAACTCATTCTCATCACAAGATCTTGATCAGCCAAAATCCAAGCCCTGAGCTCTCTGAGGATGAGGTGGGAAGAAGAAGGCCCTGAAACAGAAGTTCTTCCTCCCTGCACATTCAGTTTCCTGCTTGGAATAACTAACTGAAAATGGAAGTTTCAATGCTGGCCTTGCCCTCACGAAAGCCCCATCATTTCTCAAGATCTCTGTTTTCTCCATTAGTTGGTTTCTGGCCACAAAACAGACATGTCCAACCCCTGTATCATGACTGCCTCCAACTTCAGAGGCTCCAAACACTGGCTCTCACTCTTATAGCTCTTCTTGCAAACAGAGACTGATAGGGTATGGAGTGGGGGCACTGAGTGGAGAAATTCTGGGTAAAAATTTCATATTTTATAAGCAACATGATCTGTTCTTCAAATGTACCAACAACTCTTACCACTCAATAATAAGGAAACAAATAATCCAATTTGAAAATGGCTAAAAGCATTAACTAATATCTTGCCATAGAAAATATACAAGAGGGAAAAACAAGTATATCAAAAGATGTTCTGCATTGTATTTTATCAGAAATACTAGCAAAAACAGCCTCTAGATACAATGATACTCATCAGAAATATACAAATTTTGAATATTAATGCAAAAGTTTGTTAAAAATATGGAGCATCAGGAATTATCCTTTTGCTGGCGTGAATGCAAAATTTATATGGACACTTTAGAAGATAATTTGATAGTTTCTTTTCTTTTCTTTTTTTTTTTTTCTGGTTTTCAGGTCATACCTGGTGGCACTCAGGAGTTATTCCTGGCTCTGCGCTCAGAAGTCACTCCTGGTAGGTTCAGGGGAACATATGGGATGCCGGGATTTGAAACAGGGTCCGTTCTGTGTTGGCCGCATGCAAGATAAATGCCTTAAGGCTATGCTATCACTCCAGCCCCTATTTGATAGTGTTTAATAAAACTATAGACACTAATATCCTATGAATCGATTCTCACATTCTTTAATATTGACACAAAAGAGTTGAAGACTTAAAAACCCCTTCTATGGATATTTATTTTTAATTGTTAAAATTTGGGGGCCACAAAAATGTTGGGCCATTAAGGTAGCCTCAGTAGCTGAAACTAGAGTATACCCAGACAAAAGAATATAGTTTCATTTGAAAAAGAAACAGAAAAAATGATATGGAGGAACCTTAAATTAATGCATATTAGGCTTTTCACATATTTTTTTCACATAGGCTCATAGGGAGAGAACAGAATTTTTAGAGCAGTGAAAATGCTCAGTATGATACTATCACGAAGAATATATGTTCCTTTCTATCTGCTTCAGCCCAAAGAATTTGTAGCACCAATTTTAGGGAGTCTGAAAGTAAACTGGGCTTGGCTGACTGTTTTGTGCCAATGTGGGCTTATAGACTGTAAGAAATCACCCACTGCACTGAATAATGATGATAATGGGTGAAGTCACCACACAAGTACAGGTCTGATTTGTAGGAACACTCCAGGCCTCCCCCATTGCCCCATGAAGCTGCTATAACTGACACATAAGGACTGTTTCCTTGCCTGTGTGGTTTGCATTGATTACAAAGGCATCTGCCTCCTCTTAGGAATTGTGCTCTGAGTATGAAACACCCATCCACACCCACCCACACACACAGACACACACAGACACACACACACACACACACACACACACACACAATCTTCCCACCGCCTAAGTTTCCACTTCTTTTTTATTTTTGGTTTTTTTTTTGTTTGTTTGTTTTTGTTTTTGTTTTTTTTTTGGTTTTTTTTTTTTTGGTCATTCCTGGTGGCACTCAGGAGTTACTCCTGGCTCTGAGATCAGAAGTCTCTCCTAGCAGGTTCGGGGGACGATATGGGATGCTGGAATTCAAACTGGGTTCTGTCCAGTTTTGGCTGCATGCAAGGCAAATACTTTACTGCTGTACTATCACTCTGGCCCCTAAGTTTTCACTTCAATAGCCAAGACATTCATGATGTCACTCCAGGAACAGAGTGAAGTGACAATGAGGTAGCAGAAGCTAGCAGAGATCATGTACAGCATCTCTGGGAGACCAGAGAAGTAGGCAATGGGGTTGGGGGTCCACCCAACTGTATCCTCACTCCATCATTCCTGCTGCACCATCTGAGTTAACTGCCTGGACTCTTCAAGCCCAAAGTCTAAGTTTTAAATGGGATCCTTACCAGCAACTCTAGAACCATCTTTATAGATTTTACATAAATTCCTGTCAGTCGTGAAGTAATCACTTTATAAGTGCTCTACCCATGGGTGGTTCCCCACTTCCCCTCCTGACTTCCATTTTCTGTCTTCCACTGCAGAACCTTATTTCTTTAAGTCATTCATAGTCCACAATATATAAATATTGGGACCATTTTTGCCACACATCTTTGGTATATTTTGACACTGAGAGTAGCTCCTAAAGGTTTGTTTCCATATATTCCCCAACCTTGCTACTTTTCATTGAGAAAGAAAGAGCTGAGTTTGAGACTTTTCAACTAGAAAATAAACAAGCAAGCCTGAGAGAAATAATTGTGTCTTGCCCGAGGAGTGGATAGGTTTCTGCACATAAAATTCCCACACTTGGATATATTTAAAGATACCATGGAAGGTGTTTGACAAAATTTACTGGAAAACAAAATAAAGTAGCAGTAAGATTTAAGTGGTGAAGACCTGAGTTCACTGTCAAATTCTTGTGTTTACTTGTGCTAAAA
This sequence comes from Suncus etruscus, assembly GCF_024139225.1. Taxonomy (NCBI): domain Eukaryota; kingdom Metazoa; phylum Chordata; class Mammalia; order Eulipotyphla; family Soricidae; genus Suncus; species Suncus etruscus. Next base: position 23,287,981 of record NC_064855.1, read on the forward strand.
AATGAGTAAGAGTCAGTCCTTGCCCTCAGGACCAAGGTATCTGTTTGATAGAGACAATCAACAGAGGTCAATACACTGATGGGGACCTTCTCAGTCTGAGACATCAAAGAATGGGGCCTGAGATGGGGCATGGGCAGAGAGACATCTAAGCAAGGTGGAACTCTTTGTTAGAATGCTGTGCGAAATTTTAGACTAAAACTATAGTGCCTCAGTTAAAGGTGACTTAATATAAATATACACATGGAAGTAATAGCATGGAATCTAGCTCTATGGCAAGACACTTAGACCTCAGTGGAGCCTCCAAGAGAGAGCAGAACTCTTAGCACTCACTTCTGCATTCTGTTAGGACTGGATCCACTGGTCCTTACTGTAAGCATCTAACCCACCAATAGGGTGTTTCAGCACCCTATTCATAGCTTCATTCTTTTTCTCCTTTTCTTTCCCCCTTCCCCCACTTTTCCCAAATCTGCAGCCATCCTCACTCATTCTAATCCTCTGATTTCTCTCTTTATTCATGGACCACTGAGCTCTGTCTACAACTGTCTCTTTGTGTGATTTGGCTTCTTCCTGAGGCTGTGTCCCAGCTCTCCAAGAGTGTATGTCTGCTGAGAACAGCACTGAGCTGCCTTCTGTGGTCCATCCCATCACAACGACGTTGCTCATCACAGTGTCTGGACACCAACGCCAGCTGTTTCTGCTGGATGCTCCTATCTCTTCACACTATGGTCCCTCACATAGTGCAAGGGCACTGGCTACACCTAACTCAGTTCAGAAGCTTCTTCTCAGCAGTCGAGAAAAGGCCCTAAGGCAAAACCATTGTTCTGAGTAGAGCTAAAGCTGCTTGACCATGTGGGCAAGTTAAGATGAAAAGTGGGAATGTGAAGGGCTGACACTGGCCCAGTCCTGCAGGGATTTGTGATTGGGCTTAAGACGTGGCAAAGATAACTATCTACTTAGAAGCTCGGATATGTAAGAACTGTACACACCCACATATACATTAACATTTTTACCCAGCACAGGACTAAGGTCTAAAGGTGGCAGAACATTCTACTTCTGTGGCTTGGGAATCTTGTCCTTGGGGTTGTACAAAGACTCCAAGGTATTCATCAAAGCAATGCATCAAGGAAACCTCTCAGAATCTGGGCTCTGTCCCCCATGGAAAGCCCCCCAGCATCACTGCAAATTTTTGGTTTTTTGCAAAAGCAGGTTTTGATTCCTCTTCCCCCCGTGGTGAGACAAAGTCCAATCTCATGCCATACTCCCTGCATATGGGGTCTTGCATTAAATAGATAACGATGGGGCTGGATGGCAGTGGATGGCGATGGATTTCTCTTTGCCATCCCAGGCCACGTGGCTCCTGGCTCCCATCCAGCCATGGATCCCAAGCCCGGGTGAAAGGCAAAATCACTCACTCACAGGCAGGCATCAGGAAGCAACAACTTTATTTATGCCCTATCCACCACAGGTGTGTGGCCTACTCATAACCTTTCAAGCACAGCAATACTTTGCTAGCCCTGCGTCTTATCTCCTGTTAGCCATCTTCCCTTTGGGCTCCATGCTGGTCAAAGACCAGAACACAGAGGCCCACAAGCCAGAGCGCCCAGCAGCGCAGAAAGGGCCCCTAATCCCCTGGCTCCAAGGTTTATCTACCTATTCCAAGACCCCTCCCAGGAATGGGCCGGGTCTTGCAGGTAAGGTCACACCTAATATCTGGTTCCCAAGACCCCTCCCAGAAATGGGTGGGTCTTAGGTATCTACACCAAATTCAGGGTCTCAGATAGGTACACCAACATGGGGCACAAGCAAGCTTTCCTCCTTAACCCTAACCTTCCTCCTCCTGCCAGCTTTCTGTGACTTCAGAAGAAAACCAGAGGCCTGGGTTTAGGAGGACCTACCTTTCTTTCTGTTATGAGATTCTGGATGAAACAGCCTGGATAGATGAGACAATTCATAGGATAACACAAAAGAAAGGGGAAGTGGGGCAGAGAGCTGGTATTGGAATGGAGATGTGAGCAGTAGAGAAAGAAAGAACTGAGAATCCATTACAGTCAGGGAATGACTGGCAGGGGGAGGGAGGCAGGAGCAGAACAGGAGAGAGACATTTGAGGATTGGTTTGGCAGAAAAGGAAGCAGCAGTATTTCACCCAGAGCTTTATAGCAAATGGAAAATTAGCTCTCAGGCTGAAACAGAAGAAGAAAAGCTGCAGAGTCCGAATATGTTTTTCTCTTAAGAAAGAGGGAATCATCAGGGCCCAGAGAAAAGCCTAGTGGAACAGCACAACAATGAGTCACTGGCATCTGTGCCTGTCCTCTCTGCATCATAAAGGCCCAACTGATCTATGAGGAAAACCAAAAAACTGGGATTGCCCCTTACACAATGAGGGAACTTTTATTATAGAGAAAGGGGCCATGGTACCTGTCTTCCAACAAAAAAGTCTCTTGCAAGCTCTGATGATATCTTGGGCAAAGTAAGACTGTGGAGAGTCGCACAATCAATGGCAAGCAGGAGAGGGTGGGAGGGAGGGTAAGTGAAGCACATAGAGTTGCTTGAGCCAATAAAACTGTAAAGACAGTGACACATCAAAATCATTGTCCAAACCTTCAAAATCTACAACACCAAGAGTGAACCCCTGAAGTAAACTATGAACTTGGGTGAGGACATGTCAACAGAGGCAGGCATATTGTGACAAATGGGCTCCTCTAATTAGGGGGCCATTCATGGGGGAGGCACTACATAAGTTGAGGCAGAATATTGTAGACTGCTTTTCACTGCACAATTTTCCCACCCTGATTCTTCAGTCTCTAATCTTGACAGATAAGTGACCTTTTACAACAGAAAAGTTTTATTGTATGCCTAAGCCTCATCTATCAATAACTTTGTAAATCACAGATCTGCAAATTAAAAATGATAATAAAGATAATAGGCCAAGTTTCACATGGACTGAAGAAATAACTCAGTGAACTGAAGGACATGCTTTGTATGCAAGAAGCATGGGTTTGATTCTGGGCACTGTGAGGATCCCTAAATGCCAAACGACCTGAATGCCAAGCTGCTGGTTCCTCTGAGGATCAGCAGGTGTGCCACCTCTCAAAAAAAAGTTTCATGTAATGGTCATAACCTATGCACCAGATGCACACATATACACAAACACACACAAAATATGAATATTAGAAGTCCACATTCCTATTCATGGGAGGGTCTACTTACTTGCTCCATTTCTTAGGTAAGGTTATGAAATTTGTTGTTGCTCAAATTTGGGTGCTTTATATATCTTTTTTCAAATTTTTATTGTGATCCAAGTGCATTACAAATCTTTCACTGCATCATTTATGGTACAAAGTGACAATGAATGAGGGGCATTCCCACCACCAGTGCTGTCTTCCCTCCGCCCCTGTTCCCAGTATGCATCCATATCTCCTTCCTTTACCCCAATGCACTAGCATTGTGCAACTGGTCTCCACTTTACAGCTTGTTGTAGATTGAGCATCCTTTCCACCGTCATTGGAGATAAAAAGGATAAGAAAAAAGGGAGAAAAAATTTGGTGACAACTACCAAAAAAAGAAAGGAGAGAATAAAAAAAGAAAGAAAAATGAAGAAAAAAGAAAAAAATGGACCCGACAAAAAAAAATAAATCTCTAAATAATAACCACAAGAGGAAAAAGAAAGAGAAAAGTGGAAGAAAAAAGAGGAGGAAAATAAAGTCAAAACTAACAAATCAAAACAAAACAAGAAATAGTATGGGTGCAGGAGTGGCAGGGTTTGGCGTTCCCTCCACTTTTTTTTTTTTTTTTTTTTTTGCATAGGCACAGTAAGCATTGGGGAAGAAAGGGAATTCTCGTGGCCTAAGACATTCAGGGTTTCTCCATCCTTGAAGCATACCATCATGGGATCAACCCCTGGCTCCATATATACTCATTACCCCATCCCAAAGGCTTTTTTGTGATGCCAGGAAAGTTTCCTCTCGGTTGTGTGTGAGAAAATCAAGCAACTGTAGCTAGTGATCTTGATATTTGCATGGGTTATAGGTCAGGGTCTAGGATAGTCTCTAGGTTCTAGAGGTTACTATCCATCATTGTTGTTGTGTTCAGTCTTCTGTAACACTTGCTCCCTGTTTTCATTCAGTCCCTAAGTCGAAGCCTAGGATATTATGGATCCAAAGGTTCTGCTCAGTCTCTGTTGTCGAAGTTGGACCTCTGCAATAAGACATCTTGTTGTTGTTGTTGTTGTTGTTGTTTTTTATGTGTCCTGGGCTACAGCCTAGAGTAGGGTTTTCCTTATTAGTTCCAAGGTAGGTTCTGTTCAGTCACGGTTGTCAAAGTCAGTTTTCTGTTGTTGGTGCTCTTATTTTTCACAGTTCAAAGGACGATATCTCTTCTAATTTCCATTTAGTGTTAAGTGATGTGATAGGACAGCCTGGTCTTAGGTCAAGTTTTCTTTTCCTCCTTGTCATATCAAAACTGGCACAAGTTGGTGCCAGAGCAGTGTTATAAATCTCCCAATGGAGCTTAATTCCTGGTGGTGTTGCCTGGAGCTGTATCATTTCTATGTCAGGGATTTGGGGTTTGGGATTGGACTAACACTGTCCAATCTCCTGGAGACTGCGTTATATCCACATGACACATGTTCAGGATGGGAGGCACCCTTCTGCTATAAAAAGTGAGTTCTTATCCCTAGAAGATAATATCTTGTTCCTGTGTCTATGGTTTTCTCTTTTTTTACTGTGCCCATACAAAAACATACGGTGTCATACTGTGTTGCTGGTGCTATTCTGGGTAAGGATGACAGGCTGCACACACAGTCTCTGTCATCTGGTTTTGTTCTGAGCTTTTATCCCAGTCAAGGCTTTTTGTACCAAGCAGCACCAAATATGGTAAGGATAGAGAAAAAAATGTATATATTAAAATAGAACAAATAAATAAAACTGAGTTAAAAAGAAAAGGTATTTGGGCCCAGAGAGATAGCGCAGCGGCATTTGCCTTTAAAAGCAGCAGATCCAGGACCAAAGGTGGTTGGTTCGAATCCCGGTGTCCCATATGGTCCCCCATGCCTGCCGGGAGCTATTTCTGAGCAGACAGCCAGGAGTAACCCCTGAGCACCACCGGGTGTGGCCCAAAAACCAAAAAAAAAAAAAAAAGAAAAGAAAAGAAAAGAAAAGGTATTCGAATAAAGCAAGTGGTGGAGGAGACTACCTGTATATTTAGGAATATACATCTTAAGATGTATTGTTATACAGGTATTGAGCTTCCATATGCAATATAAGACTCCCAACTAGGTCTTTTGATATATTCTTGTGGGGAGTAAAAGCCAAGGTACTTTTCAATTCACAGGCCTTGGAATTGAATTTGAGAGATGCTTTGCTGCATTACGAGACCATATAGTGTCTTTGAGCTGGGGGCTTTGCTGAGGCTGATTCCTGTATCATGCAGCAGTCCACGATTTGATGGGGGTGAGAGAGGCCATCAAGCATGAGTCAGCAGGCGTGCTGGTTGTAGTTCTTTGCCAAGACATGAGAACGGGGACCCAGTGGGTGTCTTTCACTGAGGAGCTGGAAGGTGGTCTGTTGAGGCAGGAGGTCAATCTTGGTGCCTACTGAGTTAGGAACTGAGGGTAAAGAGGGTTAAATTAGGGAAAGATAACAGATCAGGATTGGGAGATGAGGGGATAGAAGAGACACAGGGTTAGGGGAGTGCTTTATATATCTTAAAAATTAGCCTTTTATGGGCTGGCCAGAGCAATAAATAGCACAGCAGGTAGGACATTTGCCTTGCATGTTACTGACCCTAAGCTCTATCCCTGGCATCCCAGCAGAGCCAGGAGTAACCCCTGAGCACAGTTAGGTAGTTGTGGCACTCCCCCAAAAAATATATATATCCCTTTAATCTGACATACTGTCTTTTCTTCTACTTAATAGGGTGCTTTGTTTTTGTTTTTGTTTTTGTTTTATTTTAGCCTGAGTTTCTTTTGCCATATAAACCTTTTTTCCCCTTTGTTGTCTGGAGTTGTCCCTTATCACTCAGGGATAATTTCTAGACAGGCTCAAGGGAAAACATGTGGTTCCTGTGACTGAGCTCAGGCCAGCTGCATGCAAGGCAAATGCCATATACACTATAACTCTGGATATTGCCATTAAAATTATTTTTAATATTCTTTGTCATCTATTTTATGAGAAAAATATTCTTTATTACCTATTTTAGGGTAATGAAAATATAAACAGCAATGAACTGTCATCTCATACAAGTGAGAATGGCAAATAAAAAGAGAAAGGAAAAAAACAGTGTTGGCATAGATATAATGAAAAGGGTTGTCTATTCCAGTCTCTATAGAAAATAATAAAGAGACATCTCAAAACAGTAAGAAAAGAGCTTCCATATGCCTCAGCAATTCCACTTCTTGTCATCACAAAGGGCAAAGGCATTAATTTGAGAAGATATATGTATAGCTAAGTTCAGCTTATATAAAAAGATATATGTATACCTAAGGCAGTTCTTGGTACAATAACCGGAATATGGAAACAACCCAAATGTTCAATAAATAAATGGATTTAAAAATGAGATAGATATATATGGAATATTATGTGGCCATTAAAAAGATGAAAAAATACTATGTGTCCACAAAAAAAAAGACTGCATGGAGTTTATTACAACTGGATGAAACTGGAGGGTGTCAGGTTAACTGAAAAAAGTCAGAGAAGAAGCACAAATACTGGATAAGCATACTCACTTCTGGTATGTAAAGAAACAAAACAAATCCGGGCTCAGAGATTGCCCCTGGCGGGCATGAGGGACCATGTGGGGCGCAGAGATTCGAGCCGATGACTTCCTACATGAAAGGCAGACGCCTTGCCTCCATGTGATCTCTCAGGCCCCTTCTTTTCCCTCTTCATGGGCTCGGCCATGATGCCTTTCTCAAGACCACGACATTTTTTTTTGTTTGTTTGTTTTGTTCTGTTTTTGGGGTGCTTAGCGTTATGGTTGGAACTCTTAATAGATATTTGACACTTCATTTCGTAGGGGTGGACTGCTTCACCTTTTTTTTTTTCTCCTTCGTCTCTCAAACCGATGGCGAGAGCCTCTAAAAGAACTCTGCTTATTCCCGGCGTATTAGACTTTTACCCCAGTTTATTATTTTTCTCCTCTTCAAACAAAACCACATAACTTGAACTAGCTAGTCCTGCCCCCCAATTAGAGGGGGAAATAAAGGAGGCATCAGGACCAAACAGGTGTAAGACTACGAAGTAATAGGATAGGTACAGAGGGGACCACATATTCTAGTAGCACTGGGGGTGAGGGAAGAGGATATAGAAGGTAGGACAAAAAAGGAGGAGTAGGGAAGACAAACCGGTGATGGGAATCCCCCCTGATTTTATGTAAATATGTACCTAAAATATTATTGTCAACAATATGTAAGCCACTATGATCAAAATAAAAATTATATTAAAAAAAATAAAATAAATTAATAAGATAAAAAAAACTTAAAAAAAAAGAAACAGACAATATAAGTTACAATAAAAAGCCTTTTGTCTTGGAGTACACACTGAAAAAGTGAGGGTAGGAGTGGGGGTGATAAAAAAATAGGAAGAGTGGGAATACCATTGGTGGAGCAACTTGGCACTATGGTGGTGTGAGATATAATGATTTTTTACATCAAAATTATGTCAAAAGTATTGGTACAAATTAATATGTACCTAAAATATTATTGTCAATGATATTTAAGCCACTATGTTTAAAATAAAAATATATATTAATAAATTAAAAAAGTATTGGTACAAATTGAAGTGTCAAAAGTCAAACAATTATTTTAATCATTGTTATTAAGGTACTGTCATTTATGATACTGTTAATTATGATTTTCATTCATATATCATTCCATATATGACACTCCCTTAGCATAGCATCTGCTTCCTTTCACCAGTGCCCCTGGGGACCCTTTCACACAATATTCCTGCAAAGTAAGTTCAGTTTTATAGACAAAATATAGTTTGGCTAGTTGTTGATTTCTTTCTATGTTTCTTTTTTATACCATATCTGAGATATTTTTAATTTATTGTTGAGGTGGTGACACCTACACACATAGATGACTAGAGCAAATCCCCTGAGATGCCACAGAATTATAAATCAATGATAAGTTGAAAATTAAATTTTTAATTCAACTATTTTTCATCTCCACATGTATATAATTAAAAATATTATAAATAGGGGGGACCATAGAGGTAGCATGTAGGTAGGGCATTTGCCTTGCATGCAGAAGGAAGGTAGTTTGAATCCCGGCATCCCATATGGTCCCCCACCCCTCCAGCCTGCCAGGAGTGATTTCTGAGCATAGAGCCAGGAGTAACCCCTGAGTGCTGCCAGGTATGACCCCAAAAAATATTATAAATAATTCTGTACTAGCTTTTTTTCTATTTTATATGAAATCGGTTAATCCTACTTATTTTAAAATAGGTAAATCCTACTTGTAGGCTTTTACTAAGAGTGAGAAGGATTAAGAAAATTTTAAAGAATTTTGAACTGCCTCTACTGAGGACATGAACTACCCTGATAGAAGAGCTCCTGGTGGGGATGCAACGCTGGTTCAACATATGTAAATCAATCAACATCATGCACCACATCAACAACAAGAGGAACAAAAACCACATGATCATATCAATTGATGCAGAGAAGGCGTTTGACAAAATTCAACACCCACTCATGTTGAAAACACTCAGCAAAATAGGGTTAGAAGGAACCTTCCTCAAGATAGTTACAGTTATCTATGAAAAGCCCACAGCCAACATTATCCTCAATGGTGAAAAATTGAAAGCATTTCCACTAAGGTCAGGAACTAGGCAAGGCTGTCCACTCTCTCCACTTTTATTCAATATAATCTTAGAAGTCCTAGCAATAGCAATTCGACAAGAGAAGGGCATCAAGGAAATCCAAATTGGGAAAGAGGAACTCAAACTATCCCTTTTTACAGATGATATGATGATATACATTGAAAACCCTAAAGAGTCCACGGTAAAACTCCTAGAAACACTTAACCAATACAGCAAAGTGGCTGGCTACAAAGTCAATACACAAAAGACTGTAGCATTTCTCTATACAAATAATGAAGTAGAGGAGAGAGAGATTAAGAATTCAACTCCATTTAAAATAGTAACAAAAACATTAAGTACCTAGGAATCAACCTTACAAGGGTAGTGAAAGACTTATACCAGGGAAACTTCAAAACACTTCAGAAAGAAATTGAAGAGGACTTAAGAAAATGTAAGAACACCCCATGCTCAAGGGTAGGTAGAATCAACATAGTCAAAATGACTATCCTACCCAAACTCCTATATAGATTTAATGCAATCCCCATCCAAATTCAGACATCATTCTTTAAAGACATAGAACAATCAATCATAAAATTCATCTGGAACAACAAAAGACCCAGAATAGCCAAACACATACTAAAAAACAAGAACCTGGGTGGCATCTCACTACCTAACCTGAAGCTATACTATAAAGCCATAGTGATCAAAACAGCATGGTACTGGTACAAGGACAGAGCCTCAGACCAGTGGGTTAGAACAGAATTTCCAAACATAAGCCCCCAGATATACAGTCAACTAATATTTGACAAAAGAGCCAAGAACTTGAAATGGGACAAAGAAAGTCTCTTCGGAGAGATAGCATGGAGGTAAGGCGTTTGCCTCTCATGCAGAAGGTTGGTGGTTCGAATCCCAGCATCCCATATAGTCCCCTGAGCCTGCCAGGAGCGATTTCTGAGCATAGAGCCAGGAGTAACCCCTGAACGCTGCCAAAAACAAACAAACAAACAAACAAAAACAAAAACAAAAAAAACGTGGCTCTCAAAATAAATTTCAATTGTGGTTTTGGCGAGATTTGGCTCAGTTGAAAAAATAAGTTGCCGACCACTGTCCTAGCCAATGAACCCAAGCACAGCATGTAGAAAACACCACACTACAAGCATGACAATGCAGGCCTTCACCATGCATAGAGAATGAAGATGGTAGCTTTGATGACCCAAAAAGTGCCAACCTCTTATTTAGCCTCTTAGATAAGGAGTTTAAAGAAGCAATATGGAGGATCCTAATAGAAGTAGTAGAAAATATAGAATGAGATGCACAAGAATAAGCATCAAGAGGATATGAAAATAGAAATCAGAAAACTCCAAACTGAAATAACAGAACTGAAAACCTTGGTAGGCAAAATGAAAACCTCACTGGAAATCCTTTTCAACAGAGTAAAAGTGGCTGAAGATAGAATCAGTGAGCTGGAAGATGAGATGCATAACAATTCCATACAACAGAAGATATTGGAAAGAGCCTTAAAGCAAACAGACAATGGAAATATTCCTCAAAGAATGTGAAAATATGAAAATAGAAGTCTTTGATAAACTCAACTGGGAGTATATAAAAATCATTGGAGTCCCAGAGACCCTGGAAGAAAATCCCCAGAAAAAATCAATCGTCAAGGACATCATTACAGAAACTCTCAGAGCTAAAGACTGCATGCAACCAAATCCTGCATGCCCAAAGAATAGCAGTAGAGAAAAGAAAAGCACCCCAAGATACATCCTAGTCACAATGACAAATCCCACAGAGAGGAATAAAATTTGTTTTAGTTTCAATTAGAGTATTCCTTGGAAATCATTTGGAACAAACACAGATATATCAAATTCAAAATGGCATTATTTATCATTAGGATTTTAGAAATAGCTGATAACTAAGAAACATAATTCAGTAATTTTATTTTTTTAAGCCAGTCAAATTGAGCAGTGGGTGGGGTTATATACCAACTTTTGTGATACTAATATTAATAAGTTCTGATAAACCACTGCCATCGGACCAGCCAATGCAGAAATTATAAATGATATTTTAGTAGAAACTTTTATGATGTAAAAGGTAGAAGAAAATTAACATCATGTATCATATAATGATTTTTAATATAATTTTTATTTTGATCATAGTGGCTTACATATTGTCATATAATATGATTTTTAAAGACAAATAGCTATACCTAGATTATTTTTAAGAAGAAGAAAATTATGAAAGTGGCTGCTCCCATATAGTAGGATTACAAGTGATAATCTTGTTTTGTTTCTCCAGTTAAAATAGAGAGGGAATTGCCAATTTCTGTATGTTGTTTCACAAAATAAACAAAAGGAGTTATATTTCAGCCTAAGTTCACTGAAAGGTCAGGAACCATAGTGCTAGGGCAGACATAAGCCAAGAATAATGGCTCACACTTTTCAGAGAACATTCACAGGCAAGATAGGGCCTTCCTTGCCAAACCAGTTAGAAAATATCTGAACTCTGAATTCCCTGTCACAGAGCAATCTAGACCATTCAGCATCACTCTTGTCCTGAAAGACTGGATTTTTGTTTGATGCCTCACTCACATTTCCTCCATTCTCCTGGTTCTTGTCTGATGAGCTGGATACCCTAATTGAGACTTTTATTTGCCTCCAATCACCACTGGCTGCAAATGATGAAGCACCTGCCAGAATGAGTTCAGGATGAAAACATAGGGTGTCTCTCACAAGTTTTGGACCAAGAGATGCTCAAACATCTCTTCCTTTCTCTGGTTTCTGTACATGTCTCTCTGCCTCTCCGTCCCCAATAGTAGTTAGACTCAAGTTCACTAAAGTAATGTTCAGATCAACTCTCTGACCAGTTAGGAGAAAGTCAGTGGCTCTCAGTTCAGCTCAGGCATCCATCCTTGTCACAACCAAGGCCATGATGGGTTCCAGAACACACTTATGAAACTACACTTTGACCCTTTGATACTGTCAATTAACAGTAAGGTTCTCAGAACACAGGGAGCTGCTAAGAGCACAGCAGCCCCCCCCCCCCGCCCCCAAGAGAGATCTGTGCCCATGCACTCTGCTGCCCTCTGGCTACACCACCTCTTCCTGCTGCCCAGGGTTTCAGGACAGTCAGCCAACACACATCAGACAGCTGGGAACCAATAGCCAACCTCATTATTTTTGGTACCCGAAACAGAACTCAGAGAGTTGTCCATAGAGCTACACCTCTGTCACCCCCTCTGATGCTTCTTTTATATCTTTCTTAGCACAGCACATCAAAAGCATTGCATCCTTATTATCTGATTGCTCTCAAGAAGCAGCAGCTTTAATAGATGCTAATAACACGATGTAAATGCCCTAGAACTAGCACCAGGTCTCTAATGATAAAGTCAGGTGAAAAATTTGGTCCCAGATTCAGGACCAAGAGTGAGCAGAGGTTTTTGAACTCTGCATAGTTTAGGAAAATATTTAAGTCAGGTTAACCCCATGTGGTATCCCTAGTTGGTCAATGGGAAGAGAAGACTACAAATCCCCTCCATGTGAGTGGTACATGGCTTTCCATGCTGGAAACCTATTAAAAAGATATTCTGATCCGTGCAATAAAGCAGGGATGTTTGCATAAGAATGCAAAAAAAAAAGGGGAGGGGGATTTAGATCCCATCTCCTTTGGCCTACCTGGCACGCAGCTCAGACACATTAAAATTGCCATTGGGATCTGGTTTAATTGAATTTTCTAAATTTTCCATATATTCTAATGAGTTTGGAGGGGAACTTCAGTGGTTAGGATACAGATGCTATTAGAATAATTCATGAGCACATCACCCCAGGATGCTTTGTGCTAGAAAGGGCAGTATGTGAATCCTCATGGCCTGTTCCTCTCTCCAAGCCTCTGGACTTGCAGTGTGCTGACAAAGCCTTTGTTCGACATTATGAAAGGAAGATGCAAAGGTCTTCAGCAAGAAATGCTGGTCAGACAGGATTAGGACCCCCTCATGCCTTCATTTGAATGAAATTATAAGTTAGATATTGGGCTTTGCTGGTGTCCTTAAGGCCCTGTTTCCTACCCAATATCATCATTCTGAGGTATGGGGCAAGAGTTTACCTGTTGAAAAAGAGGCACAATTCAATCCACATCATCATCCAAGAAACAACCTGAGGATATGGGTGCTTCCCCTAACCTCATGGTCCCTATGATGGGGTCAGGCCAGCACTGTTCTTACATAGGTCAACCCAGGTCTATATCCTAGAGTCCAGCCCACATGGACAAATGCTAGATGCTCTCTGGGCTACTGTTTTCCAGGCACAAAATAAGGATGATCATCATCTTACCAGAATTCTCTATATAATGGACTCAGAGCAACACCTGGCACAAAGTGTTGTGTATGTAAACATTGTATGGGATTATTATGTTACTGACCCTACCCTGATCTGTGATTGTGCCCTACCGTAGGGTGTGACCTAGCATTCTGCCCCCACCCTAGGATGGTACCTGATTCTGCTCCCACCATTGGGTGGTACCTGATCCCACCATTGGGTGGTACCTTATTCTGGGGGATAAAAACAAGGGTCTGTGGAAGGCAAGGGGCTTTTGGCTGGAACTGATACTGAGGATTTGGACTTCAGTCTTGTCCACCAAATAAAGCTAATATTTCCACAAACCTGACTGTCTGCGAGCTGTTTACCCGCTGTTTCACCTCAGAACCATCGGCTAGACAGGGTGGCAGACGCGTGCTCCGAGCTGTAGAGGAAAGACCTCATCCTCCATCCCTCCATCAGTCAACTTCTTCAGGGGCTGACTTGCAACACAAAGTAGATATTAGTAATGAGTATTACTGTGTTCCTGAGCACCCTCATCAAGTCATAGCCCAGACCTGGTAGGCTGTATCCAGATGGCTACATCACTAGGATGCATCTCTGGTGGCAACACTAACTGGGGAAATTCTTGAGCCCACAGTGAATCTGGTCACAAACTAATATGATAAATTTGGGAACAAATCCTCTTCTACTTTCGTAGCCTTAGCCAAATTTGGTATTTAGGCTTACCTTATACTAAAAATTTGCATCTAATTGTAAGCCTCTTTGTATAGGCTAAATTGGCAGGCAATAATTTTTTCCCTTTGTTTTTCTTTTTTTTTTTTCTTGTTCTCACTGAAGACTACAAAGAAAAGCTTAAACTAATCCTTGAAAGATAAAAGTCGTCAAGTGGTTCCTCTTTTCCTAGCCCATTTAGTCTTGCTTATAGCTAATCAGCTAGCTTGTCAAAGTCAACCCTCGATTTGTGAGAAACAGGACAAGGAAGAAGACAGAGACAAAACCATTCACTTTGATCTACAGAGTTGTCCTAAGAAAGTGCTGGCTCCCAAAGCACAGAAGATGTGCGGTGGCAAGGGCTCACTTCCATCATGGAAGGGCAAAAGATACTGGAAGGGACGAAGTTGGATTTTTGAGCATGGCCCAAGCAGTGATGAAAGAAGGGTTTGGCCCCCACAACTCGTACCCCTGATTAGGAATGACCTCAGAGACACCTAGAGACCAAGCTTCTATGCTTCGCTATGTCATGCTGGCCCTAGCTTTGTTCCCACTTACAGCACAACCTTCCTGGAGTTTGTTTGTTTGCCTTCTAGAAGCCTCCCCAAAACTTTCCATCACTGCAGAAAGTTCTCTTAAACAGCCCCGGCTTAGGGCAGATCTGCAAGGAAGCACTTCCATGGAGTAATCAGACACCTGAACCCTGGCAGCTCTCTCATACACAAACACAACACAGGTGGGGAGGACTTCATTCAGTACCTGGTGTTCAGAGCACGTGGGCGGGGATGAGGGGGTAACTGTTCTTTAGAGTGTGACCACCTCCGTGATGACAGCATCGTTTCTGTGCAGACCCAGTCATCAGTTTTATCTCTCAAGAGGATGTTAAGTTTTGTGGGTGCCAGGGCCTATGCTTTATTTTTTGTTTGTTTGGGGCCACACCCAGCAGACATGCTCAGGGGTTACTCCTGGCTTTGCTCAGAAATCACTCCTGATGAGGGCTGGAAGTGGTGAGCTCAGTTAGAGAAATAACTACACCAACAACTATCATGACAATGGTAGTGAGTGAGAGAAATAGAATGCCTGTCTCAAATATAGGCAGTGGGCAGGGGAGAAGGGACATGAGGGGCATTAGTGGTTGGAAGGTTGCACTGGTGAAGTGGGGGGGTGTTCTTTTTTATAACTGAAACCCAACTACAAACATGTTTGTAATCATGGTGCTTAAAGATATTATTTTAAAAAATAAAACTATATTAAAAAAGAAAGAAAGAATTCACTCATGGCAGGCTCAGGAAACCACATGCCATATGGGATGCAGAAAATTAAACACCCTACCACTGTGTTTTCTCTCCAACCTCCCACGCCCTATGTTTTAACTGTTTACTGCCTAAGTTCCAATTCCAGTGCCATGCATGGAGCACAGGCTGTTAACAATGGGCCATGGCTATGTCTAATTCTTTGTGTGTGTGTTTTTTTCATTATTTTATTTATTTTTGATTATTTAATCATCACAATTACTAAGTTGTTTGTAATAGAGTTGTTGATATGCATGATACTCCTTCACTAACAATATTGCAAACCACTGTGTCTTGCTCTTAAGTCTTATCACTCTCCCTCCTGACCTGCTCTTTCTAGAATATGACTATTGAGGGCAGTTACTTGGACCCCAACCAGCAATACTCAGTGGTTACTCCTGGCTCTGCACTCAGAAATTATTCCTGCTAGTGCCCAAGGGGAACAAATGGTGTGCCAGGGACTAAACCCAGATCAATCACATTCAAAGCTCTGACCCTCCAGTCCATGTCTCTAAATGCCACTCAGTGGCTAAGATGTTACAAACTGCAGGTACTTCGGATCTCTGTGTCCCACTTCCTCCCCACCCTGCCTTTGTCTGCGTTTTTTGCTCCTTTGAGGGCAACTCCACTTCTCTGTTCTTCCTACTGAACCTTTAGACTGTTAATTCCCCCTAGCATCCCAGAACCCCTCCCTCTTGGTGAAACTTCCCTTTGGCCTTCTAGACATGAGGACAGGAGTTCAACTGGTCCCTTTTGTGTCCCCAAGGTCAAGTGTAATGTCTGGCACACAGAAATCACACAAGCCTTTCTGGGTTCAATAAATAGATTAATGAGTCAAAGACAACTTCTTATCACATCATTTCAAAGAAAACAGTTGATCTGAGTTCCATTACCAGCACTCTTTCTGGCCCTCCAAGCCCTGCCAGGAGTGATCCCTGAGCCAGTAGTCATCCCTGAGCACCGCCGTGTATGTCCTCTCCTTCAAAATGAAAAAGAAATCAATGAAAGACTTATAGAAATGATGTATTATCCATATTGCAGCATTTCTTCCTTCCTAGTATTCAATGCCCACCTCCCTTCCACCAAAGAGGATCTATGGTAATGGCTTTGTCAATTCAGCTTCAGGAAGGTTTCAGAGAAACAAAAGGTTTACTTTCCTGTTAGATATCTTAGGAAAGCTGTGTTTTTAATGGTCTAGGTTTTAAGAGTCAAAAGTTCATTGTTTAATATATTCCTTTGTTTTACAACATATATGTGTTATAAAATGCAAATACATGTGTCATACTATTAGTATCAAATACCTCAGTGTCTGGCTGGAGAGATAATACAGTTCATTAGACTTCGTATACAGTTGAGTTGGGTTTACTACCTGCCACCATATATGGTCCCCTGAGCCCTGCCAGGAATGATCCCTGAGCACAGAACCAAGGGTAAATCTTGAACACTGCCTGGTGCGATTCAAAAACAAACAAAATTTCAGTGTATATTTATTCATCAAATAATTCAAACATTTTTGGCACTGAACTAGTCTTTAGTGACAAGTTAATTCTCTTTCTCTCTGAATATTTAAAAAATGTTCTCTCTTCTACACTTCATGATTCTTTAGATAACCATTTTGACTCTTTCAAAGAGAGGAAAGTTGCAGCCTTGAATATTGATGTGTTTGGTCCTTTGTCCATGAGTGTTTCCATCCTGAGGGGCCTCAAGGGCCACTCCAGAGCTACAGCTACTGTGCTCAGGGTGATAAGGTTGGGGATTGCACACACACCCCTCTAATGACTCCAAGAGGCATAGACCATGCAAAAGCAAAGGGTTTTATTATACAAGCATACAGGGGCTCTAAATGTGACCTAACGTAAGCCAGAGGATGAGAGCCTCGAACCAGATTTAACAAGCCTTTATATAGCCTTTCCGACAGTGGAAAATTACAATAGGGTGGTCCATTTCAGGGGGTACTGACACTTGACATTTGCTCAGTTAAATTTTTGCAAAATTTAGATAACCACATGTCACAAGGTTTGCAACAGTTAACATGTACCTTTTGGTCAAGGGCAAGTTCTTGGGATTTAGGAAGGGGTGTGGTCCAAGGCATTAAGGGTGAGTCCTCAGGAAGCTGCAGAGAAAAATTATTTTATTTCTTTTACCTTTCAAGGGGACCATGAGGCACTGAAGAATAACTTAGATTGTCCACATGCAAGTCCCACCAGCATCCTGAAAAGATGCAATGGGGACATGGAGACAGCTAGTGCTATTCTTGGGCTGAAAAGCACAACTCCTGCGCCCTCCTGGTGGCTTCAGGACAATGTGTCCCTCCATTTGAAGAGCCAGGCAAGGCAGGGCTGGCCTGTGATCATTCCCAGGGTGACCTCTCTGTGCCAAGAACTCTCTATAATGGGCACTAGGAACAGACACCTCTGCTGGGGTCAGGCACTTGCCTTTCCACATGAAGAAGTGGACAGGAGACAATAGTGCCACAGTGTCCAGGAAACACAAGGGATTCCAATGCAGGAGACATGGAGTTCCAGTAATGGTGAGAGAGGAGGCTGCAGAAGCAAAAAAGCTTTGAATTGGCCGGAACAATAACAAAGCAGATAGAGAATTTGCTTTGCACAAGGCCAACCTGGGTCCGATCCTTGGCATCCCATATGATACCCTGAGTCTGCCAGGAGTGATTTCTGAGTGCAGAGCCAGAAGTAATCCCAGAGTGCTGCCGGGTATGGACCCCTCCCGCCAAAAAGAAAGGCTTTGAATAGCCAGGAAGACAGATCAAGGGTTAGGAACCTGGAATACACAAGTATGTGGGTTCAATTTCTGTTGCCATTGAATATCCACTACCAACAAGCACCACCAAGTATGGCCCCAATGGTCCCCAAGAATGTCAGGATAGTGTCAGTGATCCCCAGAATCCTGTGGTCCACACAGTACTGCACTGCTGGGTCTCAGCATTCAATCTTCCAGCTCGGAGGGCTGAGCACTACCTGGGAGGCTCCCTCAAAAAGTATCTAAGTGTGTGGGGGGGGGTGATTCAGGAGAGAGAGAGCATGTGCAAAGTGGCAAGATCTGCAAGTAACATGTTTAATTTCTGAACTACTTAAGATCCCTTTATATGTGTGTGTGCCCATAACATGAAAATAAAGGGTGTCCTCAGCCCACCCTTTATGGGAAACCTTCCCTACTAGCTTCAGAAAAGCACAGTTTCTATTAAAAACTACTTAAAAATTGCAAGATGCAACATCTAATTGTATGTGATATTTTAGCAATATTAAGGTACTTTTATGAAAGGAAAGGGGGAACCAAGCTCAAAACCATTGGAACAAAACTAAACCAATCCGGAGGTGTATATTTAAAAATAAAATAAAAAATAACAAAATTCCAGCTCATCAGACTGTCTCAAACACATTTTTCAGATATAGCCGTTCTCCTCCAGAAGTCTCAGGACTAGAGCTGGTCCTGCCAGAACATGGCATGTAATTATTATTGCTATCAATAACTGATAGCAATAAGGTGAGAACTGAGGATCTGAGACCTCTGCCTTTCACTTCCCAATAATTTAAATGTTAGCCACCATGATTTACAAATTTATAATATTGTCAATGATACGGTTTCAGGAATACAGCATTCTTCTACCACACCCTGTCTATCTCTAAATGTAGACAACCAACTGCAAATACTTGAACAGCCTTTTACTTTTTTGTTTTTTGTTTTGTTTTGTTTCTGTTTTGGGGTCACACCCGGCAGCGCTCAGGGGTTACTCCTGGCTCCAAGCTCAGAAATCGCTCCTGGCAGGCACGGGGGACCATATGGGAATCCCATGCCGGGATTCGAACCAATGACCTTCTGCATGAAAGGCAATCGCCTTACCTCCGTGCTATCTCTCGGGCCCCTTGAACAGCCTTTTAAATGACTGATGCTTTCTGGTTGCTTTTGGGGCCTCTTCCTGTTCCACATAGGTCAACAAGCCTTAATGCAGGGGTGGTCCTTAGGTGTGGCTTGAATGTTGCATAATCAGCACAATGCTATAAAATGCCAATCAAAAGAGTGTGGCTAGGAAAACTGTTTTTGTTTTGTTTTTTGTTTTTGTTTTGAGAAAGGGAAAGGTGAGAGTGGCACTAGACCATTTGCTTTAGAAGAGTTGGGATTCTGGTTTGGCTGAGATAATTTTTTTTGAAAACGCATTGCTAGAGCTACTGAAAAGTAGTATGAATTCTAAGGAAGAAAGAAGAGATAAGAAAGACTGAGAAGGATGAACTCTCCAGATTAAACTGGTATCAAGTCAATTTTGCAAATGAAAACTTCCCCAGAGACACAGCCAGAAGAAACCCTGCAGGCCACAGGTAACCATCAAAGTGGACAGGATGACCTCAGCTCTGAGTCTTCTCTGTTATCCACTGATATTATCCAGTGCCTTTTATCTATGGGAAATGGAGGAGCATTAAAAGAGTTATGGACCAAGATGCTTCAAAAAATGAAGATTTTCTCTCAACCTCTGCTCTTGGGCTGTGTGGTCATTTCTTAGTGTTTCAAAAGGACAGGACAGAGGATTTTGACATTTAACTCTTCAGGTATAAATGCCAGCTATTCAAGAAGGAAGAAAAGTAGAAAGGAAACGAGAGGAGGGAAAGAAGGGAAAGGAATGATGAAGGGAAGTAAAGAAGTAAGGGAGGGAGAAAGAGAGGGAGGGAAGAAGAAAGAGAATGAAGGAGGGAAGAAGAAAGGAAGGAAAGAAGGAAGAATACAGAATATCATACAGTGTTGATGACCTTTACATTTCAATACTGGGTTCAATTTTTAGCGTCATAAATTCAGATCAACAAATACAGGAAATGGCTTCCACACATCGGCAATTCAAAAGTACTTGTGTATGTGATTTTAATAAATATTTCATACTCAAAGGTAATGCTTCGACTTTAACAGTTTCTGTAATAGGAGCTAAAGTAGTCGATGAAATGCAATATTCGTCAGCATCTGTTATGATCACTGTAATTACCTTCATCTGTCTAAGAAAGGACAATTTCTACTTTGTGTCATTATCCTCATACTGAAATAGCACAACACAAATTAGGAATTATATAGAGATAAATTAAAGTCTTCTACCAGAATTCTGAGTATATATTTTTTTCATGGGAAAACTTCAGCAATAGACTCTAAGTTTGGTTAAAAGAGTTTAAACTTTCCTCACCCTGGCATGAAGGAAAGTATAATGGCTAATGTTGACTAGAGAAAAAAGCCATGCAGCATTTTATCTATAAAGAACATTATTTCTTGAAAAATTATTAACATAATGGGGTGAATTGGTGGTGGGAATGTTGCACTGGTGAAGGGGGGTGTTCTTTTTGTGATTAAAACCCAACTACAGTCATGTTTGTAGTCACGGTGTTTAAATAAAGATAAAAATATATATTAAAAATAATTAACATAAATTCCATTGTACCAAGAAGAAATTTGCTGATTATCTTATTAAGAGCTTGAGTATTTTATTTTTTTTAATTTTACTTATTTGGTTATAAGTACACGCTAGCAATGCTCAGGTTCTATGTTCCAGTTCTCTGTTTGGAGATCACTCTGGCAATTTTCAAGGGCATATTAATTCTGGGAACCAAACCAGGCCTCCTGCATGCAAAACCTGTATTCCACCATTTCTCCAGGCTAGACACAAACTTTTAAAAAATGTAACTATAGTCTTTCTCTGCACAAAACACCTGCTTATTCTTTTATGGAGTTGAAAATATTAGATTAAATCCCATCTAATATGTCTTAAAAAAATCCAACCTACTAAAAGGCAATTTTTTTCTCCTTTCCTTACTTGAAAATAGTCTTATTGAAACATGACAGAGAAAGAATTCACTGAAAGAAAAGTATGAAGAAACATTTTCATATACATAATAAGCACTGTCAATTTTCTTCCCCATCAAGACGTCCTGACAAATGTTAAGATTTTTAGAACCTTCTTTAAAGCAGCATTTCTCAACATTTCCCCAACTACAGCCTCTCTGGCTGTCCTTCCTACACATACTTTTTCTTTTCTTATCTTTTCTTTTTTTGGGGGGGGCCAAACCCATTTGATGCTCAGGGGTTACTACTGGCTAAATGCTCAGAAATTGCCCCTGGCTTGGGGGAACCATATGGGAAGCCGGGGGATCGAACCACGGTCCTTCCTTGGCTAGTGCTTGCAAGGCAGGCACCTTACCTCTAGCGCCACCTCCCCGGCCCCTCCCCATACTTTTTCTGTCCTACCAGTTGGCTCTTAGTCTTCTGTCACGCCCCCCTATTTCTTTTCAGTGGTCCCCTTTGAAATATCCTGGAGGGACCACAAGGGCCCTGGTCCAGAAATTCTGCTCTAGAACACTTCCTTTAGGGAAGGGAGTACCGTAAAAAGGTTTTATTTCTCCCCAGCTTGGAATAATTTATATCATTGGTTGACTTGAGATCTACCTTTCTCCAGGGCTTTATTCATTGATCTTTAGATAATTGCAGAAATGTTCTAAATCCCCTGAACCTGAAGAAGAAATATCTTTCAATCTTTTCCCAATGCCACCTTATCCTAGCCCTCTCCTCATAGTCTCCAGAGTCTTTCCCCAAACCTTTATACATGAAAGCAGCCAAAAGAGAACATTTCTCCAGAGCTCAGAAACACGGAGCATAGTGAATCCTCCTTAAATCGCCCTGGATTATGCAACTATAAATAATTCCAAGTCCTAGAGTGATAATGTTTTAGCCACAGAAAGGTCTGCATACAATTCAGCTCTTTCATTTACACCAGAAAAAAAATGAGGGAAAGTGAAATGACGTGCCCAAGGTCCCAAATTCCTTGCTGATTATATTATTAAGAAGTAGGAAATTTGAGGCCTGAGAGATAGCATGGAGGTAGGGTGTTTGCCTTGCATGCAGAAGGACAGTGGTTCAAATCTCGGCATCCCACATGGTTCCTTGGAGCCTGCAAAAGAGAGAGAGAGAGAAGAAGGAAGGAAAGGAAGGAAGGAAGGAAGGAAGGAAGGAAGGAAGGAAGGAAGGAAGGAAGGAAGGAGGAAGGAAAGGAAGGAAGGAAGGAAGGAAGGAGGAAGGAAGGAAGGAAGGAAGGAAGGAAGAAGAAAGAAGAAGAAAGAAAGAAAGAAGAAAGAAAGAAAGAAAGAAAGAAAGAAAGAAAGAAAGAAAGAAAGAAAGAAAAGAAAGAAAGAAAGAAAGAAAGAAAGAAAGAAAGAAAGAGAAGAAAAGAAAGAAGAAAGAAAGAAAAAAGAAAGAAAAGAAAGAAAGAAAGAAAGAAAGAAGAAAAAAGAAAGAGAAAAGAAAGAAAGAAAGAAAGAAAGAAAAGAAAGAAAGAAAGAAAGAAGAAAGAAAGAAAGAAAGAAAGAAAATGAAAGAAAGAAAGAAGAAAGAAAGAAAGAAAGAAAGAAAAAGAAAGAAAGAAAGAAAGAAAGAAAGAAAGAAAGAAAGAAAGAAAGAAAGAAAGAAAGAAAGAAAGAAAGAAAGAAGAAAGAAAGAAAGAAAGAGAAATGTGCTAAACAAAAGGATAACTGACTATTAGCCCATTTCTTGTTAGTGACAGGTTAGAAAATAATAAAATGGTATTAATTTTTTCAAGTTTGGGCTTCACATTAATCATATGAACTCTCTTTGTAATTAATCTATGAATCCATAAGCCTTTATTCTATAACTGGCAAAGCGTTCATAGTAAGAAAAATTCTTCATCATTCTCCTCACAGTTTGGTCTCTATCCAGGATAAAAGATAAACAGGATTTGGACTCAGATTCTAGGCCTCTCTTCTGACTTCCACACCCTTTCTACAAGAGAAGAGATCATCTGACTGCCTGGAGCTTGATGTCCATCAGACCACATTTGTTTTTAGTTTATGTCAAATTTTTTTAATTGAATCACTGTGAGATATGCAGTTATAAAGTTGTTAATGGTAGAATTTGGGGGTTTTGTTGATGTTGTTTTGTTGTTGTTTTTAATAACATCTTTATTCAAGCACCATGATTAAAATCATGTTTGTAGTTGAGTTTTAGTCATAAAAAGGAACACCCTCCCCTTCACCAGCGCAACATTTCACCACCGATGCCTCCCATCCTCTTCCTCCCCCTCCCCTGCCTGTATTCAAAACAGGCATTCTACTTCTCTCACTCATTAACTTTATTATAATAATTGTTAGTGTAGTTATTCCTCTTACTGAATTCACCACTTTATGTGGTAAGCTTCATATCATGGGCCAGTCTTTCCAGCCTCATCTCTATTGTCTTTGGGTATTATTACAATAATGTTTTTTCTTTTTCTTAAAACCCATAGATGAGGGAGACTATTCTTTGTCCATCTCTCACTCTCTCTGACTTATTTCACTCAGAATAATAGTTTCCATATCCATCCTATGTATAGGAAAATTTCATGACTTCATTTTCCTGATGGCTGCATAGTATTCCACTGTGTATATGTACCACAGTTTCTTTAGCCATTCATCTGTTGTCAGACATCTGGGTTGTTTCCAGATTCTGGCTATTGTAAAAAGCAGTACAATGCTTTTTACATTGAAGGCATATTTATATTGTGTTTTTGTGTTCCTAGAGTGGTATTTTAAAGAAAAAAGTTTGCCCACAATTTGCTGTTCCTGCAACTGAAGTTAGAAGTAGGCTGTCCTTTTCCTCTGATTGCAACAGGAGTAGTCAGCCAGCTCACCACATCTTTCATTCCATAATGTTCACCAAGAGAAACTGATGGCCGGGCTGTGGGACAGCAAAACAATAGGCTCCATACCCACAATGTACAGTCCATTGGACACTAGTCCCTCTCTTTCCCCATCTACCACCAGCATGGGAGTAGCCCCTGCCTGTGAATCCCAAACAAACCAACAGAAATTCCCAAATCAAAAACAAAAAAAAATTTTAATGACCTCATTTGATAGCTGGAAAATGCCTATACACCTCCCAGGTTTCTTATCTGGCAGCCTCACTTGAGCTATTATTCTGGCCTGAAGCCCACACCCTGGTGCCACTTTGAGGTTACAGACTGGCAGAAAACATGCTCTACTTAAAGTCCAGATCCCTTTCTTACAGCACATACAAATGTGCTTTGAAAGATAATTTGTAAAACCCTCTCTTTCATAGGAGATAGGTTGGGAATAAGACTATGCAGAGAGTAAAAGGAAAAAGTTAAAGACTCTGGGCATCATCTCAGATACCAATGCCTACCATCTTTTCTCTACTGAAGGCACTTTTTGCCAGGATCACGGCCTCCTGACCTGCAGCAGCTTATCAGGGAGACCCCAGAAGCCACCACAGAAGTTGGAGGATCCAAGCCCAGCCAAAGCACAATGGAGAAGCTGATTTCAGAACCTCTTATAACTTTCTCCTAGGCTAATCTCTTGACCCCATTTGCATAGGTCACTATAATGTTGGTTATCTGTGTTTTTTTTTCTTTTTCTTTTCTTTCTCTCTCTTTCTCTCTCTCTCTCTCTCTCTCTCTCTCTTTTTTTTTGGTTATCTGTGTTTTATCTGTATGGATCTTAATTGATTTGTTCTAAGCCCCACTGCAAACAGAAAATTTTGTATCCAACTTTAGTGGTTTAATTTTAGTTTGCACAATTCTGGGAGAAATGCATAATGTTATTAGTTTTAAAAGTTCTCAGTTATCCTAGTGAATGTTTCCCATTTGCTAGGATGTTTTATTGTGTATTATTATGTAGCAACTTATTCTCAAATTATGTCTGCAAAGATGAAAAAGGAACTTGGATACTATAGACTCTTATTAACAATGCTCATTATAAGAATGTTTTAGCAAATTTATTTTCAAACTGTGTGTATATATATATGTGTGTGTATATATATCTGCAGAAATGTTCTTGTGATTTTGGTTAACAAAGTTTATGAGTTTATGAAAAGAAACTTGGAGGTTCTAGACTTGTATTACAGTGCTTGGTATAAGAATGTTTAAGTGGGGCTGGAGAGATAGCATGGAGGTAAGGTGTTTGCCTTGCATGCAGAAGGATGGAGGTTCAAATCCTGGCACTCCATATGGTCCCCCGAGCCTGCCAGGAGTGATTTCTGAGTGCAGAGCCAGGAGGAACCACTGAGTGCTGCTGGGTGTGATCCAAAAAACAAACAAACAAACAAACAAACAAAAGAATGTTTAAGAATTTTTGAATTAACTGTATCTGCAGAAAGGTTCTAATGTTTATGTTCAGGTAAGTCTTTGTAAAAGACAAAGATATAGAAAAAACTGATTGTTTTGAAAATGATGTTTAAACTTTGATGCTATTATAGCTAGCTTTAACTGTGCCTATATATAATAACAACCACTTTTGTAAATTCTAATCTGGGGTTCCTGCCTCTTGCAGAAAACAATAGAAAACTACTTATGTACCCCTCTCAATTCTTGAACAAAGAAGAGACAGTTGTTGGGTTACACCTTATTTTACCTAAAACAAAGTTGATCCCTGTTTTCTTTGTTTTTATTTTACAACTCAAAACAAAGATTCACCCAAAACAAAGATTGTCTTATATCTAAACCTGGGTGGGACAGGCTCAAGATAGCTGCCCGACCTTGGGGTGGTCTCTATATTCAATAAAAACCATTGGTTGCATTCCCAAACAAAACATGTGTGGATTCACTGGAAATATTGCAAAAGAGTTCCAAATTAAATTTAAAGAGCTTCATCTCCACAAACAGGACATACAGCTTTTCTGTATCCCATTTTCTATTGACATTAAAAATGTAAAAAAAAAAAAAAAAAAAAAAAAGAAAAAGAAATGGGGCCGGAGAAATAGCATGGAAGTAAGGCATTTGCCTTTCATGCAGAAGGTCATCAGTTCGAATCCGGCTTCCCATATGGTCCCCTGTGCCTGACAGGAGCAATTTCTGAGCATGGAGCCAGGAGTTTCCCCTGAGCACTGCCAGGTGTGACCCAAAAACCACCAAAAAAAAAAAAAATGTGGATACAATTTACCAAATGGAACTAGCTGAACTGTAGAATTGTGACTCTCTGAAAGACACAATCAAGTCAAGCAGCCTTCTTAATTTTTATGCATCTCTCCCCTCTAAGACATATCCTCATCTCAGAAACAATTCACTCAAAACGGCAACCATCTTTGGCAGCACTTATATCTGTGAACAGACATTTTGTAGAATGAAACATTTGAAATATCCCACCAGATCAAGACTAAGGGATGCAAACTTGAATCATTTGTTACAACTAGCAGTGACAAATATGGAACCAAACACTGATCATTTCATTAGCCAAAATCTGATAAGTTTGTTGATTTAATTTTACTTCATTTTAAATGTTGTGTAAAGGAAAAGTTTCCCCTGAGTTTCCTGACTGCCCTGATCACCTACCCCCCTTCACAATTCTGGGAACTTGTAGGCCCATTTACAGTTTAACTTTCTTTCTGTTCCTACATGGTTTTAACCTGGTCGTGTTAACCCTGTAAGCTTGCACCTGCACCTTGCAAAAATGTGATTGAGCAAATGCCAGATATCATGTACTTCCTAAAGCAAATCAATCTACTGTACCTTTCTATTGTTTGAAATACTATATACAGCTTGTAAGCTCATGGCTCGAGGCTGGCAGTTTCTGGCTTATGCTGGTTTCTAGCACAGCCCCTGCATATGCTTGTAAGAAAATAAACCCCCTGCTTTTGCATGAGACTGTGGTCTTGGTGTCTTTGAACAGCGCATCATTCTCCTGGACTTAACAGTTGTATTGGTTCCCATCTTGTTTCTTCACTTCAAAATAAGATATCTGCAGTGTGCATAGGAATTTATTCATAATTTTTGTTTTTACTACAGTCTAGTCCTCCAGTGGTCTATGGGACAGTGAGCTGGTTCCCTATTTAAAAAGTTTGAGGACCCCTGATATAATGTCTATGTTGTATAGTGTTCTCCCCCAATCATAGATAACTTCCCTTTGCTCACCACCTTACAAACCCTTTTCTAGCCCCCCATGTTATTTCTTCACATTTAACCTTTTTCTCCTTCAGTCCTTAACACCTCACAAAGCAGATCATTCTCCCCACCCCAGCCAGATGCCAACCAGCTCCCAAAGTGAAAAGATAGATTCACAACATGAAAAGAAATTGACACTCAGCTGCTATTGATTTGCTCTTGGCGGCCCCTCTTCCTTCACCTCCTTTCACCATGAATTCTTGCTTGCTACCAGATTTGGGGGCTGAGCAGTCCTCCACTGGAGGACACTTTCTGATATATGACTGCTGGAAACCATCTTCTCTAGACTCCATAAAACCAAATTACAGGCTAAACTGAGCTCCTGATCTTACCCCTTCCCCCACCTATTTCAAAAGACTTAAAGAGACACATAAATCTCCTTTGAATATCTCTTTAGATACATTCCTTTAATAGGCAAAACTGTTATCAAATATCTTTCTATGTAGCAGCAATTTCTCCCATCCTTGGGATCTATTTAGTACAGAATTCTAGTAGACATATCTTTGTTTAGAGGTCATGTTAGAAAAAGGTTATGGAGATTGTTGTTCTTGATATCACCAGTAATACCTTGTGGTATTGTTCCTTTTTGCATAGGCACATTAAAATGGGAAAAGTTTACATATACAAACAAGATCTTATCTAATAGATATAAGAACACAACATTTTATACTGCAGTGAGATCTTACATCCTGAACAGTTGGCACAGTGGTCTGGCTTAGACTTCAGTTGATTGGACATTGACCATTCACCTCTGAACCATTGATACCGTCTATGGAAAGAAACATGCTCTCCTACACCATTACCAGGAATAAAAATTCTACCAAGGAAGATTCCACTAATGCTATGGTACTGACTTACTCCAGAGATGGTTCTTATGGCACCCTGAAAACCTAGGAACAGCAATAGTCTGCTTTCAGGGCAGAATTCTCTGTAATGCTACCTAATGGTGAGACAAAACAAGAAGATGGCTACACACCACCCATAATTTCTGACATAATACCTGTACAGAAACCAGGATCTATAACTACAGAAATCTGACAGCAACAACTGTGATGGTGAAGAGCTGTTACTGGGACCACAGAGAATGACTAAGAGGTTGGACAACATAGTATGCCTGGAACTTAGAGTTGGTCTTATGTCAAAATACTTCAGGTGTAAGGTCTCCCTGTTTTTAGGTCAAAGGTTTTTCCTTCCACTTTCTTCCATATTTTGCTGCATCTATGCAAATAACAACTGCCACAAACAAACACACATCATTTTTTATTAGAATATCTCCTATCTTTAAAAAAAAAGAGTGTTCTAAATCTTCTGCTACTGTATTAATGACTTTATTGGTGATACAATTTTCATGAATATAACTGCTAATAAACTCTTCTTTTTATAATTCTTTTTTTTAGATTTTCTAATTTCTTTCTATTTTTTAATAACCGTTTTCTGTCATCCTGAAACAAATGTATTATGATCAGTTATGTCAACTATGTGATACATTTTCTTTATTATAAAAATAAAAGAAAAGCTCAAAATGCTTGGGTTTATTAATCAGTTTACCAGACTGGGGACTCATGCCTACCTCCAGTGGGGCAAGGGAAAAAAACTCATTGTGAGGAATTTCTCTTGCAGAGAGACTCATTGACAAGTTAAGCTAGAAGACCTGTAAGGTCCTGCCAACAGGGATAAGTCCGAGTTCTAGTTCAGTCTCTAGTTAATGTAACTGAGATGTACACATCTGATGAATGACATTTCTAGATGAAGAAGCATTAGAAGTCTGATACTTATAAAGTTTAAAATATGGAATTTTTGGAAAATGGTACCCATAAAGTCAACCATGGTAGCTCTTGTTTATTCCTACAACCCCAGAATTTTTTTAGGGGTAGGATTGGCTTGTGTGCTTATACCACTGGCAGATGCCATCTAGTGCCAGTCTGCTGATCTCTTAACTCACCACGAGATCTGGACCATTACAGCCCCCTCTGTTCATAGGAGTCTGGTCTAAGATGAATAATCTGGTTGTTCGGTCCATTTTTTTTCTTTTTTGGTTTTCGGGCCACACCCATTTGATGCTCAGGGGTTACTCCTGGCTAAGCGCTCAGAAATTGCCCCTGGCTTGGGGGGACCATATGGGATGCCGGGGGATCAAACCGGGGTCCTGATCCTTGGCTAGCACTTGCAAGGCAGACACCTTACCTCTAGCGCCACATCGCCGGCCCCTGTTTGGTCCATTTTTGCTCAAGCTTCCATGACATGAATGAAATGTCCTCTCAGAGCAAATAAAAGGATAGTGCTTACATTTTAAACTATGAAATATACACTTGAAAGTGCTACACTTTAACCCTCAAGTTTTGAGAGAACCAATCTCAATAAAAATACTTTGTAGGAAAAGACTAAAATTAGATCCAGTAAAATAAGTGCCTCCTATACTAAAGATTCAAAATAGACTTTTTCAATCCATTATGAGTTATTTTGTAAAATTTTTAAACAATTTTTGGACCTTTTTCTGAAAATTCCTATTTCTGTGCTTTAAAAGAAATTAACAGTCCCTCCAATGGTAACATGAACAACAACTTGGGGCCATAAGTAACCAGGAGTCTATTTTCATTTCTAAGAATATAAAAGACAGAAACTAAGGAATTAGGGCAGAAGCTGAAAAGCAACAGAGATGCTGATTGTGGTTGTTGTTCTTTTTTTAATTCCAATTTAATGTTAAAGTGCAGAATGTTTCAAGACAACCCAGCAACCTAGAGCAAATGCCCTTGATTGCTTCTTTCCTCAGCTGGAAACTTGGTGCATATAAGTGGACAGGAACAAGTTCAAATAGTTTTCTAATCATTTACTCCAGTCATTTATTCCAATCATTTCTAATCATTTATTCCAGTGATGTGACTGTTAGGGTTCAGTCTCAACTTTGTCTCAAAAGAATAAGAGCACACAGCAAAGCAAGTCACACAGAGAGGTTTATTGAGCCAGCATGTTGGGGTCTCGTATCTCCCGATGGAACAGGATTTTAACATGTACCCCATATGGCAGGGGTTCAAGATTTTTATACATTTTAATTGATTACTCAGTCTCTCAGGAATTTGCTACAGCTATACAGTTAGTTTAATCTATTCTTTCCCCATCCTGGTGGTGTGATGGGATAAATTCCATGACCAACCCTTTGATAAACACATGGAGGCTTCAGGTGCACTCCCCCCCCATCATGGTCCCGGGGGGAGGAGTTAAGTTGCTGTGCTCTTAGTTAGAGGTTACCTTGAGTCTTCTGCCTATCATCATGACTGCTTAATGTTGCAATGGTGAAGGGGGTGTGTGTGTTCTTTTTATGACTGAAGCCCAACTACAAACACGTTTGTAATCATGGTGCTTAAATAAAGATATTTTTTTTTTTTTTTGGTTTTTGGGCCACACCCGGCAGTGCTCAGGGGTGACTCCTGGCTGTCTGCTCAGAAATAGCTCCTGGCAGGCACGGGGGACCATATGGGACACCGGGATTCGAACCAACCACCTTTGGTCCTGGATCGGCTGCTTGCAAGGCAAACGCTGCTGTGCTATCTCTCCGGGCCCAAATAAAGATATTTCTACAAAATAAAATAAAATAAAATAATTTGTCCTTAGTACAAGGTTGGGCTAGGAGTGTTTATAATTTCTGGCATTTACCTATTTACCTTTTTTTTTTTTTTTTTTTTTTTTTTGGGGGGCCACGCCGTGATGCTGGCATTTACCTTAAGGGAACTGGCTGTTCCCTGGGCCTAGTCTTTTTACCTCAAAACTGCAGCCTGCACATAGACCAGGTTTATAGTACCTAACTTCCTTTTGTAAGCAGAATACAGAAAGCCAAAGCAATATTATTTCTAATATGATTTCTAAACAAAGACACAGCATTCTAGCATCAACATGGTTAGTTCTAAACTAAGATTCTAAGATAGCAGCCAACAGCACCCACCACTGCTTCCTGCAAACTGGTCACTGGAGTGAAGCTCTGACCTCTAAGATACACTAGTGGGATTTTCAAGGTAGCAATTATAGTAAGTTTCCCCCAAGATCTAAATGACCCGATTTCCTCTCACAATGAGATGGAATCATTCTTATCTTCAAAGTCTTGGTGATAAGGTTGAAGGATGGAGTGCTAGCTAATTTAAGAGGTCATTTTAAATATCACCTGCCAAAAAAAAAAAGTATCTTTTGATGATAGATAATGGAATATCTGTGTGGGGGGGGGGAGAGGAAGAGAATCTAAGCAAATAACAGAAAGCTTCCAGCCAGGTAACATTCTCTTTGCCCCCTCAGCTATGCTCAGACAGATAGCAAGACAGCACGTCCACCTCTAAATCAGTAATGTCCATTCATCACTGTCCATAGGAATCTTACATCAACTACCCAGCCCTTCAAATTCAGATCTCTGGTTAGTCTAAGGATTTAGTTTTCCTGTCTATTGGACCAATGTTCCCTTGAGTTGCTTCTCTTATTTTCTTTTTAATTTTTTCAAACACAGTCAGTAGTGCTCTGGGATTACTCCTGTTCCTACACTCTGATCACATCACGTGGTGCTTGCAGGACTGACTGTAAGAATGCCAGGGAAAAAATTTTGATCATCTGTGTAAAAGGCAAGTACCCTATCTGCTGTACTACCACTCAGACCCAATTTTATTTCTTTATATTCATGTATGAGTGAGATAATTCAAATTTGTCTTTCTCGTCACTTATTTCACTTAGCATGATTCCCTTTGGATCCATTCATGTGACAGCAAAATGCCAAAATTCCTTTCTTCCTTCCTTCCTCCTCTCCATTTTTCTCTCTTGTTCTTCTATATCTAGGAGTGCTTGTGGGATCATCTATGATAGGGGTCCTGAAACTACGACCATTGGGCCACATGCAGACCACTGAGGAAATTTATCTGACCCACTGTGTGTTTTTGATACTGCTGCCTGTCCTGCTTAGCAGCCAACTCACACTGGGCACTGCAGAGTACACATGTGTGGATGTATGCTCTACTCTCTGACTCCCCCTTTCTCTCTGTCTCTCAAGTCCTCCTCCCATGTTGTATTAATTATAAAGAGTTATGGTGGTTGTGGATGGACGATGAGGCCTTTCTTGGCTCGGCCCAGTGCCTGCAGCCCCAAGGGTGACAACAAAGAAATGATCTACAGGCAGTCAGTTGAAGTTTCAGGAGATATCCAGCTGTATTACAAGGCCCTAATTGATATGTGTGACTTCTAAGCTGCTGCTCTGCATCCGTCGTCTAGTGATTGATCTCCTCCTCCTCCCTATAGGCAACCCCTTAATTACCAACCACAGATCCATCCCAGCTGTTGGTGGGTCTCACCATCCAGGTGAGATTAGCATATGGCATTGGGAGGAGTAACACTCTCAGTCTTGGGCAGGGTCCCCAAACTATGTCAAAAGCCAGTCCATAGTTCCCATTGAAGTACTGATAAATTTGTTTATTTAATTTTACTTGCTCTTCATTTTAAATATCACATATACTCCAGTTGTTTTCATTTCAAAATAAGATATGTGCAGTGTGCCTAGGAATTTGTTCATAGCTTTTTTTTTAAAAAAAAAAAACGATAGTCCGGCCCTCTAATAGTCTGAGAGACAGTGAACTGGCTCCCTGTTTAAAAAGTTTGAGGACCCATAAATTATGATGATGGGTTCTAGGAATGAATCTGCATCAGCCATGTGCAAAGCAAGCATCTTACTCTATACCTGTATCTAGACCCTATACTATCTCTATGCTATGCTATGCTATGCTATAGGGTCTCTGGGCCCTATACTATCTTGATATAAATTAGGGTCAAATACTAGGGGACTCTCTTAATGACCCTAACTTATATCAAGCTAATGAAACACAAACACAAACAAAAAAATGTCCTATTTCTCTCTTCCTCAGCCTAATCCCAACAAGGAAATTACAGGAGAACCTGCTACATAGGCCTACTTGAGGGGGGAAAGGAGCAATCCAGGATCAGAAGCGCTTTAAACAGTAAGTTTCCTCCTCTCCTGCAAAGTCTACCTTGATTCAGTGGAAACCCACAGCATGTGGATCAACTCTGGTGTTCATTAAATAGAGGAAAGTGGGCTGAGAAGTTAGATCTGAAGGAGAGAAGATAACCATCCCCACTTCCTTCCCTTCTGGATACCACCTGGTCTTCATTTAATTCAGCTATGATGCCAAGAAAACTAAACGTTATGAAGCAATAATCCAGCTGCAAGCACAAAGTTAGGAAATGAGGAAAAATAGCAGCAGCTCATGCCCTAATAAAGCTGAGCTATTGAAAAAACTGCAAATTTGTGGCACATCGCCCTCTGAGGAGCCTCATGACCATCTAGCTTCTCTCTTTCCCCTGATTGAAGTGTGTGTACATGGCCCAGAGCTGCTTACCAGTTTAGACATGCTCAGTACCAAACAAATACATGGATGAAGCACAGACTTGAGGTCTGAAGTCTCAGTGGGCTGCAAGGAAGAAGCAAAAACAGCCAAAGCCAGGGAAGTGTCCATCTGGCCCCATCAGGAGCAGACTGGGAAGGAGAAATCACTTGAACAGGGTTTCTTCCAAGAAGGCAGAACCCCAAATCTCATGACAGGTAAGGTAAGGGCAAGAGCTTCAGTAGGGGTTGGGAGGACCTTAGGATCTTTTATACACCTCACTTCCCAGAGCTCTGCTTCTCCTCCATTCTAGACTGGCAAGCATCAGAGACACAATTCTTCACACCTCTGGGTACATTCACAGTCCCTGTGAGCAACCAGAGGCATCAGAGTAATGAAGCCAGTGTTACTATTCACAATCTTTGAAATGGTTTATTGCTGCATAAAGAGGGGAAGTAGATTAGGACCACAGTTCTGGATACAGAACCAGGCAACAAAAGATACTATGGATAAGAAACAAAACCAATCCATGGGGCCGGGGCTGTGGCACGAGCCATAAGGCATCTGCCTTGAGCGCACTAGCCTAGGACAGACTGCCGTTTGATCCCCCCACCCCCCCGACCCACCCACCCACCCACCGCCACCCCCGGCGTCCCATTTGGTTCCCCCAAATGCGAACAGCCAGGAGTAACCCCTAAGCATCACCAGGTGTGGCCCAAAACAAAAAAAAACAACAAAAACAAAAACAAAAAATCCCAATCCTGATTCCTGACTCATCCTGCCTCCTCTACCCTTCTCTTCCCCCCCCCCCAACAATGGTAAGAATAAAAGATCTTACTGACTCACATTATTAGGCCAACATGGTTTTGATGATCTTCTCTGCTTTGGCGTTTTTTGTTTGTTTGTTTTTCCTAACAGGGCTCTCCCCTGATTCTTTTGGCAGAAAAATGACAAGTTCTTCTCCAGAGCATAACAATGGGAGACTTGAACCTTGAACAGCTGCCCCCACACCTTGGCACTAATGACTAAAGTAGCCTCATCTCCAAGAGCTGAGAAAGTCTGGAATCATCATTAACTCCAAGCTGGCATCCAGAAGCAGCAGCTCACAGCATGGTTTCCCTTCTGAGACAGTGATACTTGAGATTCTGAGCACTTCTGCCAACATGGTCACTGGATCTAGTAACTCAGATAATTTCTTCAGTTTCTTCTGCCATCAGTTTCCCTTGACTTTACAACACAGAGACATTATAAGAAAAATGATCCTTAGGAAGACCCTATCCTCAAGTTTGGCTCTAGCCAACTACTTAATCACTGAATGTTAAGTTTTTGTTATGAAGGCACCATTTGCTTCTAGACTCAAAAACCTTCCTTTTTTTAAAACAAATAAAATGGAGATGGTGCCAGAGCTGGGCTAAACTGCAGGGGTGACTCAGATTAGGGAGCCCCACTGAGATGCTCATTAGATGCCCTGGCAGCAGTGAATCAACCTCATCTACAGAAAGGCAAATTTGGACCTATAAAAAGTTTCCCATAAAGTTGCCTATAAAAGTGAACCTGAGGAGAGCATGGCAGGCGGAGGATGGGGGTTGTCCTGGGGAATGACTATTGAGACAATGAGTGTGAAATAAAAATCCATGAGATGTGAGATCACCGCAGGCACTGGGGTTTATTTCTAAATTCCAGGCAGCCGGGTCTGAAGAAGCAGGATAGCAGCGAAGAAATAATACACCAAGCAATCAAGAAAGGATGTTCATGGCATCTGTGGCCTTTTGCCTCGTACTCTGCTTCAGCCCCAAGCCAGAACTCCTCTTTTTCTTTTGGTAAATGTTAAATTACAATTACATTTAATCAAAAATGAGGAAAATATCACTAAACTGAAACATGAAGACAAATGAATGTGAGTTTATCAAGGTAAAGCATTTTTATATAATATCTTTAAGCACTATGATTACAAACATGTTTGTAGTTGGGTTTCAGTCATAAAATGAACACCACCCTTCACCAGTGGGACATTCCCACCACCATGCCTGCCCCTTATTCCCTAACCCCATCTGTATTCAAGACAGGCATTCTACTTCTCTCACTCATTACCATTGGCATGATAGCTGTTAGTGTAGTTATTTCTCTAACTGCACTTCCCACTCTTTGTGATAAGCTTCATCTTATGGGCCAGTCCTTCCAGCCCTCAACTCTATTGTCTCTGTGTATTTTAACAATAGTGTCTTTTATTTTTCTTAAACCCCATATATGAGTGAGACTATTCTGTGTCTATCTCTCTCCATCTGACTTATTTCACTATCATAATAGTTTCCATGCCCATCTATGTATAGGAAAATTTGATGACTTCATCTCTCCTGATAGCTGCATAGCATTCCATTGTGTATATGTACCACAGTTTCTTTAGCCACTCATCTGTTGTATGGCACCTGAGTTTTTTCCAGATCTGGCTATTGTAAATACCACTGCAATAAATATAGAGACATAGAAGACATACTTGTATTGTGTTTTTGTGTTCCTAGGGTATGTCCCTAGGAATGGTATGGCTGGATCATATGGGAGCTCATTTTCCAGTTTTTTTGAGGAAGCTCTGTATTTTTTCCATAAAGGCTGGACTAGACAGCATTCCCACCAGCAGTGTATGAGAATTCCTTTCTCTCCACATACCCATCAGCACTAATTGTTCTTGTTCTTTGTGATGTGTGACAGTCTCCATGGCATGAGGTTGCTTCAAAAAATAAAAAGGACACAAAAAATAGAGACACAGACCCTGTTCATGGATTGGGAGAGTTAAAATAATTAAAATAGTAATACACCCCAAAGTATTGTACAGATTTACTGCAATTCTTCAAAGGATGTCCATAACATTCTTCAAAGAAGTTGATCAAACACTTCTGAAATTCAGAACAATAAATACCCATGAATAGCTAGAGAAATCCTTAGCAAAAAAGAATATGGGAAGCATCACTTCCCCCTATTTTAAATTGTACTACAAAGCAATAGTCATTAAAACAGCATGGTACTGGAATAAAGACAGACCCTCAGGTCAATGGAATAGATTTGAGTGTTCAGAGAATGTTTCCCAGACATACAATCAATTAATCTGTGATAAAGAAGCAAGAAACACAAAATGGAACAAGGAAAGACTCTTCAACAGTGGTATTGGGACAACTGGTCAATCACATGCAAAAAAGCAAGCTCAGATCTCCATCTAAAACCATGCACAAAGATCAAATCCAAATGGATTAAAGATCTTGATATCAGACCTGGCACCACGAGGTCTAGAGAAGAACACATAGGTAAAACACTCCATGACATTGAAACTAAAGGCATCTTCAAGGAGGAAACAGCACTGTCCAAACAAGTGGAAGCAGAGAAAAACAAATGAGACCATATTAGGCTGTGAAGCTTCTGTACCTCAAAGGAAATAGTGCCACATACAAAAGCCATCCACAGAATGGGAGAAACTATTCACCCAATACCCATCAGATAAGGGGCTAATATTTATAATATGCAAGGTACTGACAAAATTTAACAAGAAAAATACACCTAATCCCATAAAAATATGGGAAGAAGAAATGAATAGACAATTCCTTAAAGAAGAAATATAAATGGCCAAAAGAAATATGGAAAAATGCGGGTTCGCAGAGCAAGTGGTAACATGTTTGATCCCCTTAACTGCTACATCTACCAGAAAGAGAATGAAGATCTCAAAGCTCAGCTTCTCAATTTGACAATGGGAAAAATATGCCATTCTAGAGAATCAGGAATCTCTAAAAGTATTTCACATGCAGTCATCTCTAAATTATACCTAACATGAATCAATAACTGACCAAATGCCTATGTATGACAAATGTACTTACCCTCGGCTTAACAGTCTCAGGGTCCCTATGCTGAGACACACAGTCCCAATCCAATTCCATGTGGTAATAATAAGGTCAGGGCAAATGGAATAGGGGAGAGAAGGTGAAAAAAATCAGTTTTATAAAAAGTATACAACATCTGAGCCTTATTACAACCAGTCAATGGCCTAGACCAAAAAAACAGTAACTTTTAAATGTAAGATATTTTCATGCTCACTTTGGCATTTGGTGGAGAGTCAAGGCTTTTATCAGACATTGTGAGGGCAAAGAAGGGTCTTAAAAACCAGTACAGGAGAAGGGCAACTGCAGAAACTCTGTCAATACAACAGGCAACACAAGATGACATTTATTCCTTATATAACTACTCAGGGACTAGTTACACTAAGTCCTTTTTCCTGGGACTCCACCTTCTTTTAAATCCTGTTTTTTCCTTTTCTTTTTTTTTTTTTTCTTTTTTTTCCCAGTTAATCCTAAATTGTAGTGCATCTTTTATACTTTTTCTTTTTTTTTTTTAACACCACCATTCACCAGTGCAACATTCCCATCACCGAATGTCCCCAAGTGCTCCCTCCTCCCCACCCGACCCCCCGCCTGTACTCTAAACTGTTCTGCAATTTCCCTCATACATTCTCATTTATTAGGACAGTTCAAAATGTAGTTATTTATCCACTAAACTCATCACTCTTTGTGATGAGCTTCCTGAGGTGAGCTGGAACTTCCAGCTCTTTTCTCTTTTGGTTCTGAAAGTATTATTGCAAGAATGTCTTCCATTTTTCTTAAAACCCATAAATGTGTGAGACCATTCTGCGTTTTTCTCTCTCTCACTGACTTATTTCACTCAGCATAATAGATTCCGTGTACAATCCATGTATAGGGGAAAATTTCATGACTTCATCTCTCCTGACAGCTGCATAATATTCCATTGTGTATATGTACCACAGTTTCTTTAGTCCATTCGTCTGGTTGAGAGGGCATCTTGTTGTTTCCAGAGTCTTGCTATGGTAAAATAGTCCTGCAATGAATATAGGTGGTAAGGAAGGGGGTTTTTGTATTGTATTTTTGTGTTCCTAGGGTATATTCCTAGGAGTGGGTATAGCTGGATCGTATGGGAGCTCGATTTCCAGTTTTTGGAGGAATCTCCATATCGCTTTTCCATAAAGGTTGAACTAGACAGCATTCCCACCAGCAGTGGATAAGAGTTCCTTTCTCCCCACATCCCCGCCAACACTGTTTATTCTCATTCTTTGTGATGTGTGCCATTCCTCTGTGGTGTGAGGTGGTATCTCATCGTTGTTTTGATTTGCATCTCCCTGATGATTAGTGATGTGGAGCACTTTTTCATGTGTCTTTTGGCCATCTGTATTTCTTCTTTGTCAAAGTGTCTGTTCATTTCTTCTCCCCATTTTTGATGGGATTAGATGTTTTTTCTTGTAAAGTTCTGTCAGTGCCTTGTATATTTTGGAGATTAGCCCCCTTATCTGATGGTATTGGGTGAATAGTTTCTCCCACTCAGTGGTGGCTCTTGTATCCTGGGCACTATTTCCTTTGAGGTGGCAGAAGCTTCTCAGCTTAATATATTCCCATCTGTTAATTTCTGCTTTCCACTTGCTTGGAGAGTGCAGTTTCTTCCTTGAAGATGCCTTTAAGCCTCAATGTCCTGGAGTGTTTTACCTACGTATTGTTCTATATATCTTATGGTTTTGGGGCTGATATCGAGGTCTTTAATCCATTTGGATTTTACCTTCGTACATGATGTTAGCTGGGGGTCTAAGTTCAATTTTTTGCAAGTGGCTACCCAGTTTTGCCAACACCACTTGTTGAAGAGGCTTTCTTTGTTCCATTTAGGATTTTTTGCTCCTTTATCAAAAATTAGATGATTGTATGTCTGGGGAACATTCTCTGAGTATTCAAGCTTATTCCACTGATCTGAGGGCCTGTCTTTATTCCAATACCATGCTGTTTGATAACTATTGCTTTGTAGTAAAGTTTAAAGTTGGGGAAAGTAATTCCTCCCATATTCTTTTTCCCAATGATTGCTTTAGCTATTCGAGGGTGTTTATTGTTCCAAATAAATTTCAAAAGTGCCTGGTCCACTTCTTTGAAGAATGTCATGGGTATCTTTAGGGGGATCGCATTAAATCTGTACAGTGCTTTGGGGAGTATTGCCATTTTAATGATGTTAATCCTGCCAATCCCATGAGCAGGGTATATGCTTCCATTTCCGCGTGTCCTCTCTTATTCTTGGAACAGAGTTTTATAGTTTTCCCTTGTATAGGTCCTTCACATTTTTAGTCAAGTTGATTCCAAGATATTTGAGTTTGTGTGACACTATAGTGAATGGAGTTGTTTTCTTAATGTCCATTTCTTCCTTATTAGTATTGGTGTATAGGAAGGCCATTGATTTTTGTGTGTTAATTTTGTAGCCTGCCACCTTGCTATATGAGTCTATTGTTTATTAGAAGCTTTTTGATAGAGTCTTTGGGGTTTTCTAAGTAGAGTATCATGTCATCTGCAAACAGTGAGAGCTTGACTTCTTCCTTTCCTATCTGGATTCCCTTGATATCCTTTTCTTGCCTAATCGCTATAGCGAGTACTTCCAGTGCTATGTTGAATAGGAGTGGTGAGAGAGGACAGCCTTGTCTTGTGCCAGAATTTAGAGGAAAGGCTTTCAGTTTTTCTCCATTGAGGACAATATTTGCCTCTGGCTTGTGGTAGATGGCCTTAACTATATTGAGAAAGGTTCCCTCCATTCCCATCTTGCTGAGAGTTTTGATCAAGAATGGGTGTTGGACCTTGTCAAATGCTTTCTCTGCGTCGATTGATATGATCATGTGATTTTTATTTTTCTTGCTGTTGATGTTGTGTATTATGTTGATAGATTTACGGATGTTAATCCAGCCTTGCATTCCTGGAATGAAACCTACTTGATCGTAGTGGATGATCTT
Organism: Suncus etruscus; assembly: GCF_024139225.1. Classification (NCBI taxonomy): domain Eukaryota; kingdom Metazoa; phylum Chordata; class Mammalia; order Eulipotyphla; family Soricidae; genus Suncus; species Suncus etruscus. The sequence continues at coordinate 23,328,192 of NC_064855.1, forward strand.
CTTAATGAGGCATTGAATCCTATTTGCCAGGATTTTGTTGAAGATCTTTGCATCTGCATTCATCAGCGATATTGGTCTGTAATTTTCTTTTTCGTAGCATCTCTGTCTGGTTTAGGTATCAAGGTAATGTTGGCTTCATAAAAGCTATTTGGAAGTTTTCCATGAAAGAGTCTTGCCAGGATTGGTAGTAGTTCCTCTTGAAAGGTTTGAAAGAATTCATTAGTAAATCCATCTGGGCCTGGGCTTTTGTTTTTGGGCAGACATTTGATTACTTTCTTAATTTCCTCAATAGTAATGGGTGTGTTTAGATATGCTACATCCTCTTCATTCAATCGTGGAAGATTATAAGATTCCAAAAATTTATCCATTTCTTCCAGGTTTTCATTTTTAGTGGCATAGAGTTTCTCAAAGTAGTTTCTGATTACCCTTTGAATCTCTACCATATCAGTAGTGATCTCTCCTTTTTCATTCCTAATACGAGTTATCAAGTTTCTCTCTCTTTCTTTCTTTGTTAGTTTTGCCAGTGGTCTATCAATCTTGTTTATTTTTTCAAAGAACCAACTTCTGCTTTCGTTGATCTTTTGGATGGTTTTTCTGGTTTCCACTTCATTGATTTCTGCTCTCAGCTTTGTTATTTCCTTCTGCCTCCCTATTTTTGGATCCTTTTGTTGAGCACTTTCTAATTCTATGAGCTGCATCATTAAGCTATTCAGGTATGCCCCTTCTTCTTTCCTGATGTGTGCTTGCAAAGCTATAAATTTTCCTCTCAGTACTGCTTTTGCTGTGTCCCATAGGTTCTGATAAATTGTGTCTCCATTGTCATTTGTTTTCAGGAAGGTTTTGATTTCCTCTTTGATTTCATCTCGGACCCACTGATTATTCAGTATGAGGCTATTTAACTTCCAGGTGTTAAAATTTTTCTTCTGTGTCCCTTTGTAGTTTATATATAATTTCAGGGCTTTGTGGTCAGCAAAGGCAGCCTGCAAAATTTCTATCCTCTTGATATTATGGAGATATGTTTTGTGTGCTAACATGTAGTCTATCCTAGAGAATGTCCCATGTACATTAGAGAAAAATGTGTATCCAGGCTTCTGGGGGTGGAGTGTCCTGTATATATCTACTAGGCCTCTTACTTCCATTTCTCTCCTCAGGTCTAGTATATTCTTGTTGGGTTTCAGTCTGGTTGACCTGTCTAGTGTTGACAATGCCGTGTTGAGGTCTCCCACAATTATTGTGTTGTTATTGATATTATTTTTCAGATTTGTCAACAGTTGTATTAAATATTTTGCTGGCCCCTCATTCGGTGCATATATGTTTAGGAGGGTGATTTCTTCCTGCTGTACATATCCCTTGATTAATACAAAATGTCCATCTTTGTCCCTTACAACTTTCCTAAGTATAAAGTTTGCATCATCTGATATTAATATGGCCACTCCTGCTTTTTTTTGGGTGTTGTTTGCTTGGATGATTTTCCTCCAGCCTTTTATTTTGAGTCTATGTTTGTTCTGACTATTCAGGTGCGTTTCTTGTAGGCAGCAGAAGGTTGGATTGAGTTTTTTGATCCATTTAGCCACTCTGTGTCTCTTAACTGGTGCATTTAGTCCATTGACATTGAGAGAAAGAATTATCCTGGGAGTTAGTGCCATCTTTATATTAAAGTTTGGTGTGTCTGTTGGTAAGCCTTATCTTAAAGTATGCCGTTCAGTTTTTCTTTTAAGAATGGTTTTGAGTCTGTGAAGTTTTTGAGCTGTTGTTTGTCTGTGAAACTATGTATTGTTCCTTCAAACCTAAAAGTGAGTTTTGCTGGGTGCAGTATTCTAGGCGAAGCATTTATTTCATTGAGTTTTGTCACTATGTCCCACCACTGCCTTCTGGCCTTGAGTGTTTCTGGTGACAGGTCTGCAGTAAATCTCAAGGATGTTCCCTTAAATGTAATTTCTCTTTTCGATCTTGCTGCTTTCAGAATTCTGTCTCTATCTATGGGATTCATCATTGTGACTAGGATGTGTCTTGGGGTGTTTTTTCTGGGGTCTCTTTTAGTTGGCACTCTTCGGGCATGCAGGATTTGATCACATGTATTCATTATCTCTGGTAGTTTCTCTTTAATGATGTTCTTGACTGTTAATTCTTCCCGGAGATTTTCTTCCTGAGTCTCTGGGACTCCAATGATTCTTAAGTTGTTTCTGTTGAGCTTATCATAGACTTCTATTTTCATCTGTTCCCATTCTTTGAGTAATTTTTCCATTGTTTGATCATTTGCTTTGAGGCTTTTTTCCAATTTCTTCTGCTGTATGTAATTGTTATGTATCTCATCTTCCAGTGTACTGATTCTATCCTCAGCTGCTGTTAACCTGTGGGAAATCTCAAACATGTTTTTCTTCAATTCATCTACTGAGTTTCTCAGACCTGTTATTTGATCTGAAATTTCCGTTTGGAGTTTTCTCATTTCTATCTTCATATTCTCCTGATTCTTTTTAGTTTTCTCTTCTATACTTTGTTTGAGTTCTTTGAACATGTTCCATATTGCAACTCTAAACTCCTTATCTGAGAGACTGACTAGGTGGTTGATCATGTTCAAGTCATCAGAGTTGCCATCTTCATTCTCTATGTCTGGCACTGGCCCATGTTGTTTCCCCATTGTCACACTAGTACTGCGTGTTTTTTCTACGTGTTGTGATTGTATTCATTGGCTAAATGCTGTGCACCGTCGCGAAGGGGAGCGGAGCAACCGTGCTCCTCTGGCTTCTCCCTTTCTGGGCGTGTCGACTCACCTCCACGGAAGGCTCACAGGAAGGCAGGCTGGCAGATGGGCCGCACCCAGGATGAAATCAGGCCAAAAATGCAGGACAGCAGAGTAGAGAGGCAGAAGGGTGCTGGCATCTGAGATCCAGCGAAGTTCAGTGGCTCCTCCCTTTCTGGGCGTGTCGACTCACCTCCACGGAAGGCTCATGGGAAGGCAGACTCCCCGGAAAGTTCACAGGAAGGCAGGCTGGCTGATGAGCCGCACCAAGGGTGAAATCAGGCCAAAAATGCAGGACAGCAGAGTAGAGAGGCAGAAGGGTGCTGGCATCTGAGATCCAGCGAAGTTCAGTGGCTCCTCCCTTTCTGGGCGTGTCGACTCACCTCCAAGGAAGGCTCACGGGAAGGCAGACTCCCCGGAAAGCTCACAGGAAAGCAGGCTGGCTGATGAGCCGCACCAAGGGTGATATCAGACCGAAAATGCAGGACAACAGAGTAGAGAGGCAGAAGGGTGCTGGCATCTGAGATCCAGCGAAGTTCAGTCCTGTTTTTTCCTCAAGCACTGATGTGCAGGGGAGAGGATGAGAAATGCTACTTGCATTGCACCATGCTAGAATCGGTCTAGTTCCAATCCATATTCACTCCACTGGCTTGAACTCAGTTTGGTCCAGTCAGCTCTCCTCTCCCTAAGAGCAAAGGAGGCTGGGAAACACAGCTCAGCCTTGGTGTGACCAGCATAAGAGACCTTAGTAGTTTCTGAGATCTTCTGAACACAAATCCCAGCTAAAACAGAGACATTTACTATACATGTTCCCCTAAGATAGAGAAATCGCCTGTTCCTTGTCTCCTTTTCAGCAGGGAAGCTGACTGGAAGGTTATTTTGACCCAGATTCTGGTCCCCAAAAGGATTATAACCTAGTGGTCCTACATCTGCTCGATCTCTCCTCCCTCTACTGGAAGAGTCACCTCTTGAGGAAGTCCATAACAAATAAATTTATCCATATTGTTTTCCAGAAAGGTTGGACTAGACAGCAGTGAGTGAGTCCCTTTCTCCCTGCTGAACTGAGCTAGAAGGAGTGGGATCAGCATAGAACAGTTTCACTCATTTGCAGGATATAAGAAAAATAAAGACAGGATGGCAATAATATCCAGAGACAATAGAGCTACACCTGGAGGACCAGCTCATGACATGAAGCTTGCCACAAAGAGCACTAACCACAATGACAACTACCATGAGAGGCAGAATGACTGTCTGAGAAACAGGAAGGGGATGGAGGTGGTGGTAGGAAATGGAGGGGCACTGTTGGTGGGAAGATGGCACTGATGAAGGGTGGTGTGTAACCTATGACTGAAACCTTAGTATGAAAATTTTTGTAAACACAGTGATGAAATTTTAAAAATGTTAAAAGAGAAGATAATAGCACCTTTTTATTATTAACCCCATTTTATCTATATTTATTCATAAAAAAAAGAAATTTACCCTAATAAACTAAGGCCCTAGGTTGTGAAAAATCTGGCCTGGATAGATTAGGAAAGTGGGCACCTGAATATCGCTGGTTCTAAGCAGTCTATGAGGCTTTGAGCCCACCCTCTTATTTCAGTCTTTTTTCTTAATACTCAATCCTGACATGAACCTACTTCAGGCCTGTTCAATAGGCTGGTCCATGGCATTTTTTGTTTGCTGTAAACCTGGCACACTGCAGGGTGTGGGCCACTAGGACCACTAAGCCATGATCCCACCTCAGCAACCCACATGCTTCCTAAAGGGGTAATTCCTGGACAGGACCTAAGCTGGGGTCTTGGGTGGTCTTGGGTGGTTACTGATAAAGAACAGGAGGAGTCTGTCAGATGTTCCTAATGGACAGTCATTAAGGGCCTTGTGGCTCTACCCAGGCACTCCAGGACTCCTCAGCTGGCCAACCAGATCTCCTGCTTTGGCTGTACTGGGAGCAACACTGCCCCCAACTCAGCTAATCTCAGGGGCAAGACAATGAGGAGAAACAGGAAAATACTCTGTGTTACCTGTAAGAATGACACGCACCAAGGTCCAAGGAGGTGACTCAGTGATGAGTTTTGCCTCTGGGTTTGATCTCAGGTACTGAAAAAGTGATTTCAATAATAATAATAATAAACTAAGATTCATTTCTTTTCCTCAGGCTCTGACACAGGCAACTGAGCCAGGGACCTTCATTTTGATTTTTGGGCTACACCAAGGGCACTCAGGCATTACTCCCAGCTTTGTGCTCAGAAATCGCTCCTGGCCGGCTTGGGTGGGGGGCAAATGGGATGCCAGAAATCAAACTCGGATCCATCGTGGGTTGGCCACATTCAAGGCAAATGTCCTACTGCTGTGCTATCTCTCTGGCCCCTCCAGTCATGTTCTGAAGAGAGTTACCTTAGCATATTTCCATGTAATGAGTTATTCTAGAAGGAATAAGTCAGTCTATAGTTGCTAAAAGGTGCTACTGGTTACTCCATTATTACCATAACTACTACATGTGTGCCTGAACTCCTGGATATCCCACTGAAACACGTTCTGAAGTGGGGCGTAGGGTCCATCCTGGTACGTACTTTTTTGCTTGGTACAGAGAGGAAATTTTATTGATTGATTGATTGATTTGGGGGGAGAAATTCAGGGTGTGAGGAATACTCCCAAATCCCTGAGCTAGGAGCCAGAGCAATAGCACAGTGGGTAGGGCATTTGTCTTGCACACACCTGGCCTGGGTTTGATCTCCAGCATCCCATTTGGTCCATTGAGCCTGTCAGAAGTAACCCCTGAGGACCACTGGTCGTGACCCCCCCAAACCCCAAATCCCTTAGCTTCCTCCCTAGTACCACAATAGGAAGTGAATTAAGAATAGATTATTCTTACATTAAGTCTAATACAACCAAATCTTTTATTTTTAATTTCCCCAAGTCTGGCAGGAAAATAGCAAAATGCATCAGTGTTCTTGAGACTCTTAGAGACCCTTGAAGTAGAGAAGAGTCAAGCTAGCAGAAGGGGAGATACCCTTTGGCTGACCTTGACTGATCGTGGGCACAGAGGAGTGCTGCATTCACCTTCTGGCCCCTGCACACACCTTACAGCAAACAGCCTTCACCCATCTGGCTCTTAAGAGCTTGGAAGAAAACTGGAAAACAGACTCTCTTTCCTCAAAATTTCCCACCTGCAGAAGAGCTGTGATATCACTCCTATTTTTAGTGTAGTATAAACCCATCAGGTGCTGGGTAGGGAAGAGGCAGGTGAGCTTAAATGGGCCCTGATGTGTTCAGTTTACTCAGCTCAAACATGTCAGTTCATGGTTGATCCTAAATACCTTGTATGCCCAATGCCAGCAGTCCTGAATACTTGCCCCTCCAAACCAGAGCTGTGGTCAAGCATTTGTTCAGAACTATAAAAGCATGTACCAAGGCAAGGTTTGAAGGACCTCAGTATGAGGGCTAACAGAACAGGACCAGGCACACCTCATTGTCTGCGATGGGGAAGGTGGCAAGCAGTGCCATTAGAAACCAACTGGCAGGGGAAGTGAGGTGACATTCATTTCCTATATCCTGGAAAGCTTCCAGTCTCCAGTGACACACACATACACACACAAAAAAAAGTGATAAAATGGCAGTCCCATGGCGAGTTTCATGTAGCTGAGAAAAGCAACTAGAGTTGGATTCAGGGGTAACTCAGCACTAGCAAACCAACTGGGGTGACTCCACTGGAAGCGGCTGGTCTTTCCCCAGTGAGGTGTGGTAGATCAATGGGCAAGGGATAGGCATGTCTTCCAACTGATCCCAAGGATCTCAGTTCTGATCACTTTTGGGTCATGTCACATACACAATGATCTAGAGCTCTTGAAAATTGTAGACAGTCAACTTCTGAACAGTGCTGGAGCTGAAACTAAAACTAAGGGGTGTGTTTGGGAGGGGAGGCATTAACACATGTTCCAGTGAAGTGTTCTCTGATCATTAGCTGCAGTAAAAAAAACCAATCAATTTTCCTGACCAATGAATTAAGGAACCAATTGTGCTGACTTTTTTTTGTTTGTTTTTACTAATCATTGGTGACCTTATCGGTTCTGCAAAAATCTTTGTACATTTAGTATGAGGTTTTTCTCTTTTAAAACATTGGGTGTGAAATTTCTTTCTCTACAGATTTGACATTTCAACACTCTTTGATGCACAACAGTGAACAGTGAACAGGAAGAAACTCATCCTTATGTGTAAACACTAGACCAAAGGCATATCTATAGTGAGCTGAGGCTAAGCTATAAAAGTGCTGGGACTAGAAGACGATGACTGCTTCCTGGCAAACCTGGGACCAGGGAAATAGTTGGTCTCATCCTCACTTTCCCTAACAATTTGCCTCTCAGGATCTTCAAGCTGGAGAGACCCCCAGTAGAGTTGGTGGTGGGGTATTTGGAAGGAAGCTCGTGGGAACAAAGAGGAACAGAATTTGGACCAGAGGGTGAGAAGACACACAAGGCCCATGTTCCATGCTAAGAACACATGTATTTAAAAGGAAACAGGTGAACTGAAGTCTGGCACTTCCTTAAATACACAAAGCCATTAGCCCATATAGTTCAAAATCAGTCCCACAGAAAGGAAGGACTCAGGAAGCAAACCCTACATGATGAGGATAGTCACCCTCAGAGAAAACCCTTCTCTGGGCAAGAGACAGCCACTGCAGAGTGAGCTGACAGTAGGAATAACAGCTAGCAGCCAGCTCTGTGTCTGTGCACTTGAGAGATGGCAACACCAGGGAAGCAGGAACATCTGAGTATGAAAACACGGGGGTTCCTCTCTAGCATCTCTCCAGAGATCATGTGTCCCCAGATGGTAAGTTGTGCTGACAAGGAAGCACTTGGGGCCATCCTGACATATGAGCCAGGTATGTGTCTTGCAGTGCTCAGAGCCATAGGACTCCTTCTGTCAGGAGCTCAGGCCAAAGTGTGTAGGAGGAAACTCAAATAGGAATACCGAGATCTAATTATATCACCAGAACCATTGGAATCAATTCACAGCATGGATCTGGGAGTAGGTGTGGCACAAAACACAACACCAAAATGACTAAACAAAAAATCTATAAAACACTTCAAACAGAGAAGGAACTCAAAAGATACTGGAGGAAATTTAGGCCTTAAAAAAGTAAAAGCTAAAAGGTGTCTGGAATTATTGCAGAGAAGCAGGACAGGAGGGTGGAGGGATAGTCTATAAGGGACAAATTCCCATCTTGTCCTGGAATTAAATCCTTCCCCATCCATATTGCTATGACTTTTCACTACAGTCCCTAACCCAGGGATTTGGATACTGACAGACAGCCAACAACTCTGTTCCACTGACACCAGCTCTCCCAGACACCATGTGCCTGCTTGGACTTAACAGCTCTTTAGGGAACAAAAATGTATGCCCACATATCTGTCCAAGAATTGACAGCGAATTCTCTGGACCTAACAGGCTTATGCCACAACTGACACCTACTAATAACACTTACAATGATTTATAGTCAATGTCATACAATTGATTCTTACAAGAGGGTTTTGTTGATTTTTTCACTGCGGCCCTCTAATTGATGGACTATTGAGACCTGGTACTCTCTAGGGACAACATATGACAAGGAGGTAAGCAGGTCAAAATTTCAGAACCATAAGGAATTTATTGGTCAAAGCATTATTTTAAACATAGTCTTCAAAAGTGGCACCTTCCTCAGGAGCATTTCCCGTAGGTCCTCTCCCTTATACGCACATGTATAAGCACTTGACATTCAGAGAAGCCTGGCTTTTGATCCCAAAGCTGCAAATTCTTTATCTATGACATTAAGCATGAAATTCATGTTATGGGCCAGCAAGTTTGCTCTTAGGTACAGCCTCAACATAGAAACAGATGTCCACTTGGAGATGAATACTCATAGCAATAGTGTTACTAACCCCCAACATTCACCAAGAGCTGAAAAAACACTGTGGTAAAAACACACTGTATCACTCTTTGGAATGACATACTGATAGAAGCTACAACATGGATAATCTCACTGATAAGTGTTTTTAGAGACAGTAAATTAGGAGTTATCTCTGATTGGGAAAGTTAGAGGAGAAATTGGGAGTTCAAAATTTATTTTGATGATGGTTGTATCGCTTGGTGAATATATTAAAATGTAGCATTAAAGTGGTGAACTACAAATAGCCAGTGAAACATGGTAATTCTTTAATATATGTGTACAAAATAATTGAAATCATAATCCAGAAAGCATACAGCAAGTTTACATTTATCACAGTAATATTCACAGCAACTATAAAATAAAAATAACCAAATGTCCATGAATGAACAAAGAAAAATTAGACACACATACATTTACATTAAACTTTTAAATAGAGAAAACTTTAGACCGAATCCTTTCTTGATCTGGAGGCTGGCTCTAGCCAGCATGGGGTCTGGGGAGACCCCAGTTCGAAGGCCTTGCCCCTAGCTTGGGGGTGCTGGGAGCCTTGGTCGGCCCCCAGCCATCTCCTCTCCTGCCCCCCTGCCTCCAGGCCTTCACTGGGACCCAGCCCAGGTGGCCAGAAAAGGTGGGTGTCGGGTGATCCCTACTGGAGGGGATCCCAAGCTTTCCCTGCCCTTCCCCCAGTGAAGAGAGGGGGGAGGGCACAGCGGGGGAGGGCAGGTAGATTCTGGCTTCTGGTTCTTTATGGAATCCTTTCTTGATCTGGAAGCTGGCTCTAGCCACCATGGGGTCTGGAGAGACCCCAGTTCGAAGGCCTTGTCCCTAGCTTGGGGGTGCTGGGAGCCTTGGTCAGCCCCCAGCCATCCCCTCTCCTGCCCCAAGGCCTCCAGGCCTTCCGTGGGACCCAGCCCAGGTGGCCAGAAAAGGTGGGTCCAAATTGGGGGGTGCTGAGAGCTGCTCATTTTTATTAAGGCAGTCTCTGGCAATTTCTTACCAGTCTATATGTTCAAAACAGTAAATATTAATAGTATATCCTATCCTTCAGTTATGTGTTGTGTATGTAGAATGTCCATCTTGTATTCTGCCCTTTCGCACACCCCTGTAAGCTCATTTTCACTCCTTAACTCTATCACCCCCAAGCATCAATACTCCCCATTTACCCTTTTTAACTTCAGTACTTCGCAGTCCCTATCACAGCTTGGGGGGTGCTGGGGCCAAGCCTCCAGCCATTCCCCTATTTCCCCCTGGACTCTAGGCCCAGCCTGAGTGCCACCTTGGGTGGCCTGCTGTTGGTTCCAGGTGGACTCCATTAGGGGTCTCCAGGCTTACCCCCCCTACTCTAGGGAGGAGGAGCAGAGGCATAGGCAGGGCAGATAGCTGGCTTCCGGTGCTTTGATCCTGGAGGCCGGCTCTTCCCAGGTATGGGGTTAGGGGACACCGTAGACCGCAGGCATTTTCCCTAGCTTGGGGGGTGCTGGGAGGCTTGGCAGGCCTCCAGCCTTTCCCCTATTTTCTCCCCTACTCCAGGTCTTCCCTGGTTGCTGGGCCAGGTGGGTTCTATTGTGTCCTCAGGATTTCCCCCTTTCTCTCCTGACACTAAGTGGGGGACACATGGGGTGGATGGCGGGCCGATGAAGCACTGGTGTATGTCAGGACATTACGTCGTGACATTCACTGGTATTTTTTTTTCTCATTGGTCTCCATTTCAAAAACCACGCGGGGGTACCATATATATATTTAAAATAAAATGGAAGAATGGACTTTTATTTTGGGAAGAGACCATTTTGGGTGGGGGTACTATATATTTTCAAAATAAAAATGAGAGGATGGACTCTCAGGCTGGGAAGAGGCCAGTACTCTTTACCTACTTGTTTACTCTCAATGGCCTCTTGGCCTCTTCCTTTTATTGTGTAACTGTGGTTACTACCATACCAGGTTTCTGATTAGTTCCTATAAATGGTGACAATTGCGTCCACTGTCTTAAGCTAGATTGTTTATTTTCCCCACTCTTTATCTTTTCTCCTCTTTGTGAACTGTTCAATAATGTATTTTGGTGAAAGAGTCCCTCTCCATCTTTCCTTCCCTTTGTTATTTGTTAAATAAGGAAGTCTGTAGAAGTGTGCCTCCATTTAATGTGTATATAAGAACCAAGTCAATTGGATTGTTGGACGTGTTCTAGCATCCCCATAGGCACCAATCTCGCCATGTGATACTGTTCTTCCTTTGCGTAGGCACATTAAAATGGGAAATCATATATAAACACATTCTTATAGAGATGGGAACACACAAATTTTCTTAAATGGTGACAATTGTGTTCACTGTCTTAAGTTAGATTGTTTATTTTCCCCACTTTTTATCTTTTTTTCTCTTTGTGAACTATTCAATAAGGAATGTTGGTGAAAGAGTCCCTCAGTTTAATGCTTATGTTAGAATCAGGTCACAGGGATTGTTGGACTTGTTCCTACGGCCCCCTTATGCGCTGATAACGCCAGGTGGCATTATTCCTTGTTTGCATGGGCACATTAAAATGGAAAATACTATACATTCAAATAAGTTCTTATCTAATAGAGATAGGAACACACAAATCTAGTGGTGCAATGAAACCTTATACCCTGAACATTGACATGATGACCTGGCACAGGCCTCAGAGGTTTGGGCATTTTCCAGTCACCCCTGAACCAGGGAAGCCATCTACAAAACATCCAAAGTTGTCTATGTCATCACCTGGAAGCAATTCTCTACCAGGGAAGACCTATTGCTGCTCTGACATCGATTTACTCAAAAGAGTCTTCCCTTAACACTGAGAAGATTTAAACAACAACAACAACGACCTGCATACTGGACAGGGCTTTCTGCATTGCCCTTTAATTCTGAGTTGAAATTAGATGCAGCTCAGCACCATCCTGACTTCAATGTAGGATATACAGATTCCAGGACCTTCAATACAGAAACAGGATATCAACAACAGAGACTATGAAAAATATAACTGTATGGGCACTACAGACAATGACCGGGATTGGACAAACTAGTTTGCCTGGAACCTAGAAATGGTCTTATGTCGGGAAACTTCAGGGGTAGGGTCTCCTTGTACTTAGGCCAAAGTTTTTCCTTTCCATGACCCCCATACTTTGGTGGGCCCATGCAACATTGTTTATACAATGCTCCTTTGACTCTAAACTTTTAAGAAATCACTAGTAAAAATACCTGGAACTGTAAAAAAATGGTTTACATTAGTGTTAACATATATGCTTTTAGTTAAACTAGCATTCTTGGAGATAAAGAGGAAGAAAGGGATATTTGCTTGGGAACAGGGATGAAGAGAGGACAACACTGGGGTGATGGATATTCCCCTGATTTAATATTAATATGTACCTAAAATACTACTGTGAAAGATATGTAAGTCATTATGATCAAAAATTATGTTTTATTTAGAAATGTCCTTTGACTTACATGTATTATTTTATTATATTAATTATATGTTATGGTATGTTACTATATTATGTTATGTCAGTTTACCTCAATATATTAATCAATTTTGTCTCTTGAATAAACTCTAAAATATAATTGAAAAAAGAAAACTAAATATTCAGTGACATTGATAAAACTGGAAATCATTGTGCTATGTAAAATAAACTACTTGATGAGAAGGATAAAAAATAAAATAGTGAACTCAATGGCACATAAATCATAAGCCAATAAAGCCATGGAGAAAGTTGGATATTGTTTCATTCTATGCATGATCATCTATGAGGTGCTTTATAAAGTATCCCAGATCATTTTCTGATCAGATTCTACATCTGTGAAAGAGTTGGCACAGGGCTGAAGTAGAAGTCATTTATGAATCTGTTAGGAGACTGCAGGTCTTGTTGCTGGTTTAGTGGTAGAAGGAGACAGAAACATCTGTCCATGGGGCCAGAGCTGTGGCACAAGCAGTAAAGCATCTGCATTGCCCACACTAGTCTAAGACGGACCTCGGCATCCCATATGGTCCCCCAAGCCAGGAGCAATTTCTGACTGCACAACAGGAGTAACCCCTGAGTGTCACCGGGTGTGGCCCCAAAACAAACAAATAAAAAGAAATATCTGTCCACTGGTGCCAACAACTTCCCTCTCAACTAAAAAGCAAGTCAGAGACCCCGGAGCTACTCTGCACTTTATAGTATGCCTTTGCAGGTCAAGAATTTGGGGCCAACTTAACTGAATAACACTTAACTGGATAACCAAATGGCATCTGCCATATTAGCTGGTGTTTGAGCTGAGTCACCTTCCTTCATACCCTTCATCTCACCTCATAGTGGGCTCAACTGAGCACCTCTTCCTTTCCATAGCACCTCAGGGTCCCACTGTGTGGATACTCCATCATGCTAGGCGTTTTCTTGCATGCTGCAGAAGGTTGGGAAAAAAAAGGGAGTTCTGAGTGCAGGACAACAGCATGAAACTAGTAATGTCATGGGTTTAAGGTTTTGTGGCCTCTCCATACAGTGGTTCCCTAGGGGAACTGGACCACATTCTATGCCATTTCCCACCCAGATATAAGAATACAGACTGTGGACCCTGCTCAGAGGTCAGAGGGTCAAAGGATTTGTGAGCATCAAATTTATCAAAATAGGCCTTGTCATTTTAGGTGGAAGCTAAAGTGAGTCCCACTTTGGCCTTTGGCCTACTTAGATTACTAAGGAACCCTTACTTTGGGAAATAAAGGATCCATAAGACAAAGGGAGAAGAGAAGGGATGACTGTCTCATTAGACATTAGGAAAGCGAATTCAGGGAAGTTAAGAGTTTTCAGAAACCAGGGCAGCCATGGGGGTGAGAACCCCAGAGAGCACTTCAGTTACTCTTCAACTTGTTTCTGCTGCCAGCATGAAACATCACATTGGTGGCTCAGCAGTTGTTCCTTGTGGCCTGTGGGACTGGCTGGTGTGGGAAAGGAAGAAGAAAGCCAAATGCTGCTGCTGAAATGTTTCCCAGGTCTTTGCATGTGAAATGGGCTCTGTGGGGCTGGGAGTGCGATTCCTGAGAGCCAACAGCTGCAGTCTCTCTGCACTGCTTGGCAACTTGCACATCTTTTCCAAGCAAACAATTTCACAGCAGGCTTAGTGTGCAGGCCCTAGGGACACCGTGCCACTGAACTGCAGATGGCTCTCAGGAAGGAGAGCCCCAGACTGGAGCGTACACCCCAGTTCTGAGATCCACTTGTGTGTTTAATCAACCTCATGCCAATCTGTGCACCAAGCCCCACATCCCTCACCATCCAGGCCCTGTGCCACGGAGCACAGATGTGCAGAACCAAACTGCCTTCGGCGCCCAGAAGTAGGGGGAGGCCTGGGTAGCAGAGGATAAAGGACACAATGATGAACTATGGCACTGTGCTCCCTAGCCCAAAAGTAGCGAATGAGGCTACTGCCAGCACAACAGCAACCGCTTCTCTGTAATACTAATGTGGAAGCCTGGCTCAGTGGCTCAGATGGATTTCCTAGCACATCTAGGGCCCATGCCCACCGCTACCACATACACTGAGTGTGATCCTGGCAGTTCTACTGTCTGCGGTCCTCAGCACCCCAATTTCCCACCACATTGAAGTCAGGTTCTTGTGAACATAACAAAGGTTAGACCCCTTGGTGAGCAATGCACCTGAAAAGTGTACAAGCACCACTGTTGGTGTACACGTCTGAGCCATACAGCAATCTCCAGCAAGAACCAGAACTAAAAAGCAGCACCCGCAGACACATGTAAGACCTCAGCGAACACAGAGGCCTGATATGCCAACACTGACTTGATGCGTGAACTCCTACAAGATGTCTCTGTGGCCCCTGACCACCGAAGCAACAACATGGAATTCAAAATAAATGCCTCACAGCAGTGAGGGCATTTGCCTCACACGTGGCCAACCCAGGTTCAATCCCTGGCATCCCATATGGTCCTCCAAGCTTGCCTGGAGTAATTACTGAGTGCAGTGCCAAGAGTAACCCCCGAGTTCCTCCAGTTATGGCTCATTCCCCCAAAGAAATAAATCAAAATCAAAATCAATAAATAAAAATTATAATGATAATATAATGATTATAATAGATAATAATAATTGCCACACTAACACCGTCTTTCTATGCTCCTTTGACTCATCCTTAATGAAATAATGTATTATGATCAACTGTGTCAACAATACTATAGCCTTTTTTTTATTATTTTTTTTTTTTTTTTTGGTTTTTGGGCCACACCCGGTAACACTCAGGGGTTACTCCTGGCTGTGCGCTCAGAAGTTGCTCCTGGCTTGGGGGACCATATGGGACACCGGGGATCGAACCGAGGTCCGTCCAAGGATAGCGCAGGCAAGGCAGGCACCTTACCTTTAGCGCCACCGCCCGGCCCCAATACTATAGCCTTTAATGTTAAAGGAGTTGCATAAATTTTGTGGCTTTGGATTGCTTTGTGTACTGCTAAGAAATGTTATAATGTACTACAATCTGGGGACTTGAGGGACAAAGTAAATGTGCATGTATTTTGTTTTATTTTTCTTACTGTTTTTTTGACAGAAAATTCAAAATTAAGGTGTCAGCAAGGGGATTTCTTTTTTTTATTCTGAAATTTTGAAATAATACTTATGGCTAGAATAATCTGTGTGGCGAGGGTAACAAATGTGCTAACAGTGTAAGGATGGAGTAGTATTCTGTTTACAGTAAATAAAACAATTTGGATTTGGAGTTAGTAGCTCTCTAAAAATCAGAAAAGTAAAGGTAGGAGAAACAAACTTTTGAGGTTTTTTAAAATAGGAACTTCTAGTCAGTAGCGTTGTAATAGGCCTATTAAGGGCCTATACATACAGCTTATGCATACAAGGTGTATTTATCCTTTTGGACATAGAAAACAATATTGGTCTACTATATTGTATTGGCTTCAGATAAATAGCTTCTTTTGAGAATTCTGTTTATGGGCGATTGCCTTCTCACTGTAACTTCACCTTGTCCTTTCTTTGCATCTTTGTCTTCAATAAAGAGAAAAAAAAATATGCCAAGAAAAAATAAAAATAAAAGAATAAAAAAATTTTTTTTTTGGTTTTTGGTTTTTGGGCCACACCCTGTGAGGCTCAGGAGTTACTCCTGGCTCTGCGCTCAGAAGTTGCTCCTGGCTTCTTGGGGGACCATATGGGACGCCGGGGGATCGAACTGCAGTCCGTCCTAGGTTAGCGCAGGCAAGGCAGGCACCTTACCTCCAGCGCCACCGCCCGGCCCCAAAAGAATAAATTTAAGTGCTGACACATACCAATTTGCTTCAAGTCACCTGCTTGAGAAGAATTTGGGTTGAGTGCACCCTAGATCTAAGACCAGGGCACATGGGCACTGCTTACCTGTCCATCTCCAAGTGAGAAAGTGCTGGAGGAGCTGGAAATGTAAGTGTAGGCCCAGCTTGACAATGTGGACCGCAACGCCTGCTGTGTGGAGCAAGACCTGGGATTCGAGCTGCACTGAGTGCCCTGAGTTCCAGCGCCACTGTAACAAATGGTCACACATGGGGTGGGTTCTACTAACAGAAAGCCAGTCCCTCCCAGTTCTAGGAACTGCAAGTCCAATCAAGCTGCTGGCAGACAGGGCCATTGTTCCTTCTGAGGACTGTTCAGAGGTTCTTTCTTTGCCTATTCCATCTCCCAGCCTTAGAGCTTGTGGCAATCCCAGGCATTCATCCTTGGTTTGTTGAAGCAAAGACCATTCTCCTCCACCTTCTAAGGGTGTCCTTCCCAAGTGTCTAGGCTCTTGAATATGCATCTGTGTCACCTGATTAAGGATACTTGCCAAGTGGCATTTAAGCCTTTTTATTTAAATGACCTCATCTTAACTAATTACATCTCAAAGACTCCAGAGGTTTGGAATAAGCATGAATCTTGGAGACACAAAAAATAGTATAATTGAGCAAGGGGGAGAGAGGGATCCTCTCGAGCAAAAATGAATATATCAACTCTACCGTCTTCCAAATAACAATGGACAATTCCACCAATAACCTGCTCTGTTCTTAAACTCTTAGAAACTTTTCATACTGCTTTTCACCTCAAGTAACAGCACTATTTCCTTGGCTCAAAGAGATTCAACAGCATACTTTATTGTTTGGTTTTTTTGTTTTTTGTTTTTTGTTTTTGTTTTTTGGTTTTTGGTTTTTGGGCCACACCCGGCGGTGCTCAGGGGTTACTCCTGGCTGTCTGCTCAGAAATAGCTCCTGGCAGGCATGGGGGACCATATGGGACACCGGGATTCGAACCAACCACCTTTGGTCCTGGATCAGCTGCTTGCAAGGCAAACACCGCTGTGCTATCTCTCCGGGCCCATATTGTTTGGTTCTTATTTGATTGTTTACTGGGGTTGATGTGGGGTTTGGGACCAACTTGGCAGTGCTGTGAGGCTACTCCTGGCTCTGTTGCTGGATCTCTCCTGGTGGTACTAGTGCAGAGCATATGCAGAGCAGAGATGGCATGCAAGGCAAGCACCCTTGTACTCTCTCTCTCTCTCTCTCTCTGGCCCCTTAACTGCACATTTGAGTTATGGGGAATTTCCAAGTCTTCTGTCTCCCACACCATTACACTCACCCAGTCTGCATACCACTCTAAGAATGGCCTCCTAAAACTGCACTATTTCCAGGTTATAAAATCTTCCCCAAACCTGCACCTATTCCAGGAGCTTTGTGTGGCTTTTCTTCCTGCTGACCACAAGGTATTGTGGTTTACTGGAGTGGCCCTGAGCACTGGCTCCATGGTCATTTCCCTGCTTTTCCGGCAGGGGTCTTCAAACTACGGCCCACGGGCCACATATTGTATTTGTTCCCGTTTTGTTTCTTCACTTCAAAATAAGATATATGCAGTGTGCATAGGAATTTGTTATAGTTTTTATTTTCACTATAGTCCGGTCCTTCAATGGTCTGAGGGTAAGTGAACTGGCCCCCTGTTTAAAAAGTTTGAGGACCAAGCCAGAGCATGCACTGAGCTGTTTTTTCACAATAGGGAAGTGTTGCTATCTTTTCTGGAATGCCCCTCTCCCCTCTCTTTTTTGACTGGAAATGTCCTTTTCCTTCAGACTCACTGGCAAAACTGCAACTGCTGGTAGTATTGAGGATGCCTTCTCCCAGCTGGGTGGAGAAATCACTGGTTGGTGCATACAGCTGAACTTTCAGTCCCCTCCCATCCCAATGCCTGGCTGGGGTCCCTGGCACCATCGCTGAAACAGATGGATGGAGACCAGACAGCAAACATCTTTCCTCTGCTCCACTCTGCTCACCTGCATAGAGTCACCCTTGCCCCTTGGCACACCTCCCCAGATCCTCTCCATGCTGGCATAAAAGAAGGCAATGCCAGCAGCACATTCGTCCCTCTGAGGCCAGGAAGGCTCTGAGGACAAGGGCAGCTGCAGCAATTTTTTTGCATCTTTGAAAGAAAATCTTATTTCAGCTTCTTTAACATGGAAAAGTCAAGTTTCTGCTGAAGGTCAGAGAAGATCTTGCTGACACTTAAACATTTTCATTGTCTTTGGCTGCAGCCCTTCTACAAAAAGATAGGCACACACACACATTCACACATATACTCACACACATACCAACACCTCCACCCCCACACACTAAAGAGCAGCATTTGAAATTATTACATTGGAACCCCCAAATCCAAGTGCTTTGTTGCTTCACCTCTTTAATGGAGTGTAGTTGGACAGATTTGGAACCTAGGTGTTCTACGGGGTTCACAACTGTTGAGTAAGGACAACATTCTTTTTTTCTCCCCAGTTACACAATTGTTCATGAGAAAGTTGCAGGCATACCAGTGCACCTTTCCCATCACCAATGTCCCCAGTTTCCAATCCACCCTCCCTCCTGCCTGCATCTGTGGCAGGTATTTTTCTTCTTTCTTCCTTTTTTCTTTTAGACATGGTGGTTTGCAATATTGTTACGTAAAGGGTATCATGCATATCACTTTATTTCCTTTCAGCATCCAGTTCTTGTCCAGTGATCATTTCCAACTATCATTGTCATGATGTCATCTCTGCCCCAACTGCACTCTTTGTTCTTTTTTGCTTGTTTTGGGATTATTCCTGGCTTGATGCTCAGAAATCGCCCCCGGCAGGCTCAGGGGACCATATGGGACACTGGGATTTGAACCACCGTCCTTCTGCATGCAAGGCAAACACCTTACCACTGTGCTATCTCTCCGGCCCACTCTTCGTTCTTTGTAACAAGCTTCCTACCATGGACTGGTCCTCTTGGCCCTCATCTCTATTGTTTCTAGATGTTATTACTATACTATCCTTTTATAATTTTCCCAAAATGAGTGAGATGGTTCTATATCTCTCCCTCTCCCTCTGACTCATTTTTCTCAGCATAATACTCTTCATATCCATCCATGTATAAGCAAATTTTGTGACTTTATTTTCCTCAGATACATAGCATTCTGTTTGGTAAATGTAAATGTATCAAAGGCCAAAAAGATGACCTCCTTAAAGAGCATAGACATAGATGCCATGGGGTGTGAATGATTTGTGAAGACAGTCCTTAGGAGAGGACTCATAAGGAGTCTTTTGACTGAAGAGAGGCAGAGGGCCCAGGAGGAGAGCAAGAAGTGGAGCTCTAGGCTGAGTGTGGCATGTGCAATTGCTTGGAGGTGGGAATGACACCCAGTGTGGTAGGATATAGAACAGGACAAACTACTGATGTGGAAGGATTTTACTGTAGAGACCACTGTGAATTAAACCTTAAAATCTTATCTTCAGGGGCCAGAGAGGTGGCTCTAGAGGTAAGGTGTCTGCCTTGCAAGTGCTAGCCAAGGAAGGACCGCGGTTCGATCCCTCGGTGTCCCATATGGTCCCGCCAAGCCAGGGGCAATTTCTGAGTGCTTAGCCAGGAGTAACCCCTGAGCATCAATTGGGTGTGGCCCGAAAAACAAAACAAAAAAAATCTTATCTTCAGACCATGGGTAAATCTCTGCAGAGCAAGAAGGTAGATGAGGAATGAGTAAGTGAGTGAGTGAAGACTGAGTGGGTGAGTGAGTGAGAAGGCTTCTGTGGGGTCTGGATTTCCATGAAGGCCTCAAAGTAAAGCCCCACTTGCTTAAATTCTCTCTTACGTAGAAGAGAAAGAGGTGAAACTGGCTCACAGGAAACTATAAACAGATGTGTTCAGTAGAGTTGCACAGCTCATCTAGAAGCTGAGAACACTGCCCAGGAATAGACTGCAGTGGCTCCCCTAAACCAATCTGACCCTTCTTTCTTTCTTTTTTTTTTCAGGAGTTAGAGAGGGATTGAGGGAGGGAGAGAGGGAAAAAAGAAAGGCAAAAAGGAAGGATAAAAAAGAGGAAGGATGGGAAAGAGGAAGGGAGGGAGAGAGGGAGGAAAGAAGACAAGAAGGATGAGAAGGAAGGAAGGAAGGAAGGAAGGAAGGAAGGAAGGAAGGAAGGAAGGAAGGAAGGAAGGAAGGAAGGAAGGAAGGAAGGAAGGAAGGAAGGAAGGAGGGAAGGAGGGGAGGGAGGAAGGAAGGAAGGAAGGAAGGAAGGAAGGAAGGAAGGAAGGAAGGAAGGAAGGAAGGAAGGAAGGAGGGAAGGAGGGGAGGGAGGGAGGAAGGAAGGAAGGAAGGAAGGAAGGAAGGAAGGAAGGAGGGGAGGGAGGAAGGAAGGAAGGAAGGAAGGAAGGAGGGGAGGGAGGAAGGAAGGAAGGAAGGAAGGAAGGAAGGAAGGAAGGAAGGAAGGAAGGAAGGAAGGAAGGAAGGAAGGAAGGAGGAAGGAGGAAGGAGGGGAGGGAGGAAGGAAGCTAATCCTTCTTTCTTGAAGTTGGGCCTTGTGGCCATCTGGACCCTCAACGTCCAGTCCCTTTGCTTGTGGTTAGGTGAGGTCACATCTTATGCCTTTCATCCCAGTGGCAGGACTGAGACTGGGCACCTCTGGGGTGCTGCTCTCAGAATGCAAGGGCCTCATTCTAGTGCTTGTCTGACATGGCCCCCACTATGCCTCATGTTGGAAGGAGGCAGAGAGCACTACCTACAGTCTAGGGAAATTCCCTGGGACTCAAAAGACTAACTTGATTTCAGGCTCATTTTGCCACTGCACTTTCTGCTTATGCTCTTATGTTCCTCCACATGTGCCACTGAGTGTCGCAAAGTTTCTAGCTAATTACGAATTATCAACAGGGGGTTTGTTTTCCTTTTTTTTTTTTTTCTTTCCTCCAACAAGATTTATTGAACATAACAAAACTCTATGTACAAAGTGAACTGGATCTGTGGCTTCAAAACATGATTGCTTTTTCCTAATATTCTGACAGTTCACAGGGCTCCAATCCTTATGTTGAGCAGCTGGAGACAGATGTGAGGTGTCAAGAGGCCATTTTGTGCAGGGCCACGATGATACCATCATGCTTCTGGATCATGATATTCCCATTATCTGATTATAGGCGCACCACGGGAATATCAGTGGGGTCTGAGGTTAGCTTAGCTGCTTGCTAGAACAGAGCTAGAACAGCATGCTTGTCTGATAGGGTTCCACAGCAGCCCAGGTTCAGTCCTTGAGAATCTGTACATAGGACACCGACAATGGAGGAATTCTTCATTGTGTCCTCCAAGTGCTGCTCCAAGGTCAACTCTATCCAGGCCGCCTTTTGCAGACCCACTCCAGCCCCCCAAGAAGTGGCCGAACCGTTAAAACTTAATCTTACGTTAAGTTCTTCCCCACATGGGGAGTTCCTTCTTATTTCTCTCTTTTTGTTTGTTTGTTTGTTTGGGCCATACCCGGCATTGCTCAGGAGTTACTCCTGGCTGTCTGCTCAGAAATAGCTCCTGGCAGGCACGGGGGGACCATATGGGACACCGGGATTCGAACCAACCATCTTTGGTCCTGGATCGGCTGCTTGCAAGGCAAAGGTCGCTGTGCTATCTCTCTGGACCCCTTATTTCTCTTTTTAATAAACTCTTCTACCTTCTAAAAAGAGGGTGGGGCAAAAAACCATTAAAAAGATTGAAAAAATATATAAAGCAGATAGTTAAAACAAAAAGATAAATGATTCATAATTTCACCAAAACATATATTTGTTTTCTTCTGATTTTTTATGTATTTTTCCCATTTTAATCAATATTCATGTTAAATGTAGTTTTACATGGAAGTATCATAAAAACAGTGGTGGAGGGCCTTAGGCACTTTGATGCGGCAACAATGTGCCTCAAAGCCATAAGTATTAACACTATAATAAACATATGACCTAAACTATAATAATTAAATAGAAATTTTAAAAGAAAACACTTGCAGGAAAAAATAGGAAATATATATTACAACAGGAATTTTTCATAGATGCATTGCATATTCTTGAACTTCCCATAATGTCTTCATTCACTCTCTGACTGTTGGAAATTTGTTGTCTCCTTTTAAAAATTATTATTATAAACAGGCTGAATTGAAGATATTTCCATATCCTTTATTATTTCCTTAGCATACAATAGGGAAGGTGAAATTGCTGGGGAAAGCAAACACAGAATTTAAAATTCAGAATACATATCACCAACTTGTCTTGGGAAGACAGGGTCAAGAGTACCGACTAGTTGGGTTTCTCACTCCTACAATTTTCCGCACACAATAGCCCCATGCTACTGCATAGGCCAGAGCATCCCCTGGGCAGGTGTCCCAGGACCAGGACTAGTGACAATTCCACAACTCCAGCTAGTGGTGTCTGGTCAGAATAACAATGAGGATGGCAGGAGAAACCCATAATTCTAGTTATTCTTTAAAGGCAGCTTAGTGTAGCTCTCTGTATTAGCTAATTTACATTTCCTGGAAACTCAACAGCTCTCTCATGCTGACAGGAGTACATCTAGCTGGAGCAGGAACTCAAGAGATGGCTCCTCTTTAATGTTCCTTCACTGCTCAATCACCACCACATTCAGGAGCATCTAACCAGTGGGAACACCAAGAGAAGAAGGATTCTGGAGTTTCTTCCTTCCAAAGTTGTTCACCAAATTTGCTAACAACTGCCAGTGTGGCTCCTTGGTCAAGATGAGCCAGTGAAGAGTTTGTTTTTGTTCTTTTAATTGCCTCAGAGAGTCATTCTGGTGCTCAGAGGTCATGGCTTTGAATATTGAAATATGCATATCAATTATCTACTTTCAGTACTCAGTTCTTGTCCAGAGTGATCACTCTGACAACTCAGTCAGAGCACTTTTAAGGTTTCAGAGATTTGATGTCAGAGCTTCTTTTTCTTTTTTGGTTTTTGGGTTACACTCGGCAGCGCTCAGGAGTTACTCCTGGCTCTATGCTCAGAAATCACTCCTGGCAGGCTCAGGGGACCATATAGGATGCCGGGATTCGAACCACCAATCTTCTGTATGCAAGGCAAATGCATTACCTCCATGCTATCTCTCCGGCCCAGATATCAGAGCTTCTTGCCATCCAGACCCTGGGTTCCTTAAACTCTTTTCCTTTTCACTGTCTCCTACACCTGACGAGAGCTGTGTAGAGTTCCAGCTTCAGCACTGTCTAGTGTTGGGTTAATTAGCCTTGACTCTAAACAATATGGCTGTATCAACCTTCACCCTTAATAATTATGGCTACCTCTTTGACATGTTAAAGACCCATCTGGATGGGAAAAACTTCTAGATAGGTTCTTTATCTAAGTTCACCCTCCCCTACTGGGGTGGTTCTATCTTCCTAATAAATATTGCTGTCTTGGGTCTTGGTCAGCCTCTTCCTCTTGCTCCACATGGTAGAAAGGTCTCCAGAACTATATTTCATCTCTCTTCAGCCTGATTTGGATTATTTTTTGTGGTGGCCCTGCTCCAGACCCACTTCTCCCATTTCTGTGGGATTACAATATATGGATATTCCCACAGTCCAGAGTATTCAGATTTCCTCTCCTCATCTCTTTAGGAGGCAGGAAACCACAGAGAGGAGCTTTTGACACCACAGGATCTCTTTATGGAAACTCTGGTCAAGAGATCCTGGAAACTTATAGGGTATCTCCTTGGCCAGGGGAAAGGAGCACAGTGTCAGAAAACCTTCAAGAAACCTTCATTTGACAGGGAAAGGAAGTGATGTGAGAAAGGAGCCTGGCAGCCCATTACTGGGGGCACCTTCCCAGAACAGTCACTGTCAGTTCTGACTATGGATGGCTTCTGGGTGCACTAAGGGTGGGTAAAGGAAATATTTGGATTTTCTGGGTTTCCTGTTAAAGATGGCTCAGATTTAAAAAAAAAAGTGCTCATACTGTTTCCAGGATGAGCTGCCTATTTCTCTTCGAGGTAGGAGGAGAGAGCAGGCTCCCTGCTGCAAACCTCCAGGCACAAAGGAATCCCTCCTCTCACCTGTCCCAGCACTGTCTTTCAGAACATCTGGAGGAGTGTGCTGGGGAGGAGGGTGGATCCAATTGTGACTCACCTGAATCAACGGTTGGCATGGCTTGTGGGAGAGAAGGCAGCCCACATCCGAGCGCTACAGGGGAAAATAGAACCCAGCCTCTTTTGCCCCTCCCTCCTTGTCCCCTTCTCTGCCTTTCTTTGGATGGGGATGCCCGACTTGGCCTTGCTTTTTCCAGGCCTTCTAAGAGAAGGAACTGACTGCACAGCTCCAGAGTCCTCAGAAAGTGAAGACTAGAGTCCCTCTGAGCAGTGGCTGCCAGCATAACACTCAGCATATGAGTGATGCTTTGCTTTCTGAGGGTCCAGTCCAGAAAAAGGATGTGGCCTGGTGCTGCCGGACACTCCTAGGCCATCCTCATTAGACAGTACTAACCTGGCTTGGCCCCCAG
Source organism: Suncus etruscus (assembly GCF_024139225.1). Taxonomy (NCBI): domain Eukaryota; kingdom Metazoa; phylum Chordata; class Mammalia; order Eulipotyphla; family Soricidae; genus Suncus; species Suncus etruscus. Next base: position 23,352,590 of record NC_064855.1, read on the forward strand.
CAAGGAGAACACACCTTTCTCCAGGTGTCACATCCTTACTGAGAAAGCCCCCAGATAGAAGCGAGTCTCTCAGTCCCCCAGTGCTGTGCTTTGCATTTCACAAGAGTTCTGTACAGAGATGGGCTGTGGCAGTGAGGCAGGTAAGCAGCCTCTGCCAGCTAGTGGAGGTAGGCAGTGCTGCTGGGACTTGACTTTGGATCAAGATGGACAAAGATCCAGGTTTTGTTTTGGGAGGAAGGGCATAGCAGAGATAATCAGAGCTTATTCCTGGCTCTGCACTCAGGAAATTACTCAGGGGACCATACTATGTCTCATACCATTCTATCTCTGAGGTCAGAGATAGAAACGGGTGGGCTATGTGCAAGACAAACACCCTCCCTGCTCTACTGTCACTCCCTTATCAAGGCTCCAATTTTTTTTTTTGTTTGTTTTTTTTCTTTGGCCACATTTGGCCATGCTCAGGGCTCTGCACTTGGAAATTGCTCCTGGTAGACTCTGGATACATATAGGATGCCAGAATAAAATCCAGATCTGTCCCGGGTCAGTAACATGCAAGGCAAATGTGCTACCACTGTGCTCTCACTCTGGCCCCCACAGGTTCCAATTTTTACTCTGATGTGAAGGAAGTCACCCTCCTTCTCTACCTGTTTCCTTCTCTGCAGAAATGAGGGGGAAAAAAACCCTCTTATGGCTGCGCCTGGACTAAAGGTCCACAAGTGTGACAGTAACTGAACAAAGACTTCCCATTTCTCCATCACCCCTACAGTCAACCCCACAGACCTGTCAGAAGCATCACTAATTATTAGTTCTGGGTGAAGGGCCATGGAAAACCTGACCAGGAAATGTGCCTTGCAGACAGCTCAGCACTGAGTACTGGGTGAAATTTTGAAGCAGGTCCTCTCTGAGAAGGTGGTAGCAGGAATGGACAGGTGGGCTCAAGAGGGGAAAGAGTGTTCTTGACTGAGAGTGCAGAATACTCAGAAGTCCCAAGCTCACTAGAAAAAATAATGCTATATAAGTTGGCAGCTACTTGGGTGGAATTGGTGGGAATCATGTCAAGAGAAATAAATCCGAGGTAGGACAGACACAGGATGATCTCACTCATCTGTGGCACTCAGAGAAATACATCAACAGATGTCTAGTATCAATCACTAATAAACATTAGACTCAAAAATCCAGATCTGAGAGTGCCAGGTAAGGGGGGAAGGCAGACTAAGAGTCAACAGGCTGCCAAGAAATAACACGGGAACATAAGTAGAGGATCTACAGAAAATGGGTGATGCCAGGGGACACAAGAGGCTGTGCACCAAACCCATGACTGTCAATGATGCGATAATGGGGCAAGGGTGGAAAGGAAGGAGCATTGGACTGGAGGGGACATAGGGATGGGAGGAAGGTCATGGTACTTGAGTGGCAGGGATAGACAGGAACTTTATACATCAAAGGCACAAACATGGCACAATTCTGACCCTATCACTTAGAATACAAGCACACTTTTTAAGAGTCCTAGGCTCCCCGTATCTTCTGTGCAGGGCCTGCAAGATCCGGAGTCCTGGCAGAGAGAGGTCCTGTGGGTGATCCTCTCTCCCATGTGGCTGAGAGCTGACAGCTCGGGGTACCAACAACGCAAAGGCAAGTGGCTTTACTGCTTCCAAGCTGGCGCTGCGCAGAGGAAGCATCTGCTGACAGGGAGCATCTGTGGCCTAGAGAAACCCAGAGCTGGTGCTGGGGATGCGATCTCAAATTTAATAACATTTTTACTTACTCGAGGATGAGTTTCTGTTAAGCCCTGGGGCCTTCAGAGCCAGGCTAATTTGCACACAGCAGAGAGAACAGGTTTGTTTTTACTCAGAGCAGAAGATAATAAATAGGCACGGATGAAAATTCTAATTGGATAAGGTAGTTGCACTCAAGGAGGAAATAAAAATAAGATCCACAGGAATTACTCGGTGCTGTCAGAAGCCACAGAAGCTAGTGGCTGTAGCCCATCACTCAGAATGACTGACAGGCCTGGGGTCTGGGTTTCATCCTGGCACCAGCAGGGTCAAAACAAGAGGTTCAGACACACTTTATAATGGAATAAATCAGCTAAGAAAAGTGAGCTTTCCCAGTTTCACATCTCTGGCCTTCCTATATAAATACTTCACATTAAGGCCCAGCACATCTCTAATTAAAATCTAAATTGCATTCAAGCCATTTCATCCAAAGTATTTGGTTCAGCCAAGACTTAGACCATTCAGTTGCAAGTTGAAAGGAACTTTAACTCTCTCTTTCCCCATGCACCATTTCCCACTGGGTGCCTGTAACCTTATTAAGAATCTAGCTCTCCTCCCTCCTCTTTCTGGCAGATATAACAAGTTTAACACTTCGTTTAAAAATCAGGAATCTTCCAGTGACTCATTCTATCCACAGCATAACAGTTGCTTAGAAATACCTGGGCTTTCAGACATTCATCATGTCAGAGATGGGAGAAAGCCCTAGAGGGCTAAGGGCCAACAAAGCCTGTGAACAGAACTTAGCTGCAAGACCCCAAGCAAGCAAGCAAGCAAGCAAGCAAGCAAGCAAGCAAGCAAGCAAGCAACCAGCCAACCAACAAACCAACCCCACCTGGCACTTTTTCCCAAAGAGGCCCATGAAAACCACCTGGAAAAGATTAAGGAGATGGAACCATTCATTAAAATGATCCAGAATTGCAGTTTCTGGAATGTGACTCAAGGCTGGAGATGAGTGAACAGTGCTGTGCTATCAGCTTTACTTTCTGGACTTACACTCACGTGGAAGAAAGAAGCTGGGTGGAAGGATACTGGGGATTGCTTTGTACTATGCTGCATCTTTTGGGGGACAAATCTGAGTTACGTTTTCACTAAAATTTTCTAGCCATTTAGCTTAAAACATTTTCAAATAAGTCAAACCTTAGCGTTGCTGTATTCTTTCACAGGGTTTCTAAGTCAGTACATCAAGGGTTGGGTGGGGAATCTGGATTTCTACATTTCTGCTGCTGTTGCTCCTTCCAGGGCGTCCATGGAGAACCCGATTGACTAAACTCCAAGAAGGTGCCCCTCATATCTTCTGGCTCTAGGGAGCTGACATTTCTCTTCCTGCTTTTACTTATTTGTACACTGGGCTGCTCAGTTGTCTGGCAGGCCAGCACCTCATACTCATGAATCTGTTTGGGGACGCAGAGCTAGAAGTCACCAAGGCCTGACACAACTGCTTCATGACCTGACACAACTGCTTTATGGCACTGGATCTGATGGCTTGAACTAGAAAAATATCTAGTTACCCTCACTGTGTCACAGCTTAGTCTGAGGGCCATGCAGCAGAGCTACCACAGCACTGATGGGTTCAGAAGCAAACACCCAGAAACAATCCAAATGTTCCATCACAAGAAACTGTAGCAAATAAAATATGAGGCAACCATGATGCCATTTAAAAAATGAACTTTTCACTGGAAAATCAATAGACTTTTAGGTTCCTTCTGAAGAGAGCACATATGTACTTCTTTCCTCTGTCCTGAGCCTTACTATATTATGCTATATCTGATAAATTGTTATTAGTGAACTCGAGGCTCTATTTGGGCTTCCTTAGTCTTCACTCACTGTTCTAGTCCTGGGCTAGGACCCTGCCAGAGCTGTCCCCTTCCTATCTCCTGAAAACTCCTCTTGCTGTGACCATTTATCAGCATTTTCTTTTTTTTTTTTTTTTTTTTTTTTTGGTTTTTGGGCCACACCCTGTGACGCTCAGGGGTTACTCCTGGCTATGCGCTCAGAAGTTGCTCCTGGCTTCTTGGGGGACCATATGGGACGCCGGGGGATAGAACCGCGGTCCGTCCTAGGCTAGCGCAGGCAAGGCAGGCACCTTACCTCCAGCGCCACCGCCCGGCCCCTATCAGCATTTTCTTTTTCAGTAACTAGAAGAACTCTGAAGAGTGCAGTGGGACAGGCCTCAAGCTGCTCTAACCTGGATTTGACTGATGTCTTTTGTATTAGGACATAGTCATTAGGAGGAAGATGAGGGCAAGGATGGGCCCTTCTCATCACATTCCATCCTGGTAACACACTATAACCATATCTGACTGCAGGGAGGGCACTGGCACATCTAGGGGATGCTCTCAAATTCCCCCTGCATAGCCACAAAACTTTTTTACACTGTCCTCTTAGAGAAAGTCACCATGTGAAGACAGAGTCTCTACATAAAGAATATGGGGCTCTTCCCCACAGATCTATCCCTTCACATCCCTTCAGAACACAAAATTGCATGGACTGATGAACACTTAGGCATATGCACACAGAGACATTCGTCAAGGCCACTTAAAGTAGCTTTAAGGTACCTTAAAGCCCTTTGTCTTTGGACAGGGGCTCCTCTTTGAAAGCTCCTGTCCCTAGCAAGGAGGTCCCAACTTTTGAGGTTACCTTATTTCTCTTTTCCAAAGTATTTCTTAGTTTCTGTCATTACAAGGAACCCATGATACATCTAACACATTTCCAGCCCCTCTGCTATAATCAGGCAGACCACCAAGTAACCTTGTTGGAGAATGTTCCAAGAAATCAAGCCTTACAAACATTCATAAGCAAGCAGCAACCATACAACTGAAATGCTGCAGTATTACAGAAGAAATTATTCTATAAAAAGAAAGAAATTAAAACCTATGTTTTGGTGTGCTCATTACTACTTGTGGGTGGTCAATGGAATTTTAATACTATAAAAGCTATAAAAGGATATTGAAAAAGAAAAAAGGATACTAATAACTGCAAAATAATTACGGGGAGAGAAAGTAGCTCAGAGAACAGTATGGTCCCACAGATTCTTTCATATTTATACGTAAGGAAAAATTACATATTTATATATATGGAAGAAATTAACTCTATTTTCAATGATAGATTTTTTTGTTTTGTTTTATTAAGATTTTAAAGTTTCTGCCACACAAGTGTATTCATTACCAAGAGGAAAAGAAAATAAACTACCAAAATCCATTACACAATGGAGTCCTAGAGATTCTTACTGGAAGAGCCAGATTTGAATCTGAAATGAGAAAATCCCCTCCTGCCACTGCACTGGTGTCCTTCCCAGCATGACATAGTCTGTGACTTTCAGGCACCAATAGGCCAGATGAGAAAGAGCCACTGGAGTGTGCACTGCTCCACCTGAGCATATTGAGTTGCATTAAGACCTTTACCATTTACCACCAAAAGCAATTTCTTTTTCCTCAAATAATTAAAAAATGCAAAATGTATACATATATATGAATATATATACCAACACCATCTAGATATCTAAATGTGCATGTATGAAATGTTCAGATTTGGAGCTGTGAAGATAGTACAGCAGTTAACATGCAACCCATGTACAATCCCTTCTACCAGACTCCAGAATCCAATTAGCTGCTGGCCAAGACTCACAGGGAATAGCTTCTAAATCCACTGAGCACGACCAATTTTTTTCCTCCACATTTTAAAAAATGCTAGAGAAGCCTATTAAAGCTGAGCATGTTCTATATTACAAGAAAATCTGCCAATCACTGTATAGCAGTGTCAAAACTAAATCATCATTGGTTTGGGTGGACAATATAGGGACTTTCCTTCAATTTCCCCTGACTCATACAGAAGCTGAGGACGACAGACGGCACATCACTCTTTGAGAAAAGCTCTCAACAGGGTATTCTATCTTTTGCAATCAGACAACCCATGGCAACATAGTTCTTTGGAACAGTTGGAGCTTGCCAGTTTCCCATAGAATTCAAAAGATATCCGAAGAGATATCTACAGGATCCAAAATCATTAGCTTCTTCCAGAGCAAAGAATGACAAAATTATTTCATTAGTTACATATAAAAGTCACTCTTGGGTATCTCATTGCTCCTGTTGCAACAAATAAATAAATGTACAAATAAATACAATAAATAAATAATGGGTCAGAGATATAGCACAGCAGTAGGGCTTTTGTCTTGGAAGTGGCTAACTAGGAGATGGTGGTTCGACTCCTGGCATCCCATATGGTCCCATGAACCTGCTAGGGGTGATTTCTGAGTGCAGAGCCAGGAGTAATTCCTGAGCACCATGGTGTGTGGACCCCCCCCAAATAAATACAGCCCTCCACCAAAGAGAAGCAAGTCTTCTTGGTAATAATTCACTTGCTTCTGACTTCAAGTAAGGTCTCTTAGAAGAATACATGCAGGAATTCTACCTGTTTATCCATTCAAGAATCCTTATGGTAGATTTATTCAGAACAGCTCCAACCTGTTAACAATTTTAACATCCACCAATAATAGAGACATTAAATAGGAAAAATAGATGAGCAAGTTATGGCATAATCACACTTGTTTGTTGTTAGTTTTCTAATGCTACAAAACAAATTACAGCAAAATAAAGTTTCTTCTCACAGTTTCACATGAGCTTATTCATGTTCAACTGTGCAGCTCAGTTCCATGCAGCATAGGCCAAATAGTAGCTATAGTAGCTAGGACCATGCCTGGGCCTAGAACATGTCAAGTGGTTTGTTTCTCCTGTCTAGTGTCTCTGCTGGAACGACAGGGGTAGCCAGTAAGTGGTTGAGCCTCTATCTCCACAAACCTGGCTGAATCTAAGTGTACTTTTTGGCTTTATCAATGACTTTTTTTTTGGGGGGGGTGGCACACCTGGTAACACTCCTGGCTCTGTGCTCAGAAATCACTCCTGGCTCAGGGGACCATATGGGATTCTGGGGATCAAACTGAGGTCCGTCCTGGGTTAACCATGTGCAAGGCAAACACCCTACTGCTGTGCTATCGCTCTGACCCCAATGATAACTTTTCTTGATCACTATGTCCTACATATTTTCTCATGTAATCATCAAAAGAATTGATGTTGGAGGTGACTATAGAGTCTGATTTTATGGTAGATTAGCATGTCCACATTGACATGAGCAGGGGTCAAATAACCAGTTAGAGAAGTTCAAGTTCGGATCTGTTTCACTAACCCTATAATAACACTGCTCAGATATTGATTAACTATATATAGCTATGAATACCTAGTTTGATTTTTCAAGGCATAAAAATAACCCTCAAAACAAGGTAACAAATATAGCTTTGAGAGCTCATGCCCAAGACTCAATATATCTTACTGGCTGATTCCTTGATGGCTGTGCAAAACAAATCTGGTGGGGGTCTTTGTCACATCTGTCTTCTGGCAATGAAACTACTGCATTCAATCTTTTCCCCCTAAATATAATCCGAGTAGCTTAGTATTTCCACAAATTATTATGGGTGCAATGTGATCTAAATGACTGAAAATCTCAGTTTCTCAATCTTACCAGGAATAACTACCTTTAAAAAAATGTCCCTTTGGGCCAGAGCAATAGTATAGGAAGTAGGGTGCTATTCTTTCACGCAAACAACTCAGGCTTGATCCCTGGCATCCCGTATTGTGCCATGAGCATGTCAAGTATAATCCTGAGTACAGAGCCAGGAATAAGCCCTGAGAACTGCTAAGTGTGATTCCTTCCACCCCCCAAATCTCATTAACCCTAACAGACTTTTAATTGGTAGAATTCACCCATTCATTCACCAAATGTTTCTGAAGTGTTCTAGGAGCCAGGACACAGCAATGAATAAAAACACTTTGTGGCCTTAAGGACTTTACTCTGGTAGGAGTGGAGGAAGAAGGAAGCATGGAAATGGTGGTAAATGCAATGAAAATTAGAGAATTACTGGATGATTAAGAGGGTATAATTTTTCTTTGGGTTATCAGGAAAGACCTCTCATGACACTTGACAATAATTAAGCAATGAAATACTCAAAATCAAAAACTAAAGGAAGAATAACTAGCAAGGAGTCCAGTTAAATAAAATAGAACAAGTGAAGAAAATTTATAGATAGGATCAGAAATAAGACAAAAGAGAAATTTATAGGCCACATAAAGGGCACTAGACTTTATGTGAAGTTGACAGAGCACTATGAATGTAAAGCAGTAGCGTCACACAATCCAGTTTATGACTTCAAAAGATTGCTTTGATTTGTGTGAAAAGGTGGAAAAGCAAGGATACCAGTTAAGAGATTATTGCAATATTCCTGGATGTGATGGCTTGGAATAGGATGAAGACTGGCAGAAAACACGAGAGGATAGAAAACACATTGGAAGATATATTTCAGAGCTGAATGAATTGATTAATGGATTAGATATGGGGTATGAAGACAAGTCAAATATATCTCTAAGTTAAGGCCTGAAACACTATAATAATGCAATGACATTTATGAAGTGTTAAAAACAGAGAGAACACTTGGGACATAGTACAAAGAAAGGTAAAGGCACTTACCTGGCATGTGGCTGTGGCCATGATATTGGTTTGAATCCAGCATAGCATATTTGAGCACCACAAGGTATGACCCATATGCACTGAGCCCCAATATGGTCTCAGAACAAACAAACAATGATTTTAAAAGAGAAGATTTCTGAGCACAGATCCAGGAGTAACCCCTGAGTGCTGCCGGGTATGACCCAAAAACCAAAAGGAAAAAAAAAAAAAAACAAAAGAGAAGATTTGGGAGGGGATTTAATAACTATTTCTAATAATATTGCTTATCAGACTTGTAGTAGTATACTGGTGCATTTGGGTATAAATACAGAGTGAAGAAAAAGTGGGTCAGAGACATGTTTGTAGTGATGACTCCTAGTTCTATACTCAGGGACCACATATGGTGCTGGGGATAGATCCAAGGTTAGCTATATGCAAGGCAAGTGCCTTAATCCCTGTATTATGTATAGATCTATTTTATAACATGAAAATGGATCGGTCTCTAATGAGTTAATATAGGCTGAGAAGGTCAAGGGCTGAGCTCTAAACTTCTAAACCTAAGCTAAACTGAACCAAATTTAAACTGATTTGTAGTCAGAACATGAGAAACAGAAAAGGAGATGGAAAAAAAAATAAACAAGGTGGGGAGAGGAGAGGGAAAGATGTTCCTGAAAGTTAAGTATAAAGGTGGAAAGCATAAAATTGAAATTCTCTACAGGATTGAATCAGAGGAGTTCTAGGAATCAATCTATGGAAGTTGTCAGTGGAGATTGTAAAAGAACTACTTTGCTAGGATGAAAATAGGCATTGCAGGTAGGGCACTTGCCTTGCATATGGCTGACCTAAATTGGGTCTTTGGCATCCCATATGGTCCTCCGAGACTGCCAGGAATAATTTCTGAGTGTGTGGATGTGGCCCCAAAATAAAAACAACAACAACAACAACAACAACAACAAATAGACATAATGTGGGGCTGGAGAGATAGCATGGAAGGCATTTGCCTTGCATGCAAAAGGTTGGTAGTTCAAATCCCGGCATCCCATATGGTCCCCTGAGCCTGCCAGGAGCTATCTCTGAGCATAGAGCCAGAAGTAACCCCTAAGCACTGCCAGGTGTGGCCCCCCTCAAAAAAATAGACATAATGTGCTGACGTGCAGGATTACCCAGGCAGTGATGGAAAACACATCACAGACTGACCAAAGCACTGTTCTCCAAATAGCTGTAAGAGGTCTGCACATCACAGTGAAGAGGAAAGATCATCAATCACACAGGCCTGCCACATGTCAAGAGCTCCTCTTCAGTGAAATGTCCAGCACAACATTGTGTGTATGGTGATGGTGGAAGGGTATTAAATGGCATGCTAGAAAAGGCACTGAGTAACTCAATACTGCACAAAAGTGCCTGCTAGACCAGTAACATGTCCAAGAAGGGAAAATTAAATTATGGGGAATTTGGTTGAACATAGTAAGAGATTTACTTGGCTAAATTTACTCAGGGGATGATATGGTGCTGAAAATCACACTCAGAACGTCACAAGTCAAATACTTTACCACTGACTGACATCCCTGGCCCAGGTTTAAAAAAATCTTTTCACTACACTAAACATTGCTCAATTGATTGGATAGTTGCAAAATTTTGAAGTTCTATCCATATGCAATATATAAATGGCATCCATCTGCATGAAAAATCTAAAACTATATAATGTTTATTTATTTATTTATTTTTTGGTGTTTGGGTCACACCAGCAACAATCCTGGCTCTATGCTCAGAAATTGCTCCTGGCATGCTCGAGGGACCATATGGAATGCCGGGATTAGAACCACCGTCCTTCTGCATGCAAGGCAAATGCCTTACCTCCATGCTATCTCTCCGGCCCATATAATGTTTAATGTAAAGTATCTTTGTGATAATAGATTAGGCAATTATTTTTAAATACCAGCTGAAGTCATAAAAAATAAATAAATTCAATATCATAAAAATTAAAGCTCTCCTTTTCTAAGACAATCAGGAGACAAGATGTTGAGAAAATCAAGACAAAAACTAGAGAGGCATGTTCAAGTAAAAGTTTTGGAAAAAGGACTTGATGCAGAATTTAAAAAAGATTCATATGATCATCCATTCACAAAAATGCAATACAAAAATCCCTTCCTCACACCTATATTCATTGCAGTGTTACTCTGGAAACAACCAAAAAGTCCTTCAACAGAGGAACGGCTAAAGAAACTGTGGTACATATACGCAATGGAATATTATGCAGCCTTCAGGAGAAATGAAATCATGAAATTTTCCTATACATGGATGTACATGGAATTTATTATGTTGAGTGAAATAAGTTGGAGGGAGAAACACACAGAATAGTCTCACTTATCTATGATTTTTTTTAATTTCCCCTCCCCCCTTATTTATGGGTTTTAAGGAAAATAAAAGATATTATTGTAACAATGCCCAGAGATGAGGGCTGGAAGGTCTGAGCTCATGAAGCTCACCACAAAGAGTGATGAGTGCAGTTAAATAACCACACTAACAACTACCATGACAACGTTAATGAATGAGAGGAATAGAATGCCTGTCTTGAATACAGGCAGAGAGTGGGGGAGGAGATAGGGGCACTGGTTGTGGGAATGTGCACTGGTTAAGAGGGGGTGTTCTTTTTTGTTTTTGTGCCACACCCAGTGTCCCTCAGGAGTTACTCCTGGCTATGCACTCAGAAATCGCTCCTGGCTTGGGGGACCATATGCAGATGGAACCGAGGTTGGTCCTAGGCTAGCGTGTGCAAGGCCTTAATGCTTGTGCCACTGCTCTGGCCCAAGTGGGGCGGGGTGTTCTTTTTATGACTGAAACTCAACTATAATCATGTTTGTTATCATGGTATTTAAATAGATATTATCAAAAAATAAAAATGATTCATATATTTCAGTAAAAAAATTCATAAGCAACTAAATTTTAAAAATCATGGGCCAGAGAGAGAGAGATCAATGGACTGAGCATATGCTATATATGTGGGAGACCTGGTTTTCATTACCAGCACCACATGGCCCAGCCTAAGCTCAACAGGAGCAATTCCTGAGCATAAAGTTAAGAGTAGCTCCCAAAAACCAGTAGGCATGACCCCCAAACTAAACATTAACAAAATCAAATGATAAAATAGGCAAAATATTCATTTTTTTTTTTTTTTTGGTTTTTGGGCCACACCCAGTAACACTCAGGGGTTACTCCTGGCTATGTGCTCAGAAGTTGCTCCTGGCTTGGGGACCATATGGGACACCGGGGGATCGAACCGTGGTCCGTCCAAGGCTAGCGCAGGCAAGGTAGGCACCTTACCTTTAGCGCCACCGCCCGGCCCCATGGCAAAATATTCTTATACTTAAACAAAGAAGATATATAGATAGTAAAACTTTCTATATAGTTTTTATGAGTAAAACTCATAGAAAGATACTCAGCATCTTTAACAGAGGAAATAAAATTACAAGGAGATACCATTACACACATGCACACATACAAAGTTAAAATTAAAAAGACAGAATATCGGGGCCAGAGAGATAGCACAGTGGTAGAGCATTTGCCGGTATCCCATATCGTCTCTCGAGCCTGCCAGGAGCAATTTCTGAGCATAGAGTCAGGAGTAACTCCTGAGTGCTGCCGAGTGTGACCCAAAAAAAAAAAAAAAAAGACAGAATATCTTACGTGAGCATGTGGAGAGGTTGAAACACTACTGACGCAAATATAAAATCGTTTCATCATTTTAGTAGATCATTTGGGAATTTCCTAGAGAGGTAAGCATATAGCTACCACATAAACAGCTACCCCACTTCTGTGAAATGAAAGCATGACTATACAAAGACATATGAAAAGGTTCATAACAGGCTTGCTTGAGATTACCCAAAACTATACTGTTTTTCACTGTCTGACTAGTTGATAAGTGAATAAACCAAGTGAGGTAGAGCCACATGCAAGATTCACTGCTGTTCAGCAATAAAAAAGAATTAACAAGTGATTCATGGCACAGCATGAATGTATTTCAAGATGATACTGAATAAAAGGAACCAGACAGGGCCATAAAGGACTCTAAGGACTGCAGTGTATACTTTGCTTAATGAGACCTGGGTTTATTCACCAGAACCACATGATCTTCCAAACAACTTTGGGAGGAACTTCCAAGCACCAATGGGTCCTTTGAAATTAACATACTTTGTATGATCCTACTTACATAAAATAATAAAAAATGTAATTTATAGGTAAAGAAAAGATTAGTGATTGATTAACAAAGGGGACAGAGAGGGCTGGACATGACTACAAAGCAAAAATAAGAAAACATGGATGAAGTCTATGCTTATTATCTGCTGTAAGGGTTTCATGGGTGGGTAGATGGATGTCATCAGGAATTCTACATTGCTGTGTTCTAGTATATGTAGTTTGTTCAATATCAATTATGCTTTAATAAAGTATTTAAGAAAAAGGCAGAAAAAAAGTTAAGGCTAGGGACAGAGACAAGACATTCTACAGTGAAAGCAAAGAAAGAAATGGTCTAGAAGAGATAAAAGAAGTCCAACCTTGACCTTTGTTAGCTGGAGAGATATACAGCAGGTTTGCTCACAGATGGGAATGAGCCAGTAGGGTGGGGAATGAATAACAGAGCAAAGCAAGGCCTCCACACACATCGGAACAGTCTCTTTGGCAGCTGGGGAGAAAGTTGAAGGCGCAGACCCAGAGGCAGGGAAGACTAGTCTGGAAGCTTAAGGAAGGTCTCTGGCCTAGTTTTGTAAAGTCAGAAGTAAGGGTGTCTGCCAAGAGTGAAGAGGCTGGAGGGCAGAGGGCAAGCGGAAACTGGTCTGGAGATGCTCCCAAGCAGGCAGCAGAAGGCCCACTGCAGGAACATGGCCGGAAGTTATCCCACACTGCCTGCCACCAACGTGCTGACAACTTGGAGACCCTAATTGAACAGGAGTGATAGCAAGTGGGTAGGGCATTTACCTTGCACGTGCCTCCCCCCCCCAATATGGTCTGCCAGAATGACCCCCTAGTGCAGAGTCAGGAGTAAGCCCTGATCACTACTAAGTGTGGTCCCCAAATAAATAATTAACAAAAAGAAATAGACTCCAATTTTTCCAAAGGCTACAGCTTCTGTTGTCTCTATCAAAATGGTTCCTCTCTCTCTCCTCATCCAGCTATTTCTTATGGCATGCATCCCCCAGTGACAGCATTTGCTGTGGTTATGTCTGGAACTTAGTGCTTAGTGTGGCACACAGTAGGTGCTAAGGGACCATCTTCGAGGGCCACCTCCCTCGCCCCTCCAGAGATTCTAACCTTTGATACCCTATACCTCTGTTGTCATTTCTATTGGCTCCTGCTCCGTTCTTCAGAGCTGTCCCAAGAAAAACTTTAGGGTAAGCCTAGTGAGGACCATGGGCAGGAGTCAGGCTGTCTGTATATGTCAGCTAAAGGTGAAAAACTCAGCTCCCTTCTCTTCCTTTCTTTCCCAGAATGTAAGTGCCACTGCTTTCTCAACCCTGGCTTCCTTACCACCGAGCCTGACCTAAGCAAATAATCTTTTTATTAACCCTCTTTAGAATCTTCCTAATTTGTGTACACCATCTGCGGCCTGCTGGGACTCTGACAGGATGCCTCTTTGTGAAGAACGACTTTAATAACTGGATTCCAGGAGAACCTCTACCACTCAAACGTGGCTAGGGGCCAGTAACATGCCATGCCTGGGCAGATGAGAACTGTGGGGCCTCGGCCACCTGCCCAAATGGATACCCATGAGCTCTGCCCACAGCGGAACCTACAGGGCACTGCAGAGCAGGGTCTGAGTTCAACACTCTTCCAGGGAAAGAAGGAAAGATGGTTTGGGCCTAGTTTCCTCAACATTTGCTTCCTGTTCCAATAGTTCCTTACCAATTGCTCTAGGAATCGTCCAAGCTCTTATTCACATTTGCCTGAATCCCAAGAGGGGTACTTTCTGCACATCAAAAGCTTCCTGATCGGTCTTGTAAGCTTATTATTTTCTATCTAAATTCTAGTTAGACAATCAGAACATTATTTGCCCAATTTATCCTCTTTTAGGACAGAATTTTGCACCAGTTTCTCTTTCAAGCTAACAGCTGGCTTGTGTACCACGGCCACTCCTACCATGGCAGGTACTGACTGGACACTGAAGTATAAGTGTGCCCCTCCCTCTCTAGGCTGAGCAGGGAGGGCTGCAGAGCAAATTGTGCTATGATTACGCATCAAGTTAAATAGGCCTGAGCACACAGGAAACAAGCTTCTTGCCTTAGCTGCAGGTTCTTTCACCTTTTCTTATTCTAACTCCTTCCACAGCGATTCCTCCCTACCTACCTCAGGAGACAGCTTTCAATGTTCAGTGCATTTCAAATGGTACAAAACAAAATTAATCAAACATATCCACTTTTAATAGCTCCAAACAAATCTAAAACACCATATTATGCTTATGAGATGACAGTCCTCTGAAAGATTCTGCTGCCGGGGCCGGGCGGTGGCGCTGGAGGTAAGGTGCCTGCCTTGCCTGCGCTAGCCTAGGACGGACCGCGGTTCGATCCCCCGGTGTCCCATATGGTCCCCCAAGAAGCCAGGAGCAACTTCTGAGCGCATAGCCAGGAGTAACCCCTGAGCGTCACAGGGTGTGACCCAAAAACCAAAAAAAAAAAAAAAAAAAAAAAAAAAAAAAAAAAAAAAAAAAAAGATTCTGCTGCCAAGTGATCTGCTCTCAGCTCTGTAATTAGGAATCATGTTACATAGAGACTCAGAGCAGCCCCTGCAGGAAGCTGCCCTGAGTCTGGACCCCACACCCCCCCCCAACTCTCTACCTCCCTGCTCCCTCTCTCCAACTGCAGTCCTCTCTCAGGCAATCAAATCCTTCCTTCCTCCTCTTCCTTTTATTATACTCTAAAATGATCAGTATGTGTCAGGTAGCAGAAAAGCTGTTTGTTTTCCTCACAAGTACAGAGCCTGGCATATGGGAATTGCTGAATTTGCAAACACTTAATGAATGAGTGTTCTTGCTCATTGGTGATGTGTTTATGCCTTCCTGTTTTCTGACAGGGTTTTCCAGGATAATCCCTGCTCAGAGGTGACCACCCTTAGAGAAAATGGCTCCCGTATTTCCTACTTCCACATCTTCCTTTTTATTAATTCCCTGCTATCATGGCCCACAAGCCACTACTAAGGAAGGGGTCTGGGGCCCAGATAGCACAAAGGGAGTTCATGCTTCACATGGGTGAGGACACAAGTTCAATGCTCAACTCTGCATGCTCTACCACACCTCTAGCACCACCAGGTCCCAGTAGCACTGGCCCATAAGCCCTAATGCTAAGCAGCCAGGTCTGCACTGCTGGGCCATATAGCACTCAGAATGGCTCTTTGGGCAGGTCTTTATATAAAACAAGGGATCCAGTGGTCCCCACCTATTATCCTTATCTCTGGATCAGTTTCTGCATCAAGAAGTTATGCTGCACTAACTGGCCAGAGACAAAATAAGGTATTATGACAATATCCACCCCTGGCAAAAACACAATTGGTGGGGCTACAGAGATAGTACAGCATGTGGGACACTTGCCTTATAAATGGTCAACCCAGGTTCAATCCCTGGTACCATATATGGTTCCCCAAGTCCTACTGGGAGTTATCCCTGAATGCAGAGCTAGGAGTAAGCCTGAGAACACTTGGATATGTCACCCCTCCAAAAATCAAAACAAAATAATAGCAACAAACAGATGGCCCAAACAATGTATAATGACTTCCATATTTGTTACTTGGTTTTAAACCAGTATTATGCTGGGATCTTAATTAGCTTTCAAAGTCTCCCATACATCTATTTGTCAGAATCCAATCAGTTTTAGAAGATTAGAAGAAACCAGCTAAAATAGTTTCTGCAGCAAAGGCCCTCTAACTACAAGAAGAGGCTGTGAAGACGCAGAAGAAACAATGGAGCAGAGTCTATAATGCAGAGAGGAGAGAGCTGCCAAGAGAAGGGCAAGGCTGAGAGGACACCAAGCTTCTCTCTCTGATGATAGCATGACATTGCAGTGGCTCATGAAAAACAAAATATGAGGGGCCGGAGAGATAGCATGGAGGTAAGGCGTTTGCCTTTCATGCAGGAGGTCATCAGTTCAAATCCTGGCGTCCCATATGGTCCCCCGTGCCTGCCAGGAGCAATTTCTGAGCATGGAGCCAGGAACAACCCCTGAGCACTGCCGGGTGTGACCCAAAAACCACAAAAAAAAAAAAAAAAAAAAAAGAAAAACAAAATATGAAAGAAGAAACCTTTCAGAGACAAATATGGAAAGGTGGATGCTTGTGGAGAGACTTGGGGTGATGTAATCAAACCCCTTTCATGGATTCAAGAGAAATGTATAGGCATTACTTAAAATCATGCTTATTTGTACCAGGTGAGGAAAGTTAAGAAAAGGGAAGAAGAATCAAAGGTAACAGCCAATGGGGATGGGAGAGATCGTAGATCAGGCAACATATACTATTAGGCCTTGTACAGAGCCAACTCAGGTTCAATCCCTGGCACCTCCTAAATCCCCTCCACTTGCTGCTTGACAAGCAGAGCCAGGAGTAAGCCTTGAGCAACATTGACTGTGTGTGTCCCCCCCACCCCCAAAAAGGGGCAGCAATTCATGATAAAATCAATTAAGGCTCCAGTTTCTTTCCCTGCCAAGACTCTGAGTCTTGTTTTGCTTCTATTTATGATAAGGAATTGATTCTGTGTGAGGAACCAAAGGGCCAGTGGATTTTACTGGCATGTATCACTAGGACTCAAAAAGAAATTAGGTTTATGTTGCCAAGTGTTCAGGTTCAGGATTTTGGTCAGCTAGCCAGTCTTTGAGTATATAATAACTGGTAACTTTCAGGAGACTAATTTAAGAGTAAGAGCAATTCACTGTTCAAGAATTGGCCCCTATGATTTTAAGAATCTTCCCTTGACATCAGGGTTGGAACAACAGTGTAGCATGTAGGGCATTTACTTGCCTTACATGTGGCTGACCAGGTACAATCCTTGGCATCTCTTATGGTCTAAAAGCCCGCCAAGAGTGACCCCTGATTGTGGAACTAGGAGTAAACTCTGAGCACCACTGGATATGGCACCAAAACAGAAAAACAAAAAAACCTCCCCCTGAAAGCAATTTAAAATAAGTGTACACATTACAAACAAAGCCTTATATTATAAGAAATATGTTTATTAATCATGATCTCAAAAAATACTCCTTCCTCAGGGCTGGTTCATCATACCTTAGAATTATTAAGTACACTGTAACTGTGAACTACTTTGTGAAACAGTACATACAACTTTTATCTAGTAAGCACAACATCTCCAGCAATTGTCAGCACAACAAAGGAAGCACTTCCAGTAACAAGATGTGGCATCACACGGATATAATCGAATGGAGCAGCTGCTAGAAAAGTCTTACTCTAGGTCTGCTCTAGGATGGGTGCAAGCAAATCCTATGAAGAGAGACACTGAGATATGATCACATCTGTCAGGAAAAAAAATCTTGGAATCCAAGATTCACATGATCCAAGTACCTCCTAAGCCAACTGTATCTTTAATTTTTGGCACAAATGATTACAACCATTAGTTTTGAGTAGAAGAGCAGAACGTGTTTATCTTTGGCTTTTCAGCAGATGTAACACCAGTTCTTCATCCTCTGCTAGAGACAGGCCCGTGTCCAAGGACTCCAAAACTTCCCACTTGGCCTTCTTATTTCGACTTCTGGGTCCTCCGTCTTCCACTTCACTGCTATTCCGTTTCCTCATTCCCTGCTTCTTCTGGGTATCACTGGTGGGAAAAAAAAATCCAATGATTTACTTTATAGATATGTAATTGTAAAATCAATTATAAAGGGCAAAATTTCCAATAACAGATACCACTGATAACATATAATAGATACAATATTTATACATAGAAACTACAATATCATGATGCATATGTCATAAGTAAATCTGCTCCCTTAAACACCTGGGAGAGATCATAGTCCTGGCACTATGCACGCAGGGTTTCATCTAGTCCTTTCAGTAATTTAAGGGAAAAATTGGTTGTAACATCCATAGTGAATGGGCAGCAGAGTTCCATAGTCTGCTTGTTTTGGCACATCAAACAGCCCTATTTAAAATGGATGATCTGGGGCGGAGAGATAGCACAGCGGTGTTTGCCTTGCAAGCAGCCAATCCAGGACCTAAAGTGGTTGGTTCAAATCCCGGCGTCCCATATGGTCCCCCGTGCCTGCCAGGAGCTAGTTCTGAGCAGATAGCCAGGAGTAACCCCTGAGCACCGCTAGGTGTGACCCAAAAACCAAAAACCAAAAATATAAATAAAATAAAATAAAATAAAATGGATTATCCATTAAGTAGCAGCTCTAGACCAGCAGATACTAGGTACTGATTCTTACTATCTGTTGTACTGAATTTATATTACATCATGAGTAAAAGGAATCTGTGACGTTAAATTACAAATCACTTGATGTCCAATACATTTTCCTCCTTCAAAATCTATATCTAAGACACACAGTCTTAATAGGCATTATTGTGAACTTCGCTGGATCTCAGATGCCAGCACCCTTCTGCCTCTCTACTCTGCTGTCCTGCATTTTCGGCCTGATTTCACCCTTGGTGCGGCTCATCAGCCAGCCTGCCTTCCTGTGAACTTTCCGGGGAGTCTGTCTTCCCATGAGCCTTCCGTGGAGGTGAGTTGACACGCCCAGAAAGGGAGGAGCCACTGAACTTCGCTGGATCTCAGATGCCAGCACCCTTCTGCCTCTCTACTCTGCTGTCCTGCATTTTTGGCCTGATTTCATCCTGGGTGCGGCCCATCTGCCAGCCTGCCTTCCTGTGAGCCTTCCGTGGAGGTGAGTCGACACGCCCAGAAAGGGAGAAGCCAGAGGAGCACGGTTGCTCCGCTCCCCTTCGCGACGATGCACAGCATTTAGCCGATGAATACAATCACAACACGTAGAAAAACACGCAGTACTAGTGTGACAATGGGGAAACAACATGGGCCAGTGCCAGACATAGAGAATCAAGATGGCAACTCTGATGACTTGAACATGACCAACCACCTAGTCAGTCTCTCAGATAAGGAGTTTAGAGTTGCAATATGGAACATGTTCAAAGAACTCAAACAAAGTATAGAAGAGAAAACTAAAAAGAATCAGGAGAATATGAAGATAGAAATGAGAAAACTCCAAACAGAAATTTCAGATCAAATAACAGGTCTGAGAAACTTAGTAGATGAATTGAAGAAAAACATGTTTGAGATTTCCCACAGGTTAACAGCAGCTGAGGATAGAATCAGTACACTGGAAGATGAGATACATAACAATTACATACAGCAGAAGAAATTGGAAAAAAGCCTCAAAGCAAATGATCAAACAATGGAAAAATTACTCAAAGAATGGGAACAGATGAAAATAGAAGTCTATGATAAGCTCAACAGAAACAACTTAAGAATCATTGGAGTCCCAGAGACTCAGGAAGAAAATCTCCAGGAAGAATCAACAGTCAAGAACATCATTAAAGAGAAACTACCAGAGATAATGAATACATGTGATCAAATCCTGCATGCCCGAAGAGTGCCAACTAAAAGAGACCCCAGAAAAACCACCCCAAGACACATCCTAGTCACAATGACGAATCCCATAGATAGAGACAGAATTCTGAAAGCAGCAAGATCGAAAAGAGAAATTACATTCAAGGGAACATCCTTGAGATTTACTGCAGACCTGTCACCAGAAACACTCAAGGCCAGAAGGCAGAGGTGGGACATAGTGACAAAACTCAATGAATTAAAAGCTTCGCCTAGAATACTGCACCCAGCAAAACTCACTTTCAGGTTTGAAGGAACAATACATAGTTTCACAGACAAACAACAGCTCAAAACTTCACAGACTCAAAACCATTCTTAAAAGAAAAACTGAACGGCATACTTTAAGACAAGGCTTACCAACAGACACACCAAACTTTAATATAAAGATGGCACTTACTCCCAGGACAATTCTTTCTCTCAATGTCAATGGACTAAATGCACCAGTTAAGAGACACAGAGTGGCTAAATGGATCAAAAAACTCAATCCAACCTTCTGCTGCCTACAAGAAACGCACCTGAATAGTCAGAACAAACATAGACTCAAAATAAAAGGCTGGAGGAAAATCATCCAAGCAAACAACACCCAAAAAAAAGCAGGAGTGGCCATATTAATATCAGATGATGCAAACTTTATACTTAGGAAAGTTGTAAGGGACAAAGATGGACATTTTGTATTAATCAAGGGATATGTACAGCAGGAAGAAATCACCCTCCTAAACATATATGCACCGAATGAGGGGCCAGCAAAATATTTAATACAACTGTTGACAAATCTGAAAAATAATATCAATAACAACACAATAATTGTGGGAGACCTCAACACGGCATTGTCAACACTAGACAGGTCAACCAGACTGAAACCCAACAAGAATATACTAGACCTGAGGAGAGAAATGGAAGAAAGAGGCCTAGTAGATATATGCAGGACACTCCACCCCCAGAAGCCTGGATACACATTTTTCTCTAATGTACATGGGACATTCTCTAGGATAGACTACATGTTAGCACACAAAACATACCTCCATAATATCAAGAGGATAGAAATTTTGCAGGCTGCCTTTGCTGACCACAAAGCCCTGAAATTATATATAAACTACAAAGGGACACAGAAGAAAAATTTTAACACCTGGAAGTTAAATAGCCTCATACTGAATAATCAGTGGGTCCGAGATGAAATCAAAGAGGAAATCAAAACCTTCCTGAAAACAAATGACAATGGAGACACAAATTATTAGAACCTATGGGACACAGCAAAAGCAGTATTGAGAGGAAAATTTATAGCTTTGCAAGCACACATCAGGAAAGAAGAAGGGGCATACCTGAATAGCTTAATGACGCAGCTCATAGAATTAGAAAGTGCTCAACAAAAGGATCCAAAATAGGGAGGCAGAAGGAAATAACAAAGCTGAGAGCAGAAATCAATGAAGTGGAAACCAGAAAAACCATCCAATAGATCAACGAAAGCAGAAGTTGGTTCTTTGAAAAAATAAACAAGATTGATAGACCACTGGCAAAACTAACAAAGAAAGAAAGAGAGAGAAACTTGATAACTCGTATTAGGAATGAAAAAGGAGAGATCACTACTGATATGGTAGAGATTCAAAGGGTAATCAGAAACTACTTTGAGAAACTCTATGCCACTAAAAATGAAAACCTGGAAGAAATGGATAAATTTTTGGAATCTTATAATCTTCCACGATTGAATGAAGAGGATGTAGCATATCAAAACACACCCATTACTATTGAGGAAATTAAGAAAGTAATCAAATGTCTGCCCAAAAACAAAAGCCCAGGCCCAGATGGATTCACTAATGAATTCTTTCAAACCTTTCAAGAGGAACTACTACCAATCCTGGCAAGACTCTTTCATGAAATTGAAAAAACAGGAAAACTTCCAAATAGCTTTTATGAAGCCAACATTACCTTGATACCTACACCAGACAGAGATGCTACGAAAAAAGAAAATTACAGACCAATATCGCTGATGAATGCAGATGCAAAGATCCTCAACAAAATCCTGGCAAATAGGATTCAATGCCTCATTAAGAAGATCATCCACTACGATCAAGTAGGTTTCATTCCAGGAATGCAAGGCTGGTTTAACATCCGTAAATCTATCAACATAATACACAACATCAACAGCAAGAAAAAAATCACATGATCATATCAATCGACGCAGAGAAAGCATTTGACAAGGTCCAACACCCATTCTTGATCAAAACTCTCAGCAAGATGGGAATGGAGGCAACCTTTCTCAATATAGTTAAGGCCATCTACCACAAGCCAGAGGCAAATATTGTCCTCAATGGAGAAAAACTGAAAGCCTTTCCTCTAAATTCTGGCACAAGACAAGGCTGTCCTCTCTCACCACTCCTATTCAACATAGCACTGGAAGTACTCGCTATAGCGATTAGGCAAGAAAAGGATATCAAGGGAATCCAGATAGGAAAGGAAGAAGTCAAGCTCTCACTGTTTGCAGGTGACATGATACTCTACTTAGAAAACCCCAAAGATTCTACCAAAAAGCTTCTAGAAACAATAGACTCATATAGCAAGGTGGCAGGCTACAAAATTAACACACAAAAAACAATGGCCTTTCTATACACCAATACTAATAAGGAAGAAATGGACATTAAGAAAACAACTCCATTCATTATAGTGTCACACAAACTCAAATATCTTGGAATCAACTTGACTAAAAATGTGAAGGACCTATACAAGGAAAACTATAAAACTCTACTCCAAGAAATAAGAGAGGACACGCGGAAATGGAAGCACATACCCTGCTCATGGATTGGCAGGATTAACATCATTAAAATGGCAATACTCCCCAAAGCACTGTACAGATTTAATGCGATCCCCCTAAAGATACCCATGACATTCTTCAAAGAAGTGGACCAGGCACTTTTGAAATTTATATGGAACAATAAACACCCTCGAATAGCTAAAGCAATCATTGGGAAAAAGAATATGGGAGGAATTACTTTCCCCAACTTTAAACTTTACTACAAAGCAATAGTTATCAAAACAGCATGGTATTGGAATAAGGACAGGCCCTCAGATCAGTGGAATAAGCTTGAATACTCAGAGAATGTTCCCCAGACATACAATCACCTAATTTTTGATAAAGGAGCAAAAAATCCTAAATGGAACAAAGAAAGCCTCTTCAACAAGTGGAGTTGGCACAACTGGGTAGTCACTTGCAAAAAATTGAACTTAGACCCCCAGCTAACATCATGTACGAAGGTAAAATCCAAATGGATTAAAGACCTCGATATCAGCCCCAAAACCATAAGATATATAGAGCAATACGTAGGTAAAACACTCCAGGACATTGAGGCTAAAGGCATCTTCAAGGAAGAAACTGCACTCTCCAAGCAAGTGAAAGCAGAAATTAACAGATGGGAATATATTAAGCTGAGAAGCTTCTGCACCTCAAAGGAAATAGTGCCCAAGATACAAGAGCCACCCACTGAGTGGGAGAAACTATTCACCCAATACCCATCAGATAAGGGGCTAATCTCCAAAATATACAAGGCACTGACAGAACTTTACAAGAAAAAAACATCTAATCCCATCAAAAAATGGGGAGAAGAAATGAACAGACACTTTGACAAAGAAGAAATACAGATGGCCAAAAGACACATGAAAAAGTGCTCCACATCACTAATCATCAGGGAGATGCAAATCAAAACAACGATGAGATATCACCTCACACCACAGAGAATGGCACACATCACAAAGAATGAGAATAAACAGTGTTGGCGGGGATGTGGGGAGAAAGGAACTCTTATCCACTGCTGGTGGGAATGCCGTCTAGTTCAACCTTTATGGAAAGGGATATGGAGATTCCTCCAAAAACTGGAAATCGAGCTCCCATACGATCCAGCTATACCACTCCTAGGAATATACCCTAGGAACACAAAAATACAATACAAAAACCCCTTCCTTACACCTATATTCATTGCAGCACTATTTACCATAGCAAGACTCTGGAAACAACCAAGATGCCCTTCAACAGACGAATGGCTAAAGAAACTGTGGTACATATACACAATGGAATATTATGCAGCTGTCAGGAGAGATGAAGTCATGAAATTTTCCTATACATGGATGTACACGGAATCTATTATGCTGAGTGAAATAAGTCAGAGAGAGAGAGAAAAACGCAGAATGGTCTCACACATTTATGGGTTTTAAGAAAAATGAAAGACATTCTTGCAATAATAACTTTCAGACACAAAAGAGAAAAGAGCTGGAAGTTCCAGCTCACCTCAGGAAGCTCATCACAAAGAGTGATGAGTTTAGTTGGATAAATAACTACATTTTGATCTGTCCTAATAATGAGAATGTATGAGGGAAATTGAGAACCTGTTTAGAGTACAGGCGGGGGTCGGGTGGGGAGGAGGGAGACTTGGGACATTGGTGATGGGAATGTTGCACTGGTGAATGGTGGTGTTAAGAAAAAAAAAACAAAAAACAAAACTCCACTCTTAAGCTTTTTTTTCTCTTTGCCTCACCATTGCTATACTTGCTAGGAAAAACTTAGGTGGGATTGCCTACCTGTGGTCTGTCTAGCTAGATGTTAATAATAAAATCTTGCTTTTTTGACTAAAGGCATTTATTTGCAGGGGAAAACACAGCAAGCTTAGCTCAGGACTTACTCCTGGCTCTGCGTGCAGGAATTATTTAAAAAAAAAATAGGCATTATTGTATTTTTTTTTCACACACTTAAGACAAAGAATATAGAAATCTAGTTTTTTTCTAAAGCTAGACAAAATCACTTGATATATTAAAAAGCAAAACAAAAATACTGGAAAATATTTAGATATATCATCAGTATGTTTGAAAATTACCCAATTATTGGACACAAAGAAAAAAATGTCAAAAACAGCACAGCACTGGAGCAGAAAATATCAAGGACCCTGACATTGTGCTATATGCTTAACATAAAGGTTATGTAAAGAAAAACTCAAAAAAAAAATCTGAAGAAAATCCTCATTCTACAATGTGGTTAAGAGAAGTTCAATGACTGACACAGATTACACAAATACGATTTGAATCCAAATCTAAGTGAGACTGAAATTAGATGACTGACAGTCTGAGTTGATTACTTTAATCAATATTTAGATAAAATTAACACAAAGATGGGGACTATAGCAATAGTACTTTTTGCAAGTAATTTTAATTTTAATTTGCAAGTAATAGTAATTTTTGTAAGTGGTTGACCAAGTGATCAATTCAATATCAAGCATTCCACATGACCTCCCCCAGCACCACCAAGAGTAAGTCCTGAGTGCAGAGTCAGGGGAAACCCCTGAGCATTGCTGAGTGATACCCCACCCCAAAGATAGTAACACAAATGGCTCCCTGTGTGTGACACCAGGCGGGGAAAATCCGCGAAAGTACACCGGCCCAGTGGGGCTCAGCTGTGAAAGACTGTGAGTGTGACCTGTCTATGTCTGTCTACTGTCCTCTTGCGTGAAACTCTTGCGAGTGGGGCAAAAAGAGGCTCAGAGGAGCACGGCTGCTCCGCTTCGCTACGCGGCCGTGCACTCTTTCTAAGGAAAGAACTCCATTGCAACAAGAAGGAAAAATCACACTAAGAACGGCGCTATATCACAGAAGCAAACATTTCTCTCTGGACTGTCTTCTCTGTTGCATGCTCGGGCCTAAGATTTGACCCAGTGTGAGGCTTCATCCACGGAGGACTCCCCTCCCTTAGAGGCAAGTCAGCCCATCCAGAAAGGGAGGAGCCAGAGGAGTGTGCTGCCTACATCATATAGACAATGAATACCACTACAACACGTAGAAAAACCCACAATACAAGTGTGACAATGGGGAAACAACGCAGGCCAGCATCAGACATAGAGAATGAAGATGACAATTCTGAGGACCAGATAATGACTGAACAACTAATCAACCTCTCAGATAAGGACTTTAGACTAGCAATATGGAAGGTGCTCAACAGACTCCAAGAAACCATGGATCGAGTTGAACAGAACACTAATAAGAACCAAGAAAATATGAAGGCAGAAATGACAAAACTCCAAACTGAAATAACATGTCAACTAACAGGACTGAAAAAGTCAGTAAACGAAGTGAATGACAAAATGGATAAGCTCTGGGACAGGGTATCAGAAGCTGAGAATAGACTTGGTGCTGTGGAAGATGAGATACATAACAATTCCATACAGCAGGAGAGATTGGACAAAAAAAGCAAATGAGCAGACAATGGAAAAATTAGTCAAAGAATGGGAACAGACGAAAATAGAAGTCTATGATAAGATCAACAGAAACAACTTAAGAATCATTGGAGTCCCAGAGACCCAGGAAGAAAATTTCCAGGAAGAATCAATGGTCAAGAACATCATTAAAGAGAAACTTCCAGAGCTAAAGAATATATGTGATCAAATCCTGCATGCCCGAAGAGTACCAACCAAAAGAGACCCCAAAAAAACCACCCCAAGACACATCCTAGTCACAATGACAAATCCCACAGATAGAGACAGAATTCTGAAAACAGCAAGATCAAAAGGGGAAATCATGTTCAAGCAAGCTTCCCTGAGATTTACAGCAGACCTGTCACCAGAAACGCTCAATGCCAGAAAGCAGTGGTGGGATATTGTGACAAGACTGAATGAAATGAATGCTTCACCCAGAATACTATACCCAGCAAAACTCACTTTCCGGTTTGATGGAAGAATACATGGTTTCACAGACAAAAAGCAGCTCAGAAACTTCACAGACACAAAACCAGTCTTAAGAGAAAAACTGAAAGACCTAATCTAAGACAAGACTACCCAAAAGACACACCAAATTTTGAAATAAAGATGGCGTTAAATCCCAGGACAATTCTTTCTCTCAACGTCAATGGACTAAATGCACCAGTTAAGAGACACAGAGTGGCTAAATGGATCAAAAAACTCAATCCAACCTTCTGCTGCCTACAAGAAACGCACCTGAATAGTCAGAACAAACATAGACTCAAAATAAAAGGCTGGAGAAAAGTTATCCAAGCAAACAACACCCATAAAAAAGCTGGAGTGGCCATACTAATATCAGATAATGCAAACTTTATACTCAGGAAGGTTGTAAGGGACAAAGACGGACATTTTATATTAATCAAGGGGTACGTAGAGCAGGAAGAATTCACTCTCCTAAACATATATGCACCGAATGAGGGGCCAGCAAAATATTTAATACAACTGTTGACAAATCTGAAAAATAATATCAACAACAACACAATAATTGTGGGGGACCTTAACACGGCTTTGTCAACACTGGACAGGTCAACCAGACTGAAACCCAACAAGAATATACTAGACCTGAGGAGAGAAATGGAAGAAAGAGGCCTAGTGGATATATATAGGACACTCCATCCCCAGAAACCTGGATACACATTCTTCTCCAATGTACATGGGACATTCTCCAGGATAGACTACATGCTGGCACATAAAACATACCTCCATAAGATCAAGAGGATAGAAATTTTGCAGACTACCTTCGCTGACCACAAGGCTCTGAAATTATTTGTGAACTCCAAAGGGACTCAGAAGAAACACTTTAACACCTGGAAGTTAAACAGCCTCATGCTCAATAACCAGTGGGTCCGAGATGAAATCAAGGAGGAAATCAAAAGTTTCCTGGAAACAAATGACAATAAAGACACAAAGTATCAGAACTTATGGGACACAGCAAAAGCAGTACTGAGAGGAAAATTTATAGCTTTGCAAGCACACATCAGGAAGGAAGAAGGAGCTTACCTGAGTAGCTTAATGACACAGCTAATAGAACTAGAAAATGCTCAACAAAAGGACCCAAGAATAGGAAGACAGAAGGAAATAACAAAGCTGAGAGCAGAAATCAACGAAGTGGAAACTCAAAAAACAATCCGAAAGATCAACGAAAGCAGAAGTTGGTTCTTTGAAAAAATAAACAAGATTGATAGACCACTGGCAAACCTAACAAAGAAAGAGAGAGAGAAACTTGATAACTCGTATCAGGAATGAAAAAGGAGAGATCACTACTGATATGACAGAGATTCAAAGGGTAATCAGAAACTACTTTGAAAAACTCTACGCCACTAAAAATGAGAACCTGGAAGAAATGGATAAATTCTTGGACTCTTATAATCTTCCACGGTTGAAGGAAGAGGATGTAGCATATCTAAACACCCCCATCACCATTGATGAAATTAAAACAGTAATCAAATGTCAGCCGAAAAACAGAAGCCCAGGTCCAGATGGATTCACTAATGAATTCTATCAAACTTTCCAAGAGGAACTACTGCCAATCTTGGCAAGACTCTTTCATGAAATTGAACAAACAGAAACACTTCCAAATAGCTTTTATGAAGCCCACATCACCTTGATACCGAAACCAGACAGAGACGCTACCAAAAAAGAAAATTACAGACCAATATCACTGATGAATGCAGATGCAAAGATCCTCAACAAAATCCTGGCAAATAGGATTCAATGCCTCGTTAAGAAGATCATCCACTACGATCAAGTAGGTTTCATCCCAGGAATGCAAGGCTGGTTTAACATCCGTAAATCTATCAACATAATACACAACATCAATAACAAGAAAAATAAAAACCACACGATCATATCAATAGATGCAGAGAAAGCATTTGATAAGGTCCAACACCCATTCTTGATCAAAACTCTCAGCAAGATGGGAATGGAGGGAACCTTTCTCAATATAGTGAAGGCCATCTACCACAAGCCAGTGGCAAATATTATCCTCAACGGAGAAAAACTGAAAGCCTTCCCTCTAAATTCTGGCACAAGACAAGGCTGTCCTCTCTCACCACTCCTATTCAACATAGCACTGGAAGTACTTGCTATAGCGATTAGGCAAGAAAAGGATATCAAGGGAATCCAGATAGGAAAGGAAGAAGTCAAGCTCTCACTGTTTGCAGGTGACATGATACTCTACTTAGAAAACCCTAAAGACTCTATCAAAAAGCTTCTAGAAACAATAGACTCATATAGCAAGGTGGCAGGCTACAAAATTAACACACAAAAATCAATGGCCTTTCTATATACCAATAGTAATAAGGATGAAATGGACATTAAGAAAACAACCCCATTCACAATAGTACCACACAAACTCAAATATCTTGGAATCAACTTGACTAAATATGTGAAGGACCTATACAAAGAAAACTATAAAACTCTGCTCCAAGAAATAAGAGAGGACACACGGAAATGGAAACACATACCCTGCTCATGGATTGGCAGGATTAACATCATCAAAATGGCAATACTCCCCAAGGCATTATACAGATTTAATGCCATCCCTCTAAAGATACCCATGACATTCTTCAAAGAATTGGATCAGACACTTTTGAAATTCATTTGGAACAATAAACACCCTCGAATAGCTAAAGCAATCATTGGGAAAAAGAATATGGGAGGAATTACTTTTCCCAACTTTAAACTGTACTACAAAGCAACAGTTATCAAAACAGCATGGTATTGGAATAAGGATAGGTCCTCAGATCAGTGGAATAGGCTTGAATACTCAGAAAATGTTCCCCAGAGATACAACCATCTAATTTTTGATAAAGGAGCAGGAAATCCTAAATGGAGCAGGGAAAGCCTCTTCAACAAGTGGTGTTGGCACAATTGGATAGCCACTTGCAAAAAATTAAACTTAGACCCCCAACTAACATCATGTACAAAGGTAAAATCCAAATGGATTAAAGACCTCGATATCAGCCCCAAAACCATAAGATATATAGAACAGCACATAGGCAAAACACTACAGGACATTACAGGCATCTTCAAGGAGGAAACTGCACTCTCCAAGCAAGTGAAAGCAGAGATTAACAGATGGGAATATATTAAGCTGAGAAGCTTCTGCACCTCAAAGGAAATAGTGCCCAGGATACAAGAGCCACCCACTGAGTGGGAGAAACTATTCACCCAATACCCATCAGATAAGGGGCTAATCTCCAAAATATACAAGGCACTGACAGAACTTTACAAGAAAAAAACATCTAACCCCATCAAAAAATGGGGAGAAGAAATGAACAGACACTTTGACAAAGAAGAAATACGCATGGCCAAAAGACACATGAAAAAATGTTCCGAGGATTCTTAGCCAACACGGGCGGGCAGCTGGCAGGCCTCCGTATGTGCCAGCGGCCCCTTAGCCCGGCCTAGGGTAGGGGGGCTCGGACATGGGTCACCCGACCCCCCTCTCCCCCTTTCCTCCGGATCTCCAGGTGGGTTTCTGGAAGGAGCTGATGGGGCACCCTGGGTTTTCCCCACTCCCTGGCCGGGTCTGGACCCTGGCCTAGGGTGGGGCTTAAATCCCTGTCCTTCGGGCTTGGGAGGGTCTCTCTCCCTTCCTGGAGCAGGATTCTTAGCCAACACGGGCGGGCAGCTGGCAGGCCTCCGTATGTGCCAGCGGCCCCTTAGCCCGGCCTAGGGTAGGGGGGCTCGGACATGGGTCACCCGACCCCCCTCTCCCCCTTTCCTCCGGATCTCCAGGTGGGTTTCTGGAAGGAGCTGATGGGGCACCCTGGGTTTTCCCCACTCCCTGCCGGGTCCGGACCCTGGCCTAGGGTGGGGCTTAAATCCCTGTCCTTCGGGCTTGGGAGGGTCTCTCTCCCTTCCTGGAGCAGGATTCTTAGCCAACACGGGCGGGCAGCTGGCAGGCCTCCGTATGTGCCAGCGGCCCCTTAGCCCGGCCTAGGGTAGGGGGGCTCGGACATGGGTCACCCGACCCCCCTCTCCCCCTTTCCTCCGGATCTCCAGGTGGGTTTCTGGAAGGAGCTGATGGGGCACCCTGGGTTTTCCCCACTCCCTGGCCGGGTCCGGACCCTGGCCTAGGGTGGGGCTTAAATCCCTGTCCTTCGGGCTTGGGAGGGTCTCTCTCCCTTCCTGGAGCAGGATTCTTAGCCAACACGGGCGGGCAGCTGGCAGGCCTCCGTATGTGCCAGCGGCCCCTTAGCCCGGCCTAGGGTAGGGGGGCTCGGACATGGGTCACCCGACCCCCCTCTCCCCCTTTCCTCCGGATCTCCAGGTGGGTTTCTGGAAGGAGCTGATGGGGCACCCTGGGTTTTCCCCACTCCCTGGCCAGGGTCCGGACCCGGCCTAGGGTGGGGCTTAAATCCCTGTCCTTCGGGCTTGGGAGGGTCTCTCTCCCTTCCTGGAGCAGGATTCTTAGCCAACACGGGCGGGCAGCTGGCAGGCCTCCGTATGTGCCAGCGGCCCCTTAGCCCGGCCTAGGGTAGGGGGGCTCGGACATGGGTCACCCGACCCCCCTCTCCCCCTTTCCTCCGGATCTCCAGGTGGGTTTCTGGAAGGAGCTGATGGGGCACCCTGGGTTTTCCCCACTCCCTGGCCAGGTCCGGACCCTGGCCTAGGGTGGGGCTTAAATCCCTGTCCTTCGGCTTGGGAGGGTCTCTCTCCCTTCCTGGAGCAGGATTCTTAGCCAACACGGGCGGGCAGCTGGCAGGCCTCCGTATGTGCCAGCGGCCCCTTAGCCCGGCCTAGGGTAGGGGGGCTCGGACATGGGTCACCCGACCCCCCTCTCCCCCTTTCCTCCGGATCTCCAGGTGGGTTTCTGGAAGGAGCTGATGGGGCACCCTGGGTTTTCCCCACTCCCTGCCGGGTCCGGACCCTGGCCTAGGGTGGGGCTTAAATCCCTGTCCTTCGGGCTTGGGAGGGTCTCTCTCCCTTCCTGGAGCAGGATTCTTAGCCAACACGGGCGGGCAGCTGGCAGGCCTCCGTATGTGCCAGCGGCCCCTTAGCCCGGCCTAGGGTAGGGGGGGCTCGGACATGGGTCACCCGACCCCCCTCTCCCCCTTTCCTCCGGATCTCCAGGTGGGTTTCTGGAAGGAGCTGATGGGGCACCCTGGGTTTTCCCCACTCCCTGGCCGGGTCTGGACCCTGGCCTAGGGTGGGGCTTAAATCCCTGTCCTTCGGGCTTGGGAGGGTCTCTCTCCCTTCCTGGAGCAGGATTCTTAGCCAACACGGGCGGGCAGCTGGCAGGCCTCCGTATGTGCCAGCGGCCCCTTAGCCCGGCCTAGGGTAGGGGGGCTCGGACATGGGTCACCCGACCCCCCTCTCCCCCTTTCCTCCGGATCTCCAGGTGGGTTTCTGGAAGGAGCTGATGGGGCACCCTGGGTTTTCCACACTCCCTGGCCAGGTCTGGACCCTGGTCTAGGGTGGGGCTTAAATCCCTGTCCTTCGGGCTTGGGAGGGTCTCTCTCCCTTCCTGGAGCAGGATTCTTAGCCAACACGGGCGGGCAGATGGCAGGCCTCCGTATGTGCCAGCGGCCCCTTAGCCCGGCCTAGGGTAGGGGGGCTCGGACATGGGTCACCCGACCCCCCTCTCCCCCTTTCCTCCGGATCTCCAGGTGGGTTTTCTGGAAGGAGCTGATGGGGCACCCCGGGGTTTTCCCCACTCCCTGGCAGGGTCCGGACCCTGGCCTAGGGTGGGGCTTAAATCCCTGTCCTTCGGGCTTGGGAGGGTCTCTCTCCCTTCCTGGAGCAGGATTCTTAGCCAACACGGGCGGGCAGCTGGCAGGCCTCCGTATGTGCCAGCGGCCCCTTAGCCCGGCCTAGGGTAGGGGGGCTCGGACATGGGTCACCCGACCCCCCTCTCCCCCTTTCCTCCGGATCTCCAGGTGGGTTTCTGGAAGGAGCTGATGGGGCACCCTGGGTTTTCCCCACTCCCTGGCCGGGTCCGGACCCTGGCCTAGGGTGGGGCTTAAATCCCTGTCCTTCGGGCTTGGGAGGGTCTCTCTCCCTTCCTGGAGCAGGATTCTTAGCCAACACGGGCGGGCAGCTGGCAGGCCTCCGTATGTGCCAGCGGCTCCTTAGCCCGGCCTAGGGTAGGGGGGCTCGGACATGGGTCACCCGACCCCCCTCTCCCCCTTTCCTCCGGATCTCCAGGTGGGTTTCTGGAAGGAGCTGATAGGGCACCCTGGGTTTTCCACACTCCCTGGCCGGGTCTGGACCCTGGCCTAGGGTGGGGCT
The DNA here is from genome assembly GCF_024139225.1 of Suncus etruscus. Classification (NCBI taxonomy): domain Eukaryota; kingdom Metazoa; phylum Chordata; class Mammalia; order Eulipotyphla; family Soricidae; genus Suncus; species Suncus etruscus. The sequence continues at coordinate 23,385,463 of NC_064855.1, forward strand.
TAAATCCCTGTCCTTCGGGCTTGGGAGGGTCTCTCTCCCTTCCTGGAGCAGGATTCTTAGCCAACACGGGCGGGCAGCTGGCAGGCCTCCGTATGTGCCAGCGGCCCCTTAGCCCGGCCTAGGGTAGGGGGGGCTCGGACATGGGTCACCTGACCCCCCTCTCCCCCTTTCCTCCGGATCTCCAGGTGGGTTTCTGGAAGGAGCTGATGGGGCACCCTGGGTTTTCCCCACTCCCTGGCCGGGTCTGGACCCTGGCCTAGGGTGGGGCTTAAATCCCTGTCCTTCGGGCTTGGGAGGGTCTCTCTCCCTTCCTGGAGCAGGATTCTTAGCCAACACGGGCGGGCAGCTGGCAGGCCTCCGTATGTGCCAGCGGCCCCTTAGCCCGGCCTAGGGTAGGGGGGCTCGGACATGGGTCACCCGACCCCCCTCTCCCCCTTTCCTCCGGATCTCCAGGTGGGTTTCTGGAAGGAGCTGATGGGGCACCCTGGGTTTTCCCCACTCCCTGGCCGGGTCCGGACCCTGGCCTAGGGTGGGGCTTAAATCCCTGTCCTTCGGGCTTGGGAGGGGTCTCTCTCCCTTTCTGGAGCAGGATTCTTAGCCAACACGGGCGGGCAGCTGGCAGGCCTCCGTATGTGCCAGCGGCCCCTTAGCCCGGCCTAGGGTAGGGGGGCTCGGACATGGGTCACCCGACCCCCCCTCTCCCCCTTTCCTCCGGATCTCCAGGTGGGTTTCTGGAAGGAGCTGATGGGGCACCCTGGGTTTTCCCCACTCCCTGGCCGGGTCTGGACCCTGGCCTAGGGTGGGGCTTAAATCCCTGTCCTTTGGGCTTGGGAGGGTCTCTCTCCCTTCCTGGAGCAGGATTCTTAGCCAACACGGGCGGGCAGCTGGCAGGCCTCCGTATGTGCCAGCGGCCCCTTAGCCCGGCCTAGGATAGGGGGGCTCGGACATGGGTCACCCGACCCCCCTCTCCCCCTTTCCTCCGGATCTCCAGGTGGGTTTCTGGAAGGAGCTGATGGGGCACCCTGGGTTTTCCCCACTCCCTGCCGGGTCCGGACCCTGGCCTAGGGTGGGGCTTAAATCCCTGTCCTTCGGGCTTGGGAGGGTCTCTCTCCCTTCCTGGAGCAGGATTCTTAGCCAACACGGGCGGGCAGCTGGCAGGCCTCCGTATGTGCCAGCGGCCCCTTAGCCCGGCCTAGGGTAGGGGGGCTCGGACATGGGTCACCCGACCCCCCTCTCCCCCTTCCTCCGGATCTCCAGGTGGGTTTCTGGAAGGAGCTGATGGGGCACCCTGGGTTTTCCCCACTCCCTGGCCGGGTCCGGACCCTGGCCTAGGGTGGGGCTTAAATCCCTGTCCTTCGGGCTTGGGAGGGTCTCTCTCCCTTCCTGGAGCAGGATTCTTAGCCAACACGGGCGGGCAGCTGGCAGGCCTCCGTATGTGCCAGCGGCCCCTTAGCCCGGCCTAGGGTAGGGGGGCTCGGACATGGGTCACCCGACCCCCCCCTCTCCCCCTTTCCTCCGGATCTCCAGGTGGGTTTCTGGAAGGAGCTGATGGGGCACCCTGGGTTTTCCCCACTCCCTGGCCGGGTCCGGACCCTGGCCTAGGGTGGGGCTTAAATCCCTGTCCTTTGGGCTTGGGAGGGTCTCTCTCCCTTCCTGGAGCAGGATTCTTAGCCAACACGGGCGGCAGCTGGCAGGCCTCCGTATGTTGCCAGCGGCCCCTTAGCCCGGCCTAGGGTAGGGGGGCTCGGACATGGGTCACCCGACCCCCCTCTCCCCCTTTCCTCCGGATCTCCAGGTGGGTTTCTGGAAGGAGCTGATGGGGGCACCCTGGGTTTTCCCCACTCCCTGGCCGGGTCCGGACCCTGGCCTAGGGTGGGGCTTAAATCCCTGTCCTTCGGGCTTGGGAGGGTCTCTCTCCCTTCCTGGAGCAGGATTCTTAGCCAACACGGGCGGGCAGCTGGCAGGCCTCCGTATGTGCCAGCGGCCCCTTAGCCCGGCCTAGGGTAGGGGGGCTCGGACATGGGTCACCCGACCCCCCTCTCCCCCTTTCCTCCGGATCTCCAGGTGGGTTTCTGGAAGGAGCTGATAGGGCACCCTGGGTTTTCCACACTCCCTGGCCGTGGTCTGGACCCTGGCCTAGGGTGGGCTTAAATCCCTGTCCTTCGGGCTTGGGAGGGTCTCTCTCCCTTCCTGGAGCAGGATTATTAGCCAACACGGGCGGGCAGCTGGCAGGCCTCCGTATGTGCCAGCGGCCCCTTAGCCCGGCCTAGGGTAGGGGGGGCTCGGACATGGGTCACCCGACCCCCCTCTCCCCCTTTCCTCCGGATCTCCAGGTGGGTTTCTGGAAGGAGCTGATGGGGGCACCCTGGGTTTTCCCCACTCCCTGGCCGGGTCTGGACCCTGGCCTAGGGTGGGGCTTAAATCCCTGTCCTTCGGGCTTGGGAGGGTCTCTCTCCCTTCCTGGAGCAGGATTCTTAGCCAACACGGGCGGGCAGCTGGCAGGCCTCCGTATGTGCCAGCGGCCCCTTAGCCCGGCCTAGGGTAGGGGGGCTCGGACATGGGTCACCCGACCCCCCTCTCCCCCTTTCCTCCGGATCTCCAGGTGGGTTTCTGGAAGGAGCTGATGGGGCACCCTGGGTTTTCCCCACTCCCTGGCCGGGTCCGGACCCTGGCCTAGGGTGGGGCTTAAATCCCTGTCCTTCGGGCTTGGGAGGGTCTCTCTCCCTTTCTGGAGCAGGATTCTTAGCCAACACGGGCGGGCAGCTGGCAGGCCTCCGTATGTGCCAGCGGCCCCTTAGCCCGGCCTAGGGTAGGGGGGCTCGGACATGGGTCACCCGACCCCCCTCTCCCCCTTTCCTCCGGATCTCCAGGTGGGTTTCTGGAAGGGAGCTGATGGGGCACCCTGGGTTTTCCCACTCCCTGGCAGGGTCTGGACCCTGGCCTAGGGTGGGGCTTAAATCCCTGTCCTTCAGGCTTGGGAGGGTCCTCTCTCCCTTCCTGGAGCAGGATTCTTAGCCAACACGGGCGGGCAGCTGGCAGGCCTCCGTATGTGCCAGCGGCCCCTTAGCCCGGCCTAGGGTAGGGGGGCTCGGACATGGGTCACCCGACCCCCCTCTCCCCCTTTCCTCCGGATCTCCAGGTGGGTTTCTGGAAGGAGCTGATGGGGCACCCTGGGTTTTCCCCACTCCCTGGCCGGGTCCGGACCCTGGCCTAGGGTGGGGGGTTAAATCCCTGTCCTTCGGGCTTGGGAGGGGTCTCTCTCCCTTTCTGGAGCAGGATTCTTAGCCAACACGGGGCGGGCAGCTGGCAGGCCTCCGTATGTGCCAGCGGCCACCTTAGCCCGGCCTAGGGGTAGGTGGGGCTCGGACGATGGGTCACCCGACCCCCCCTCTCCCCCCTTTCCTCCGGATCTCCAGGTGGGTTTCTGGAAGGAGCTGATGGGGCACCCTGGGTTTTCCCCACTCCTAGGCTGGCTACAGAGGTTGGCTAAGGGGGTGGAGATTGATCTGGGGGGGTGGCAGATAGCTGCTCAGCTATACTTAGGCTGTCACTGGCAATTTCATACCAGTCTACATTTTGCAAACCACGCGGGGCGAACAGTATGCTCCTCCCAACCATTAGTACCCCAGATTTTACTCTTCTTAAGTTCAGTAACACACAGTTCTATTCTCTGACGAAAGACATACAGTAGATCTAACAAATCCCAGAACTACTTAGAAGGACAGAAATTAAACACTTATTGAACACATATATCTTTTGAATATTTTATGGGTATTTTCTTTAACTGATGTAACTCTCTATATATTCTTCTACTATGATGTTTCTATCCACTTTTCATCTTGTCTTTTCTTTGTAAGCTGTTCAGTAAGGATTGTTTGGTGGAACTGTCCCTCAGTTTTGATTCCTATGATTGAACTATGTCATGGAAACTGCTGGTCTTGTTCCCATTGCCTCCAGATGCACCAATAACGCTTCATGGCATTGATCCTTGTTTGCATAGACACATTAAAATGGGAAAACACCATACATACAGATAAGTTCTTATCTAATAAAATCTCAGTACAATGAACCTTACACCCTGAACATTGATATAATGACCTGCACAGGCCTCAGAAGAATGGGCATCCTCCATTCACGCCGGAACCATGCAAGCTATCTACGAAACATCCAAGGTCTTTTTATAGCCAACAGCTGGAAGCAGTCCTCTACCAGGAAAGACTCTACCAAGGGTCTGACATCGACCTCTTAAAAAGAGACTTCTGTTTACACTGAGAAGACTTGACAACAACAATGACCTGCTCTACAGGACATGGTTCTCTCTATTGCCCCATAAGTGTGATGTGAAATGAAGGATGCTCCGCACCATCCTGACTACAATATGGGATATGCAGACTCCAGGATCTTTAATACAGAAGCATGATACCAACAACAACAGAGACTAAGTGAGGAATGGAGGGTGTATTGCCACTACAGAGGATGACTTGAATTGGACAAACTAGTTGTGCCTGGAGCCTAGAGTCAGTCCTGTGCCAGGAAACTTCAGGGGTAGGGTCTCCTTGTATTAGACCATAATTTGCCTTTCCAGGATCCCTTATGTTTTGGTGGGCCTATGCAAACAAATGCCACTTTAATACCGTTTTTTACTATGTTCCCTTGACTCCAATCCTTAAGAAGAACAACCCACTAAAACTTTTGAGGCTAACTTAAACTAGTAAGCATATGCATGGAACTAGAGAAATGTACTTTGCCCTCAATGTTTAAAGGAGTTACATAAGCCTAATGTCTTTAGATTATATTGTGTGCTGCTAAGAAATAGTATGTACTACAACTGGGGATTTGAGGGACAAAGTAATTGTATTGTACATGAGTTCAGTTTTGTTTTTCTTAATGTTCTTTGGCTGAAAGTTCAAGACTGGGATATCATCGATGGGACTACCGAGAATTCTGTTATATGGGTGATTGGGGCTTCCACTGTAACTTTACCCCTGTCCTCTTTCTTTGCATCTTTGTTGTCATAATTAAAATAATAATAAAAAAATTAAAAAAAAAAAAAAAAAAAAAAAAGAAAAAATGTTCCACATCACTAATCATCAGGGAGATGCAAATCAAAACAACGATGAGATACCACCTCACACCCCAGAGAATGGCACACATCACAAAGAATGAGAATAAACAGTGTTGGCGGGGATGTGGAGAGAAAGGAACTCTTATCCACTGCTGGTGGGAATGCTGTCTAGTTCACCTTTATGGAAAGCGATATGGAGATTCCTCCAAAAACTGGAAATCGAGCTCCCATACGATCCAGCTATACCACTCCTAGGAATATACCCTAGAACACAAAAATACAATACAAAAACCCCTTCCTTACACCTATATTCATTGCAGCTCTATTTACCATAGCAAGACTCTGGAAACAACCAAGATGCCCTTCAACAGACGAATGGCTAAAGAAACTGTGGTACAATATACACAATGGAATATTATGCAGCTGTCAGGAGAGATGAAGTCATGAAATTTTCCTATACATGGATGTACATGGAATCTATTATGCTGAGTGAAATAAGTCAGAGAGAGAGAGAAAAACGCAGAATGGTCTCACTCATCTATGGGTTTTAAGAAAAATGAGAAAGACACCCTTGTAATAATAATTTTCAGACACAAAAGAGAAAAGAAGCTGGAAGTTCCAGCTCACCTCAGGAAGCTCACCACAAAGAGTGATGAGTTTAGTTAGAGAAATAGACTACATTTTGAACTGTCCTAATATTGAGAGATGTATTGAGGGAAATGTAGAGCCTGTTTAGGGTACAGGCGGGGTTGGGTGGGGAGGAGGGAGATTTGGGGACTTGGGTGATGGGAATGTTGCACTGGTGATGGGTGGTGTTCCTTTTATGACTGAAACCCAAACACAATCATGTATGTAATCAAGGTGTTTAAATAAAAAAAAAAAATAAAAAAATAAAAGTCAAGGGAAAAAAAAAAAAAAAAAAGAAAGTAACACAAAGAGTTGACCATGGGGAAATAAAAACACCACTAGATTGGGACTGACACAGTCAGACCCTTGCCAAATAACTAACATTTTCAAAGTCTCGGTAGTCGTATGTGCAATTATATGAATTGAATAGTTTACTTAGAGGAACTGCTGTTAAAAAAGGGAATAACTTTATATAAAAGATACTTTCCTTTATGCCTCTAAAACTATTCCTCCTCAAATAAATTATACTGATATTAGAAAATAAAATAGCAACAAGTATATGGCATATTCCAAAAGAGAACAAAGTACCCAAGTTCCAAGCTCTTCTACTTTTAGCAGATGGCCTGGATGTCAAAGTGACAGTTCAACAGCACATCCATTTCCAACCACCTTGAACAGAGGCTAATAATGTTCACTAATCATCTCCCAGAAATACCTAATGCCCCTAAGACTCAACAGCCATTCTCTCTCTTCATGGAGGAAAGCCAAACTAGACAATAATATGAGGTAATTTAGGCCAGAAATGACATTTTTAAAGATGCTTCAAAAATTGGACATGAAAGAGTTTCTCCTATGACAGGAATCTAGTCACCAAAATTTAAAGTAATTCATAGTGAAAAGGAACCTTCAAAAAACAAACAAAAGGATTCAGTCTTAGCCTACTTCTGAATATGACCAGTACTACATCAATTCCAATGGGTTATTTGATAGGATTTATATGGTGCTAGGTAATACTGATCTTATTCCTTCCTGTACTCAAGTGCTTCTCAGAATGACTCATCAGAAACAACCTAATTAGTGGGCTTTACTGAGCATCTTTTCTTAATGTGCTACAGTGCGTTTTATTTCCTGCAGGAAATGATTGGCTCAAATGATAAAAAGAACATTTTATGCAGCCTAAATATTTTCACAATTAGAGCTTTGCTGCTTTATGGACAAATCTAAATTCTAGAAATATATTTCATACTGCTTTTCATAGCAAAGAGGGGCAGTAACTAAGAGTAAATTAATTATTTGAAACTAGTATAGATGTTCCATGGGTTAATTTACTCACAGAGGGACTAACATAATGAATTTAGAAAATAATTAGTAGGAAAAAGTTAAATATGGTCATAAACTAGTTTCTTCTTCAAAAAAGACCTTTCCCAAATGGTGTGGTACTAAGGAATGAGTGATATGATGTTTAACTCTCATGTTTCTCTCTAGTACCTGTCACCCTCAAACACACACAAAGTGCCTCTGTGAACCTGCAGGATCCAGTACCACCATAAGAGCAAACCTGCACTAGAAAACAGAAACACATTCGTCCACCCTAGTCATGAACCCTGCAAGGGGTAATAAATCAGTTCCAGTTTCTCGTAGGCTCTGGAAATCACCTTAGAAAAGGATGCCCATGGTCAGGGAAGTTTCCAGGTTGCTAGTGGAAAAAGTTTTAGACCACAGAAGAAGCCAGAAGTGACAAATCCATGTACTAAGGCTAAGGGGAATTGTTTGACTTTCTTTAAGTTACCTTCCTCCAAAGCAGTACAGCTCAGAGCTGAGGGAGATTTCTTGACCTGTGGCTTTCCCCTGGAGAAAGTAAGAGTTTGTGAATGAGTGCCCAGTTTTTCCAGATGTGTAGAACACTGTCGTGTCAAGGCCAACTCTCCAACCAAGAGGAATACTAGAATTATGAGCTGATTGGCCTGTGAGGAACAAAGAGATGGGAGAATGGCAGATATCAATGGGAATAAAGGGACAGAGATCCTACCTGTATCCTAGCTCTCCTACAAACTTTGAAATATTCCTGACATAGCTATTTCAACTGGTCTGTGGACACAGACAACACATTCCGCACTATTCTCTCAAACTGTGGCTAGATCCTTGTTTTGCTCCTAATAGTATTAATCAGAGCAAATTTTGGCAGATGACTAGTGATCACAATGTTGAATCCACGGGCCAAGAAAACTTCCAACTTCAGGTGTACTTCAAGAAAAACAGAAAGGATATGTAAACTCTAAGCCTGGTGTACTATAGAATCAAGAGAAGGCACACAACTTTCTGCTATGAGAAAGTAAGAAGCACAAGAACAGGTACATTGATAGGTAAGAGAAAGCTCTGAATCCTAGCAGGGCTGATAGAAATCTTCTCTTATGGCAAAAATTAGTAGAAAACTGACAAAAGTGACAGTAAGAAGTAACAAAAATCTTCCAAGAAAGTGTAAATGCAAGGAACTATGAATCCACCAACTAATCACAATACTTTTCTAGTAGCCAATATAAAAATCATGATGATCCTTTATGTAACCCACTTCAAAACTTAAAATGGGTTTCAAAAGAAGTTCAAAATGTCTGTATAACCCACAGAAAGAAAATTCAGTAGATCAAAAAAACAATAATGAAAAATAATAAAAACAAGTAACAAAAATACTTTAACAGAAGAGAAAGAAAAAAATCTTTTCTGGAGCTGAGAATATAATAAATGAAATAAGAACTGTGACAGTATAAACATCAAAATGAAGATGTGTAGTTAAAAGACAAGAATTCCGAAACTATCCAGTCATGAGAGAAAAAAGGGACAAGAATGAGAATGCAAATAAGCCTGTATGATCTATGGCTTAATTTCAAAAGGAACAATTGGCAAATTACTGACAAGTTAGGAGAAGAGAAAAAGCAGGCAGAAAGAAAGCAGGCCTAAGAACTTCCTAAGATTTGAAGAAAGATTAGGACATTCCAAGTTCAGGAAAACTCATAGGTCTCCAGACTCAATCACAGATCTCAAAGATACCTTACAGCAAAAACTATCAAAAATTAGCCAGAATCCTAAAAACAAGAGGGAAAAAAAATCTGATTATTGTAAGATGATTCCCATAAGCTATAAGACATTTTAGAGGCCAATTAAGAAAGGGATGATATAATCAAAATGTTGAAAGAAAAAATCTGCCAGTCAAGAGTGCTCTATACACAGCTTTTTTCCAGACATGGAAGAACAGATTCTGACATGGAGGAAACAAACTGATGGTGCTGGGGGGGGGGGGGGGGGGGTGTTAGGGGGGAGGGAGGAACTGCATGAATTCACTAGACCTATTTTTAACAGAATGCTGAAGAGAAGTTTAAAGTGAAAGTCATAAAAATAAAAATAAGCAATACACTGGTAAATTCAAAATATGCTAATAGAAAAACAGTGGGCATGTTCAAATCTTAAGAATACAAAGAGTAAAAAGTAAGAGAGGTTTTAGATTAGCCTATTTAGTTAACATTACTGAGAGCTTTACTGAACCCAATTTAAGAAGTGGAATGTTCATAAGGATGATGGCTGATTAAGTCTATCATTATTTGTAATGATCAAGTTCTAGGTTTCTTGATTCTAGAATAGTTTTCTGCAAGCAATGCGATGGGTTCTTAGACTTTTTACGTAAGATTATAATCTTTAATTACCTGGCACAACCAATGAAAAACAGAATTCTATTAGGTGTTCATGCAGTGCAACATGATACTTTTTTTTTTTTAAATAGAAAGTAGAACTTTCTGAAGGAAAAGGGGCTGTGAAAATGCAATAGAGGCAGGAAGCAGTGGTAACTTTGATGTTTCCCTTCAGGAGAAACAAGTGAACTCCCTTGGAAGGAGGGAGGAAGCCTTATCTCATGGCCTGAAAACCAGGTAGTGACCCTCAGAATCTGGGCTGTGCTCTTCATTTTTATATATTACTTCTGTAACACTTAAAAGAGCCAACCTATCTCCATGCTCTTCAAATGCATGAGGTAACTGTCAAAAGGACCACATACTGCTTAATATGAGCAGAGAGTATGGCATAAAACATGGCTTCAAAATTAAAAGCAGAGCTCAGATGACTAAAAAACCTATAAAATAACAAGAATAATTAAAAGATACCAATCCTTCATAAACTCAATTAATAAAGTTATGTAATTAATAATATCTTGCTATATTTAAAGACCATCAACAAAACCTAAATGAAAAATACGTTAAAAGTTCTTCAAAACCAACAACAATACAGAAATCTACTTCAATGACCCTGAACTTTTTGTGAAAATGGGGTACCCAAATGCTTTTCAGAATACTAAAAGGACCTGAGCCAATTTATTTATAGCGAATACCTGAGAAAGAAAGAATTGTAAGAACTAGAATGAGTAGCATTTTAAACATCTCAATAATCAAGTTTGTAACGGGAACACAGATTACCTTAGTGTTCAATACAAACCTCTTTGACAATTCTTTGACAATCTGAACTGGATTTTTTCTATAGATCTAATTTCAGGTTTCAATGTGGGGGAGTGTCTTTCTAGACAAGTAGTTAAGGAGCCAGAATAAGAGTGGAGTCTGGTTACACTTATGAGAAACAAAAGGAGGAAAGACTGAAGTGTTTAGATATACAGGTGCGCACATCTGCATACAACAACACACGCCCGCACATACAACAGCCTTCCATAGAGTTCCTCCTGGCACTCCTTACATGTGGCCTTGGCTCACATGAGCAACACTATTGTGAGATCCCCCTGTGCCTCACATCTTCATATACCATAAAAGGTACCCAGACATTTTCAGAAGTGATCCCTTTTCTCTGAGTCCCCTAAGCTTTTATTAGTCATTCTGTACCTGGCACTCTTATACTAATAGAATTTTCTTCTTTTTACCTGTATGTATTTAAAATCACAATTAGAATATAAGCTGGGTGGGAATGTAAATTACTTTAGTCTTTCTGGAGCATAATCAGCAACTCCTTAAAAAAAAAAAAATCTTTCCAGTATGCAATACTCAACAACTACTTTTCTGGGAGTTTATCCCATGAAATGTGGGATGTATATAATAATTTTGTTGCAAGGATATTAAAAAAATAATAATATTCAGAGCAATAAAATTTCTGTAACTTTGAAACACAAATGTTTAATTATAAGAGACTAATCATTATATTAAAATGTTTTAGTAGGGGCTGGAACAATAGCACAGTGGTAGGGGTATTTACCTTGTATACAGGCCAACCAAGTTTGATTCTGGGCACCCCATATAGACCCCAGGAGTACCACCAAGAATGACCCCTGAGGTCAGACGTAGGAGTAATCACTGAGCATGGCTGTGTGTGGTGGCCCAAAAAAGCAAATAAACAAAGTAATTTTTAGAAAAGTAATTATTGACCTGAGCCCATATAAAAATGAATGAATCCATATAAAGTGAGAGTAAATTTTTGTTTCTAAAGGTTGCATATATAAAAAAAAAAAGTTTTGCATTATATCTGCACATAAAACTTGTAAGATTTTGATTTAAATTTTTTTTTTTTTTTTTTGGTTTTTGGCCACACCCGTTTGATTCTCAGGGGTTACTCCTGGCTATGTGCTCAGAAATCGCCCCTGGCTTGGGGGGACCATAGGGATGCCGGGGGATCGAACCTGGTCCTTCCTTGGCTAGCGCTTGCAATGCAGACACCTTACCTCCATGCGCCACCTACCCGGCCCCGATTATAAATTGTATTTTAATTAAAAAAAATACTCTTCTGGAGCCAGAGAGATGGCACGGAGGTGGGCGTTTGCCTTGCATATGAAAGGATGGTGGTTCGAATCCTGACATCCATAATGGCATATGGGTTCCCCCAGCCTGCTAGGAAGTGATTTCTTTTCTTTTCTTTCTTCTTTTTTTTTTTTTTTTTGTTTTTGGGCCAACACCCGCAGTGCTCAGGGGTTACTCCTGGCTGTCTGCTCAGAAATAGCTCCTGGCAGGCATGGTGGACCATATGGGACACCGGGAATTCGAACCAACCACCTTTGGTCCTGGATCAGCTGCTTGCAAGGCAAATGCCGCTGTGCTATCTCTCAGGGCCCAGGAATGATTTCTGAGTGTAGAGCCAGGAGTAACCCTGAGTATTGCCGGTGTGACCCAAAAACCAAAAATAAATAAATAAAATAAACAAACAAATAAATAAATCAAGCTATATCTAAACCTTTTTTGTTTTTTGATTTTTGTTTTTTGGGCCACACCCGTTTTGACCTCAGGGGGTTACTCCTGGCTATGCGCTCGAAATCGCCCCTGGCTTGGGGGGACCATATGGGACACGGGGGGGGGGATCGAACCACAAGCCTGTCCCTAGCACTAGCACTTGCAAGGGCAGACAACTTACCTCTAGCGCCACCTTCCAGGCCCCCAACTATTTCTAACCTTTAGGCAGTGTTCTTTATTGTGTACTGTGATTTTACAATTCTGGTATTTAATTTAATGCTGGTTTCATGCATACACCATCCAGACACCACACCCCAGAGTAGACACCTTCCTCTACACAGTCTCACAGCCACGTCCAGTCAAACCTGTACCAAGCAAACTCAGTTTTGTAAACTACTTACTTACAGGTAGTTTATACTAATTATCTATTGGTCTTGGCCAGTTTTTAAATATTCTTTTTGGCTATTTGTAAAAAAAAAAAAATGCTTGTATTACTGTTTGCCAGAGGAAAAAAATTAAATTCAAAGAGAAAAATTGGTTGCAGGTGACAAGCAGATGTCAATTAAACTTCATAGTTCTAAGCTCAGAAGTAGTGGAGAGGAGGTTATGCTCCATCAGCTCTGACCTTGGTATCTGGATCCAGCTGAAAGATGAGGAACCAGGAGACACATAGGGCAGGATAAATCTGTGTCATTGGCTATTATCACTTTTTCTTTAAACACTGGCTACTATGTGTCAGATGCTGAATTCTGTGTTACCTATGGAGCTGGACTAGAATATTAATTGTTTTTTTTTTTAAATAATCGACACTTCAGAAGCATACTTGGATTGAAAATTAGGAGCTTTTAGAATTGAAAGCAAAAGTTCTTCCTCTGTGATGATTGGGGGTTATTGTTCTAAGACACAAGACTATGGTTCAAGGACCAAGTGGAAGACTTCATGCGAGTTTTAGGTAGTGTTACTTTACAATTTACATATTAGGCACCTTAAATAGTAGATAACATCTACACTAATCCATCTCCTAGAAAGCTGAAAACCAGTCTTCCTGCAAATGAAGTCTCTTTTCAAATATCCAATGTATTGTATCTTAATGTAGACCATGTAATATTTCCTCATTTCTACCAATGTGCTTATGGATGCTTCTCTGTATAGTATACCATAACACATGGTTCTTTATAATTCTTCATAAAAATGTTGGTAATGATTTGTCAATACTATTTAGTGTAATCTTTAGGTTGATAATGATGTGGCACAGGCTTATCCCAGGTAATGTAAAGTTTATTTTGTATTCTATTTCCTTTTATATACCTTTGGATCTTTTTAAGTACTTTTTATTTCTTGAGTACAGTTGAGCTTTTCAATTTCTTTTATCTCTATTTGTGATTCCTTTTTCTGTTTGACAATTATTTCTGGGGATTCTTGGTGAACCATATGTGATGTCAGGGATCAAAACTAGGTCAGCTGGGTATAAAGCAAGTCTTACTTGCTGTACTATCTCTCTGACCTACATTTAATTTTTTTTATAGTTAATGATATTTTTCTTCTTCCTTTCTGGAGCATATCTGAGTAAAGAAAATCATTCCCTAACACCCACTCACCTGGATGGTTAAAAGAATGGTCTGGTTGGAATATGTGAAGTTTCCAGAACTTCAGCCACCACCAAAAGGAAGAAGGCAAAGTTTGTTTTCCATTCAATTTCCAAAGGATCATAGATGTGAGGCTTGGAAGCATCTCAGAACAACTGTATCTATTCTGTGGAAGTCTAGTCTGTGGGGTATTTTCTGCAGATCAACCTTTTATATTTAATGGTTCACAGTTCCAGTATCCTAAAACTTGGTTCTATGAATGCTTTCCATAATTTATAGAAATAGGTTAAGCGCAGCAACTCAATTTTGCAAACATACGACTTGCTTTTGAGTTAGTACTCTATCATGAACAGTAGAATTCCAGTGAGCTAATAATTAGAATTTTACTTTACAAAGGTATAATGACTTTTTTTTTGCCAGTTAAACTCTAGCACCAAATAAATTTACCATTACTACTATTAAACTTTGTATGAGATGTAACAAGTAACATTTAAATTTTAAGTATTTAAAGATTGGACACCACATCCTTGATTGTATCATTATTTGACAACAACTTAAAAAAAGTTGCACCTTGAGCCTAGAGTTCTTTTCTGAGCAGATCAGCATAATCAGCCCCTAGATCTCTCTAGCTACATCTTCAAAGGCACCTCAAAACTCACCATGCTTGTAATATGCTTTACCACAAATCTGTTCTTCTTCCTCCTCCTATTTTCCTTATGAATGACTAATAAACCCTCGCTAAAGCTTGAAGTTATTGCTCACCTACTTAATTCAACTTTATAGCTCAACTTAATAGTTTATTCATTAATCTCTCTCAAATCAATCTAAGTTTGTCCAGTGTCTCTGTAACTATCTTAAGTTAAGTTTAACTGATTCAATTTGAGTTGCTTTTCTAAAGCCATGTCAGAGCCTGGGTGACATCAGCACTATGCAGGCTTATATTATACCACCTGAAACGTTGCATTGAAATTAAATATTCTTACTATGGAATACTGCTACCATGTTTTCCTTGATATTTACAAAAGTAGATGAAAAAATGCCCACATAAGAACCTGCACACGAGGGGCCGGTGAGGTGGTGCTAGCCAAGGAAGGATCGCTGGTTCCATCCCCCGGAGTCCCATATGGTCCCCCTAAGCTAAGGGCAATTTCTGAGCTCTTAGCCAGGAGTAACCCGAGCATCAAACGGGTGTGGCCCCAAAAAAACCCTGCACACGAATATTTATCATGGCTTTAGTCATAACTTATAATGAACTAAGGCATCTTTCAACAAAGGAATAAATAAATAAATGACAGTATCCAAGAGACAGTATGAAAGGTAGGGCATACGCCTAGCATGCACTCAACTTAGGCTCAGTCCCCACAACTGCACAGTCCACAAAATATAGTCAGGTCCTGGATCCCGCCCAAAGCACCATAGTGTTGCCCGGGCTCTCCTTGGCACTATAGAGCCTAAGCAGCATTGCATGCTTGGGCCCTTGGAGAGAACCATTGGTTGTATAGGTGACAACTGCCAGTGCTGCTGCAGCAGCCACCAAAAAATTGCCTGGGAGGGCAAATAAATAATAAAAACTCTTGAGTCATGAAAATACATGGAGGAATTCTGAAAGTATATTTATACATGAAAGAAGCTAAAAAGCATACTATAAGTGATTCAAACTAAATGGAGATCATTGTGCAAGAGACCATGAGCTGTGGAGATGTCTGGGGAGGAAAAGGATGTAGGTTAGAAGTCAAAGAGGGGCAGTAGTGGGGCAAGAGATTTTTAGTGCAGGTGAAACTGCTCTTTGAAACTGTGATGGCAGAATAGTAGCTTCACGCCACTATGCATTTGCCCAAAATCTGGGCTGGTAATGATGGATAATGTAGGCTTCATCAATGATAACCAAGCATTCTTCTGGGTTTAGATGTTAACATTACGGAAAATTGCATGTATGGGAGTTTTAGTACATATATAGAACATATATATAGAAAAGTGATAAACAGTTCTGTACAATTCACTCTCTTTTTACCAAAAATATAAAATAACCAGTCAGGAAGATAGCTCAAATGAGTGGAGCATAACCACCTCTTGCATTCAGGAGCCTTCAGTACAATCCTCAATATCTCATGGTCCCCTAAGCACCTCCAGGCATGAACCTTGAGCACTAAGCCAGCAGTGGCCCCCCTAACCAATGCCAGGTGTAGCCCCAAACCAAAAAGTAAAAAACCTAAAAATTGTTAATAAGATCTATTCATAAAAATTCAAAGGTTTAAGAGTTAATATATTATCAACATATAACACTCATTAAGCATGATATCACATTACTTTCCTATTCTGAAAAGAAATATTTGCTGTTTTAATTCAAACCCCAGTTATTGTTATCTCATCTATCTTCAGTTGGCGTATCCAGACAATTTCACCCCACTCTCCTTTCACAAACTTTCAGCCATCATAATTCCTTTCTCATGAGTTGTCATTTTGTGGCTAGAATAACATACTATCCTCATCACCTTTTTCACAAAGTCAAACAGCATCAGAGGAGACAAGGGTTGAGAGATGAATGAAAAAGGAAACCCAGGGGACCTCTGCTGGTAGGGAATAAATATAATTAACTACTCATGACTGAGCTATTAGTGTAACAGATAAGCAACTCATGGTTTACAATCATAGTAGAAATTGTCCTTCCTTCTTAAACAGGAAGTTTTTCTTAATTATTCAGGTCTCATCTCAGAGAAATTCACCCTAACACCTCATCAAAATCTTATGTTACTATAGTCCCATTGATCACAAGCTTCATGAGTATAGGAAGTCTAGATTCTCTTTGGCAAGCTGCTTCTATGCCCAAGATACAGAATTGTCCCATGAGGGGAAGAAGGCAGAAAAGTATGTTCCACACTGCAATTTCACAATACAGACAGACTCTTCCATTTGTATGTTGAATATATTATGTCACATGGGCATATTTTTCAGCTAAATTGTTCATATATTTGAGCCTTTGTGGGGACTGAAGAAAAAAGAAATCAGGTACCGAGGCAGAACATTAAAATCTATCCCTGAAAATCTATAAATATCATTTAAAAACTACTCCCATAGTTTTGTTTGTAATAATTAAAATAATTATCATCTATTAATGTTTCTATTTCCTACTAGAATACTTTCTTTTACTCACATTAGAACCTTCACAATAAGATGAAGGATCATCTTCATCAAACTAGTAAGGAAGATTGAGGATCAGAGGTCATTACATAACTTTCCTAATGTCCAACAAGTTGTAAAAGGGATTAGATATTCAAATTAGGTCCTGTATAACTTCAAATCTACAGGGCCAGTTCATAAAGTACTTCTCTCAAGGGTTGAAGGCTTATGTAATGCAGTCCGTAGGTCACTTCCTTAATCAGTACTTGTGGGCAAGGCATTCAGTCTGTTCTTTCAAAGAATCCCATTCAATTCACATCTTACATCTGCCAGACCAAACTGTGTTTGGAAAAGTAAACATGTCTAAGAGCATCTACTCAGAAATAAGAACCTCTGATCTATTTCTATGTATTAAGGAAAAAAAGTTAAAGGGAAGAGAATACTGGTCCACTGTCATCATATTTTCCCATTTAGAAGAAACTGGTAACTCATCTTTTACTTTGAAATTTTAGTTCTCTCACTCTTAGGAAGCTGAAGCCAACAGCAGCACAGATGTGTGAAAGAGATGGAACTAAATCATGAAAACAACACATCCTGTCACAAAAGGGAAGAACACTGACTGACCTGCTAAACACCATTCGTTAAGGTAAGCATAGCAGAAATAAATTTCATCCAATGAAGTGAGAGTGTTGACTTGCATACCTGGGTTGGCCATCAGAAACCTTTATGCTCAACTTCAAGAATGCTCCAAGTGCTGCCTGTTTATGATTGTAGCCAAGGCACAGAGCAAAAAGCCACTGCTGGGGAAATCTCCAAAGTCTTTTCTGGGCTGTATGCAGGAGCATTGCAGAAACACAAGAGGGAGAGAGAACACTTATCTTCAAGGAGTGCTGTAGAGGCAGTTCCATAATTCAGGTTATAAAAATGGCCTTCAAGATCACTGGGAACTGAAGCCTGGCACTTTTCCAGAGATAGTGTAAGCCAGAAGTCGCTGGCAAAGAGGCTTTGCTGGGAGCTCCTCCCCTTGAAGGGGGCTGTGTTAGTTTCGTGCAGTTTGCCTGTGTTACCTCATGAAAGAGGATCGGCATCATTGTCCCATCCTCTGACAAAAGCCAAGCCCAGAACTGCTGGAAGAGAGTACACACCCTTTTATATTGAGATCCTGTCACCTCTCCTTTCACTCACCTTTCTCATTTTTAAAAGGCAAAGAAGGTGAAATAAGGTAGAAAAGCTGACCGCTCTCGAACGCAGGCAAGGCTAAGGATGGAAGGTGAGCACAGTGATTATTACTCACAACTCCTCCTACCTCGGATCATTTTGTAATACGCTGCCAACTTGCCCATGGAAAGCTACTGAAAGTTTGGCGTCTTGGCCTAACTTTTTCTATATAAAGCTCTCTTTCTTGTATTCATATCAATAAACATCTTTTTTCCTACAAAATTTTAAGCTAAAAGTGAAATTGGGACTAAAAAGAAAAGTCTCAGAAATCTTTAAATCTATTTAGAAGTAATTGCATTTTGGCAAAAATGCCATGCCATGTCCCCCCGTTATCATAAATTTTAATTTACAAGCCAACAGTTCTAATGAATATTAATTACTGCAGTACATTCCAGAAAATCTGCTGAGCTTCCTTTTTGATGTGAAAGATATTGCAGATAAAAATTGAAGTAAAGCAGCCGGATAAATAGCATAATGGTAGGGCATTTGCCCTGCATGTGGCCAACCTGGGAGGACCCGGGTTCAATTCCAGGCATCCCATATGGTTCCCTGAGCCTGCCAGGAGTGATTTCTGAGTACATAGCCACGAGTAACCCTGAGCACCATTGCGTGTGGCCCCAAAGCCAAAAGCCAAATAATAATAATAATAATAACAATAATAATACTACTAATAATGAAGTAGTAGAAATGTCTGATATCCCTGATATCTTATTCAAGGTGCCAGGAGTTAAAAAAAATTGTAAAAACCCTTTTTATCACTTAAGTCAAAGAAAAAGAAGAACTAGCTCAGTGTTCAATGCAAACAACTGTAAGTGCAGAAGAAAAGACATTATTCTAAAAAAAAAGGCCTCAAACCAGATATCAGAAAAGGCTGGGATAGTGAGGATAAGAAAGGCAGAAGACTTTGTCAGACTAAAAACCCACAGATAAACTTCCTTCTTGAAAAGGCACATATCATTTGGGATCGAAAAAAAGTTTGACCTCCTAGTTTCTGTTATTTTGAGTTATATATCCCTCTAAGAAGATGATGATGAAAGAGTCACGATAGATTTTTCCATCTAAACACATGGACCTAGTTTCTGTACACCACATATGTGGGTGATGTGCACTAATATATATTATATCTTTTATTACACATAGTTTATGTGGGCATGCACTTCACATAATTAATTTGGAAAAAACATTTCAAAATGGTCAAAATTTCCCTCAGGTATCGGCCATAATCCAGGGTAGGACTTCATGCTCTACAGTGACTTAGAAAATACAATTATTTTCCTTTTCCAGATCAAAAATTTTAAACCATTTTGCTGGTCTTATCACATGCTCTCTGGCTACTAATTTGTATCCCAAGACAGTATGCATTTTACAAAAGTAAATCAACTCTCCTCAAATTACTTTCATGAATTAATTTTAATATTCAAGATCATCACCCAACCACGTCCACAATGTTCTAGGCTATTTTACAAAATTAAGTTAGTAGTTAGTCTTCCTCATTATTTGTCCTTCATATCAGTTGAGAAAAGTCCAGTCTTCAACATAGTCACTTATTACAGGTGTTACTTTAATGAGCAAAAAGAAAAGGGTTTAATACAAGGCAAATACTTCCCCCGGTACAACCAAAAATTCTAAAAAGTCTAAAAGGTGCATAAGCAAATTAAGTGTGCAATGAAATTAGTGTGCAATTAATTATCCATTCTCTCTTCTTTTTAATTATCCATTCTTAAGGCAGGTGAATGGAAGCAATATAAAATGAAAGAGGGTAGATCAACATAGGCCCAGCCACAGCAATTTTCAGCTCCAGTCTGGATAGCAGACAGAAAATACTTTTATTAAGTACTTGCAGTTCTGTGGCAGCCTGAGTACTTTAGCCATTCTCCTAATGATCCTAGCACTTCTGGAAAATGACAAACTGCCACAGATTAACCATTATAAAATGAAGGGCTACATGACAGAGCAGTGAAAACACTAGACAATAACTTAAGACGACATGCAAGACACATCTTCCTTCTTTCCTCAACGAGCAATAACCTTCTTCTCCCCTACCTTCCTCTTTCTCTCTGTACTTCCTTCCCTCCTTCCCTCCTTCCTTCCTTCACTCCCACCCTCCCTCCCTCTTTCTTTCTTCTTTCCCATGTTTTTTTGGTTTTTTTTTTTTTTTTTTTTTTTGCCAAGATGCTCAGGGCTGACTTCTGCCTATTAAGGGATCAATTCTGGTGGTGCTTCCCCTCCAAGTTTAAGTCTCATCCCCAGCATCTGTTAAGGAAATTTATCCATTCACACTAAACTTAAACAGAATATTCTTTGTTTTATGGTAATGTAAGAACCAAAAGACAAAAAGAAACAGAATTTAAAGAAAGTCAAAGCGATTAATTTCATATAACATATACACAAAAAAGAGATGATTGAAAATTTTCTTTTATATGTTGCCAGACACAGTGGAGACATAAATAATCTCAAGTTAAAAACCAAACAACAGCAGATACACTTTCAACTGAAAGCTATCAGTTGAGCCAACTCCTCCCCATTTACACTATCTACAATTAAAGGAGTGAGGACTACAAGTCATTGGTGTTTTTTTTTTTTGAAAAGCTATTATTCTTTTTTTTAATTCTTAATTTATTTATTTTTTTCACAGAATTATTTATGGTACATAGTGACAACGAATGAGGGGCACTCCCACCCCCACTGCTGTTCTCCTTCCATCCCTGTTTCCAGCATGCATCTCATATCTCCCTCTCTTTCCCCTCAGAATACTAGTGCAACTGGGCTCCACTTTATAGCTTGTTGTAGATTATCTATTTTGTTGTCGTTTGCGATAAAAAGGATAAGAAAAAAAAGGAAGAAGAGAAAAAAATTTGGCCGCAACTACCAAAAAAAGAAAGAGAAAAAGTAAAAAAAAAAAAAAAAGTAAAAAAATGCACCCGGCTAATAAGAAAAATAAATAAATAAATAAACAAATAAATAAATAAAGCACCAAATAATAACCACAGGAGTGAAAAGGGAAGAGAAAAGTGGTAGAAAGGAGAGAAGGAAAATAAAGTCAAAAACTAACAAATCAAAACAAGAGTGTTTTTTTAAACTATCGTGCCTAGTTTATTTTTTAAAATCCCCTATTTACAGCAATAATTCTTCAAAACTTTTTTTTTTTTTTTTTGGTTTTTGGGTCACACCCGGTGGTGCTCAGGGGTTACTCCTGGCTGTCTGCTCAGAAATAGCTCCTGGCAGGCACGGGGGACCATATGGGACACCGGGATTCGAACCAACCACCTTTGGTCCTGGATCTGCTGCTTGCAAGGCAAACGCCACTGTGCTATCTCTCCGGGCCCAATTCTTCAAAACTTTTATATAACAAATGATATAACATACTCTCCAATCAAAGTTAATTAAGGGAGGAAATACATTTCTTTCTGGGAATTTTGCTTACCCAGAAACTTATCTTGGACTCACATGCATTTCTTTTAATTTAATCTTCCATTTCTTC
This sequence comes from Suncus etruscus, assembly GCF_024139225.1. NCBI lineage: Eukaryota > Metazoa > Chordata > Mammalia > Eulipotyphla > Soricidae > Suncus > Suncus etruscus. Next base: position 23,406,760 of record NC_064855.1, read on the forward strand.
TAAATTTAACTCTAAATTTTTTCGTTTGTTTATTTTGGGGTCATACCTAGAGGCTCTCAGGTCTTACTCTTGGTTCTGCTCTTGGAAATCACTCCCGGCAGACTCAGGAGACCATATGGAATGCCAGGGATCAAACTCAAGTCTGCAGTGTGCAAGACAAACGCCCTACCCACTGAGATATCAATCTGGCCCCTAACCCTAAAGTTTTAAAAGAGCAGTCACTGGACAAATCAACTGACATGACACAGAAGAACACTAGTAGACACTAGATCAAAAAACTTACCACTGTGCAAGAAATAGCTTTTAAAGATATGTAGTTAGGATTGTTGCACTCCCCCCCAAAAAAATCTGAAAAAAAAAAAAATCCAAACAAACCCTGATTGGTTTTTTGCTTCAAAGTTGTGTCAGACTATATTAAAAAAAATCTAATTAAATTATGTGTGAAACATTTTATGATACAGGGAACGGGATATAGAAAGGTTCATATAGAAATTATTATGTCTAAATGATGCCTACAATCTCAGTACAAATTACCATTGTAATTGTCTTATGCCATCTAGAATAATACACCAAACATCACACCTACAACAATTTTTTATTTCAGGGATGTGCCCTCAGCCAGAGACTGCAGAAGAAAAGATTGATATAAGGCAATAAGAGACTAACCACAAGCCTTTTTCTTTTCCTTTTTTTGTTTGAAAAGGTTAGGATTATAAATATTAAAAACACAATTTGACTGGATAATGAGTATCTGGGACATCCAGCTGCTTCTTTTTCATATTCAATCCTCTGTGTATTTTCACATCATTAGCAATTCACATGAAGATGACCATAAACCAAATATGATGAATGCTACTAGATACACACAAATTAATCTTATATTACATGTTCCAAATCAAATCTCTTGGCCTGTGGAGCAAAGCTAACAGGGAGAATTTTATGGAAAGAAGCATTTAGTTGGAATACAGTTAAAATGCCTGTCTTACTTTAAAGGCCAGGCTCTTGAGGGTAGAGCACTTGCCTTGCATGTGGCCAACCTGGGTTTGATCCTGGCATCCCATATAGTCTCCAACCTGCCAGGTTTACTTTCTGAGCACAAAGCCAGAAGTAGCCCCTAAGCAAGCCCCAAAACCAAAACCAAAACCAAGAATAAAAGGCCGTGTGCCTCTGAAGGTTAACTGACCCTTCTTCCTGACCTTTGGAGACTTCTTCAGGTGTGGCTTATGTCCCTCCTTTTAGGAAGCTCTTCCTACTCACCCCACCCAGAGTATGTGCCATCAATGGTGTTCTCCATCAGCTTCCTCTCCCAAACTCCTCTCTCCTTGCCAAACTTGGGACACAAGCCACAAGTTAAATCCATTGTACAGTTCTGTAATTGCATGCTTAGGTAACTTTCAGGGAATTAAAATACTCTTTAATAGCTTAAGTATTTTTTGTTTGTCTTTTTTTGTTCTGCACTCACTATACATGACAGATACTAAATTCGAAGTTTAAAGATCAGATACAAGAAATACCAAGTGAGAACTATATTTTTAACTCTTAAGTAGAATACAATTTAAACAATAATGTTTCTTATCCCAATTCTTGGCACCAAATATAGCTAAATATTTTTATTGTCCAAGCATATGCTATATAAATGGAATATTTGAAAAAGGAAATAAAAAAACATAAAGTATGAGTAAAAGAGACCACTGGAATAACTGAGGTTTATCCACAAAAGGTATAAAACTCTCTACTAGAACTCTTGGGAACAAGAATACATATCTGTGCAGTTTGCAGCTGAGCAATTATTTCTATGATATCACAATGTCCACTGCAAGAGTTAGCTTATCTATCATATTGTTCAAAAAATTTTAACTCTCACTCTTGGTGTTAATTCTACTTCTCCTAATTCCACAGCTGCAAAGAAATAATCAGAAATGAAAGACAGAGTAAGACTCAGCCTAGACCTATTGGAAAAATAAATGAAGATGAGAAAAGCAGCCCATGAACATCAAGCAAGAAAATTCCTTTTATGGAAGTTCTCAGGGATCAAAGGATGACAGTCACAGCAGCATTCTTAAAGCTCCTTGAAAGGAAAGCAAGGTCACAGTGTTCTCTGTCCTGGGACCTTCTTCTAAGTAAGAATCTTTTTGTCAGGCTAACTTAAAGGAATTGGATCTTGTACTTTATAATCTCTTCAGAATGTTAGTGTTAGATGACAATTCTCAATGTTCTACAGAGAACTGAGGATAGTTTACATTCTGCTGCCACTGTGCACTGAGCTGAGGAGAATGGAGAGACACATTTTTTATTTTATGTTTCTGCTTATTAAAATGTCCAGAATAGATAAATCCACAAAGACAGAAAGTAGATTAGTGACTGCAGGGACTTTAGGAAGGGGAAGTGAGGAGTGATTGTTAATTTAAGGTATGGGTTTTCTTTTGGGGGTAATGAAAAAGTTCTGGAGTTTGGTTGTGGTAATGAATATACAAGTATGGATGTCCTAAAGTTTGCTAGAGCAGTATAGCAAGTAGGACACTTGCCTTGTGCGTGTGGCTGACCTGGGTTCAACATATGGCATCTCAGATGGCCTCCACAAGCTCACCAAGAGTGATCCTCGAGTGCTGAGCCAGAAGTTAGCCTTAACACCACCAGGTATGCCCCCTCTCAATTTTATTTAAATAAAAATTAAAATTACTGGCTTGTGCATTGTATTGTATTTTATTTTCAAAGTCTTTAAAATCCTATCAAACCTTGGTAAGGAGCATAAATTGTTCATCATTGTCCAACTGTCCTTTGCTCAGTTCCTACTGAGGAGATTACTTTTCCATGGAGAGACACAAAAGCATTATTCAGGCTGAGAATGGATGGGTGATTCCCACTTGAAAAAAAAAAAAAGAAATTCATAGAAGAAATGGCCAAAGAAATTTTTCCATACTAGTTATATCTGTTTTAAGATCATTTTTTAATTGAAGTATCTTGTTCCATAACAGTAAACTCTATACGGCCATACCACTCTGAATGCACCCGATCTCGTCTGATCTCGGAAGCTAAGCAGGGTTGGGCCTGGTTAGTACTTGGATGGGAGACCGCCTGGGAATACCAGGTACTGTAGGCTTAAAAAAAAAAAAAAGAACAAAGAAGAAATACAAATGGCCAAAAGACACATGAAAAAATGTACCACATCACTAATCATCAGGGAGATGCAAATCAAAACAACTATGAGGTACCACCTCACACCCCAGAGATTGGCACACATCACAAAGAATGAGAACAAACAGTGTTGGTGGGGATGTGGAGAGAAAGGAACTCTTATCCACTGCTGGTGGGAATGCCGCCTAGTTCAACCTTTATGGAAAGCGATATGGAGATTCCTCCAAAAACTGGAAATTGAGCTCCCATATGATCCAGCTATACCACTCTTAGGAACACAAAAATACAACACAAAAATCCCTTCCTTACACCTATATTCATTGCAGCACTATTTACCATAGCAAGACTCTGGAAACAATCAAAATGTCCTTCAACAGACGAATGACTAAAGAAACTGTGGTACATATACACAATGGAATATTATGCAGCTCTCAGGAGAGATGAAGTCATGAATGTATATGGATATATATGGAATCTTCAGTATTTTCTGGCATATAAGACGACTGGGCGTATAAGACGACCCCCTAATTTTGCAGTTAAAACATAGGTTTAGGCCTATATTCGCTGTATCAGACAGAATGTTCCTGTGCTGCAACTTTATGTACCACAGTGAGCCAATCACAACAAGCAAAGGTTCAAAGGTTATACTGTAATAGACTTCTTCTCTGACTCTGGCCAATCTGAGCAGGCTTTTTACAGAGTAGATTCGGGTCCAAAACATTGTCTAATTTGAATGCATAAAAAGCCTGCTTGGATTGGCTGAGTTAGAGAGGCGGTCTGAGCAGCCTTGCAGTGTTTGGTCCCTTATCATAGGCACGTTTTCTGGCAATTACCCACTATATAAACCAAACAACACCCCATCCTTGGACCCTAGCACTGAACCACCAACACGGTTAGCTGGGTTTTGCCAGAAGTGGCCCCCAGATCTCCTGAGTACTGTTTGGGAGCCCCCAAGAAAGAGATTTGGAAACTCTGTGGCCTGATTTATTTTTTGTTTCGTTTAGCGGCATATTGAAACATTTTTCAGGATATACTCGGCGTATAAGACGACCCCCGATTTTCGGTTGACTTTTTTTTGTTTCAAAAGTCATCTTTTTTTTTTTTTTTTTTTTTGGTTTTTGGGCCACACCCATTTGATGCTCAGGGGTTACTCCTGGCTATGTACTCAGAAATCGCCCCTGGCTTGGGGGGACCATATGGGATGCCGGGGGATCGAACTGTGGTCCTTCCTTGGCTAGCGCTTGCAAGGCAGACACCTTACCTCCAGCGCCACCTACCTGGCCCCTCAAAAGTCATCTTATACGCCGGAAAATATGGTATTATACTGAGTGAAATAAGTCAGAGAGAGAGGGGAAAAAAACGCAGAATGGTCTCACTCATCTATGGGTTTTAAGAAAAATAAAAGACATTCTTGCAATAATAATTTTCAGACACAAAAGAGAAAAGAGCTGGAAGTTACAGCTCACCTCATGAAGCTCACTACAAAGAGTGATGAGTTTAGTTAGAGAAATAACTACGTTTTGAACTATTCTAATAATGAGAATGTATGAGGGAAATAGAAAGCCTGTCTAGAGTACAGGCGGGGGTTGGGTGGGGAGGAGGGAGATTTGGGACATTGGTGATAGGAATGTTGCACTGATGATGGGTGGTGTTCTTTACATGACTGAAACCCAAACACAATCATATATGTAATCAAGGTGTTTAAATAAAATATAAAAAAAGGAAAGAAAATGCAAATTCATTCCTAGAACCTAATGGGGCTAAAGCAGAGGCTAGAAACAGGGCATCATAGAAAATGTGCGAGCATGCAGAAGAATCCTTCAAAACTGGGGCCAGAGAGATAGCATGGAGGTAAGGTGTTTGCCTTTCATGCAGAAGGTCATTGGTTCGAATCCCGGCATCCCATATGGTCCCCTGAGCCTTCTAGGAGCAATTTCTGAGCTTGGAGCCAGGAGTAACCCCTGAGCGCTGCCAGGTGTGACCCAAAAACCAAAAAAAAAAAAAAAAAGAACCTTACAAAACTGACAACGCTCACATTACTACGTATCTAGTCACATTTATATGAGACAAAATAAAAAAATATAAATCCCAAGTAAAGCAAACAAGATAACAGGTACTACTAATAAAGAGGGTTGCCAGGGCATACCTAACCTTTTAGGGGGGCTCAGCCCCCCAGATGTATCCTCAGATTTTCCTGGTGGCTAGAACTAATTTAGCCCCCATGGGGTTCCTCAAAAGGCCTGCTGTGGACACCTTTTTCCCCTGCGTGGATGGTTGAGGAATTTCCAAAGAGACGCCTGGCATTACATTTTCAGCCAGTATTTGACTATCTCTCCTTTGTATATATCAGGCAAAATAATAGCCTCTATCAAATAATTTGGCTTAGAAATTCCAGCACCAAAGTTTGAGAACCCCCTGGATATAGTCAGCCCTAAAAGCAAAGACAATTTTTCTCTTTGCAACTGCAGTTTCTGGTAATCAAGGACATAACCAGGATGCAGATCTTGACTATTGACCCTCCTTTAGAAATAGGGAAGCTCATTCTTGGGGATTTGGTTCCTCCCTTCACTTAACCTCTAAAACTATAGAGTCCAGCCTAGAAAGATCAAGTTTCTAGATATTCCCTACTTCCTCCTAATCCTGATTTTGCATTTAAAGTAACCTTGAGTTGTGACCTTCTCTCTAGTAACTTAGAATTTTTACAGTCACACCCATAGCTTAGGTATTGTTATTGTTGTACTAGGCTTTGTGATTACAATTATTCTTCACCTGTGGCTAATTTTACCCCTATAAATTCCCCTGCTCTAAAAAATTAAACTTGTCGCACTCCTGCCAGAAACATGTTGACCCCACATTCTCTGTGTGGTTTCATTTGTTTCATATTTCATATTTGGCCGCTCGTGTTACTCGTTTTCCTCTCGTGAAAGGACTATGACCCAGTAGAATTGCTGAGACGCAAGACGCTTACAGCAGAGGGTGGCAGCAGAATTCCAGTATGTATGAATTTACATTTGAGTCCCCTCCTTTCCAGCTGTGGTCAGGGTTTAGTATTGGCTCTATCCTCAGGGATCACTTCTGGTAGAACTTGGGACCAGGTGTGCTGCCCAGGATTGAACAGGGTCAGCTGCAAGCAAGGCAAGCACCGTATAGACACTATCTCTTTGGGTCCTGAATGATTTTCTCTTATTAAAAATTTTTTGTTAATTTTATATATATATATCTTTATTCATTATCATAGGTACGTAAAAGTGAAGGGGAAGTCAGATAAATAAAACTTTGATTACAAAAAGAAATGTCACATGCAGACTATTACTTATCTTAAAAATCCTGCCTTAGGGGGCCGGGCGGTGGCGCTAAAGGTAAGGTGCTTGCCTTGCCTGTGCTAGCCTTGGACGGACGGCGGTTCGATCCCCCGGTGTTCCATATGGTCCCCCAAGCCAGGAGCAACTTCTGAGCACATAGCCAGGAGTAACTCCTGAGCATTACCGGGTGTGGCCCAAAAAACCAAAAAAAAAAAAAAAAAAAAAATCCTGCCTTAGTTTTCAAGCTGCTTGCTTATTAACTTTCTGTGCTGTCAAGGACCTAACCCTGATACATACCAAAGCAGGCAATCCCAAATAATAGATTGAGCTGTCCTGAGTTTCTGGGGTTATATGAAAATGAACTGCTAGGGTTAACTGGATAGGAATACAGACAAAAACCTACCCTGGATGAGGCATGGGGTTAACTAATCACATGGGGTCCAGGGGTTTTCTCAAGTAGGATTTTGCTTTCCAAGGGATACCTGGCAATGTCTGAAGATTTTTCCGGATATCCTAGTTGAATGGTGCTAGTGTTAGAGGTTACAGATCCCTTAATCCCTATATTATAGCTCTTTAGCCATACAGGATGTCTTTATAATTTGATTGGAGTGATTGAACTATGATATATTTGATTTAGACTAATCACACTGATCCATCCTTATTTTATATCTTGATCACAGGCCTAAATCCCTTGATGGCTTCTTCATTTCTAATGAAGAAGATTGAAGCATATCATCGCCGTTTTTAGACAAAACCAAAGCTGTTAAATATACTAAAGGAATTCAGTCCTGACTGATATATTTTCTTCAATTTTAAGAAAAGTCTACTAATTCCTTTTGATCTCTGCTAATTCAAGTACTAGCTGTGGGTATCTCTTCCCCCAACTTATTTATTACACCTGAATGATCAGAACTGCCCACACCTGGAATGTGCGGGTAGAGGAGTCTGCATGGGGGAGAGAGGGATTAAGAAGTAGAGTTAGACTAGAGAGAAAAGTGTGGCAGAAGCAAGAATCAACAGCGAAATTCAACAGAGAGATTCAGCATCAGATTCAGTATCAGCAATTCAGCAGCAGCAGTAGCATCAGCAAATGGAGTTAGTCAGCAAGGAAGCCTGGAAATGCAGCTGAAAGGGAGACAGAGGCAGAGAGAGCCAGAAGGAGTAGAGAAGTAGCTGCTAGGAAAAGGCTTAGCATAGAGCCATGTGAGGAAATGTATATGTTAAGTTAGGACCGTGAAATAAAGCTGGTTGACTCCTGGAACTTCATATGACTGCTTTGTGAATCTCTCTGTCCTCACCCTGGCAATTTTTAGACCCTTGGGCTTAAGGGGCAGCAGAAACCAGGCCTCACCATCCCCACACTAACTCTAGGATGCTTTAATTTATATTAAAAGAACAACTAATCACTTCTCAGCCTTTTGGCTAAGATCAAGTGTAAACAACAAAAACTTTACCTGGAAATAAAACTCTTAGTTTTCATGTAATGCTTAAATATTTTCTATCTTAATTTTTGCCTAAGATGCTTTGGAATGTCAAGATACTTCCACTTTTTGTCCATCCCCACAACATTACCTAAAATTGGATTCTTCCTATTCCATCATCTACTGTTGTTGGGACTGGAACTATTTTGAGTTTTTTATAATTATAATTCTTTGTTTGCTCTATAAATTTTCATCAGTAATCAATTAAAATATTTCAGAGTCTTCTCTCTCTTTTGTTTTTTGTGTCACACCCGGCTGCACTCAGGGGTTACTTCTGGCTCTATGCTCAGAAGTCGCTCCTGGCAGGCTCAGGGGACCATATGGGATACAATGATTCGAACCACCATCCTTCTGCATGCAAGGCAAATGTCCTACCTCTATGCTATCTCTCCGGCCCCTCAGGCTCTTTTTAATGTGCCTATAACATTAATATTTGGGATAAGAACAGTGGCTGGAGCTAGAAGTACCGGTACAAAAGACATTTTTCAAAGCCTACAAGGAAATTATAGACTTTGTATCATGGGATACACGAGGCTATTAGAAAACAAGTCATATTAACTAGTTGGTAGCAGGGAAATGTCACTGTGAATAAAAGAAATGCCAGAAGATGAAAAGAACTATCTGTTGTACACTGATTAATGATGACCCAAAATCAGCAAAACTGTTTGGAGAAAATCCTTAGGGATCAGATACAGAAGAATTACTAACATTTTGCAAATGACTTCAAAGGTTAACCCTTTAAAGATAACGTTAGACATACAAAAGATGGCTGCAAAACAAGTTAAAAACCAATTAATGTCCCTGTCAAAGAGTAAAATTACAGAAACATTTGGAGGCTATTGATATGAAGCCTTAAGTGTTAAGTTACAGCACATTTATCAAAATAAAAATTCCAATACACTACTTGGAAAGAGGGACATTCATTTATGCAGGAACAGAAGGAGCAACAAACTTTAATCATACCAATAGCTTGGTAACTCTCAACAATAGCACCAAGGCTCTTTCTAAAGAAAAGAACTCATATTTAGCTTTAAAGGTCAATTTATAAAAATCAGGCATATGCATTAAACCTAAGTTCTTCAACTCTGATAGCAAACTTTTGTATAGTTTTCTAAATCCTAACCAAATTATTTTACCTATGGTGCATCTTTCCTTTTAAAATTAGACTAACCAGGCTGCAAATATTTAAAGTGTTATTATTAAGCCCACTGCCCGACTGTCCAAATGTTTTCAGGGCCATCTAGGAAGACTATTCTTTAATAAGTGACTTTGTCTACTATAAAAAACTTCATGTTTAAATGACTATAGATTAAAATGAAGAATAATTCTGAAATAACTTCCCCCTGTAGCATTTTCTCCTAAGAAAGGAAATAATCATTTTTGAAATCTTTCATAATGTCATTTTTAATACCAAAATTATAACTCTGTGGCATTATTTATCCAACTGCAAACTCCAAGTAAGCAGTTGAGAGATGTCTTAAGCTCCTCTTTCCTCCAATCATATTAATTTCAATTGTCATTAGTACCTCCCTCTGCCTATGTACACACTATGATACTATGTACATTGATTTACAATGTCAACGAAGGTCTAAATCCTGAATTTATTTTTTGTGGAAGGATGTGGGCTCCCCAAATAGTGCTCGCAGACCTGGGGGCCCTTCCTGGTAATATTCAACCAACTGATGTGAGAGTCTGAAGATGTGGAGTTAGTCGGGATTTGCAGTGTGACAAATCACCCAGACCACTCACCCTGGTGCTGCTGAGGGGCTCCCAGGGCCACATTCAGTGACGCTCAAGAAGCTATGTGGTGCCAGATATTCATCAGCAGTCAGTTACGTGCAAAGTATACACCTTATCCCTTATATCACCTCTCTGGTTCCAAAATTGCCCTGAATTTTCATTTAATATAACACACAGTATTCTGAAAACAAATGTTGAACAAGTCAAACTATTATTTAACTCATTTTATTTTCTCTGATCTTTAGCATAAAATGAAAGATTTATAAGCTGAAATAATGTATCTAGCTCTATTTATATAAGATTTCTATTAATGTTTTTGTTAATTGTATATCAAAGTAGTAAAGGTATAAACTACAATTTTCTAAAATTCATAGAATTTTTAACACTTTCAACAGAGTCCCTTTGACAGCATATCAAACTAAAAGCATCTGTATTGAATATACTACAATGCAGCAAATATTTAAGCATAAATAAATGAGAAAGAAGTTTCTATAAAGCTAAAGAAAATAGAATTTTTATATCACCCTTGCATTTGTTAACTAGAATTATGGAAATAATTTACAGCATCAAAGAAGGTATAAGCATAAGATGATATATTTGTGATATGGTTGTGTCTATACATTCTGCGAGTTTGTTTAAAAAAGACCCATATAGTCAATACTGCCAATGATAAAAACATACCGAGTTTTATCCTCTGTATCTTCACTATCTGATTCGTCAGAGCTTCTGTATTTATCTGGATCTGGAAGTGTGCTAGGATCAAATCCATCATCATCATCATCACTCCAATCCAAAAAGGCTTCCTCTTCTTCTTTGGCCTAGAGGAAATAAATACAAGAAAAATTATCACTAAGAGACCTAATGAATAAGTCAGATTTATAGACTCAGATAATACCCTCTAATTAGAATCTTATTTAGAAGGTTTGAATTCAAAGCACAAAAATTAAAGTATAATGTGGTTTTAGTGTTCTTGTCCACATACACAGAAGTTTCAAAACTACTAAAAATATTAGGTGACAGAATACAGAAACAGACAATACAGAAACATTTGTCTGATCAATTTATGAGCATATTATCAGTTTTAAGGTATCAGATCTATACATGAGTAAGTTAATAGTGAAGCACCTTCTAAATCCAAATATAAGTAGCAGTTACTCAGAATAATGTAAGGGGTTCCATTTTACACAGTTTTGGGAAGTGGTAACCCTTGAAGAGAGGGGATACTATCTAGTTACGCTATACAGGTAAGCAAGAGGACTTTTCCAATTATTTATTTATGGTAGTTTGTTTTTGCCAAAAAACTAATGCAATGTAGTAATTAAAATTAAAAAAAAATCTCCGGGGCCAGAGTATTAGTGCAGCTTTAGGGCGTTTGCCTTTCACACGACTCGATCTCCAGCATCCCATACGGTCCCCAAAGCCGGAAGCGATTTCTGAATGCATAACAAGTAGTAATCCCTGAGCGTCACCGGGTGTGACCCCTCCCAGATAAAAACAAAAAACTCTGGTGGATAGAGTTATAGCACAGTGGGTAGGGTGTTTCCATGCCAACGCAGGTTTAATCTCTAGTATTCCATATGGTCCTCTAAGCCTGCCAAGAGTAATTTCTCAGTGCAGAGCCAGGAGAGTAACTCCTAGCACCATTAGGTGTGGCTCCAAAACAAAAAACAAACAAGAACAATAATAAAAGTTTACACATTTATGTAATGAAGCTCCTTTATAACACATTTATTTCTGACAGAATGGTTTTTACACATAGTAAATAAGAAACATAAGTGCCACCACTTGTATTTAACAGATGATAAGTAGAACTAGAAGAAGAATCCTGGATGAGTTTCTCTGTTACCACCACTATAATTCTTCCTCACACCATCTTCCTCACACATCAACTCCAGTGATTCTTTGATTTTAAACATTTAATATTCTTTCTCAGAAACTGAGTAACTCAACAGAGCATAACAGGTTACTAAAAAGCCTGCTACAGAAATTCTCAGAAACATTTTTCAGCCACATCCATAATAAACTCAGACCACAATGAATGGAGATGGAAGTAAAGAAAATCAAGATTAGATGCCACACAAAAGACTCATTGCTCTCCTGGTAAAGTCCCTGCTAAAAAGAAAAAGTCTGGAAACAAATAGCAGAAGCAGGGTTTAAGAAGGCTGCCTTGGAAAGCAATAAGCAGCACACCTGACAGCTTTTCTTTGGGAAAATATTTGAAATAATCAGACCATCAACAAAACTAAATGTTCTATACACTAGAACACTAGTCTCCTACTTCCAATTTTCCAGTATGATTCATGTAAAGCACACTTAAAAGAATTCTCAAAATTTCTTAGTCATAATACATCAATATACAAGAAAAGTAAAGTAGGGCTCAAAAGAACTTTCGCTACTGTGAATTATATTTAGTGACGTATTAGAAATGAACAGGGCCAGAGAGACATAGTGATCTCTGAGAACAGAGCCAGGAGTATGCCTTGGACACTGCTGGGTGTGACACCACTCCCCATTACATATAAAACAAAAATTAATAAAATTAAAAAGTAGAATACTTCAATGAACTATATTTTAACTATATATTATTTAAAATGTACTGATAGCATTTGTTATAAAGTGATTCCCAATAATGATTTATAATAAAATAATAAATTATAAGTGAGACAATCTAGGGGTCAAAGTGGTGGCGCAAGCAGTAGGGCCTTTGCCTTGCTACGTGCTAACCTAGGATGGACGGATGGACTGCAGTTTGATTCTCCAGTGTCCCATAGGGTCCCCCAAGCCAGGAGCGATTTCTGAGCGCATAGCCAGGAGTAACCACTGAGCGTCATCGGTGTGCCCCCCCCAAAAAAAAGGGGATGGGGGAAAAATGAACAGACAATTTCTGAAAGAAAAATACAAATAGCCAAAAGGTACATGAAATAATGCTCTACATCACTAATCATCAGGGAGATGCAGATAAAAACAATGATGTACCATCTCATGCCACAGAGACTAGCACACATCACAAAAAAAAAAAAAATCAGTGCTGATGGGGATGTGGGGAGAAAGGAACTCTCATTCACTGCTGGTGGAAATGCTGTCTAGTCCAGCCTTTATGGAAAACAATATGGAGATTCCTCAAAAAACTGGAAATTGAGTTCCCATATGATCCAGCTAGACCACACTAGGAATATACCCTAAGAACACAAAAACTAAATAAAAGTATGCCTTCTGCATCCCATTATTTATAGCAGCTCTATTTACAATAGCCAGAATCTGGAAAAAAATGAAACAAAACAAAACAAATTCCCGACAGCAGGCTAAAGAAACTGTAGTACATATACAGAATGATATTATGCAGCCATCAGGAGAGATGAAGTCATGAAATTTTCCTATACATGGATGAACATGTATACTTTTATGCTGAATGAAATAATTCAGAAGTAGAGAGATAGACACAGAATAGTCTCACTCATCTATGGTATTTAAGAAAAATAAAAGACATTATTGTCTTTTACACAGAGACAATAGAGACAATAGAAATGAGGGCTGGAAGGACTGGCCCAGGGTCTGAAGGTTACCACAAAGAGTGGTGAGAGCAGTTAGAGAAATAACTACACTAACAACTATCATGACAATGGTAATTTGTAAGAGAAGTAGAAGTAGTATGCCTGTAGTAAACAGGCAATGGGGTGGGGAAGGAGGGGCACGGGGGGCATTGGTGATGGCAATGTTGCACTGGTGAAGGGGGTTTTCTTTTTATGACCGAACCCTAACTACAAACATGTCTGTAATCATGGTACTTAAATAAAGATATTAGTTAAAAACAAACTGATCTTGCCTGTTACATAGCAATTAAGGAAAACCAAGTTCCGTAGATTTCCCCGAAGGTGTGATTTATAAAGGTTCCTCTGGATCAACTGATCTCTTTTCCTTCATCCCTTGCCAATAGCTCAAAATAAAGCATGAACCCCTCTGTCAAACATAATACTCTGCTCTTAAGACTGATAAAGCACAGTGGTAGGGAAACTGGCCTTACATGCTGCTGACCCGAGGCAGACCTGGGTGTCATCCCTGGCATTCCATATGGTCCCCTGAGCCTGCGGAGAGCAAATTCTAAGTGCAGAGCCAGGAGCAACTCCTGAGCAACACTGGGTGTGGTCCAAAAATCAAAAACCAAACCAAAAAAAAATTTTTTTTTACAAAGTAGTTTACACAGAGAGAGATCAGGGTCACCTCTGTGAACTGGTTTTCCTGAAATACATTTCAGAAATCCTGAGGACATTTTTCATTTAAAATAGAAATTGCTTCCTGAAATACTTCTTTAGAAGACCCAATTATAACTAGGACAGATGAAAATAACAGAAAATAAGTTACCTGACTAGTTGTATTTTGGTTTTCATTTTTGTTTTAATGTAGAAATATAGCTGAGGAGAGATTTACATTACACATTAACAGAATACTCTAATATATATGTATATATTACCTTACCTAATCATCAAGCCCTGTAAAGCAGGAAGAGAAAAGAATTCTCTCTCTCTCTCTCTCTCTCTCTCTCTCTCTCTCTCTCTCTCTCTCTCTCTCTCTCTCTCTTTCTTTATGTCTGTCTAGTTTTTTGGGTCACACCCGGTGGCGCTCAGAGGTTACTGCTGGCTCTGTGCTCAGAAGTCACTCCTGACAGGCTTGAGGGACCATATGGAATGCTGGAATTTGAACCAAGGTCTGTCCTGGGTAAGCCGTGTGCAAGGCTGTGCTATCACTCCAGTCCCAATTCTTCTCATTTTTAATGTTAAGAAACATAAGTAATTCAGCAGACTAAGTTGATTCAGGTCATATAAACATGGCCATAATGTTTTTCAACCTTGTGGTATCTGCTACTTGGAGACTGAAAACCAATCTGTTTTTACCATTAAAGCTTTGTATTTGCTGTCTGTTATGTATTTCTCCAGAAACAAGCATATTTTCAATGGTACATAAAACTATAGGGTATGGGTAAGTGCGTAGGAAATTTGCCTTGTATATATCCTACCAAAGTTCAATCCCCAGTATCTCATATGGTTCCTCAAGCCTGCCAGGTACGATTCCTGAGTGTAGAGCCAGGAGTAACCCCTGAGCACACTGGGAGGCTAAAATGATAGATAGTAAAGTAGGTAGTGTTGGCTTTTCATTCAAATGACCTGGATCAAATTCCTGGCACTATGGTCCTCTAGCACTGCCAGGAATGATTCCTGAATGCAAAGCCAGAAATAACCCCAGAACATTGCTGGGTGTGGCCCAGAAATCAAAAAAATCAACCAAACTAAACTACAAGGAGGATTTCTAAGTCATCTTGTATATCCAACTCCACTTTTACTACTCCATCCCCAAGTTTCTACATTCTTTGGTGAAGTATTGTACCAGCTTCCCAATGAACCTCAGAGAAACCAAAATGCCTTTCTGATCCCTCCAATTCTGTTTATGTGAGTTTCTAATCTGATGTAAAGTACTTATAGCTCTTTAAAAGTCACTTCATTTCAGATCTCAGGACAAGTCAAGTTCTTTCACAGCCCAGGAGTTTTTATACCTGACACTTCTCTTATGGAATGATCTTTTGTGCCTTTCACTTACCATGTTGTGTTTTCCAACAACAAGTATCTTTTTCCACACCAATTTTTTTCTACTAAATGAGTATTCAATATTGAACTCAGTGCCAAAACTGTAGTTAGCACAGACTCCACAGAGGAAGGGTGCAGTCCCATATAAATGCCCACAATTGAGATGCCAACCACAAAGGAAATCCTCAAGCTCTGTGTAATAGTCTACAATTCAGTTCTCATAACTCTCACGCTCAGTAATATTCAACAATGACTCACAGAACTCAGAAAGTTCTTTATTCTCAAGTCCCAGTTTAGTATAAAGGAAAGAGGAACAATCAAAAGAAGAGACACAAGAGCTGTAGAACACACCCTCTCCAATTACCGCTACAGTTACTAATGTGGATGGTCTCCAAAACTGTTTTTTGGGGGAGGGTGTCCTTGAGTCAAACTCCATAGTGCTCAAGGCTTACCTCTGGTTCTAACTCTGTATTCAGGATGACTCCTGGCAGGGAGTTGGAAGACAAAATATACTAGGTGTTGAAATCCAATCAGGCATGTGCAAGGCAAACTTACCTACTCAAGCCCTCTTCAAATCTCTTGTTCAAGGATTTGTTTTGTTTTGGGGCCACATCTGCTGTACTCAGGGCTTAATCCTGGTTCTGAGTTCAGGGATTATTCCTGACAGAGATTAGGAGACCATTTGGTATGCTGAGGATTGAATCCTAGTCATTGCATACAAAGCTAGCACCCTAGTTATCTTTTCAAACCCTTGTTCAAGAGTTTTGCATTATATTCCACCATTAACCAGATGGTGAACCAGACATAATACAATAAACCAGGTGAACCAGATATAATACAATAAACATTGTTATCCTAGTAAGACTTCCTGTAGGTTTGTATTCAGGGAACTGCTTAGAATGAACTCATTAGTCAATGTCTGCACCATGTAATGGTCAGTGAATCTTTGGGAGCAAAGTCATGTAAGTCTCTTGAATACAGTAAATAAAAAAAGCACAGAGCAGTTCTTAATAAATACGTAATGAATAGTTACCCAACTCGTAAAATATTAAAGTGGGATACATGCTATTTATCATCTAGATATAATGAGTATATAACTACTATAGTCATTTAGCACTAATTAAGTAAAAAAGTCTACCAATTGAAAACTGGTCATGTGATTTTTTATTGGTGACTCTAAATTCCTTAATTTCTACCCCAAATTTCTAAAGAATGAAGTAAAAATAGTTTATAATATTAAAACTTAAGGAAGCTTGTAAAGATTTTCCTTAATTGCAGATGCATAAAAAATATGCAATCAGCATTTTAATGGGAAATAATTTGTTGTCAGTAAAGAGAAATGTGTCATAGCACCTATAAAAAGACAAATATTAAAGAAAGTAATGTTTAAAATGTCCTCCAGAAGATTATGCAAGAAAACTTTATATTAAGAATCAATGCACACAGTAGGGGCATATAAATACACAAAAATATTTTATTTTCTGCAATAAAAATGTTCTTTTTTGGTTTTGGGTCACACCTGGCTATGTTAGGGAGTTACTCTTGGCTCTGCATTCAGAATCACTCCTAGTAGGGCTTAGGGACCATATGGGATGTCAGGGATTAAACCAGGGCCAGCTACATGCTAGGCAAGTGCCCTACCTGTTGTACAATTGCTTTGGTCCCTGAATGTTCAAATTATTTTAGATTTATGGCAATGTAGAGACCTTAACCACTGTTTTATGTCTGAATTTATTACTGATATTATTTCCCGAATGTTTAATATACTTACCCATGATAGTTAAGTCAAGATAAACTAGTGGTTCACTTTTTAGAGTTTAAAAAATTTAAAACAGAATACTGTATAAAATTACTTTGGCAAAGAGAAAACAAAAGCCATCACCAATGTCTAAATATGCTTCTTACATGCTGTATTTCCATTATTTCTTTTTCTTTTATGAGACTATTCACAAGGACAGCAAAAGTGAAAACAAAATGAAATCTAATGTAAAACTGAGAGAGCACAAAATGTCTCAGAGAAAAATTTAATACATTCTGAAGTTTTTTGAAAAGCAGAAACAAAAGTTACATAACTATAACATCTCTGAAAAATGACAGGTTACTGTGGGGTTGAAGGAAAATACACTATGTCCTCTCTGACAAAAAGAGACATTTACTTCATATATCACAGGATTTATTAGACCCCAAATCCTATGTCTAGAACATAAAAGGAACAAAAGTTAATTTTAATGACTTTACTAATGAGTAAAGTGGAAAGTCTGAAGAAGCAGTTAGACATATCTTACTAGTTACTGTGAGAAAATAAATTTTGAATATAAACTTTAGCATTATCTTTTTATATGCCATATAGCATTCATAAAATAATCATATTTAACGTTTAGTCACTTAATTTCATTTAGGATTTTTTAAAGAGGTTATCCAGGCTGTAGGAAGTGAAAGTAGAATATCTACTTAGAAATCTCAAAATCTCATGAGAAATTCCAAAAAGTCCTGATAAACTTTCTGATACTGACAAGAAAGTATCGTACTTTTAGTACCATACAAACACACACCCCTCCCAAGATGGGGGAAAATGTCTGTGTGTCTTATGGAGCTAATGCTGCCTGAAGCTGAAGCCTGAGTGCAGGGGAAAATTTTTTTGTATTAATAAAAAAGTATTAAATTTTTTAAATTTTCTGATATAAAAATAAGTTAGGTAAATGAGTTTAACCAGCTGTGGACCAGCATATTATAAATATACTTTGGCCTTTTGGGCTGTTTTTTCCCAGCCTGAAGTCTCTTGTTTTTCTTGTCTAAACACTGTGTGTGTCTTATTGGCTAAAAACATGGTAGATTGTGAAGGAAGTGTAGAGAAAATTAAGTAATCAAAATATAATTTGTTCTAACTAAAAAGGCCATCAAGATAACTTTCTAAGATAGCAAGGAAAAGATGTTTCACAACTATGACGTTTGAAATAAAATTAATTGCCAGAGATGATGAACCATCTTCAATAAAGAGGTAATATTGGTTTTAGATGAATTTGACTATAAATCCCAGGCATAAAACCACAGGAAAGAAATTATGAAGGTGGCACTGAAGTGGGCAGTGAACAGTGGGCAGCTGTGCACATGTCTGATCCAGGCTCTATACCCAGCATCCTATACAGTCTGACCCCTGAGTGCAGAGCCAGGAGTAACCCTTGAGCAATATATATATATATATTGAGAGAGAGAGAGAGAGAGAGAGAGAGAGAGAGAGAGAGAGAGAGAGAGAGAGAGAGAGAGAGAGAAAGAGAGAGAGAGAGAGAGAATTTGTTACTAGAAATATTTTCTGGACAAACTGGTAAATATTATTGACTGTGGCCATTAAAAACTACTTTTCTTCATGCTCATGAATCCACTAAGATCAGCCTGCAAATAGTAACCACAGGGGTGATGGCAATGCTTACAAAGGATGGTTCCTGCATCAGAATGTCAATGTGTAAGACAGACTCTTTTATTTTAAATTATGTCATAACATAAATTAGAATATTTTATCTTATCTATTGGTTTGCGATAAATGTGCTCTATAACAGTGGTGTGGACCTCTAACCTAATAATGATTTATATACCTGCTCTATGGTAGCCTCTAATCTGGTGGAATTACATTTAAAAGCCCCACTCTCAAAGTATCTGAACTCTATTGGGCTCTGCTCAGGAACCTCCGACCTCCTACTATCAGAATTTATGAAACAAGTACAGTGAATGGAAAAAGGAAGCACATCTGCACTCTAGTCACATGGAACACTAACATAGGAAGTAGAGGGCATTCAGGATAAGAGAATATCAAGGGACAAGTGAGAGAATCTAGGCAAAGGCCATGTTTTTTGCTTCAATACTCCTCAATCTAATACTGCTTATGTGGATTCCACTCAATACTTCTTTAATTTTCCTTAGCATTTCAAAACAAGAAGAATTTCTCACTGAGAGGCATGCAGAGGTGTTATATACATACATGAAAGGAGCATAGTTAATAATGCTAGGCAAAAGCCTGGCACATGGATAAGTCAAAATCTCAGAGAGCAAATCCCCAATATGGAGAGATATTCAGAACTTGGAATATTCATCCAACAATTTTTCAACACACTGTGCACCGAGCATTTATATAGGGCAATAAAAATCTAAAATGCAGCGTGCCAGAAAAGTATGAGTCAGCATTTCTGTCTTAGGACTTCTGGGAAAATAAATTTTCTTCTAAAATTTCCTTGCACAAAACTTATTATTCTTTCTAAATTGCATACTCACTTGCATACTTAATATATGGAGCCCTCATAGATCCTTACAGGATACTGACAATGCTATATATAATTTCACAACACTTTATTAAATAATAGTTAGACTATTATTGACCATCTTGTTTCTTGTTCTATTTCTTTCAAAGGAAAAGGTTATAGTCAAATAAGCTATTAAATAAAATACAATTACAAGTTCAGATGACCATTCTTCTAACTATAGTGATCACTTCAATTCATGATGAGTCAAGACATTAATGAGGGCTCCATTAGTAGCTTAGTTGAATTCCTCTAAACAACTGACTAACTCAGGGAGCTTCTAATTCCTTACCAGGATAGCTTAAACCAGTGGGTTTTGGCTTTTCTACACATCTGGACTGGCACTGGAAAAGTGGCTGAAAACTACTAACCTAAGCATTAATGATCTACCCCCATTCTGTCATAGTAAGGTATAAAAGTATGTGGGATAAACAACATTTATCAGCATTATTAACAGGAAAGTATAATCTGGAATTTTGGTGGTCATACCTTCTTAAATATTCTTCTGTATCCTCCAAACCTAACTTTAACATGTGCAAAAAATGACTGAGGTTCCAAGTTTAATCCTCAGGAGCCCCCAAAATAATGCTTTGACTATGAATTTATAAATCAAAAAATAAAAATCTGAATAATTAAAGTCATCAATGTAAAGGGACAATGTATACAACAAAAAAAAATAGTTAATCTTTCCAAACAAAACAGGGTAGATTCAAAATGTTACATATAAGAATTAGTCAATATAGAGAAGATTTAAAAAGACCTTGACAGACAAAACAGATCATCAATTACCAAAAGCTGAGTCTGGAAGGAGACAACAAAGATAAAATATTTTAAGATGATAAAATTATTCTGTATCTTCAACTGTGATACTGTAATAGATGCAAGATGACTCTAAGTACTCGTTAAAACTCATAGTAATACCATAAGTACTAATTGAATGTTTGTAACTTAAATAAACAACCCTCAAAAGAATCCTTTCATGACATTTAGAAGAGTCACAATCAGCAAGCCTTAAAACTTCTCCATAATGTGTGTGTGTGTGAATAAAGTTTGGACAGTACTACTAAATTATAGTATTTCTCCTACTACCTTATACTGATGCATCTTAACATCAAGTATAATCAAGTATTTTTTTTTCTTTTTTTGGTTTTTGGGTAACCTGGCAGTGCTCAGGGGTTATTCCTGGCTCTATGCTCAGAAATTGCTCCCGGCAGGCACAAGAGACCATATGGGATGCCGGGATTCGAACCACTGACCTTCTGCATGAAAGGCAAACGCCTTACCTCCATGCTATTTCTCTGGCCCCAAGTATTATTTTCTTAATTCAGAAGGTTATTGTTAGATTGTTTTTATAGATTCTAAAAGATGTTTGTGTGGACACTCTAATATGTTAAGAGAACATATTTTAAATAAGATATTATTTTAAGTGGGGGCATGTGGACCACAGCCAGCAGTTCTTAGGGCTGACTCCTGGCTCTGTGCTCAGGTATCAATCTCGGTAGTAATGGGAGTGGGCAAGAGTATATGCTTATGCCAGAGTTATCCAGGATCAGTTTACTTCTCTGCTCCTAGATTAGAAATAATTAACCTAGAAAGGGAGTCACAAAACCAATGCAAGTATATAAAGGACATTGTTAGCACTTAGAACAAATGCATTTTGAAGGCAAAAAAGCCATAATTTTCAGTTTAATAATCTATTTCCCACCCTACCCATATTGTGTGGTATAACTACTTCCTAGACTGAACTGGTAGTAAGAACATAGGTTTCAAGTAAGCAAGGTTTTAGTTTTGATTGAGAAGGTTGTTCATTCCTGAAAGCCTTGAGAGCAGGATTTTGGTTCAACAACCTTGTCAACAAGTCAGTCTCTCTTAAAGTTGTCTCAGGCTACTGAGACTGAAACACACACACACACACACACACACACACACACACACCCCAAAAGCCATTAAGTTAGCATCTGATAGGAGAGTTCCCAACAATACAATAAATCATATAACAGCTGTAGAATAAATGGGCACATATACTATTTTGCCATATTCCTGTACTTTAATCTTTGACCAAAATTGTCACTTCTCAGAGGAAGAAAAAGACAAAAGAAAAGAAAAGAAAAGAAAAGAAAAGAAAAGAAAAGAAAAAGACATGACAAAACTTACACCTTTAAAGTAATAAAACGTCGGCAAAAGATTTTTGTCATGTGCATGTTTGGTTTTATCACATTCTTCATGATTTGTTCCATTCATTATCACTTTCCTGAGCAGAATTCCATTTCAATCCAATCTCTCATTAAGTTCTTGGAACTACTCTGTGCAGGGATTAACACTGCCTCCTATTTGGTAAAAATAATTGCAACTTAAAATAAAAAAAAAAAACAACTCAGGTTTTGACAAATGCCTATGAATGAATCTAGCAGAATGTGAAAATCCATTAAATGTGTGCACATGAAGAAAAATTGCTAAGCAGTGGGAAGAACAACCCTCCACAGGTAAAGTCACAAACTATGGCAGTTTCGTTTGCAAGGTTGTATGTCATTCTTATATCACTAGGTAAAATATTACTAAGTGAAAATTTTCTTTTTTTTTTTTTTTTTTTGGTTTTTGGGTCACACCCGGCATTGCTCAGGGGTTACTCCTGGCTGTCTGCTCAGAAATAGCTCCTGGCAGGCACGGGGGACCATATGGGACACCGGGATTCAAACCAACCACCTTTGGTCCTGGATCGGCCGTTTGCAAGGCAAACGCCGCTGTGCTATCTCTCTGGGCCCTAAATGAAAATTTTCAACGAGAAAATTTTCCTTTTAACAATTTGTTAGCGTTTTTTTGTCACTTCTGCTGAAACTTGGGTATTCTTATAGCCAACCTCCAACAAGGAGTTTGGTCATTTCTGTCTGGGTAGTTGTAAATTAACTGTGCACATAAAAAAATAACACAATATCTGTTTCTTTTTCTCTCCTTCCTATGCCCCAAAGTATTAGAACGTTAATGAATAATAGGAAAGGAGAGATAAAACAAGGAATTTAAGATGAAAGAATATTTTGCTTTGAAAAACATGTAGTTCAAGTAAAATTTAAGCAAGAGTTATATAAGCATCCAGAAATTCCAATCCTAGCTTACACTGCAAATTGGTATTTCTATATCTAGGCTATAGAGAACTGAAAATACACAGAAAAACAAAAGGTTACACTATGATTTGGTATTTCTATACCTAGGCTACATAGAACTGAAAATACACAGCCATATAAAAATTTGCACATGAATATTCATAGCTGCATTGTTCATATAGTTACCAAGTTTAAATGCCCTGTCAGTGGACTTTCAAAAGTTAATATATTTAAACAGGGCCTAGATATATAATACAGAGTTTAAGTCACTAGCTTGCATGTGGCCAACCCTGGTTTGATCCCCATAGCTATATATTGTTATCCAAGAACGACCAGGAGAGGAAGGGAGCGGGGAGAAGGAAGGAAGGAAGGAAGGAAGGAAGGAAGGAAGGAAGGAAGGAAGGAAGGAAGGAAGGAAGGAAGGAAGGAAGGAAGGAAGGAAGGAAGGAAGGAAGGAAGGAAGGAAGGAAGGAAGGAAGGAAGATAAGGAGGGAAGGAAGGAAGGAAGGGAAGGAGGGAGAGAAGGAAGGAAGGAGGGAAGGAAGGAAGGAAGGAAGGAGGGAGGAAAGGAGGGAGGGAAGGAGAGAGGGAAGAAAGGGAGGGAGGAAAGGAGAGAGGGAAGAAAGGAAGGGAAGGAGGGAGGGAAGGAAGGAGGGAGGGAAGGAGGGAGGGAAGGAAGGAGGGAAGGAAGGAAGGAGGGAAGGAAGGAGGGGAGGAAGGAAGGAGGGAAGAAAGGGAGGGAGGAAAGTAAGGGAGGGAAGGAAAGAAATAAGGAAGAAAGGAAGGAAATAAGAAACAAAGGGAGGGAGGGTAGGAGGGAGGATCCTTCATTTGGAGCCCTGGGCTCCACTTACAAAGTCTTAGCTATTTTACTTGATACTACAACAAATAGTGGTGTGCATCCTTTTGGATTGATGTTTTCCTGCTGGGTCCTATGGCAGCTCAGTTTTGAATTTACTGAGAACTTGCCATACAGTTTTCCACAGGGGTTGGACCAGGTAGTATTCCTACCAGCAGTGGATGAGAGTTCCATTCTCACTATATCCCCACCAACACAGATTGTTCCCCGTATTTTTTATATAGAAGAGTATTCTTAACTCATTCCATTAGAACTCTTCACTCTTTCCATTAGAACAGTATCCAGTAAAACAGTACCCTGAACTTTTTCTGTCAGAACAATATTCTTAAGTCTTTTCATTAGAACTCAACTCATTCTTTTTTTTTTTTTTTTTGGTTTTTGGGCCACACCCGGCGTTGCTCAGGGATTACTCCTGGCTGTCTCCTCAGAAATAGCTCCTGGCAGGCATGGGGGACCATATGGGACACCAGGATTCGAAACAACCACCTTTGGTGCTGGATCGGCTGAGAACTCAACTCATTCTGATAGAACAGCACTCTAAACTCTGGTAGAATACTACTCTCAGCTCCGTTGGAACAGTACTTTTCACTCTTTCTGTTAGAATGAACAGTAAGCATGCAAAAGCTCATCATTGACACATATCCTAGAAATGTGCTCATGAAGTTTACTTGCAGTGCCAGCACTTTACCTCTATACTATCTCTCTGGACCTCATGAAGTTATGTGTTTTGGTGTTTTTTTTTCTTTCATTCTAAAATTTTAATTCATTTTTTGGGTGCTACACCTGAGGATGCTTAGGGACTACTCTTGACTTTGTACTAAGGGGACACTCCTGGTGGTAACAAAGAACCATGAAGTGCCACAGATTGAATCTGGGCCTCTTCATACAAAGCATGTGCTTAGTCCTTTGAGCAATTCATGAGGCTTTCTAAAACCAATGACTGTTATAGGTAAAGTGTAGCTAGTGAACATATAGGTTTATTTTGGACTATCACAGGTTTATATAGACTACCACAACAAAGCTAAAGTTGAAATAATAGCAAGGCACATGCATTTTTAGTTCCCCAGTACATATAAAAATTAATTTCTACTATTAGACATCCAATGCCTTTAAAAAAAAACATATGCATACCTTAATTTAAAAATACACAGAAGGGCCAGAGCAACAGTAAAGAAAGTAGAAAGTGTTTGCCTTGCATGCAGGTAACATGAATTGAATTCCCAACATTTCAAATGGTCTCCTAAGCTTGCCAGGTGAGCACAGAGCCCAGGTGTAACTTCTGAACATTGCCAGGTATGGCCCCAAAACAAAAATAAATGAAGTACACAAACAGAAACTGGGTAATTGCTCTTGAAAAAAAAAAATGACAATAATACGCTTGCTTAAAGCAGGAATACCATAACCCTTCAATGGTTAAAAAGACAAATAACCATTCTATTTCAGGACTGAGACCATTATGTGGTGCTTGCCTTTAGTGCAGTAGCGCTCATTGGATATTTATTTGATATTTCTTTTTGTATTGTTGTGGTATTTCAATTTCTTTTTTCCTGTCTTGTCAAACTGAGGTTGAGAGCCTCTAGAAGGACTACATCCATTTTCGGCTTATTTGTTTTTTACCCCACTTTATTGCTTTTCTCTTCTTTAAACAAAACCACATAACTTGAACTATCTAGTTCCGCCTCTCAAATAGAGGGGGAAATAAGGGACCAAACAGATATATGATCACTATGTAGTAAGCTAGACACAGAGGGGACCACTTACTCTAGCACCCCGGGGGGGTGAGGGTGGGGGAAATGGGATGCAGGATGGAACGGGGGTGGAGGAAGGACAAATTTGGTGATGGTAATTCCCCTGATTCAATGTTAATATGTACCTAAAATACTACTGTGAAAGATAAGTAAGCAAATATGGTCAAAATAAAAATTATATATAATAAAAAAAAACAAATAACCATATCTTATAGTTTGTGTCCTTGGCTGGAGTAACAGTATGAAATCACTGGCAATTACATTGCTCAGCCTGAACTCCTGATGTATTCTGGTTTTCAGATACACTCCATGGTGTTGAAGCAAGTATAGTCATAACCTACTGTCTAAGAGTCTGCCATGCCCCAAATATTCTTGTTAGAAATTGTGTTCAGACACTGATAGTCTCAGGTAAACTGGACAAGTGAGGAAAATAGTGTGTGGGAAGAATTAAGGAAGATTAATAAGGGCATCACTAAGAAATCTATCATGCCCAAAATAAGCACCTTTGTAAAGGAAGAGTCTTTCATTAATCTGGAAAAAATATTAATAAAATTATTCACAAGTCTTAGTTGCAGTTCAAATTTATTTTTAAATAGGCCCATAAACAATTCTGCTTAAGCTTTTTCAGAACCCAGTATTATATTACCGAACATAATTTAAGTCACTAAAAATAGAATTCCATGATGGCTTTCTCAAAACACTACATATCAAACTCTGTACAATGAGCCAAAAATATCTTAGTTGTTGCCTAATGAGATATTTGTATTTTTCAGGTATTTCTGCTGACTAGCCTACCTTTAATCTTGTTTATAATTCAGTGTAAGGCTACAGGGGAAAAACAATTCTTACAGAGAAGTTGCTTATTAGCAAATAAAATATTAAAGAGTGCGCCATGTTTATAAGCTTCTGGTTTGGAGAACAATGAGTGCTATCTAAAGTCTCTGTACTTGACAACAACACAACCACAAACATTCATGAAACAAAAGCCGTAGTCTAGGACACAGAGCAAAATCCCTGAAAAGGTATTGACAAGTCATATATAGATCACAGTTTTAACCTTGTACAATGTAGATAAATCAATAATGAAAACTGAGCTATATATAGGTGTTAAATGTTCAAATATATAAATGTTTCATATATAAACAAATATATCTATCTATCCTAACTTAAAGCAAAAATGCTGCTTGTTGTCTAATTTGGCCCAGGGATCTAGAACTACAATTAGCTTCTGCCTTACATCTATGTTACAAGCATTTGCTGAATGTGCATGGGCAAAGCACATGTGGTAAGTGTCTTTGGGAGATACAAAGAAAAATAAAAACTGCTTTGTGCTCTGAAAATGCCTCCAGATTAATGGTCAATGATTTGTGGCTATATAGAATTCTACTACAAGGAAGAATTTGATGGTGTGCTACAGAAAAGACTGTAATTAAAATTATCTAGAAGCTTAATCTTTGGAAGGCTGGTTGTGGGAATGAGACAAAGATGACAGTAGCAGTTAGTAAAGAAAAGTTTACAGTAAGGATAATTCTGAGTAAATATGAAGAGGACATTAAAGGTCACAAAAAAGGGCTTTTAGGATGAAGATATAGTATAAGCAAAGACACATGAACTGCAGAAAACACACGGTCCCTGATCAGAAAAATAACATCCTGTTCCCACAAGCAGGTAAGCCTTATTTCAGACAGAGCCCATCTCCCACGTAGCAACGACCAATGGCCTTGAGCTCCTGCTGCCTCCCTCAGTCAGGATCTCTACAGCTCAGAACCACGTGTCAGAGCAAAGTTTGCGTGCCAACAACACACATGGATAATGGTGGTGATGAACAACTCCCAATAATTCTTGGGCTCACAGCTCCAGATATAGGACTTCAGGGCTATAATGGGGCTGGAGCCATAGTATAGTACCCTTCTATATACCCAATTTGGGTTCCATCCAGAACATCCACATAGTCTCTAGAGCCTGCCAGTAGTGATTCCTCAGCAAAGCCAGGAATAACCCCTGAGCATCTCTGGGTATGCCCTCCCCACAATAGACACACTCTTACTTAACCAGAGTCTCATTACGTGGGAACTAATATGGAGTTAATAACTAATTAGTGCCCATATATTAGTGAGAAAATAAATATCAAAGACCTTGGACCAAGCTTAGCTAAGGTAGGTAGAATGACAGAAGAAGTTACTGGTTTTGGCAGAAAAGAAGCAAAGCACGACAATTAAGGTGGACAGGATCCTGTGTGAAGACAATCTGGATTTCTGGAAGGTTAAAATAACTATAGCAGGTAACTATTTTAGCTAAATAAAGATAAAATTTAGGATTACAAAATAAGTCCTTGTGATGGTACACTTGACTTTATACTGGTACAAAATTAATTGCCAACTCTTTTTAGGGGAAAATCAGTTACAATACTTCATACTTTGTTTTTTGGGCCACATCCAGTGGCACTCAGGGGTTATTCCTGGCTCTGTGCTCAGAAATCGCTCCCGGCAGGCTGGAGAAGAAAGGAAATAAAGTGATATGTATGATACCTCTTCACCAATAGCATTGCAAACCAGTACCTAAAAAGGAAAAATGAAAGAAAGAAAGAGAAAAAGAAAAAAGAAAGAAGAAAGAAAGAAAGAAAGAAGAAAGAAAAAAGAAAGAAAGAAAAGAAGAAAGAAAGAAAGAAAGAAAGAAAGAAAGAGAAAGAAAGAAAGAGAAAGAAAGAGAAGAAAGAAAGAAAGAAAGAGAGAGAAGAAAAGAGAAGAGAAAGAAAGAAGAAAAGAAAGAAAAGAAAGAAAAGAAAGAAAGAAAGAAAGAAAGAAAGAAAGAAAGAAAGAAAAGAAAGAAAGAAAGAAAGAAAGAAAGAAAGAAAGAGAGAAAGAAAGAGAGAGAGAAAGAGAGAGAGAAAGAGAGAAAGAAAGAGAGAAAGAAAGAGAGAGGAGAAAGAAAGAACGAAAGAAAGAAAGAAAAGAAAGAAAGAAAAAGAAAGAAAGAAGAAAGAAAGAAAGAAGAAAGAAAAGAAAGAAAGAAAAAGAAAGAGAAAGAAAGAAAAGAAAGAAAGAAGGAAGGAAGGAAGGAAAAAGAAGGAAGGAAGGAAGGAAGGAAGAAAGAAAGAAAGAAAGAAAGAAGAAAGAGGAGAGAGAAAGAAAGAAAGGAAGGAAGAAAGAAAGAAGAAAGAAAGAAAGAAAGAAAGAAAGAAGAAAGAATGAAGAGAGAGAGAGAGAGAAAGAAGAAAGAAAGAAAGAAAGAAAAAGAAAGAAAGAAAGAAAGAAAGAAAGAAAGAAAGAAAGAAAGAAAGAAAGAAAGAAAGAAAGAAAGAAAGAACCATATTTGTTGCAGGGGATTGAACCCAGGTCCGTCCTGGGTTGGCAGCGTGCAAGGCAAATGCCATATCGCTGTGCTATCACTCTGGCCCCAAACTATTACATAAGAGTAAGAAAAATTGTTTTTTCTACAAAAAATAGATTAAGACACTATTTCAAATGGAATAATAAATTTATTATTTGTTAATAAATAATACAAATATATTTAATATAAATAAATATATAACTATATTTATAAATTTATAAATATATAAATAAGAAATAAGAACATTTTTCTTTCTACATAGTTCTGAAAGTTACTTACTAGGGACTCCCTACTCGAATTATTATGGGTTAGTAAAACAAGATACGCAAAGCTGAAGTATCATCAGTTCACCCTTTGACTTCAGATGAATCAAATTGTCAATATTCATTTTCTTAATTATATAATTTGGCAACTTTAGCCTTAATTTTATGAGTTTTTTTATTAGTTATACAAATGACAGTGCGTATTTAGGGAACATGATTTCTAAATAATTACACAAAGATATATACCCTTAGGTTTATTTTCTCAATATCCTTATACAGAGACATACTATTGCTGATATTTTATCTGTAAGAATCTGTATTATTAAAATAGACCATTCCTATCCTGGTTATAAAATGGCTGACTTAGCTTTAGTGTCATATAAATCCTGTGCAAATTCACACTCTCCACTTATGAAGTAGATCATATGTAATTAAAAAATTCGCTCCTGAGTGAGACAGTTCAATGGGCGTGGCATATGTCTAGCATGCAAATGCCTAGATTTAATCCTGGCACCCCCCAAGCACTGTCAGGAATGACCTCTGAGTGCAGAGGCAGAGGTAAATCCTAAACATTGCCAGGTGTGGCCCCCAAACAAAACCAGTAAGAAATTTGAATCTGACATGAGTTTATGAGCTCCTTAATATCTCTATTCTGTCTTTTGCATTCTGTATGTCTGCTGTTTGATGAATTTTCACAAACTGTCAAGTAGAGAAGTAGACTGGCCCACTGACTAATGATGATCTGCAGATTTAATAGGCTGAAAGCCACTGACAGATCATCAGATATCCCCCCCCACAAGTGCCCAAAAATCCTCCCAAAAAAAATGCTTGTAAGACTTTTCATTATTTTAATTCTCTTTAGTTCTCTGTAATCGCAAAAGCCATGGCAACTCAGAACCATAATGTGATAAGGATGAGAACAAAACAGTCTGAAGTTACTGCCTTTCAGCATCAGAACCACAAATTGTATTTTTATCTAAGAATTTCCAGGAGTTACTTGCACAGTCATGTTCACATGCAGCATTATTTCAATAGTTAAAAGATGAAACCAATATCCTTCAATGGACTATTATACATATATATGTATACACACATATAATACAATGTTATTCTGACAAGACAAAGCTGGAAGACATCATCCAAGTGCAATATCTGGTCACAACAGTTCTGCAAATATGGTACTTAAAAACAGTCAAACTGAGAAATAAGGTAGAAGGGTGGTTTATGGAGCTAGGATGGGAGAGAGGGATGCTGCTGGCTGAGACTGGGGATGGTGGGGGGGGAGGACAACAGGAGAGTGTTTCAGTCTTCCAAAAGGAAAATGTTAAGATCTCCAACATAGGATGCAGAGTTAATTCTATGATAATGTGTACTTAAAATGGTTAAGACAACAAATATATGTTCTGTGTATTTTATTAAAAAAGATTATTTAGCTAAATTTGCTTTCTAGATTATAATCAAGCCCAAGCAAGCAAACAAATACACATTGTGTCCTAAAATCACAGAAAAAATTAATAGCAGAATTAAGCCTAGATCCTTACTTGTTCAAGGCTAGGCCAAACAGCACCATTAGGTAAGAATACCATGTGTACAACATATTCGGCAAGAGAAAGGCATTCACTAAATATCTTTTCTTCCCAAAGCAAAGGCATATACAAGATTAGGATGAATTTCCAATACTAAACTGATTTGAATGCCTCTGAATATGACAGAGAACTTATATGACTTCAGATCAGAATTCAGTGGAACTGTGATGAAGATCAGACATGGCTACTCTTTAACAAGAAAGCTTAGGCTTAATTATTTACATTAGTACTAATCAGATTACCTGACACTCTAAAACAGGTACAGATTTGCATTTTAGAAGAGAGGAGATGATATGATGGGGCCAGAGTGGTGTTGCAGCAGTAGGGCATTTGCCTTGCACACGGCTGACCTAGGATGGACAGCGGTTTGATCTCCCAGCGTTCCCTATGGTAACCCAAGCCAGGAGTGATTTCTGAGCACACAGCCAGGAATAACCCCTGAGCGTCACTGGGTGTGGCCCAAAAGCGAGAGAGAGAGAGAGAGAGAGAGAGAGAGAGAGAGAGAGAGAGAGAGAGAGAGAGAGAGAGAGAGAGAGAGAGAGAGAGAGAGAGAGAGAATGGATGGATGGATGGATGGATGGATGGATGGATGGATGGATGGATGGATGGACAAATAATGCGATAATGCTGCATACTATTGTATTCACTCATAACACCCCCAAGGAAATATGCCTAAACCTTTCCTAACCAGATGAAAGAAAGGAAAGTTCAAATGTGCAATGACAGGAAGGAGAAATGAAAGATCTCACTGTTTTGTGAGAGATTAATTCTAAAACTATCAAGTTTGTAGAGATTGGTAATGCTACATTCACTAGAATGTTTGTAATTTCTTTTGCCCTTTGAAGGAACAGGTGTTCTCTTCAGAATCCATGAACAACTAGCAAAAACTATTCTGTAATTAAGCAACTTTTTCCAATCTTGATTAAGTGGGTAATAGGATCATAACAAACTGCATTTCCTACTAAAATATTTTTCAATTAATTTGCTTCTTGTTTAAAAAAATTATAATTTTTGTTAAGTTGGGGGCAGCAAAGTGGTCTTAAAAAAGAAAGTTCAGGGGCCAGAGCAGTGGCACAGTGTTAGGGGGTTTGCCTTGCATGCTGCTGACCTAAGATGAACTGAGGTTTGATACCTGGCGTCCCATATGATCTCCTCAGCCTGGAGCAATTTCTAATCACATAGTCTGAGTAACCCCTCAGCTTCATTGAGTGTGGCCCCAAATCAAACCAAACCAAAACAAAACAACAGTAACAACAAAGGAAAGTTCAGAGCAATGAAAGCATACATAAGTAAGGAATAAAAGGTCCATATAAATAACCTAAGCACACGGCTTAAGGTACTAAGAAAGGACTAAGCAGTGTGCTTAGGTTATTTATATGGAGCCCTAATAGGCAGAAATAAGGAAATAAGCAGAAGGTAAAGAATTTGAGTCCTTCTCCTCCCATCAAAACTTCAAAAGATTAATGAAACCAGGTTTTGGTTCTTTGAGGGAAAAATTGACAAACCACTAGCAAGACTCACAAAGAACCATAATCTACCTCTTAAAGTTATGACTCACTTCTGAATGACTAAAATTGGGTGCAATAATGTATATAAACTCAGTAAAGAAAAAATTTCTTCAAAGAGAAGATAAAACTTTCTCTCTAACACAATAGTTTATTACAAACCAGAAAGAAAAAGAACAACTTGGTATTCTAGGTAGCAGGTGATAACTCTGGCTTATCCAAAATGATTTATTGAATTTTCAAAAGCAATACAGCTGGAATAAAAATATTCCAATGCTGGTATCTTAGTATTCTATTAAAAGGGGACTTTGGCCTTTTCTTGGTTATCACTCTGTATTAAATTCAAAATTACTGGGCTTTACATTAAAATTCCAATTTTAGAATTATTAAAGCAAACATATTATTATAACTATTATTTAGATTTTAGAAATCTCAGACAGAGAAAGTACAATAACTTCATAAGATAGATGAGGAGAGTCAATAGTAATATATTATTGAAATAGAGAAACATAATTTCCTTATTATGAACACTAAATTTGGGGCCACCTATTATACAACATGTAAGAAAGTGATTTTTTAATATTATCCAATGCTAAAGAATAATATATTTTGGACATTTTAAAGAAGTAAAATTTTTTATTTAGGGCATTTGAGGAGGGAAGGGTGCCTAAAGGTATGCCATAAAGTAAAAGAAAAGAGTTTCACATACAAGGTAAAGACAGTGGGTGACCCCAGAATGGTGATGAGCCAGGAAAGATGACTTAATGAAAGACTAAGAACAGGATATGAGAGCAATGGGACCCATAAAGCAACTTGAAGAGAAACAAGTCATTCTTTCTGCAACAAGCAGAAAAATCAATCCTTTTCTTGATGAGAGTTCTGAGATTCTGAAGTTTTTAAAAAATCTATTGTATTGGTTTAATATAAAAATGCCTTGCTTCTGTGAACCAAAAAAAATATCCCAAATGTTGCTAAATTAAAATAACTAATTACTTAAATTTCCACTGTTTGCTTATTTTGAGACTGCCTGACATGGCATGAAATATAGGCCAGTCATAAGCAATACATAGGGTAAGACATTTCCACAAAAATCAGAAAAATTAAAATAAGGGGAGAATTACTATTATTCCTGATAGCAAATGAAGATTCTTTTCATCTTCAAAATGGAAATGAAGGGTCAGAGTTCAGCTAGAAGGGAACTTGTCTTGCACAGGTCCAACCTGGGTTAGATCCCTTGGCATCCCACAGGGTCCCTTGAGTCCGCCAGGAGTGATTCCTTAGTACAAAGTTAGTGGTAACCCTAAGAACCACGAGGTATGACCTCAAAACAAAATAAAACAAAGTAAATGAACTATGGTGTTTTCTTAAAATTTCATATGAATTTCTGGAGAGACCTCAAGGTTTGAGTAAATGTTTTAGCCATAGAAGGCCCAGATCTGATCCCTGGCATGTCATAGTACCCTCCCAGGAGGAACCCTGAGCACAAAGTCAGCATAGTTCCTGAACTCACATATAAATAAATAAAAAGATTTAAAATGTTATCATATATTTGTTAATTAAAATTTCCAATTCTTATTCATTCTCAAATTTTTTTCATTTTTGTTTTTTAGCTATACCTGGCTGTGCTCATGAATTATGCAGCAGGGTTTAGGGGACCATGCATCAAATTCCAGAGATCAAAACTCAGTAGAGTGTATGCAAAGCAAGCGCATACCCTACTGCACTATCTCTTTAGCCCTGAAAGTTTTAATTTTAAATAGGACAAAATTATGTCTAAATGAACAACAAACAACATTTCTAAGATGTCTACTATTAATCTATTAATTATTATTTCACACGAGATTGGACATCGCCTGTCCAACCCCAAACCCTGGATTCCAACCTTAGAACTGACACAGTTCCCTGCACCAGCACCAGGAAACAAACTCCCCTCGGGGAGTCCTTAATACCTCTCTGAGACCACCTTGCACCAGGCTAGGTGCATACAGCATCCTGATGACAAGGAAACAGCAACAACTTGTTATAAGGGCAGGTTTCTCAACCTCATCACCTAATGGCAAAATGAAATCAGAAGATATTCCACTCTTTGACCTGTGCAAAAACCAAGATCACTAGTTACAGAAGACTAAACTTGACAACCACAACTGAACAAAACATTTCTTGGCACCATAAAATAAAAACAAAACAAAACCTCAGGGTTTGACAATGAGCATGACTATTGCCTCTAGTTGATCCCAATACAGTGTGCTTCAAGGATGGAGAAACCTTGTATCTCTTAGGCCAAGGGAATTTCCTTTCTAATTTCCCCAATTACTGTACCTATACAACAACAATAACAACAACAAAAACCAACAGCAACAACAACAAAACCAAAACCAAAAACAAACCCCAACAACTTGCCACACCAGCCCCCCTCTTATTTTTTTCTTTTTAATTTGCTGTGTTTTCTTTTCTTTTTCTTTCTTTCTTCTTTTAAATTTAAATTCATAGGTTCTACACAGGGGCTCATAGTCGCCCTTTTTTTTTTTTCTTTTTCAACGGAATCATAGAACATGAAACAGCTTGTTCTGCCTCATAAATTGAGAAGGAAAAAAAGTGGATGGCACCAGGGGCAAGTAGTCTCATGAACATTGAGTGGAAATAAAAAAAAAAAAAAAGATCAGTGCTAAATACTGAACCTAAAGTCAACAACAACAGAATCCAGAGACCCAAACTACAACAAGCTATACACAAAAGGGAGTTGTTATACTAGCAGTCCATGATGCTAAAGGTGGAGATAGGGAAAGCATGCTGGTGCAGGAGCGGAGGGAGGTCAACACTAGTGATGGGAATTGCCCTAATTCACTGCCACTATGTACCTTAAATATAACTGTGAAAGACTTGTAATTCACATTGAACCCAATAAAAATTATTTAAAAATAGATGGAATTTGGGGGCTGGAGAGACAGCATGGAGGTAGGGTGTCTTGTATGAAGAAAGACAGTGGTTCGAATCCCAGCATCCCATATGGTCCCCTAAGCCTGCCAAGAGTGACTTCTGAGCATAGAGCCAGGAGTAACTCCTGAGCACTGCTGGGAGTGACCTCCCCCCAAAAAAAAGATGGAAGTCATATAAAAAAAACAAAAACAAACCTTTAAATGCTAAATTTCTCTGTACGTAATATCCTCTTTATAGTTTTCTACATACCCTTATGCAAATTGCTTGATAGAGAAGTATAATTAAATTTATCTTCTATTCAATAAGAATAAAGGAAATAAAATGGTTTTATAGGAAAAATATAGATGTAGGATATGAATACCTAAAATCATTGATAAGTCATTCACTGCATACATTTGCATAAAATTTTATATCTTCTATTACTTTCTCTGTTTGGAAAAAATAGATAACATGTATCCCTTTAATATTCTATGCAGTAAAGCTTCCCTGGTAAGGAATTTGCAAAAATGAATACTTATCATTCAGGTATTGAGTAAAGATTAAATCACCTTATCCATATGTAATTATTTAAAGAAGAAAAATTGAAGACTACAGCCCCTAGTGATCATACATTTGAGTTTATTTTGTGCATTTTCAATGATAAAAAATTATAGTAATTTTAAAGTTTAGATAATATAAATAGAAAGCAATGGATTTTTTTTTTATTTGGGGCCACAACTGTCTGTGCTCAGGGATCACTCCTACAAGGCTCTGGCGACCATATGTGGTGGCATAACCAAACCTGGCTGGCCTTGTACCTCTTACTATCTCTCTAGCCAATGGAATTATGTGAAGGTTAAAATTTGAGGATAAATATTATGTTCAGCAAATATTTATTTGGCAAATTAATAAGTATATAAAAAGTGTTAGAATTTCATATTTTAAAAAGTAAGGAAATGGTCTGGAGCTATTGGACAATGGATAGGGCATTTGCCTTGCACATGGTTGACCCACGTTTGATTTCCTGGCACCCCATATGGTCCTTCAAGGTCCTTCAAGGTATGATTCCTGAGTGTTCCTGAGTGCAGAAAACAACCCAACTCCAAGCTTCAAAGGGAAAAAGAATTAGAGAATTTGAAATTGGTCAATGGTAAAGACTGAACCTATATCTTCTGATTTCTACAAAATTAACACAAAACTGCCCACAAGGTGGTTTTAACCAAGTATCTCCAACTTCTAATTATAATCTTAACCATGAAGTAAATAATGCTAATAATATTTGTCAATATAAATTCTAAACAACAGCAAAGCCAAGTGAACTTTGGTTTACACTGTCATTTTCATCCTTTTTTCAGCATTTATTCATGACTGATGTGCCAGTTATTCAATGAGCAGTCTATATATAGAAACATACTTGCTAATATTAGCCATGTGAGATGTAAGTGCAATCACACATGTATATACATATCCATGTCCTCCAAAATAAAAGGACAGTAAATATATTCCCTCAAGAGATTCAAGGGAGTCCTGAGGATGAGTAAAAATGAACATAGTAGTAGGATAAAAAAGCAGAAGGGTGCAGGGGGACATAATGTATCAGTACAGTGAGGAAGGTACTAGAGATGTGATACACAGGCTAGAAAATCAGAGCAAGTTCAACAGCTTGGGAAAGGCCCTTAAAACATTTAAGGAACTCTGGACTTAAATATGTGGCCCAACTTCACTATGAAAAATAAAAACTTCATCATAAAATAAAAATATCCCTCAATTTTTTTTCTCACTCTTCCAATGAGAACACATAAAAGTTGACAGAAATACAATAAATTTAGAGACAAATTAAATGTAGGCTTTTACTAGTTCTAATCAGGTGGGGTTTTTTTTTTGGGGGGGGGGACTTATTTATATAGGTTTTCAAGTAAGTACATTTCTTCAACTGCCTTTTTAGTTGAAGTCCATTAAAAAAAATATGACAAACTGACCCAAGCAGGTGATGATAGGAAGAAAGATGCCAGCAGATGAGGTTAAAAATATTACAATTCCTTTAATAGGAAGGATATAGAGCCACATCTGTTCTGCTTTACTACAGAAAGCACAAGACAATACATCATATTTCCAACTACAAGTGCAGACTTCAATCTGCCAAAATTCTGTTTAGAAACATACAGAAACTACTGGCAACACTAGAACAGATTATAAATACTGCTAAGTATGAGAAAAATCAACTTTGCTAATTTTACATAGCATAGCTGCTTACCCCTCTGTACTATGCCCCCAAACGTTCTGAAGAGTTCCAGTTTCATAGACATGAACCTTTAAAGACATCTGTTCCCCCAAATCCAGGTATACAGTAGAAGAATCCTGAATATAAATTCTCAACACAGTACCAGGTTACTAGAAGAGCCATTTTATACAGATAAAATGCTTTAGTTGACAGATCAAGAACCTACATGAGATTTGTTCTCAAACCACAGTATGAAATACAAGTTAATAACTATCTTAAGAGGACTGATTCACAACTGCCTTTTGAGGTAAGAAAATAATAGAACTAAGGCATTTTACAAAAATAAGCCTAGCCTTCACAACAAAATAGAGAATGGTAAGATCATGCACACAGCCACATATATGAAAATGTTCACATTATTCAAATTATTTCTTGTTCATTTATAACTTTTTAGGTACTGACTGGGAAGATAGACAGATTTCACTTAATGATCCTTTCTGCGATGTGTGGGTCCCGGGAAAGATTGGGGCATGATAAAAATTAAGAAAGGCAGGGATTTTGTATCATAAATTCTAGTTAAGAGTAAGTAGTTCAGGGGCCGGTGTGGTGGCACAAGCTTGCCTTGCACGTGCTAACCTAGGAAGACCCGTGATTTGATCCCCCAGTGTCCCATATGGTCCCCCAAGCCAGGAGTGATTTCTGAGTGCATAGCCAGGAGTAACCCTTGAGCGTCACCAGGTATAGCCCCAAAACAACAACAAAAAGAAAAAAAGAGGAAGCAGTTCAGTCTTTCAGAAATCTGTGATTTCTGATGTACACATCATATATTTAGAAAAGTCAAGACTTAATAATAATTTACATTTATATTTGACTATGGGAAGCAAAATGGTGTATGAACTTGAGAACCTAAAGAGAGAAGTTTTAGTGGGTTCCTTAGTCACCATAACTACAATGCTAAGAGGAAAAAGATAAATATGTAACAAATATTTGCAAAAAATTTTTTTTTAATTTTTTTGTTTGTTTTTTAGGTCACATCTGGCAGCGCTCAGGGGTTACTCCTGGCTCTATGCTCAGAAATCGCTCCTGGCAGGCTCAGGGGACCATATGGGATGCCGGGATTTGAACCACCATCCTTCTGCATGCAAGGCAAATGCCTTATCTCCATGCTATCTCTCTGGCCCCTGTAAAAATTATTTTTATTTATTATAATGTTTACTTCAAGAGCTAAAAAATAGCAGTAGGAATTTGAGGAAGCTTTTGACTTACACACTGAAGTTGGAGCATACCATCAGTGGTTAACATTTGAATGTGGTTTAATTAACACTAACTGCAGTGCCCTGAACTGCTCACATGCATTTTTATCCACTCCCCACTCCATTTTTTGGTTTTAGCATTATTTCTTTTTTAAAAAATAAATTTTATTGAGGTACCAAAGATGATTTTTATAGGCCATACTCTATAAAACATATAATTTGATACTATATATATCCATTCTAGTAATTTTCTTTCTGCTGACAATTAAAACCAGGAGTTGCTAATCTTAAAAATATGCTCATAAACATTAAAACTATCTCAATAAAGAAATGTCCAATATCTCTTATTAAAAAAGCTATAAAAACCAAGCACAATTTTCTATCTAGAAAGGAAAAGCAAACTTTAACTTCTCCTTCCTTCCTTCCTTCCTTCCTTCCTTCCTTCCTTCCTTCCTTCCTTCCTTCCTTCCTTCCTTCCTTCCTTCCTGCCTTCCCTCCCTCCCTCCCTCCCTCCCTCCCTCCCTCCCTCCCTCCCTCCCATCTTTCTTTGGTTTTTGGGTCACATGCAGCAGCGCTCAGGGGTCACTCCTAGCTCTATACTCAGAAATCACTCCTGGCAGGCTCAGGGGACCAAATGGGATGCAGAGATTAGAACCACCGAGGCTCTGCATGCAAGGCAAATGCCTTACCTCCATGCTATCTCTCCAGTCCCAACTTTAACATATTTCTAACCAATATTTTTGACAGTCTATGATTGTCAAATTACTTCAGATATGAGTTTATTCTCTGCATCTAAAAAATTTACTAGCGATCTACTTAGAATCAATCAAATTTTCTGTTCCACAAACACTTTTTCTTAGGGAAAAAAATCAATGACAAAATTAGAACAAAACAAAAATGAGATCTACTTTTATTTTAAAGCACTATTTTGGTACACAAAGACAAATAGAAATAAAAAATACTAATATATTAAGAAATATATTTTCTGTTCAGGAATACTAATACTAGAGAGCTTTTTATTCTTCGATGATTAGTAGCCTTGACTGTTCAATGGGTAAAACAATACGTTATAGAATACCCAGATGGCTTATATATGGTAAGGCAGAAAAAAACCCTAAACTTCCATTTAGCTATAAAGATTAAAATTTGCTTATTTGTAGGTATTCCCCAAAATACAGGCATAAATTAACAAGTTTGCTATTTCATTTCTAATGGTTCCTCCAGTCAATTTCCAAGAATAACATATTCAGTGGTGGAAGGAGGCAGCATGGTAACACAGGAATAACTCAAGACAAAGATGAAAATGGAACTAAGACTGTGGCCATGAAAAATGTATGAGTACTTTAATATGTGTTCATCTAATGAAGTGAGTGTTAAAAAGCTACCATAAAAAAATTTGCTGATAAACAGTAAGAGTAACAAGAGTACAGAGATTCAAGAAAAGATCGTGTAAATAACCTAGGTAAACAACTTAAAAAAATCTGTCTTGGAGAATCATATTTCTAAACTATCATCTTTCAGTTTTTAGTTATTTCATTCCAGATAAATAAAACTTACTTCATTTCTCATGTATGATACCGTGTTGTCACTTTTATTTTTAGCTATCAAAGGACACAAAGAAATTTTACAAACAGCATTTTATGAAGATGGATTTTTTCATAATAAAATTCAATAGTCATTTCAAGAATCTAAATTTTTTATATATATTTTGGGTTTTTGGGCCACACCCATTTGTTGCTCAGGGGTTACTCCTGGCTAAGTGCTCAGAAATTGCCCCTGGCTTGGGGGGACCATATGGGATGCTGGGGGGATCAAACCGTGGTCCTTCCTTGGCTAGCGCTTGCAAGGCAGACACCTTACCTCTAGCAACACCTCGCCGGCCCCAAGAATCTAAATGTTAATAAACAATATTAAAGCAGTAAAAGTTGATGCTATACTATGATGGGAGAGCCATTGGAGCTGTATATTCAGCAGAAATTTTTGTAAGAGTTTCTTTAGTTTTGACAAATTTAAAATGTATAATTGCCACCCAAAGGAAAATACTGCATAGTCAGTTAAATATACGAACAAAGGGCTCAGAAGAACAAAATAAGGTTAAAGATAAATTTAGGATCCATCAATTATGGCCAGATATATAAAATAGTAAGAATGAATGAGATCATCTGGGATGAACGAAAACAGGAGAAGACCAGAGCCCAAATTTAAAAAAAACTGGAATTCTAGAAGCAGAGTTTGTAGAAGACAGAGAAATTTCCAAGGAAGCATTCAGAATCTGATGCTTCATGAAAGATGTTTACGAGAGCTAGACAGATAAATTTACGGGATAAGGCACTTGCCTTGCATGAGATTAACCTGATCTTGATCCCTAGTCTATTATGGCCATAAGGTCTCCTTAGAACTACTAGGAGTGATTCCTGAGCAGAGCTGGGCATGGCCCAAAAACAATAACAAAAGAAAAGAAGGAAAAAAAAAAAAAAGAATTCAAGCTTTAACCTTGCTTAAGAAAAGGCCTTCCTGAGTTCTCTGTTGAACATGTATTTCTGTTTGTCTTCCCTCACAGCTCCCTAAATGTCTCTCAGAAAAAACCAATTTGTATCACTTAAAAAATAGGAGGGAGATCTGGGAAATTGGTGGTGGGAATGTTGCACTGGTGAAGGGGGGTGTTCTTTACATGACTGTAATCATACAACTATAATCATGTTTGTAATCATGGTGTTTAAATAAAGATAATTATAAAAAAATAATAATGTTTCAAAAGAAGAGAAAGAGGGCCGGGAGAGAGAGCACAGCGGCTTTTGTCTTGCAAGCAGCTGATCCAGGACCAAAGGTGGTTGGTTCGAATTCCAGTGTCCCATATGGTCCCCCGTGCCTGCCAGGAGCTATTTCTGAGCAGACAGCCAGGAGTAACCCCTGAGCACTGCCGGGTGTGGCCCAAAAACCAAAAACCAAAAAAAAAAAAAAAAAAAAAAAGAAAGAAAAGAAAAAGAAGAGAAAGAACTATTGGGTTAAGAGGTCAAGGGTCTAATGAAAAGAAGACTTGGAAACTGATTTAATATGATGGAAATTTACTGATGTTTTTGAAAATAAAATTTTGGCAAAGTCTAAACATCCAGTGTGATCTGAAAAAAAATTATATGAGGAAGTGGTATTAGAGGCACAGAAAGGGAAAAAATTTAAATACAACAAAACTGAGAAACAAAGTGAAATCCAGAAAGGAAATTTCCCCCTATGATGAGAGATAGAACTTGTTCATATGCTAGAAAGAATTATCTAGAAATAGAGCTGCTAAGAAAGTACAACATGTATGGTACAATACAACAAAACTGAGAAACAAAGTGAAATCCAGAAAGGAAATTTCCCCCTATGATGAGAGATAGAACTTGTTCATATGCTAGAAAGAATTATCTAGAAGTAGAGCTGCTAAGAAAGTACAACATGTATGGTACTTTCTTTACATGTAGCTCACCAGGTTCAATCCCTGAGCACAGAGCCAGGAATAAACCCTGAACACTGTTGGGTATTGTCCTAAATAGAACAAAAATTCTAGTAAAAAAGGAAGAAATAGATACTAATGAAGAGATATGAGAAAATTCAAGAGTGCAATTCTTCAGTAGAATAAGAGCAAGGACAGAATCCAGAGACAAAGCCTTGTACTTGAGCTGGATCATTTTAATTAAGGGAACATGGAAAGGTGCAGATGCAAAGAGTTGGCATAAACAGGTGCAAGGAGTTGACATAAATTAATTTTCTGGATTATAATTTTCTTTACAGTAGTTATTTTCTTCCAGTGATTGTGTGTGTACACCTCTCAAAAACAATCAACATATATGTATGGGTTACCATAAAAATAGGATGAGTCAGGGAATTAGTGCTAGATTTGATTTTGCCAGCTCACCACATTAATGATACCCAGTACAACTCTTTTCTCACCAGTATTATTGTAAGATCTCCTTTATGGAGTGTTACGTACGTAACAACATATTGTGTCTTAAGTTTTTTAGAAATAAGACTAAGGATCATCCTCCAGACCCCCAGCTTGAGAACACTATCTGATCCCTGACTTCTGCAAACCATTTCTCAGACTCCACAAGACCATGGTGTGTGAGGAAATGTGCCTGGACCTTATCCCACCCTCAGACTATCTCAAAAAACTTAATGGGGGGCCCCAGAGAGATAGCACAGTGGTGTTTGCCTTGTAAGCAGCTGATCCAGGACCTAAGGTGGTTGGTTTGAATCCCGGTGTCTTACATGGTCCCCTGTGCCTGCCAGGAGCTATTTCTGAGCAGACAGCCAGGAGTCACCCCTGAGCACCGCCAGGTGTGACCCAAAAACCAAATTAAAAAAAAAAAAGGCTTAATGGGGATATGTATATTTTCTCTGTATGTTTCATTAGATGCATTTCCTTAATAGTTCTAAATCTTAGTGACTATTTACATATGTAGAAGGACCCTCCCCCCCCCCACCCTTTTATTGCCTGTTCATGTTCTACTTAGTAGAAAATTCTAGTAGAAAAGTCTTACTTGGGATAGGACCTCAGGTCAAGCAGGGCAACCAAGACATAGAGACTGTATAGCATGTTATTTTTACCTACAAACGCAACAATAATATTCTATGGTATCATTTATTTTTGCATAAGCACACTAAAAAGGGAAAATGTTATGTATAGAAAGAAGTTCTTATCTAATAGGGATAAGAATCCATGAATTATAGTTCAAAGAAAAGTTCTGTTCAGTGGCAATTGAACATTTGTAATGGGGACTTGACTTAAACCTTAACTGATCAAATATCAACCATCCAACCCCAAACCCCGGATCTCAATCTTAGAACTGCACAGTTCCCTTCACCAGCACCAATAACCAAGACCTTTCTCCTCCAAGGCCATAATACTGTTCTGGCTCCAAGGTAGATTCATATGACACCCTAAAGACAAGGAAACAGCAACAACTTGATCTAAGGGCATGTCGACCTATATCACTACCTAATGGTGGGTGAGATGAAATAAGAAGCCCTTCCTCCACCCTAGGATCTGTGTAAAAATTGGGATCTCTAATTGCAGAAGACTTACTACAACAATTGCCACTGAACAAAACTTTTCTTTGGACCATAAAGACTTTATCCTATGCCTTGCCCTAGGATCTGTGCAAAATCCAAGATCTCTAATTACAGATGATTGACTACGACAACTACAACTGAAGAGAACTTTTCCTGGGACCATAAAGAAAGACCTTGGGATTTGACAACTAACATGTCCGGACTCGACTCTGTAATCGATCTTATGATAATATGCTTCCGGGGTAGAGACACTGTATCTTTTAGGACAAGGAAATTTCCTCTCTAATTTCCCCAATGTTTACTTGCATCTATGCAAAGGGAAAAAAGCCACATCAGCCCCTTTTTCTTTTCTTTTTGTTTCTTTTAATTTTATGTATAGCTTCTAGATAGGGGCCCCTGCCTTTTTTAGAACATGAATCATCTTATTCTGTCTCACATTTATACATCTTCCTACAAACTGAGAACAGAAAAAAAAAAAAAAGTGGAAGAGACCCAGGGGTCAAGTGGTCTGGAGCACAGAGTGGAAACAAAAAATGGCCAGTACTAAATACCCAAACCAAAGTCAATGACAGTAGAATCAAGAGACCCAAACTACAATGAGCTATATTCAAAAGGGACTTTTACAGTAGCAGTCTAGGGGGCTAATGGTGTAAGTATGGGATGCATGGTGGAGGGAGGTCAACACTGGTGGTGGGAACGGCCCTAATTCACTGTCACCATGTAACTG
The DNA here is from genome assembly GCF_024139225.1 of Suncus etruscus. NCBI lineage: Eukaryota > Metazoa > Chordata > Mammalia > Eulipotyphla > Soricidae > Suncus > Suncus etruscus. The sequence continues at coordinate 23,450,841 of NC_064855.1, forward strand.
AAATACAACTGTGAAGTAATCCACATCGTTCTCAATTAAAAAGGAAATATGTGATTTGCACATCTAAGCAGAGAAGTAAAAGATTACAAAGTTATTTGTGGAAGTTACTTTCCAAAAGCATATATTTCCTGACCTGAAAGTAAAAAAGAAAAAAGTATGCACTATGTTTCAAATTTCAGTATACTGCAGTTTGCTCTGATGATTAATAAATAACCATCTACTAATTTCCTGTGACTTTCATAACTACTAAAACTACAGAGAAAACTATGCCTGTTCAGTGTTCTTATGTGTCCATTAATATAGGAGGAAAAGTATCTTTAAATATTTTATTGATATTTCAACCTAACAAAATAAGCAACTTGCTTAGCTACAATTTAAATTTAATGGGCATGAGTATAAAGTACCCTTAAACAAAGAGGTTGTAAAACAAACCAAATCTTTAATACCAAAGCTCTTTTCAAATCAATATTTAAGGATTTTTAGCATAACTATCAAAAAATTATTTGAGAGCAAAACAGAAAGGAATGAATGCAAAGAAAAACATTATTAATAATAAAAATTTAAATTAGAAAGCAACATTTTAAATATAAATGAGGAAACACTGAAAATCCAGATCAAGATCAAATCAGTCAAGATCATAGCACTGACCCAGAACCAAGAACGCACCATGTCCTCATTCTTATCTACTCTTCTGAATCCTTTCTTGTAAGAAATGTTTTTGTGGGGCCGGGAAGGTGGCGCTACAGGTTAGGTGTCTGCCTTGCAAGCGATGGACCACGGTTCGATCCCCTGGTGTCCCATATGGTCCCCCCAAGCCAGGGGTGATTTCTGAACGTATAGCCAGGAGTAACCCCTGAGCGTCAAATGGGTGTGGCCCAATGGTCCCCCCAAGCCAGGGGTGATTTCTGAGCGTATAGCCAGGAGTAACCCCTGAGCGTCAAATGGGTGTGGCCCAAAAACCGGAAAAAGAAAAAAAAAAAGAAACGTTTTTGTGCATGCAAGATTACTAAAACACATTTCTGTAATTTTCTATAGTTGTAGAGTAGTAGAAACTAAAAGTTAAAAGACAAACATAAGTTTAAAAATCTATTCTTTCTCAACTATGTCCCAGGCTCCATCCTAGGAGCAACATAATGACCAAGAACACCAACTACAGAAGATGAATTAAAACGACACTGAAGAAGCAGAACTGCTAGAACCACAAAGAAAGCCTTCATCATAAGCTCCATTCCTTGAGCTGCACAGTCACCAAGATCTCTAGATACAGAGGACTGATTTTACCATCCATGACGAAGCAGAAGTCTTCCATACACCACAAAAGCACCGAGGGGAGAGTAAATGATCATGCAAGGAATCTATAGTTAATCCCATGACAGTATACTTCAGGGATGGAGAAACCCTGTATCTCCTAGGCCAACGAAATTCCCTCTATAATATCCCAATAATTACTGTGCCTATGCAGGGGGAAAAAGAAATAAAGGGGGGATAAAAGCACAAAATAATCATTTTTCACATATATATTTATTTATTTATTGATTGTTTCTTGACGTCTTTATTTTGGTCTAGATATTGAAGTTGATGTCTCCTTTTCTATTTTATATTATTTTATCTTATCTTTCTCTTTCTTTTTGCACTCTGGCATGATTGGAATTCAGAACCGAGAGTATTGTGTGGTGCTTCTCTTTATTGCTTGTAGGCTCCCTGGATATTTAATTTGACATTTATTTTTGTATTGTTATGGTGTTTCAATCACCTTTTTCATGTCCTCTCTCAAACTGAGGCTGATAGCCACTTAAGGACTCCACCCATTTTCAGCATATTTTTTTAATTAATTTATTTTTTTAAATTTATTTTTGCTTAATCTTTACCCCATTCTATTGCCTTTCTTTCCCTCAAACAAAACCACATAACTCGATTTATCTAGGATAGCCTCTCAAATAGAGGGAGAAACAAGGGAGGGCACCAGGACCAAACAGATGTATGATCACTGATAGTAAGCTAGACAAAGAGGGGACCACCTACTCTAGCAACCTGGGGGGTGATGGTGGGGATATGGGTTGCAGAAAGGGAACGGGGAAGGGGGGAAGACAAATTTGGTGCTGGGTATTCCCCTAATTCAATGTTAATATGTATCTAAAATACTAATGTGAAAGATATGTAAGCCACTATGATCAAAATAAAAATTAAAAAAAAAAAAGGAAAAAAAATCTGTTCTTTCTCATCAGTGAAAGCAATACATTTACTTTTTTTTTGGGGGGGGCCACACCCGGCGGTGCTCAGGGGTTATTTCTGGCTGTCTGCTCAGAAATAGCTCCTGGCAGGCACGGGGGACCATATGGGACACCGGGATTCGAACCAACCACCTTTGGTCCTGGATTGGCTGCTTGCAAGGCAAACGCAGCTGTGCTATCTCTCCGGGCCCTACATTTACTTTTTAACCAAAAAATTGCTTAAAAGCATATTTTAAGTTACTACATTAACTCCACAAGTGAGTATTAACTGCTAACATTGTGGATGCCACCATAAAATGATAGGCTTTTTAAAAAATTATTCATAATGTAAAATCAAACACAAGACTTCTATACTCAAATTACGTAACTCAAGTTACGGTCCTTACTTCACCCCAGTTTCAATGGATTAGGGACTTCCTCCTTTATGCCTCCATTTTGGGGTGAGTCAGAATTAGAACAGGAAAGCATCACCTTGAAACCATCATGGTTAGTTATCTTTCAGAATTAGTACAAGATGTGGAAGAATTACTGCCTCCTCCCAGAACTTTAAGAAGGGGAGAGAGTAGATTTTACACAAACATTGCTTCATGAAGGATAATTAAAGGAAAAACCAGAACATTCTGGAGAAATATGAACTGATTATGTTATAGTTTAGGGAGGGTGGAAAGTCTTTAGATTCCTTCCTACCCCCCAAGGGTTAAGCAACCGTCATCATGCTTATTCCTTCAATTAAAAGTAAGCAGGAAAAACAGCTCATAAAAATTAATTGTTTTTAGGCTAGACAAATCACTATTTGTTAGTCGATCTCCTAATGTCCTTGAAAGATATTCTACCAAGGGATAAAACAATATTTGGCAATTCTACATAGGCCTTATTATGATACATCACTTGTTATCATAAAGGAGTATGCAAATATGTAAACAAGAGAGGAGAGAAGGGAAAGCAAGAAAAGCAGCACAGAGGGGGGTAGGGGATTAGAGAAGTGAATAAAGAAAAGAAGTAGTAGAGATAAGACCAAAACTTCCATTCCTGGCACTATCTAAAATGCCTGCCATAACACCAACAACACTGCCTTTTGAGTGCACACCCTGACAAGCATTGTAAAAAAAACTTTTCATGTTTTTATTTTTTGGCTACACCCAGTGACATTCAGGAGTTACTCCTGGCTATGCGCTCAGAAGTCACTTCTGGCTTGGGGGACCATATGGGATGCTGGCGGATCAAATCGTAGTCCATCCTAGGCTAGTGCAGGCAAGGCAGATGCCTTAACGCTTGCACCACTGCTCCAGCCCAAGCATTGCAAATTCTGATCATAATAATACCCCATACCCCAAACCCCCCATAAAAAGAAGGGAAGATGAATGAAAAATGCAAGATTCATTTTTCAAAATAATATAAAGAGTAGGATGGGGCAGCATGTACACAGAAAGGAACATTCACATTACATTACACACATACTGTACACCTTGAAAAATTAGGAAGCTATTCAAATTTTTGATAATAGCACTGTTAGATGCAAATATGACAACATAAAAAAAACAAAAACAATAAAACAACTGGAATACATGGAAACATCTAAAATATTCAAGGAAAAAACATGTGATGGTTTTAATTATTTCTTTGTGTGTGTGTGTGTGTGGTTTTTGGGTCACACCCGGCAGTGCTCAGGGGAATCTTTTGGCTCCATGCTCAGAAATTGCTCCTGGCAGGCACGGGGGACCATATGGGAAGCCGGATTCGAACTGATGACCTTCTGTATGAAAGGCAAACGCCTTACCTCCATGCTATGTCTCCGACCCCAGTTTCAATTATTTCTTAAGAATTAAATTAATGAGTGTTCTAAGAGTAATCTATACAATCATTGTTTCTAACATGCAGGAGTTAATGAAATACTGAAACAAGAGCTAAGAATTTAGTTTTGTTCTCTCTAACCAAGAAAAAAATCTTTGCCCCTTTTCATAAACAAATAAATTTTATAGTTATGTGTGATCTGGGTGTATAATACCCACTACACAGTATTTTTGTTTTGGGGCCATACCTAGTAGCACTTAGGGATTAGTTTTGGCTCTGCATTCAGAAATCACTCCTGGCAGGCTCGGGGGACCATATGGGATGCTGGGGATCGAATCCAAGTCCATCCCAGGTCACCTGTGTAGACTACACAGTATTTTAAAAATCATGTAAGCACTCTTTAGAACTCTGTAGACAGCATCTATTTATTCATCCTTTTCCCAGAAAAGAAGATACCTAACTTCTTCTCTTGAAATTTCCAGAATTGCCACAGTATTTTTGTGAATCATTTCCAAGAGTCTAACCCAATGGTTCCAACCACTGGTTTTTAGGGGCACCTTGCATATAACCAGCCTGGGTTTGATCCCAGGTTACATGATTCCCAGCATCCCATATAGTCTCCCAAGCTCACCAGAAGTGATTTGTGAGTACAGAGCTAGGAGTAACTCCTGAGCACTACAACATATGGGGGAAAAGTTATGCCACATATTTTTGTGCTGCAACATGTGGGGAAAAAAAGTTTTTGACCACATTTTTTTGTTCTATCTTAAAAGAAAATGGAGTCTACCTTGATCCTCTAAAAATATATCTCTATACAGACCTCTATTTTAAGTCTTCTCAAAGTCTTTTCTTTTTTAGGTTATATTTCCCCCAGATAGTTCCCTCTCAAACATCAATCTGCCATCATAATCACATACTTCTTTTTTATTTTCAATCAATATCACCAAGATGATCTATTAAAACAAAACAAAAAAAAATCCACAAAGCCAAATTTCCTATGGAAAGTGGTCATGACACCCAACAGCCCCCCCACATCTTGCAGAAGAGAGAGAAAGTACCCATTAAGCTCTACCTCAATGGTTGGCAAAGCTCTCATGAAAGCAATTCTGAATCCTCTGTGAGGCTTTAAAACTGTGCTCCAAATGCAGATGGCATATTAAGAAATTAAGAGTGTGTAGTGTTTCAGGAATGATTAAGGGGAAATTTTAGACATTTAATGCATATGGCTTACTTCAGAAAAAGTAAAAAGATGTATGATGTATGAGTCTATAAATATACTGCTCGTGATAAAAATACTCCTTTTCAGGTCAAAGAAAACAATGTAAAAACTTCAAACTACATCAGAAAAACTCAAGGTCAATATTGAGAAAAGACTCATGGTGGAAGGGAGCTTTACCCAGAACCATATCTAAAAGCATTTCTGGGTGAAGTTCTGATTAAGTGTTAAAAAATTAGGAGTGCAGCAGTAGGGCATTTGCCTTGCATGCAGCTGACCTAGGACAGACTGTGGTTCAATCCCCGGGCGTCCCATATGGTCCCCCAACCCAGGAGCAATTTCTGAGCACAGAGCCAGAAGTAACCCCTGAGTGTCACTGAGTGTGACCCAAAAACATATATATATTGGGTAGCCTACATTTGTCTGGAGTCTAGACCTGATAACCAGTGTTTTCTCTCTCTCTAAAATATAAATCCGATGTGTCATTTTCCTGCTAAAATATTTTTCAGGGTTCCCTACTAAGTACAGTTCATCCTGAGCACAGTTCTAGTTCCTTTTCCCAGAATGCCTATATTTACTGGGTTCCTAGCAAAGCCTACCAATTTTCCATTATCTAGCTACAAAGACACTACTATTTGAATTTATCTGTCATCTTAATAAACTGATAATTTGTTCATAATTTGGGATTCCATATTAGAATAAGTCTCTTAGCAACTGGAGGTGTTTCATATGATTGATATGTAATGTTCTTGCTACGGACAAAACATTCCTCCCATTGTAATTCATACCTTCAAACCCTTACCTTTCATGAGACTATTTGGAGACTAGTTCTTCAATGGGTGGTGTGCTAATCAAATCTAATCAAGAAAACTTGGTGTTCTAACATAAGGAGGAAAGTATACCTCTCCGCACACCCCTCTCCCCACTCACATGTACATACATATGAAAGACATATAAAGAGACAGTGATACATGTACACATGTGAGGAAGACAGACAGGTAAAGACACAGTGGGGAAAAACCTCTGCTTTAAGAGAGGTCTCATCACAAATCCATCATGACTGCACCATGATTTGGGACTTCTAGCTTTCAGAGCTGTGAGAACAAACATTTCTGTTAATTAAGGCACCTGATCTGCAGTCTTTTATGAAGGTAGGCTGACCTATAACAGTTGCCAAATAAATATCTTGTGAAATAGTATTTTTCATGTTGCTCTTAAAAGATTTACAAATTAAGAAATGCCCTTCCACTACTAGCACATATTTCTTTTTAAACACATTAAAGTTGGAAAAGTATTCAAGCACACCCATGAAAACCTAGGTCTGATAAGTGTTAGAAACTACAATCCAATTTAATATGGTCTCCATGAAATAAGGGATAGTATAACAAGGCAAATTTGCTGATGCCATGTCAACATGTTCCCCAAAGAAGGCAAAATTGTTCTTATTTTCTGTTTTAGCAAGTATTATGCTCTCCTGTCTGTCCCCTTTCCAGGGCTGGTGACAGTGCTCAGAATGTAGGCAGTAACCTATTTTTCTGTCATGCTGCTAAACAGGTAAAAGAGATTTTCATTTGATTTCTCTTCACATAAGCATGTTTCTGTACAAAAATAATTAGGCCAAATGTTATATGTGCTCCTGTTTCAAAAGGCTATTACAATTCTTAGTCCATGATGTTTTATTAGAAGCAATATAGATATTATTACTTCAGGAAGATTTTATTTCCACTTATGAAGATGACTTCCTAATGTCTGAGGAGAAACCTAAACTAAACTATGAGCTAAATGTTGCTCATAAGGAGGAAAACAGGAAATGAAAAGCTACTAGGTAGATGTATTTATCTTAAGAGAAGACAGTGAATCTGTTACACTCAATATTTAGATGGGCTAGGCAATCCCAACAGGAAAATATTAGCAAGTCACCATTCCCATTAGTGCCTATCACAGAAAGATGAAACGAAAGTGAAAATATTTGCATTTCATTCATGAAGAGTAACTCTTCATTTGGAGACCAGTAAAAGGTTTCATGAAGTGAAAAACTGGCCCAACTTTTGGTAAAAAGCAAAATTGAGATTGCCTTAAGGAAGTGCTTTTTTGCCAGCGATGTCCAATAGGACTGCACTACAACATGATTCTGACCAACTAAAAAAATGAACATGTATTTTCTCCTCATCCCAGAAGAAACCCAAGAGACCTTAAGGTAGGCAATCTCACTATAATTTTATGTTGAATAAATATCTTCATCAAAAACAAAAGAAAAGCTTAGAGTAAGTTTTGTCATATAGCTTGATGAGATTTATACCCACTCAAAAAAGGTCATTCTAAAAGCAAAAATGAAAGGAGACAGTAGGGGAAGAAACAAGAAAAGAGAATCAGTTCAAGTATTACATATTGGTGAAAGAACAGTAACTACTGAGAGAAAGTAAATAAAAAAAAAAAAAGAATGTGCCTTTTAGCCATTTGTATTTCTTTTTTGTCAACGTGTCTGTTCAGTTCTTCTCCCCATTTTTTGATTTAGATGATTTTTTCTTGTAAAGCTGTGTCAGTACCTTGTATATTTTGGATATAAACCCCTTATCTGATGGGTATTGGGTGAATAGTTTCTCCCACTCAGTAGGTGGCTCTTGTATCCGGGGCACTATTTCCTTTGTGTTCTTTACACTGACTGTATAGAAAGAGGAGGTACAGTAAATGCTCTCCATATACACCTCAGACCAGGCCCTTCGCCTGTTCTGTATTGTGAATGGGGGGACAAAAAAAAAAAAAAAGAAGGAAAAAATACATTTAAGAACTTTCTTTAGCAGTATAGTGCTATATACAACTATATCCATAAAATAATTGATATAACTTATGACATGCAACCTAATTTCATTGATAACTTGGTCCTTGCATTTCTCCCATAGCAAAACAAATAAATGAACATTTTTTCTGTCCATTTCACCTCTTGCTTTTTCCCACCTTTAATCTTTTTCATATTATGAAAAGGTAAAGTCAAAAATATTTCTTGATCTGTAAACAATAAATGAAATACCTGATATTTAATAATGTGTAGATTTAAAAAACAGTCTAATATGGTTTTGTGTCTTGAAAATATTTTCCAAGTAAAAAGCAGAAGGTAGAGTCTTCCATTAAATATCTTCCTTCTTTTAAAGTTAAGGAAAGAAGGGGTGGGAGTAAAGGAGGGGTGAGAGGGGAAAAAGGAAGAAATGGAAGAAACTGCCAAGATAAACATAGAAGTTCAGAAAGAAGAAAAATTAGTTTACTCATTTGTCTGTGCCTTAATAAGTTTTCTGGATTTGAAAGTTATTTATGTAGCCTAGATGATTTCACTTCAAGTGATTGAATACATTTAGAAAGCTACAACAAACAGCAAAGTAAATGGGAACGGTGATTTCTACTTGTTCATCACTAAGACCATTATATTAAAGAATCCACAGAACTCCCATGACAATGGCCTAGATAACCAAATGTAAGCCTTTTTATAACTATGATTGACCTTGTCAATCTACCTTCAGGAAGGCATTCTCTCCTTCAAGAACACAATACACAACCTCCTCTATAGTTCTTAGAACACAATACATACTGAAGACTAGTCTGAATTGTTGGAATATTTTTGGAAACTCAATGAAGTTTTTTAGTATCAACTATATAGTGGCAACAGGCTTCCAACTGTGACCAAGTTTTGGATCTAATATATAACCCTTTTGAAATCTCATCAGGACACTAAAATGAAATCCCACCTGTGTTGTCTATTTCAAACGTGATACATAAGTTTAAAGAACTATAAATATATATAACTTACTAGACATTGCTTAAAAAATCTAGATCATTAAAAAGAAGAAAAATGGGACCAATGATTTTAAAAGAATCATAAAAATAAAGCAACTTTATAAATTAGTGTTTTCTTTGTTTTGGGGCCACACCTAGAGATACTCAGGGGTTACTCCTAGCACTGCGGTGCTCAGGGGACCATATGGGGTACCAGGGATTAAACCCAAGTCTACAACATGATGCAAGGCAAGCACTCTACCCACTGTGCTATAAATTATCTTAAATTGTTTATATTCAAGTATGTGCCATGTTTTATTCTAAGAACATTCTTTATAAAAGTTGGTCTAGTACATAAAAAAATAGCTACGAGACAACCAGTAATCAGTTTGTTTCTCACAATGGGGGCTATTTTTTTTTTTCATGTGTTTTCAGGTTTGGAAGCCACACAAAGAAGTATTTCAGGGCCACTTCCAGCTGTGCTTATGTCACTCCCAACAATGTTGAGGGGACTGTGGTGGGCTGGGATCAAACCCAGGTTTCCTACATGCAATGACTGTGCTCTGCTCCTTTGAGCAATCCCTTCCTCCAGTATGGGTTAGATCTTGAGTTCTAGAGAAGAAAATCATCTTGAAAATGTATCAACATCTGTAATGTTCCAGAATATGTTAACAGTTTATTATGAAAGCAACATAACACACATTCTCATTTTTTATCTTTATGGTTATGACTCTTTCTTCAACAAATCTAAGAAAATTAGGTGTTAACTATAATTATCACTATTAGACCAAGGGCCCCTTTTATAACAAAGGGACTTCTGAACTTTTAAAAATACACCTAATGCTGCAGGGAATTCTAACTCTAATTTAAATGCTACTTTTGTGATCAAATGTCATAATATGGGACCATAAAATGGCCTTGTTGTAACTTTACACAACTAAAAATGGGGGTATTTCTTTTTCCGAATAACTGTGGTATAAACTAATTTGTGCAAAAAGATTTTAGATGCTAAGCATTGATAGGTATTTCACAAATAGCACCTTATTTCTCTCTCAGTAACCCTAGGGTTTAAGTTTCCACATTCCTGATTCACACATAATAAAAGCTGGGATCAGGTTTTTAAAAACTAAACCTGTTCATGATTACATGCCTAGTAAACAATGAGACAGTTTTATTCCAGGTCTCTCCAAAGGTAAGCTATTTCCCTTCTAAAGCATTTTGTCAACCAAGCTCAGAGCTCTCACATCAAGACTCTAAAAGTCTATTTTCACTGTGTCCAAAGATGTAAAATATGAGAATTTACCTGCATATAGCTATAAAATTTTAGTCAAATCACTTGAACTCTCTGATCCTCAGTTTTTTTCTGAAGAAAATGTTATCAGCTACCAGACAAAGCAATGTGACAATAGGAATAATCTCAAAGTACTAAAAATAATTGAGTTTTCTCTGAATCAAATAACAAAATCAATAAGCAATGGATCAAAAGAGTGCATGCAGGATTTCCAGCACTCTATAGTACTCCAGATGGTATGATTACCCTAAACCATAACAAACACAAATAAGTAAGTAAACAAAAATGATTCAATATAATATTCCACTTATCCATGTGCAAACCTGTACAACGGTAACATATCAAAAAATAGCAGAGAATAGCATTTGGCCAAAAAGACCAAGTATAATTTTAGTCATTTTAAGTTGTATTCCCTGAAATTACAAATTGGGGGTTGTGAGGAGGGGGCACCAACATGAAAATAAAGAATAAAACAAAGATGTTTCCTGGAAACTGTTCATTTGGCCTCTCCAATCTCCTGGATTACCGCTGGCCCACTTACTGAACAGGAGGCTCTGGCTACTTAGTTATCATCATGGGCCACCTGTGCAAAGGCTCTGGGAACTGCAGAGCACCACACATCTTTGCAACAGTGGCTGCATCTGGCAGGATGCCCACTCCCTTCTTCTACTTGCTCTTTTGGCCACTTGGTTATATCCCTGGAGTGAACACGCAAATGCTAAGGGCATTATCCTGTGCCTATGCACTTAACACATCAGCAGTTACAAAAGGCTTTCTGATGTGATTTTAAAAACTGGAACAACAAATTTCTTGCTGAGAAACCTTTCTGAGTTTACAACCACTGAGGAGCTTCTTCTACACTGATAGAAAAAAGGCCCTAGGGGAGTTCTAAAAATAGGATTACAACCACCTGCAATTCTATTTTATTTATTTTAGTTTGAGGGCCAGTTCCAGCTGTGCTCAGAAGTGACTGTTGGTAGGACTCAGGAAGACTCTATGGAGTGGCCCGAATTGAATCTGGATCGGCAGTGTGCAAGGCAAAGACCTCACCCACTATACAATTTCTGGCCATATTTTATTTTATTTGTTTTGTTTTGTTTTGTGTCCAGACCCACTGCTGCTCCAGTGTTGCTCCTGGCGCTGCACTCAGAAATCACTCCTGGCTGGCTTAGGGGACCATATGTGATTCTGGGTATCTAATATGCAAGGCAAATGCCCTACCTGTTGTGCTACTACTCCAGCTCCATCTGGCTTAATTTTTTTTTTTAATTTGTGACCTCACCTCCTACCCTCCATTCCTCGGTTTCTACCAGTACATACACTTCCAAACTATGACTCATTATGGTGACTGTGGGAATAAAGTCTAAAATAAGTCTTGTTTTTTCAATACATTTTTTAAAACGTTATAAAAGAGCTATGTGCTAACAGACAACTAGCAAAGATTAGCTAAATCAATCTCTTCCTTTAAACAGAAATGCAAGCAAGCATGTCTTCAGAGAAACCTTATGTTCTTTCTTCCGTTAAGGTTTTACCTTGAAAATTGTAACAACATTTTCTCTAAAAACTCTTCCTGATTCAAGAATCATCTTTTAATTGTTGTTTAATTTTAGTCATGATTTTATAAGCATTAATCCCCAAACTGGTACTATGAAATATATACCATTAGCGTTCATTTTAAAAATGGGGAAAGTGTTCTAAGGGCGAGTTACTAAAGAATTCAACCCTATACATTCTGATTTCAGAACCAGCCCTCCCCGCCTTTTTTTGTGGTTTTTGGATCACACCCGGCAGTGCTCAGGGGTTATTCCTGGCTCCAGGCTCAGAAATTGCTCCTGGCAGGCACGGGGGGACCATATGGACGCCGGGATTCGAACCGATGACCTCCTGCATGAAAGGCAAACGCCTTACCTCCATGCTATCTCTCCGGCCCCCAGCCCCCCCTTTTTTATAAATAAATTCTTTAATTGATCACCATGAGATAGTTACAAAGTTGTTCATGACTGAGCTCCAGTCATACAATGTACATTTACGTCCAATGTCCCCAAATTCATTCTCTCCCTCTCCTTCCCCCTCCCTCCTTATTCCATCCATCCATCCATCCATCCATCCATCCATCCATCCATCCATCCATCCATCCATCCACCTTCTTTCAGCTCCCCATTCTTGTCCAGTGTCCAGAGTGATCATTTCCAACTATCATTGTTTTTCAGAACCAGCCCTTTTTACAACTCTGCTTTACTACTACTGACAAAAGAACCAGGTGAAAGCACCACAATTCACCTCTAATTTTGACAATTACAGAAATGAGGAGGTGTGGTTGAATCTGACTGTTTAATGATTATCAAGCATGACTGGATTTGTTAGCATCTTAGAATGGCTGGAGTCATTTGACAGAGAAAACGATCAATCAAGTACCTTGAAGGTCTCAGTGCCACTTCCTAAAGCAAGTATCACTCCTCAAGATCATTCTGTTTTAGCGTACATGTGTATCTCCTGTGACTACTTCAAATACTATGAGATTGTAAGTGTTTTCTGGGCCTCAGAAGCAAACAAACTAAGAGTTCCTCACTTCAGTGAGACTGGGAAGTGAAAGGCCCCACCATTTCCCTTCATGAAATAATTCTTTCACTTCTTAAAATTAGTAATTCTCATGAGTTCTATCATGTAGCACCTTTATTTCTCATCACTTCTTCCTCTCTTTCTCCCTCCTTTCTTCTTCCTCCATCCTTCCTCCCTTCCTTATTTTTTTTTTCTTTCCCCTACATCTGAGGATAGCTACCTATTTAGCTCTGTTTCCTTGGCTATAAAACACTGACACTTTCCTGCTGCTTTGGAATCAGAATAAGTAGAATGTGTCCTTCTTTGGGTCAGGAAAGCACACCTACTGTGCACTGCCAAACAGCTAACAGAAATAGATCCATTAGAGCTACTAGAATGAAAAACAGCTCAGGCACTATTTGATGCAATTTAGATTCAAACCTAAAAGAATAAAAGATTAAGTAACTCTTGTAGGTTTGGAACTGTCAGCTTTGTCATGACTATAATGGCTTCTAAACTTTCTTACAAGGCAGCTAGATATCAGGAACAAAATTTATAGGGATGTCTTGGGTCAAACAAAATTCATAGGCAGAGCTGATATCAGAGACGTTAAGTTTGAATCTTTTTTGGCTAATCAATCATTTAGCCTCTTTGGAAAGAGATTTATAAAAATAATTCAATATTGGAGGAAGGGGCAGCCAGCAGTGCTGAGGATTTACTTCCTGGCTCTACACTCAAGAATCCTGCTATGGTATGGCTGGCCATATGAAGTGCCAGAGATCAAACCTGGGCAAGCTACATACAAGGCAAGACCCTCCTCACTGTATTCTCTCTCTAGCCCAAATTCAAGTACTCTCAAAAATAATTTTATTCCTAGTTATGTGCTCAGAAATGATTCCAGGCAATGTTTGGGGGGGAGGGTGGTCCTGTGTGGTGCTAAGGATTCAAACCAAATTCATCTATACATAAGGCAAACACCATCTACCTATCTAGCCCCCCAATTTTTTCAAGCTGTTTCATAAAGGGAAAGGGAAAGCAAATCCAGGTCATAAAGATTTTATCCTAAAAGGTACTTTCAAATAAATAAATTTTCTTGGTGAGCATACCCAGAACATAATTTAAGACAAAAATGAGGAGCAAAAAAAAATAAAAATAAAAATAAATAAATAAAAAATTCCCTGAGTGCTCACTATTCTAGCTAAGGAATGGTTAGTCATTAAGGGAGTTAGACTTTTCTACCTAAACTATCCAGCATACCAAGCCTGGAAAACCAAAGCTGACATGAAGAAAGCCCACAGGAAAGGGATTTCAAGCCCTTGCCCCTAAAGATCAGCATATTACATTCATCCCAAATCATTGACACAGTATTAAGGTACAAAAGATAAAGTTCTTAAATTGAACCTCCAAGTTGTTGAGATCTCTTTCCTGCCTACTGAGAAGAATACAATATCAGGGCTTAATATTCCAACTTAAAAAACAAATTAACTCAGCCACTTAGGGTCCAGAAGATAACCCAAAGAAATGGATTGCACAAGGTTTTGAATTCACATGCCTGGCATTGCATAGCCCTCCTAAAACTACTATATGTATAATGTAGGTGGGTCCTTAGTACTGCAGGTGAATCCCTAATAGCTTCCAGCACTGCTCTGTCATATCAGAGCACCCAATTTGTCAGGCCTGTATCAATGTCTGGATACCCTGGAGAATGACTCCCAGCCTCTTAGCACCACTGGAGAAGACCCTTCCCCAAATGGTATCCATATATTAAGCTATGGGAGTCAACAAGACAGTACAGGAGCTAAGGTAATGTGGCTGATTCTGGTCCAATCACTGACACAATATATGATCTCTTAAGCTCCTATAGGAATAATCCCTGAGCACAAAGTCTGGAATAAGCCATGAGCACAGACGGGGGTGGATAAAAACAAAAAAAGCAAAACAAAAATTCAAATTAAAATAAAACAAAGAAATAGGCTACCAAGAGGTAACAATGCAAAACCTCATGATAAGGGGCCAGCAAGACAGCACAGTAGTAGGGCGTTTGCCTTGTATGCAGCAGATCCAGGATGGACTGTGGTTCAAATCCCAGCATCCTATATGGTTGCCTGTGACTGCCAGGAGTGATTTCTGAGCGCAGAGCCAAAAGTTATCCCTGAGAACCACTGGGTGTAACCCCAAAACAAAAGCAACAAAGCAAAATTTCATGATAAAACATTCCATGGTTGGGCCGAAGAGATAGCACAGCGGTAGGGCATTTGTCTTGCCAGGACAAATGGAGGTTCCTGGCATCCCATATGATCCCCAGTGCCTGCCAGGAGCGGCTTCTGAGCGCAGAGCCAGCAGGATGTGACCAAAACAAAACAAAACAAAACAAAACAACAAAACCATCCATGGTTATGCTATAAAAAAGCCTCAAAAAATAGGACACTTTGGGGCTGGAGCGGTGGCACTAGAGGTAAGGCGCCTGCCTTGCAAGCGCTAGCCTAGGAGATACCACAGTTCGATCACCCCAGCATCCCATATGGTTCCTGCAAGCCAAGAGCAATTTCTGAGCGCATAGCCAGGAGTAACCTCTGAGCATCAATGGGTGTGGCCCAAAAAACAAAAATTAAAAAAATAGGACACTCTAACAATGAACTATGCTTGTATGTTTATTCTGCAAACATTTACTCACAGAATTCGTCCCAAGTCTCTCTCTGGACAATGACTCCTGTCTAAATTCCAGCACAATTTAACTGAGACAATTCTACATTTTTAGGAAACTTTATAGTGAGGAAGCAAAAGGATAGAAGGATGGAAGATAAAATGGGAGAAACAAAACTAATTAAAGACAAAGATAAATGAGTGCGTGGAACAAGTGATAGGAGATATTAGCACCAATATTTTTGAAGTAAACAACACAATTTTTTTTTGCATCACAAAACATACAGAGAGAACAGAGCAAAGTACAACATGTAGAGCATTTGCCATATGCAACAGTCAATAGTTTGGTCTTCGGCACCCCATAAGTTTTCCTGAACCCACCAGTGGTGATCCCTGAGTGCAGAGCCAGGAGCACTGGTTGCCCCCTCCAATTAAAAAAGAGAAAACATTAAAATATTTCTATAAATTTTAATGTAGAACTATCAGACATCACTGAGTATGATTAACTTAAAAGTTTTCCTAAAGACAATAAGACCAGAAATTATAAAAGCAATCAAAAGGCTAAACAATCAACCAAAACTCACTGATTTTTTTTTTTTTTTTTTTTGCTGTCAAAACAGGTTTGTTTTGTAAATCAACATGTCTAAACAAGGGGAGAAAAGGGATCCGTGGGTAGAGTGCTTGCCTTGCAAGTGGGAAACTAGGGCTCTGGCAATCCATCTGGTCCTCCAGCACTGCCAGGAGTGACCCGAGTGCAGAGGCAGGAACCACTCCCATTGAAAGGGGAAAAAAAGCTTTTATAACTCAGGGGAGAAGAGTATTTCAAAGCATCTAAGTATCCCCTGGCTTTGTGCAACTCAAATACTTTTTATAGGCTACACCCCCATCTCTCTAACCCCTACGCTAACTTACATAAGTGCTAATTTTAAGAAAATGAAAAATGTTTTCTCAAGTATCTTATGCTATACTTAAACCAATGCTTTTCATTGAAAGAGATGGATATAGAAAAGAAACCACTTGTTTTACAGACACTAAATTAGAGCACAATAATCTTAAGAGATATTCAGTGCAAATAAACCTTTGCAAAATCAATTATGTAAAATTGAGTTAATCTGATTGTAATTACTCATCAGTCTCTTCTATATATTTGTGATTTATCTTATTTATATTGCATTATACCAGTGTTTGTTATTCACAGGGAACATTTGACAAGATAACAAGATGAATTTTCAAGAACATATTGTACAAAAGTAAGAAGCAAGATAACTGCAAAATCATTAACTCACAGGGCAAAGTTAGAATGTTTCAGTGAATGTCATTTTGGTAAATCACTACTATTAGTGCAATCATTTGTTAACTTAAATTTTCTTAGAACTTTACTTAGACTCCTTTAGATATTAACAAGAGGGAGATATTCATGCATCATCAAAACTCAACTTTTGTGCTTCTAAAATACTGGTACTGGTAAGGAGAAGTTAGAATGTGATTATGTGGGCGGACACATGGAAAGAGAGCTTCCAAAGTCCCCAACAATGGAGGGAAAATCTTATACCACCATTCCTGGTGTTTAGAGTCTACTGGAAAGGAAAGGGGATAGATGAAACCAAATGGAGCCTTACATACTGACTCCTATTTTTCCTAAATCCTGTCTCTCCAGGAAATCCTACACACTACACATAATACTGATGACCAGTCTCTCAGATGCAATAAAGATGACCAAAGGAGGACCTTCGGGCCTTCTAGCTTGGGAAGGATCTCCATCCTTCCTGGGAGCCGGGAGGTTCTGCCAGCATGGCGTTTGGCAGCCCTCCACCATGCCAAGGGCCTCTTTAACCAGGCCTAGAAAGGGGTGCGGGACATGGGTCACCCCAGCACCCCTCTACCTCCTTCCTCCGGTGCTCCAGGGCTTTTCCTGGCCACATGGCTGGGCAAGCCAGCGAGGTGGGTCCCTTGGAGGAGTTTATTGGTTTTCCTAGGCTTTCCCCATTTCCCTCCCAGCTCCAAAGGGAGGGTCTGGAGGTAGGGGCTCTGACCTTCCGGCCTTCTAGCTCGGGAAGGATCTCCTTCCTTCCTAGGAACCGGGAGGAATAGCAGCACAATAGGTTCTGGCAATAGGACTTTCCAGGGAAGTTTCCTTATTAAACCTGTTCATTGTGAAACCGCCCACGCGAAACATTATAACAAATATATGGATATCATTGTGTTTCATTGCTTGTCATTGGCCATCCAGGAGCTCGTTTTATTCCTTTACTCCCTCACTCCTTATCTCTGGTTACTCCACATTTAACCATTTTTCTGTACTAATGATTTTTGTTTTGGCCAAGGTGGATTACATATCTTTCACAGTAATTTTTTTGGTGCAGCTTCAGCAGGCAATGCGACATGGCAAGGTTTCATGCTGTAGGCTTTTTTGGCCAAGATAAGGTGAAGATGCAGCCTCGGCTGCCCCCCCCCCCCCCCAGCTTTCTCTCTCCTTCCTCCTCGTCCCCAGGTTTATTTCTGGATACCTGCTCAGGGTCCCAGCAAATGGGTTCCAGTGAGGTGCAATTTAAAAGAGACCCCAGGCTTCCTTGATCCTGCAAGGGGCTGGGAGGGGACTGGTGAACTTTCAACTTCCAGCAATTAGGAAGCAAAAGCCTCTCCCGGAGTCAGAAGCTTCAGCAGGCAACAAGGGGAGGACATGACTCCATGTTCTCTTCACTTGTCCAAATCACAGACCAAAGTGGTGTCTCAGAAACAACCCCCTCCCTCTTGACTATTTCTAAAACACAAAAGGGACACGTGTATCTCCTTTGTATTCTCAGATGTATTCCCTTGCTTAACATCTATAACTCTTTTCAACATCCTCATATAGTGACAATTTTGCCCACTGAATTTGTTATTTGATTGTTTGATTTTCCCCCTTTGAGATCTGTTTTATAAGCAAACTGGTAGAAGAGTATCTCTGTATAAATTTCATGTTTGAACCATGTTACGGGGAATGTTAGACTTTATTCGTCGGCCCCCAGATGCACCAACAATATCTTGTGGCATTACTTCTCTTTTGCATAGGCACATTAAAGTGGGAAAACAATACATATGCAAACAAGCTCTTATCTAATAGAGATGGAAACACATATTTGGTAATGTAATTAGGCCTTTTACCCTGAACATTGGCATAATGATTTGGCTTAGGCCTCAGAAGAATGGGCATTGCCCACACACACCTGAACAATGGATACCATCTATGGAAACAACCACAATTGTCTATAACATTACCAGGATCCAAGCCTCTACCAGGGAAGACCTACCACTGCTTTGGCATTGACTTACTGACTTATTCCAAAGAGTGCTCCCAACACCCAGACGACTCAGCAACAGTCTGCATGCAGGGCAGATCACTCCGCATTTAATGGTATGCTAAAACTAGAGGATGCTCCACATCAGCCTGACATCAATGAAAGAAATGCATAGAATCCAGAGTCTTTAAATATAAGAATCTGATACCAACAATATCTAAAGTGTGAAAAGTTTCACCGGGACCTTGAGAATGACTCGAGTGGACGGACTGGTATGCCTGGAACCCAGAGTCTGTCTTATGCCAATAAACTTCTGGGGTGAGGCCTTTTAGTAATCAGGTCAAGATTTTTTTTCCATTTTCCCCATTTTTCTGGACCTATTCAAACAACGGCGATTGCCACTACCACACCTTTACTATATTTTTTTGCTCTTATCCTTTAAGGAAAAAAAATATAACTAACTGAACTTAAAAACAAATAACTGTAGTAGAATGCCTGTCTCAAATACAGGTAGGGGATGGGAAGGGGGGAGGAGGTAATGTTACACTGGTGAAGGTGGGTGTTCTGGTTATAACTGCAACCCAACTATGATCATGTTACTTAAATAAAAAATATATTAAAAAAAAAAACATAAGATGACCAAAGGATTTAGACTGCCAAGGGCAGACTTGGCTTGTCAAAGGTCAGCGGTCCTAGTATCAAATTAACTGCACCTGGACCTGGGACCAGGTTTGATTCCTAGCATCCCATATGGTCCCCTAAGCTTGTCAGGAGGGATTTCTGAGCTTAGAGCCAGGAGTGACCCCTGAGCATTACTGGGTGTGGCCCCAAAACAATCAATAAACAAAGTGCTTTAAAAAGTTATGAGACTAGAGAAATAGCACAGTGGTAGGGCATTTGCTTTGCACATAGCTAACCCGGGAGGGACCCGGTTCGATTCCTGGCATCCCATATGGTTACCCAGCCTGCCAGGGGATATTTCTGAGTGCAGAGCCAGGAGTAACCCCTGAGCGCTGCTAGGTGTGGCCCAAAAACCAATCAATCAAAAAATAAAGTTAAAAAAATTAACTGCACCCATTTACTCTCCCAAATCACCTGTTTGTATGATACTTTATATAGGTACACTTTGTAGTAATAGAAATTGATTCACAATGAGCAAATTCTTTCTATGAAAAAGAACATGCTCCAGTTTACAACTAAATGCAAAATTAAGAGACTAACTGTAATTCGTTCCTTAGTTGGGTTCAGTTGCCCTGCTTTCTAATCCCTTCTCTTTAGTTTTACTGTTTGTATCCTGAAATGATCCTGAAATGGACCTGAAAAAGCCCAAAGGTACTTCCCAATTAATGGCATTCTATAATTCTGATATATCATTGCTTCAGAAATGTCCGAGCAAAAATGTTACTGCATTGTTCACTCATTCATTATATACTGAAGGTAAACTACTTGTTGGTTATCTAGACACTGGTGATACACTGATAAAATGCTCCTTTTTTGTAGGAATAAGACAAGCACAACAAACTAAAATTTATTGAAATACTATCTGGCAAAGGCAAGTGCCATGAAGAAAAATGAATAAGAAACAGAATGTAGAATAGGAGAAAGTGAAGAAAATATGGAAGTCACATAACTAATAGGGAGCAAAGGGCAGAATGAACTACAAATATCTGAGAAAAGATCACAAGAGCCTGATGCTGTCTGGAGAGTCGTGGGAGGTAAGAATAAAGAAGCAGTTTGAAGCTAGATAACTTTTTTTTTAAAGGATTCTATAGTTTTCATTATGATTAAGCTAGGAAAGCCCATTGATGACTGAATTCTGGGTAGAGGGGTAATTTAACATACATAACTTTCAAGGGCTCATTCTGGCTACTATATTAAGAATAAGGGCCAGAGAGATAGCATGGAAGTAAGGTGTTTGCCTTGCATGTAGAAGTACTGTGGTGGCTCGAATCTCAGCATCCCATATGATCCCTTGAGCCTGCCAGGAGCAATTTATGATTGCAGAGCCAGGAGTAACCCCTGAGCACTGGCAGGTGTGAACCAAAAACAAAAAAACAAAAACAAACAAAAAAAAGAATAAACCAAGGATTGGGGAAAGGCTAAGAGAAGGGAGACAAGTAGATTAGTTAAGTTTATAATTAAGAGCTCATGCTCCCAAAGAACATCAAAACAGTAATTCAAAAAGGTTCATGCATACCTAAATAGCTCTTCAGAGCTATTTAGAGTAGCCAAGTTCTGGAAACAACTCAAATACTCAACAACAGATGAGCAAGACATTCTGATTCTCACTCACTCTTTCTCTCAAACAGATTCTGAGATATTAATCAGTGATAAGAAAAAACTAAGCCTTGCTTTTTATTACCATATGCATGGAATTGGTAGAGGTCATACTAAATAAGCCAAATAAATACTGTAAAGACAAACAACCAATAAAGTTGTTCATGTGTGAGATATAAAGAAACAAAGCAAGGGAACAAACAGTAACCAATGAAAACAAATCCTAAAACCTGACAACAGATTTAAATTACCAAAGGATGTGGGAGTGGAGGCAGAAGTGGGAGGAAGTTAGTGTGGGCTGAGACTATAATAAACTGCAGTAAAAGGATATAGTGCTCTGGTGGTGGATGTGCTGTAGTAGCATTGTGCCCCCTAAAACTAGAAATCAATGTTATCTCAATTTCGAAAAAATTCCATGCCTGCGATGCTGCTAATTTGGTTCAAAAAGTTGAAGAAGAGATGGGAGATTCTGGTTCTAATCTTTTATACTTTAAAATAATTTAAGATTTACAAATGCCTGCAAAAACCGTAGTGTTTCCATATAACCCATACCTAGATTGCCCCTACTATTAATACCTTGATATTTTTGTCAAGACAAAAATAAATGGCATAAAACTATTAACTAAACTTTAGAGTTAATATTGGCAGTTTTTTCTGGCTCTATTTTCAAGGTAAAGTCAATGGAATAATTTGATATGGAACATAATCTTAGAGAAAACAGGTTAGTTATCTATAAGATTTTAGATAACAAGTTAGTTATCTCTAAGATTTTACCTAGAAAGAACATATGTCTAAAATTTTTGAAGTTTGAATTTGGCTATTGGTAAGTGTGAGACTGCTACTGAAAACCAAAATGGAGCTGATTATCTGTGTATCAATTTTAGGGTCTGACCCGAACTTATTCATTTGTGTTTTTTTAAAGAAATAAATAGAGCCCGGAGAGATAGCACAGTGGCGTTTGCCTTGCAAGCAGCCGATCCAGGACCCAAGGTGGTTGGTTCAAATCCCGGTGTCCCATATGGTCCCCTGTGCCTGCCAGGAGCTATTTCTGAGCAGACAGCCAGGAGTAACCCCTGAGCATCGCCAGGTGTGGCTCAAAAACAAAACAAAACAAAACAAAACAACACAAACAAAAAAAAAACAAAGAAAGAAATAGCAAGAACCTGAAACTTAATTACCTATGAATTTGGAAGAAGTTGAAATAGTTTTCATGTTTCTAGACAAGAGAAAACCGGTAAAGGATAGGTTGGGTTTTTTTTTTCTTCCATTTTAGCATTCTCTTCATTAATAACCACATTTTACCATAATTTTTAAAATGAAACTAGAAGTCTTAACAGTCAAAAATTTCAGTAACAACTTTTAAAAATTAACACATTTTTATGGAAAGTTTTTTTTTTTTTGGTTTTTGGTTTTTGGGCCACACCCGGTGACGCTCAGGGGTCACTCCTGGCTATGCGCTCAGAAGTCGCTCCTGGCTTGGGGGACCATATGGGATGCTGGGGGATCGAACTGCGGTCTGTCCAAGGCTAGCGCAGGAAAGGCAGGCACCTTACCTCTAGTGCCACCACCCGGCCCCTGAAAAGTATTTTTTAAAAGAATGTCAAACTTTTCTTAGTAAAACAAAATACATTTTACAAAATTATAGATCAGTAAAGTACAAAACTGAGATTTTAACGTTTACATATTCTCTATATATAAGTATTTAAGCACTAATGTCTTCATTCTTTTTTAACTTTATTTATTGATTGATTATAATTGATTAATTGGTTTCTGGGCCATACCCAGAGGTCCTCAGAGGTGACTCCTGGTTCTGCACCCAGAAAATGCCTTTGGCAGGCTGGGTGACCATATGGGATGCCAAGAATTGAACCAGGTCCCTTCCAGGTTGGCCACATGCAAGGCAAAAGCTCTACCACTGTGCCATCTCTCTAGCCCCAAATGTCTTCATTATAGCATTAAGCCTAGCAATGCTAATCTACAGTCTCTTCAGAAATTAGGAGCATGCCTTAGAAAGCATTTCAGGGCTTTTAGACAGTAAGAGTAAAAAATGTAATGAAATCTTATCAATAAAATGCAGAATAGTCTATAGCACAAGGGAAGAACTCAGATGCAGATCTGTAACAATTCACACTTGACAAAAGACCTGCTAACATGTCTTATTTCAACTACAGGTCTCTAAAGTTCAAATAACAGTATCTTCAGATTTGAATGCGAAGAAATGAAAAATGCTTTCTCAATTCAGTTCTATCCAAAGAGAAAAATGAATGATGGAATCTATCATAAGTTATGACAGGGCACAATGGTAATATATATCCTGACCTTGCTGAGCAAATGAACTGGAATTTTTTTTTAACCTGATCCAAAAATACCCAATTTTTTAAAAGAGTTACATATATGTACATGGCTTTCAACATTAAAGTACATAATCAAATATTTAAATTTCCATCAATTCTACACTTGCCCTATCCTTCCATTTCTATCATTGTATTTCTATCACCTCTTGTCCCGATCTCTGATCAGGCCAGTTAGCTACACTCTTCCCCCTGTTCTTTGACCTAGCAATTAGAAAAACTAAGTTTAATTCCTAACTATAACTTTCTACTTAAAAGATTCAACTCTTGGGGCTGGATAGATAGCATGGAGGTAAGGCATTTGACTTTCATGCAGAAGGACGATGGTTCGAATCCTGGCATCCCATATGGTCCCCTGTGCCTGCTAGGGGCGATTTTCTGAGCACAGAGCCAGGAGTAACCCCTGACTGCTGCTGGGTATGACCCAAAAACCAAAAACCAAAAAAGAGAGAGATTCAACTCTTTATTAGCTTGTAAAACAAGTACCTTAACCTCTGTACCCCAACTCTTTAAATCACAGGTTTGTTTTTCTTTTAATCTAAGCAAAGGTGGTTAAATATTCTTTTATATACTTCTCAAGGTTATTTTGCGCAACAAGTTAAATAATGTATTCATAAAGTATTTGTCAACTGTGAGACACTCTTAGAATATTCTGGACACAAAGACATAATCATGTTATCATTCAGATATAAAATTTCCATTGTGCTTTTCACTTCCCTTTAGGTGAGAGACAAGGCTCTTCAACAACACAAGCAACAGAACTGAAATGGTCCCTCTGATTTTACCTCTCCATAAAATAATCTACTTCAAGTCACATTAGGGTTTCAAAGTGTACTAGTGTACTCTTTACCGTTATGTGAGTCAGTCATCATGTGATTAGGATCATCTTTTTTTTTATTCCCTAAAAAAATAGGATAAACATGTGAGCACAAGAAACATAATGTAGTTTATCTTTCACCATTCTGAACTCAAATTATTAGATAAGGATGTAAATTGTATCCAAACCTTAAGGTTCAGGCAACATTGTATGAAGCACCCCCCCTACCTCACAAACAAATTTCAGTACAATATGTTTTCATGGTCTTCAGTCTTGTGGCCAAACTTATAATCTACTTTGCAACTAGATTGCCCTTCTAGCTAAACTTTCTCAATTGCCTGCTTTTCTTTATCTGGAAAAAAAAATACAAGTAACACAAATAGCCATTTGACAGTGACATAACCATTAAGAACTAGATATCCCTAAAACAAACAAACAAACAAACAAAAAAGAACTAAATATCAAAAGTCTGTTTATTCAAAAGCCTATTAGGCATTACATGAGAGGTTTCAAGAAATTTTCTTCTTTCTGACTTAAAATACACATGACAATGTAAAAAGACTATGATCATAGATATGCCAGAAGCAAAAGGAAAATGAACCAAATAATACCAAACTCTACTATCTATAGGATTAGTAGTAGTTTGCCATTACCTTAGATACCAAGCTGATCTTCATATTAAAAGGGCCTTTAAGTCAAACTGGATACAGATGAATGCCTCAAAGTAGAATGTGACTTTATCCTATTTCCTAGATGCCTGAGGTTCAGGATGGTAATAACTCAGTGATTCTTTCTGGGTCTACTGACATTCCTGAGTGTTCTCTGTCATGGTACAACATGCAGGGTTTTTCAATTAAAAGGTCTGTTTTGGTCACTAATTTACATGAATGTTCCTTACTATTCTTTCTCTCACTAAGAAGGGAATTTAACAGACTATCTCATTTGTTATTTATTGTCTTAAACTAAGTGTCAGATAGTCAGGAATGACAGCAAATTTCAATTATTTTAAAATAATCTGCTTAAACTTATGAGCCCCTCTTCTCCCAGTGGAAAACAGTCAAATGAAATTGTGCTTGGTCTTCAAAGCTCCAACTTTTTGTTACTCAATATGCCTATGGGCAAAGTATGAAAACACCAGCTATATACATAAACATGTATCACCACTTCCATTCCCCACACCTAAAGGCTCTCTACAACATCCACCAAATCCTACTTACATAATTCAAGACTATTTTAGTTCCAATGTCTACTCTAATGCTCTACTTCAAGAAACACAACCTACCCCATCCCAGGAAAAATTCTGCTGCTAAAAACTGGTGACTTATTTTTCCTTGATTTGTTCAATGCTAAGTTGATAAGCTTAGCCCCACATATTACCAGTTTAATACCTGTATGGTACTCTGTAATTAGAGAATTTTCAAAAACATCTTGATATTTAATTCAAGATCCAGCTCAAGTGGTTTCGTCATGAAACATTCTTTATTTTTTTTTAATCTTTATTTAAGCACCATGATTAAAAGCATGTATGAAGTTGGGTTTCAATCATAAACAGAATATCCCCCTTCACCAGTGCAACATTCCCACAACCAATGCCCCCTTCCCCACCTCTGCCTGTATTTGCGACATTCTACTTCTCTCATTCTTTGTGGTGACATGAAATGTTCTTT
Organism: Suncus etruscus; assembly: GCF_024139225.1. Taxonomy (NCBI): domain Eukaryota; kingdom Metazoa; phylum Chordata; class Mammalia; order Eulipotyphla; family Soricidae; genus Suncus; species Suncus etruscus. Next base: position 23,476,706 of record NC_064855.1, read on the forward strand.
TATTGATCCTGTCTGTATGTCAAAAATAACCTCCAAATTTCAAATCAATACTCTTCTATCACTCACTCACATTCCCCATTCTTTTCTTTTCTTTTCTTTCTTTTCTTTCTTTCTTTCTTTCTTTCTTTCTTTCTTTCTTTCTTTCTTTCTTTCTTTCTTTCTTTCTTTCTTTCTTTCTTTCTTTCTTTCTTTCTTTTTCTTTCTTTCTTTCTTTCTTTCTTTCTTTTCTTTTCTTTCTTTCTTTCTTTCTTCCTTTCTCTTTCTTTCTTTCTTTCTCTCTTTTTCTTTCTTTCTTTCTTTCTTTCTTTCTTTCTTTCTTTCTTTCTTTCTTTCTTTCTTTCTTTCTTTCTTTCTTTCTTTCTTTCTTTCTTTCTTTCTCTCTCTCTCTCTTTCTTTCTTTCTTTCTTTTTTTCTCTCTCTCTTTCTTTCTCTCTCTCTCTCTCTCTTTCTTTTTGTTTTTTTTTTGTTTGTTTGTTTGCTTGTTTTGGTGTTTGGGCCACATTGGTGATGCTCAGGAGTTACTCCTGGCTATGCGCTCAGAAATTGGTCCTGGCTCCTGGGACTGAGACCCTTGGGATCAAACCTGGGTCCATCCTGGGTCAGTTGCGTGCAAGGCAAACACCCTACCTCTGTGCTATCGCTCCTGCCCCCATTTTTTTTTCATTATATTTGCTTATAGAACAGAAGTAAAGAACAAGATTTCAGACTCAGTCATTTAATGAAAATCAGCATTTGGAAAATATCTCACTTCATCTATATCCCTATTCTTACAAACTTTTGATTACATTAACTTGGGAGTCTAAATAAAATGTGCATGTGAACAGTATAAAAAGGTTTTTTGTTGTTGTTGTTGTTGTTTTTGGGAGGCACACCCATTGATGCTTAGGGGTTTTCCTGGCTATGTGCTCAGAAATCGCTCCTGGCTTGAGGGGACATTATGGACGCAGGGGGATCGAACCGCGGTCCATCCTAGGCTTGTGCTTGCAAGGCAGATGCCTTACCTCTAGCACCACTGCTCCGGCCCCAATATAAAAAAAATTGATGCTGATGATATAAAATATGAGCCCCTTGCTGAAATACTTGTCTTCTCCAGAGTATTCAAAACATGACCATCAAATTCAGGAAACTGCAAGGCACTGTCCGACTCAACTCTCCAGTCTTCTCCATGGCCCCTTCCAATTTGGGTTTTTTGAGAGCTGCATTCTTGAATACCTGGGTGTTTGTCCCTTCATTTATTCTTTCATACATAGTCCTAGCCATATCATCATTAGCATCTAAGTCACAGAAAGCCTACCCCTTTACTGATATCTCCAATTTTCCCAGTTCTCCAATTCAGCGCTCAAGGCAAACAAGAAGAACTTTTTAGTCATGTGCTTTTATTACATTTTTCTTCATATTTCTCATACCTATATGCCTATTTTTCCATTCCAATCTTTCTGATAGTATCTTCTCAATGGGTCCTTGATGCTTTTTCATCTGCTTCCTAAGATCTGTTAATCTGGGAACCAGCACTCTCTTATCACACACTAGATTAGAGTCCTAAATCTCTTCAGACTGGAGGTATACAAACTTTCTACATGCAATGGGTTCATGTATTAAGTAAGGATGATAATATTTACCTATAACTTCATATATTATATATACATATATTAATTTTAGCCCCACTTGGTTGGGTCCAGGGCTACTTCGTGTTCTTTGCTCAGGGATCATTCATGACATGGCTAGGGGGAGGAGGGTCCATACTGGGTACTAGGATCAAACCCAGGTGAACCAAATGGAAGGCAAATGCCCTAACTGTTGTTTTATTTCTTCAGCCACTAATATGAAAATCTACTTCTTAATATGCAGAAAAAAATAATAGTACTTTATACGTGGAAAGCATCCAATAAATGGCCTCTCTTCTTATCTCCACCTTTTTTGCTTCAACAGACATGTAAATAGCCACTTCACAAAACTTCAGGGGCACAACAATTTATCAAAATGCTCTATTTATAAATGTCTTCCATTCCATTGGTAGTTCTTCAAGTCAATTATATCTTGGAAATGTGTGCAATAAACCAATAAATCCTTCTAAAGTCATTCATCTACTATATTTCTTCTCTGCCCAATATCTTTACTATGTTCCCTACACATTCTTCAATCAGTCCCAAAATTTTACTGGGTATTCTAGAGCCAGCAGTCCTCCAACTCCCACCAACTCTAAATTCACCAACTTCTCTGTCTTGCTATTTTATTTATATACCAATTAAAACTGATAGCTTCTTCAAATGGTATAGTTTCCCAAAATCCACAGAACACCAATCAAATATACTGGAAAAGCTAGAATTCCCTGCTGCATTTCAATCACCAGTAAAGGTTTCACAAAGACTAGTTAAGAAACTTGTTTTACTATAGGGCATCATAAAAATCAGGCTCCCAGAGCTAAGAGATCCTCTAGATAAGTAAGCATTGGTGACACACTTTTTTGTTTCTTTGTTTGGAGACCACAGCTGGCAATGCACAGAGCTTCTTCTTGACTCTTTGCCTAGGGGTCACTCCTAGTGGTACTTGGGGGTCCAAAGCCTTAATGAAGTTCAAACCAGGTCAGTTGCATAGAAGTTAAGTGCCTTACCCACTTTAGCACTAGTTCCACTTAACAGAACAAGACCACTGTGTACCTATCAATCATTTGCAAAGCTCCTTCCTTCCCTACACTAAGCAGTTTAACAAGAACTCAGTTTTTTGTTTTGTTTTGGGTGCAACACCCAGGGTTGTTGAGGGCTTACTCTTACCTTTGTGCTCAGGTATTACTTCTGGTGCGTTCAGGGATCCATATGGGATGCTGAGGATCCAACCTGGGCTGGGCCACATAGAAGACAAACACTCCACTCACTTTACTATCACTCTGGACCCTAAACAAAGGACTTACACTCATGGTCCTTGTCTTTGATAAAATTCTGAGCAATGTAGTTTTATTATCTTTAGCTTAAATCCCAGTATTAGTTTCAAAGGTTGTTCATAAAGTTTCAGAACAAAAACAAAAGGCAATATTTCTCTTATGTCAACATGCATGTAGACACCCTAAGCTAATTGTGCCAGTTTACCAACTCAATCAGGAGAACAGGCTTTCATTGCCCATAGATTTCTAAGAGATATTCTGCTATTAGAGCGAAAACAAGCTGAAAATGGAAAAAGATTAGCATATAAGCAAGTGTGAATGTGTTTTTTTTTCTAGATTTAGCCACTGACATGGTGATATTACTTTAAAAATAAACATATATAATGCACGACATAGTGCAAATAAGTTCCTACTCTCCTAGAGATAGAAATTAGGGTAGAAGGGTAGATAAAGTTAAATATGTATAGTTTGAAATGTATTTCAGTAATTTGGATCAACATAGTCCAATCCTGATTGAGTCAGTGTTATATATTCTCGTTATATTAGAACAACCAGCCATAGAAGGCAACTTAAAATAATGCTGATATAGTCTAAATTCACTGAGCTTTAGACATTTACTTGCTTAGGGCTAACGACACACATATCACCACTGCTTTTCTAGAGAAGAAGAAACAGAGGCTCAGAAGAAAAAAAATTGTCATACACGCCAAACCTTACAATCAAGAACTAAACCTGGATCTTCTATTTCCAATTCACAGGCTCTTTGGGCAGAGTTCTAAACAACCTGGCAACTCACAATAAAAACTTAAGCTCAAATTTATTGATCTTCAGCTCTATATTTTTGACCTAACATTATTCAAAAACTCACAATACAGACTGTATCATTCCATCTTAATTATCTCTTTTAATCAGAGAAGACTAATTTTTTTCTCCCTTCTTTGATGTTCTATTGTCCTCAGGAACACCACAATCATACACAGATCTATGCGCGTCCATGTGCGCAAGCGCGCGCGCGCACACACACACACACACACATACACACACACACACACACACACACACAAATTCTATGCTTCAGTTTTACTGAAAGCAAAAATCTTAGGGATTGATGCCAGAAAGCAGTGATCAATAGTTGTTATGTTTAGAATACAGATGAGACTGATGGTAAAAAAAAACTCAATGAGATTTAAACACCATGACACTATAGATTCTAGTTTCCAAAGAAAGCTGCACTAATAAAAATAAATGAATACGTTTGAAAGTGTAGAGCATTTTCAACTATAGGAAATGAGATGTTATAAAATAAAATTCAAAATGTGCCTGCCTGCCTAAAGAGAAAAGATGTTTACAGCTGAAAATTAAGATGGGTAAATTTTCTTTAATGATTCTAGTTTTAGCAATGCTAATCTTATAAGTCTGAAGATACCCAAGAAATTTAATTATTGATAAGCCAAAAACATGTTAGGTGCCATAATTACAATACTGTTAATGGTAGGTATCATGTATAAAACATTCAGCACCACATTCTCTGGCAGAAAGTTCATTTTCCTCCACCACTGTCTCGGTACCCCACTTTCCATACTCCCCCTTATCCTCCATGCCATAGGAAGTTTCCTACTAAAGATCAATTCTCAATTACTGAAGAAACACTTAAATCATATGATACATAATTTCTGCAGCATTCTCCAGGCATGTGATCTGAAATTGTAAGAGATTCCTTAAGATAAAATAAAGCTACATAAACAAAAACAAAAAAAGCCCATTTCATGCTTAATGATCCAGTAAACTCATACTATTGCACCAGAATAGGTGGTCAGTAAGTACCCATGGAATTGATGTATACTTGCTTTTTGTGAAAATGTAGTAAATAGTTAGTTCATATATACTGTTCAAACCTATTTCATTTCATTTCTCGCCTTCTTTCCTCCGCCCAAAGAAAAATCAAATGTTGATTTAAATTTCTTTCAATTTTTCTGCGGTCACTTACTCTAAATTCATACACACTGTAAATTTAGAAATTACAATATTTGCAAATAAAGGCCATTCAGACTATTGTTCTTCTAGCACCCTAGGTTCCCTTGCTCTAAATAAATCCAATTTAATAGCTCTCAATATTCTCTCAAAGGGCTCTAGAGACATTAACATTAGAAGGACATCAAACTAACTTGTAAATTTAGTGGAGACCCAGAAAACTCCACTGTGGGGAGAAAAGTTCAAAATGGTACAATTATTGTGCTCATTTTAGCAAATATGCATTTTGCTTTTTAGTTTTCACAGTAACCAAAGGAACATTAATTTTCTCATTAAAAACATAAAATAATAATAATATTAATCTTTAAGTTAATATGTCATAGAAAAAAGATTTCTACTTGGGACTGGAGATTTTAAAAATATATATTTAAAAGATATAAATTATTCATTTCCTTTCATAGCTTTTATAAAACATAGATGGCTCTAGAGACTAAGAACTCCTAGAGTTATAAGACTTATTCATAAAATCCTACATAATCCTGAATCCACAAAGTAAAAGTAAAGTAGCCAGGCTGAATGCATGTATGGAGCTCTAAACTAGCACTTCAAGGCAAACCTATTTCATTTCATTTCTCGCTTTCTTTCCTCCGCCCCGCTCTCTCTCTCTCATCAGCTAATTTTGGTTGCAGTTTCCAATTTTTACAAGTATTTGGATGATTTTTTTCTATCTTCACCAATCCTAATTCTTGAAAATTCATTAGTGTTAAAAGAATGTTTTCTCGGGCCCGGAGAGATAGCACAGTGGTGTTTGCCTTGCAAGCAGCCAATCCAGGACCAAAGGTGGTTGGTTCGAATCCCGGTGTCCCACATGGTCCCCTGTACCTGCCAGGAGTTATCAATAATTTTTCTGATAATTCTTATTATAGAAACAAATTCTCCAAGCCACTTTGTTTTATTTTTAATTAATTTTTCTCATTGAATCAACACAAAATACAAAGTTGTTCATTACTGAGTTTCAATTTACAATGCTCTAACAATCATCCCTTCACCAGTGTCCACTTCTATCCACGAATGATCCTAGTTTCACCACCATCACCTGCCTCCCTCTATGATAGACACTTTTCTTTTTTCCTTTTAGGCACAGTAGTTTAAATGCATACTACAGGTGTAATACATCACTTTTCCTCCTTTCAACACCCAGTTCTTGTGTAGTAATCACTTCCTACCACTATTGTCACAGTAGTCCCTTTAACATAACTGCCCCTCCCACATTTTGGCAAGTTTTACACAAAGGCCTAGTCTCTCCAGTCCACTCCTTCTATTGTCTTTAAAATTATCCTTCTATTTTATTTCTATCTCACAAATGAGTTGACAGTTCTTTCCCTCGGGTTCATCTCACTTAATGTAATACTCTATGTATATCTATGTATCTGCAAATTTCACAACTTCATTTTTTTCTAACAGCTGTGTAATAGTACACTATGTGTATATGTGTGTGTATATATATATATATATATATATATATATATATATATATATATATATATAGCTTCTTTATCTATTTGTCTATTCTTGGGCTCTTGGATTATTTCCAGTTTTTGACTAGTGTGAATGGTACTGCAATGCACATAGGATGCATTTTGCATTGTGTTTTGGGGTCCTTAGGGTAAATTTCCAGAAGCAGAATTGCTGAGTCATATGGAAGCTCAATTTCTAGATTTTTGAGGAATGTTATATTGTAGGGATGTCGAACAAGTTCGACACAAAGAGCCAAAATTTTAAACTGTGAGAGTCAGAGAGTCACACCACGCCAAAACAGACACACAAAAACATATAATTTTAACAATTATATATTAAACACATATTGCATTTTGCCATTTTGAGTGAGGGTAAAAATCCTGCAGTGATGGCGAGGGTGTGCTGCGTCCTCCACACTAAGAACTAACGGCAAGATGTGACCCAACATGTGACACATGGGTTCCCCTGCTCGCTGGCCCGTGCAGTTGTTTCCCAGGGATGGTAGACGGGATGATTCAGCCTGAGGGTGGGACTATGCGCTCGGGGGATCTCTCCTCAGAGGTCCCTCCTCAGAAGCAGCAGAACAAGATCAAACTTGGCAAAGAGCCACAGTATACAAAATAATGATAAGAGGCAAAGAGTTGCATTCATTTTGTCTGGGAGCCGCATGCTGCTCGAGAGCGGCGTGTTCGCAACCCCTGCTTTATTGTTTCCCTCCTCCTTCCTGTTTTTTCAAATTTCTTAACTAATGCAGTCAAGTTATTTACCTGGACCCTTCCTTCCTGATGAACTCTTGCATCTATATGAATTCTTGCAAAGCTATAAACTTTCCTCTTAACACTACTTTTGCTGTGTCCCACATGTTCTGGTAGTGTGTGTCTTACTGTTATTTGTTTATAGGAATCTTTTGATTTCCTCTTTGAGTTTGCTCTCTGACCCACTGGATGTTCAGTAGTGAGCTGTTTAATTTCCAAGTAATTGAGTTTATTCAACTCAAACATATTGAATCGTGCATCATGGTCTAAGAAGGCAGTTGAAACAATTTCGATCCTCTTGACTTTATGGAGGTATGTTTTGGTGCTAGTGGCAACAAATAGCAGGATCATATTCAGCATTGTGGGACAATCCTAGGGATCAATTTTAAGGCCACGTGACCAGTACAGTTTTCTAGCAATGATCTATTCCAAGGATTCCCACTATACAGACATGAAGGATCTGTAACTCTAATATAAGTTAAAAAACTTTTGGGGCTGGAGAGATAGCACGGAGGTAAGGCATTTGCCTTGCATGCAGAAGGACAGTAGTTCGAATCCCAGCATCCCATATGGTCCCCTGAGCCTGCCAGGTGCGATTTCTGAGCATAGAGCCAGGAGTAACCCCTGAGAACTGCTGGGTGTGACCCAAAAAAAAAAAAACAAAATAAAACAAAACAAAAAAACTTTTTTGAAATGGTGCTGACCAGACAAGATGGAGTAGAGGAAACATAGTACTTAGGGAGTATAAGGTCTATTGGTTATATGTACAAACACTTGAAGAATAATGAAAGTACTGTACTGAGTACATGTACAGATTGGCAGAAATTTTAAGTATCATGATACACTGTTTATGGGCCCAATTGCTGGGTTTCAATAAATTTTATAAATAAAGCAATAAATTTTAAGTGTCAATTTTAAGAATAAATACATCTATATTTTATTTGTGTAGTCAATATTTACTAACATTTATTCTGTGTAAGCTGTAAATAAAATTACTTGCTATTCTCAAGGCCTTTACAGTCTAATGATAAAGAGAGGTCATCACTAGGTATCATGGCAGAATAATGTACAAAATATATAGTAGAGATCTGGGAAGATAACTCAAAGATCTGGAGTAAATGCTTTTTATGCAGGAACTTTATTTGATCCCTGGTACCACCAGATATAGCCTGCAGCATTGCTAGATTGACACATAAACAAGGAGGGAAGGGTAGAGGTGGGCGGGGAGGGAAAATAAGGCAGAGGAGTAAAGAAGAGACAGGACAAAGAAATGAGAGAAAGGGGAGAGGAGTAGATAGAATAGAAGATAAAATGCCTAAATAAGCGGAAGATGGTAGGAAAGACTTCATAAAGAAAGCAGAGTTAGGAGATATTCAAAGCAGACAAAAAGGTTATATAAAGATAAGAAAATATAGAAACTGTTATGTAACCGGTGTCCATGGACTAAAAATAGTGATAAGTATATTTCATGCACATAAATGAGTGAATGAATAAATAATTATGCATTATGAGGAATGGCATTTTTGAGGACTAAAGAAGTAAAGAGACTTGGAGCACAGTATTTGTAGCTCAGAAAGCTGTCAATGAGAAAGAATAATGCTTATTAATGACTATTCTATTTTACATTGGTCAAGAAAATTGTATTCCAACCTAATGTTTATATAACAATTCCCATTTATTTAGGGGGTAGGGGGTGAATAATAGTCTTTTGGTAAATTTAACATTGATACTTTTAAAAATTTTTTATTATTACCTGAGTTATGGTATGTAACATTTGAGACAATGGCCTAGAATATATTAACTTCTTTCTGTAATAACTCATATGAGCTATCTTAAGTAACTGTTATAAAATTCTCAACTATATTCCATTTTCTTTACTTTTCAAAAATATACACATAGGCACTGGGTTCTAGCCTGGTTTTATGGTTATAAAATTGCAAGGCCTTGAAGAGTAATGCGTTCATCAGAGTCAGTCACTTTCTCACATGCTAAATAATAATTCTGAACACAAGAACCAACTCTTCAAGGGTATTCTTAAAAGCAAGAATGGGGAGTTACTGTTCACTGGGCAAAATTTTAGTCCAGGATGATAAGAGGATTCTTAGCATCATGTAAAAGCCTTAAAAACAACAACAAAAAAAATCAACAGCTAATAGGAGTCAGAGAGACTAATTAATAGATTTGTATTTGATTTACATGCTCACACATGGTTGTGCAGCAAAGTGAACATAATTAATGTGACTGAACTGTGCAGTTAAAAGTGGATATATTGTATCATGATAAAATAAATTTTAAGGAAGCCGGAGTGGTGGTGCAAGTGGTAAGGTGCCCGCCTTGCATGTGCTAGCCTAGGACAGATCGCAGTTCAAATCCCCGGAATCCATATGGTCCCCCAAGCCAGGAGCAATTTCTGAGCACATAGCCAGGAGTGACCCCTGAGCATCACCAGGTGTGGCCCCAAAACCAAAAAATAAATAAATAAAATAAAATTTAAGGCTTTAAGTTTTGGTAAGTTATTCATTTAATCATTTACCCTCTCATTCATTCAAATATTTACTAAGCACTTACTATATATCAAGCACTGTGTTTGACATAAGAAACTATCAGATGGGCCCGGAGAGATAGCACAGCGTTGTTTGCCTTGCAAGCAGTCGATCCAGGACCAAAGGTGGTTGGTTCGAATCCCGGTGTCCCATATGGTCCCCCCCATGCCTGCCAGGAGCTATTTCTGAGCAGACAGCCAGGAGTAACCCCTGAGCACTGCCAGGTGTGGCCCAAAAACCAAAAAAAAAAAAAAAAAAAAAACCACAAAAAGAAACCATCAGACTTAGAATTGAGTAGATAAGAGAGACAGATCCAAATGAGTGTTCTGAACTCTCTGTTGCTATAAAGGAAACTGGAGTATGAGTTTACAAAGCAGGAGTTCATTATATCTAAGAAGATAAAAAATAATCTTCATAAAAAGAACCCATGGTTGAGCCTTAAAAAAATTGATAGCACATAGGGGCCAGACAGAAAGGAGATTTAAGTATTTATCATATATGCAACTACTGCAAGCTCTGGCACCACATATAATTCCCTGAACACCACCAGAAGTGATACCTGAGTACATAGGCAGAAATAAGGCCTGAGAACCACTAGTTGTGGCCCAAAACAAAAACAATCCCCACATGTATTTATCTTGAGATTGAAGGCATGAACTGCCCCTTCTCCCACAGAGAATAAATACTGAGAGCAGCTCTCAAATAATCCAAGGTGGTTCAAAGCTCACCCTTTTCTTTATCACCAAAGGGGGAGGAAAAATACACATTAATCTCCAATCAAACCTAATGAACATGAGGACCATGACAAAAGTGAAACAAATTTGGGGTTTCATGGTGAAGTTTAGTAATATTTATAAAAGGAGAACAATAACACATCATCTAAAAGATTCAATGTTGTTTATTTGAAAAGTACAAGGACAGCTTAATGGGTCTTATTATAGCACTAAAACAAGGTACTATTTGAGCAGTTTGCTTAGAGAAAGGGAATGACTCATTTGGGGCACCATTAAATAAATTATTGTATTAGACCTGCAAACAGTGCTCTGCAAGAGTCCAGTTCCTTCAACGTAATGGCAATTTACTTTAGATAGGACTCTAGCTTTCTCTCCCTGGGAATTAGAACTATAAACAAGCCTTTGTTTCTATTGCCTTATTTGCTATTATATTTAAAGCTGTTTGATTTATAATAAGCTTGTTCTCTCTACCCTCTTAGAATCATAATCACATCAAAAACAGAGAAAGAACAGTAAAACTTCAGAATTATGAAGTGCCAAGAGAAAAAATATGGTAAATAGGAGTTGGAAAGGCTGGACTGGTTATATAAATACATGGAATGAAGAGAAATTTCCCCTCTAAAGGAATATCAGAACTTCGTGTTAGTCAATAAAACACTGTCAAAGAAATAAGTGCAAAACTTTAAGATATAAAAAAGTTGAGAATGGCCACAACCAACATTAATATGTATTTGTAGCTCTTTAGGGAGAGAAATCTTTTAGTAGATAAGCCTACAGCTAAATGTGAAGTAGAGGAGTTACACATCTACAAATAAATAGTGAAAGTGCAAAAAAAAAATACTTATAGTAGGAAGTGTGCTGGAGAAATTTTTGCTTTTTGTTTCAAACAAAAAGATGTCTTTCTCAAATGAAAAAGAGAAGGAGAGATGAAGGGATATGGGAAGGGGAGGGAGAAAGGAGAAAGAAAGGAGAGGAGGGAGGGAAGAGAGGAAAGGGAAGTGAGGGTGAGAGGAAGAAAATGGAAGGGAAGTGAGGGAGAGGAGGGAAGGGAAGTGAGGGAGGAGAGGAAAAGGAAGGGAAGTGAGGGAGGGGAGGGAGGAGAAAGGAAAAGGTGGGTAGTAGGGAGGGAGAGAGTGGGGAGAGTGGCAGGGAAGTGGGAGGAAGGGAGAAAGAAGGAAAAGGCAGGTGGTAGGAAGGGAGAGAGTAGGGAGGGTGGCAGGGAGCTAAGAGAGAAGGGAAGTCAAGTGAGGATAGCTTAATGGGCTTTAGGTGCCAGGTTTCATAGCTGGCACTAACCTGATCTGGGAACAAATACCAAAGACAAATAGCAATGTCAAGACAAAGTAGCAATGTCATTCCAGATATTTTATATAAGTGATTCTAAATCTTTGAATTCTATTTTATTTGTGAGAAGAAAAAGGAATAGGTAGATAGTATCTATTTTTATATTTAAAATAGTCTCCTTAAAAGTTATTTTTATTGAAATTTGGCTACCCTTCTACTTGATGCCACACCACTAAAGATTTTAGTATTTCTATTACTTTTAAGTTTGCAGAATTTATAGTAATAATACTTTTCTTGTTCTTGACATTGGTTACTTTTATACTTGTTTATTTTTACTTAATAAATTTAGTAAATCAATTTGATCATTTGAAAAATTAAACTACAAATTTATTTTAGTGGAGCAAGGTAGATTTTATTGGATGAAAATGTTCATAAAATATGTGAAAGAGGGCCCGGAGAGATAGCACAACGGCCTTTGCCTTACAAGCAGCCGATCCAGGACCAAAGGTGGTTGGTTCAAATCCCGGTGTCCCATATGGTCCCCCGTGCCTGCCAGGAGCTATTTCTGAGCAGACAGCCAGGAGTAAACCCTGAGCAACGCTGGGTGTGGCCCCAAAACCAAAATGTGTGTGTGTGTGTGTGTGTGTGTGTGTGTGTGTGTGTGTGTGTGTGTGCGTGTGTGTGTGTGTGTGTGAAAGGATGGGGCCAAAGTACACTGGATATTTGTCATGTGCCCAGCCAACCAGAGTTCAATCCACAGCATCCTATTCACTGAGCCTGTTGAAAGTAATTCCTGAGCACAGAGCCACAGCACTGAATACTGCAAGATGTGACCCAAAAACTAAAGTAATTTTTTAAATTTAAATAGCAAATACACATTGCCACTGTGGCCCCAAGATAAATAGCAAATACACATATACACAGATCAAGAAAATGTGAGAGGAGTGAAAGAAGAGAGAATACTGAATGAAAATAAGCATTCTGTTTGTTTTAAGATACACTCAGCAGTGCTCTGGGTCACTAGTGGTCTTGCACTCAGGAATTACTTCTTAAAGGTTTGGGGGACCATATGGGATGCTGTAGATTTGAGCCTGGAGTCAGCAACAAGCATCCTACTAACTATATTATCACTCTTGGTCCATTGGAGCATTTTTTAAAATGTTAGATATGGACAATAGTTTTAAGTAGGACAATTATTTCAAACAAACTTCTCTGGAAAATTAGCATACAGAGAAATTCTCATTGAAACCTAGAATCCTACCCAAATTTTCTTAATGAGGAGAGGTGGGAATCCAAAGGACTTCTGTTGACCTTCAGACTACTCCATATGCAACTCAAAATAACTGGAGCATGTTAGATCAAGTCTTGCCCTTCAATTTAAAAAAAAAAAATTCAAGAACTGACATAGTCCCATGAAGATTATTTTTTCAAGTTATTAATACTATTTCACAAAAGAAAAGGCATTCCATCATCAAACAAAAGAACATAGTATACATAAATGATGGATAGCCACTCTAGATTACCTTCTCATCTAATCATGTTCTAAAAGTAGGCATTGCTCTCCTTCTTTAGGCCTTCTGATGCCAAAAGAACTACCCTAAACTACCTAAGGTAGCCAAAGAGCTGTTTTTAGACTACTACTTGTAAAGATCACAAAATGACCCAGCATGACTGACTGCAAAGAAGCAATACAAATCAGAGAAAGTCAACTTAAAAGTTACAGTAACTATAAAAGTTCAACCATAAAGCACATGGCCTTACTTCAGTTATTTTTATATCATTTTCCCCACACATAAAAGAATTATAAGCATCATCTGGAATACATTCAAAGCAATGCCATCTCTGCAGTATTTAAGAGATTCTGAGTTTTTTCTCCTTCATATTCTGTTCAGTTTTATCAATTCAGACTTTGGGTTCAAAGAATTTGAATTTTCTCCCCAAAGAAGAGAGCACAGTAGCAATAAATTTCTAGGTACCTAGATTCTAAAGTTTCCTTTATTTACATTTCTAAAACCCTTTCAGTAGCCTGGAGTTGCTATAAATACGTGGGACAAAGCAACCTGAAAGAAATTTAGCTGGATAATGAGGTAATGCTGTATTTCCAAGTTTATGTAACCCCCCTCAACCCAAAATGCATTATGGCCTATTGATCATTGCTGCAAGTATTTTTTTTTAGATTTATGTTTAAACTTTCAAAGCCAAATGAACACAGAATATCCTGTTAGGTAAGGTAAAAGACAGTCCACTGTGTAGTTCAAATAACTTTTACTAAAAAAAAAAAATTTCAGCATCCAGAAGACCTTGCCTTCACCTACTCCTGACACCTCACATAATATGTTCTAGGCAGACCTTAGATCTTTTAATGTAAAGTTGTAGCAACTTTTCAAGAAGTCCATTCCAAGTTTATAATACCTTATTTATCCTTTAAAACATTTTTTCTTAGAAATGCTTTACATGGGGCCCAGAGACATAGCATAGCCGTGTTTGCCTTGCAAGCAGCTGATCCAGGATCAAAGGTGGTTGGCTCGAATCCCGGTGTCCCATATGGTCCCCTGTGCCAGCCAGGAGCTATTTCTGAGCAGACAGCCAGGAGTAATCCCTGAGCACTGCCGGGTGTGGCCCAATAACCAACCCCCCCCTCCCCAAAAAAAAAGAAATGCTTCACACGAGGAGAGAGAACCACTAACTATCACTTATAAAGTTGAAAATTCACTTTAGGGCCCGGAGAGATAGCACAGCAGTGTTCGCCTTGCAAGCAGCCGATCCAGGACCTAAGGTGGTTGGTTCGAATCCCCGTGTCCCATATGGTCCCCTGTGCCTGCCTGAGCTATTTCTGAGCAGACAGCCAGAAGTAACCCCTGAGCACGGCTGGGTGTGGCCAAAAACAAACAAAAAGCAAACAAAAAAACAAACAAACAAAAAAAGAAAATTCACTTTATCATTAAGCCTTCTCTTCTCTGGAAAGTAAAGATATTCCATTAACTTTGTTCAAATTCTTTTTTCCAATTTCTTAAAACTATATACTGGTATCCTCCATATTCCTCCTCAAATAATAATGCTTAGTGAATGAGCTACGAAAGTTGGCTAGAGTCTCCCTCTCTCTCCCATTTGTGATTTCTGTAAACTGGGTTTTTAATCTACAAATATCTTTTCTTTCAGCCTTTGTTTTAAATAAAGGTTTAGTTAAAGGTTTTAGATAAAGTTTTAGTGGCCAATGTTTAGATTATAGAGAAACAAGGATGCAAAGACTCGGGATGCATTATTAAAACCCAAAAAGTTATCTTATCATGGTGACCTCTAGCAAATGGCAATATACATAAATTGATCCATATTTGTCTGATACCCATAATCACATTGGTTACATGGAAATCATTATATAATAGTACCTTAAAATAATACTGAAGAGGGGAATAGTCTAACATTTTTTTCCTAAAACAAAGACATAGCTATTATTTAAAGTATGCACATAGACAACACCTGGTCACTGACAGTATAGCTTGGAGTCATTATTCTTTAATTGAATTCTTCCCATATAACACCTCCTAGGTCTTTCTTCAAAGCAACACATGAAAAGCCAAATAACCTTCATCCCCTATCACTTTTATGTAAAAAAAAAAAAAGTTGGTCCAAGCTAATTCCTTCAGCTCCATCATTCAGTCTGAATTTGTTCAGTGCTGCAAAACTTCAGAACCTTGAGGAATTTTAGAGTCCTGACTATACAACCTCTACTCATCCTCTACTACCACTACTCTGAAAAGGGAGTTGCCATCTCTTGATTATGCACACAAGACTATGACATGGTGGAAAACAAGTCCAGATCAACACTGCAACCACAGTCTTTGTCTATAAAAGTTGCTCCAAGATGATCTGCTAAGCATGTGCTCTTCAAATTGCTGCTAAATCAGGTCCATTGGTGGTTCAACAGAAATAAAAACAAAACAAGGAAGTTCTCCTCTCATAGATGTCAAGAAACAAGTAAAGGGAATAAATAGTAAGAAGGGATGTGGGGAATGGAGATATGATCCCAGCTTGGCTAGTTCATTTTAGAGCAGTGTTTCTAAACAATTTTCCAACCTGGGCACTTTTAACCTTATTTCCATCCTGAGATCCCCCTGTTCTACAGGCTGCTAGTAACCAGTGTCCCTCAATTACATGAATTTCACCTTTGGTCTCTTGGAATATGCTGGGGGGCAAAGAGAACCAACTTGTTGTTAGGTGGGAAATATTGCTTTAATGAATTACCCCAAAGAAATACCTAATCTTGATAGTCTATACAGCTTTCCCCATTATTTGGTTGCTAGCTAAAAATCAAAATTAAGTACATAGACCAATTTATGGGAAAATAATTGAAGAAGCAATAAGAAGTCTCAAACATGAAAAAATTAATCTTAGCTTACATGAAAAAATTACTCATAGTTTACAACCACTATGAAAGATAAAGAAAGCGCACACTGTTGTTTGTTATTCAGTACAAATAGAAGCGAATTGAGTAATACACTCAAATATACTTCAAAACAGTCATATATAGAAAACAGTAACTGGAATTTGTTTGGGCTCCAGATTGTATCTTTCATTTGATAATTTTATAGGCAAAAATTATTATTTCTTAGTGAAATTAAATGAATTTTATTTTACTTTTATATTGAATGTGCAATATTCATAGATATCAAATGTTTCATTCAATTTAAATTGTATTGAATTTAAATCTGTCTCACTACAGTGCCTAAAATTATTAAGCCATGATAGTTCACACCTACCTTTCTAATAAGCATGCAAAATGTACCACCTGATTTACCAATCAGAATACTCATACTGTAGCTTTCCAGTGAGAGTTAATACTGAATCTTAAACAGCCCTTTCATCTTCACCTCTACAGCAACTGCTTCCTACTTCAGAGCTAGAGCATGAGTTATTTCAGACATGCTCCCAAAGTGTGATGGACAGTATGGAAGATGACAAAGAATATCAGGAACTTGCTCAAGGAGGCAGAGCTTTGCTAACTGTCAAGAAAGAAATCATGGCTAGCCAGGAACTGTACAATGAGATAAAGTGTGAGAAATGATATGTGATACTAGGTCCTCATGCATGGACAGTCATCTGTCAAATGACTTCAAAATGCTTAAGTTATACCTTTTTCAATATCAATATACCAGAAAAAAAATCAAAGCTCCACATGGATGGTGTTTACAACTACATATATAAGGTCACAAAAGATAGAGATGGATGGATGGATGGATGGATGGATGGATGGATGGATGGATGGATGGATGGATGGATGGATAAACAGATTATAGTTTATTTATAGAGCACAGTAAAGATAAAAGAATTAAGAATTTTTTCTAATAGATTCTAGGAGTTTAAGTAATTAATACTTTCAGAATTACTATTATCAAGTTCAGTTACACAGATATCCACCAATATGAAGATGTAAGAGTTTCAAGTTCTATCAAGCCTAGTACAGATCTTATACTTTTAGAAAAAACATCATGGAAAAGGGTGATGAGGAGAGTAGAGCCAAGACCAATATACACTATCATATATTTTTCTTCCTGTGTCAGAGTAAACAAATGAATACAAAAAAGTAAATGGCAGGCAGACATGAAATAACAGCCAACATGAATACCATAATACAAAAATAAATGTGAACTATATATAAGAAAGAGGAATATTTAAGTGTACATTATCAATATTAATTTGTCTCATGAAAATTTAATTTCTTACCTTTATTTGTCTCATGTTAGCTTCTCTTCGGGCTTCCCTCTCTTTCAATCTTTTCTCCTACAGGAAAAAAAAAGTAACATATAAACTTAAGATTATTAGGTAAATCAAATTACACATTCATAACAGGTTGCTTTTTAAAAGAAAACTGAAATGTGCTATCCATTTTCCAACAATTGGTTGGAATTGGTTTAAGCATTAGAATTGGTTTAAGCATTGATAAAAAAAAATTTTTTTAATCTTTATTTAAGCACCATGATTATAAGCATAATTGTAATTGGGTTTCAGTCAAAAACAGAATACCTCATCAGTGCAACACTTCCACCATCAATGCTCCCCCTTCCTCCTTCCCAACCCCTGCCTGTATCTGAGATAGGCATTCTATTCTCTCATTCATTAAGACTGTCATGATAGTAACATTGATAAAATTGACAGAAGTGTCTGTCAGATCTGAAAACAATCCCCAGTTCCACTTATTAGCTGGACTATTTTGGACACCTAATATTCTCTCTCTTGGATATTAAAAGAACATAAATTTCATAAAGTTGGAAACCAATAAAATTACATATATATTCAGCACAATGATTAACATAAGATTATTAAATATCAAAGATGGCTTCCAGAATAAAAACTGAAAAAATGCAGTGATATATATATATTCTTTTTCCTTCTGTGCACAACAGAATTTATAAAGTATATAGGGACTGAAGAGATAGCACCAAGGTATGACATTTGCCTTTGCATGAGGCCAACATAGGAAGGACCCAATTCAATTCCCAGCATCCCATGTAGTCCCCCAGCCTGGCAGGGCCGATTTCTGATTGCAGAGCCAGGAGTGGCCCCTGATCACTGCTGGGTGTGGCCCAAAAACCAATCAATCAATCAAGTTTAAAAATAAAGTATATAAAAACCTTATCCTTGAGATTTTAGAATTCAAAATGATAATATTTCCTCATCAAAAATAAGATTGTATTGTAAAGCATGTAATTTTATTAAATTATTTTTTATAATTTTACTGTTTTCCAGTGATCATAAAAGGCAGAAAATGCATGAAGAGGGCCGGAGAGATAGCACAGCAGTGGGGCATTTGCCTTGCATGTGGCCAACCCTGGAGGGACCCGGTTTGATTCCCACCATCCCATATGGTCCCCTAGCCTGCCATAGGAGATTTCTAAGTGCAGAGCCAGGAGTGACCCCTAAGCACCACTGAGTGTGGCCCAAAAACCAATCAATCAATAAAGCTTTAAAAATTTTTTAAAAAAGAAAATGCATGAACAAATCTATTTAAATAGAAAAGGCTGTAATATTAAAATTAAAAACAAAACAATCCAATGAAAGTTGAAAATGATTTTGTTTTAATTTTTTGTTTGTTTGGGGGCCATACCAGGTGGTGCTCAGAGGTTATTCCTGGCTATGTGCTCAGAAATCACTCTTGGCAGACTCGGAAAACCATATGGGATGCAAGGGATAAAGCTTGGGCAAGACTGTGCTATTGCTCAGGTTCCAATTTTGTTTTAAATTAAAAAAAAAATTTACTCTCTTCTCTAAAAGCATTTTTTTCTTTTTAATGAACTTTATTTCAGAATAACTTTACATTTATAGAAAGTGCGAAACTAGATTCCCATTTGCTTCTCACTCTATTTCCCCTAATGTTAACATTTTATAATCCCAAGTGCATTTGTCAAAACTAAGAAGTCAATATTAATATATTAACATAACCTCAAAGTTATCCATATTTTAGTAGCTTTTCTCTAATCTCTTTTTCTCTTTGATTATTGAATCTAAAACTCTACATTACATTTAGTCATTTGTGATTTCTTTAAATTTATATTTTATAAAGTTCAATCTTCCTTAACTGAGTATTGTTTATGTGATTTATCTCACTTGGAAATTGTTTTCTAAAACTACAATGGCTTCTATCTGAGCGGCATACAGCACCTTCTCAGTTGTATGTGGCCTGTTTCCATTATGTACTAAGCAATGTTGTTTGTTGTAAGCCTTGATGCCTGTAACACCAAGCTAAACACATTCTTTTGGATATGTTTCCTCTCTTTAAATGACCTTGCCCCGTCCAATAAATAAATGATTGTCTCAGCCAAAAAAAAAAAAAAACAAAAACTACAATGGCATGTTTTATCTTGCTACAACCTCCTCTGAGTGTCTCTAAAGACTTCTTATTTATAACATTACATATTAAAGAAATAAAATTATTAAAAATAATGCTCACTTTGTGCAGTCAATGAATTTTAATCAGAACACATACATGTCAAATTTGGACGTTTTTTAAATTATAAACTAAGAATAGCTATCCCCATGTTCATTATGATGGTTATTTTTAACAAAATATAATTTATTAAAAGAAAATTTGTAAAACAATTTTGTTTTTATCATTTATCAAGATGTCAATATTTTTTCTTTAAGAAAATTATTTTCTTCTCTAAAAGCAATTTGTTTTTTGAAAAAGAAAGGTTTTACTCAATCCAAAGCTTATAGCTAAACTCTTTTTATTTTAAAGAACTGCACAAAAAGTGAAGAAACAACAAATAATTTATCCTCATGAAGCAATAATACAAAACTTTAATTACGATCACTACTATATTAAACTATCATTAATGTGAGAATTAACAAGTCCCTAACCCCACCAAGAATTAACAAGTCTTGGAGTCTAAGTATTTTTAGCGTAACCATTATTCTTTCTGTTGTATATTCTTCTTTCTCCAGATTCAAAAAAACAAATCCAATACATACTCCAAAGGCATATCTTAGGCTGCTCTGTGGCTTGCAACATTAAGAAGGTCAAGAAATATTGACATTTTATCTAAGTTTATACCTGATTATCTACAAAATCAGTTATAAAAGTATTACAAGTCAGAAACCAAAACAGGCTAAATACTTCAAATAAGTATAAGCAATGAGGAGGTATTGTGCATAGGACTTATACATTCAATGCCTATAGCTTCAGATTGCACAGTAAGTTAAATTGTAAATGAAATAAAAATTCATATTCTCAGGACAACTGTGAATTTGCCATGCCCTAAGTTACACATGATGATACATTATTCTTTTCTGTAGTTACTATTCTTTCGCTGTTCTTGTTTTGAAGCAAATGGTATTATTGCACTTTGACTTCCATATAAAAAATACAAAAGGGCAGTAAAATGTAAATAATGTGCAGTTACTTATATAAATATGTTGTTAAATTATGTTATGTTTGTTATGTTATGTTATACAAATATGTTGTTATGTGATGAGTAGTAAAGATTACTTAAACACTTTAAGGCCAAGGGCAGAAGAAAAAGAATGAACAAAAACTCAGAAAGGTTTCAATTTGTTCCTTGCTAAACAGCTTAGTAAATGAGGAGCCTGAGTGGGAGCACAGAGGTAGGGGCATTTGCTCTGTATGCAGCTGAACCAGGACAGACCCAGGCCTGACCCAGGACTAACCTAAGTTCAATCCTTGGCATCTCATATGGTCCCCGAGCCTGCCAGGGACAATTTCTGAGTGCAGAGCCAAGAGTAATACCCTTTGTACCACCAGGTGTGGTCCCAAAACAAACAAACAATATAAAAAAGCTTAGTAAAAGAGGGATTAATCATAAATCTGGGTCTTTGTGCACCAAGTGTAAAGCTTTTATTCCAATAAAATTAAAATTATTAAATTTTAACAAATTATTAAAATTTTAAATTATTAAATTTTAATGTATTCCAATAAATTAAAATTCTAATGAAAATAACATAATGGAGCTTCCCTTATAAGCAATCAACCCAGGTTTGATTCCCAGCATCCTATAGGATCCCACAAGCATTGCCAAGAGTAACCACTGAGAACTACAGGGTGTGGCCCAAAAACTACTCCCCCACAAAAAAGGTCATGCCTTTGAAGCTTTATGGATGTTATTTTAGTAACAAGTAAGTAAATTCAGCCTCTAATCATTTTAATCAGTCATCAACTTTTGCCATTGAAAATTTATCCATTTGTTCCTAAGTAGTTAAGAAATTATATCTGAATTGGATGGCATTGAGTTTGAGACTGGTTCTGTTACTAAAATAAATAATCTCAATGTTCTTTTAATTTGTGAGAAGTAGAAAATGTTAGTGTGTGTCAGTTTCTAAACACATGCATTCATTTTTTCCATAAGTTGGCACTAATAACTGATTCCTATAACATCTGTGGACTTAAAAATAAATCAAAGTAGAAAAAAACACAAAAAATGTAAATATCTGATAATTATGCCTTCGTGGATACATGTATTCATAATTTTATCTATACTCTCTGAAACAGCAATTTAGTTCTTTTTCTCTGTAAAACAAAAAAGTTGTCATGTTTTGGCAAGTAAAACTATACAGCAATGTTTTGCGTTATTCCACAAAGACTACCAGGACTTTCTAGTACTATTTCTTAAACTAGTTTAAAGCTAAAGCTGTATAAAACATTAAATAACTCTTCAGATTATAAAACTTAAATCACCAAACAGGGGAAAAGGAATGGGACTAGAAGTAACAAATAGATACTTGGTAATGAGCATTTTAGTAGTAGTGAGATGTGCTAACTGTACACAAAAACTGTAAGTGTTGAGGCTGGAGCAATTGTACAGTTGGTAAGGTGCTTGCCTTGTATGTGGCCAATCCAGGTTCAATCCTCAGAATCCCTTATAATCCCAGGTATACCACCAGGCGTAATTCCTGAGCACAGAGCCAGGAGTAACCCCTGAGCATTGTTGGGTGTAGCCCAAAAAGCAAAACAAAACCAAAAAAAAAAGAAAAGAAAAAAGAAAACTGTTAATACTATTGTGTGAGCTAGAGAGATAATAGAGCAAGTAGCCACTTGCCTTATCCATGGCTAGCCCGATTTCAGTCTACAGCACTGGGTAAGTTCTCCCTTGAGCCCTGTTAGGAATGACCCCAGACATAGAACCAGGAGTAAGTCCTGAATACAGCCAGGTATGACCAAAAAAACCCAACAAAATAATGAATACAATTGTAAACATGTTCCCTACACTACAATAATAATAAAAAATAAAGTGAAATCATAGCCAAAAATAAGACTCAATAAGGGGACTCAATAAGACACAATAAGAGGGGTACCAGGAATAGAATCAGGGTCAGCCTGGTGCTTGACAGTGCTTTCTGTATTATCTCTCTAGCCTTTATTATTCTAGTTTTATAGATTTTTAAAAAAAATAATTAAGTTTAAGTAACTAACCTGATTATTACTTAGCCAATAAGTGATAAACCAAATACTAAACTATGTCCATGAAGTCAACTCCATTCTTCCCTTCGCAACACACTTTTTTCTCCTATTTTCCTATATTCAAAACCTCATTTAGCCATGTACATTCCTACATAGCATTATTAACTCATCCATATGTTTTAGACAAATATCCAATTTCTTTTTTTTTTTCAAATAGCCAATTTCTTATTTGTAACAAGGATCTTTTATCCCACTGTTTTCCTGATAGCATATTGCAGACATTAATTAATTTTCATCAGTTTCCTGGATAGAGGGGAAAAAAGATAATTAAGCATATTTAATAGTCACATTAATGCTTGGTGTAATTATTCTGTAACTGGCCTTCTCCCAACACATCGAGCACTGTAAATGGTACTTCAAAGTTTCCCAGAACCATCCCGATATGCATGAGAAAGAACTTGTATATAGAAATAAAAAACTTTTCTCTAGGGCTCTTTACCTAGTCAGAACAGAAAATATTCCGTTCTAGTCAGAACAGAAAAAAAATATTGACAATTTTCCATAATACTAAATTCCAGTAAAACTCATTACAGTGAGTAAAGGATGTATTTTAAAGAACAGACTATAAAGTGGCTTTTAGAATTCATATGTGCATACGGATGAATTCCTTATTCCTTTTAAGAATTCTACCACAAGTCTCAAGGTGGATGAGGGAAATCAAATCCTTGAAAACACGTGAAACTCGACCAGGACATAAAACAGAAGTACATAATAGGGGAAAAAGAAACTTTCAATAGTGAGTGAAATAAAAGGGAAATTAGAAAATGCTGTGCTCTTCAAGTTATTAAAATTCTATCTAAAGAGAAGCTAGAGAAAACATTAGTCTTTAAATGGAGAATATGATAGAATTACAAAATTAAAAATCTGGAAATGTCCATAGAAAAGAAAAACCATTTTACCCTTTTGCTAAGGCAGGCTAAGAAATTCTTCTTTGAAAAAGTGTGCATGAATTACATAATGTTCAAATACATTAAATTTTTTACTCTCCTGTTTCATTTTTAAGACTAGAATGGTACCAAAACCTATTTTTGCCACACACAAAAGGCAAAATTTTGACTTTAGTTCTGCCATGCCACAAATGATTAGGTATGAAATTCGATAACAAAAATCAAATTCACAAGGAAGAGAAAAACAGAAAAATCACATTTCAAGGTACAAAATACTCCCTTTATGGCTGTTACTAGACTTCTTTTGACTTCTCACATATTATAGATCTCTAGTTCCAGAAAAGAAAATGTCATGAAATATGAATTTCATCAGCAGTCAGGATTGTATAGTTAAACTTTTTGTTCTATGGCAATATTGGAAAATATCCACTTGGAATTACAACTTATTTTTCAGGACAGGGTGGAAAAGCTCATCTGAATGCTTCTTAGGCCTTTTGTCAGTTTGGTGAAGAATCAAGTTTCTACCTGTCATATAGTGAAGGAGGGGACATCTATTCTTTTTTTTTAATGTAATTTCCTTTTTCTTCAAATGTCTTTACTTATAATCCTCATGTTTTTCTCACAGTTACAAAGTTGTTCATAATTGAGTTTTTTCCTGCCACCGATGCCCCAGTTTCCCTCCCACCCACCTCCCTGCCTACTTCTGTGGTGGCAGACATTTTTTTTCTTTCTTTCTTTCTTCCATTTTTTCCTTTTTAGGTACTGGTTTGCAATGCTATTAGTGAAGAGGTATCATACATATCACTTTATTTCCTTTCTTCTCCAGAGTGATCATTTCCCACTACCATCGTCACAGTGGTTCCTTCTCTGTCCCAACTGCACCCCTCCACTTCACCCCCTGCTTCCTAATATGGACCGGTCCTCCTGGCCCTCATCTCTATTGTCTCTGGATATTAAAACATACAAGCTTTTTTAAATATCCCACAAATAAGTATTATTCTATGACTCATTTTGCTTGGCATAATACTCTTTATATCCATCTAGGGACATCTATTCTTATTTAGTATTGTATTTCCCTCTGTTTTGCCGAGAAAACTGGTCCAGCAAAAATGAATAAAAAAATGATTATCAAAATTTGGGGCTCTCAAGTTATCCCCCCTGGCTAACGAGAACAAAATTCCAGTAAACCTAAATCGTTTCCCCCCTCAAAAAGCTAAGAACACAAGGTCTCTGGTATTACTTTATTCTACAATTTCATTCAAACAAAAATAAGTGGCCTTCCAGATATAAATCTCTAACAATTTCAAGGAAATAAAGACAAGCACAAAAAACCTACTGGAAAACATTACTTCACTAAATCTTTCCAGTATTTATGAGGACTCACATGCAAGAGTTCGTGGTAGATTTAGGGCATAGGAAACAATAACCGGTACATCCTCACCTGGTCTTCATAGAGCCTTAGATTAGCCTTACTTAACCTAATTTAAACCGTGGCAGGCCCTAATTCTGCTGTCTGACCTGACTAGGCTATCTTTGACTATTTTACCATCAACCTAACAAAACAAAGAACTTAATAAAAGTAGAGATAATAAATAGTCCAAGTCATGCCAGACAGTTGGTAAGATTGATGCAATTTTGAGTCTTGAGTCTCATTTTAGATGCTTGATATGAAAAAGGGCAAAAGTGCTAAGATGCTGAACAGAATATCAAACGATGCTATAAACTCATGTGAATAACAGCAGAAATAGACTAGATAGATATTTCCAAATCAGACGCAGAGCTTCCAAAGTAAAAGGCTGTTTCATTTCTATCATAAACCTGGCTGCAATGAGGTATGGTAGTCTCAGACTGAGAATCTGGAGGATCAATATAACCAAGAGAGCCTTGATCCTCTGACATAAAATAAGCTCTAGTTAGAAAGTCCATTGTAGTGGCCCAGAGAGATAGCACAGCGACATTTGCCTTGCAAGCAGCCAATCCAGGACCAAAGGTGGTTGGTTCGAATCCTGGTGTCCCATATGGTCCCCCGTGCCTACCAGGAGCTATTTCTGAGCAGACAGCCAGGAGTAACCCCTGAGCACCGCTGGGTGTGACCCCAAAAAAACAAAACAAAACAAAAAAGAAAGTCCATTGTAGAAGTAGGCATGGATGCTTAATCCCTTGCCTCAAAATGATGTTTCTGACATTAGTCAAATGCTCTAAGACCACATTATGCATCATATTAGTCTAACACTGGCTTAAATTTTCCAATTGCCATAGAAATTCAGAAATAGATTCTACCACCAGTAATTACATAGCTATGCAAAAAATATTCTGGGAAAGATTTTATTAGTTTGGGGTCCTAAATTAAATTTCTAAGCACAGGCTTATATAATTTCTAAATTTATATGAGAACCCTGGCACTTCTCTGAAAAGAAAATTTCCACTATGTGCCAATCCTTTTTAAAAATCCTGCATTCATGCATCTAGTCCAACCTTTCTGGAAAACAATATGAATATTCCTCAAAACACTAGAAATTGAATTCTCATTTGATCCAGCAACACTCCTAGGGATATACCCTAGGAACACAAAACACAACACAAGAATGCTCTCTGCACTCCTATGTTCATAGAAGTGCTATTTACAATAGTCAGAATCTGAAAACAACCCAGATGGCCAAAGCAGATGAGTGGCTAAAGAAACTGTGGCACATCTACACAATGGAATACTACACAACTGTTAGGAAAAATGAAGTCATGAAATTTTCCTATACATGGATGGATGTGGAAACTATTATACTGAGTGAAATAAGTCAGAGGGAAAGAGATAGAATAGTCTCTCACTCATCTGTGGGATTTAATAAAAATAAAAAAGTATAGTAGTAAGACTGCAAAAAGTGGTAAGTGCAGTTAGAGAAATAACTACACTAACAACTACCATGACAACGATAAAGAGAGATACAATGCCTATCTTGAGGACAGGCAGAAGATGGGAGCGGACATTATGGTGGCAAAATTGCACTGGGGAAGGGAAATATGCATCTTATGACTGAAACCCAATTATAAATATATTTGTAACCATGGTGCTTAAATAAAGTATTAAAAAGTAAATAAAAGTCTGTATTCCTATACCTTTCTGCATCTTTTTTATTCATTACTTCAATGACCACAGTAAGAGAATATTTTGTAGTTTAAGAGATGGCAACACCACTGAATTACTAAAAAGAAATAAAAAAAAAAACAGTTTAGAGAGAAATAGACATTGGTGAGAATCACAGGGATGGGAAAGCTCAATGGCAAAGGTGTTCTTTGCCAGCTGAGGCACTATCCTACATAGCAGGATGCAGTCCCAGTGGCTCTGCCATCTGAGAATCCTAATGCTACAACAAAGTATGCATCTCCATGGCACTGCAACCACATTCATGCAACCTCTGGTCATCACAATAACAAAAAGGAAATGAAAAAGAAATTTTTAAGAGAAAGCATAAGCGTTAAGTGCCTTGCATGCAGCCTACCTTAGTTTCGATGCTAAGTATCAGATATATTTTCTAAGTAGTTCGAGGAGTGATTTTTGTGCACAGTCAGAAGTAAGCCCAGAGTTTTCCCCTCTCTAAAACATGTGTGTATAAAGGAGCAACAAAGTTGCTATTTGTAAAATAGGGGGGGGGGCCTTCGAGCAAATTACTTGACCTAAGTGTTAGTTTTGTTTTCTGTTAAATGAGTGCTACGTAGAGCTACTTATTTCAGAATTTAACAGTTATCATAGACTATGGTTAGACTATGGTTATCTGATAATTCACTTGCCCTGAGCCATTAACAACTATTCTTATTGCTAATATCTTGTTATTGCTATTTCAAAAATGTCTAATTATAGCTTCTCTCTTAACTATCATGTAAATTTAAGATACCTCAACTTCATGCCAACTCTATTCTGTATCAACAAATAGATTTTCAATAGCTTTCAAATTCCCTTTCTTAACTAATTTCTAATTCTAGTTTTCAACTTAGTATTAGTTATGCGAGTAATAAGTGGACCCAGAGCAGTGCTGTTCACATCTCTGCATGCCATCCAAAACCAATGCCTGACACTGCTCCGTTCCAGAAACACACAACCCAAAGCACAAATGGCATCAAAGCAAAGTTCAAGGGAAAGAAAAATAACTACATGCTAAAGATAATATTTTAAGTATTCTTTAAGGTTAGATAATTCTGAAATTTCTTTGACAGAAGTAACAAAATGTTAAGTGACAGCTTCAAGGAAAGACATAATTATATTTGCCCAAGGAAAAACCTTACACTAAATTAAAGTCATTATAGTAAGTAATATACTCAATTAGGGAAAAATATAATTTTAAAACCAGTAATGTGTTCAAGTAAAGCAATTACGATGAAATCTATGCAAAATGAATAATATATTTCATCCTTAAAGTGGAAAATGAATGAAGAAGGAGGCCTTATCATCCATCAATCTAGGACTCTGATCTTTTAACAAGGAAAAATGGTAAGTTACAAAAATTAAAATATGGGGCTGGAGAGATTACACAGTGGTAGGGCGATTGCCTTGCACAAGGCGGACCCAGGATGGACTTGGGTTTGATTTCCGACATCCCATATAGTTCCCCCACCCCGAGTCTACTAGGCCTGATTTCTAAATGCAGAGCCATGAGTAATGCCTGAGCACTACTGCCTGAGCATTACCAGGTGTGAGCCAAAAACAAACAAAAAAACCCAAACAAAAAAATTTAAATCCATTTTTCAAACAGGTAGTGCTTTATTGTTTTTTGTTTGGAGGCCATACCCAGTAGTGCTCAAAATTTTCTCCTGGCTCTGTGTTAGGTAACATCTTGTTTTACCTAAAACAAAGATCATCCCTAATTTCTTTGTATTTGTTTGTTTAAAATTTGGTTTCACCCAAACCAAAGATCATCTCTGGTTCTTCTGTCACTATTTGTTTATAACTTGGTTTTACTCCTAGAGATTATCTCACATGTAAACCTGGGCAGGACTGGCTCAGGCTACTGAGCTATCTGTCCTTATTCCCCCAGCAAGGGGTGGTCTCTGTACTCAATAAAAAAGGAAAGTTCTGGCAAGCAGATCACTCTCCATAGGAGGTAGAAGATTACCTATATGTTTCTTTTTTTTTTTTTAGAGCCACACCGGTGGCGCTCCTAGCTTTGAGCTCAGAAATCCCATGTGACAGGCTCCGGAGACCATATGTGATGCTGAGAATCGAAACAGAGTCAGTCCTGAGTTGGCCGCATGCAAGGCAAACACTCTACTGCTATGCTATCACTTCGACCCCAGATTACATGTGTTTCACCATCAGCCTAGTTTGGATTATTTCATGTGTAACTCTGCTTCAGACTTATTCACCCAGGATAGGAAATATGTAACATGGGTTGATTTTACAGCTCTGCACTAAGGGTTCACTCATGGCAGGGCTCAGGGGACCATATATAGTGCACATGGTCAAGCCTACATTGGCTGTGTACTTAACAAGTACCTTATCAACTTCACTATCTCCAGCCCCAGCAAGTGATTCTTTTACCTCATGTCTATATAAACACAATTTCTCTTATAAACACATATCCCATATGATATTAATACCCATTCCCACCTCATTTTTCAGAATAGTGAAATAAAGTCCAAACTGTTGACAAGTGATCTCAATTGGTCTACATAATGCCAGCAACACTTGGAACACAAATACAAGTATTTCACTCTAGGGAACAATGCGCTTTCCACCAAACATGACACTTAATTTCAGATTTTGCCATTAAAAGAAAATATTATATAAGCCTTCTTAAAAGAAAGGTAGTCCATGGTGCCTCATGATTGATTTGAGCACCTACACTGTATATTATGTATGCCAATGCAATACATATATATATATACACATAATGTTCTAATTCTAAATTCTCACAAATGTGACTTTTTCTTTAATACAAATATACAAATTTATATTTTTTGGAAATGATATTTTATGAATAATAAAACCAGGATTTCAGGTGGCATTTACATTAAAATTGAATGAGAAAATATGGTTAGAAATATTTTCTTGTTCTTCTATAAGCTACATTCATAACAAGGACTGACAAATGTAAGACCCTTCAATGTTTTATCAATTTTACTTTGGAGAATGTGAATGCATTACTTCAAATTTCTTAGTCAAAAATGGAAGGCCAAGCAAAACGTGCATGGTAGTGATAGCTTCACAGTTATTATGACTGATAACTAGAATCTTCCTGAAGGCAAAGGAACCCAGGTATTTTAAATGTTCTAGCCTCCCAGCCTCAGACTCTGAGCCAGCTTTATCAGGCAACTGTGGCCTGATACAAGTCAAACCAGCCACCTAAAAGTTAAGTCTTTAAGATGTCAGAAATAGTTTTCCACAACTGGAAAAACATAGTAATTTCACATACTGCTAGAAGAGGGCAAAAATGAAGAAAAGGATTTCTGTAGAAGGTAAGAAGGAGAGAGGAGCCCTTTTTATACGAATTCTTAATATTTCTTATATTCAGGGCTACATTTTAACAGTAAAAGATAAAATGTTCTTATGTTAAATTTTCCTCTGGAGAGTGAAACTAGAAGGTAAGAAATTATGACAAGTTGCTGACACACAATGTTATTAGAGATTCTAGGAACAATTTATTAATGCAAAAGTTTAAGTCTTAGAGATAGCTCAAGAGAGAGTAAATACCTACAAGGTAGGGACCCTGAATTTAATTTGCAGCATCACATGACTCCCTCAGCACTCCTAAGTGTGGCTCCAGTGACCTCCATCTCTCAGGACCACCAGGGCTGAGCAAAGAACTATCAAATCCATATGGCCAGGATGCATCAGTGGGAGAGGCATTATTTGTATTTGTATTTGTACTGTATTATAGCAAACTTAAAATCATTTATTAAAAAATAAATATATTTATCTAATAAATGGTTATGACTTTCCACTTGGAAGTATAGTATTAGATAGAGCAATGCAGAAAATGTGCAGCTCCCTCAATGAAATAAGTACTCAATAATTGCAGCCAGGGTATTTCAGGTACGAGGGTTCAACTTTCTGGAATGTTTTTCTCAAAATGTTTCCATCCCTGATATACATAATCCCTATTTATTTTTCTTATTCATCACATGCTCTAGTGAAATTCACAATCTTCAGGAGAAATAATATTCTATTAAAAATTTTTACTGGTGTATTAAATTGTTGAGAGGTCACGTAAGTGTCCAAAATGACAAGAATTCTTCTCAATGTAGCTAACAATGTCTACAACAAAGGCTTAAATGGTCTGACAATAGAACTAATTACAGCAGTGACACAATCCTTAACATAGCAGGGAAATTATTCTATTACCCTTATATACTGTCAAGTGCACAATGCAGGATCTTATTTTAAAACATTAGCTTTTTTATTACATAAACTTATTCAATTAGTTAAAAGTCCTTTTATATGGAACCAAAGCATTTTTAGGTAGCATTCTTAAAAACCAGTTCTTAGACAAAAGATTGAATAGCTAAGAGAACATTAAATGGCCAAATCTGAACCAGAGATTTTGTCCACAGAACTGAGTTTCCTTGGGAGGTAGCTTTTGAAATACTAGTGGTGAGAGATGAACACTCTCGTGACAGGTGTGGAGTTGGAAGATGTATGAATGGAAAATATTATATCCCCTAGTATAGCTCAAAAAAGGATAAAAGATATTTTAATGGAAAATAAAAGAATCTACCAGTAGAAGAAAAAAAACACAAATAAAATAAAAAACAACTACCAAAAAAAGTATTACAATAAAGTATATAATGATTAAGGAATATTTACATATATTTAGAAACATACTAAGTTTTCACTCCATATTAAGTCAAAATAGAAAACTTACCCGATGTTTTGCTTTAATTTTTTTCCTATATTCTTCTTTGTCAAATTTGTCCTCTTCCTGAAGCCTTTCTTTTGCTTTATCTAAGTTGATACCACCAGCATTATCCTCTTCCTCAGAATCCTTAAGGACAGATTTCTGCATTTGTGGCCACTGCTGAATTAACTACAGAGAGGAGAAAGATAAAACAAGGAGTGAAAGGCAGGAACACCAGATACCTGTTTTCCTTGGTAGAATGATTTTGAGATGCTGCTATCTGGTTTAACAAGTTTGATCTGTACCTTTTAAACTTTCGATCAAATCTTAGTATCAAAGTGAGTAGGCCACAGAAGTGATTCTCTAGTCTGGATACAAAAATGTTGCCATAAGCAAGAGAAATAAAGTAAAATTCTCACAAAATAATGTGGAAAAGGTAGTTGCTGATTCCACGTCATTTCCAATAGTGTTTCTCCATGATTCAGCTCCAAATGTCCATGCAGAATAAAA
This sequence comes from Suncus etruscus, assembly GCF_024139225.1. Lineage (NCBI taxonomy): Eukaryota > Metazoa > Chordata > Mammalia > Eulipotyphla > Soricidae > Suncus > Suncus etruscus. Next base: position 23,508,578 of record NC_064855.1, read on the forward strand.
AGCTAGTGGACCACTGTTCAGGCCTCAGAGCCAATACACCTACCTGGTGGAACACCTCACTCTTCTCTCACTTATGGTGTGGTTTTTACTTTTGTTTTTCTTCCTAGAGTTAATCTCCTTCATATTCTTTCTCCTATACCTTTAGATTTCAACATCCTTAGATTAAAAATTGATGAATGAATAATGGCCCATACTTCCCTTAAGAACAGAAATTAATTCTTAGGAAAAGAAAAATTATCTTAGTTTTCTTAGACCTGCTGAAATCCACACAATTTTACATCTTCAGTTTATGATTAAGAACAAAATGGTGACTTTATAGATAGGGCACCCAAGTCCAGTTTAACAGTTAACATTGTTTTTAAAAGTAACTACTTAACCTGCATGCAATAGAAAGTGCAGATATACCCATCACTGGGATTAATACCTCCTTTTCACTCCAGTAAGAGGATGATATCTATACGACTTCAGTCACAATTACCTTTCAAGGTGCCTCCGATTTGGGGAGTATGGAAAAATAGCAGTAGATAGGGCACTTGCTTTGCTTATGGCTGACCCATGTGGACCCCAAGTATCCCTCATTGTCCCTTGAGGACCACCCAGAGTAATTCCTGAGTGCAAAGCCAGGAGTAAGTTCCTGAGCATTGCCAGGTGTAGCCAAGAAGCCATGCTAGCTATCACAGACACTGAAACATAGTAGAGAGATTCGCTGTGATAGTACAAATGCCATACACTGTTTTCTCCTACTCACTTTTCTATTGAGGAAAGGTTTAGACACTGCAGCTGAGCACAATGAAGTCTCAGGAAGGCTGAGTGGCAGCCGTATGAAGCTATTATCAGCCACACTCTATAGCTGAGAATTTACACTCATATTGAAACTAATTGGTACAGTCTACAATTAAACTCAGTTGCACAGTAAGGAACCTCATAATGCTAACAACACTAATTTTATATTTTACATTGAGAAATGGATGCAACACAACTATTATCAGGTTAGCTTGCTACCCAGGAGCAGATCTCTTTTAATATATATTTAAATTTGTAGCATGTACCAAGTATGAAAACTTTCTCTGAAACTCTAATACCTCTGGACTACACCCAATTTTGCCATTTTTCATGATTTATAAACCATTTTACTCAGTTTATTTCATGAAAATCTGAACAGCTTAAATTTTCGAATGTTTCTAAATAGTTGGCTTCAAAATCAAAAGAAAACATATTCCATTAAATACAGACTGCTTGAGTAATATTTATTTAAATATCTAATATGATATAATCAGCATTAAAAACTGTTACTGTAGGGGCCGGAGAGATAGCATGGAGGTAAGGCATTTGCCTTTCATGCAGAAGGTCATCGGTTCGAATCCCGGCATCCCATATGGTCCCCCGTGCCTGCCAGGAGCAATTTCTGAGCATGAAGCCAGGAGTAACCCCTGAGCACTGCCGGGTGTGACCCCCCAAAAAAACAAAAACAAAAACAAAACAAAACAAAACTGTTAGTGTAGTGTGATATCAGACAATAGTTCAGCTTTTTCTGAGGGTTCTGTCAATGTTAGGAAGAGTCCTAAGCATTGGAAACAGAATGTGCATAAAATACCTGCCCTTCCTGTATGTTCCCTCATTCATTATGATAGAAGAAATAGGAGGCAACAGCCAAATAAATGTAGAACATACAGTCATAGAGTAAGTGCTATGAAAAAAAAGAGCAGAAAACAATGAGATTATAGAAGCTGATATGCTCTGATATTTCTTAGTATTACAGGGACAGCCTGCTGTCATTGAGTATGAACCTAACAAATGACATTCAAAGCACTCTGCCCTGAGTACTAACTACCATTACATCCTACCTAATAAGTCCCTTCACAATGCAGATTTCTATTCTCATCAAAAATGTAGATAAAATCATTATGAAATAGTGTCAGCTTTCCTTCCCTACCTAATCAGAATGTACCCACAATAATGGGAAAATGAAGTGTCTCCTAAATGTCTGAGATCATTTTAAAGCAGAGAATTCCATCCTATTCAAGGCCAGTCAATAATAAACATACCAATCCAACATCTAAAATTGAGGAAATGCAGAACACTAGAGGTGAGAGCAGCTGTAGAAAATACTATTAATCTTCCTCTATTTGCTTCCCTGAAACATGTTGGCTACCTTGGAAGGAAAATCTTATCTGGGGCTACATGCAAATAACTAAATTTTGATTCCTGGTACTCCACATGGCCCACTGAGCCCTGTCTGAACACAGAGCAAAGAATAAGTCCTGAACACCACCAGGTGACCCCTCCACTCAGGAAATATCTTATCTGTAAAAATAAAGTTAGCTTAAAAGCAACAATGCGCCAAGTATCTGTTTACTGTCAGTGTGACATTCTGCCTATAGGTACAAAATTGAGGGAATAAGTACAGTAACACTAAAGAAAATTGACTAGGGCATTGCAGAGAATTGCTTCCTTTATTAATAAAAAAGGTAAGTGAACAGCAGAATATCTCAGAAACTAAACATTTACAGAATCTTACCTCTCCTTCATCAGTAAATGTTATTTTCTTATTCACTTTAAAATTTCTCTTCATTACTTTTTTTGCTTCAGCAACCTTGGTCACTTTTTTCTTGACATTGGATTTTTTCTTGGCATCAGAAGTTGCCTTCTCCTATAAGAGAGAGAGAAAAAATAGGGATAAGGCAAATAGCTACTTTAAATTACTATTGAACTTTGGCATATTTACCAAAGTAAAGTCAGATTTTACTTCTTATTGATATCAATGTGTTCAAAAAACAAATTAATAGACTAGTTAGTACCCTCCTAATGAATAAGATTTAAGTTTGAAAAGAAAACTAAACATAGATAACCTTAATTTTTTTTATTCTATTACTAAAACTATGCTATTTTGATCAGAAGCACCAAAACTGCACAATAATGTAAGATGTAAATCATGAGGTTATCTTCTCGCTAAATAATAAGGCACAATTTAAAAATACAATCTCTAATTTTCAACGTAAATTTCTTGATTAAAAATGTGTTTACCTGGAAAGAAAAATTGTTGCAAAACACTGGGATCAACATTCTTCTTTGAACTGTGGTAATTGAACAATTAAAAACATCCTATGACATTTAAGCTATGTCCAAAATTAGATAGAATAAGAATACTATTAAAATTGAATGTTCTAAACCACTATAGCAAACTAATAAAACTCCCAAGTCCCTGCTTTTGCTATGTACATAGGGAGTGAACCAGCACAGATGAAATATGGTAAGGGGCACTCCCTAGCCAGCTCTGATGAGAGTAATAAAAGGTTAAAAAAATCTTTAAGAAAGATTTGGATTTTTCCCCTAAATTAGAGCCAATACTAATCTAGTAAATTTTTTTTCAATAACTGAAAGCAGCATCCATTACCAGAATAGGAAATAAAATGGAGTTGAATATAAGCTCTATTCCCTATGACTTAGAAAAGGGCAAATTTCTCCCTCCATGCTTTAATTGCAAACTGAAGACTATATGTGCACCAATATCAAGGGGTTGTTAGGAGGGTTTAATAATATACATAAAACACAAAATTTAGGTGCTCAGAAAAAATACCCTCTAATACCACTATTACATATTAATTACAAAGCGATTGTGTCCATTGCAATAGAGGCTCAACTTGTATTTGATTATATATCTATGTAACACTTTATTGTAAAAGAGGAGGAACTGATCTACAGAGAGGAATTATCAGATGCATCAAAGAACCAGGAGATAATTTCAACTGTTAAAACAAAAGTGCACAAAAAAAAATCAATTCACTTTATCTTAATGAAATAGAGTTTTGATCATTAAAAATATGTGCTTAAATGATGCATCCTAAAATCAAACATCAATACTTAAAAAAACTAGCTAGTAAGGTATAAGTGTCTAGAAAATGGCTTTATGAAAATCAGCTAGTACATCTATAATAATTTTGAACTTTAAGTACCAGATAGTTGTTTGGACACTGATAGTTCTCTTATATAGATATACTAACAACTTTGCTTCTGTACTTCTGGTTCTTTTTTTTTTTTTTTTTTTTGGTTTTTGGTTTTTGGGCCACACCCGGTGATGCTCAGGGGTTACTCCTGGCTATGTGCTCAGAAGTCGCTCCTGGCTTGGGGGACCATATGGGACGCCGGGGGATTGAACCGCGGTCCGTCCGAGGCTAGAGCAGGCAAGGCAGGCACCTTACCATTAGCGCCACCGCCCGGCCCCTACTTCTGGTTCTTAATATAACTATAGCTTTTAATTGCACTGATTCCTCAGACCACAATTCAAGTGACATTTAATAAGTTTCTGGGATTTCTAACCCACAAGATACTTACAAAAAGATTCACATTCTCTAAGGTAATTAACTTCCATTATATCAAGAAGAGTCACCAATATGCTACATAATGACATATATGTATATTCATCTTTTCATCTTTATGAAAAGGACTAATGTTTAAAGATTTCTCCCTGTAAGACATGCCAATTCTTTCATTCCCCAGGACATCCTTGTCTGGTGGTATGACATCTCCACATACTATGCCTAATCTCACCACCTGTCCCAGATCTGTGCACTGAAATTCCAGTCCTATGGAAATAAAGAGCCTTCATTTCTTTATCTCATGAGTAGTAGCTTGCTAAATTGTGTAGTGGTATCTATTATGCTGAGTGAAATAAGTCAGAGGAAGAGAGATAGACACAGAATTGTCTCACTCATCTATGGGTTTTAAGAAAAATAAAAGATGTTTTTGCATTAATTCTTAGAGACAAAAGAGAAGAGTGCTGGAAAGTCAAGTTCACAACATGAAGCTCACCCCAAAGAGTGATGACTGCAGTTAAAGAAATAACTACATTGAGAACTATCATAACAATGTGAATGCATGAGGGAAGTAAAAAGCCTGTCTCCAGTATAAATGGGGGTGAGGTAGGGAGGAGGGAGATTTGGGATATTGGTGATAGGAATATTGCACTGGTAAAGGGGGTGTTCTTTACACGACTGAAACCCAACTATAATCATATTGGTAATCAAGGTGTTTAAATAAAGATATTGATTGGAAAATAATTAAAAATAAAGTTTTGGTATAGTGTATAATTTAAGTACTTATTTTAGCAGGTAAGAAATGCATCTATGTTTTATAAAGAATATTCAGTTTTTTAAAGTTGTCTTCATATTCTTTTAGCCACCTCAGTTTAACTCCCTAGAAACAAATGCTGTTCCTGGAGTTTTCTGTATCCATCTATATTTATTTATTTATGAATACTGATACCAAGTTACTAAAAGAGCTAATCTTGCAATGAACACTCTGTATATATCCTTGGTATTTGTATATGTTTACATCTACCCCTAGAAAAAAGTTACAGTGCTCCAAGACTGGTGTTTCTATTCACTTAAAAAGATGAAAATATGGGCCAGAGAGATAGCCTGGAAGTAGGGCATTTTGCCTTACATCCAGAAGGACGGTGGTTCGAATCCCGCCATCCAATATGGTTCCCCATGCCTGCCAGGGGCGAATTCTGAGCAAAGAGCTAGAGTAACCCCTGAGCACTGCTGGGTGTGACCCATAAAAAAAAAAAAAAAGATGAAAATATGGGGCTGGGGAGATAGCACAGTGGTAACCATTTGCCTAGCACTCAGCTGATTCAACCAGACGGTAGTTTAAATCCCAGCATCCCACATGGTATCCCATGTCTGCCAGGAGTGAATTCTGAGTGCAGTCAGGAGTAACCCTTGAGCACTGCTGGGTGTGATCCAAAAACAACAACAACAACAACAACAACAACACACACACAAAAAAAAATGAAAATGTAGTAATTCTCCAAGTGGGCGTCCTAGTATATACACACCTCTCTGCACCCATCTCGTCCAAACTCTATACTCCAAACATTCATAAAAGCAATATAGCAAGGCCCAAATCCCCTGAAAGCAACCTCTTAGATAGGTTAGGATGACCATACTATACTAGTAGATGATAAAGACTTCAGTGTCAAAAAAAATTATGAGACCAAGAAGCTAATTTCCTAATGATAAAGTGATATGTACATTGAAAAGAAATCACACTCATCAATAAGAGACCAGCAAAATAATTAAAATAGCTGCTAAAAGATTTCAAGTATGCTAATAGCAGTAAGATACTAGTGAAGACTTCCAACACTGCTGTTCTTTCTCAATATATCAACCAAACTAAAACTTAGCAAGGAAATAGCGTCTTTGAAGGGAAAAGGAAAGATAGTTTAGTAGATATATACACAGGTCTTTTCATCCCCTACATGCCAAATACACATTCTTCTTAAATGTACATTGGTCATTCTCCATGATAAACCAGAAGCTGGGTCACAAAACCATGAAGTCTACAGGATAAAAATCATATTGACTATTTTCTTAGACCATGATGCTGGAACTTTACAAACAGTGGTAAAATGGGAAGGGAGGGAGGGAGGCAGAAAGAGAGGTAAATATACACAACAAAATATGGCACAGCCATGAAGTGGGGGAATCATGAAATATGCTGACACATGATGAACATGGAAAGTATGCTGAGTGAGATGAATCAGATGGAGAACCAAACACAGAATAACCATACGCATTTTGGGAATATAAAAAGAATGATATGAGAATAATTCTTAAAGACAATAAAAACAAAGCTAAAGAAAATGGATCCTTTGAAGTAAGCTTGCTACAAAGGAGGAATTAGTACAGAAAAGAGACCACTGTGATTGTAAAAATGATAGTGGGAGATGGTCATTCTAGACAAGAATTGGGTGCAGAAAGGAGATAGAGGGATATGTATGATATCCTTTTAGTATCTAAGAGGAATAGTTTCTAATACAAAATAATAATAAAAAAGGAAAAGTTCCTGCCAGAGAGGCAGGATGAGGCTGGGGTGCAGGCACGGGAAAGGAGGAAAATTGGAGATATTGGTAGAGGGAAGTGAACACAGGTGAAGGGATGAGTGCACAAACATTGTACAACTGAAACTAAAACATAAACAACTTTGTGACTATCTATCTCACCTTGATCTCACCACCCCCAAAATATTTTTTTAATTTTTTTAAAAATGATCAACATGTAACTTTAAGGGTAAAACAGAATTTGAGATGATTACATTAAATGGAATAAAGAAGGAAATAAATACTCTCACTGGACAGTTTCACTCACATGTATAATAAATAACTAAAGCAAATGAACTGGCAAAAATCAACAAAACAAAAAAGTCAACAAAAGTTAACTCTGAAACAAGGTGTTTATTGGACTACAAAGGAAGGGAATAACAAGTAGAGGGGTATTTCAGTGGTAGGAATGTATAGAAAATTTGATAGTGGGTGTAATGGATAGTATATAAATATGAAGTTATGAAATTATTTAGTACTGTAAGCTATCTATCTTAAAGAATATTTTTACATTGCCAAAGATCATTCCATATATTCTTCTAGACAAGCTCTATAAATGTACACTTCCAGTCTAAATGTATTGTTATATACACATCTATTCATAATATATTATTATGGCCAGGGATTTAACACAAGTGATAGGCATGTCCTCTCCATGTGACTACATGAGTCCAATCCCTGACACTGCGTGTCTCTGTCCTGCCAACACTGAGGGTATGGCGTGGCCCTGGTAGACCTCTAGCACTACAACCAGGTCTAGTCCTCATAACAATCTCTCCACCAAATAGTTCTATATTTGATAGTCGACTATGAAAAGCCATGGGAATTTTTAATTTGTATTTGCACCATAACACCTTTTCAGAGGTTTCTGGCATTACAAAAAAATTTTTTGGCCAAATTTAAGTACCTCACACTTCAGCAAAGATTTATATAGTCTCTTCATTTCCTGGGCTGAAGAGAAAATACAGAGATTAAAGTGTATGCCTGGCACACTACTGACCCTTATTCAATGCCAGCACCATATATGGTAGTTCCTATATCTGCACATATAGAGCCAGGAGCAGCACCTAGGCAGCAAGTGTAGCCCAAACACCTCTCCCCAAAAAAGAATCTCTTCATTTCTTAATGATGCTTCAGTATTTCTTCCACTTAACTGTTTACATTTAAGCTTAAACCATATGAAGTAAATTATATTAGGCTGTTGTCTTTGTCAAAAAGATAATTTGACATAATTAATTATGTATTAAAATAATATAAATGGGGAGCTATGCCCTACTTTCCTAGGGCCGGAGCGGTGGCACGGAGCTGTAAGGCATTGCTTTGCTGGCGCTAGCCTAGGACAGACCTCGGTTCAATCTCCCCGGAGTCCCATATGGTCCCCCAAGCCACGAGCGATTTTTGAGAGCAAAGCCATAATAACATAACATAGTAACATAATCCCTGAGTGTCATCAGGTCACCAGAAAACAAAAACAAAAAATGTTTTTCTAGGGGCCAGAGAGATACCATGGAGGTAAGGAGTTTTGCCTTTCATGCAGAAGGTCATTGGTTCGAATATGGTCCCCTAAGCCTGCCAGGAGCGATCTCTGAGCGTGGAGCCAGGAGTAACGCCTGAGCACTGCCAGGTGTGAACCCCCTCCCCCAAAAAAGTTTTTCTAAATATCAAGCTTTTTCGGTTTGGGGAATAGCAGGCCAGTGCTCAGGGTTCATTCCTGGCAATGGTTTGGGGACCATTATGTGGTACCAGAAATTGAATCAGAGTTCAAGCACCTCTGTACTATTCTCTCCAGCCCTATTACTATCCATTCTAAAAACAAATTTAACTTAAGGTGTAGGTTTTCTTTTCCTTAAAAATTTCAATATTGGGGCCCAGAATGATAGTACAGAAGGTAGGGAGTTTTGGCTTGCATTGGGTCCACCCAGGTTTGATCCCTGGCATCCCATATAATCCTTCGAGGCTTCCCAGAGTAATTTCTGAGCAGAGAGCCAGAAGTTAAATCAAGTGCGACCTGCTGAGACCCAAACACCAAAAAAAAACAAAAATAAAGTTTCAATACTGGCATAGGGATAAGGGGAAAGTACTCAAATAATACTTTATATTTCTATTAACTAAATCTCACCAAAGAAGAATCCTTGTTGTTAAGAAAGAGTTCTTGTTTAACTATAAGACTACATTATTGGAACAAGAAGAAAATTTGTGACAGCTGAAAAGATTTTCTGACAAGATGTAAAACACCAAAATGCAATTTTCCTTTCAATTTGCACTTCTTCCAGGGCATGCACGCTAGACTTTAAATTAAAATACTAAAATAATAGGGTCCGGAGTGATAGCACAGTAGCAGGGCATTTGCCTTGCACGTGGCTGACACTGGACGGACCTGGGTTCAATTCCCAGTATCCCACATGGTCCCCTGAGTCTGCAGAGAACTGAGCAGAGTCAGGAGTAACCCCTGAGCATCTCTGGGTGTAGCCCAAAATCTTAAATAAATAAATGTTTAAAAATAAAATAAAGTACTAAAAAAAAAAAATCACCCCATAGAATACAAAATTGATCAAATACCAAGTCATTCTAAAGGTCCTATGATAGTGGTAGGAGGTTGCTAAAATAACTTTAAATTTACAAGAATAAGAACAAACACATAAAAATAGCAATGTTTCCTGTCAGGAGAATCAGATTAGTTAAAAAGATTCAAATCAATGGAGGGAAAAAAAATGATTCCAGTTTAAGCATCACCAGTAGCTACCCTAGAGGGTAACATAAAAGTATCTTAGCATAAAAAGAAAAACACATAGGGAGTTAGAAGTTCAAATTAAAGGAAAAGATACTCTAAAAATCAGAAATTTTTGCTTTCTTAAAGTAGCTCCCTTGTGTCACTGAATAATTGATAGTTTATAATAGAAACTGTATCTGTCTGTAGGTGAAGGATACCAACAAAATAAAGAACTCTTCTGAAGACTTTGAAGGTAACTGTAATAGCTTAAGCTATTAGGTTAAAGATGATCCATAGCATTTTTAAATTTAGATGTCCAGAAGTTCTTAAGTTTAGATATCTCTACTACCCAGATAACCAAATACTACAAGATCCTTTATTTTCTTAAAGAGCAAAATTGCTTGCTATAAAAGGTTAATTCTTTTTTGTTTTGGGGACAATATCCAATGCTCAGGGGTTACTCCTGGCTCTGTGCTCAGATATTGCTCCGGGCAGGCAGGGGCGGGGGGCGCACAGGAACACACATAACACATTATATGGGATGCCAGGATAGAACCCTAGCAAAGCAAACTCGCTATCTGCTGCGCGCTATGCTTAAGTGAGGGGACCAGGGGGAATGGGGAAGGAAAGGAGGGCTGGAGGGAGGTTGAGAGGGAGGATGAGAGGGAGGGGAGCAGAAATTTCTGATCATTTTATTTAATTAGGAAGTCAAAAGTCATGAAATTTTCCTATACATGGGTGTACATGGAATCTATTATGCTGAGTAAAGTAAGTCAGAGGGAGAAAGATAGATGCAGAATAGTCTCACTCATCTATGGGTTTTAAGAAAAATAAAAGACATTCTTGCAATAATTTTCAGAGACTAAAGAGAGGAAGGCTGGAAGTTTCAAGCTCACCACAAAGAGTGATGCATGCAGTTAGAGAAACAACTACATTGAGAATTATCATAACAATGTGAATGAATGAGGGAAGTAGAAAGCCTGTCTAGAATACAGGAGGTGGGTGGGGAGGAGGGAGATTTGGGACATTGGTGATGGGAATGTTGCACTGGTGAAGGGGGGTGTTCTTTACATGACTGAAACCCAAGCACAATCATGTTTGTAATCAAGGTGTTTAAATAAAGATATAAATTAAGAAAAAAAAACATGTTAAAGGAAGACAAAAAAAAAGCTTTGAGTCAAAGAGGTAAGATAGGGCAGTAGTGATCAGGAGCCAGGAATAAACTAAGAGAACTGATAGGAGTGGCCAAAACAAAACAAGACAAAACAAAACAAAACAGAGGTTGACAGGAAAGGTATTGAAGGGCTTAATAGATTTTCCCTTGGGTGCAAGGTGTGGCTCTAATCCCATCATAACAAAGCCCCCAAAAAATCAGTAAGTCAGGGGCTGGAGAGATAGCATGGAAGTAGGGTATTTGCCTGAATCCTGGCATTCCATATGGTCTCCCCGGAGCCTGCCAGGTGCCATATCTGAGCATAGAGCCAGGAGTAACCCCTGAGCACAGCCCGGTGTGACGCAAAAACAAAACAAAACAAAACAAACAAAACAAAAAAGCTCGATAATTCAGAAAGTTAAACCATTTATAGCGGGAGGCAAAGTCGGGGTGATCCTTGAGTGCAAAGTCAGTAGCAAACCTTGAACATTGGGGGGTGTGACCCAAACAACTAAAACAAAACAAAACAAAAAAAGATTCCTCTAGGGCAGGGCCACAAAATGTTGTATGGAGGGCCGTTTGTGGCCAGCGGGCTGTGAGTTTGAGATCCCTGATTTATAGGATTCCTGTCTCTTCAAAAGGAGTTATAAATCATTCCTCACCAAGTGCTCACTGTGTAGCATGTGTGTATTGTTCATCAGTTTAGTGGATCCCTCCAGCTTGTGTTCACACCTTTTTCCTTCCCTCATCCAAGATTTATTTGGGTGTGGTTGCTTCTGTTTTTCTCTATTCTAATTTCCCAGTTTCTTGGATATACCTTCCCTACTAAATTCAATTACTGTGGCATTGTTTCAGGGTGGCTTATTTTTTTGTGCAGGTGGAGGACCCCATAAATGCACAAAGTGGCCTGAGGATACTGAGCGAGCCAGGAGCGATTTCTGAGCACAGACCAGGAGTAACCCCTGAGTGCCTGGTGTGACCCCAAAACAAAACAAAACAAAACAAAACAAAAAAGGGAGGGAGTGAATTTGACATAAAATGATTTGCTTGACTCTGGGGAATATGGGATGGCAGGAATTGAACAACCATCAGTCTTGGGTTGGCCACAAAATTCAGTCCATGCAACTTTATACCCAGTTGCATATCATACTGAACCAAGTCTATTATTCTTTATTATGAGTTCTCATCTTAAGCAGTATGTTCGATCTAAAAACATTCATACTATTTTAATACCTAGAAAATGATCTTACATTCTTCTTTTACACTAACTAGGAACCTTTAGTTCTGTGAAACAGTCTAAGCCTTTTACACTTCTGTTTTGCTGGTTAGAAAATACCATTTGTTCCATACCATGCACTACTCCCTAAAAAGTCAATATAAAAGAAAATCTCAGATATTTCCTTCTCTTTAATAAAATTATGGAACCAGTCATATTTTGCCTTAGGAATCTAATTTTTAACCTGCCACTTTTAATATATATTTCTATATTAGGAAACAGGCAGCTGGAAGCAATTTAGGGAAACGAAGCCTGATACATTACTTTTTGCCTCTTTTTAGACTTCCAAAAATGATAGTATGGATTTCAATTCTAACTTGTACCAAAATTGGCTACATCAATTTCTGTAGTGTCCGACAAGTTTTGGAACTAGAACTTAAAACAATTATAAACTGCATACAAAGAAAAAAAAGAGAGACACTATAAAATGGAAAGCAAATTTGTGCAATCAAGTCATTCTGTTAATATGCTAAAGAGAAAAATGACTACACAAGGAGACAGTACTAGTGACATACTGCTGTTACATATCAACAAAGTCAGAGCTAGAATTGAAATTCTCCAAAAACCTAGCCAATGCTCTTATTTTCACAGCAGTAAAAAAACATTTACTGTCATGTCACTATAAGTAACACTTGATATAACAACAGTATGTTAGGAACATTACAGAATCAACACTTTCTTCTGCACATCAGTTTTCCTAAATACTCTGAGACCTGTAACATAAAAATTAAGAGTTTGCAGACTGCAAACCCTTTCTTTACGAAGAAAAAAAAACCCCTCATAGAATGTATATTCAAAGAACTATTTTATTTTTCATTGAAAGAACATAGAGGTGACCTGTTTTCCATCTCTCAAAAGTTTAACATCTAGGGAGGGGAAGCTCATGTGGTCACCCTACTACTGGCTCATGCTTTTCCCTGGCAATTGCACGCTGAGCATGCAATGATTGTTACAAATTCCATTTGACCTTTTTAGCACTTAAAAAATCCACTGAAAACAGTTACAGAAACTGGAAACAGATTCCTGCTAATTAATTTTTCTCCACTTTAGAATATAAGTCCTTGTTATTTCACTGGTAAGATCATAATACTGAAATATTATCTTAAGAAAACACAATTTACTAAGACTACTATAAAACACACTTAAAAACAGTATAAGAATAAAATTTTTGCTAGTCCCAAATTCCATATAATGCATAGCAGCTAAACAACTTCAAAAAATAGATCACTCTCCTTCATACTGTGTCATACACAAAAGCAGAAAATATGGGAGCTATCAATATGCTTGAAATTCTTCCCCCAAAGGCCAGGGATTGAAGCTGATTAAGATTCAATCCTGATGGGGTCGGGCGGTGGCGCTGGAGGTAAGGTGCCTGCCTTACCTGCGCTAGCCTAGGAGATGGACCGCGGTTCGATCCCCCGGCGTCCCATATGGTCCCCCAAGCCAGGAGCGACTTCTGAGCGCATAGCCAGGAGTAACCCCTGAGCGCATAGCCAGGAGTAACCCCTGAGCGTCACCGGGTGTGGCCCAAAAACCAAAAAAAAAAAAAAAAAAAAGATTCAATCCTGAAAATATTTTTTGTTTGTTAATTTGTTTGTTCATGGGTAACGCCCTCAGGGGTTACTCCCTGGCTCTGCACTCAGAAATTGTCTTGGCTCGGGAGACCATATGGGATGCCGAGGATCTGTCCTGGGACAGTCTCATGTTAAGGCAAATGCCCTACCACTGAGCTACCACTCTGGCCCCCTGAATACATTTTGGGACCATCCTCACCTATCCTCAACCTTTTACTGAATTCTCTTGTCATATTAATGAAATCACTTCTTTTTGTTGTTTGCTTACTTTTGGCCACATCCAGTCATGCCCAGGAGACCATACAGGATGCCAGGGATAGAACAATAGCAATTCTGTGCTATTGATATGGCCCCAGAAACTACTTCTATTTTTAAGAGATTTTCTATTCTTGAAACACACCTCTTGATATTAAACTTCCCCAAATGATAGACTTTTGTCTTATTCAGCTTTTACTTTCTAGAAAGTAAAAAGTATTTGTGAAGCTAAGCCTGAAGACAATAAAGACCAATCATTGTTAGAAGCATTATTTAAAGGGCTGTGAAATGTATTATTTTGTTATCTAGTCTAGTAACAACTTGCTAAAGTACCACAGAAATAAGCAAATGCATTGTTTCCCAGCTGATACTTATTTGTAGAGAAGACTAATTTATTGCCCAGGACAATGAGGCAAAAAGTAGAACTATAAAAATGTTTAGGAGTTACTTGGGGTTCCTTTTCACCAGGAGCTAAAATCACCCCAGCAGGAAAAGGTACTACCAAGTTCATCCCAGGCAGGACTAAGGCTTCTGCCCTCATCTACCTAGTCTATTCAGAACATTCTGATGAACTTTCCAGAGGACTGTCGGCAGCCACAAATAAACTGAATGGGTAACCAGGACTTTACTGATAATATTGAACTACTGCCTATTCTATAGAGTAAGAAGAAATAGTATTAGAGAGGAAAATAAACAGAATGAAACTATGCTTTACAGTGAACAGATGCCAACTCTGGTATCCCTCTCTATAGAATAAGAGTGGCAAACTCATGCCTAACTATTTCTGTCTAAGCCTAATGTTTCCCCATAAAATGTCTTCTTTACCAATGTAAGTCTATTTCTTAATTCACTCCACATTAAAGTATTTGACCTAAGCTCATATTTACATGGATTTATTTAGATAATAAAAAAACTCATTAAACTTTACTGAGAAGTTTACAAAAAAGCTAGCTAGAGATGACTTATGTCAGATGCTGTGTTACATGCTTTCTGTTTCATTTACTTCCACTTCTACCCTTCAGAGATATTATTTGTATCATACAGATGGTGAGGCTAACAATGAAACAGGCTGAACGAATCCAGCTAAAAGAATAGAGAGACAGGCCACAACACAAGTTCATCAACTTCAAATTTTATACCCTTAGACTGTGTACTCTTTTCAAGACCGCATTGTCACTGATTAAAATAAAATCAAGAAGCTCTATTTATAGCAAGATTTATTTTATTCCGAATGCTAGAACCCATAACCTCCCTCAGAAACAGACTTGGAGTTTCTACTTGAACAAATCTTTGAGGAAATTCACAAAATAAAGAAAACATTTCATACTGTTCATGGCCAATGTTCCTGTATATTAAAAAATAATAATTAATGACATCAACAGAAAATAACTACTTTTTTCTCTAAAAATATTGTGTAGTTTTCAAACCAAATAAGTAACTAACAAAACCCCAATGTAAATGCTGTAGTCCAGTGTTACAGTGAGAGGTCTGTACTGGTAGTGAAAAGAAAGAAATCCTATTTTCTTAAGTCACTCTAGAAAAAGATAATAATAATTACAGCTAGAGAGAAAATAAAGTCAGGGGAAAGTCAGAAAGGTAATAAGACTTAGTGACAAGCTTCAAGGAAAATTCTAGGACAAAAGAGACACTATGTACAGAATAAAGTAGACCGGGGAAAGGATAGCCAGGATTGGGTTCAGACAGCAACAGTAATAAAAGGAGACAATATGAAAACAAATTCCAAAGAAGGCAAGGAAGAAGGCAGAAAAATCCAGAAAACAAAACAAAATAAAATTCTTCTTAGAATTAGTGGCATACTACAATAACATTGCATTACACTGACAAATTAGCCAACTATCAAATCTAAAATGGAAAAACAAAATTATTAAACCAACAGAAAACAGAAATTCTTAAACAGCTACTGACATAAGGCATAATTGCTATCCATCTCCCAAACATTTTCTCCACTATACCAAAAGAATATCTAAGATATGACATTCTTCATAAGAGAAGAGTATATTGAAGCATGAAACTGGGACTCAGAGTAGTCATTTCCAAGTTAGCATATAATTACAACATAGTCTATACTTCCAAATATTTTCATTATTTAAACCATATAATTGTTTAAAGAATTTGGTTGCATCATTAGTAAGTAAAAACAAAAAATAATTTTTCTAATAAAAAATTACTTCTGGGGCCAAAGATAGCATGGAGATAGGGCATTTGCCTTGCTTTAAGAATCCAGCATCCCATATGGTCCCCCGAGCCTGCCAGGAGCAATTTCTGAGCATAGAGCTAAAAGTAACCCCTGAGCACTGCCGAGTGTGACCCAAAAACCAAAAACCGAAAACCAAAAAAAAAAAAAAAGATTACTTCTGAGCTGATTGGGCACTTGCCTTACATACAGTTGACCAGGGTTCAATTTCCTGCACCATATATTGGTCATCATTCCACCTCTCTATCAATTCTCACCTAGAGTAATCTCTAAGTGCAGAACCAGGAGTAAGTCCTGGCACCATTCTGTAAAGACTAGTGTACTCAGAGATGAGAGTACTCAAACAATAACAACATCTTTCCCAAAACTCATTTTGAGTAGCCACTGTAATCAAGCAAACAGATGGAATTGATAGGAATTTTCTCCATTTAATGTAATTAATTGACTTCACATTTGTGGATTGACTTCTAGAGTTAAAATATGTAGGGCAAATAGAGCAATTGCCTTGCAAATGGCTAACTTGATTTGATTCTCGTAAGTGTTCCCGAAATTCATATAGAGCAATGAACATCCATGAATAATTAAAGCAATTCTTGACCCTTCCCCCATAAAAAAAAAGATGTAATCACTTTCCCCAATTTTAAAATGTTTCCCCAATTTTAAACTGTACTATAAAGCAGTAATCATTAAAACAATATCGTACTGGAATAAAGGCAAACCCTCAAATCAATGAACTAGACAAGAATACTCAGAAATGGGCTAATAAGTTTAAGATCATTTAATCTTTGATAAAGAAGCCAGAAATACAAAGTGATGCAAGAAAAGCCTCTTAAACAAGTGGTATTGAGATTACTGGACAACTAAATGCGCAAAAAAAAAAAAAAGAACTTCGATCTCTCTTTAATGTCACACAAAAGATTATATCAAAATGGATTAAAGACCTTGATATCAGATCTAAGACTATAATGTACATAGAGGAAACCATAGGCAGAATGCTCCGTGACATTGAAGCTAAAGGCATCTTCAAGGATGAAATACCACTGGCCAAGCAAGCGGAAGCAAAGATAAACAAATGGGACCACATTGAGAAGCTTCTTCACCTCAAAGGAAACTGACTAGGATACAAAGACTAATTCACCCAATAGGCATCTGATAAGGGTGATATGCAAGCACTAAGATATATAAGCACTGATAAAAACTTAGCAAGAAAAAAAAAATCTAATACCATCCAAAAATGGGGAGAATAAATGAACAGACATTTCCTAAAAAAAAAAATACAAATGGCCAAAAGGCACATGAAAACTTGCTTCACATCAATAAATATCAGAGAGATGCAAATCAAAACAACAATGAGATATCGTACCACACTCCAAAACTGGCACACATCAAAACAAACAAGAACAACCAGTGCTGGTATAGATGCAAGGAGAAAGGGACTCTCATTCATTGCTGGTGGGAATCCAGACAGATCCATCCTTTTTTAAAACAATATGAACATTCTTCAAAAAACTAGAAACTGAGCTTCCATATGATCCAGCAAAAACCACTCCTAGGGATATATCCTAGGAACCTAAAAAAACCACACAAAAAAACCCTCTGCATTTCTGTTCGTCACAGCACTATTCCAGAATATATCTGGAATCTGGAAATGACCCAAGTGCCTAAGAACAGAAAAGTAGATAAAACTGATTATACTTGGATGGATATGGAGATTATTATGCTGAGTGAAATGAATCAGAGGGATAGAAATAGACATAGAATAATCTCTTTCATTTGTGGGATAGAAGAAAGAAAAACTAAAGGAGGGGCTGGAGCGATTGCATATGGTTGATGTAGGTATCCCATGTGGTCCCGAGTCCACCAGGAGTGATTCCTAAGTGCAGAGCCAGAAGTAACCCCTGAGCACTATCAGGTTTGACCAAAAAACTCAAAACAAAACAAAAATGATAGCACAGTAGCAATAATATCCAGAAACAAAACAGATGAGGACCAGAAAGACCAGTCCATGGTATCCATGGTAGGAAGCTTGCCGAAAATAGTGGACCAGTGCAGTTATGGTAGAGAAGGGACCATTATGATAATGATAGTTGAAACTGATCATTCTGGACAAAAACAGGGAGCTAAAAAGGATGACACAATAGTGCAAACCACTGTGTCAAAAGGGGGAAAAAATGGAAGGGGGGAAACTGGGCTGAGTGCGGGGGAGACAGAAAATGTCTGTCAATAGGCAGGTGGGAAACAAGCACTGGTGAAAGGTGGTTTGTTTGCCATTACATGACTGAAACTCAGTCATGAAGAATTTTGTAACCATGGTACTTAAAGAAATTATCAAAAAAATAAACCACCTCGTATCTTACTCAGAGTAAGGCTATATTCAGAATGTAATACAATTATTTGCTATGCAAATTAAAAATGGGATGAAGTAGAGTAAAACTGTATGTATGTGCAAAAGAGTAACTAGCCAAGTATACCAATAAAAAATGAGCCAGAATTATAACTGGTTTTATAACTATTTTTAATTCTCTGCTATTTATACCAAATTCTCAAAAGAACAAATAACCCACAAAATATACTAGTTATATGGAATCAGGCAGTCAGAGGTGAAGGTATGTGTCCCCAACAGTCCTGAGCATCACTGGATATAGCTACAGAGAGGTCTGGCACTGCAGAACCAAAGTACCACCATATCCTCAGATCCTAGTAGTGAACTCCCAGCCTATTCTACCAAGAATCCCCAAGAGAGTCTCTGAGCACCTTTTGGATGCCTCCTACAACATCCCAACCACTAAAATGATTAATTATATGATAAATTCAGAAAAAAATTAAATAAGAACAATTCCTAGTCATCTTTCTAAATGAGATCTAATATTCACTATTTAAGGAAATCTTTCTGAATCTTTTCTTCCTATTCCCTTTAATGATTAGCATACCCTACTTCAAGCTCCGAAGTCTATAAATGTCCATTCATCTTGATTTGTAAGTCACCTGGTTATTAAATCAATAACACTAAGCTTTTTAGACAATGGACATTCAGTACATATTGGCTGCCTTTATATATCAAATGTATTACTGCACTGTAATTGTTTCCCATTAATAACTTATTGGTGTATCAATTTACTATAAAAATCATTTAAGTAATGGGAGCTAGCAGGGGGATTAAGGTGCTTTACTTTCACATGTCTGGCTCAGATTTCAGATTTCCTAACAACATATATGAACTCCAGCACCATCAGGAGTGGTCCCGGGCACAGTCAGGGGTAACCCCCAAGCACGGCCAAGTGTAACACAAAGCAAAAAACATTTTAATGTATTTTTAAAACATTTACTCTAATTCATTTATGAGGTTTCTGTATGTAGAATCTAAAATTCAAGATCCTATGAATAATTTTAAAATTGATGTCCTATTAGTATTATGCAAAACATTTGACCTTTTGATTATGTTCAGTGTCCTAAATTATTAATTCAATATGCAGAAAAGTAGAGACCTTGGTGCAATGATTGATCATTCTAAATTGCTGAGATCAGAGCAGAAAGTGAATGTCTGGTATCTAGGGCTCATTAAGATGAAGTTATATAAGATAATAGTTACATTTGATTTAGGACCTAAACAAAATCATTGCATAAATGTCACTGATTAAATATGAGTAAATGATCTATTTACAAATCAAGACAAATACTCAAAGAAAAGGAAAATTTTGTCTCCTTAGTCTCTAGTAACAAAGTTAATATAAAAAATTAAACCTGGGCCAGAGCAATAGCTCTGTAATGGGGTGTTTGCATTGACCAGACTCAATCCCTGGCACCCCATTTGGTCCCCCAATCCCACCAAGAGTGATCATTGAGCGCATAGCCAGGAGGAAGCCCTGATCATAGCCAGTGTGGTAAAAATAAAATAAAAATTAGATAAGGTCATATTTGCTCTACAAAACAAAATCATCCTATCTTATTCGATGTCTATCCCTATAAGGAATATATCCTTTCTAATATATTTATTTTCTATTTTCCTGGTGAAGTCTTTTTTTGTTTGTTTTTCGTTTTGGGGTTACACCCAGCAGTGCTCAGGGGTTATTCCTGGTTCTGCGCTCAGAAATTGCTCCTGGCTGGCTTTAGGGACCAAAAGGGATGCCAGGATTCAAAGCACCGTCCATCTTAGGACAGCTGCGTGCAAGGCAAACACCCTACTACTGTGCTATCTCTGGTCCCCTCCTGGTGAAGTTTAGCACTCCTGTAAAGTGCTAAAAGAAAAGGTGAAATGGTAGATTTTTGCTAAACTTGGGTGAAATAATCTATAAAAACAGGGAAATACAAATCCTTAATAAAGACTTCAAAAGTAAAAACATTAAGTTAAAAAGACATACTAAATTCCAAATACTCTAAAATGTAATTAATTTTCTATGCATGGACTTTTGAAAGTGACATATAAAAAGCTTATTCCTTTGACCTCATCTGCATGCTGTAATGAAAGTAGGAAATGACAAAACAGCTTATGACATTTGAATTCAAGCCAATAGTGAAGAAACAAAACTAAGTCCAAAGAAATCTCATTATTTAAACAGTCATATTTGATTGATAGTCTCAATTTTAAAAGCATGAAATCAAACCCATTTATTTTATAAGGCATCCATAATTAAGTAGATGCAACATTAAATAGCTGCCCATTTCAAGGAAAGCTGTTGTATTAGGAGCAATATTCATTTAAAAAACTAACACACAAAAGAAAATATAAAGCTAAGCTTCCATCCTGTTTGCCATTTCTCTATTATTTTCTTTTAAACTGCTTCCCCCAAATCATCATAAAGGAAACTCATGGAGAAATAGCATTTATCTATTTCTTACTTACAAAGCTTCCCCTGTAAAACTTCAAGATTTTGTCTCTTAAATCTAACACATCTGGCAGAACACATAAATAAGTGTTAGAGTTCTGTTATTCATAAAGTTAAACAATTTTTTAATCAAAGGCATTATACTAATATTAGTGATGACAACTGTTTGGCCTATGACACGACCACTAATAGGGAATAGTACATGGCACAACAGGTGGATGAAAGTGTTCAGTTCCCAGAACCACTAATAGTCTCTGGTAGTCTCTGGAATATGAGACACATAAATAATAATTTTTTTTAGGGTCACACCCGGCAGTTCTCAGGGGTTCCTCCTGGCTCTAAGCTCAGAAATCGCTCCTGGCAGGCTTGGGGGACCATATGGGATGCCGGGATTCGAACCACTGTCATTCTGCATGTAAGGCCTTACCTCCATACTATCTCTCCGGCCCCACATATACAATTTTCTAAAAAACAGTGAATATAATGTATTGATGATGCTTATAATAACACACTCTTGGAACCCTTGTAATGTTAAAAACTAAAATGACGCCTTAATTAAAAATTCTTAACATGTGGATCCCACTGAAGTGTTAAAATGGTGGAGGCAGGGAGGAAATGGCTTGGTTGGGGCCAGTGGGTAGGGTGTTTGCCTTTCTTGTGGCTAACCCAGATTCAATTCCCAGCACCTCATATAGTCCTCCAAGCACCACCAGAAATGACCCCTGAGCATAGAGCCAGGAGTAACCTCTGAGCACTACCAGGTGTGATTCAAAAACCAAAAATAAAATAAAAAAAAGGTTTTTTTCCCCCCTCAGAGTAAAAAAGGTAGACACAAACAGCCAACTTTTGCATGTGTGTGATTGAAGCAAATTTGTACCCTTCATTTTTCAAATTTTATTTTGTATCATACCAGGGTGCCCAGTGGTTATGATCTACTCTGTGCATGGAAGTTCACAATGCTCTGGAAACCACATAGTGCTAAGGATCAAAGCTGGGCATCCTACATGCAAAACATGTACAAGGTTTGTTGAGTTTTCTTTGTGGCCCTGCACACCTTTAAATATAACTAATTTACAAAGAAATGGGAACTGATTCTAGACACTTGCTTCATTAATGAGGCAGTATGATAGATTAAGCACACAACTTCTGGAACTACTTATTATTACATTCAAATGCCAGATTCAAATGCTACAATTTATTATCTGAAGATATTTTAACTTTCCAATCCAAATAGGAAAGAGAAATATTTTTTTCAATAAAGCCATTTTAAGAATTGGAAAATAAAGTGTTTGTAAACAATTTATTACAACAAAAGCTCTTTTCTCCTTGTCAATACCACCAAGGCACTGAACAAAGCAGAGGTTGAGACAGGATGGCTGTCCAATCCAAGTGCCCGCAGAGAAAAGAATGGAGTTCCAGAGGCCTTATCTTCACTCTAAGTGTCTAGACTAACTTCAAAGCTATCCACCAGTTCTGATCATACTTCTACTTTGTTCCTCTGACCTTCAACCTACCAGTATTCTCAGTCCACTGGCACAGACTATGCGATCACTAACCCACCTGTTCTTTCTACTTTTTTTAGTTTGGTGTCCTTTTGTTTCTTACTCTATTCCTATGCACTATGCAAACTCGTTCCCTATTTTAAAAAACTATTTTCCTGGTCTCAAATGACAGTAAAAAGACAATCATTCATGTTTGATATAAAATAATTATGAAGGCAGTCACCTTGTCTGCATTTGACCAACTCTATAAACTCTTTTCTCAAAATAGCTATAAATTAAGCATTGAAAAATCATAGATACACTAGCCTCACAATTGAAAATGGTGATCTCAAGATGAGAGGGTAGGCCAATTCCCCACCCTGCAGAAGACACACCAACTTCAATACCACCCACAATTGCCACTTCATCAATGGCCTAGCTTCACCACTCAATCAAGGAGATCAGAAGAGATGTCAAACAGATCAAAATTCCAACTATACCAGCATTCAGGCTGACATCTCCAGGACTTTTTTGGAGTGAGTGCAGCTACTGCCTTGCACCATCAAGTACTTTTGGGAGTTCTGGCAGTGAAAACCACACATCATATAAACTGCAACATCAGTTATAGAGCTTGGAATTCCTGGACCTCAACAACTCCAATTTATTTTTTTCCTAATACTATCATCGCAGTAGGAACACACCATTTTAGACATCAATGTGAATTCAAAACCACCTAATGTTCACAAACAAAATAACAGAAAATCAACTAGCAACAAAATACATAGCAAACCTTCTGGCAATGACTTTATGACAATTGTGAGATTTACTTCTAATATTAAATGAGAGAATTAAGAAACATGTAGCTGCTTTAAGAAACAGAGCCAGAAAGATAGAGGTATTTGCCTTGAATGCTCCAAACCCCAATTCAATCCCTGGCACCACATATGGTCTCCTGAGCACAGAGCTAGGAGTAAAGCTTGAATACTAACAGGTATTATTAACCTCAGCAAAAAAAAAAAATTTTTTTAATTAAAAAAAAAGATTAAAAAAAAAAAAAGGCCCAGCAGAAAAGTTAGCATAGTCTTATATGTAGCCTAGTCTAGTCTGATTGTCAGCACCATGTGTAATAAATCGAAGTACCACCCAGAAACTCCCCAGCCCCCAGAGCAGAGATGGAAGTAGCTGGAAGTCCAGAACAGCAGGTATGGTACATCAAAACAGAAACACTTATTTCTCCATACCAAAGATGAGTGCAATCACCAAACAATTTACTTGAAGTAATTTCACTTTTCTACCATGATCTTATCTAAACATGAATCACTATTCATTTACTCCAAAATAGAAAAAGGCACTTCTAAATGTATAACATTAAGACTGCCAGTCTTGGCAACATGACAGAACCTCCCCCAACACAAATCTCTAGCAAAACTGACTCACAAATAGAGATAAAATAATCAGAGGAATTTTCAGTAAAATGTAATATATCATAAATACTATACATATGATGTTTAGTCTCAAACCTGAGAAGACAAGTGGGACATGTCTACTAATTCTTTATAAAACACTAAAAAGACTGTATTTTATATGAAAGTAAAGAAAAAAATACTGTTGATCTAAGGGTCTGTCTTTATCCCAATACCATGTGGTTTTAATGATTAGTGCTTTGTAGTCCAATTTAAAGTTGAAGAAACATCTTCCTTTTTCTAAGTATTGCTTTAGCTATTTATGGGTGTTTATTGTTTCAAACAAATTTTAGGAGTCTTTGATCCACTTCTTTGAAGAATGTCATGGTTATCCTTGAAGGAATTGCATTAAATCTATACAATGCTTTGGGGGAGGTAGGGTGTTTGCCTTACATGCAAAAGGATGGTGGTTTGAATCCCAGCATCTCATATGGTCCCCTGAGCCTGCCAGGAGCCATTTCTGAGCGTAGAGCCCTGAGTGCTACCCGGTATGACCCAAAAATAAAAACAAAAACAAAAAAAAAGTGAATACTGCTGAACTGCATGTTTAAAAATGATAGAGATGGAAAACCTGAAAATCAAAATTCTTTAACAGATTTGGGGAAGGGGTGGGCCATACCCAGTGTAACGCAGGGGTTACTCCTGGTTCTACGCTCAGAAATGGCTCGTGGAAGGCTGAGGGTCCACATGTGATGCCAAGGATCAAACCTGGTCATCGAGGTTGGCTGTGTGCAAGGCAAACACCCTACCACTATGCTACTGCTTTAGCCCCAAAGATATTTTTCTTTAAAAAAAAAAAAAAAAACCTGAGGCAAAGAACTAAGGGTGTAGAGATGCAGCTGACAGAACTTTTGCTAGTGACCAGAGCTTAGCATGTCATCATATAATTATATAAGTATATATACTTATATATAAGTGGAGGCAAACTAATGATAAAAGTGGAATGTTTTTAACAGAAGTGACATGGCACTAATATACAGAAGCAGAGTGGATAGACGGGTGTGAGAGTTGAAGAAAGGGAAAGGGAATAAAATAAAGCAGTTTCAGAAAAAGGCAAGTCATTCCAGGGATCAGTTCAAAGGTGAAGTTATTAAAGTTTCTGATCTTTTGGATTATTAAGAAGCTGCTGAACAAGCAGATCCAGCAGCAATAAAAGAGTACAAGATGCAGAATGAGGCCCTTTTTATTCCTCTTCAGCTTCCAGGCCATTTATGAGGAATCAAAGTATTGCTTTATTTATTTATGCTTTTTCTCATCTAAACAGATCTGAAAAGGTCAGCAAATCACCCCTGTTCTGCTACTTACTGTTAGCCAAGCAAATGGGAGCATTTATACTCCCCAGAATTTGAGCTGCTGTGATAAACACATAGTTCTCACAAATTATGTAACAGATGCAATTCTGAAAGACTTTCTATATGAAATTGAGGTAATGTCAGTCAAGTGTTGAATGTGCTACATAAGCCTATGTTTATTTAATAGAACTCTGACTCCAAGAATAGGTACCTTTGAAATAAAACCATTTATCTATTTTGTTGTATCCTAATGTGGATTCCTTTCCATTTATCTTCATGGAGGCATAATCACGTCCTAAATAAGGTTAAAAGAAAGTCTAAAATTATGTAACATAGTAAAAGAGTCCTGAAAACTATAACCATCAAAGTATATTGCAAAATATAAATCACAGAAAATATTTATACCAAATTATACTGAAATATTTATACCATATTATAATTTTATTATTTAATGGTTAGATTGTTATCTCTAGTAGTACTCTCTTTATTCCTTTTTGCTTTAACTTACTTAAAATCTTTCACTTGCTCAAG
This sequence comes from Suncus etruscus, assembly GCF_024139225.1. Classification (NCBI taxonomy): domain Eukaryota; kingdom Metazoa; phylum Chordata; class Mammalia; order Eulipotyphla; family Soricidae; genus Suncus; species Suncus etruscus. Next base: position 23,534,234 of record NC_064855.1, read on the forward strand.
GAATAAATCAACCTATGACAATTTGCAAGATCTTTATCCAACAATGCTGAATCCAATTTAACTCTAGGCTCTCAAAAAGACAAAGATGAATAACAATCTTTGCCTCAAAAAGTCTCCTGTCCAAAGGGAAGTTATGAGGTAAAACTTAAGTATACACGGCAGAGGCCAGCCGCGCCAACGGGGAATAGCGAACCCCGGCGTCCATGGTGAGTGCACTGTTTCAGGGCGCTCACACGTGGACGACCCGCGGCCACCAGCCACCCTGCGCGCGACCCCCCCCCTCATAGACTGCAGAGGCCAGCCGCGCCAACGGGGAGTAGGGAACCCCGGCGTCCATGGTGAGTGCACTGTTTTAGGGCGCTCACACGTGGACGACCCGCAGCCGCCAGCCACCCTGCGCGCGACCCCCCCCCCCCCATAGACTGCAGAGGCCAGCTTGTTGGCACAGAGACCACACCACCCGTTGCCTCAACTTCCAGGCCCCAGAGTTCATCCCACCTGACCCGAGCGTAGACTGGGGAGGACATTCCCTAGTACCTAGTGGGCCGGAGTCACCTGCCCAGCTGGGACAGGTGGGACGAATAGACTAGGTGAGCTTGGGCCTGCCCCCTGGACCTTTAGGTAACCTAGAGCAACCTAGCCCCGAGCCCCAGAGTGGACCTGAGACCCCCCCCTAGGGCTGAGAGCAGCTACCGGGAGGGCTTGACTGGGGGAATTTCTTCCGCGGTAACTCGGAGGAGCAGAGCTTCATTGACCCCCAGATAAGGGAGGGAACAGAGAGTCAGGCTCAACAGCGCCCGCAACCAGTGTGGCCAGAAGCGGAACTACACCTGCTGACAGGAATAAAGAGGAAGACTGACTTCCAACTAGTAGAGGAGAGGAGAAAAAGGAGAGGAGAAACAGTGCCCCCCACCATTGTGGTCAGGAAAGGGCCAGTACTAGCTGCCAACAAAAGAGGAAAACAACTAACCAGGCCACATAAAGAGTACAGGAGGATCAAAACCTCAGCGAGTTCACCCAAAAGTCCCTCTAGAACCACCCTCAGGGAGGGAACCAACTCCCACACCACAGGGGATCAAAACAGGTGAAAATTAGAAGCACAGCACTCTAAAACACACCATTAAATACAAAGAAATATGCGTAAATCAAGGAAATCACTAATATCTGGAGATATGGTGACAAACTCTTGCAAGCTTCCAAGTCCACCAAAATACACAGATACACGCGATGAAGACCTAAAAGCAGCCATGAGGAAGGAAATGCAAGAATTAATAAAAGGAATTAGAGAAACCCTAGCTATCGAGTATAAGAAATCTATGGATGAACAAATCAGCCAAATTAAAGAAGAAATGTTAAAGAACATGAGAGATTCCATACAAAAAGAAGTGAAGGAATTAACAGACAAAGTAACAAGCCTTACAAGCAGAAACACAGAATTGGAGAAACACATTGAAGAACTCGAAGGAAAACTGCAAACAAAAAATGATCAAGAAACCAACAAAGAAATAAAAGGCAAAGCACTGGAAGGAAAGGTCCAGTATCTAATGAAAAAGGACAAAAGAAACATACTAAGAATTGTGGGTATACCAGAAGGGGAGGAAGTAGGGAAAGGGGAAGAACAAGTAGTCAGAGAGATAATAGCGGAGAACTTCCCCACCCTCTGGAAGGATACTGCAATGCCAATACAGGAAATAAAAAGAGTTCCCAATAAGATAGACCCCAATAAACAAACACCAAGACACATGGTAATCCAATTGGCAAAAAACAAAGAGAAAGAAGAACTCCTTAAAGCAATAAGGAAGAAAAGAAACCTCAAGTACCAAGGTAGGGACATAAGAATCAAACTAGATCTCCCATTTGAAATAATTCAAGCAAGAAGACAATGGAATGACATATTTAAACGACTGAATGAAAGAAATTTCCAACCTAGGGTCCAATACCCAGCAAAACTTACATTCATATGGGAGGATAGACTAAAAACATTCTCAAACAAGAACGAATTTGAACTATTTGTGCAAACAAAACCGATCCTAAACGACTTACTCAAAGAAGAATTACACAATCCAAACCCCCGATTGTAACAAAAACCACCCTACACAACACAACTACACAACAATCCTCTCTCTCAATAATCTCCCTAAATGTTAACGGACTAAACTCACCAATTAAAAGACACATAGTAGAGAACTGGATTAGGAAAAATAAACCGGACTTCTGCTGTCTGCAAGAAACACACCTACAGATGCAGGATAAGCACAGGCTTAGAATAAAAGGATGGAAAGTGATTATTCAGGCCAATGGAAAACAAAAAAGAGAAGGGACAGCAATTCTTATATCAGACCAAATTGCATTCAACCTCAAGAAAGTGATCAGAGACAAAGAGGGTCACTACTTACTGATCAGGGGAACATTAGATCAAGAAACACTAACCCTGGTCAATATCTATGCACCTAATGTAGAGCCAGCAAAATATGTGAGGCAACTACTGGCAAACCTGGAGAAACACATGAAGGGAAATGTGATAATAGCAGGGGACCTCAATACTCCACTATCACCACTGGACAGATCCACCAAACAGAAAAATAGCAAAGAAATAAGAGCTCTGAATGAAAAATTAGAAGATTTAGGGCTAATAGACTTATATAGAGCCCTCCACCCCCAGAAAGCAGAATACACATTCTTCTCAAGCCCACATGGAACCTTCTCCAGAATAGACCATATATTAGATACAAAGCCAACCTATATAAGACCACAAAGGTAAGGATCATTAGAAGTACCCTCTCAGATCACTATGCCACAGAGCTCAAAATTGAGGTCAAGAAGAAGCAATGGAGAAAAACTAATACCTGGAGATTAAACAACATGCTGCTCAACAACAGCTGGATCAAAGAACAACTCAAGGAAGAAATAAAAAGATTCCTTGAGACAAATGACAATGAAGAGACAGCATGTCAAAATTTATGGGACACAGCAAAAGCAGTAATTAGGGGGAAACTCATAGCAATTCAGGCCTATGTCAAGAATCAGGAAAATAACAAAACCAACAGTTTAAAAGATCACCTCAAAGAATTGGAACATCAGCAACAGAGAAGTCCAACCACATCCAGAAGGCAAGAAATAATAAAAACCAGAGCAGAAATAAACAACATAGAAACCAAGAAAACAATACAAAAAATCAATGAGACCAGGAGTTGGTTTTTCGAAAAAATAAACAAGATAGACAAACCACTGGCAAAACTCACCAAAAAAAAGAGAGAAAACACCCAAATCAATAGGATCACAAATAAAAGGGGAGAGATTACAACAGAACCCCAAGAAATACAACATATCATGAGATCATATTATGAACAACTATACTCAACTAGGCTAGAGAACCCAGTAGAAATCGATAGATTCTTGGAAAAACACCCTCTTCCAAGACTGGAAAAGGAAGATCTAGAAATCCTAAACAGACCAATCACCTCAGAGGAAATTGAAGATGTAATTAAAAAACTCCCTAAGAACAAAAGCCCAGGCCCAGATGGATTTACAGGTGAATTCTATCAAACATTTCAAGAAGAGTTACTACCACTTTTCCATAGGCTCTTCCAAACCATAGAAAAAACAGGAATCCTCCCCAACTCCTTTTATGAGGCTAATATCACACTCATTCCCAAAGAAGGCAAAGACACTACCAAAAAAGAAAACTACAGACCAATCTCACTAATGAACATAGATGCAAAGATACTCAATAAAATATTAGCAAACCGAATCCAGCACTTCATCAAAAAGATCATACATCACGATCAAGTGGGATTCATCCCAGGAATGCAAGGTTGGTTCAACATACGCAAATCAATCAACATTATACACCACATCAACAACATGAAAGACAAAAACCACATGATCATATCAATCGATGCAGAGAAGGCATTTGACAAAATCCAACATCCTTTCATGTTAAAGACACTCAGCAAAATAGGGTTAGAAGGAACCTTCCTCAAGATAGTTACAGCTATCTATGAAAAGCCTACAGCCAACATTATACTCAATGGTGAGAAACTAGAAGCATTCCCACTAAGATCAGGAACTAGGCAAGGCTGTCCACTCTCTCCACTCTTATTCAATATAACCTTAGAAGTCCTAGCAATAGCAATCCGACAAGAGAAGGAAATCAAAGGAATTCAAATTGGGAAAGAGGAACACAAGCTATCTCTCTTTGCCGACGATATGATGATATACATCGAAAAACCTAAAGAGTCCACAGTAAAACTCCTAGAAACAATTAACCAATACAGCAAAGTGGCTGGTTACAAAGTCAATACACAAAAGACAGTAGTGTTTCTATATACAAACAATGAAGTTGAGGAGAGAGAGATTAAAAATACAATTCCATTTAAGATAGTATCAAAAAATATCAAGTATCTAGGAATCAACCTTACAAGAGAAGTGAAAGACCTATACCAGGGAAACTTCAAAACACTCCAGAAAGAAATTGAAGATGATCTAAAGAAATGGAAGAACATCCCATGCTCATGGATAGGTAGAATTAACATAATCAAAATGACTATCCTACCCAAACTCCTATATAGATTTAATGCAATCCCTATCCAAATCCAGACACAATTCTTTAAAGAATTAGAACAAGCATTCACAAAATTCATCTGGAACCACAAAAGACCCAGGATAGCCAAACAAATACTGAAAAACAAGAAGCTGGGAGGCATCTCCTTACCTAACTTGAAACTATACTATAAAGCCATAGTAATCAAAACAGCATGGTACTGGAACAGAGACAGGACATCAGACCAGTGGGTCAGAACAGAATTCCCAGACATAAACCCCCAGGTATATAGCCAACTAATATTTGATAAAAGAGGCAAGAATCTGAAATGGAACAAAGAAAGCCTATTCAACAAATGGTGTTGGTACAACTGGAAAACCACATGTACGAAAGTGAAAATCAACCCATACCTTACTCCTTATACAAAAATCAACTCAAAGTGGATCAAAGACCTTGAAATCAGACCCGAATCCATAAAGTTTATTGAGAATAAAATAGGCAGAACACTCAAAGACCTATATATCAAAAAGGTCTTTGAGAATGGAGCACCAATGGCAAGAACGTTAGCATCAAATATAAACAAATGGGACTACATCAAACTAAAAAGCTTCTGCATGGCAAAAGAAACCCTGCTTAACGCAAGAAGACAGCTAACAGAATGGGAAAAAATCTTTTCACTCGACATATCAGATAAAGGGCTGATATCTAGAACATACAAAGCACTCAGAAAGCTGAGCCCCCCAAAAGCAAACAAAGCTATAAAAAAATGGGGAGATGAAATGAATAGACACTTCTCTGAGGAAGACAGAAGGATGGCCAACAAACACATGAAAACATGCTCACCTTCACTCATCATCAGGGAGATCCAAATCAAGACAACAATGAGATACCACCTTACACCAGTGAGGATGGCCCACATCAAAAATAATGGAAACAACCTTTGTTGGCGGGGATGCGGTATGAAAGGAACTCTCATCCACTGCTGGTGGGAATGTCCCCTAGTCCAACACCTATGGAGGAAAGTCTGGAGAGTGCTCAAAGAACTCAGAATTGAGCTGCCATTTGACCCAGCAATTGCCCTCCTAGGCATATACCCACAAGATGGAAGGACATTCATTCCAAAATACATATGCACCCCACTATTTATCGCAGCACTCAGTATAATAGCCAAATCTTGGAACCAACCTAGGTGTCCAACAACGGATGAATGGATCATTAAGATGTGGTACATATACACAATGGAATATTACATGGCAGTTAGAAATGATACAATCACAGACTTTGCAGCAACGTGGATGGACCTAGATCATGTTATGTTAAACGAAGTAAGCCAGAAGACAAAAGATAAACACAGAATGGTAGCACTATTCTGAAACACCTAGAACATATATTTTATACACAACTAATACCTAACAATCATATAACAGGGTTTAACAGGGTAGAAACTCCGATCACTGTAATAGTCAACATATACGTGGGAGCAGTGTCCAAAATACATGAAAAAGGAACAATGCAAACTCTTGACTGCACATTATACCACAAAGAAAACAGCAACAACAGAAACAGCAACATGGAGAGAACAGGTATGTAACCAGACTCCTACAACAAAGGCCCACAATAATCCCTTAGAGATCGTAAACAGGAACACAAGTATAGAACACCGCGGGAAATCACGTAATGCAATGGCAACATACCATAACACTACGTTTTAATCCCTTTACCTTACTATATTTTAAAAATAACCTCTCAGCTTTTCTTTCCACAGGCGCCCTTAGATACAAAGGGCGGACAAACTAAGATGGCAACTCGGGATACCACACGAGATACCATACCTTGCTTGCACTATGAGACGGCCACGAGAAAACTCTTTAACATTCACTTTATCTCTAGGTTAAACCTTCTTTTAGGAATCGAAGCACGTGACCAGTCAGACCACCAAAGCAGTACCTGCGATGTACAGACCTAAACTACAGGCTCTAGTCATCGAACACATTCAACCAAACCAGCATTCCCTTGCTATTCTCTCCTTTCTTCTCTCTATTTTTTTTTTCTCTTCTCTTTTTCTCTTCTACTCTTCTCTTTACTTTTTTCCCTTTCTCTTCTCCCTTTCTACGGTATTTTCTCTTTTCTCTTCCTTCATACCCCTCCCATATATCTTCCCCTTTCTCCCCCCCGGAAATCCAACTATCCCTTCACCCCTCAATCCCATCCAGATCTCCCACCATATTAAAACTCTCCACCCTCAGTCCTTAATCTTTTAGGCATCAAGATCGACCTCCTACCCAATGAACCAGTACCCAGCACCCAGGCGAGGGGACACCCAACCGAACCCACACATCGTCTCCTGCAAGAAAAGACAGCCAACTCCCCTGTGGACACATGCTGCGAGACCCTCCCTACCAACTCCCCCTAACATGGACTGTTTCTTGAAACCGGACTTAGGTCCAATAGTATCCCCAATGCAAGAACTCTTCCAAGACCTCCCAGCTGCAAATTTTTACCAATCTGAAGGGGGGCAGGGGGTGTGATTGGAAGATGCCTGGGAACCCACACACCACAAGAAAAATCCAAAAGACAATGGGAAAACTGTACTTCCAACATAGGCATAAGACCTGTAATACACCAACTCTTTACCTGTTCTGTTCTCTCCCAAATGCAAAGTAGTCTTTTGCACCACATTGGTCCTTTAAAAACTTCGCTAACTCATTTTAATTTTTTTATATTTTTTTAATTAACTTATTTATTTAAATGTTTGCCTTACATATACATTTGTGGGCACATACACTTTTATTTCCTTTTTTTTTTTTTTTTTTTAATCGTCTTTGGGTATGTGACCTATCTCTGTTACTCACTCTGTCCACCCCAAATACTCCGACATATAATGGAGCACCACTTCCCCCTGCAAAGGCACACTAAATAAAGGGGAAATCTTACATAGTAAAAAAAAAAAAAAAAAAAGAGCTCTTATCTACTACAGATAGGAACTCATAGTTGTTTACAATACAGGGTTATCTCCTACCTTGAAAATATGTCATGTGGAATCAACTTAGACCTCAGGTGATTAGATACCATTCAACCAGCCTTGAACCCTGGATCCCAGACATAGAAACGGCACAGCTCCTCACAACAGCTGTAAGAAACAATCTCCATCTGGGACAGCCTTATTACTGCAGGGTCAACAACAAGGGCCAGCTCTAACATGATATCTCGACAATGAGGAAAATGTGAACAACTTGACCTTAGAGCAGTTTAGCCTACCTCACCAGCTAACGACAAGACAAAACCAGAAGACGTGGCACCCTTTGGTAGGTCCAAAAGCCAAGATCGTGATTTACAGATGACTGGATACTAGAACCACGACCAGACTGTATACATCTTGGGACCAATAAAAAAGCCCTAGTCTAGGGTTTGAACTAAGACCTGCACAATAAGTATGATCCCCAGTCCCAAAGGTCCGGCAGAGACAATTGTAACGGAAAGGGGCTTCTGGAAGAACAAAGAAAGACGCTATCCTAGATGCCTTCCTAGGTTCAGCGCAAAGACCAAGATCACCAACCACAGAAGATGGATTAAAATGGCACTGAGGTAACAGAACCTCCAGATTCACAAAGACTGACTTCACCATAAGTCCCACCTCAGGATATGTACAGATACTGGGACTGCTAAACACAGAGCTCTGACGGTATCACACTGGACAGAGCAGAAGCTTTCCACACACCAAAAAAAAAAAAAAAAAAAAAAAAAAAACCACAACCTGGAGAGTAATGATCCTGAGCAAAGACTAGAGCTGATTCCATGACAGTATACTCCAAGGACGGAGAAACCCCATATCTTATAGGGCAAGTGAATTCCTTTTCGAATGACCCCAATATTTACTGTGCCAGGGCAGGAGGGAAAAAAAAAAAATACAAAAAACACAAAACCTTGGTTATGTATATATATATATATATATATATATCTTACCTTCATTTATTATTGTTATTATTATTTTTATTTACCTAGCTATTTTGGTCGATTCCTCAGTTTGGATGTGATTATTGAAATTGTTGGCCCCAATTATTCTTTTTTTTTTTTTTCTTTCTTTTCTTTCTCTTCCTTTCTTTTCTTTCGTTATGTGCTACGCCATGTTTCTTATTTCAAGACCACGGCGTGTTTTTTGTTTGTTTGTGTTTGTTTTTAGTTTGTTTTGGTTTATTTTTTATCTGTTTTTTTGTGGTGCTTATCGTTATAGCTGGAGTCCTCACTGGATATTTGACACTTCTTTTGGTACTGGTGGAGTGTTTCAACTTCTTTTTCTCCTTCATTTCCCAAATCGATGATGAGAACCTCTAGAAGGATTCTGCCCATTTTCGGGGTATTAAACTCTTACCCCGGTTTATTTATTTTCTCTTTTTCAGGCAAAACCACGCAACTTGAACTAGCTACCCCTGCCCCTACTTAGAGGGGGAAATAAGGGAGGCATCAAGACCAAACTGATGCAAGACTACTAAGTAGTTGGTTAGAGACAGAGGGGACCACATATTCTAGCCGCCCTGGGGGTGAGGGAAGAGGAAATGGGAGGTAAGACAGAAACGGGGGAGTAGGGAGGACAATTTGGGGATGGGAATCCCCCCTGATTTTATGTAAATATGTACCTAAAATATTATTGTCAACAATATGTAAGCCACTATGATCAAAATAAAAATTATATTAAAAAAAAAAAAAAAAAACTTAAGTATACACAAAATTAAAACAAGGGGCAAGCGCTAAAAGGTCGTGAAACAAAAACAGTTCTTCATCACAAACCAAAAACATAAAGCAATGCTTTCTTCAAAAAAAAAAATCAGTGAACCCAAAGGTCACTCCTAAAGGGTCATTAAAATTAACATGCCTTTATTCTTAGTAAGTGGGGGCTGTATAAACTACAATTTACAAAATCAGGAGTAAGAGAGAACATCACCATGGACCACCCCATTAAAAGTTGATAAGAGAATACTGGTAACATATTGGCAAGTTAAAGAAATGAGGAAAATGGGGCCGGGCGGTGGCGCTAAAGGTAAGGTGCCTGCCTTACCTGCGCTAGCCTAGGACGGACCGCGGTTCGATCCCCCGGCGTCCCATATGGTCCCCCAAGCCAGGAGCGACTTCTGAGCGCATAGCCAGGAGTAACCCAGTAACCCCTGAGCGTCACCGGGTGTGGCCCAAAAAAAAAAAACCAAAAAAAAAAAAAAAAAACCAAAAAAAAAAAAAAAAAAAAAACAAAAGAAATGAGGAAAATGACTCAGTAGCTTAAAAAAAAAAAAATCAGCATCTTTTTTTTTTTTGCAAGTGTGAGGTTACAAGTTTGACCTTCAACGTTCCCTGTAAAAAATCACCCCATGCAATGTATTTCCAACCCCAGGTGAATGGATCTGAAAAAGGATAGCCACGAAGAATTAACAAACCAAGCCAGTCTGGAGAGAATCATGGAATCAGCTTACTTTTCACATGCCAAGCCAAACAGAAACCTGTTGTTTCATCAGTACAAATTCATCTGGCAGGAGGAGGGTCTAGTGAGATCCAGGTGGACTTTTACATATTTAAGGGATAGGAGAAAAGAAAAGAGGAAATTTAGGGAATGCCTTTATTTGGGGTAATAGGGTGCCAACTAACACTCCCTACATTTACTAAAGCTGATTAAACAGCTGTGAAGTTTGGGTCCCATGGTAACGAAGTGTGCAATCATTGGAGCATAGCCTAGCATATGTAAGCAGTACAACTTCCCATGAGCATATGAGTGTGCATGAAATCCTTGCAAATTCCTACAACCAGAATGTACAAAAGCACCCAACAAAATGAGTATGATTCCCCAGAAAGCATGTGTAAACACTACAACTTAGGTATTGAACCTCCCAAAAGAGCAACACTATCACATGGTCCTCCAAGCATCACCAGGTATATCCCTAGAGGCCAACAAGCACCACTATGGTAGCTTGGATAATCCCCAGCACCTCAGGCTTCAATCAGCTTTGCATTCTCAGGCCCTCATTGAATTGTCAGCTCAGTTGGCTAAACATCATCAGAAGGGGCATTCAGTATCTCCTGAACATCACTGGAAGTCCAGCAAGCAAAGAAAGGGGGAAAAAAGTAGCCATTATTAATTGAAAGGTATTTCCCCTGTGATTTTCTAAGTTTGGCAGGCCCAGGCAAGGATGGCTCAACCCTGTTTCAGCTAGGACAGGTTGACTGGGTTGAACATTTTTTTTTAAATATGGAACACTTCACAAATTTGCATGTCATCCTTGCGCAGGGGCCATGCTAATCTTCTCTGTATAGTTCCAATTTTAGTATATTGCTGCCGAAGCGAGCACTGGGTTGAACAATTTATTTGGGATTAGACTATTTATTTTTAGGATCAGCCATCCAGAAGGCAGTTGATACCTGACATTGGCTGGGAGTTTGGTATGGGCAGCAAAGAAGACTTTCAAGGGCTGTCTCTCACAGACAGTTTTGATTTTGCCCTTTCCTGCCAGGTTCCACCTAGGGAAGCCAAATGTAGCCACCAAAACGTTTGGGGGAGGAAGGGAGGAAGGAAGGAAGGAGAAAATAAGAGACAATGTTACCTTTTTTTTCCTGTGGGGTGGTGGTGGACAATGTTGCCTTTTAATGCATCACAAAAGTTTAGGGAAGAGAGAAAGCGGGGCAAAATGCTGCTTATGCTGCATATTAGAGGGGGCGGGGCCCTCATCCCAGGACCCAAAGCCTCTCTCCTCTAGTATCTTTCTGGATCCCCTATCTAACTGCAAGGCTTCTCCTTTTATACCTTTTATATTGTTATGGGTGGGGGGGGGTTCCAGTCCATTGGCCATTACATGGGGATGTAATCACCCCTTAAAGATGAACTACCATTTATGCAGTAACCCCCTTAAAGATATATTAACAGTTACAATACTGAGTATTCCACAGAGTGCAAACAGAAACCCTATCACTTTAATGCTCTGGTCCACATCATTATCTCTTCCACGACAGTCACAAGCTTTATGGCATGACATTGATTCTTGGTGTAGCATTTTGTCACTCTGTCATGATTCTAAAGGAAGGACAAAGATCCCACTTTTCACAGGAGGATAAGTAGTTTCACATTAAAAAGTAAACTGTGTGAGCTGGGAGATATATTTCTAGTATTGTCTTGAAAAGACAATCCATTATATAGAATTTTCACTGAAGGTAAATGGGTACTATTAGGATAATGCAAAAACTGAATGATTCTATGTGTTTTTCAAATGATTTAACTCTAGAAACACCATAAGGCATAAACTAAAATAATAACTAAAAAAGGTAAATATGAATGAATGAATCAAAAGTTTAGTTGAGCATGGGGCTGGAGCAATAGCACAGGTAGGAGGACATTTGCCTTAAACGCAGAAGCAGACCCTGGTTCAATCCCTGGCATCCCATATGGTCCCCCAAGAGTGCCAGGAGTGATTTCTGACCATAGAGCCAGAAGTAATCCCTGAGCACCACCAGATGTGGCCAGGGAAAAAAAAAAAGTAAAGAGCAACATACCTGCCAAAAACATGATAAATGCAGGTGAAATGTCCTACGACCAAAGGGATATGGATAATAGTGGAACTTCAAGCAAGGGTGATGATACCTTTAAGATAAAGTTTCCTCAGAACAATGATCAATAAATTTTTAGGCACTTGTAATGAAGGTAGAATGCATTTGTAAATAAAAAGCATGAAAAGAAACAAAAATAATGTGCACATTTAAAACCATGAAAAAGAAATGCAATTTGATTAATCAATAATTTGCTACAGTGCCAGAGTGGTGGCACAAGCAGTAGGGCATTTATCTTGCACACGCTAACAACCTAGGATGGACCACAGTTCAATCCCCGACATCCCATATTGTCCCCTAAACCATAACTAGCTGTGACCCAAAAACCAAAAACAGAATTTGCTACAGTATAGACACAAGGCAACATCTCTTACAGTAACCCTAAACCACTGATATTTATCTGCACACAAAATAAGTGAAATAAAACATTCTCTTTGTGGTTCACTGCGTTAATGAAACTGCTGACTCAGAGATCTAAATCTAAGTCATAGAACAATTTAGTAGCTCCTTTTTTAAGTGATAAGAGTAATCGTACTTGAATTTTAAATTAAGTTTCTTTTAAACTTTAAATCACCTGTGAGAGAGCAGACACTATTTCTTGATTTCCTCTCCTACTTTCATCCTGACAACACAGAATTCATCAACACTGTACTTGTCTTCAATGTTTGTTTCTGATTGTGTAAAAATAACAAATTTTCTTCATTTTGAAGTATTTCTGATTGCTTTTCTATTTACTCCAATAACAAATTAAACTTGGTAATATTATTTTCAGGACTATAGTTCAACATTATTAACATGAAGTAGAATTTTAATAATTCCAGTAAGGACAAAGTCAAATTTATACACAAAGAATTGTGTCATTTTACTGTAAATAGAACTATCTTCTACTGTAATTTATAAATTTCTTATTTGATTATGAGAATAAATAGGTATAAACCATTCCAATACTGTATAATTTCAATGACTATTCTGTGAGAGCAAAAAAAAAAATATCAGAGAAAATGGTTTCAAAGATTTAAAGTCTTACTGCACTTTAAAAGATTTAATTTTAAAGACTATAAGAATATTACAAACAGAGCATATGTATGTTAAGTATGATATCCTAAACTCAAGCTATAGTACTGAATGTTTACTTCCAGGAGAAACTAATGTTGATCTCAAGGTGAATTCCATACCATTAACTACTCTTTTAGAGACAGACCAAACTCTGTCTCTAAGGCTTTCCTTGTCTCTCCAATTTGTAAGATTCTTTGTCCTTTTCCAAGAGTCTGTTCCCATCCTCTCACACTTAAATAATCTCAGGAAGATTTCAGCCCATATTTAGCTGATAAACATGCTAATGTAGTTATGTTAAAGCTTTCAATTGAAGGGCTGGAGAGATAGCATGGGGGTAGGGCATTTGCCTTGCATGCAGAAGGACGGTGGTTCAAATCCCGGCATCCCATATGGTCCCCCAAGCCTGCCAGGAGCAATTTCTGAGCACTGACGGGTGTGACCCAAAAACAAAAACAAAACAAAACAAACAAAAAAGCTTTCAACTGAAACTTTAAAGATGACACTAAGGATCAGAAAAAAATGATCAGAAAAATATTCAGTTCTTCCAAAAGGATTAGCCAAATTATTCATCTCATAAATTTACAAAAATTAGTACAATGCATGAAGAGGAACATGAAGTACACTGCAACAGTCTAATGAAATATATTCAACATATAAGCAAGAATATGAATCCTAAGGGTATGAAATTGCAAAAACTGTAAAAAAGAACCTAACTAAAATTTAACTGCTAGTAAGAAAAGTTGATCTTATGAAAATTAGCCATATCCAAAAGCCATTAAAAATGATCGCTAAATGCAATGGTAAAATACTAGAATACAAGGTTCAGGGGCCAGAGCAAAAGCACAGCAGTAGGGCAGTTGCCTTGCACTTGACTGATCCAGGACATCTCATATGTTCCCCCAAAGCCAGAAGCAATTTCTGAGCACATAGATTGGAGTGTCACCTGGTGTGGTCCGTCCCCCCCCCCAAAAAAAAAATACAAGGTTCAGGAGAGTCTCTGTGACTTAGTTGTCACAGGTAGGTGTGGCCTTCAGGGTTGAAATCAATGGAGTCGTCTCAGAATGAGAACATGTCAGTCTCTCCTAGATGGAAGGCCCTGCACCCACCCAACCCAATTACATTGTTGTGAGGTATATGTTGTAATTATATAAAGTGATTTATTTTGTGCCTGCTAAGAGACTGGGTGGGAACTAGGAGTGTTGATGGAGATATGGTCACACTGGTGGTGGGATTTATGTGGGAACACTGAACACCTAAGACAACTATATTAAGAACTTTGTAAATCAGTATTTAAATAAAGTTTAAACAAACATTAAATGAAAGGAAGAAAAGAATACAAGGTCCTCTATATCCAGATTTTAAGTCCAAATATTTTCAAATGAATTACTTGTAAGAATCAAATTCCAATGCAGAAACCTAAGGAAAAAAGTCTCTAAAGTAATCAAACTATTACCAATCTGAGGAATCAAAATTATCTCCCAAACTTGCCATAAAATAATTTGAAGAACTGATGTGTTATATTGGTACCCTAGAGTTGCAAGTCTTGAAACAAATATACTCTGTGTTCTACATTAGCTGAATTTGCAATGATTTTTTTCAAAGAAAAAAAAATGCACCTTTGTTGTAGAGGTCAGAGGAATAATCTCTTCTGATGGCTATGCTCTTAATTCCCACTGCCCAAAAGAAAAAGAGTTCTTATAATAACAGAATAAGTTATGAGAATCCTCTAAAGAGAAATTAGAGACAGAAAATGTACTTGTTCTATTCAAATTCTAGCTAGCATTATTTCTATCAGAAAAAAAATTCTATCTGGGAACCAGATAAATATCTCAATGGGCAAGAGCACATACTTTGCTTTGTGAGGTCATGAGTTTGACCTCGAGCAGCACATGGTTCAGAGCATTTCCAGGTGGTCCTGATACCAAGGAACATCCACTTCACCAAGCCCGAACATGAAACTGTAAGCAAAAAATGACGCAAATGGTCCCCTTTCCCCCAAATAAATATAAATCTTTAAATCCAAGAAGGAAAACAAACAATAGCAGAGATGATTCACTGGCAGCAACTTAACTACACTTTTAGAACCTCTGGTAAAAGAATCTTAGACTCTTCCCTCTTAAAGGAAAGCTTCTTCAACTGTAAACTTACAGTCATTTTGGAAAGCAAAATAAATGCCTTTCTTCTTCACCCTCTGGTAAGAAAGGTAGAGGTCAATAAGAATAAAGCTCATCTCACACAGTTCAATATTACATATATCTTTTGGTGTATAATACAAACTATAGCTATGAAGCCAAAGATTTTTCTTTCAGTCCAATTCAGTAAAAGAGCTTCTATTTGTAACTGGATAAACTGTCATCACATTGCAAAATGAATTCAAAATAATGTTCCTACCTCTCAAGAATTTGATTCTAATAGGTTTATGCAAATTAAGAATTTTTATTTATTGCCCCAACCAAATAAAAAGAGAGCTAGCTATAAATGTCAGAAATATTTTTGCAATATTATAGCCTCACCATTTACAATAAAAAGGTGTTTGAGTGGAATACTAATACTGTATTATTTCAGTGTGTTGCAATAAAACAACATCCCTTGGGACACTGAGATAAGACAAGCATATTATAGAGAATATGGTATGGTGACTAATAAAATTGCCAATCCAATTTCACTCTGTAAAGACCTTCATACAAGGCTTTGTTGAAATCTCTATTATCCAAGTGGCAACTTGTTTCTAAACTAAATCAAACCAAAGTGAAACCATGCGCTATAGTTTGCTGACCTAACAAAAAGACTAAAATAAAATTAAATGTTGCTAGGGGTAGGAAGAACAAAAGCAGAAGAATAGGGCAATTTTGCTTTCTTGAGAGGCATGAGTCAGACTTAAATATGCACATAATAGCATTACAAGAAAATATTCCCCATTTCTTATTACAGCTACCCTGTCCTGAGTACTGTTATTTGTCACTGTCATTAATTACATAGAAGAGGTATTAAAAGAGATCAATACTACTGTAATCAAGGCTTTTTTTTACTTCAGGGGAAAAAACTAAACTCAATACATATGGCCATAATCTTACTAGTGGACATTTACCTCCACCAGTAAATTCTACTCTTCCCAGTGCTTTTCATAAACTATACATCTTAATCCTAGAAAAAAGCAATGTAACATTTTCTTTAATCCTACAAGGCTGAAATACGGTAATCTTCTACAAGCTCACTTACTAATGAGGCAGAAGTCTTCACATTTCTCTAAAAGTTTTATTTCCTCTGGTCCTCATAGCCAAGAATTTTATTCCAAATTTACAAATAAACAAATGAAAAGAATCAAAATACAAAGTTAAAGGTATCTTTGTAGCTTTTTTTTAAATAAAAAAGCAATATGAAGAACAAATACCCAAATTTTAAGTGAAATGGAAACCCTCAAATTGAGATAGAGAGTAAGTTAGAGTTCTAGAAAGGGCAGAAATCTTTTGTATCACTCTAGAGACCCTACAGGTAACCAGTAGAAAATAGCACAAACTATATGAAATAGTTCTCACAAAATTTACAACACCAAGAGTATTTTGCTGCAAAGAATGAACTTTGGGGATTAGGTGTCAACGTAGGTTCATCAATTGTGGAGGCGCTCAAGAGAGAATAGCAGGTGTAGGGAAAGAAGACACCGCTGGGTTGCCCCAGGTACGACCAGTCTTGAGACTGAGATCTCCAGAGTCTTCTCAGAATCAGGGCAGGTCACACGTTCCTCCCCTGCCAGAAGGCCCAGCACCCACTATCGACTTCCTGTGACTTATAAATGACCCAGCTCTACAACTAACCTCAAAGAGAGGCCAAACTGCTGAATCATCCTAGTTTCACAACTCCAAATTTCACAGTACTGACAGTCCGATAAGAGCACATCAAATTAGATGTGAAAACCAAACAGAAACACACTAAGCTCAATAAATGAAAAAAAAAAAAAAATAACACAGAAGGCTGAAACACACTAAGCTCAATAAATGAAAAAAAAAAAATAATAATAACACAGAAGGCTATCCTAGAGCCTAACAGCTCAGTAAATCCTCAGGCAATGACTTCCGTAACACCACTACAAATATATGTTGTAACAAGCAATATAAAATAAACTATTTGTGCCTGATAAGAGAGTAGGTTTAGAGAGTGGGTAGGAAACTGGGGACATTGATGAAGTGAAGGTCATATTGGTGGTGGGATTGGTATTGGAACACTGAGTTACCTAAACAACTTTATTAAGATAAACTTTGTAAATCACTGTGTTTAATAAAGTTTCAAACATTTAATAAAAAATAATTGCTACTTTGGAAATCTCTATGTAATATGTATTAAATCTCAAATGTGTTATTAACCAAAAATTGTTCTCCAAAAAATAAAGTCTTAAAAAATAAACCATAGGGTGACTGTACAGAGGATAGGGCACTTGCCTTGCATGTAGCTAACTCAGGTTTGATCCTCAGCACCCCATTATGGTCCCCAGAGTGCACCAGGAGTGATCCCTGAGTGCAGAGCCAGGAGAAAGTCCTGAGTTCTGCCAGGCATGGCCCTATCCCCCCATACTAAATGGAGAGAGAGAGGGAGGAAGGAAGAGAGGAGGGTGGGAGGGAGGGAGAAGAAAGAAACCTGAAAACCAAGGAGATGGATCAGAGGACTTGAATGCAGGCTTTGCATGTGGGAGCTCCAAGTTTTAAGGCCCAGCATTAAGTGGTACCAATTGCCACATAAAATCCCTCCAAGACTCAATTAGTCATCAAGAAAAAGTAAATCAAAAACAAACAAACAAACAAAAAAGTAAATCAAATCCATTATTTGCTACAACTAGTATGGGTAACATTAAGCAAACTAATTTTTATCAAATTTTAGAGTATGTAAAAACTAATGGAGACTGTCATTAACTGATACACAAATACAACCAAATGCCATGAAACATTCTTTGTAAGTTTATTTTAAAAGCAAAAATTCTCAGGGCCAGAGAGAGATAGAACAGTAGTAAAGTGTTTGCCTTGCACACAGCCCATACAGGATGGATGATGGTTCAATCCTGGAGTCCCATATGGTCCCCCGTGCCTGCCAGGAGTGATTTCTGAGCACAGAGCCAGGAGTGGCCCCTGAGCACCCCCCCCCCAAAAAATAAATAAATAAATGCAAAACTTCTCAACCTAGTCTCAACCTAGACACTTTGGACTCATGTTCATCAGCAATACTATTCCATGTTGTATGCAGTCAGCATTCTCCTGAATATTTATCTTCCTCCACCATGTGGTAACAACCAAAAATGCTCCCAGATAATACTCACGTGTTGCCAAATAGCCTCATCAACTGAAAAGCACTGATTTAAAATTAAATAACCACTTCTAGGTATTTACTCAACAACATAAAATAAATATCCTTAAATATCCTTAGATGACCTGTATATAAATGATCAATAGTTTTGGTCTTACCAACCAAAACAAGTAGATATAATCAGAAAGTGAATAGATACACAAGTGTATGTCTATGCAGATCAGCATGAAAAATAAAGTAACTACCAGATGCAGAAGATAGGCTATACTTGCATACTTATATTGTAAAATAAGCAAAAATTAGATGAATGATATAGTGATTGTGCTAGAGTGCTAGAAAGGACAAAAGATAATATGCTTAAAATGTATACCTGTATTGGACCAGAGATGACACAGTGGGTAAGGTGTTAACCATGCATTCCGCCAACACAAGTTCAATCCCAGTATTGTATATAGTAACTGAGTGCTGTTAGGTATGACCTATAACATTGCCCCCCCCCCCAAAATTTATACCTGTAATGCATGTAAAGTATGCCTCTAGAAATGTAAATTAAACCATTTGTGGCATCTAATAGTACTAAGGAGCCCATTTGGTGGCAAACTCAAAAACTAGGAAATTGTTGTCAGCCATGTATTCTTATCACTTGAGAAATATTCCCAGCCCAAATCAATTTTCGGGATGTCACAATAAAATAGATCGGCATGAGGGTGGTTCACCTCTGGTCCTTGAGATATGTTAGAAGTAAGACAAGATCATCCTTTCCTGAGCCCATTTCTATATGAGTAAACCAAGATCTTAGATACTGATTTAAGATACTGAATTTAACTGACTAGATAGAGCTTCTACAGTTTGACCCAGCTAACAAAGCTTTGTATACATTCCTCCTTTATTCTTTTCTATTAGCTGAGCACTAAGACCTGAATGAAACAGCGCTATCACATTTATTTTATGAGACATTTATTCAATTGTCAAATGAACCATAGTGCTTTCTTTTGAAGGTCAAAGTCTTCAAAGCATCCAGCTGCCAGTGAAACTGACTCATTAAAAAAATTATCGTATGCAGAACAAAAACAATTTAAGATTATTATTATTATTATTTTTCATTTCCATGAAATTTCTCATGACAACTCACTCTCACCGTCAGTGTTTACTTCACTAATAAGGTAAAAATAGCTTTCAAATTTATCTCACTTCTTTCTGAAATAGATATATTTGGTGATACCAACTATTTAACTGGACCAAAACTACAATTCTGATTGGGTTTGGTTTTTTTTTTTTTTTGGTTTTGGTTTTGGTCACACCCAGCAGTGCTCAGGGGTTACTCCTGGCTCTGCACTCAGAAATCACTCCTCGCAGGATCAGGGGACCATATGGGATACTGAGATTCGAACCAAGGTCTTTCTGTGTTTAAGGCAAACGCCTCACCGCTATGCTACCTCTTTAGCCCTGATCGATTTCTTTTAATGTTTTACAAATTATTAAGAATCATTAACTCTCACCTTTCCAGACCTATAAAGTGGTATGTATGACTCCAGCAGGTAGTACCAGTCAACAGTGAGATTTGCTCTAGAGAGGAAGGAGAGGACTCAGATGTGTAGGTCCTACCTCATAACCTAATAGGAATAGGATGACACAGCTTCTTTAAATATCTATAATCTTTTGTAACACAGCTATATATAAAAAAAAAATAAAGCTCATAAACTTAGGGACCAAGAATGTTGCTCAAGTGGCCGAGTATATATCTTATATGCACAAGACACTGAATTTGTCTACATTGCAGTAGCCCCTAACAACAACAAAATCTTGTGGCTGGGAGAAACAATACATTGTAAGACTATATATAAAGTTGGCTTACGGTGAAAAAAATATGTGAAATACTATTTTCTAATATTAAGTAGATAGATCTGAAAGAAAATGTCAATTATCTCGAGTAGAAGAAAACAAATAAGTTACAAAAGTAGCACAAGATTCTTTTAAGAAAGTAAGTTATAATTCAACAGAACCATTGATTATCAAAATTCTATGCAAGTTCATGTTTGAGTTGCCAGTGAAAGGCAGTTCTGTGTTTACAATATACAATATCCCAACAAGGAGTATCAATCAACCTTTCTTTTTTTTTTTTTAATTTTTTTTCTTTTTTGGTTTTTTGGGCCACACCCGGCGATGCTCAGGAGTTACTCCTGGCTGTCTGCTCAGAAATAGCTCCTGGCAGGCACAGGGGACCATATGGGACACCGGGATTCGAACCAACCACCTTTGGTCCTGGATCGGCTGCTTGCAAGGCAAATGCGCTGTGCTATCTCTCCGGACCCCAATCAACCTTTAATTTACGATCTGGGTTCTGCAGTAGGATCAGACTGCCTTAAACCAATGATCATGAGTGTATTTCTTCATCAGTCCTCAGACCTTCTCAGAAAACCTGTAAGATCAGATCTATTTCGTAATAGTAGTCTGCTTTAGCATATTGACATTTTCAGTTATAATATAAGAGCAATGAAATATAAAGCTACTGACGCATTTGCACTAATCAAGCAATTGAAAACTTTACAGGCCAGCAAAACTTCTTTTTTTTTGGGGGGGGGGGGGGGTTGGTCCACATCTACGGATACTCAGGGGTTACTCCTGGCTCTGCGTTCAGGAATCACTCCTGGCAAACAAAGAGGACCATATGGAATGCTGAGGATCAAACCCAGGTTCATCCTGGGTATGCTGCATGTGGGGCAAACACTCAACTGCTGTGCTATCGCTCCAGCCCCCAGCAAAAAATTTTGACTTTATTAAATCTCAACTATTAAGTACAAAAGCATTCATTTCCTGAGACTGCCATACAACTATAAATTTGGTGACTTTAATAGACATAATACTTCCCAGGGTTCTGCAGGCCTAATGTCCAAGATCAAACTGCCAACAGGTGATACATAAACTCTTTCAGATTCTATGAGTTCATTCCCTGCCTCTTTCAGTTTCCTGACTCTAGGTATTCCTGCCTCATTCTAATCTTGACCATCATGTTCACATTGATTGTCTCCCCGCCCCATCTCCATATATCTTTTCTGTCTCTCTCTCCCTTATGTCCACTTGTCACTGAAGTTAAGACCCACTTATTTTTTTTAATAATGCCATCAAATATTTAACATAATTAAATCTGTAAGAATTCTCCCATTAAAGTTATATCATGGGATTAGGATATAGATCTGTATTTTGAGGGCAATTATTCATCCACTGCAAGTCTTTTCTGTATGAACAAATGAGAAATATTCAGAAAGAATTTCTGCTGCAACATGAAGTGGAATAATATGCATAACAAGTATTTTCAAAATGAACAAACCATTTTTAAAAAATAATAAATAAAAAATCCTTTAAGGTTACAAAGTTAAACCAGTAACTTTTATCTTAACAATGAACAAAAGATGTAAGTCTATGTTACATCCGTTTTTAAGAAAAAAAAATTTTTATGAAACAAAGCTTGCTTAGAAAGATGTGAGAAGAGAGAAATAGAAGAAATGTGTTCAAGAGAGAACACAAGCTTCTCCAGAATGAAAATAATTAAGCAAAAAACCATAGAACAAGCAAGCAAAATATGTGTTCAAGGGAAATCACGAACTTGAAGAGCAAACCTAAAACTTATCTTTAGGGAATTATTGGTACTTAAGCATTACAGTTGTAGAATAAGAAAATATGTAACCATTTGAAAGGGCTATTATAACACCCCTCCATCCACCAAGTTTTGTATGTCAGATTACCCTCAGATAAATCAATAAAAATGGTTTTTAAAAAAGATAACTAAACTCAGAAATTGTTATTAGAATCCAGCTGTCTTGAGTTCTTTTTAACTCAGGCTTTAAAGAAATTTGCACAAATACAATAGTTTTACTTTCTAACTAATTTTCTTATGTTGGAAAGGTTTCTTTAATAATAGAAAAAAGCGGTCTGTGAACTTTCCCAGGGCAGCACAAGGTAGGTTGGGAGGTTTCCCGGGTGGCACTCGCCAGGGGACCCTCATTTGCCCCGCGGCACTAGCCAGATGACCTTCCTTTGGCTCCACCCCTCCCTTGTGTCTGTGAGCTTTCCCAGGTGGCATTCGTCAGGGGACCTTCCTTTGCCTCTGCCCCTCCCCCCATCGCATCTGTGAGGTTTCCTGGGGTGGCACAAGGTAGGCTGTGAGGTTTCCCGGGTGGCACTCGGCAGGGGACCTTCCTTTGCCTCCACCCATCCCCCATCACGTCTGTGAGCTTTCCCTGGCCATAGACAAGAAGGTTTTCCGACAGAGGCCTGGAGGAGGCAGAGTTCCGCTGACTTCCAGGTAGGGGAGGATGACAAAGGAGAAAGGCTCAACAGTGCCCCCCACGATTGTGGCCAGGTGCGGTACTGCACTAGCTGTCAGCAAGAGAGGGGAACACTAACCAGGCTCCCACTAGAGGCCAAACTTCAGCCAGCCCACTCAACAGTCTCACCCAGAGCTGCAATCCAGAGAAGGGACCCAGCCCCACATCTCAGGGAGCAAAAGCAGGCTGAAATCGGAAGGCACTGCTCTCTAAGCCACACCAATAAATGCATGAAAACATGGGTAAACTGAGGAGGACCCTAACAGCTGGAGATACAGAAAGAACTCCTACTAAGTTCCCAAGTCCACCAAAATGCACAGATCCAAGAGATGAAGATTTAAAAGCAGCCATGAGAAAGGAAATGCAAGCCATGGTACAGGAAATGAGAGAATCGCTAGCCACCGAGTACAAGAAATCCATGGAGGAACAAATTAGCCAAATTGAAGATCTGATACAGAATATGAGAGACTCCATACAAAAGCAATTAAAGGAATTAGCAGACACCGTAAAAAGCCAGACGAGCAGAATCACAGAGATGGAGAAGCACATAGAAGTACTTGAAGAAAAACTGCAAACCAAAAATGACCAGGAAAACAACAAGAAATTAAGAGGCAAGGCACTGGAAGGAAAAGTCCAGTTCTTAATGAACAAAGACAAAAGAAATAATCTAAGAATTGTAGGTATTCCAAAAGGGGAGTAAACAAGGAAAGGGGAAGAACAAGTAGTTAGGGAAATAATAGCAGAAAACTTCCCCACCCTTTGGAAAGAGGACTCCCTGCAAATTCAGGAAGTTAAAAGAATCCCTAATAAAATAGACCCTAATAAACCAACACCAAGACATATAATAATCCAAATGGGAGAGAGAGAGAGAGAGAGCAAGAGAGAGAGAGAGCAAGAGAGAAAGAGAACAAGAGAGAGAGAGAGAGAGAGAGAGAGAGAGAGAGAGAGAGAGAGAGAGAGATGAACTCCTTAAGGCAATAAGGGAAAAAAGGAACCTCAAGTACAAAGGAAGGGACATAAGAGTCAAACCAGATCTCCCATTTGAAACAATTCAAGCAAGAAGACAGTGAAATGAAATACTTAAACGACTGAATGAAAGAAATGTCCAGCGTAGGGTACAATACCCAGCAAAACTGTCATTCATATGGGATGGTAGCCTAAAAACATTCTCAAACAAAAACAAACTTGCAGTTTTTGTGCAAACAAAACCAATCCTAAACAACCTACTCAGAGACGAACTACACAATCCAAATCCCCGATTGTAACAACCACCCTACACAACACAACTGCACAACAGCCCTCTCTGTCAATAATCTCCCTAAATGTTAACAGACTAAACTCTCCCATTAAAAGACACATAATAGAGAACTGGATTAAAAAACATATACCAAACTTCTGCTGCCTGCAAGAAACACACCTACAAGTACAGGACAGGCATAGGCTTAGAATAAAAGGATGGAAATCAATCTTTCAAGCTAATAGAAAACAAAAAAGAGCAGGAACAGCCATTCTTATATCAAACCAAATTCCATTCAACCTCAAAGTGATCAGAGACAAAGAGGGTCACTACTTACTAATCAGGGGAACAATAGATCAAGAGGTACTAAGCCTGATCAATATTTATGCACCTAATGTAGAGTCAGCAAAATACGTGAGGCATTTGTTCACTAACCTGGAGAAACACATGAAGGAAAATGTGACAATAGTAGGAGATTTCAATATCCCACTATCACCACTGGACAGATCCAGCAGACAGAAAAACAGCAAAGAAATGAGCCCTAAATGAAAAATTAGAAGATCTAGGGCTAATAGACTTATATAGAGCCCTCAACCCCCAGAAAACAGAATACACATTCTTCTCAAGTCCACATGGAACCTTCTCCAGAATAGACCATGTCTTAGGATACAAATCTAACCTATATAAGACCACAAATGTAAGGATCATTAGAAGCACCCTATCAGATCACTATGCAACAGAGGTCAAAATTAACTGCAAGAAGAAGCAATGGAGAAAAACTAATATCTGGAGATTAATCAACATGCTGCTCAACAACAGTGGATCAAAGAGCAATTCAAGGAAGAAATAAAAAGATTCCTTGAGACAAACGATAATGAAGAGACAACTTGTCAAAATTGTGGGACACAGCAAAACCAGTAATTAGGGGGAAACTCATATGTGTATTCCCTGATTCAATGTTAATATATTATGTTATGTTAGTTTACCTCATTATGTTAATCAATTTTGTCTCTTGAATAAATTCTTACAATAAAAAAAGATTTAAAAAAAGAAATGAACACTATCACAGTAGCCAAGATGAATGCCTCCATAAGCAAATTTTGTGGTATATATACATAGAATACTTTTGCTATAAAAAGTAAAACCTTCCCATTTGTGACTACATTGATAGATTTTGAGGACATTAGGTTAAGTAAAATAGAGTAAAAGATACCACATCTCACTTATATATCATAAAAAAACCGCAAAACATCACTTTAAAAGAAAACACAATAAGCAAACTCAGAGAGATAACACAAGAACTAAGTACAAGATAGGTAGGCCAAATCCAAGACAGTCTTTGTCCCTTGACAACTGAAAGTATCCTAAGTATTGTCCAAAGAAAAAATAAACAAAAAAAGAACAACACAATTAAACAAAAATAACTATGTATAGTGATCATTTCCCATATCTACACATATTACATTCTGTCATGTTTAGTTGAAAGTACTATAATCTGTGTCAATTATATCTCAAAGAAAATAACAAGCTCTCATACAGGAAGTTTACCAACACTCTGAGGAGAAGGATTAGTAAAGGTTCAGGTACAAACCTCTAACACTTTTCAAGTGAGCAGTCATATGTTTAGTTTACAACATTAAGATCTTAATATGATCCTATCAATTAAACAATACTATTTATTTGGCACATCTTATTTATAGTCCACAGTGTCAGAACAGCAAGAACAAACCACAGGTAAACATAAAATAACACAAGTTCAGACAAAGCCTTAGAAAATAAAAGGAAATAAAGACTGAAAAATGCTTATAACTCATTTTCACGTTCAAACATTAATTTACTTTGATTTGTTTAAAATAAAACTGAAGATTATATTTTAAAAAGCAAAACCAAAATTATAAGCCATGATCAAATATACTTGTTGTCCACCATACCATAAATGCATTTATTCCATGTGTGGTGAGGCAAACATAATTAAGTTTAACATTGTCCTAATTCACTATATTTCAATGGATCTGCAGTATACTCAAAAGATATTCTTTCATCTGTTAGGATCCTGTACATTTCAGATACCTTATCTGACTAGATGGAAAAACATGTATTTTCTCCTCAATGGATATCTATAGGATATATTACCTCTAACACTAATCTATAATGTAATTTTTAAACATCAATGGTGATCCTACATATGTATCTTGTTCTAATTCTTCCACATAGTAGTTATAATTATGTAAGTTTTCTTGTCCTAAAATTTTTCATCAATGTTATAATTCAATAATAATGAATAATACCTTTCTTACATGTTTCAAATATTCAATGAGTTGGTAAATGTCAAAGTCTTAAACATGTGTCTGGCACAGAAAATTGATAGTTAATACAGAAAATTAAAATAGAGTCACCTGTTATATGAGATCATAGCTATTGCTTTGTCAGTTGGAGAAAAAATTACTTTTATTAAAACGTACACTTAAAATATAAAAAAGTAGAAAAAAGCTTATATTAATATGAGTTTGCTATTAGTTTAAATTATCAGTGATAAGGGCCAAAGATATAGCACAGCGGTAGGGCATTTGCCTTGCATGTGGCTGACCCAGGACTGACCTGGGTTGGATCCCCAGTGTCCTATATGCTTCCCCAAACCAGGAGTGATTTCTGAGTGCATAGTCAGGAGTAACTCCTGAACATCACAGGGTGTGGCACAAAAAACAAACAAACAAAATTATCAGTGATAATTTCAAACACAGTAATTATCAGTAGAATTTACAAATACTTAAGTTATTTCTGGTCTTCAATAATTCCGGCAAGTAGCAATAGTTTCTTTGAGAATTGTTAGTGTAACTATTCTTATTTCTCAAAACAACCTCAGTCCTTTAGAAAAAGGATACCAGAGCAATAGATAGTACAGCAAGTTGAACGCTTACCTTGACAACAACTGAGGTTTGATTCTCAGCATTCCATGATTCTCACAAGCCCACCCTGAGTGCAGAGCCTGAGCACTGGTAGGTACAGCCCCAAAACATAACAAATTAAAAACAACTTTCCAAAATTCTAGTATGAGACAAATCCTCAGATACAGGACCAAAAGACATTAATATTCAAGAATGACAATTAGGCCAGAAAGACACTATAGAAGATAAGGCAACTGCCTTGCAAGCAGCTGACACCACATCCCACTGGTGCTCAGAGCACTGCCAGGAGTGATTTCTGAGTACAGAGCCAAGAGTAACCCCAGAGTATCACCCGCAGTGTCCTTCTCCCAAAATAGTCAACCATTATAGTCAACCCACCAAACTAACTCTTAAGTGAACTATTCATATAGAAATTATGTATTTACTACAAAAAAGCATCACGAAGAATCATTACATATAACTCTTCTAAAACCGAAGTAATTTTTAAAATGTAAATATGAAGATACATTTTGAGTCTGTTGTTTTATTTTTAGGAGGGCTTCCCAAGAAAAACTTAAGGCACCTAAGGGCTATTCCCAGTGATATATGGCCTGGCAGAGTTGCTGCTAAAGAGCCCCATCATGGCAGAGACCACCAGGGTTATGTGCTAGGGCAGAGGGCAGATCATGATATATGAGGTTTAGAACTTGGGGCCTCATGCAGCAAGGCATGCACTCTAGCCCTTTGATTCTCCTTAGCACATTTTTACACTATATCATTGCTTCTCAAGGAGAAAAGAAACAACTCATGTTTGAGGCACAACACATTAAACATAGATACTAAATTTTAGTCACAGAAAAGCACAAAGTTTAAGTATTTCAATAGAGGAGAAAGAAAATGGCTAAATCAATCTTTCTATACCACCACAAGTAACCAAAAAGTTTAAATGGTTAAATAGTCCAAGTACACATAATAAATTACAATATAACACTTCATGTGCTGAAAACCAAAGCCTAAGTGTGTGTACTTTCAACAGCTACTAACCCTCCACAAAGTTTTTCTATGTAAAGAGCATCCAATTGATATATAAAATATTAGATATGCTAGTATCAACCCATATAATATTATTATTTAATGTTTTTCTTGCAAAGTAAATATTTAAACAAATATACTATTGTCTTCTGTCATCCCAATAAATCATCCTACTCTTCACTTTGCAACAATAGACAAAGATGCCCAAATTCGGAGACAGATCCTAAAGTAAGAACAGCTTCCCCAAACTAAATCGTCCTTGACGTAATAAACGAAGAGTTAACTAGGCAAAGGAAAAGAAAGTAATTCAAAGAAGAGCACCAATGTGAGCAAAGGTAAAAGGGATCAGAGATCAATAACTGTAAGGAAAACCTAATCACATTGAAATCTGCAGCTCTGAATTAGGTGGACACAAAGCATCTCCCTCACAATCATTATATCCTTACCTTCACAGGAGATAAAACTGCTAGTGAATCCCAACCTAACCTTTTCAACCTTCTTCTCTTCATAGTAATCAATGTTCTATACTCACATGTTATTTATGCACCAGATGTCTAAATTAGAAAGTAGACATGGTTTTATTGTTTGACCTCCCCCGAAAAAAACATGAAAGCTCAAATCCACTTTATTGGATAAAATAATTTCTATTACACAGATTCACTTTTACACTGCTTTTTCTCAAAATACATCTCTGTATAAAACAAGCAATCATGACACTGACTTCTAATAAGCAGTAAGACATTTTTACAAATGAATTATTTACAGGCTGCATATATAGTTGCCCCCAAAGGATGAATGATATATAAGATGAGATCCAGATCGCTCATCACCTAATGTTGCTTTCATTGGAGTTGAAATAACTGACACCACCCAAAATAGAGTTCTTTGCCCCAATAACCAGCTCACAAATTTCAGGCAATTAGTATCCATTACTCACTAAACAGTTCTCAAAAATTTTAAGATTTTCTTACTCCTAAAGTCTAAGTGCAGCATTTAGTCAGCAAGTCCTAATATCTACACACCAACCTAATGAATTCATTCCTCTCTACCAATCTTCTACAAATATATTCAGTTGTTTCTCACTCACCAATCAGTGTTCACATATTCACTGAGTACTAATCATGTACCAGATACTGGTGATATATATCCTGACATGAAAATATAAGTTTCAGAGACAGAGTAATAGTATAACAGGTAGGACATTTGCCTTGCATGTGGTTCGATCCTGGTATCCCAGATAGTTCCTTGCACACTACCAGTAGTAATTCCTGAGTGTAAAGTCAGGAGTAACCCCTGAGCATCTCTGGGTGTGGCCCTAAAACTAAAAAACAGGGGGAAAAAAAGTGTTTCTCAACAATATGACTTATGGCTTATGGGCTTATGGGCACTGGAGAAATAAGACAGTCCAACAAGTTAATAAGTACATGCAAAACACTTTCTGCATACAGGAGGCCAAGATTCAATCCCCAGCATAGCAGAGTTCCCCAAGCATTGCCAGATATGGTCCAAAACAAAGTTACCTAAGTTTATGTGATATATAAATAACTGATATAAGAAAATACAAATATTTTACATAGCAGGTACTCAATACATTTATATTAATAACAATTATTTAAAAAATCATTTTAAAAAATGACCTAAGCTCACTAACTACAGAAGACTGACTTTGACAACCATAACTGGGCAGAAATTATCCTGGGACCAATAAGAAATACCCTAGCCTAGTCTTTGGCCTAAGATTTCTACAAAAACCAAGATCTCTAATTCTAGAGGTCTGACTTTAACAACTGTGACTGAGCATAACTTCTGGAACCATAATGAAAGACTATCCTAGGCTTCGTCCTAAATAGTGATCGGCAACCTACAGCTCTTTTGAAGTTTTGCCGCGGCTCTGACAGTAGGGCTGATAGTAGGGGGACAGGGAGTGGTATCACTTATATATTTTAATTGGCTATTAATTTGCACAAATATGTTTTACATTGTTAAGTAAAAAGGTTCCTTGTTTCTTCAGATCAACAGCTAACTGCATGATCCTAAGCAATGTATGTAGTGCTATATTTGTTTTAAATGTTGTGATGGTTTTGCAGCTCCCACGGTTTTTTTTTTTCCTTCAGAAAGGAGTCTAAGTGGCTCTTTACATCTTAAAGGTTGCCAACCCCTGTACCTGTAGGATCTATGCATAAACCAAGACCACTAATTACAGAAGACTGATTACAAAAACAATGATGGAACAGAACTTCTAGAACTATAAAGAAAGACTCTATCCTAGGCTTCATCCTATGACCTGTTCAAATATCAAGTACTCTAGTTACAGAGGTCTGATTTTATCATCCACAACTGAACGGAAAGTTTCCTGGAACCATAAAAAGAACATGGGGTACGAAAATGGCATGTAGGGAGCCTGTAGTTGTTCCCATGACAGTATGCTTCAAGGACAGAGAAAACCGGTGTCCCTTAGCCAAGGGAATGCCCTAATTTCCCCAATACTTACCAAAAAAAAGTACAAACTCTTACCACACCAGCCCTCCTTCCTTTTTTTTTTCATTCTCGTAATTATTATTGGCTGTTGTATTTTTGATGCTGTTGTGCTTATTTTGTAGTTGCTGTTTTTGTTTTTTCTTGTTTGTTATTTGGGGGGGTGACTGCTTTTGTTTTGTTTTATTTTAATCTCTTACTTTATTTAATTTTTTATTTTTTATTGTTTCCCTTTCTTCTTTTGAATTGATATTTATAACCTCTATAAATGGACTCCTCCCAGTTATTTTTCTTTTCTTATTTTTTCAAACAGAACCACATAACTTGAATCATCTTGTTCTGCCTCATAAATTGAGGGGAAAATAAATGAATGGTACCAGGACCAAACAGTTGTATGAACATTAAGAAGAAATAAAATATGATCAAATTTAAACACCAAACCCAAAGTCAATGACAACAGAATATATACCCAATCTACAAAAAGCTATATACAGAGAGGACCAGTTACACTAGCAGTCTGGGGGACAAAGGAGGGAGATATGGGATGTATGCTGGGAACAGGGGTGGAGGGAGGACAACACTGGTGGTGGGAATGCCCCTGATCACTGTCACTATGTACCTTATCCCCGCTTAAAACCTTTTTGAGAATTAATGTATCATCATCTAAATTTTTAAAATAATTTTTATTGTCATCAATTAAAGTTTAAAAGGCTTTGCTAAACGTTAGGAATATAATCATGAGGAATGTTGATCATCACATGAATGTGGGTACTTATGATGTGATATTTCAACATTTTAACGAAAAAATATTTAATTTTTTTAAAACGTGATCAAAACTATTCATTTGAGCACCATGAGACCCGATTTTTAACTTAATTCTTTAACTTCCCAGTGCTCTAGTATACAGACTACACAGTGGAAAATTAAATGGTCAGCTGTACCTATTTAGTAGTACTAAGTAGAACTTAGTATACCTATGTAGGTGCTGATCAAAAACTCATTTTGAAGAGCTCACATTAAAAAGTATATGAACAAATGTCAAGCATCACAGTAATATAATTTGCAATGCAGAAGTAAAATGACATGTATTAAAAAAAAAAGCAGAACAACTCTTGGGTTTAATATGACGTTCTTAAATTTCTCAAATTCTAGTCAAAATATTTTATTTTCTTTGGCAGCTGAAGTGAAATTATAGAGCTACAAATATTTGGGGGGACCAATTTAAAGACAGCATACCTAATTTACTTAAGAAGTAATAGCACCTTGTCATCTAGTCCTAAGCTAATTTTCTAAAACGACAGTATACAAAGCCTAAATGTCAATTTTTTTCTTATTCATATGCAAATGTTATAATTAATTTCATATAGGTTCAAGAATTCAATGAAGACAACATATATGGTATAGCATAAAAATCCTTAGGTAGCCAACATTGAATTCAACACTAGAAGAGTTTTATAATACATCAATTTTAAGGAAGTAGTAGTAATAGACTGTAATATTCACTACTTCAGAGTTAAGGTTCAAACACTTTAGGGAATTGGCAGAGCATGGTAACTAAATTGCTTTTGTTTGGATTTCTCATATTTATGAAAAAATTTTCTACAGTATTTTCTTTAATTTAATATAGAGGCTAGTTAAAAATCTTACATAGAGGCCTGAGAGATGATGGCACAGGAATTTGCCTTGCAAATTAATTTGCATGGACCAACTTCAGTATGATCCCTAGTGCTGCATGGTCCCC
Organism: Suncus etruscus; assembly: GCF_024139225.1. Lineage (NCBI taxonomy): Eukaryota > Metazoa > Chordata > Mammalia > Eulipotyphla > Soricidae > Suncus > Suncus etruscus. The sequence continues at coordinate 23,566,395 of NC_064855.1, forward strand.
CAAAGCACCTCTAGAACCCCCCAAGGCAAAATCAAGAGTAGCCCCCAAGGACCATCAAATGTAATTCAAAACAAAAAAAAAATTCTTGCACAAAAGTATCTTACTAAAGATAAAGGAATGAAATTACACTTCTGTACTCCATTGCATTGAGAATTAGACTATTTGCTTACATTCCTAACTAACATCAGGATAGCATTTTCTTTTTTCTTTTTTTTTCTTAATCCTAATTGGCTTTGTTTTCATTTTTCTCCCGAATGTTCCCCTAATTTATCATGTCTGAAAACAAAGTAAAACTGATCTCTGTTTGTAAGCAACTCCAGGGTACTAGTTTTCTTCTTTGTACTGAAATTAATAAGTCTTGCAAACATCTCTCTAATTCTTATTTTGTGTTCTACTTTTTTTCGATTTTGTGTTCAAAATTTCCCCTGAAAGAGATGATTCCTTTAATGCTATATTTGATTATTCCATAATTAAAATAAGCAAGCTTTTGCTTTACTACTAATCATCATAAACTATAAAACCCTGCAAAAGCAGTTCTTAATGAGTTAAATTATGAGTTTAATTTATAAAAATGCACTAAAATACATATATTTTTATTCTAAATTTTAAGTGTTTTTCTAAAAATTCTATTTCCAATATTCTCATAATTTTTATTCTCCTATGGCCATTGAACCATTTTGTAATATTAAAGGTCTCAGTATTGTCTGATGGTTAATGAGGCCCATTTACAAATGGAAAGAAAAGAGCAAACAACAGGCCACCTGATGCCTAAGAGTCCTCTGATCCCAAAGAAGAGTCAATGTCAATCCCCGATAAGATTCCTACAGCTTAGAAGTTGTCTTCCACCTATCTGACCCACTTTCCACAATTCTCTGTTAAATTACTTTCTCATCAGTCCCTATAGAAATCTCTCTCTAATACCAGTCTGTGAGCAAGACTAGAATACTGCAACAAGTACTACATCTTGGATTCGATCACAAAACAGTGTTCAAACATAAAATAAAAATGATTCATAAAATGAGGGTAAAAGTTTACATAATTGGGGACCATGCTAGAGATCATAGAATAGGTAAGGCTTTTCTTACATGCAGCTTAGCCAGATTTGATCCTCAGCACCCATATGGTCCTTCAAGCCAGGGAGATGTAAGCCTAGAGTACAGAGCCAAAAGTGATCTCTGAGCATCACCAGACGTGTCCCCAAACATCCACGTAAATTGCATAATTTTATATATGTGGCCAAAAAGAGAGACCACAGCTAAATTTTATCTTGTTTCCCTCTACTCTAATAGCATTCACTTACCTTCAACAAGGTCTCAGTCACACAATGAGACCAGTATGAAGATGAATGTCTCATAAGCTTTATATTCCCTCTCATGTAGAATATATCAATAGATGATTTCTGCTTTCAGAAACTCCTTTCGAAGCTTTTAATCCCAGTTTTTAATCCTGGGTTCCTGATCTACACTGATAATACCCAATTCCACTGGGATAGTAGAAGTAGCAGTAGAAAAGGATAATATGTATTATCCTGAAAACCCAGATTTGAGTACTTATTTTTGCAAACACAATGTAAATCAATCACTGTTTGCCAAACAGTTTAATCCAGCTAAAAGAGAAATGTAAATTAATAAAGATTTGTTTTACCCATTCTATCAAGTTTGTTACCTAAATAGGTTTCAGTTAATATATTCTCAGTATAATTCTAGTACATTCCTATTTACTTCATTTAATAAGAAGTATAGCAAGTAGAACCATTAGGTATAAGAATGCCCAAACATTAAAACCCTAAAGAGAGTTAATTCCATTCTCTCCTGTCTACTTGGAGGTGAGGAGTGGGATTAAGTTTAAAAATTAAAATAGCAACTTCATCAAGGTCATTAACAGTCTCTAAGCTAAAACTATTGAGCAGATCCTACTTTGAGTAGCTCTTATTGAGAACATTTGAGGGGGCAATAACACCAAGCAACAGAATAGTGGTAGGGCATATGCCTTGCAAGAAACGGACCCAGGATGAACCTGGGTTCTATTCCTGGAATCCCATATGGTCCTCCAAGCCTGCCAGAAACAATATCTGAATGCAGAGCCAGGAGTAACCTGTGAATGCCAGCCGCTGGGTGTGGCCCAAAAACAGAGGGGTGGGGAGAGAGAGAGAGAAAACACTTAAGGATTCATCGTTCTTTACATTCTAATCATAAATGCTCTGAATCACTCAAAAGCAGAACGGCCCCTCACATGTAATGAATTCCTTATATCTATCAATCTAGCAGTCCCCTTCTGAAAATGAAATGTGCCAGGTTTCATGTGAGTAATCCACTCTGGTGCCATATGTTCATTTCTTCCTCTTGCCTATGTTACAGATCTATTTAATAAATTTCATGATTTTCATGAAAGAGCAAAGCTAGTTTACTAGTTTTCACTGCAAGGGCCTATCTTAACCTAAAACAAAAAACTATTGCTATATACAAATTTCTAGCCCTTCTTTATAAACCTTCAAGAACTATTCAGCGCCTATGACAATTCTCTAAAAGACAAGCATTAAATTCAATGATGCCAAAACAAAATCTTCCTTATTTTATGGAAAGATTAGGGAAAGGTGAATGGTAAGTGTTACCCTCCACTTAAGAGGGGCACGCACCAGACGTGGCTTTTGCCTTCCTGGTGCAGTGTCTAATTTTTCCTCCAAAGAATTATTTGCCAAAAAGCCTGTTCAGAGAAGTCAATTATTGACCCTTTACATGGATTATTGGCTATAATTCTGTGACAGTACATTTTCTCTTTATTTAAATTTTGTTCCTTTTCTTGTACAGAAATTCGGCTTTAGCTTCTCTCCACTCACAAAGAAATTTCGGTACCAAAGCCCGCCAAAAGCTCCCCACTGGCTAGTCTATTTGTGAATCATACTTCTAGTATAACCTGGCGCCAGCACCTTGTTTTTCTGAGTCTAGCTCTATGATGGTAAACAATTATTTCTGTCCCCCAAAAAATCTATTTTCCAGCAACTATACAAACATCATAAATATTCTTGTCTCTCTCCTCCTGGTCTCTTGTTAAACCTGTTTTTCTGTTTACCCAAAAACAATTCCATCACCAACCTCCAACAGGGGTCTTTCTCACTTATAGGATAGTCATTTGATATGTAGATTCTAGGCCTGTTTCCCCATTGTACTGCTCTCCTACTCTTTGTTCTCCCTGAGGACACCTTGCATAACAGAGCTTGTGCTTAAAAATGTCATCAGCTGAAAAATAAATTTGTCTCTCATCCCTTGGACGTGGGTCCCCATACAATTCATTTTGTGTGGTCTCATTTATTTCATTTTTATATTTCATATTCGTACCCGCTTATTTCTAGTGAGATTTATCTAACCCACTAAGTTTTTGCTTAGGTACGCTAACACTGCTGCAGCAGGTAAGGGAGAATAAACAGTACATAACAAGTATAAAAGTCACTCAAAACTATTAAGAGTTAAGTGTGGTATTTTGGACTATTTGTACCATTTTATAGCACAGCTATAGAGACTCACTATGAACTACATTCTTGCAAGTATTTCTTTTTTTCTTTTTCACTTTTTTTCAGGAAGTTAACTTAGTAGACTAGATAATAAATCTGTCCTGCTCTTTGATGTTTGTCGTCTTTCTTTTGTGAAAAGATAGTAATAGTGGTTCATAGGTTAATATTGGGAAATTTATCACATAGAAAATTAAAAACAGGTATTACTGGTTCTTGAAATCCAGTTTGGGTTATTTAGAGAAGGGGAGTTTTCATAAAGCTTCTATTCCAGTTTTCAGTCATCTTTATCTTTAGAAATAAGTTCAACTTGAACTATTCATTCCCATTAATACTTCTCGAGTGTGAGTGTGTGTGTGTGTGTGTGTGTGCGTGCGTGTGTGTGTGTAAAGGGTCTTTCCAAATGATGCTCGAGATTCACAATCCCATCTTATGATTTTTTTTTAATTTTATTTTCCTGCAAGTATTTCTGAAGATTAAATGTCTCAATACTTCTTACCAAACAAAGGAAAAAATGCCCCATAGATTGAATAGTTAAGTTATTAACATCATTTTTATTATTTATTGGGCACAAAAATTTTTATTACCAACATTCAAATTGCAATGGATGTCAAGACAGGGGGCCTATTTTTAACTGTAAAAAAGATTCCAGGGCCCGGAGAGATAGCACAGCGGCATTTGCCTTGCAAGCAGCCAATCCAGGACCAAAAGTGGTTGGTTCGAATCCTGGTGTCCCATATGGTCCCAGGAGGTATTTCTGAGCAGACAGCCAGGAGTAACCCCTGAGCAATGCCAGGTGTGGCCCAAAAACCAAAAAAAAAAAAAAAAAAAGATTCTATTCTGCAGTGTTAGCTCAATACAACTGAAGAAGCTAGTTCTAGAAACCCAGCCAACACCTCCCATCTATATAACATTTCATTAGAGAGGAAATGTTATGAATGTTCAACAAACTTAGAGAAACAATGAAATGAACTGCCCAAAAAACTAATGAGAATATTAGAGTAGAAATAAAAAAACTTCAAACACAAATATCAGGGCAAAAAAACATAGGAGGTGAAAGTAAAACCTCATTGGAAAGCCTCACCACCAAATTAACAACTATTAAGAACAGAATAAGTGATATAGAAGATGAGCTGCATAACACCTCTATAAAACAGACAACAATAGAACTCTGTGACAGGCTGAATAGAAATAACATGAGAATAGCTGGCGTTCCAGAGACCCAGGAAGAAACCTTGATGAAGAAAGACTAGTCAAGGACATCATTACTGAGAAATTCCCAAAACTAAAGAGATTCAAAAAAATAAAAAAGCACCTCAAGGCACATAATAGTAACAATGATGAAAAACAAAGATATGGATAAAATACTGAAAGAGGCATGATAAAAAAAAGGAAATTAGATTAAAAGAGGCATCCTTAAGATTTATAGCAGATTGATCACAAGACCCAAATGCAATCAAATACAAATACAAGACAAGATTGGATCACAAGACCCAAATGCAGTGGTGGGCCATAATGACAAAACTCAATTAAATAAATACTTCGCAAAGAATACATCAATCAGCCAACTTTAATTCAGTTCTTCTCAAATAGTGGGGCGCGTCTGACCTCGCAAAACACTGTCATAACAAACTAAGCCCCGTTTATTGAAGCACTATTTATAGTAGCCCAAATCTGGAAGCAACCTAGATGCCCAACAAGAGATGAGTGGCTAAAGAAAACTGTTTTATATCTACACAATGGAATACTTTGCAGCAATGAATACTATAAAAAATGATGTCATGAATTTTGCTTATACATAAATGGGCATGGAGTATATGATGCTTAGAAAATTAGTCAGAGGGTGGGATAAATATAGAATAATCTCACTCATCACTAGGATATCAGGAAAAATAAAAGACAGTGTGGGGATGATATCCAGAGACAATAGAGATGAAAATAAGAGGACCATTCCATGGTAGGCAGTTTGCCACAAAGAGCGGAAAGTGCGTTAGAGTAGAGAAGGTCTACTATGGAAAGGTCATTCATGGCACCCCTTCATTTACAGTAGTATAAACCACAATGTCACAAAAGAAAAAGGTGGGGTGAGCAAGTTGAGCAAGAGAAAGAGAGAGAAAGAGAGAGAGACAGACAGACAGAGACAGAGAGAAAGAGGGGGGGGGGCAATAAAATGACTTTCCCAGAGATAGGATGGAGAGGTTGGTGAGAGGAAAGAGGGCATCAGGAAGATGAGAGGGAAACTGTTGACATTGGTGGTGGGAAATGCATACTGGTGAAGGTTGTATGACTAATTCAATAATGAATAACTTTATCTGTGGGGGGAAAAATTGTATTATGAACAACCTAAAAAACATGGTGTTTAAATTTTAAAAAAAGTTTAAAAAATAAACGTTATTTCATAAAATAATTTCAGACTCCAATTGGAGGGAAGAGAGAAGCAGAGGTTAACTAAACCCATGGGGGAAGGGAGGACAGCACCAATAAACAGAAAAACAGGAACCATCACAATAGTCTCACCACACTGCAGTAACAGAAACCAATTTTTATGATTTTATGGGAGAGGGAATAGGAAATTCCAAGGAACTTTTCTTATATAAGCACTAACTGCATTTGAACAAAATGCCCAAAATCAAAGAGGATCTAAAAGACATATCAAAGAATGGCTTGCACCTCATTAACAAGACTGCCATGTACAATATACAAAGGCCACAGCACAACTGAGAAAAAGCTACTTAGAAATGAGGGTTCTCCAAAAGGAAAGAACAAGCTAGCACATAATAAAATAATTTTCATAATGGAGTAGAAGGGATGTCAGGTTTCCTTTCCCATCTCTGCTTGGAGAGTTGAACAAACCTGTGAAATGATAAGCTGGCTCACAAGGCAGGCTCCTACTGCTTGCCCATTTGGAGGGCTCATCACACTTCTAATATAAGGTATCTGAAGCGAAGTGATGAGAGTCTGAAAGCTGCTTTCTTTTAAAGCCTTGATTCTGTATCATTTTTTCTTCAAGCCCTGGTAAAGTACTGTATGAGTTAGATTTTGTCACACAACTAGAATTTCAATAGCAGGTGCTTAGGTGACTGAATTACTTTATTCAATCTTCTTCTCCCCAAGATTTTTCATTTTGTTCCAGGGAAGATTTAGGTGAACAGCACTGCCAATCATAGGGCAAAAATAAGTATCAAAATAATCTATGATAAAGGATACATGGTAAAAGCTAAAATCAAATTTAAAATTCCTTTACAAGAAATGGGAGCTTTTCCTTTTCCTAAACTTTAAACTCTGCTCCAAGAAAGCCATTCACCTGTGAGTTAATAGAATACCTACAGGATAAGATAATCTTTTCTCCTATGATAGTACCTGAAACATTTTTAATAAGCAGGGTGTTGTACTTCAATAACAATATATTCCCAAATAAAATCTGATATAAATTCACAGTTGTCCAAAAAATCCATAATCATAATCTCAGTTACAGGTTAAAAACAGTAAGAAACTGAAACTCAAATTAAAACAGTGCCTAAGCTATCCCAGTAAATTGCTAAAAGACTGTAAAAGATCCACTTAAGGACATTTTCATATGAACTATTATGAATGCATATGGGAATACAAACAAACTCAGCCTGATAGCAGAGGCCATCTCTTTGGTTATTCAGTCACCTATACAAAACAAATCAAAAATCGTCAGAAAAATTTTATTTGATACTAAGAAAATCAACCTACGCACATGGCTAATAAGAAACATTTCACAAAAAGGGAAAGTGATAGTTCCAGAATTACACAAAGAGCCAAATACACCAAACAACTGTTAGGCAGATTCACACATAACAATTTCTTTGTGGCTCTCACGAGCTACATTATCATTTTTCTTTTCTGCATGAGTCAGGTCAATTTTCCATTCCTATAGAACTTTTACTTTCATAGATAACTATCATCATTGGAGAGTGAAAGGCTAAGAAAAACATTCTACACACATAACTTATTCATCTTGGAGCATAGCCTGGATACCTACAAATTTCCCTTTTTACCTGGTAAATCTGGAGTCAAAGGAAATGTTCCTGATAACAGGTGACATCTAGGATAAGCAGCATCTTTGGTTCCAAACTCCCCATATATTCCTTTCATTGTTCTTGATCTTGTCGCACCAATAATCAGGTATCAAGCACATGCCTGGCTGCAGTGCTTACAGAGCTGTATTTACTTGTACATCAAGTTGCAGTTTTGTGTTATTATTTCTACATGTGCTCGCCATGGGTCAAATCAGTGGCAGTGATGCTGACACAAATTCTAATTATACTGATGACCAGGGGGCACTGCTGTGTTGACAGTTATGTTCACCCAGGGACTCACTTCCTGTTATACTTCCACAACTTTATATGCAGTACTCACTAAAAAACTTGTGCCCCTTTCTTGTGCTGTCACACATACTTGGCTATGGTGTGGTGAGAAATCAAAATTGGTGAAGATCACAGACAGCAAAGATACAAAGTTCAAACAGTAGTCGCCAGGATTTCCGCAGCTCAGCAGAGATAGAGTACCAGGAATTGAAATTGCCACCTTGCACTTACAAGGCAAGGATTCTAAACTATTGGGCTTATCTCCTGGGGTGCAAGGCAACCTCTTAAAACACATCTTACTGCAGCATGTTAATCTGAACCATTGGACTCAGTGCCTTTATAGAAAATCTAAGTAATAAATTACCTGTTATGAATAAAACAATGGCAGGTAAATACGAAAACAAAGCCTTGCATACTCTGGAAATCTATATTTTTCAAAGCTCTGAAAAAGAGTAATCAAAAGGGCATAGCTAATATAAAACTTGCTATAATAACTTACAATTTTGAATTCTTTTGTTTCAATTACACCCCAAGCCTTTCGCTCACATTTTAGATAAAGTATGACTCTGTTACAATCTCACGCTTGACTCCATGCAGTCTAACAACAGCACTGGCAGCAAGCAGAGATGTGGAGGCGCATGAGCAATGATTTTCAAAGGGCACAGCAAGAGCCTGGTGTCAGCACTCCTGCGGAAGAAGGAATGATAAACTAAAACATATGGCTTCCATCTCATCCCATAATGCTATTTACTTCATGTTTCCAGGTTTTAGCCATTTCTTATTTCATTTTGGTCTTATATGAGAATTCAAGTATAAATAACTTTGACACATTTGTGTTATGTTCTAATCAAGTAATTTAGAAAACAACAACAGTATCTGAGAAGTTTAGTTCTACATTACCCAGTTTTAATGATATTTTTCACTAAAACTTACTTAGGTATGAGGGGAGAGGAAGGGTGAAAGTATCCGAGAGAAAACACAGGCTCCTCCAGAGTGGTGAAAGCAAGCAGGCATAAGAATATGCAAGGGAGGGGCCCGGAGAGATAGCACAGCTGTGTTTGCCTTGCAAGCAGCCGATCCAGGACCAAAGGTGGTTGGTTCGAATCCCGGTGTCCCATATGGGGTTCCCTCCCCCCCCCCCCCGTGCCTGCCAGGAGCTATTTCTGAGCAGACAGCCAGGAGTCACCCCTGAGCAAGGCCAGGTGTGACCCAAAAACTAAAAAAAAAAAAAAAAGAATATGCAAGGGAGGTATGTATTCAAGAGAGAACAGGAACCTTGTTCCAACTCCCCTATTGGGACAGGAGGCTAGCTACACGGAGCTGTGTTCAGTGCTTCTTCCTGGCCCTGTGCTCACTCCTAGCAGGCCTGGGAAACCATATGGGGTGCTGGTAATCAAACCCAGCTTGGCCACATGCAAAGTAAGCACCCTACTCATGGTACTATCACTTCAACCTCCTCAATAAGCCTATTTTTAATTATTTTTTAGCTATACCAATACCAACCTCCAGAAATGCAAAGATCCACTGTAACCCTAGGGATTCTGAAGTAACTGAAGCCAGTCAGAGTGGTCCTGTGAGAAGAGTTCAACTCATGGTTGCTGGCTTTGAAGCAGAATAGGAGGAAAAGACATGTAGCACGAGCATGCTCTACAGAATAGAAAAAGGTAAATAAACCTTTGCCCCTAGAATCTCCACAAAAGAACAGTCTTGCTGACAAATTGCTTCCACCCAATAAGAAACATGTAGGACAACAGTAAAATATAAAATTGTAAGATGTGTATTTCTTCTTTAATCCATTCTATTTGTTCTAAGGTGTGTAGAGATCACAAAAGACTAGTATAATAACCCCTGGTTTATTCCATTTTCCCCATGCTATGCCTCACCCTGTCCTGATGCTTTACAAGATACACAAGTTTGACCTTTTTATTGTTTTTACACTATGAAGATCAAATCCAGGGTCTCATAGCAATGCAAGAACTCTACTAATGAGTGCATCCCTGCCCATAAACAAGTTTTATTTTTTTAGTTTGCTTCACTACTTAGAATATAGTTCCTTTATAGACACCTATTATTACATCTTAACTTTTTTAGGGAAATAATACAAACATTGCTGGTGTCAGATACTCACAATGTAGTAAGTGTTCTGTAAACAGAAAGAGAACCACAGATTGAACTCTTATTGAACTGAACCAGGATTTCTGCCAGGTGGTAGATTGTCTCTTTAGATGACTGCTGGGAGGTTTAGGAATAATGAAAAAAAAACAAAAACAAAAACCTGCAGATGACCCGGTTCCACTATAATGCTCTAGTCTAAAATCTACATAAGTTACATAGCAATGTTATATAAAAATGGTTAAATCTAGACATGTTAATATTCTGAGACTATGAGAAGACTAGTTACTACCATTGTAATGGCCATCATGGTATCCATTGGGTCCGAAGAAGTGCTGTTCCCATCCATGATCTCAAAAGCAGTAACAGGCTTTGTTTCTTCACAGATCCCCCAGATTAAATGAAGTTATGAATAAGTAAATTAATCTTCTTTGGTCCTTCTATCTTTCTTATTCTTATTTACTGACCTGTACCTAAACATGCAGTATTTCTTATAAGATTCTCCTTCCTCATCTATTCCTAAGGCTGTTATTCCTAATAACGTTTTTTTTTTAAGACAATGTGATTTACAACACTAGTAGTAGAGTTGCACCAGACTGTACCATTCCATCCACTACCTGTGTCTAGTCCCGACCTCTATCTAGTTCCCCATACCTCCTGTGGTAAACTCAGTTCCCATTCTTTAACTGGTGGGCATTTATTATCTCCTTATTGTATTTCTTTACATCCCACATATGACCAATGACTGCCCTTTCATTCTGGCTAACTTTATTCAATATGATTGTTTCCAATTCCATCCAGTTGGCAGAAAATCGCATGCTTTCCTCTTTTCCCATAATGGAGTAGTATTCCATCTTTTATCAAGTCAACTTAGGTTGCCTCCAGATTTGGGTTACTGTGAACAGTACTGCAATGAACATAGAAACACAGATGTCTTCTGAATAGAGCTATTGAGCCCTTGAGGTAGATACCAAGAAACAGAAATGCTAGTTCAGTCATATAGAAACTCAACTGTTAGATTCTTTTCTGACCATATTTTTTTTCCAAAAAGACTGAACTAGTAAAATCCCACCAGCAGTGAATAAGGGTTCCTTTCCCCCACACCTACACCAACTCTGATTTATATCTTTCTGATGTGTGCTAGTCTACAAGTGTGAGGTGAGATCTCATTCTTTTCCATGCATTTCCTTTATAAATGATGGAATTTTTCAGAGACATATTTTTCTTCTGAGTGTGATTTTTGAGCAAGTTTCTGTTCATCTCATTACACATATTTTTAGGCCATACCTAGCAGCACTCAGGGATTACTCCTGGCTCTGTGCTCAGAAATCATTCCTGACAGGCTTGGGGGAAATATGGGATGCCGGAAATCAAACAATGGTCAATCCCAGGTTGGTCACGTGCAAAGCAAATGCCACATACCACTGTGCTATCACTCCAGCCCCTCTCTTACACATTTTTGATGGAGTTGATTTGTTTTTATGTTCAGTTTTACAAATTGTTTCTGTATCTTTTATATTCCCTTTGTCACTCCAATTTGGCCCTTACCTCCTCTGCCCTGTTTCTACCTATTTTTTAAATGCTTACACATTTTAATATAAACAGGTGCCAATTTAAATATTATCCCATATACTTTATAAAGCATGTATGAACATATATAAAGCAAATATAAATAGAAAATGAGATTATATAAGTTGTAATATTTTCTTTATCAACAACCACCTTTACCTTCCTCTTGGGAACTAGAATATCGCATAATGTCCAAATTTTATACCAACTTTATTAAGAATGATATGTTCTATGTACAAACATACCATATTTTCCAGTGTATAAGACGACTTTTGAAACAAAAATAGTCAACCGGAGTGAGTAAGAAATGCCTAACTGTGGGGACTGCCAGGTGAAGTGCTGATTGCTTCACCTGTGAAGTCTCCGGCCTGCTGTGCTTCTTCTGAGGAAATTGAGGACCTGAAGGGAGCCTTGTCCTCTGCTTCTCTGTCTTTTCTGAATCCTTGAAGCTCTCCTCAGAGCCCTGAGAAGCGAACCACACAAATTCAAATATCTTGGAATCAACTTGACTAAAAATGTGAAGGACCTATACAAAGAAAACTATAAAACTCTGATCCAAGAAATAAGAGAGGACACGCGGAAATGGAAGCACATACCCTGCTCATGGATTGGCAGGATTAACATCATTAAAATGGCAATACTCCCCAAAGCATTGTACAGATTTAATGCGATCCTTCTAAAGATACCCATGACATTCTTCAAAGAAGTGAATCAGGCAGTTTTGAAACTCATTTGGAATAAACACCCTAGAATAGCTAAAGCAATCATTGGGAAAAAGAATATGGGAGGAATTACTTTCCCCAACTTTATTTATTTATTTATTTATTTATTTATTTATTTATTTATTTATTTTGGTTTTGGGGCAACACCCGGTGACGATCAGGGGTTACTCCTGGCTATGCACTCAGAAGTCGCTCCTGACTTGGGGGACCATATGGGACGCCGGGGGATCAAACCGCCGTCTACCCTAGGCTAGTGCTGGCAAGGCAGACACCTTACCTCTAGCGCCACCGCACCGGCCCCTTCCCCAACTTTAAACTGAACTACAAAGCAATAGTTATCAAAACAGCATGGTACTGGAATAAAGACAGGCCCTCAGATCAGTGGAATAGGCTTGAATACTCAGAGAATGTTCCTCAGACATACAATCACCTAATTTTTGATAAAGGAGCAAGAAATCCTAAATGGAGCAAAGAAAGCCTCTTCAACAAGTGGTGTTGGCACAACTGGCTAGCCACTTGCAAAAATTGAACTTAGACCCCCAGCTAAAATCATGTACGAAGGTTAAATCCAAATGGATGAAAGACCTCGATATCAGACCCAAAACCATAAGATATATAGAACAAAACATAGGTAAAAACACTCCAGGACATTGAGACTAAAGGCATCTTCAAAGAGGAAACTGCACTCTCCAAGCAAGTGAAAGCAGAAATTAACAGATGGGAATATATTAAACTGAGAAGCTTCTGCACCTCAAAAGAAATAGCGCCCAGGATACAAGAGTCCCCCACTGAGTGGGAGAAACGATTCACCCAATACCCATCAGATAAGGGGCTAATCTCCAAAATATACAAGGCACTGACAGAACTTTACAAGAAAAAAAACATCTAATACCATCAAAAAATGGGGAGAAGAAATAGACAGGCACTTTGACAAAGAAGAAATACACATGGCCAAAAGACACATGAAAAAATGCTCCACATCACTAATCATCAGGGAGATGCAAATCAAAACAACTATGAGATACCACCTCACACCCCAGAGATTGGCACACATCACAAAGAATGAGATCAAGCAGTGTTGGCGGGGATGTGGAGAGAAAAGAACTCTTATGTACTGCTGGTGGGAATGCCGTCTAGTTCAACCTTTATGGAAAGCAATATGAAGATTCCTCCAAAAACTGGAAATCGAGCTCCCATACGACCCAACTATACCACTCCTAGGAATATAACCTAGGAGCATAAAAATACAATACAAAAATCCCTTCCTTCCACCTATATTCATTTCAGCACTATTTACCATAGCAAGACTCTGGAAACAGCCAAGATACCCTTCAACAAATGAATGGCTAAAGAAACTGTGGTACATATACACAATGGAATATTATGCAGCTGTCAGGAGAGATGAAGTCATGAAATTTTCCTATACATGGATGTACATGGAATCTATAATGCTGAGTGAAATAAGTCAGAGCTCTCTCTGACTTAAAAGAGAGAAAGACGCAGAATGTTCTCACTCATTTATGGGTTTTAAGAAAAATGAAAGACATTCTGGCAATAATAACTTTCAGACACAAAAGAGAAAAGAGCTGGAATTTACAGCTCACCTCATGAAGCTCACCACAAACAGGGATGAGTTTAGTTAGAGAAATAACTATGTTTTGAACTATCCTAATAATGAGAGTGTATGAGGGAAATAGAAAGCCTGTCTAGAGTACTGGCGGGGGTTGGGTGGGGAGGAGGGAGATTTGGGACACTGGTGGTGGGAATGTTGCACTGGTGATGAGTGGTGTTCTTTACATGACTGAAACCCAAACACAATCATGTATGTAATAAAGTTGTTTAAATAAAATAGTCAACCGAAAATTGGGGGTCGTCTTATATGACGAGTATATCTCGAAAAATGTGTCAATATGCTGATAAATGAAAATTGTGTGAATATTGCCACAAAACGAATTTTCCAAATCGATCCTGCACCAATCACTGCCAGGCTGCTTGGACCGCCTCTGTAACTCAGCCAATCCAAGCAGGCTTTTTATGCATGCAAATTATACAATGTTCTGTACTGAATCTACACTGTAAAAAGCCTGCTCAGATTGGCTAGAGTCAGAGAGGACGTCTATTACAGTATAACCTTTGGACCTTTGCTTGTTGTGATTGGCTCACTGTGGAAGATACAGTTGCAGCACAGGAACATTCTGTCTTATACAGCAAATATAGGCCTAAACCTATGTTTTAACTGTAAAATTAGGGGGTCGTCTTATATGCCGAAAAATACAGTACTAATGTATAATCTGCAGATAGAAAAACAAAGAAAATTATATTAAACCTGGGCCTCTAAACTCATACCATATACTAGGAACAGTAAGTCAATGTTAATTATGATCATCTCCAAATGTGAACAGAAAACAGTACACTGAAAACAGTTTTACTGAAACATATATAAGCCTCAACCAGCTTTGTGAAAAACAAATTCTTTAATAAGAATAACTGTCAACACTAAGTACAGAAGTAGATTGGAAAATTAATGTGCTTAACTGGCCACTTTTAAAAGAAAATGAGCCAATACTAAAAGTAATATATGTTTCTTTGCACACAGACAATGCTGTACAAGAAGCACCTTATATTCTCATAAGGCATCCCAATAAAAGCCTATGTAAATTTAATGCATTAAATTCCAGAAGCTGTGTAGCCTTGCTCAGGAATAATTAAAAATAAAACACATTTATAGTGATTTATATTTTCATGAAATTGATGGAAAAATCCCAATTAACTCCAGGAGAATACTTTGTTTAGTTGTCATGTGTTAAATATTTCCACTGTTTCAGAAGCTTTTCAATTTGCAAATGAGAATACAACATAGGAAATATAAATCTTAGATGACCATTCTAACTTTATAATTTGTTCCCAGAGTGGGTATTTTTTGAAATCAGTGCATAGAAAATTCATATTATAAGACATATTTTAAAGGTGCAACCAATGAAAAAGTTAGAAATAGATGAAATGTGTTTGAATAATTGCGAGTATCCTTAAGCATTGTGCAAATCATTTTTCATTATTTTACAAACTCATAAGATTAACATTTAAGTGCTACTTCTTCCTCTTTTAAACATTTATACATGTTGTTGTGGGGAGTGGAGCTGATGGAACCTAGAACA
The DNA here is from genome assembly GCF_024139225.1 of Suncus etruscus. Classification (NCBI taxonomy): domain Eukaryota; kingdom Metazoa; phylum Chordata; class Mammalia; order Eulipotyphla; family Soricidae; genus Suncus; species Suncus etruscus. Next base: position 23,581,792 of record NC_064855.1, read on the forward strand.
AAAGGGTGTCTAAGAAATCCCTTACCTTGTTACCCATGTGGCCAGAGGCACCCATGCCCTAAGGACAAAGGAAATAGAAAAACTAAAGTAAATTCAAAGCAGCCCAAAACACCCAGCCAGAGGAGAGTTACCCATATAGAGCAACTTGCCTTTGTGTTAGCAAAAGATTAATGTGTTTACAGCTGATGTTTTATTTATGCTTGCTGAGTAAGATTTATAAGACTCTGTTTGGATCTTGTGCTTTCAGTATAAACATGTGCTCAGGTTTACCTCTTTACCCCTCCCTATTTCCTGCCTCCAGCTTATGCTTATGAGTTCTTGCAAGCTGTAATTGGTGGAAACTTGTAACACCCCCTATGATGTATTTTGTCTTTAAAAGCTGGTCTCCCAGGGCAATAAATCCTTTTGAACAGAGAGAGTTGTCTAAAGCATTCTCTTTACTAACCTCTGAAGTTTACTTCACAGATCGGATCTACTCGAGTGAACCCACAAATTACTAGGGACCTTCATTCCCACACCCCCGAGGGTCGGAGGTCCCTCATCGGGGGTCGCAGGTAGGGGAGAACTCTATTTTGTAGGCCTTTGAGACACATACACATTTGTTTTCAAATGCCTTTTTTCTTTTTCATCTAAAAATAAAATCATAGAAAAATTTTTAAACCAGTACTTCCAATTACATATAGTCTTTATCCAACCACGGACAAACATTTAAGTACTGTATTTTCCGGCGTATAAGACGACCCCCTAATTTTACAGTTAAAACATAGGTTTAGGCTTATATTTGTTATATAAGACAGAATGTTCCTGTGCTGCAACTGTATCTTCCACAGTGAGCCCAATCACAACAAGCAAAGGCCAAAGGTTATACTGTAATAGACGTCCTCTCAAATAACTACACTGAAAACTATCATAACAATGTGAATGAATGAGGGAAGTAGAAAGCCTGTCTCGAGTACAGGTGTGGGTGGGGTGGGGAGGAGGGAGATCTGGGAAATTGGTGGTGGGAATGGTGCACTGGTGAAAGGGGGTGTTCTTTACATGACTATAATCATACAACTATAATCATACTTGTAATCACGGTGTTTAAATAAAGATAATTTAAAAAAAATAAAAAAAAATAGACCTCCACTCTGACTGGCCAATCTGAGCAGGCTTTTGACAGTGTAGATTCGGGTACAAAATATTGTCTAATTTGCATGCATAAAAAGCCTGCTTGGATTGGCTGAGTTAGAGAGGCAGTCCGAGCAGCCTGGCAGTGATTGGTGCAGGATCGAGTTGGAAAATTAGTTTTGTGGCAATGTTCAGACAATTTTCGTTTAGTGGCATACTGAAACGTTTTTTGGGATATACTCGGCGTATAAGACGACCCCCGATTTTCGGGTGACTCTTTTTTGTTTCAAAAGTCGTCTTATACACCGGAAAATACGGAAATTACGTATAGTTTGTGCCTTATGATTAAGACATACTTTTTTATATTTTTTTAGGTTTTTTTTTCTCACACATACTTTTTTAAACGAGTACTACAATCATGATTTTAGTTCATTTACAGAAAACAAAAATACATGTAGCTTGTACAAATTATTATGCATTATAAAGTTCTCCCTTATGAAATAAAGACTAACAATAGACATTAAAAAAATACAAACTAGTTTTGAATTTATAATAAAGAATTGTACATTTTTATAGTTTAGGAAGAAATATTTAGTTCAGGGACTGGATAGATAGTACAGCAAGTAGGAAGATTACCAATTTGGGTTTGATCCCTAGCACCCCAAAAGTTCCCCTGAGCCCTACCTGGAGTGATCCCTGAGTATAAAACCAGGAGAAACCCCTGAGTACCACCCGCATGACCCAAACCCACCAAAAGAAAAGCAATATTTAATATAGCAATTATATTTAGCAACTATTATGTGCCAATTCTAGGGAGAAAAATAGAACTTACAACTTTCATTGTCCATTCAGACTTCTTAAAAATTAACATTAAAAGAACTGGGAAATATAAAAATCTATAATGCAACTGTTCACAACAGTAAAAGCATTAGGTTATATTTATAGTTCAGTGCTGACCAACGAGGTTTTTGAAAAATTTCTGCCAAGTCTATTTATAAAGTTTATATAACATGAACGTGACAAATACAAAACAAGTAAAATTTGTGACGATTTTATTTTCTTACTGTAATTCTTCCACAATGAATGCTTACCACATGGTAGGTGCTAATAGAATCTGCCTGTTAGACCACAACAAAATAGCTGTTTCAACTGAGTTCTGGCATTCACTAGCTATCTACTCAGAACAATCCCTAAGACACCAAGATAGATTCGCAATGATGCCAAGCATCCATCCATCACTGCACATTACTTCTCCAAGAAAGCCTACAGAGACACCAGGCTCTCAGGTGGCTGCAGCTGTGAAGCTGACCTCAGTCTGAGCCTGAAGACCATCCACAAGCCATCTACAATTTTCACAAGGAAAATGAAGATGTTAGCATGGCGTTAAGTGCTCCTTAAATGAGTACCAATAGGGAACTTGTACATGGGAAAACGAATTTATAGCTCTATCATGCAAGTAGTTCAATATACTATAACTTGTCAAAAGTTCAGATTCAGCTCTCCCATTGCAAAATGAATCCTAAAATGGTACGCTCAGTTTGAGCCAGCTCTGAATACTAAATAGTAAAAGGAGGAGAAGCTAAGCTGGCAGAGATGCTAAAGCATCATTTACTGCTAAGTTTACTAAAATGAAAAAATCTTATTTCCTGATTGTTTCCCAAAGAGAGCATTAAGACTGTTCAACAGCCAACTCCTCAAATGGAAGCTTTCTTAATAGAGTCTTAGTATGGCTTGTGATTACCAACAACTTTAACCTTGCAAGCGACAGCTGTACTTCTTGCAGATTACCCCCTTCCTTTTTTCTTTTGGTTTCTGGGCCACACCCAGCACTACTCAGGGGTTGCTCATCGTTCTGAGCTCAGAAATCACTCCTGGCAGGCTCCCAAGATCATATGGGATGCCCAGAATCGAACCCGGGTGTCACGGCATGCAGTATAGATGTCTCCATTATAGGGGAAGCAAGCCCACCAGGTGTCTATTGACTTTCCTGGTGCAGTGAACTGATACTCTCCACAAAAAATGAACGCCAGCTGGTGGACGTTAATTATTCCCCCTACATGGATTACTGGCAATACTTCTGATATTCATGACATGATAGGGACATTACAATTTCTTTCTTACTATCGAACACATTCTCTCCCTGGCAAAAATACAGGCCAAAATTGCAGGCCTCAGTCTATGACTCAGAGAAATTCTCCACACCAAAACTCTGCCAGTTTTGGCCCCTGGCCAAATAAATCTGCATTTCTAAAAGCATAGTGGTCAATATAAATGCAAACCCACTAATTGGTAAGCAAACAGTTCCTATCTTCCTTGCTAGTTGCTATGGGCGAATCCCCAAATTGTAGCAAAGCAAGTTTCTTATCCTTTATCATAAGAACATCCTTTCTAAACTAGAACACCCCCTTCTCCTCCCTTTTAGTTCAGGATTCTTTTCACCTGTATTGGCTAGTTTTTTGATATGTATATTTTAAGGCCTCCTGCCTTTTGTCAATGCAGAAATGCCTTTCATACCAGAGACTTGTATTCAAGTCTATTAAAGATGTGGGTCCCCATACAATTTATTTTGTGTGGTCTCATTATTTCATATTTCATATTCGACCACTCCTGTATCCATTTTCCTCTCGTGAAGGATTTTGTCCCCACTAGAAATGCTGAGATGCAAGAGGCCTGGAGCACCTGGTCTCACCCAGATTGGCTGCTGCAAGGCAAATGCCCAACAGCTATGCTAAATCTCTCCAGCCTGCCTTTTTTTTTTTTTTTAATTTTAGCTTTTGTCACCCTGAACTATTAATGAGTTTTTACCTTGTTTAAGGAGGAAAAAGCTCAAGATTAAAAAGAATCACTCAGGGGGCTGAGCACAGTGGTAGAGCCTTTGCCTTGCAAGCAGCCAACCTGAGACGAACCCAGGTTTAATCCCTGGTATCCCAAATGGTCCCCCAAGCCTGCCAGGAGCTATTTCTGAGTAAGGAGTAACCCCTAGGTGCCTCCAGGTGTGGCCCAAAAACAAAGTAATTAATTTAAAAGAAAAAAGAGATACTGTTAAAAAAAAATGTCTTTCATTTTTCTTAAAGCCCATAGATGAGTGAAACCATTCTGCATCTTTCTCTCTCCCTCTGACTTACTTCACTCAACATAATAGATTCCATGTACATCCATGTATAGAAAAATTTCATGACTTCATCTCTCCTAACGGCTGCATAGTATTCCATTTTGTATATGTACCACAGTTTCTTTAGCCACTCATGTGTTGAAGGGCATCTTGGTTGTTTCCAGAGTCTGGCTATTGTAAATAGCGCTGCAATGAATATAGGAGTAAGGCAGGGATTTTTGTATTGTATTTTTGTGTTCCTCGGGTATATTCCTAGGAGTGGTATAGCTGGATCATATGGAAGCTCAATTTCTAGTTTGTGAAGGAATCTCCATATCGCTTTCCATAAAGGTTGTACTAGACAGCATTCCCACCAGCAGTGAAAAAGAGCTCCTTTCTCTCCACATCCCCGCCAGCACTGCTTGTTTTCCTTTTTTGTGATGTGTGACAATCTCAGTGGCATGAGGTGGTACCTCATAGTAGTTTTGATTTGCATCTCCCTGATGATTAGTGATGTAGAGCATCTTTTTATGTGCCTTTTGGCCATTTGCCTTTCTTCTTTTTCAAAGTGTCTGTTCATTTCTTCTCCCCATTTTTTGATGGGGTTAGTTTTTTTCTTGTATAGTTCTGTAAGTACCTTGTAAATTTTGGATATTAGCCCTTTATCTGATGAGTATTGGGTGAATAATTTCTCCCACTCAGTGGGTGGCCTTTGTATTCTGGGCACTATTTCCTTTGAGATGCAGAAGCTTCTCAGCTTAATATAGTCCCATCTGTTTATCTCTGCTTCCACTTATTTGGAAAGTGCTGTCTCCTCCTCAAAGATGCCTTTAGTCTCAATGTAGTGTTTCACCTACATGTTGTTCTATATACCTTATATTTTCAGATATGATATCAAGGTCTTTAATCCATTTGGATTTTACCTTTGTACATGGTGTTAGCTGGGGGTCTGAGTTCGATTGTTTGCAAGTGGCTAACCAGTTGTGCCAACACCACTTGTTGAATAGGCTTTCCTTGCTCCATTTAGGATTTCTTGCTCCTTTATCAAAAACTAGGTGGTTATATGTTTGAGGAACCTTCTCTGAGTACTCAAGCCTATTCCACTGATCTGAGGGTCTGTCTTTATTCCAATACCATGCTGTTTTTATAACTATTGCTTTGTAATACAGCTTAAAATTGGGGAAAGTAATGCCTCCCATATTCCTTTTCCCAAGGAGTGCTTTAGCTATTCGAGGTTGTTTATTGTTCCCGATGAATTTCAGAAGTATTTGATCTACTTCTTTGAAGAATGTCATGGGTATCTTCAGAGGAATCGCATTAAATCTGTACAATGCTTTTGGAAGTATTGCCATTTTAATGATGTTGATCCTGCCAATCCATGAGCAAGGTATGTGTTTCCATTTCCGCGTGTCTTCTCTTATTTCTTGGAGCAGTGTTTTGTAGTTTTCTTTGTATAGATCCTTCACATCTTTAGTTAGATTGACTCCAAGATATTTGAGTTTGTGTGGCACTAATGTGAATGAGATTGTTCTCTTAATGTCCATTTCTTTTTTTTTTTTTTTTTTTAAAAATATGGAACGCTTCACGAATTTGCGTGTCATCCTTGCGCAGGGGCCATGCTAATCTTCTCTGTATCGTTCCAATTTTAGTATATGTGCTGCCGAAGCGAGCACTTAATGTCCATTTCTTCCCTATCATTATTAGTATATAAAAAAGCCATTGATTTTTGTGTGTTAATTTTGTAGCCTGCCACTTTGCTATATGAATCTATTATTTCTAGAAGCTTTTTGGTAGCATCTTTAGGGTTTTCTAGATAGAGGAACTATTCTATTAACTCTCATCTTTTCCCTCTTTCTCAATCTATCAAATCCAAGATAAACTTCTGTATTAATTACACCTGACCTGTTCTACAAAGATCTTTATGACTCTGGCCCAAATTTTTAAAATTGTATTACTAAAAGAAAACATAAAACATTGTATGTGATTCACTTAATGTTTCCAGAGAGAATCTGTGATCTCCACAACTATGTAACTTTCCTGAATAGGATTTGTTTTCTATCTGATCAGTAACATGCCCATTAAAAATGAGTAAGAGAAACATTTGACTAATTACAGAGACAAACTGAACCAGAAGATATTTAAGGTCAAACAACACAATCTCATATGCTTACCCTCTCTGCTCATAAGCTCAGTATTTTTATACTTTGGGGTCTGGGCACTGAATTGTTTCAAGAAAAGTCGGAATAAATGAGTCCCTTAAGGAGCTGGCAGGCTGTTGTTGTTGTTTTTTACAGAGATCAACAGAATTAAAAAGAAGTTGGTGTTTTAAGTAGTCCAGAGGGGTCTTTTGACCTGAGAAACTAGAGCTATAAATAGCCTCATTAAATAACCATTTCTTGGCTTCTGCTAAGGCTTTACATTTCACACACTGTACAATTCAATCCACAGGCACAAATGGAAAAAATGGTCCCCAGCTGAAATGAAACTAATCTCCCTCAACTTTGCTTTTAAAGAATTCCTAGAAAACTACACAAAGCCATTTAAATTAATAGTATTAATGAGAATATAATCAAATATAAACCAGTTGGAGTTGCAGATTTGAAAAGCTTATGAATCATTTTTCTTATTTATGCTACTAAAATACACTTTGGCAAAAATAAATAAATCCAACACAGATGTGAACATGCAGACCTGCCAAAATAATTCCACTTTCATATTTCTGGCTTAAAATAACTCATATCATTTTGGTGGCTGTGAGTAATCAAAAGAGATAGTCAGGTACTGCCTGATAATGTCTAGACTGTTTCTCCAAGCTTCTTATACGTGGGGACAACAAAACTAAAATGGAACTACACATGGAGGAGCATGTGTGCTGGCACTGACAAACTAGAAGTCTACTTCCAATTAATTGTTTCAGCCAAGATTAAGTCTTCAGTTGAAGTCACAACTACAGCCGAAAATTTTAAAATGAATTCTGGCAAAGTGGCATAAACACATAGTCCCAAATCTACCCAGACCTCAGAGGTGCAGCTCAGAAGTAAAAAACAAACTCTGCATGTATGAGGCCCTGAATTTAAGCCCTGACACCTCAACCCCTCCAAGCAAAGAACTATTTTACATATACATTAGCACAGCTTTACACACACACACAAAGATCTCCAAATGCTCATTAGCATACCAATCTAATCTCTTCAAGCAAACCCAATATAAAATAAAATATTTGAGCTGCAATATGAGAAGTTAGCTTTTACCAAGGAATTCTCTTAATGAATATTATGAGAAGATACAACCACCAAACTTCCTCAGTTAAATTTTTTTCTAAGAAACAGATTATCATCAAGAAAGTTTCTAGAGTTCAATGCAATCAATATATAGAGAAAGAAAAAGATGGATGGAATAATTCAAATTTAGGAATAAGGTCACATATGATTATCTATCCTGTCTTGAACCCAGTTTTTCAAAACCAATATAAGGTTACTATTGAAGATTAATTCATTCAGTCACAAATATATTCTGAGCCTTATGTTCCCAGTACATTATTCTATAAAACTGTAAAGTTTCAAATTGAGGTAAGAAACCTGAATAAATAGATAATAGATCAACCAGATTTGAATTAGTTTCTACTAAATTATTTAGTCACTCACTCATATTCTGCAAACAGCTACTAACAATAATGACAGGCAGTGCTGACAAACAGTAAAACACAAAGATGAATATACATTCCCTGCTTCCATTAAGGTACACAATATAGTATAGTGAGGAAAATCAATGGTATGAGAGTCAATGTGCTCAGTGCTAGGAGGGAATGAATACCAGTCATTCAGTAAATGTTCTGCATCCTTGAATTGGTTTCAGCCAAGTTACCACCCTCCATTTTATCAAATAAACACATTTATTTTCTCAAAGCACAATATGTGTCTCAGGAACTCAAGTTGATTTTTTTTCCCTTTATTTCCCATTTTATTGAGGTACTGTGATTGACAACACTGTGAAAATCCAATAGCCTTTCTTTGCAATTTGGAAGAATAGAACAAAAAAGCAATGATGTAAAGAGTCCTGATTTTTCTATGAGGCAATCACCATGGTCTGTGATGTCTTTTCCAGATTATCTCTTCAAGGATGTCACTTATAAAAGGGGACCTGCAAAAGCAGCAGACACCAGATTCGGTCTCAATTTGTTAGTCAAGTCTCCCTATGAGGAGAAGGTATGAGAGATGTACCAGCAGCCCTCTTCTAAGACTGTGGGGTATATAGCAAACCTACCCTGAGATGGCACCAACATAGACACACCTGCACATGACCCTTGTGGAACCTGCAAGACAGGGGGCTAAAACAAACACAAGCTGTGCAAAGTTGTCTAGGAAAACATATGGCATCTTCTGATCTAAATACAAAGTAACAATCCCAGAACCTTCACAGTTCTTCACACCTGTAAGTTATTTGTTCCTTATTCAGTAAATAAATACAAAAACAAGTGACTCCACAATTCCTACCAAGATACACTATTTAATGAGTCCTCATTTATAAAGTCCTCACTTATTGGGGCCAGAGCAATAGCACAGTGGTAGGGCATTTGCCTTGTATGAGACGGATGCAGCACAAACCCATGTTCAATTCCCGGCATCCCAAATGGTTCCCTGAGCCTACCATGAGCGATTTCTGAGTGCAGAGCCAGGAGTAAACCCTGAACACCATCGGGTGTGACCCAGAAACAAACAAATAAATAAAGTCCTCACTTATAAACCATCTGGAGAACTTGTTAGCTAAACTGGTGTTAAGAGTCACACTGGCAATTTAGCCAGACTCTAATAGCATATTCAGGAGTAATAAAAGCACACCCTTCTTTTGGTAGAGGGCAACTTTACAAATAGACTACCAATCAACAATGCTCATTTAAAAACAATACTTAAACCAAGACATTAAATAAAATGCCTCAATAGTTATGAAACCCATATGACTCAATGTGCCTGAAATTGAGTCAATTTAAAAACTGGTTAACAGATGAGGTTGGAGTGATACAGCACAGGGGGTAAAGGCATTTGCTTTGCATGCTTCTGACTATTTTGATACACAGTAGCCGATATGGTCCCCCAAGCCTGCCAAGGGTAACTCTAAGCACAGAACCAGGAGTATCCCTAGTGCTGCCAAGTGTGGCTCAAAAACAAAACAAACAAAAATAATAACTGATTAATAGAAAAGAATAAAAGAAAGTAAAATCCACTAAAAGCCAACTCTTCTATTTATAGACAAAAAAAAAGGCCCAATCTGAGAAGATTCCTGTAGAGAGTAGATATAAACTGAAAGAAATTTACCTGCTCTTTGACTTGCAAAGTTCTACTTTGTGGAAACAGCAGCAGATAGGAATAGTCCAGATAGAGCAAAAGATACAAAGACAACAAAATAAAGCAGAGGCGAGAAAAGTATTTAGCAAGCACTTACAGTTTATGGAATATGGAAGCATTTCCACTATCAAGCATTCTGAAATTAGGGTGCCTTCCAAAATTAGGTATCGGTGCAAGAAAGAAAAGATTTTCTCTGCTTTCTGGGTTCCTATGATAGAAACCAATAGGTATGAAAATTTATACAGGTGAAAGAATTATTCTAATCATGATCACCCAATGATGTAATAAAAAGTATGTCATTTTAATTTAGAAAACCAACTTAGATAAGAATTCTTATTATGAGGCAAGTTTTATGATGACTATTACTGAGAAATGAGTTGATTTGTTTATTCCACCAATGTGAGGGGAAGGAATGAATCTTCAAGAAAAAAATAGCACCAGAAGATAATTCCTGAAATATAATTCATGTGTTATGTGCTCTCAGAAAAGCTGCAATAAGTGATTTCTATCTCATGTTTAGGATTTTCATCATATAGTCCATGGACTTTAGAGTGCCAATACCGCTATGACTCTTGTTTTGGAAGTTCAAAGTTAATGCACTATAAAGAATCACCACTGTATTGGCTTTATTTGAACTGTAACAAAACATCATTCTCTTTTCAATCATTTATTAAGTCAAATAAAACCAAGCAGATTCTCTGCCCAACAGTATATCAGAACAGTCTGTCACCTCTATTCCAACAGCCTGTAGGCAAACTAAAATAAGAAAGGAAAACAAACTAAAAACAGCAACAAGCTTGGGGGCAGGGGAACTGCTGAGAGGAGAAATATGCCCAAAGATTGATGAACCTGCTTCAAATAAACTTTGCTGTCCATGGTATACACCAATGGCTCAAAAAGAGAGCCCAGAAATCCAGATTATTGGAAATTGCATCGTAAATGTTTCTAGTAGTGATTTGTTCAAGATGAGCTTGTTTTTATAGTTTTGTTTTGATACTCAGGATAAGTGTTATTGATGAATGCCATGGGAGATATTCATTTGTAGAAAATGACCCCATGCTACAAGCAAGCATGAAGTATCTACTATAACACTTGAATGACCCTGCACAGACTATGGAAACAAACAAGAAATGTTGTTTAGGGTCAGAGAGACTCATCTTCTGGAAATTTCATCCTCAAGTCAGTGTGCCTACCAGAAGTCACTTTCCCAGTCTTTTTCTTAATCTTCTTCCCTTCTCTGAAGGGATAAGTACACAATCTAAACAAGGAGCCCAATACCAAAAAGGTCAAGGAACTCTCTAATCTCAATTGTGATGTTATCCTTCCACATCAAATCCATTCATCAGAAAAACCTGAAGGCAGAGAAGGGTTAGAGAGAAACTAGAGTTCTCCAAATAGCCAACAGTATGTTCCATTTACTACACAATATTTATCACACACACTCAAACATCCCACAAGACTATTATATTCTATTATAAACCTATAAACACAAGACAGTATAAATGGAGGTTGATAGGGAGAGGTAAAAAAATAACAACCCAACCTAAAAGGAGAAGGCCATAGAGAAAGCAAAGAGCTAGGAAAATAAGTGTCTGTCTCACCTTTTCAGTCACAAACTTTGCTGTTTCACACCACTGTAGATGGGTGACAGGTTAGAAATTAAATTCAGCAAAGATAGCTCCAGAAGCACTACCTAAAACCATCATAAATTAGCATATTAAGTTTATACTCTAACTCTGCCTTAAGGAAAAAAATAACACTTTTTTAATACATAGGCAAAGCTGGACCTACTGAACTTGACTAAAATGCAACTGTACTGACCAATCTGTTTGTTTGCATCAGCTCCCAGGAGGGATCTCTTTCATTCCCCACACTCAGCCCAGAATTCCTGCTCAATTAACCAACAGGAAAGATTCATACATAATATGAGTACAAAGCAAAGCTAAAGTATAGTGCTATAAGAAGGGCTGGGGGTGGGGAGGGGAAGTGTTTTTTAAAACAATATTTAAAAAAATTGTTTTTATTCAAGAATGTATTTCAACAAAGCAATAAAGCTGCCATTGTGAAAGAGAAAATTAAGAAACTGAAAATTTCTTCTGGTTAAAATTAGTCTATTTGGGACTGGCGAATAGTATCACAGGTAGGATATTTGCCTAGCATATGGCTGACCCAGGTTTGATCCCTGGAATCCATTACAGTCCCCCAAGCCCACCAGGAATAATTTCTGATGCAGAGCCAAGAGTAAGATCTCACCACCACCACCACCCACCACTATCACCACTTCATTCCACCACCACCACCACCACAAAAAAAGAGAAGGAAAAAAAAAAAGAGTAAGACCTGAACACAATCGGATTTGGCCCAAAAAAAAAATCCAAACAAAAAAATAAAAATGTATTTAAAAAATTAGTCTCTGTTCTAAATTATGTATGACTTTAAGGAGAATCAAAATCTCAGTGACATAAAAACTCTTAAGATATTTCATCTTCTAGTCATATACCTATCACACACCAACTTTCCAAGTGCTTTGGAGTATCTGCCTTGCAAACAAGAAGTTCCAAGTTTGATTCTGAGTCCTAGTAAATGCTCTGAGGTGCTTGGTGGGTTTTTTGCTTGTTTCTTTGGGGTTGGTTGGTTGGTTGGTTGGTTGGTTGGTTGGTTGGTTGGTTTGGTTAGGGCAGTGTTCAGGGTTACTCATGGCTCTGCACTCAGAAATTACTCCTATAAGGCTCAGGGATACAGGAGATCAAGTGCAAGATACAGGTCTTCCAAGTGCAAGGCAAAAGTCCTACCCACTGTGCCTAACTACTGAATGTTTTTAATACAGTCTAACAGCTCTATTCTTTATGCCTGGCAGTCCAATACTACCTGTGATCCCAGTGGCACAAGTGACGACTGCCAGTGGCACCAAAGTCAAAGCCAGGCATATTTAACTATTGCAACTAGAGAGTGAAAATCTTTATGAAAACGTTAGGACAGGGGTCTCAAATTCGCAGCCCGCGGGCCATTTGCGGCCCTCCATACAACATTTTGTGGCCAGCGGCTGGCCTTCAAATATCGCAGTATTAGCGATTATTCGCTTACCGATTATTCGGTATAATAATATAATCGAATAATAATATAATCGAATAATCACAATAAAAATCGCATTAGTAAAAAAATCACATTAAACATTAGCATACCCCAAGCAGTTCAGTTCAGGGTATGCAAATGTTTAATGCGATTTTTTTTCTTACTAATGTGATTTTTTATTGCGAATATCACCCCGACTTTGCCTCCTGCGGCCCCCAGGTAAATTGAGTTTGAGAACTCTGGTTTAGGAGCACCTCCGTGACCCACAGCCACCACTACAACCAGAAGCATCACAATCAGAATGAGTGTGATCCCTACACAAAAATACAAGCACCACAACCAAATGGGTAATTCCTGGCAAGTATCTTCCTAGGTCTGTGTGTATGCGTGCACATGCTCACATGCATGTATGTAACCCCCAGACATCAAAACAACAATAGGAAAAGCTGTAAGAACGACGTTAAACTAGAATGCATATATATGTATTGTGTCCATCTTTCTAGTAGTTATGGGCCATCAGCCCATAACTCCATGAGGACAGGCAATACTGATATCCATAATGCCTGGCACAGAGAAGCAGTTGCTAAATAAATTTTTCTATGGCTCATGTAAAGCCTTCATTTAGTAAGTTTCCAACAAGACTGCAAACTCTTGTAGTAAGGAACAACAATACATCAAAGCAAATAAGATTTAATTCCACTGTCACCAAGAGGATATTAATTTCCACAAGTGCCTCTATCATCTTGATTCAGCAAGGACCTTTGAAGTTGGGTTTGAAAACATACATTGAAAAGAATAAAGTCAAAACAGAAAGACAAGAATATAGCTAGACATTTAATAGCCAAGGGGAAATAAATGAAAACCTAAATCCAGTGACCCCAAAAGAACAACCATCCATTAATTTTTTAAGTAATAAGTAAACATTTTGTGCTTAGATTCAAAAATAGTCTATATAGTCAACAATCTGAAAATGAACCTTTCATAAGTGAGAGAAGCTATCATATAAATTTCTACTATTGCACTTGCTTTATTGATACAGATAGAACAAAAGAACATGATAACTGAGAAGTCCTTAATTATGAGTGTATCCTAACAATCAAGGTCAATTCATGACTCAAGAATAACAAGTCCAGGGCCAGAGAGATAATACAAATATTAAAGCATTTGTCTTATACACATTAACCCTAGTTTGATCCCTCGCACTGCACATGGTTCCCTGAGCAGCTGAGTGTGGCCCATTACTCTCCCTCTCCCAGGAAAAAAAATGAACATGTTCTAGTTCACAATACCTGAAACCTAACAGACACTCAGTAATTGTAGTGAAAAAGAGGAAAGAAAGAAAAGAAAGAAAAGATTAAGAGCAGAGAGGTATAAAAATTCCAGTTCCCAGGACTGGAGTAATGGTGCAAGTGGTAGGGCATCTGCCTTGCACATGCTAACCTAGGACAGACTGTGGTTCGAACCTCCAGCATCCCATTTGGTCCCCCAAGCCAGGAGTAATTTCTGAGTGCATAGCCAAGAGTAACCCCTGAGCGTCACCAGGTTTGCCCCCCCCAAAAAAAAAATTTTCTAGTTCCTATGTATCAGAATCTTGAATTGGAACTGAAGATATTTTTGTAAGAAAATACTTAGAATGATCTAATAAGTTACCACATCTGCACTTCAATACCAATAGCAAATTCTTATAATAGGACAAATTTTGTGCTAAACTGTTAAGACTCAATGTAAACATATTCCAGATATTTAAGGTACTAAAAAATGATCTATAAGGATCATTCATATCTTAAAACTGATCTGTGTTGAGCCTGAGAAGAAAGTACAGTGAATAGGCCATTGTCTTCCATGCAGACAACTTGGGTTTCATCCACAGCACCCCATGTGATGCCTAAGTCCCTCCAGGAGTGATCCCTGAGTGCAGAGCCAGGAATAACCCATAAGTATGACCCCAAAGAAAACTAACAAACTCCTGATCTGTGCTCAAGAGCTTTAAAAATTTTGCTTAATTTACTTATCAGTCTCACTTCTAAAATAAAATGTGAAAGAAAAAGTATATTTTCAGAGATTTTATACATGTAAGAAAATATAAAATATTTCTATATAAAAATATATAAATTTTGATTTCTATAGTCACATTTTTCTCTAATAATGTTTCCCAGGAGATCAACTTCTTAGATACCTACCCAATTTCCAATGAAAGTAGCAAAACAAATCTCCAGCCTAGAGGAGAAGGTCAACCAGCTTTACTTCTTTCTGCCTCTGGGACATGATCACTGGCAAAACTCTCTCCAACCCATCTCTTACTACTTAATCCTCAGGACTCCTCCTTGCTAAGGAAGCTATCTTTCTAGCAAAGCCATGGTCCTGTCAAATAGAAGATGACAGTAGAAAGTAGTTTTCTACATGGCATCACTTGTACCTAGAACTCAATACCTTTATTCTCACTGTCCAAGTCCAAAAATACTAGTATATCAATTCTGTTGTAAATTCTGTTCCTATGTAAAACATTTGCTCTGTTGCTGACTACATCTCTATCCCAAAGTGCTCTACTGCTGAGCTACATCCCTAGACCGAAGTGGTCACTGGGACTTGGGACAACAATCTTAAACAAAAGGAGACTAAAATTCCTCGCCTTGCTATCATTATAGGTATCAGAAAGTAAACAACATGTAAATAATGTGCAGAAAGAAAAAAAAGCCAACAAAATTGACTGACTTACATCAGAGACAGATCTGAGCACAAATCTCACCAACCTCACCCTAGAAAAAATTACTCAAAGTTTTGAAAAATTTGTTTAAATAACTACATTTCCTATCATGAAGATAAAGTGAGACCTTGTGATGAAACAAGTATAAGACACCACATAAGTCATCAGTGGTAGTAAACATTACTGAGTAAAATCCCTGTAATTTGCAATCCAAAGTATATCTACTGGCTCCTACCCTCAACTGAGTTCTACAAACTTTGACACTTTACCAAATGACAGGTAAATTATGATCAAAACACAACAGCCTGCAAAATACATAATTAAGCCAGTTCTCTCATGTGTCTATTTGTTCTCACTATAGATAATTCCAAAACAAGAGCGACAAAAATATCTAGAGAAAGGCAGCAAAGTCTGAAAAAGCAGTTACGAGAGAAAAACACTAATTGATCCTGGAAAATGTTACTATTACTTTTCACTTTATATAGATCTATATGGTTTGCTTAATTTTCTTTACCAGGTCTGACCTTTAAAATTAAGTAAGAATGGGATGAGCTAGATAATGCAAGATACTTACTTGCCGTGGATGCAGCCAATCCTGATTTAATCCCCAGCACAATATATGTTCCCCATAGTACTAACAGGCATGCTACATGAGCAAGAACTAGGTACTGCTCAAAACTAGTGTATGCTCAAAAAAACAAATAAAAGAGAAAAAAAAAAAAAAAGAAAAAGCAGCCACCACCACCTCAAATGCAATGCAATAATAAATAATAAAACCAAGGGTAAAGGCAAAATAGAAACGAAGATTACAGATAGAATCAAACTCAACAAAAATGTTTTAAAAACATGAAAAAGGATATTGTGATCATTGAATGCAAATAAATAATAATTTTGAAAACTTGGCAACTAGATGGAGAAAAAATAAGAAAAGAATTTTTATATTTCAGTTAAAGAAAATCATTTCAACTATGTCCAGCACTGGGTAAAGTGCAAAACCAAAAACTAAAAAATTAGTATCTCAGTCCTGCCAACTGCCCCAAAATGTTTGGCATATGTCAAAATACTTCAACTGTATTACTATAAAAATTACATAGCTATTTTATACAGAACTTATTATAGTATATCATATAAATCAATTCTTAGGTAACAGATGTTCACATAACAATTCTATTTTCATTTATATTCTGAAATACCAAAAAAAAAAAAAAAAAGGCTGACCTACACAGGATATCTTTTTTTTATGTGAAATCTTTTTGCTTTTAAATCTTTATTTAAGCACCAGGATTGCAAGCATGATTGTAGTTGGGTTTCAGTCATAAACAGAACACCACTCTTCACCAGTGCAACAATCCCAACACCAATGCCCCCTCCAACCTCTCCCACCCCTGCCTGTATTCGAGACAGGCATTCTACTTCTCTGATTCCTTGATATTGTCATGCTAGCTGTTAGTGTAGTTAGTACACGAACATTATTACACTCACCATTCTTTGTGATGAGCTTCATAGTGTGAGCCAGTCCTTCCAGCCATCATCTCTATTGTCTCTGGTCATTATAACAATAATGTCTTTAATTTTTCTTAAAACTCTTGAATGAATGAGACTATTCTGTGTATCTTTCTTTCCCTCTAACTTATTTCACTCAGCATAATAGTTTCCATAGCCAACCATGTATAAGAAAATTTAATGACTTCATCTCTCCTGACAGCTGCATATTATTCCATTGTGTATATGTACCACAGTTCCTTTTGCCACTCATCTGTTGAAGGGCATCTTGGCTGTTTCCAGAGTCTGGCTATTGTAAATAGCACTGCAATGAATATAGGTATGAGGAAGGCATTTTTGAATTGTATTTTTGTGTTTCTAGGATATATCCCTAGAAGTGGTATAGCTGGATCATATAGGAGCTCAATTTCCAGTTTTTTTTTTAAATTTCCATTTTTTTGAGGAATCTTCATATTGTTTTCCAGAAAGGCTGGACTAGACATGAATGAACAGACACTTCCTCAAAAAAGAAATACAAATGGCCAAAATAAGCGCATTAAAAAAATGCTCCAGGGGCCGAAGAGATAGCATGGAGGTAAGGTGTTTGCCTTGCATGCAGAAAGTCGGTGGTTCGAATCCCGGCACCCCATATGGTCCCCTGAGCCTGCAGGAGAGATTTCTGAGTGTATAGCCAGGAGTAACCCCTGAGTGCTGCCATGTGTGTGCCCCCCCAAAAAAAAAGAAAAAGAAAAAAATGCACCACATCACTAATACCATTTAGTCCAGCCTTTCTAGTCCAGAACACAAAAAAAACAATACAAAGATGCCCTCTGCATTCCTATATTCATTGCAATGCTATTACAATAGCCAGAATCTGAAAACAACCTAGATGCCTTTCAACAGATGAATGACTAAAGAGACTGTGATACATATACACAATGGAATTATGGAGTCAACAGGAAAAAATGAAGTCATGAAATTTTTCTATTCAGAGATGGACATGGATACTATTATGCTGAGTGAAATAAGTCAGAGGAAAGAGAGACAGACACAAAATAGTCTCACTTATCTATGGGATTTAAGAAAAAGAAAAGACATTATTGTAATAATACCCAGAGATAACAGACATGAGAGCTGGAAGGGCCGGCCCATGATATGAAGCTTACCACAACAGTGGTTGAGTGCAGTTAGAGAAATGCAGTAAATACACTGCAGAAATGTAAAAACTACACTAACAACTAGTATGACAATGGTAATGAGTGAGAGAAATAGAATGTCTTGAATACAGGCAAAGAATGGGGGAGGATGGTGATGGGGAGCATTACTAATGGGAAGGTTGCACTGGTGAAGGTGGGGTTCTTTTTTTATGACTGAAACCTAACTATAAACATGTTTGTAATTATGGTGCATAAATAAAGGTTATTAAAAAATGAAAGTGGTGAAGGAATACTGGCATTTAGGGGGAAGCTATACTGTAATTATATTAGAGCCTGAAAATACTGCACTTTTGAAAACTATCACTACCACAATAAAAATATTACATACATGAAAAGAAAAAAAATTCCAGGTCCTCTATTTAGAATACTGAACTGATGTTGAAAGTAAACTTCGCATTTAGAGAAATTAAATCTTTGTCAGGAACATTTATAACAATTTAAATCAGCATATGATATATTAAAAATCACAGTGAAGAATCCTCACATCATATCCAGGAAACCACAACTTGAATGTTATTGTCAGCTCTCTAGCTATTTTTAAAAATGCATTAAATGGTTTCATTCACATGTGAAATAAGAATCACTAAAACAAACAAACTAGAGGGGAAAATAAACCTCCTGGGCAGTAAAAGTTACAGTGGGCAAAGAGGAAAGGAGGAGAAAGACAGAAGTATTGAGAAGAAGGAACTTTTTTGGTGCTGAGATAACACTGGAAATTAAGCAATGGGAATGTGAAATCAAATTAAATAAGTCGTTCTATCCCTGAAATTTTTTATTGCAAAAAAACAACTAATGTTATGTCTATCACTTATAACAAAAATAAGATGTTTCAGAAAACCAGTAAATGAGAGTTTTCAGTTCCCAAAGATCATGAACATTGAGCATTCTTAGTCACCTATTCCAGGTTTAAATACGGAGGAGTTCATTAAAAAGAAAGATTTTCTACAAATTTATCTTTCTTTTGAATTCCTAGTTTCCCAAAGCAATACTTAGTAAGAAGTGCTGAGGAATGACAGAGGTCCGCTGAGGGAACTTACCTGTGATGTTTCATTCTCTTTAAGGTCTAACCCAAACACATTGCGTCGCTTGACCTTCAAGAAATCAAGTCCATCTTCCTCCTCCTCCACATCCTCCTCCTCGCTGTCTAAGAACTGCACAGGCACTTCCTTTATCTTCAATGCCTCCTTAGGATGAGAAACAGATTGGGGTTGAGAGTTTCCCAGTCTCTCTTCTACTTCTTCATCTTCTGTCTCCTCTTCCTCTTCATCACTAGCACCATCAGAAAGTCCATACTCTGCCACTTCTGGTTCTTTGACACCTTTCTTAAGGATAGACATTTTATCATTGAAGTAGGCTCGAAATTCTTCCACTTCATCATTACAGAGGGTGGCAACCCTTGACTCCATTCCTTTATTGTCTTGGTTCACTTCCAATTCTTTAGTGGATTGTTGCTGCATTTTCTGAAGAAATCTTATCCTTGGTGCCACAGCAAGACCAAGAGATCTTAAATATGAGAAAACAAAAATAATATCAATACTCTGATAGTTTGGTTATGGATATTAGCAAACAGTTTCTCTAAAGCTAATGGCTATTTTTAGAGTTTTATTGTAAAGAAAATATTTCTAAGATAACTCAATCTTGACAATGTAAGATGATCCAAAAGGCAAACCAAATATACCAAATACTTATCAGAAAACATTGTGACACCCTATTTTTCATGAAGAGGCTAACATGACATAAAATAAAGATGCTAAGATCAGAAATAAAATAAAGTCTCTAATACTGGGTCTGACAATTTCCAAGGTGACTTTTTTGTCTCTGCTTCCTCAGACAGAGAGATTCACAAATGATATAAAGAACAGGGCATAATCATTTATATTTTAAAATAGCATGTTGGGGCTGGAGCAATAATATAACAGGTATGTGCCTTGCTAGCAGCTAAAAATCTGCTAAATCAGCCAGTATTAATTCCTCAATGCAGAGCCAGAAGTAACCCTGAAGGGGGTGAGTGGGGTATGCATCCAACATGTTCCCAATGTCTTTTTCCTATATGAGAATGCATAGAAATTAAGAATTATGTTAACAATGTGGCCCCAGAAATAAATCTGCAACCTGGAAATTCTGACTGTCATCTACTAGCTGAATGATCAAAAGACATGATTTGATCTTTCAACAACTGAGTTTTCTCACAGGCAAAATAAAATGATAAAGAGCTTCTCTAGTACAGGTAAGAATAAAATGTCAGGTTGAGAGTATACTTGCCTTGTACCCAGTTCAGTTTCCAACACAGTATGTTTTGCCCACACATCATACCTGGGAGTCATCCCCATATACAGGAGTAACCCTGAGCACTACTGAGTGGTGGATCCCTCCCCCTCCAAAAAAAAAACCCTAAAAATAAAAATAAAAATTTTTTAAATATAATTGAAAAATAACTAAGTAAATTCACAGATACAATGCATGTAAAACAATGTCCACACATAGGCTCAGGAGTTACTCCTGGCTTTGTGTTCAGAAATCACTCCTGGCTCAGGGGACCATATAGGATGCCAAGATCGAACCCAGACCCAACCTGGTCAGCCTCGTGCAAGGCAAACACACTACTGCTGCACTATCACTGCAGCCTCAGAAGCAATTTCTGAGTACAGAATCAAGAGTAACTCCAGGGCACTGCCAGGTGTGGCCCAAAAATGAAACAAAAAAATTATTCAGTAAGGAAATTATGTACATTAATATAGTCATAAAACTGAATTAAAACATTGAATTAAAATGTACCCGTAACTGGACTCAGGTTCATTGTCTGCCTTCCCTTAGCATAACAAATAAAAAGAAAGGATCTTTAGCTCTGAGCTGTGAGACTTAGTGTCATTTGTAGCAGCAAAATGTCTCCTATATACAACCCTATAATAATAAAACCTATGCCTCTCAGATTTGCTAATATCTCAGTTAAGTGTATCAAAAGCCAGGACAAAACTTCACATAGCAGGTCTGGAAGAAAGAGTACCAGGGACTTGAATACTACTGATTCCAATACAATTCCTAGCACCACATATGGTCAGTATCCTGAGCAATGCCAGGATTACTCCTGGGCAGATCAGAACAGCCTATGAGCAATTCAGGGTATAACCCAAATGCCTTCCCCCTAACAAAAACCTTCAAACCAGGCAGAAAAATCAGTTAATAACCCTAACAGTGAATTGTAGTCAAAACTGTTAACAAATAATTAAATATGTTATCCACTGGTGCCTTTCCATATATGACCCAAACACAAGTCAGTGGCCTACTATTATTATCTAAAGTTTATTTCGTTCAATAGAACAAACCATATATTGTGCTGGGGACTGAACTGGGTACAAGGAAAATGTACTCACAGCCTATTATTACTATTTAAAGTTCTAAATGTTACATTATGCAAATTACTTGTTATATTAAATTCAGCCTTACATGAAGATTAAAAATTAATACCTCACTCACATCAAGCTTATGGTTTCACTCACATGTGGAAGGTTTTTGTTTTGTTTGGTTTTGTTTTTGGTTTTTTGGGGCCACACCCAGAGGTGCTCAAAAGTTAACCCTGACTCGAGCTCAGAAATCACCCCTGGCTCAGGGAATGTATGAGATGCCAGGAATTGAACCTACATCTGTCTTGGGTCAGTCACATGCAAGGCAAATGCCCTACCACTGTGCTACCACTCCAGTCACATGTGGAAGTTTTTTTTAAGAAAAGAATGAGACAAAATCTAACAGGTTATAAAATTAAAATGACAGTATAGAGACAAGGAACAGGAGGTAGATAAATCGTGGTAAGAAGGGTCTACTGGTATAGATAAAACCAAAAGCTTTGATGATGATGATGATGATGATGATGATGATGATGATGATGATGATGATGATGCAGTAAACAAAGATGTCTAATTAAGATGCCATACACCTACAACTTATACAGTAATTGAAGCAAATGTTACTTCAATTTAAAAAGGCTAACACAATTTAGTACTACATTATGAAAATGTAAATTAAATGAGTACTCCCTCTTAATAACAAAAGATTGAAAAATCCCACAAATACTAAGCCAAAACAGAGAACATGTAGACTGCAGACATTTATAGATGTCAAGGAAAACTTACCAACTGTTATCTAATCCTTTCAAAACCAAGCTCACAGAAATTCCAAATATAATTTTTTATAAAGTAAAACCAGGTTTATTTAGAAATATTTAGGGAAGGGAGAGACAGAAAGATAAGAGTAACAAGCTTGAGAAAGAGATAGAGTGTAAGGATGGGCTTTGGAGAAGTACACTGATGTGTTAGTTATGAAGTCCACATATCGGGTTGTGAAGATGGTATGTGCTCAGGCTGCAACACATGTGTCCCAATATAACTTTAACACGTTTAAATCTGAGCCTGGAGTGGTGGCACAAGCGATAAGGCATCTGCCTTGCCCGTGCTAGCCTAGGACAGACCACAGCTCAGTCCCCTGGCATCCCATATGGTCCCCCAAGCCAGGAGCAATTTATGAGCGCATAGCCAGGAGTAACCCCTGAGCATCAATGGGTGTGGTCCAAAAACCAAAATAATAATAACAATAATAATAAAAGTTTAAATCTAAGAAACATTCTCTGAGGACCCAGAACCCCATGGTCTCCTGAGTCACTCAGGATAAAGCTCTGATCACCACCAGTTGTAAACCAAACCAGCCCCATTCCTATAAAAGAAAAGAAACTTCTGACACTCATTTTTTACAGTTTATACTTTTTCCCTGAGATCTATAACAAATTTCTTTTGTCACTTTCTTTTTCCAAATGTTTATTTAGGCAATGTGATTTATAATACTGTTAGTAACAGAATTTCAGGCATACAGTATTTCAAATCCACACCCACACCAGAGTGTCAGCATTCCTCTACCAATATTTTAAGGTCCCTTCCCATCACCAACCAACACTCCCCAACACAATCATTTGGAAAACACAAGTTTTGTAGGCCAATTTTCAGGGTTGCCACTGTCAGCACTGGCCAACTGTTATGCACTTACCTTTTTACTTTACATTCCATATATTACAGAGATCATTCTGTAATATATTCATTTTCATTCTTTCTCTCTCTCTCTCTCACCCTCCCTCCCTCTCTCCCCCCCCAGCCACATTATTAAACTGCATGATTTCATATTTTTTATTGTGGGATAATATTCTATTGTGTTTGTGTATAAAGATATAAAACGCAGAGGCCAGAGTGATAATACAGCAAGTGTACTGTACACAGCCAACCTGGGTTCAATCATCCCAGCATCCCATATGGTCTCCCAAGCACTGCCAGGAGTAATTCCTGAGTGCAGAGTCAGGAGTAACCCCTGAGCATCACTAGATGACCAATTCCTTCTGTGAAAATTCATAACTGTAATTTTATAGAAATACTTACAGGGCATATTCAGGAATAGGTAACTTGCTCACATCAAACACATCTTTCGCCTTCATCAGATACACTGAACGTATGTAGGAGACAAAACACTAAAAAGTTGTAAGTATATAACAAATATAGTCACAAAAAAAGATAAAATTTATCAAAGCAAAATAAATTAATCTAAAATAGTTGCATACATCTCCATTACACAAGGTTTTTCTACCTTTTTACAGAACATTAATATTAATGAAGACTTTACATTTGGTTAACTAAACCAACTCAACACAGAAATATGTGGCCCAAAAAACAAAACAAAACAAAACAAAAACAAAGAAAAGAAATATCTTCTCAAAATGTTAATCTAGGGTGAAGGAGATAACTTAAAGCTATGGCATACATGCTTTGCATGCAGGAGACCCCAGATTTGATCCCCTAGCACTGCAAGGCCCACATATCTATTGTCTTAGCTTTGTAGAGGCCACAGATAGTAGTGGCCTGTACTTTCCTTGCACATGATCAGCTTTGCTCCATTCCTGGAACCTCTGAACATTCTAGGAGTAATCCTGAGAGCAGATTAAGCCCTAATACAGCCTCATGTACCCCCCAAAAAAGCTATTGTAGAAGTTAAGCCATTAAGTGCCAATACAGTATAAAGAGGGAAAAAAAGAGACTTTGTAATAATATGCATAATAATCTGAACTCTACTTTGCAAGTTTCTCTAGTTATTTGAAATAATAGCATTCTTTTTTTTTTTTTTTGGTTTTTGGGCCACACCCGGTAACGCTCAGGGGTTACTCCTGGCTATGCGCTCAGAAGTTGCTCCTGGCTTGGGGGACCATATGGGACACCGGGGGATCGAACCGCGGTCCGTCCAAGGCTACCGCAGGCAAGGCAGGCGCACCTTACCTTTAGCGCCACCGCCCAATAATAGCATTCTTAATGTATAAAAATTAAATATGAAAATGCATGTAGAATACTTTTATATTTCAGAAGATAGATCAAGCACCAAAAAAATTTGTTATGTATAATCATTACAGAATTGAAAATATAAAATTTCCCATAAATAAAATCTAAGTATAATAAAGTAAAGTTTAATAAAATCATGAACAAAAGCTTATTCCCAAAGTTTTCCCTTTTCTATTATAATTTAAATAATATTCCAATATCACAATTTCAAGTAACTGTCATAACTCATAAAATATGCAGATAACGTATGATAAAATATATCTAAGCATTTCCATTTCTTTTTTAAATTTGTACTTTGTGAAATATATTTAATTCCCTTAGCTATATTTTCCTAATCTTCCCACTTCATGACTTAACACTAATTCTTTCTTCAAATCACTTACACTAACCTTCAGTCCATTCCTCTATCTCTATAGGCACAAAAAAGAATAGCTTTAATTCTAAGATCATTCTTCCCTTACTTACATTCATCCATAAGACATCACTCTAGTTGTTTATCATTTTTGTTCTACCTTGGCTATAATCAAAAGCCAGAAAATTCTTCTATGAAACTAGATGGCTTGCTGTGGCTGGCAACAAATTTAGCCATTCTGCTAAACCAAGCGTGGCATTCAATCAATCACATCATTTATTTCAATGTGCTATATTATACTCTTTGTCTGGAAAGCTCATTTGTTGTTTTCACAAACCAGTAAAGCAACTCTTCCAATGATTCATATTTACCGATTAATAATTTAATGACCTTGAGATATACATTAATGGAGGGCATATCAAAATTCATGTATATTATTTTCAGTGTGCACATTATTCCAAAGCTTCTATAAGAATTGACTCCCAGCTTGAAGTATGTGTGTTAGACAAGACATGCACACAAATCTTTGCATGCCCAGATAGTTTAGAGAAATTTCTAGGAGATACAAAAATTATCAATTTATGGGCCCGGAGAGATAGCACAGCGGCGTTTGCCTTGCAAGCAGCCGATTCAGGACCAAAGGTGGTTGGTTCGAATCCCAGTGTCCCATAGGGTCCCCCGTGCCTGCCAGGAGCTATTTCTGAGCAGACACCAGGAGTAACCCCTGAGCACTGCCGGGTGTGGCCCAAAACCAAAAAAAAAAAAAAAATTATCAATTTATATAAATATTCTTTCAATTAGATTTCAGGCAAAATGCACTTATAGAAGCTTAACTTTGCACTATCTGTTAACTGGTCTTTGGATATTTTGGAGTGGAGTCAGGGATATACTTTACTGAAGAACCATATCCCCACTCTCTACAACTTTCCTTATATATATATTTTTTTTTGGGGGGGGGTGGTTAGGCCACACCCGGCAGTGCTCATATATTTTTAAATCAATGTCTCCTAATGTATCATAGTATTTCTTATTTGTTTATTTTTTTTTGGTTTTAAAGTCGAGCCTGGCAGGCTCGGGGGACCATATGGGATTCGAACCACAGTCCTTCTGCATCTCAGGCAAACGCCTTACTGCTGTGCTATCTCTCCAACTCCATATCATAGTACTTCTTAAGAAAGTTAAAATTTCAGGTTTGCCACTTTAATAGTTTTGTGATCCTAAATTACTTCATTTTATTGCATCATTACTTATTAAGTCTCCAATGTTTATCTGGAAAAATTGAATATACTAAATACTTATTATAGATAAATATATCTATATTAATAAAGTAAATTAACTTATTATATTTTATTTAATAATGTATTGATTTATTAACAAATAAGTTAATAAATTGATAAATCACTAAATATTCCATTTTTATATTCAAATTTCAAATTAAAAGTTTAAATTTCAAAAATATTGAAATTTTTAGCATGAAATAAGTTTTAATGTTATTTCAAGTATATTTTTTAAATGTATTATTTGCTCTTTAAATAAAATCTGAGCAGGTTAAGAATGTGCCCTAGCACAGTGGTAGGACACACACCTGCTATGGGCTCAAACCCCAACACTATCAAAGGATAAATGAGGACAAACTTTACAAGGACATCCAGTTTGTTTTTCTTGGGCTTTTGGTTCACACCCGGCAGCGCTCAGAGGTTACTCCTGGCTCTATACTCAGAAATTGCTCCTGGCCGGCTCGGGGGACCATATGGGATGCCGGGATTCGAACCACTGTCCTTCTGCATGCAAGGCAAATACCTTACCTCCATGCTATCTCTCCGGCACCCTGGACATCCAGTTTTTTTTTTTTTTTTGGTTTTTGGGTCACACCCAGCCTTGCTCAGGGGTGACTCCTGGCTCAGAAATAGCTCCTGGCAGGCATAGGGAACCATATGGGACACCGGGATTCAAACCAACCACCTTTGGTCCTGGGTCAGCTGTTTGCAAGGCAAACACCGCTGTGCTATCTCTCCGGGCCCAGGACATCCAGTTTTTAAGCTATAATCTAAAGTCTTATTTAGTAAATGACTCCCTGTTCAGGCTCCTCTATTTATTTAAAATGCCCTCTCCCTGCTACTTGTCTTTCCTCTCTCCCTCTTCATCTCTCTGCTGAAATTAAATCAAGATTCTCAACAGACTCCAGTCATTAATTCAGTGTCATGTGATACAGGAATTACATGCATAGGCAAATTTTGAGCTGGTAACTACAATATAAAAAAGAACCTGTGAAATGAGTAACTTCAATAACAGAGACTCAAATAGTTATGAATTCAATGACTAGAAAGCACGATTCAAAATAAATTCCATATCTTCCATTTCTAAAGAATCTATTGTCAGACATTCTAAGAACTGAAACTAAATTCCATAAAAGTAATACTTGCTTGAGAATTTGCTAACCAAAAAGATTTCTAAGTTATGAAAAGCAATTTAGTGGTCACTGAGTCATATTTAGATAAGAAAATCTCCTCAAGAAAACTTAAAAAGGAGGGGGGGAACGGTGGTACAGTGGTAGGGCTTCTGCCTTGCATGTAGCTGACCTAGGACAGACCTTGGTTCAATCCCCAGTGTCCCATAAGGTCCCCCAAAGCCAGGGGCGATTTCTGAGTGCATAGCCAGAAGTAACCCCTGAGTATCACTGGGTGTGGCCAAAAGAAAACAAATTATTAAAAGAAAACTTATAAAAAGTTTTATGCTTTCTACAAATTTAACCTATATAAACAACAGGAGCTACTGAAACTATTGAAGAAATCCAAAGTTGGTAGCTTTGGAAGAGAAAATTGGGGGTGGGGGGACGGACAAGGGGAAATGAAGGCAGTGCCAGGAATCAAACCCAGGTCCTCTACCACTGACCGTATTCCAGACCCAAAAGTTGTTAACTGATAAAGTTAACAATCTGATAAAGAATTATCATTATAAATTATAAAGATAAAGTGTTAAAGAATTATGAAGAAGATAAAGTGAATCTGATAAAGCTTCACTAAAAACTCGGGCCGGTGAGGTGGCGCTAGAGGTAAGGTGTCTGCCTTGCAAGCGCTAGCCAAGGAAGGACCGCGGTTCGATCCTCCGGCCCTCCGGCGTACCATATGGTCCCCCCAAGCCAGGGGCAATTTCTGAGTGCTTAGCCAGGAGTAACCCCTGAGCATCAATTGGGTGTGGCCCAAAAACAAAACCAAAAAACCAAAAAAAAAAAACTTCATTAAAAACCAAGGCACTGTGGACTGAAATCACACATTAGTGACAGCATTATGGACAAGTAGTAGACATCTGTCCAGGCAATAAAGCAGAATTTTCAAAAATGTATATAGATTAAACTTATTTGAAAATTGCCATTTGGGGCCGGGCGGTGGCGCTGGAGGTAAGGTGCCTGCCTTGCCTGAGCTAACCTAGGATGGACCGCGGTTCGATCCCCCGGCGTCCCATATGGTCCCCCAAGAAGCCAGGAGCAACTTCTGAGCGCATAGCCAGGAGTAACCCCTGAGCGTCACAGGGTGTGGCCCAAAAACCAAAAAAAGAAAATTGCCATTTGAATAGCTAATGTATAAACATGCAAGCCAGAAGCAGCAAACAATGCTAAATGTGATTCTACAGGTATCAAATTGAAGCAGACTTACCCTTTGTGCTCTCTCTTTTAAATCTTGATCTTGAGCTAAAAATGATTCCAATTTTTTCTGGACGTCTATAAGTTTTTCTGGATTAATTCTTAATAACAAGAAGATAAAGATTAAAACTATAACATCTCACATTTTGAAACTGAACATAGTGGAGATTTTCTTCAGCTATTACTTTTCAATCTTTTTTTTTTTTTTTTTGGGCCACACCCGGTAACGCTCAGGGGTTATTCCTGGCTATGTGCTCAGAAGTTGCTCCTGGCTTGGGGGACCATATGGGACACCGGGGGATCGAACCGCGGTCCGTCCAAGGTTAGCGCAGGAAAGGCAGGCACCTTACCTTTAGCGCCACCGCCCGGCCCCACTTTTCAATCTTAAATATCACTTTCATCCTAATTCATAGTACATAAACTTGACTCCTTTGTATTAAGAATAATGAATAAAAAAAAAAATATCAGGTAATCCTGGTCAATAATAGGATTACTATCTAACTCTGCCCAGGTAGGGAACAGGAAGAATAAAATTTTTACCATGATTCAAGTTAGAAAATATCCCACCTGTTTTCCTAATTTTAGACGCAACCATCTTGTGTCTGCATACAGAGACAAGAGAGGATGGTGATAAAATCAAGAATAGTACTAGATTTTAATTTAGTTCTTAGTATATCAAAAGCTTCAAAATACACTTTCATTGAGCCTCAGCAACTATTGACTAATGGCCAATTTTGTTTCATCTCTAATGTTAAACACTACATCCCATCAATCCATCCTCCAAATAATCTTTAAAAAATTATTTCAGTGTTTCAAGTGTCCCAGGTACACATGAAAAAATAAAGACAAATTATACATGGTTTCACTTATTTGTAGAAGATTTAAAAAAAGAAGAAGAAGAGCAAATGAACAAACCAAACAGGTAGAGGTGGGTAAAACAAGTAAAGGTATGAATTGTAAAGTGGTAGATCAAGGGGCCGGAGAGATAGCATGGAGGTAAAGGTGTTTGCCTTGCATGCAGAAGGACAGCGGTTCAAATCCCGGCATCCCATATGGTTCCCTGAGCTTGCCAAGAGCGATTTCTGAGCATAGAGCCAGGAGTAACCCCTGAGTACTGCCAGGTGTGACCCAAAAACCAAAAAAGAAAAAGAAAAAAAGTGGTAGATCAAAGTCAGACAGATGTTAGTGATCACATTATATAGTACACATTAGAACGCCAACTATATACTGAAAATGAATAAACGGATATAAATGAAAAGATACAGGGCCCTAGAAATTATAAAAAGTCATAAATAAATTAATACATATGAACCACAAAAAAAATAAATAAACCCTTATACCTAGGGCCAGAGCAATAAAACAGCAAGTAGGATGCTTGTCTTGCAGAGTGGTTGCACAGGCTCATTCCTCTGCACCCCATATGGTCCCCTACCTCCATCAGGAGTGATCCCTGAATGCAGAGTCAAGTAAGGAGTAAAGCCCATAGCAAATCCAATTATGACCCTCCCCCACAAAAAAATAGTTCCACCTGAAACTTTTTTTTTTGGGGGGGGGGTTGGTTTTTGGGTTACACCCAGCAGTGCTCAGGGGTTACTCCAGGCTCTACGCTCAGAAGTCGCTCCTGGCAGGCTCAGGGGACCATATGGGATGCTGGGATTCAAACCACCGTCCTTCTGCATGCAAGGCAAATGCCTTACCTTCATGCATTCTCTCCAGCCCCTTCACGTGAAACTTATACAATGTTTTAAACTAAAACTAAAACTAAAGTCATCTCAATTAACAAAGAAACTATAACTAAAACTAAAGTCATCTCAATTAACATAGAAAAATCAGAGGCTAGATATATGGTACAGGACTTAAGGTGACAGCCTAATTCGGGGCAGATACAGGTTTGATCCCCAGAGGGCGTGGTTCCCTGAGTACCATCAGGAGTAATGCCTAAATATAGAGCCATGAATTAATCCTGAGAACTACCAGGTGTGCCCCAACACCCCCAACCTTCACAAAAGAAAAAGAAAAATCAGGGCCAGGAGGTTAGGTTAGGACATATGTCCTGCATGCAATGACCCTGACTAAATCTCTGGCTCCATATGCTCCCATCCCAAGCATCTCAGGGGGCCATGGAGACACTCCTCCCCTCCCCAACAATGAACCATCATGGATGGTTGGCAGAGAATCACCAGAAATGGTGGCATCCAAGCTCCCTGAGCACCACCTGGAAGATGCCCTCAAAGAAATGGAAAAAGAAAAACCAGTAAATTATTTCAGGAAAAAAAGGGTTACAACAGGCAGGGAACATAAAAGGAGGGCAGGGAAAAAGATCCTTGCCCAACTCTTCTTCAGAATGACAGACAGATCTCAAGGAATTCTTACTTAATTTCCTTCACGGGTACTTTCTTCTGGAGAAGCTGCTGCACCATCCCTTTTTCCTCTGAAGGAAGCAAAAGTAATAAAGCTTCACCACCTTCTTTGTACCTAAATAAAAAGAGCAAAATCCCATCAACACAATCTAGACTGTATTAGTCTGATGAATAGGTAATATGAAAGCAAGTTCAACTAATTAATCATTATTAAGAAAACCTTTTCATCTTCTGTGACAAAGACAACGAGCTCTGAACACCCAAAAACAAATTCTTATCATGATTTTTAATTCCTAGTGGCTGTTAGGCTCCACTGCAAAAGGGCTGACTCCTTTGGAACAAATTTTAAAATCTCTTTAATACCTTTATAGCAAAAGTTTCTCATTCAAGTCACTAAAAACAATAAAATTGGTCATTTAGTAAAAAATGGCACCAAGACATTAAGGAAATTATATCATCCTTCCAGCAGATTTTACCTAAGAATGTGGTCACAACGTTGTTCAAAAATATCAGTTTTAAGAAAAGGAGTAAGTGTGAGAGGAAACGTCAAGAGATGGTACAGTGGGTAGGGCAATTGCCTTACATAAGACAGATCCCAATTTGGTGCAGAGCTCCCCAAATGGTTCCCTGGTCTCCATTAAAAGTGACCCCTGAGCTCAGAGCCAGATCCACGGGTAAGGCCTGAGCAGTGCTGGATGTAGCCAAAACAACAATACACGAGGGGCTGGGAGGGGACAAGTGAACTTCCAACTTCCAGCAATTAGGAAGCAAACACCTCTCGGAGAGTTGGAAGCTTCAGCAGGCAACACGGGGAGGACATGACTCCATGTGCTGTTCATTTGTCCAAATCACAGACCAAAGTGGTGTATCAGAAACAACACCCTCCTTCTTGACTATTTCTAAAACATAAAAGGGACGCATGTATCTCCTTTGTATTCTCAGATGTATTCCCTTGCTTAACATCTATAACTCTTGGAACATCCTCATATAGAGACAATTTTGCCCACTGGTTTTGCTATTTGATTGTTTGGTCTTCCCCCTTTGAGATCTGTTTTATAAGCAATACCGGTAGAAGAGTATCTTTGTATGAATTTCATGTTTGAACCAAGTTACAGGGAATGTTGGACTTGATTCGTCGGCCCCCAGATGCACCAACAATATCTTGTGGCATTGCTTCTCTTTTGCATAGGCACATTAAAATGGGAAAATGATACATATGCAAACAAGTTCTTATCTAACAGAGATGGGAACACAAATTTGGTAATGCAATTAGGCCTTTACCCTGAACATTGGCATAATGATTTGGCTTAGGCCTCAGAAGAATGGGCATCACCCACACACACCTGAACAATGGATACCCTCTATGAAAACAACCACAATTGTCTATAAAATTACCAGGATCCAAGACTCTACCAGGGAAGACATAGCACTGCTTTGGCAATGTCTTACTCCAAAGAGTGCTCTCAACACCCAGACGACTCAGCAACAGCCTGCTTGCAGGGCAGATCACTCCACAGTTAATGGTATGCTGAAACTAGAGGATGCTCCACATCAGCCTGACATCGATGAAAGAAATGCACAGAATCCAGAGTCTTTAAATATAAGAATCTGATACCAACAATAGCTAAAGTGTGAAAAAGTTTCACCGGGACCACGGAAAATGACTCGGATTGGACAGACTGGTATGCCTGGAACCCAGAGTCGGTCTTATGCCAATAAACTTCTGGGGTGAGGCCTTTTAGTAATCAGGTCAAGATTTTTTTTTCCATTTTCCCCATTTTTCTGGACCTATGCAAACAACGGCAATTGCCACTATCACACCTTTACTATATATTTTTTTTACTCTTATCCTTTAAGGAAAAAAAATACAATTTACTGAACTTAAAAACAAATAACTGTACTAGAATGCTTGTCTCGAATACAGGCAGGGGATGGGAAGGGGGAGGGTGAAATGTTACACTGGTGAAGGGGGGTGCTCTGTTTGTGACTGTACCCCAACTATCATCATGTTACTTAAATAAAAAATATATTTAATAAAAAATATAAATGAAAAAAAGAAAACAACAACAACAATACAAAAATAAAATGCCCTTGTTTGTTCCGATGAGGTACATGACTGCAACATATGTTTCTCACCTAGTAAAATCTTACACCATGCTACACTATCAGAAATTTGTACTTACAGGGCTCAGAGAGCTCAAAAGGTGTATTCTTTATAAGTCAGTGACCCAAGTTCACCCCTCAAAACTGAATGAACACAGGTCCAGAGATAGTCCCTGGGCACTAACCAGATGTTGCCCCCCCCCCCAAAAAAAGTGTGCACACATGCATGCCACAGTAAGCACACTATGAATACAAGCAAAATGCCCTATTAGCTGAAGATTATCCTGATTATCTAGAAGTCTGCTGTTTCTTTGCAAATATTGAGACAATGAAATTTAGTTTTTCAAAAACCAGATAAAAAGTCATTTTGAAACACTCTCACCAAGGATCATGCTACAAAAACATAGAGTGGGATTGGAAGATGGCAAAAGTAATACAGCACATGCCTAAATTCGACCTCACTTCACACTCTGCTTCCCCCCAAAAAAATAATCCCTTGGCATTGTCAGGTATCTCAAAAGAAAAACATTCTTAAAGATGTGTATATATCAGGGGCCAGAAAACATTTTTAGCAATTTATTTTGGAGGTGGTTCTCACCTGATGGCCACTTCTAGTGGTACTCAAAGTCCACTAAGAGTGAATCCAGAGTGCTGAAGCAGCATGTCAAGCCATGAACAAAACCTAGGCCCTCCACATATAAAGCATGAGCTCTAACCCTTTGAACTATCTCCTCAGCAACTGTAATGTTTTAGGGGTAAGTAAAATTACCAGGGCCACACACAGAGATGCTGGGAAGGGGAAGAGAGCATGAAATACAAACTTAAGACCTTTAAGCATGTAAGGCCTCACACATGCTAGGCATGTGTTTTATCATGAGTATCCCTGGTCCTGGGGTGGGGGGCAACATTTTTATAGTTAAGCTAATAAACTATAGGTTTATATACTATAGTTTACTGAGAAACTACACCAGCATTAATTGACTGATACAAAGAAACAAGAGATTAACATCTCTGTCTTTGGTGATCTAGCAATGTGACAGATTGAAAAAGACAAACACAGAAGCAGGGAATTTAAGAGAACAACCCTCAAAGAGTAAATTAATAATGTCATAGAGAGTTGCTGGTAATGAGTGCCATGATCTGAGAGTGAGAGATTGCTCAGAATTAGCCAGAGGAAAATGTGTTACAGCAGATGGAATGAAAGTGATAGAAAAAAAAAAAAAAAAGGCTGGGGGAGGAAGGTATAAAGAAATGGTTGCCAGAAAGCACAAGAGGAACTCAGAGAGTCTACAAAGAGAGGAAGATTTCAGGCAAAACATGCACCTGAGGGACAGGAGGAAGAATTCCTGAAAATTATATTTGAGTCTCGTTTTGAAGGAATTTGGATATTTGGATATTTTACCATGTAAGAATTATTGTCTCGGGCCCAGAGAGATAGCACAGTGGCATTTGCCTTGCAAGCAGCCGATCCAGGACCAAAGGTAATTGGTTCAAATCCAGGTGTCCCATATGATCCCCCGTTCCTGCCAGTAGCTATTTCTGAGCAGACAGCCAGGAGTAACCCCTGAGAACCGCCGGGTATGACCCAAAAACCAAAAAAAAAAAAAAAAAAAAGAATTATTGTCTCACTAAACAATGGAAGAAAAACCTGATGTATGGATGTGGATATGGCTCAAATTATAGAGCACAGGTCTTACATGTGAGTGAAAGTTTGAGCACAGATACTAAATGACTATACTGACAAGTATAGCCCCAATAGAGCATGAGGACTAGGGCTCATCCCAGTAGCCCCTGAGTTCTGCCAGAAGTGATCCTTGAATATACCAGCTGTGATCCAACACACACACACACACACACACACACACACACACACAACAGAGGGGTTGTGCTTCATCAACTGGTGCTTAGAGAGTACTCCTCACTACACTCAGGGATCCCTCCTGGACCGGCCACTTGCTAGACATATGGCCTTAACCCCTGTGCTATCTTAACTTCCTAATTTCTTAAAAATTTTAAGAGAGTATTTTATAACAAACACTAAAAGAGAGTGATAAAACAGATACAGTTCTCATTGTCAATAAGTCTACCAACTGTATGGACAGACATTAAACCAGTATAATAACAAAGAGATAAAGGAAGAAGGAGAAGAAGACTCAGCAAAATGTACTACACATTCTAACATTCAAAAAGAGCATCCTAAAATAATGAAAGTTCAGAGTCAAAGCCTGAAGAAAAATTAGCAATTGGTTAAATATTAGGAAAAAGGCAAGATCCCCAGGGATGAAAGGCATAGTTTAGTGGATAGTTTTGCCTTATTTTTTCTACCTAGTTTTATTAAGTACACAGTAGGATAACAGTAGAGCTGAATATATATTCATTTT
Source organism: Suncus etruscus (assembly GCF_024139225.1). NCBI lineage: Eukaryota > Metazoa > Chordata > Mammalia > Eulipotyphla > Soricidae > Suncus > Suncus etruscus. The sequence continues at coordinate 23,617,008 of NC_064855.1, forward strand.
TATTTACTAAAGATTAAGGGCCACAGCAATAGTACAGAGCTAGGGTGTGTGTCTTGTATGCAGCCAACCAGGTTCAATCCTAGCATTCTCAAATAGTCCACTAAGACCTGCCAAAGTGACCCTGAGTACAGAGCTAGGATAAGGCCTGAGCACTGCTGGGTGTGGTCCATAAACCAAAAACAAATAAATAAAAATAAATATCTATTCATAACTAAAAAATAAAACAAATACCAAATACTTGTCCATTATACTTCAATACAGAAAGGACTCAAAAGAAGTCACCTTCAATTAACTCTAAAATAGAAACTTCTACAAAACACTGCTTCAAGAAATAATAGCGGACACAAGGGAATGAAGACACATACACTGTTCATGGACTGGGAGGATTAACATCATTAAAATGGCAATACTCCCCAAAGCATTCTACAGATTTAGTGCAATTCCTCTAAGGATACCCATGACATTCTTCAAAAAAGTGGATCAAACACTCCTGAAATTTATTTGGAACAATAAATACCCACAAACAGCTAAAGTAACCCTTAGAAAAAAGAAGATGAGAGGCAAGGCTTTCCCCAACTTTAAATTGTAATACGAAGCAATAGTCATTAAAACAGCATGGTATTGAAATAAAGACACTCAGATCAATGGAATAAACTTGAGTATTCAGAGAATGTTCCCCAATATACAATCAATTAATCTTTGATAAAGGGGCAAGAAATGCAAACTGGAGCAAGGAAAGCCTCTTCAACAAATGATGTTGGGACAACTGGTCAGCCACATGCAAAAAAATGAACTTGGACCTTCACTTTACACCATGCACAAAGGTCAAATCCAAACGAATTAAGACCTTAATATCAGACCCAGAACCATAAGCTATATAGAATAACATATAGGTAAAACACTCCATGACACTGAGACTAAAGGAGGAAATAGCACTGTCCAAACAAGTGGAAGCAATGATAAACAGATGGAACTATATTAAGCTGAGAGGTTTCTGCACCTGAAAGGAAATAGTGATGAGGGTACAAAGGCCACCCGCAAAATGGGAGAAACTATTCACCAAATACCCATCTGATATGGGACTAATATCTAAGATATATAATGTTCTGACAGATCTTTTTTTTTTTTTTTTGGTTTTTGGGCCACACCCGGTAACGCTCAGGGGTTACTCCTGGCTATGTGCTCAGAAGTTGCTCCTGGCTTGGGGGACCATATGGGACACCGGGGGATCGAACCGCGGTCCGTCCAAGGCTAGCGCAGGCAAGGCAGGCACCTTACCTTTAGCGCCACCGCCCGGCCCCGTTCTGACAGATCTTAACAAGAAAAACACATCCAACCCCCATCAAAAAGTGGGGAGAAGAAATGAATAGACATTTTCTCAAAGAAGAAATACAGATGGCCAAAAGGGACATAAAAAAAATGCTCCACATTATTTAGCATCAGGGAGATGCAAATCAAAACAACAATGTACTATCTCATGCCACAGAGAGTGGCACATATCACAAAACAAAACAAAAACAAGAACAATCAGTAATGGTGGGGATGTGGGGAGAAAGAAACTCATTCACTACTGGTGAAAATGCTATCTATTCCTGCCTTTCTGAGAAACAATATAAAGATTCCTCAAAAAATTGGAAATTGAGCTTCCATATGATCCAGTTATACCACTCCTAGAGATTATACCCTAGGAACAGAAAAACACAATACAAAAATGCCTACTGCATACCTATGTTCATTGCAGCTTTATTTACAATAGCCAGAATCTGGAAACAACCCAGATGCCCAACAATTGCTGAATTGCTAAAGAGACTGTGGTACAGATACACAGTGGAATACTATTCAGTCATCAGGGAAAATAAAGTCATGAAATTTTCCTATACATGAATGATCATGGAAACTATTATACTAAGTGAAATAAGTCAGAGGGAAAGAGAGATCGACACATAATAGTCTCACTCCTCTGTGGAATTCAAGAAAAATAAAAGATAGTATGGTAATAATACCCAGAAACATTAGCGATGAGGTTTAAAAGGACCAGCCAATGATATGAAGTTTATCTCAAAGATTGGTGAGTGCAGTTAGAGAAATAACTATACTAACAACTATCAGGACAGTGATAGTGAGTGAGAAAAATAGAATGCCTGTCTCAAAGACAGGCAGGAGGTTGGGGAGAAGAGAGACGGTGTCATTGGTGGTGGGAAGGTTGCACTGGTGAAGGAAAGTATACTTTTTATGACTGAAACCCAACTATAAACATGCTTGTAACCATGGTGCTTAAAGATATTAATAAACAAAAAAATAAAATGAAATAAGAACTTAAAACATTCCCCTTTAGCAACTGTAAAGACATGAAGTATTCTTAAAGGCAAAAGTAAAGTGACATAGATCCAAAAGATGACACAAATTTGGAAGCTCCAAGATGATGCCAAGGACAGGTCAGAGCAAGGCAGAAACCAATTAACAATGACCACTGTGCAGGGTACTTTCCAAAACGCCTGCGGAACAGCAGAATTAGATGAAATAAAAATGCTTATTAAGGGTCTGGAGTGACAATACATCTGGTAGGGTGCTTGCCTTACATACAGCAGAATCTGTTTCAATATTTGATATCCTATATGACCATATGGTCCCTGTGTCATTCCCAATTCCCTCTAGTCTATATGAACCACCAAGGGTAATTCCTGAGCTCCACTGGGTGTGGTCCAAAAAGGAAAAAAAAAAAAAAACAGACTTATTTCATGTGGCCGAAAGAAGGGTTGAACAGCTCATAACTTAACTTTAACTATTCCCAAATGTAGGGGGAAAATGTGTGCCTGCCACTATAAATTATACCTGCTATGGCCTCTGAACTTCACACTGATGCATGACAGTTTTAAGTTTTTCACGGACCTTAATCGATGTGCCTATTCCTGCACACACTCTAAGGAGTACTGGAGGGAATGAGTCAGCACTACTGCTGGGAATGGGCCAACCCCCAATATCTATAACAAAATTATATACAGATCCAGCAAGTCTCTATTAAAATCTTCACGTACCATCCAAACCTACCTTTTAGCACATACACATCTGTTTGCAGATAAACAATGTACAGCACGAATTAGCTCCCACACACTAACACACAAATAATTTCCAGGAAGCTTTTCCCCTAAAAAGGCAGCTTAATCACATCTTGGTGATTTTAATGCTTATAAGACTAGCCTATTTACCCATGAGTTTCTTTTTAGATTTCAAAAGCAATATCCAAGCCCGAGGCTAAGTAAATGGATACAGGGATATAAATGTTCTTAAGATCTACAATTTAAAACTCCATATATTTAGGCCCATATTTTAAGAGGCACTTTAGGTACCATCTATAAAACCCGCATCTGAAACACAGAAAACATTTCATTTCACCCATCAGTATTAATATCATGATACAGTTATATAATTGGTTGTGGGAACACCGCTGATTCAATATCACTATGTACCTAAAATATTACTGTGAGAAATTTGTAATCCACTTTGATTAAAATTTTTTAAAAATACAGAAAAAAAGAAGGAAAAAAATTCTTTAGAAATTATATAGACCTTCATTCACACTAATTTGTCAATCTTAAAAAGCAAGCAACCAGGAGCCAAAGAGATAGTACAGAGCTGGTAAGGAGCTTGCCTTGCATACAGTTGACCTCATACAATTCAGGAACCACATATAATTTCCTGAGCCCTTCCATGAGCAATCCCTGAGCACAGAGTCAGGAGTAGGCCCTGAAAACAGTCAGGTGTATCACAAAATCAAAGAATCAACTAGTACAGGAAGCATAGCTAATAGATAGACAGACAGAAAGACAGACAGACAGATAGTAGAAATAGATGATAAGATAGAAAGCTAGATGATAGACAGATAGATGATAGATAGATAGATAGATAGATAGATAGATAGATAGATAGATAGATAGATAGATAGACAGATAGATAGATAGCAGGTAGACAGGCAGGCAGGGAGGTAGGCAGGCAGGCAGGTAGTAGGTAAGTAGGTAGGTAGGTAGGTAGGTAGGTAGGTAGGTAGGTAGGTAGGTAAGTAGGCAGGGAGAGAAAGACAGGAAGAGGAAGAGAGGTAAAGAGAGGAAGGCAGGCAGGCAGACAATGTTTCTGGAAAGCCAAGAAAATCCAACCTTAAAAAAAAAATCAGTGGATCATCATGGTACACCGGCCCACACAGCAGAAAATAGGCCATCTGAAGAGGAGAGGGTGGCCCAAGTCCCTGACTACCCAGAATCACCATTTCCCTGATGACCCCGCCTCATCACCCTCTACTATTTCCTTTCAGGACACCAATCTGACCAAACCAAGTATGCTGGTCTTTGGGCTGATACCACCAGGGCTTTTTGAAGTGAGTGTAGGAATACTCCCCCCACATCCTCCTTCTTCCAAGAGGCCTGAAGCTCTATACATTCCCCTAAAAGTCATAGTATCAGTAATAGTGCTTTGAATTTCTTGATAATTTCATTAGTTTGATACTGTCATTCCTATAGAATCACACCAATTTCACAGAATGGACAGCTAATAACAGCTTACAGATCTTCTACCATTGTATTAATGACTTTATTGGAGACAGAATAATTTTCACAAATGTGCTTGCCACTGTACATTTTTTGTTCTTTTTTTTTTTTTAAACTTTCTTCTCTTCCCTTTTCTTTTATGTTTTTTCTATACTTTTCAATAATCTAGCCTCGACTGATGCAACATTCTCTTTGGTTGCTTTCTTGAAGAAATCTTGTTGCCTCATTAGACATGCTTTAAGACTGGCAACCCACTTGGCTCTCTTGATATTTTGCACATTCCTCAGCATGTTTAGTTAAATAATGGCGTTTCAAGTTGTATTCCTTGTACACTGCAACTTTCTCTGAGCAAATAAGACAGTGGGATACCCCTGTGCTCAACAAAGAAATACTGTGTCTCCCATTTTTCCTGAAATTGTCTGTGCTCGTCATCAATCTTTCTCTTCACTGCAGGCTTTGATAAAGTCATGATGAAGGTATGACAAAATCTAATTCTGTAATAAACTTCTCTCCCTTCTCTCCCTTAGGCCTCCGATAATGCAAGGGACAGCGGCAGGAGCAGCAGAAATGACGTCTGCACTAGGCGCAAAGTATTATTCGCTTACCGAATATCCGCAATAAAAAAATCGAACCGAACGGGACTGCTCAGGGTATGCGAATGTTTAATGCAATTTTTTCTTACTAATGTTATTTTTATTGCGATTATTCAGTAAGCGAATAATCGCAAATACTGCAATATTTGAAGGCCTGCCGCAGGCCACAAAATGTTGTAAGGAGGGCCGCAAACGGTTTGAGACCCCTGCTTTAAATAAAGTTAAAAAAAAAGAAACATGGCTGAACTCTGCTGGAACTCAGATGCCAGCATCTATCTCTGACAGTCCCCTGTGCTGTGCTGCATTCTTGGCCTGATTTCATCCTGTGTGTGGCTTCCTCTGAGCATGGCTAGCCTTCCCTGGAGCTTGATTTCATCCAGTGTGTGGCTTCATCTGCACATGGCTAGCCTCCTTCCCTGGAGCCTTCCATGGAGGTGAGTTGATACACCCGGAAAAGGGGAAGCCGCTGAACTCTGCTGGAACTCAGATGCCAGCACCTATCTCTGACTATCTCCTGTGCTGTGCTGCATTCTTGGCCTGATTTCATCCTGTGCGTGGCTTCATCTGCATAGGGCTAGCCTTCCCTGCAGGTGAGGTGAGTTGATACGCCCAGAAAGGGAGGAGCCAGAGGAGCGTTCCGTTTCGCTAGCCAATGAATACAACCACAACACGAAGAAAAACCCACAATACAAGTCTGGGGAAACAAGGCTAGCCAGTGCCAGACGTAGAGAATGAAGACGGCAACTCAGATGACCAGAACATGGCCAACCAACTAGTCAGTCTCTCAGATAAGGAGTTTAGAGTCGCATTATGGAAGATGTTCAAAGAACTCAAAGAAAGTATAGAAGAGAACACTAATAAGAGTCAAGAGAATATGAAGATAGAAATCAGAAAACTCCAAACTGAAATTCCAGGTCAAATAACAGGTCTAAAAAACTCAGTAGATGAATTGAAGAAAAACATGGATGAGTTTTCCCACAGGTTTACAGCAGCTGAGGACAGAATTAGTACACTGGAAGATGAGATGAATAACGACTCAATACAGCAGAAGAGATTGGAAAAAAGCCTTAAAGCAAATGATCTAACAGTGGAAAAATTACTCAAAGAATGGGAACAGATGAAAACAGAAGTCTATGATAAGCTCAACAGAAACAACTTAAGAATCATTGGAGTCCCAGAGACCCAGGAAGAAAATCTCGAAGAAAATCTCCAGGAAGAATCAACAGTCAAGAACATCATTAAAGAGAAACTACCAGAGCTAAAGAATACATGTGATCAAATCCTGCATGCCCAAAGAGTACCAACTAAAAGAGACCCCAGAAAATATACCCCGAGACACATCCTAGTCACAATGACAAATCCCACAGATAGAGACAGAATTCTGAAAGCCTCAAGATTGAAAAGAGAAATTACATTCAAGGAAACATCCTTGAGATTTACTGCAGACCTGTCACCTGAAATACTCAAGGCCAGAATGCAGTGGTGGGACATAGTGACAAAACTCAATGAAATAAATGCTTCGCCTAGAATACTGCACCCAGCAAAACTCACTTTCAGGTTTGAAGGAACAAACATGGTTTCACAGACAAACAACAGCTCAGAAACTTCACAGACTCAAAACCAGTCTTAAAAGAAAAACTGAAAGACCTAATTTAAGACAAGACTGACCAACAGACACACCAAACTTCGATATAAAGATGGCACTAACTCCCAGGACAATTCTTTCTCTCAATGTCAATGGACTAAATGCACCAGTTAAAAGACAGAGAGTGGCTAAATGGATCAAAAAGCTCAATCCAACCTTCAGCTGCCTACAAGAAACGCGTCTGAATAGTCAGAACAAACATAGACTCAAAATAAAAGGCTGGAGGAATATACCCTAGGAACACAAAAATACAATACAAAAATCCCTTCCTTAAATCTATATTCATTTCAGCACTATTTACCATAGCAAGACTCTGGAAACAGCCAAGATACCCTTCAACAGATGAATGGCTAAAGAAACTGTGGTACTTATACACAATGGAATATTATGCAGCTGTCAGGAGAGATGAAGTCATGACATTTTCCTACACGTGGATGTACATGGAATCTATTATGCTGAGTGAAATAAGTCAGAGAGAGAGAGAGAGAGAGAGAGAGAGAGAGAGAGAGAGAGAGAATGGTCTCACTCATTTATGGGTTTTAAGAAAAATGAAAGACATTCTTGCAATAATAATTTTCAGACACAAAAGAGAGGAGGGCTGAAAGTTACAGCCCACCTCATGAAGCTCACCACAAACAGGGATGAGTTTAGGTAGAGAACTAACTACATTGTGAACTATCCTAACAATGAGAATGTATGAGGGAAATAGAAAGCCTGTCTAGAATACAGGTGGGGGTTGGGTGGAGAGGAGGGAGATTTGGGACAATGGAGATGGGAATGTTGCACTGGTGATGGGTGGTGTTCTTTACATTGCTGAAACCTAAACACAAACATGTATGTAATTAAGTTGTTTAAATAAAATATATATTAAAAAAGAAACATTACAAAGGATAAAAAAAATTGATCATCATGGTACATGATGTATCATGACTATTAAATTTAAATTTAAAATGTCTGTCAACTTCCAATTTATTAGATTGTTTTCAACTATACTGGGAGTCCCTCCAGAAAGAAGGTTTTTCTATCAATTGATCATGATTCTCTAACTGATATCAGGAAGCTTACTTCTACATCCTTGTGTTTCTAGCTAAAGCATGAGATGCAAGCATTAGCTTTTTGGGTCCCTATGTTCGTTCTTTCACTGAAATAACTATAAGCAAAATATGTCCAGATGATGGAAAGATGGCCCTACCACTCTGGCAAGTTGCTTTCTACCCAAAGGTGCATTAACCTTCAAGTAGTCTAAGTCAGATTCCTCAACACCATCTTTGTACCAGTTGAATCTGCAAATAAATGTCCCTGGTCCCAACTACTGCTGCAACATAACTATCCATGAATTAATCAGGCTTGTTCTCCAAGTCATCAATTCCATTTTGTCATTTAAAAGATTATAAAACCAACACTCCAACACTGTCAAAGTCAAAGATGTCACTGAAAGGTAGAACACATACCTCATAGATTTGAAACTCCAGATTTAATTCATTCTTAGAGAAAGGAAAAAATAAGTTCTCTAGGTACAAGTGTGTTTGAGTTTCCATTGTTTATAATAATCAAGATGAATAAGTATCATTTTTTTAATGAAACACAAACTGTTATAAACAGGTAGTATGATGCCCCATGGCCACCAAACTTAACACATCTGAGTATAGCTCTGATAGGTTCCTATTAAAAAATAAGTTAAAATGTATATGCTTCTAAAATATTGGGACATCTGAGTGTGCTTGGCCCACTAACCACAGAGTGAGCAGCTGTGTAACCTTTGGTGAGTGATCTTTTGTATCACTCACCAGCATCATAGTTCTAATATCATATTGCCTTATCATGACTATTAAATTTAAAGATGCAAATTTGCCTTTTGTTACTCACATGCATCATTCAAGCCTAGAGACATATATAATTAATGAATAAATTCAGAAGTCATATATGCAGATAAACACTACTCAGAGTAGAACTAGTTTAAAGTTCCAGTTGTATGATTAATTAGCTCCAGAGCCTTGATAATGAGTTACTCTGACACTACATGTAATGTTTATCAATGACTTAAGTTGTATATGATAACCTAAGAGGTCACACCAGCAGTCTTGAAATTCTAGAGCTATGACTTGAATAGCTGTTCAAAACGAATCTTAAAGGAGTAGAAAAGAAAGAGAACTATTGGTCACACTCGGCTTTCCAGCCTTTTTTCCTCTCCCTGTACTGCCTCTTATCCCATGCATGAGCCCTAGTTGGCCCTGAGCCTGTCACTGTGCAAGAAAACTGTCAGCCTCACAGATGCAGATAATGGAGCAGAATCAGAGTCCATCTGTTCAGTTTTTCCTGCACCACACAGTACAGACAAGACCTTTTTCAGGGATAAGAAACTCTCTGACCTACAGAGTCTGACCTATAAGACTCTGGTACAAGGTTTTTAAAAAGAAAACAATTCCATATTCTAGGAAAAACAAGTCTGCTGCAGCCAAAAATCTTGAGCAGAAAGTCCATAATAAGCTCAACCATCTAACAAGTGAAGTTCACTGTGAAGTAGAAAGAAACTGAGTTGGTTAAAGCAGCCTTCCACAAAGCTCCTAGCAAGCTGATTATAAAAAAATTATTTAAGGGGTTCACAGGGAAAAGTTAAAACCATTGAACTATTAATTCTCCTTCAAATTTTACTAGATTAAGAACAATAAGAAACCCCATGTACTAAATTGCTGATACTATCTTTAATTCTACTCCCAGGATATATCTAACTACTGCAAGTTAGATATAATTAATTCCATTTTTCAGGAAAGAAATATGAGGCTTAGGGAAATCAAGTACTATTTCCAAGGGTATACAGTCAGGTGACAGAGCCAAATTCAAACCTAAGATGTCTTGCTGTTTTTTTTTTTCTTAAGGGTCAGCATACAGCAGAGTTTGGGGGTCCTGAGGTCACTCCCAGAATGGCTAGCTTTGGCAGTGTGTTACCAGAGATTACCAGAGGTATGTCCAGCAAAGTTTAGTGCTAAAGCATGTTAGAAAATCAATTTAAAACCTCACATAAGCTAGAAATATACATTTGAGCCACATTTCCAGCTACCTATTTTTTAATTTTTTTTCTATTTCTATTTTTTAATTTTTAAGGACAATGTCCAACTATAGAAAAATCATTTCTCATGGGCCAAAGAGACAAAATATATTTATATGTGTACATATATAGCAAATATATTACATATGTTTGTACATATATTAATTTATCTCAATGGTCACAAATATCAGCAACTTAAAATAAAGGTAGCCCTTCCTCCTTAAAGGACCTGAATTGCAGCATTACAAAAGCCCTATATGGGCACAGCAGCCATGGCACTTCCTTAAAGGGAAACAACATTTTTTGGAAAACACCAAGAACATGAGTTGTAATGGCAAGAAAGCTTGAGTGTAAATCCTAGTTCTGGAACTTAGTGCGTGATCTTGAATACCTCTTACCCCACCATCTCAGAGTAAATTTTCTTCTCAGAAGACTATTACAAAAGCTAAATGAGTTCATTTACTTATTTATGTACCAGCTCTTTATAGTTAGGAAGTAAATGGCTAAAATCATAGTCCATTCATTCCCTGGGGAAGATTAGGGAAGAGGCTCCTCTAGCCAAAAGAAAAAGAGAGAGAGAGAGAGAGAGAGAGAGAGAGAGAGAGAGAGAGAGAGAGAGAGAGAGAGAGAGAGAGAGAGAGAGAGAGAGAGAGAGAGAGAGACAACCTATTCTTGTAAACATTCAAAGACAGCTTCTAGGAAATCAGTTTGGTGTTTGCTCACATGACAGGCCTCACCTATAAAACACAGTTACTGGGAGTGACTAAGTTTGTCTAGCGGCAATGGATTAAAGTCACGAACCACTGCAGTCACTTTGTAAACTGATCTGGGTCAAGAATACACAGCTTCTCACTTTGTGGTTAGTGGGCCAAGAACACTCAGATGTCCCAAGATTGAACGTGAGGAGATGTTAGGCCTCTTCCTACTTCATCTACACCAAAAATCATGTTCATCCTTGAATAAAGCTGGAGCTCCGGGGCCGGAATGGTGGCGCAGAGGTAGGGTGTTTGCCATGCATGCAGCTGATCCAACCGTGGTTGGATCCCCCAGCGTCCCAGATAGTCCCCCAACCTAGGAGTGATTTCTGAGCGTCAAGCCAGGAGGAACCCCTGAGCATCACCAGGTATGGCCAAAAAACCAAAAAAAGAAAAAAGAAAAAAAGGTGGAGCTACTTGTAATTCTTGGTTTTTTTTTTTTGGGGGGGGGGGTTGTTTGTTTTTCGTTCTGCATTTTTGGGTCACACCTGGCAGTGCTCAGGGGTTACTCCTGGCTCCACACTCAGAAATCGCTCCTGGCAGGCTCGGGGCACCATATGGGATGCCGGAATTCGAACCACCGTCCTTCTACATGCAAGGTAAACACCCCACCTCCATGCTATCTCCTGGCCTCTCTACTTGGTTATTAGACTGATAAACAGCTTCTACAGCACCCAAGAGGTATACTGTTATTCACCCCCTGTGATTCACACACGCCTAGACACACCCCTAATTTTGGTTACCACTAAGATGTAGATCAAAGAGAGAGCTCCCATTTGCTCTGGTGATAACAGCTTTCTGTAGAAAGAAACTTGGAGACACTTGTAGCCAAAGGAAATGAATCCTAGCCACCAGAAAGTGAGGGGAACTTGAAAAAGAAATCTACCTCCTACACTTCCCACAGATTATCCTCATTGCAGCCATGTCAGAGACCAAGAGTCAGAGGGCCCCACCAAACATATCCAGACTCCTATCTTACAACACAAAATAAAGATCCTTGCTCTAAGCCACTAAACTGATTGATTCATTGCACAACAACAGACATGATTCATACATCTGATTTAAGGATCTGTGTTAATCTCAAGTGTTTATTAGATATCTGAGCACTCTGGTCTTCCAATTATATAGATACACTTTGTTCCTATTGCAAAGTTTACATTCTAATGAGAAAAATAAGTAAATAACATTCTCTACTACGTTTGAAGGTAATGTCTGCTATAGAAAATAATCATTAGGCAAGTTATAGAGCAGTGGTTAGGAGAGTAAAATGGAAATAACTCTGTGGGGACTTGAAGAAAAAGCATAAGGAACAGAAAAGAACAAGTAAAGAGTAATCAAAATCAGACTTGGTAGGAAGAATGAAGTAGTACAGGGCCAGGGGTCACTGGCTTTTACTCCAGAAAGTTTAGGGAAGCCATAGAAGGAATGATCTGATCTGACCTGACCTGACGTCATTCAGAGCATCACTCTGCCTACCTGTGGAGAATAGACAGCAGGATCACAAGAAGAGGTGCTGAGAAATAGTCACCCCTGAGAAAGAGCAGCCCCCCTGATCAACCTCTATATCCCTTCCTGATCAGATCTACTGCAGCTGTTCCATGATTCTTGATGCAAACAAAGGACAAGTTTTTTCCTCTTATTAGATTTCTAAATTCTATGTGCCAACAGACAAAGGCTAAGTAAGAGAAGAATCGCCCTCCATCTGGGAAAAGCAAACAGAAGATAGGCTCTTTGGAGGGCTAAGCTAAAGGAACAAAACAATTTACTACAAACACTGCTCCTAGGTTACATCAGACACACAGAAAGCCTCTGTAAATAAATGTGCATGAAATTGTCTTTTTCTAGTTTCAATTTGCAAACCAATTAAACACACAATCTTAAAACTTCTCATCATTATCTATGTAGAAAAGTGCCAGTATTTTCTAAAAACCAACCAAAGCTCTTCACAATTATCACATTAGAAATTTTAACTACTTTCCAACTGCTAGTATATCTAAAGTGAAACCAGTGAGCACACAAGGCAAAGAACTGGCCTCTACTACCCCCTCGTGGAATCACACTGTGTTAAAGCATTTCCAAATAAAAAGCAAAGCTGAGTTGGAATTGAAGACTTGAAATTTTACGAATTTTACAAATTTGTTTACTTAAAATAAATGTGTGTGTGCCTTCCCATGTTTCTCTCTTCTCTCTTTCTCTCTCTCCCTCCCTCCCTGACTTGAAATCTTACCACTACTGCAAGAAACAAGCATATGTGTGTCTCTCTCTCTTTTTCTCTTTTTCTTTCTCTCTCTCCCCCTCTCTCTCTCTCATACACACACACACACACACACACACACACACACACACACACACACACACACCCCTTTTGCTCCATTTGTCTCTAGAGAATATTCATCAAAAGGGACATAGAGTGCTAAAGAAAATAAAAAGCCATTTTCAACTGATAAAAGAGCAAAAGTATTTTAAACAGGTGAATTAATTAAAATAGTAAGTACTTCAGATCAACCAGTATCTGAATTATTCTTTATTTTTATCTATGTAAAAATGAAAAACATCAGATTCCCCAAATCTTGACCATTGTGAACTGAATTAATTTATCTATATTCACATAGTATAGGTCAGTTTCAAAAGTAAATGTTATCTGGCAACCTGGCCTTACTTACAGGATACACGGAGTATTTTAATTAGTCTTGAATTTAATTTAACCTTTATTCAATTCAATTATCCATCTCATGGCCCACAAAACTTTCTAATTATCGCTAAGCCCATTATAAGCAACTTTTAAACTGCAATGTGGTCATTTTTTTTATTATACTGCCAAAGAAAAATAAGCATTACATATCCTAAACATTTCCACTGACTATATATCTGAAACTGTCAATTCAAAATGTTTTTAATTGGTTATGAAGGACAAACAGCCTTGTACTTTGAAAATTAATCGCCACATTATAAATCGTAACAATGTTTTCTCAATTTAATTTTTGCTCTTCAGACACAATCAGTTGTGACATAAATCTACCTCTTCTTCTCCATAGTCATCAAGAACAATTTCTCAGTCATCGACAACAATTTAATGTTCACCGTGACAAGTTTAACTACATGAAATTTTTCAACAACTCACTAAGAACCTTTAAGTATGCCCCTTAATGGACTATTCCCAAAGCACTGAGAAACCCAATTATCTCCATTCAGGAAGAATAATTTTGTGTGTGTGTGTGTGTGTGTGTGTGTGTGTGTGTGTGTGTGTGTGTGTGTGTGTGTGTGTGTGTGTGTGTGTGTGTCTGTGTGTGTCTGTGTGTGTCTGTGTGTCTGTGTGATACCCAGGCTGGACAAATCTCAGATGAGAGGCGCCTATCAAGTTCTACCTTGTGAAAATCCTGGGAAAGGAGAGGGAAAGGAGGAGTGTGAGGGTAGAAAGAGAGAGGATGGGGTGGTGAGCTGGGAGGGAGGGAAGGAAGAAGGAGGGAGAGAGGAGGAGAGCTTTATCTTTCACTATTGTGGTTCCTTCTGTCATCCTGGTTCCTACAATAATTTAAATTAATATATTTTAATTATAGTCCATATTTAAGGCTCACAAGTTAAAAACTGAATCACTCAAACTACTTTAAATATCCAAATGTCTATGAGTGCTGGGAAACAAAAAGGGTAAACTCCACTTCTTGTAAGACCACAGAAATATGTAAAGAGGTCTGAAATGATAGCAAAGTGTTGTAGCACATTTGCCTTGCACGTGGCCGACCCAGCACCCAGGTTCAATTCCTGGCATCCCATATGGTCCCTCAAGCCTGCAAGGAGCAATTTCTGAGTACAGAGCCAGAGTAACCCCTGAGAACCGCCAAATATGGCCAAAAAAGGAAAAGAAAAAAAGAAAGAAACAAAGGAACAAAGAAACAAAGAAAAAGAAATATATAAGGAGCCCTGTACCTTCAGTTGAAACAAATTTACCAGGTACTAAGTTTTCCTCAAAGCCATCAGAGAATTGTGAATCCAAAGAAACTTAAAAGAACTAAATTCCAAAGGAATTTCCTATATAAGCAATAGAGAGAAAACACTTCCTTGCTTTCATACACATGCTACCAAGAATAAAATATAGGTGAAAGACCAAGCCTGCTCAGATTAACTCCTCAAACTATTTCTTCATCTGAAAACAGAAACTAATAGCCCTATACATTTCCTCAGAGTAGGAAGGTCATTATGATTCAGTTAGACAACGGTCAGTGAACAGGTGAAGCTAAAGAAACCATAAAGTGGGTAGAGTGCTTACCTTGTACACAGTCAAACCTGGTTCAATTCCCGGCATCCAAGATGGTCCATGAGCACTGTCAGGAATAATTCCTGACTGAAGAGCAGGAGTACTTGCGTATCATCAGATGTGACCCAAACACAGCCCCACCAAAAGTAAAAAGTTAAAACCAAACAGATAAAGTAGTATTTTTAATGGCCTTTTTTTCTTGGCATTAAATAACCTTTAAGCCTTGGTTACAATGACTGATGAACAACTGCCCAATTGCCATCAACCTATATCCTAAGAATGACTGGATTCCTCCATTGTGTTTGTCTGCAGTTCCAGAAGTATGCTACTTTGTTTAAATAGCTTCAAAAGGAGACAAATGAGTCGGCACACCTACCTGGCAGTTCTACCTGCTCTGTGAATGTACGTATTGGCATCTTCTGGACAATCAAACTGAAGAACCCAATTCACAGCAGGGAAATCTGTTAAGAAGGAAGATCATGTATAAAATCGGCTTCAATAGGGATGGAGTGATAGCACAGTAGTAAGGCATTTGCCTTAAATGCAGCAGATCCAGGACTGACCTAGGTTCTATCCACAGCATCACATAGGGTTCCCTGAGCCTGCCAGGAGTGATTTCTGAGTGCAAGCTGGGAGTAACCCCTAGAGCTGCCGGGTGTGACCCAAAACAAAAAAACAAATACATTTTTTTTTAAATAGGGCCCGGAGAGATAGCACAACGGCTTTTGCCTTGCAAGCAGCCGATCCAGAACCAAAGGTGGTTGGTTCGAATCCCGGTGTCCCATATGCTCCCCATGCCTGCCAGGAGCTATTTCTGAGCAGACAGCCAGGAGTAACCCCTGAGCACCGCCGGGTGTGGCCCAAAAAAAAAATAAAGAAAGAAAAGGAAGGAAGGAAGGAAGGAAGGAAGGAAGGAAGGAAGGAAGGAAGGAAGGAAGGAAGGAAGGAAGGAAGGAAGGAAGGAAGGAAGGAAGGAAGGAAGGAAGGAAGGAAGGAAGGAAGGAAGGAAGGAAGGAAGGAAGGAAGGAAGGAAGGAAGGAAGGAAGGAAGGAAGGAAGGAAATGGGCTTCAAAATCTGTTCTGACACATTTCTTACTTTTACAATATTGCTTGCCAGGATTATCACAAAACTGATAGATATCATCTGGAACTCTATTTAAAAAAATGTAATTGCATGAACTAAAAAAATAACAAATACTGTTCTCTGACAAAGTGAACTAAAAATAATGGCAGTTTCTGAATGTCAAAAATGTTGAAGACATAACATTTTGTGTCAGATAGATAATGAAATGCCCCCATTTTAAGGGAAGACAAAATATATACATTACTTGGCTATATCTTTAATCCCATGGGAATAAATTCAGATCTCATAAGATTAAAACAAATGGAATAAAATGGAGATAAATCACTGCTAAAGTTGAGTAGTGTGTTCATCAGATTTGCTCAATTTGTCTATGCTTAAAATTTGTAAGAATTGTGGGGTCAGAGAGATAGTACAATTAGTAAGAAGAAAAAAAAACTTAATTTGCATAGGTTCAATCCCAAGCATCCCCTATGGTCCCCCAAGCATTGCCAAGAGTGGTTCCTGAGTGTAGAGCCATGAGTACCACTGAGCATCATCAGGTATGGCCCAAAAACCAAAAGCAAATAAATAAAGTTTGTAAAAATGAACACAATAAAATTAAGTGAACAAACTGAGTTATCAATTTATTCTCATCCTTTGTTTTACCTCTTAACCAATTTTCCCTATTACTTCTAGTCCCTGGCCCCCTCACACACAAAGCCATTAGTTTTATATATTCATATATCTCTATATACATAGTTATCAGTGTCTTTCTCAATTTGTAAATATAGTAAATATTTTCACTAAAATTTTGAATGACTGGAGGGTATCTTGCCTTGGAGAGACACCTGTAAGTTGGGAGTAATGATCCTTGCTATCTTCTTTTTGGCTTTAAATGAATGCTTTACCTTACACCCTCAAAAAATATTTTGAAATGGTTGGAGAAAAAGTGGATTTCACTAATTTTTCTTGTTAAATAAACCTAGAATATTTAACAAGTTCACAATTCTCAACAAAAACAAAAAGGTATTTTTATATCTTTAAATCTTCCTTTGATTTTGCAGATTCCCCAGGATATTTTTTTTTTTTTTTTTGGTTTATGGGTCACACTGGCAGCACTCTAGGGTTACTCCTGGCTCTAAGCTCAGAAATTGCTCCTGGCAAGCTCGGGAGACCATATGGAATGTTGGGGATTGAACCCGGGTCCATCCCAGGTCATCTGCATGCAAGGTAAACACCCTACCACTGTGCTATCTCTCTGGTCCCACTCCTCAGGATTCTACGCTATAATCATCAGAGGCATAAAATCAAGTGTTCACTGACCAGAGATAAGGATATTAATATTCTTATGTCTTGTTATAAGAAAAATAAAAAGCAATTACTTGAATCAAACTATCTGAATTCCCAAACCATACCCATTTCTAAGCAAAAAAGCATGTTTTAAGATTACAGACTATCTGCTCCAAAGAAATTTTCTTACCTAATCCCCTGGCTGCAATATCAGTAGCAAAAAGCACAGCAGCTCTCTTGCGGACAAATTCATTATAAACCTCCATTCTTCTCATCTGCTGCTGCCGACCGTACAGAGCTAGGATAGAAACACCAGGGCGGAGCCGGCAGAACACTCTGAACAGATACTGAACCTAGACAGAAATGAAAAACTGAGTTTGATCCTTCTGAACACTAAAAGTAAAGTAAACTGATGAGATTAACACCAGAAATATATTGAACGGTCTAATTTTTCAAAAAGTCCAATTGATCTAGAGAGGCACTAGAGAGATAATATAGATGTTAAGGCACTTGCCTTGCACACATATGGTCCCTAGAGCACTGCCAGGAGTAAGCCCTGAGCACTGATGGGTGTAAAACCAATAAATATATACCTAAAAATTAAAAATGCCAATACAGGGGTCGGAGACATAGCACAGTGGTAGGGCATTTGCCTTGCATGCAACCTACTCCGGATGATCAGTGATTCAAATCCCAGCATCCCATGCCTGCCAGGAGTGATTTTTGAGCACAGAGCCAGGAATAACACCTGAGCACTGGGTATGACCCAAAAATCAAAAAATAAAATAAAATGCCAATACACAGAAAGGGAAATGCAGTGTAATCTTAAAATATTTGTTCAAATATTTTTGAATGGGGGAAAATGTTCCCCTTAACAGATTTAACTTGATATCTAGCACATTTCCAAATTTAAGGAATTGCAAAGACTGTAATTTCTGGTCAGTTTCAAATATGCACATTTTCTCTTTTTTTAATAAAGGGACCGGAACACAGGATTTCTACATATAAAATAAGTGTTCTCCTGCTGAACAACATATCTAGCCCATTTTTAAAGTGGCCTTTGTGCAGAGTTGGAGTCCAACCCAGCAGTACTTAAAGGCTACTCCCAGCTCTGTGCTTGGGGCTAGCTCCTAGTAGTACTCAAGAGGCTGTGTGTTGCCAAGGAATGAACCCAGGGCACCCACACAAAAAGCGAGCTCTCAGCTATTGAACTACCTCTCAGCTCCCTATTAAACTGACATTTTAAAATATTTCTTAAAATATATCTAATATTTTAAATACAAAGGAAAATTATGCATATGAGAATTTTTAAAGAATAGATCAATTGGGCCTGGGGCAATAGCACAGCTATAGGGTATTTTGCCTTGCACGCAGCCAATACAGGACGGACCCCGGTTCGAATCGCATATGGTCCTCTGAGCGAAGAGCCAGGAGTAACCCCTGAGCACTGCCAGATATAATCAAAAAAGACAAAAAACAAAAAAAAACCTCTATGTGCAAGTGAGCAGGACCTCTAAATTTTGAGCTCTGACAAAAAAAGGTAAGTAAAGCAACTTCACTGAACAAAAAATTTACATGATTTCTTTTTCTTTTTCTCATCCCCACAGAATTTTATTTTAATAGTTTTACTTTCTAGTCTTTTTTTTTTTTTTTTTTTTTTTTGGTTTTTGGGTCACAGCTGGAAGCACTCAGGGGTTACTCCTGGTTCTACGCTCAGAAATCATTGCTCCTGGCAGGCTCAGGGAACCATATGGGATGCCAGGATTGGAACCACCATCCTTCTGCACACAAGGCAAACACCTTACCTCCATGCTATCTATCTGGCCCCACTTCTAAGTCTTTTATTGATCACTTTATCACAATTCAACCAAATTACAAATTGGTTTTTAACTTTTTATTGCCTATGGCAGTAAAGGCACATAAATTATATGCTCTGAATGAGTTATTATTACCATGACAGTATAGAACTGACCCAAAAGTGTTAGATTTTAATAAAAACTGTTAGACATAATGCATTTTATCATAAACATATCCCTAAATAAGCAAGTCTAAATGTAGCTTGCTATTTTTTTATTTCTCTTCAGTTTATGTTTTCCTAAATGAGAACTACTGATTGCTAGACTGAGAGAGAACACATCATTACTTGATTTTTAGTTTCTCTAAGGTGTTTAAAAGCTTTATACAAAAATAGAAAAATGAGACAGAAAGAAGTTTGACTATATACATTAGTAAGATAGTAAGTCAAAAACATATTTTTGTGTTCGCTTCAGGAGCACATATACTAAAATTGGAATGATACAGAGATTAGCATGGCCCCTGCGCAAGGATGACACGCAAATTCGTGAAGCGTTCCATATTTTTTTTTTTTTTTTTTTTGGTTTTTGGGCCACACCCGTTGACGCTCAGGGGTTACTCCTGGCTATGCGCTCAGAAGTTGCTCCTGGCTTGGGGGACCATATGGGACACCGGGGGATTGAACCGCGGTCCGTCCAAGGCTAGCGCAGGCAAGTCAGGCACCTTACCTCTTGCGCCACCACCCGGCCCCATATTTTTTCAATATAAAAGCCTGTGTTTCTCTTCAAAAAAAAAAAAAACATGATATTTTTTTAAAGTTTTGTTTATCTGCTAAAAACATTATCTCCCCTAAAATTTCTGAGGCTTTCAAGATATAACAATTGAACTTAGCCTCAAAGGATTCACAGGATTAAATATTCCCCACAAGGGGCCAGAGTAGTGGCGCAAGCAGTCAGGTGTTTGCCTTGCACGCACTGGCCTGGGATGGATCACAGTTGGATCCCCCAGCCAGGAGCAATTTCTGAGCACATAGCCAGGAGTAAACCGAGCATCACCAAGTGTAGCCCCAAAACAAAACAAAAAAATATTCACCCAGAATTAGAAGAACAGGAGAAATACTGAAGTAGACTCTAGAAATAAGCATGAATAAAAGACAGGAAGACATAGAAATAGACAGTGGGCAGGTGAATATTCTCAAGAGCTATCCTTACCAAATTACAAAGACCTCTCATAAGGTTGGCCCTTGAACTGTTCACCAACTGTGCCAAAGGCTACTAAGTACTGCACTAAATTCTAACAATCAAGCAGAAAGAACAGACCCATTTCTGTCTTATTGGGCCTGAAATTTCATGCACTGATTCCTTGAAAACAAAGACACTGAGGGCTGGAGAGATAGTACAGAAGGTAAGGTGCTTGCCTGCATGCAAGTAACCATGGTTTGATAGATGACACGCTATATGGTCCCTCAAGCACCACTAGGAGTGATCCCTAAGCAGAGCCAGAAGTAAACCCTGAGCACCAACAATGTGGTCCAAAGTCAAAAAAGTAGCAGATTGGGACAGAGGGTTTGCATGCAGTCAACACCAGTTTAACCCCAGTTCAGTTCCACATTATCCCCAGCACCACAGGGCTCCTTAGAAGGCCTATAAGAAACCAATAAAACCTAATTATTAGATTCTTAACGCTGCCTACACTTTTAGAATGTTTTAGAATAGGATTAAAAATAAAAACCCATTTACTCAACTAAAATTTGACATTTGTAAAAGGATAATTCAATATGAATAACTTAAGAAAAATAAGCACTTGGTACCTCTTTACAACTGGAGAAAAATACAATACTTTTCTTTTTCAGGTGGCTTCTCAAAAAGGAATATAACACACTTATTTTTTGCTGCAGTTCACAAACTATGTAGTTTTGCTCCAAAGTAGCAGGAGTACTTATGAAATAAAAGAAAAATAATGGTAAAATCAAGTTATGTTAACAACTTCAAAAATCAAAGCAAAAAGAAAAATCATTTGACAAAAGTAGACACTTCAAAGTTTTCAGATACATATTTATTCTCTATATGAATACACCTACTTGTAGAGCTTTCCACAAAATAAAAATATGTTATTATTCATAAAACAAATAGATTTATTCCATGTCTATTAAGTAGAATATACTTACAAAATAAACTATTGTACATTTACACAATTATTATGTAAGTATAAAAGGTAAAAAGAAAATACAAAATCCATCTCCATGCTCAAATAAGTGGGATCTCTAAGACAATATTAGAGTACTCTGTAGCATTTCTATAAATGTAATCTAGGGAGCAAATCTTTCAAAAAGATAATAGTTATAAACCAATTGCCCTTCATAAAGTGTAGGTGGTTTGGTGGGAGGATTTTTAGATAAATAGCAAATGTTGGGTTAAACTTTTCTTTAAGACTTCTTGGAGCCTTTATTTTCACTGTTGTAATTTCCTAAAGTTGTGAGGATATATGACTTACAGTTTTCTGCATTTGTCAGTTCAGATTATTTGTTTTCGAATTATTTTTTCTCACTGCATTATGCAGGACTAAAGTGCACTTAAGCAAGTGCATTAATATTGAACAAAGTATCTTTCTGTTTGAAATTTTCAAGCAATTATTTTGTCTAGATCTCATTAAAACTAGTAAGTAAGGTAAGTATTTGTGATAGTAAAATGTTTGATATATTATACTGTAATAGACTTCCTCTCTGACTCTGGCCAATCTGAGCAGGCTTTTTACAGTATAGATTCGGGTCCAGAACATTGTCTAATTTGCATGCATAAAAAGCCTGCTTGGATTGTCTAAGTTAGAGAGGCGGTCCGAGCAGCCTTGCAGTGATTGGTGCAGGATCGAGTTGAAAATTTCGTTTTGTGGCAATATTCAGACAATTTTCATTTAGTGGCATATTGAAACATTTTTCAGGATATACTCGGCGTATAAGACGACCCCCAATTTCAGTTGACTTTTTTTTGTTTCAAAAGTCGTCTTATATGCCGGAAAATACGATAATATATATACTTTTCATATCTATTTACTCATAAGATGCTTACTTCCTAGAAAATTTCTATTAATTTGAAATATCAAGTTCTCAAAAATACTGAATTTTGACGAAACCAAATATGTATTCAAATTGTTCATACCTGTATTTTGCTTTTTCATGAACCCAGACATATTCAGGGTTTTTCAAACTCAGTCGTGCCAGATCCTTTACAGATTTGGTTTGTGTGGCCGAGAAAAGCAAAGTCTGACGTTTCTTGGGAAGATTTTCAATAATAGCATTCATGGTGTCAGCAAAGCCCATATCCAAGATTCTATCTGCTTCATCAAGAACTAAAAAGGAAAAATCCAGTTGAATTACAATATTTAAAATATACACTGAGGGGCTGGAACAATAGTACAGTGGTAGGGCATTTGCCTTGCACTCGGCTGATCCAGGATGGACCTAGTTCGATCCCCGGTGTCCCATATGGTCCCCCTAGCCAGGAGGAATTTCTGAGTACATAGCCAGGACTAACTCCTGAGAATGGCCCAAAAACAAACAAACAAAAAAAGAAAAACTTGGTGAATTCAGATAGAGCCAAAAAAGTGTATAAAGAACCAATGTTGGGCCAAAATGATATCATGGAGGTAGGGTGTTTGCCTTGCATGCAGAAGGATAGTGGTTCAAATTCTGGCATCCTATATGGTCCCCCAAGCCTGCCAGGAGCGATTTCTGAGCGTAGAACCAGGAGTAAGCCCTGAGCGCTACTGGGTATGACCCAAAAACAAAAACAAATATAAAAGAAAAAAAAGAACCAATGTTAAGGAGCAGAGTGATAGCACAGCAGGTAGGGCATTAGCCTTGCATATAGCCAACTTCGGTTTGATCTCTAGCAGCCCATGTGGTCCCCGGAGCCTGCCAAGAGTAATTCCTGAAAGCCACAAGGTGTGGCAAAAAAAAGAACCAATGTTAGTTTCTTTTGTTTGTTTTTGGTTTGAGAGCCACATCAGGTGATGCTCAGGGGTTACTCCTGGCTATGTGCTCAGAAATCACCCCTGGCTTGGGGCTTATGGGACACCGGGGAATTGAACCTCGGTCCGTCCTAGGCTAGCGCAGGCAAAGCACTTTACCGCTTGCACCACCACTCCGTCCCTCAGTATTAGTTTCTTAAAGGTTTCATTGCTTTATGTTATACCTAGGGACATTTGCCCAAAGGCATAATAGGACTTTTCTATACTGGACTTATCACAAGACAAAGACTTATTCAAATCCAAATCCATTCTGATTATGCAGGACATCAGGTAACATCAAGTGGATGTAACTGAAAAGGCAATACTTGGTAGTGTTTGGGCAGATGGTTCTACCAATCAGACTGCCTGCTTCATATGCAAGTATACAGAGACCAGATGTTGAGAATCCAGTACCACATGGTTCCCCAAGCACCAAACCTGGAATTACCATCAGATGTGGTCCTAAATAACCCCATAAAATAATTTACAAAATAATAAATAAATAAAACTTGGGGTCAAATCCTGAGTGTCAAATTTACAAATAAGAGTACTCATATTTCTCTATTCTGATTTTAAAATAATTCTAGCTATTTTCTGGGTGTGAAACCCATGTCAAAAATTTATCACAGTTATTTCTCAGATTGTCTTTTATCACAATATTTATCAAAAATAAAATTTGTCATTAAAATTTATGAAGGCTTCCTTCTAAGTCAGATTTTCTTCATTAGAGGGCTGAAGTCAATTAGAAATTCTTGAGACTCACCCAACATTTGGAGATTGGTAGCATGAAAGCTTATAGTTTCATCCATGTGTTGAAGAAGTCGGCCCGGTGTGCAAACAAGTATATTTATGTTATTGATTCTCTCAGCTTCATGTTTCAAATCCTGAAAAACAGTTGTTTCCTTTGATTACACACACACACACACTCTCTCTCTCTCTCTCTCTCTCTCTCTCTCTCTCTCTCTCTCTCTCTCTCTCTCTCTCTCTCTCTCTCTCTCTCTCTCTCTCTCTCTCTCTCACGTATCACCAAACAGCCTGTATACCCAAACTCTATAAAAGTCATCTGCATGTGACATTTCATCACAACAATGAAGACACTCTAGAAATAAACACCATTTCTCTCTTTTATTTCTACAGTACTTCCAAATGTCTGGGCCAAATAAAAGTCCTTTATGAAGACCTAATAAGCACAGAACTGTAGACAGAGTTATAGTTCAAATGGCAACTGGTGCATGTGGGAGGCCCAGGTTCAGTTCTTGGGATTTTGTGGGTCTCCACAACCCTCCCTACTCAGCACAGTCAGGAGAAAACAAGCCAGAAATAGTTCCTGAGCATCTCTGGGTATGGCCTGATTATGGAAGGTGGGGAGAGTGGGGAGACACTCAAAATTTCTCCTGATTTTAATCATATACAGAATGTTTGCCCCCAGGAAAGACAGCCAATGAATACTCCAACTTCCAATTCCCTATAAGGTCTGCCAGTACTGCCGATATCCAATGAAGCCAGGAACATTGAGCAAGCTCTGACTCTGCTCATAGACCTTTCTGGACTTCATAAAAATAAGGGCTAAATGCTCTAGATTCTAGAAATTCTTGCTTTGAAAGAATCTACAAGATCTACAGACTGCTGTTCTGAAAGCTGCAGAACTATGTGAAGATTTGCGATACTATTTATCCTCACAGTTAGAAGAGACATACACTATATATTCTTCATGTACTACAAGCAGAAGTTGAGTAGGTTTGACTAAGATCTCAAATAAAGATTCTGTCTTCTACCTTCTTTCTTCTGTTACTAACTCACCTATGTTCACCTCTAATATACCAGTTCTATAGATACATACACTGAAAAGTACTCTTTGCCAGTATACATTAACAAATAGATTTACAGGTTGGTTAGAGTATATTAATCTCAGAGAAACCAACAGATCAAGTCAAATACCTGACAAAATGTACTTTCTGAAACTAAAATTTTAGGTTCTAGACAACAGTGACATACTAGGGTAACTGCCTCTCCATGAAGCCTTGTCTCAGAGATCATCTGTCTAGATGGAATCTCTATTTCATCCTTGTGAACTGTCACAAGGCTCCAACATAAGTTACAGAAGGAAAGTAGGATAAGGACAGAAGGACAAACCTTTCCGCCAATGATGAGACCCGCTGAAAAGTCATGATTCTTTCCTACTTTACGAAGAACCTCAAACGTCTGATAGGCCAGTTCTCTGGTAGGTGAGATTATCAGAATTCCCAGCCCATCTGTTGATGTCCATTGTAGACGGTACAAGGCTTCCAGCACCTCAGGAGAGACCACAGGTGAGGTTCAGTAAGTCCTCTGAGAAGACTGCTTTTTGATCTCAGTCTCAACTTTAACCCTCCAAGTTAAAGGCATCTTTCAAGCACAAGGAATGCCAGTCACAAGTTCTATCTAGTCAGACAAAATTGTGTGCTTTGTTTTTCCTTTTCCTTCCACCCAACAGAAGACACCCCCAAATCTCCAAATCATAAAGAAAAAGAAAAGGAGCCCAGCAATTCCTCTGATGCCAGAGTATCAGAGAACTAAATCAACAGAAGGACTCTGCAGCCTCCAAACTTTTAACATAAATCTCTGGAAAATATTTGTGACAATTTTCTAAATAAAAGTAACATTAAAATTAATTTTTATCTGCTGTTTTTATACAGTGACTAAATGTCCTAATTGCATAGATACATTATTTTTATCATTAGAATTTAAGAAAAAAGAGTTTTAAGTATTTTCAAATGAGTTTTTTTCTGAGCCAAATATCTTACAAGAGTTAAAAATTATGAAATCTTGGGCCCAGAGAAATAGCACAGCAGCGTTTGCCTTGCAAGCAGCCGATCCAGGACCAAAGGTGGTTGGTTCGAATCCCGGTGTCCCATATGGTCCCCCGTGCCTGCCAGGAGCTATTTCTGAGCAGACAGCCAGAAGTAACCCCTGAGCATCGCCGGGTATGGCCCAACAACCAAAAAAAAAAAAAATTATGAAATCTTGGGGCCAGAGAGATAGCATGGAGGTAAGGCGTTAAGATAGCATGGAGGTAAGACCTTCATGCAGAAGGTCATTGGTTGGAATCCCGGCATCCCATATGGTCCCCGGAGCCTGACAGGAGCGATTTCTGGGTGTGGAGCCAGGAGTAACCCTTGAGCACTGCCGGGTATGACCCAAAAAAAAATTATGAAATCTGAAAGCTGTAAAGATAGTATAGGAGTTAAGATGCCTGACATCTGTGTGGTTGATACACTGAGTTTGTTCTCCAGCAGCCCATGTGGTCCCCGGAGTCTGCCAGGGAACCTGCATCACACAGGGTTCCCCAATCATTGTCAGGAGTGATCATTGACAAGTGTGGCCCCAAAAGAGATAAAACCAAAAAAATAAATGAAATTTGAGCCAGAATTAGGGCTCAGCAGTAGAACCCATTCTTCATATATAGATTTGATCCTCCACATCCCAAAAGTAAACTATGAGACCAACTAAGATGTTGTTAATGCATATGACACTCTATCATTTTACTGCTATGAGGTATATCAATGCTCCAGAAAATTTTCAGCAAATAATTTAAACTCTTCAAATCGGCATTTTCATATTGAACCAATATAAATAACAAGTATAAATGCCCTTGGCAAGGATGAGTTTCTCCAGCATCCCCTTCGACTTTTACCACAAAGTAGAAACATTTGGATCTGAGCCCAAATAACATCCTACAATCCAGTAAGAATGCCCTGGCTGGTAAGAGCCTAATCCATTAATTCACTAAGTTGCTGAATGCCCACTGTGAGACAGGCAACAAGCTAGGGCCTAGGAAATATGGTAGAGAACAAGATAGATATGGTGCCTGATTCACAAAGCTGGTATTTTACCAAGGGAAATCTAACCAAAACAATTCTTTTCATAATTATCTCTAGGCACAGAATGCCTAAAAATCATGTGCTAGAGATTACCCACTATGCTACTTACTGGAACAAGGAAAGCCAGAGTCTTGCCAGATCCAGTCTTGGCAGCTCCCAGAACATCTTTACCTTGCAAAGCTAAACCAATGGTCTGCTTCTGTATTTCAGTTACCAACCGATACTGGGCTTCTTGAAGACCTGGTAATGTGTAAGGAAGAATAACACTTAAGAAAATACACAGATAACAGTACAAGAAGCTAAATTATAAAGACCCATGACCATGACCATCATTTCATATGTTCAAGTCCCAATCCTTAGTTCCTTCGAATGAGACTCTGGGACCCATAAATGGCTCAGAAGAAAAAGCATCTGCCTCACAACCAAGAGGTCAAGTGTCCAATTCCATTCTGACCACATGTGCCACAATTGCCCTGGCACCACAACTTGTGGGCAATACAGTATACAGTCACTAAGCACCAGCATAAAAGCACTATGATGACAACAGCCAGGTGTGGCCCAAAAATAAAATAGAACCCAAAAAAAGTAGCAAAGAAAGCCAACATCATAGCATTAAAGTAGTTAATGATACCCACCTTTCAATGTTTTTTTGGACAAAGGGAAATCTGAAAATCTTGTAATTTCATTTACATTTATCTGAGGGGGGAAAAAAGGAAAATTGTTAGGTAAGTCAAAATAACAATTCTCATTCATTTGGCTGAAAAGAAATCCTTTAATTTGAAGGTAGTTGATATGGGGGGTGGGGGTCACATCCAGCTAGGCTCGGGCTTACTCACTCTTGGCTCTGAGGTCAAGGATCACTCATGGTGAGCTCAGAGGACTATATGGAGCGCTGAGGGTTAGTCATGTGCAAGGCAAGGACCTTACATGCTATACTATGAAGCAGACATCATGAAGACATTTGTCATCTATGGAGTGCTTCCTAGTCCAATCTTCGTTCTACAGCACTGAATTCAATAATCACTTCTAATTGTAAAATAATAATATTCTTTTATATGTGTGCCTTGAAAACACTGTTAGGACACTACAAAGAACCTTCATTCATTACATACAGCCCTCAATTTCTCTCTCCCACCACCACCTTGAACAACTGTCACATCTAAAACTTTAATTAAATCAATCTTAGGAACAAGAAAATGTACTTTTAGTCCAGCCTTCAAGGACTATACATTTAAGAAATAAAGAACAAAACAGTACTAAAACCACAGACCATGATAAAAATAGGTATTTTTATTAGATTTTGGTTTTGGTCCAGATCTAGCAGTACTCAGGACCTATTCCTAATTCTGAGTTCAGGATTCACTCCTGGTAGGACACAGGAGACCATTTGGGCTGCTGGAGATCAAATCAGATGAGCTGTGTGCAAGGCAAACATCCTATCCACTGAACTATTTCTCCAGCACCTGGTGTAAAAGTTTTATTTCACACTTGAAGAACTGATGCTACCAAAGTAATTGTTGTTCCTTGGAAATGTCATAGAACAAATCAGTCAAAGTTTAACCATGGGGAAACCTGACAACTGCTTATTTGCGGGTACCCTACAGGAACATTATTCACAGTAACCAGAAGTGTCTCTGACATAGCTTGAAGTCACAATATCTAACATTTTGCCCTTTAACTTTACATTATCTAAATGTTCATTATCAATGTTTCTCATTAGCATAAACTCAATTTTCTGAATTTCATTTTGGAAGCACAGGAGAATAATTTTATTACAGATGCTGAAACCAGGAACTACTGCTCAGATCTGGGAATAAGATGCCAAATTATTCATGAATCACAAAAGGGAAAGTCACATTTATAAGGTTCATTTATTTAAATTACACTCCAGGCAATAAAGGGATGACAGCATGTATTTCATTTTACAGTCTACAATCATCTATTCCAAGATTCTTAATGTGGTCTAAGCAGGATTACTTTCTGATCTCCAATGCTGAAAACACAAATATTAAAACATTGTCTTAATCCCTACAAATCATCCCAGTTAACACTAGAGAGGAATAATCAATATTCTAGCATTAAAGGGAATAAAGTTTATTCCAATATGCTGCCCCCTTTGAGGAGCCTCAATTAGAAGGTATTTTTCCAACTTGAACATTAAAATTAGGTGGGTCTTCCTTGGCACCTATGGGAGTGCAGCTAAAGCACAATAAATGGAATGTTTAGGAGAGGAGCTAGATGAGCATCTCTTCAGTCCCTGTCAGAGAGCCAGGGAAGGTGGCACACTATGGTCCAGGGCCAATTTTAGTTTTCTGCCTGTTTTGGAAACAGAGCTTTCTATTCATTGATCTATTGTCTACACATGGTAGTTACAGAGACCATTTGCCAGGGTTCTTCCAGAACACATAATTCCCAAAGCACCACGAGGAGTGACCCCTGAGTACAGTGCCAGATGGAGTCCTCGAGCACAGCAGGGTGTAGGCCAAAAAAAATTTTTAAATCAATAGTGTATTACAGTACTATTAACTCTAGCAACTGGCCTCACTCAGAATCTTGAAATTGTCTAACATCAAAAAATAAATGAGAGGCCAGACTGATAGCACAGTAGGTAAGGAGTTTGCCTTAAACGCAGTCAACCAGGGTTCAGTCCTTGGCATGATAAGGTCCCCCAAGCCACCGCCAAGAAATGACCTCTCAGCTCAGAGCCAAGAGAAACTGCTGAGCACTATTTCTGTGGCCCAAAAAATGAAAAAAAATATAAACAAATGAAACACAAATCACAAGAAGGGGCTGCTCCTTCCTCTAATAAAATGAGAACTTCAAACATTGCGTCCCTCAACACAATCAAGGTACTTTTAGGAGGTGTGGCAAAAGACTTGCAATTTTTTGTTATTAGAAGTTTAATTTTGGGGCCGGAGCAATAACACAGCCATAGTGCATTTGCCTTGCACACGGACGAACCTGGGTTCAATTCCTGGCATCCCATACGGTCCCAAGCCAGGAGCGATTTCTGAGCACATAGCCAGGAGTAACCCCTGAATTGTCACCGGGTGTGGCTCAAAAACAAAAACAACAACAACAAAAAAGAAGTTTAATTTGTGCATATTATTTAACCCTGATGTGTATCTTCAAATTCCTTCATCTGGATACTAACCACCCTCTTACTCAAAATTAGGGGCTTTTCTAGAGGTTGAGATATGATTTGCAAATGTTTTATACATGTGAGGGTACCCAAAACCCAAAACAAACCGAGAGTGACCCCTTTTCTTTTCTTTTTTGGTTTTTAGGTCACACGCGGCAGCGCTCAGGGGTTACTCCTGGCTCTATGCTCAGAAATTGCTCCTGGCAGGCTCGGGGGACCATATGGGATGCCGGGATTCGAACCACTGGCCTTCTGCATGCAAGGCAAACGCTTTACCTCCATGCTATCTCTCCAAAGAGTGACCTCTTTTCTAGCCCAACTGTTGAGCAGGTTGAGAAAGCAAGATATAACAGGGAGAAAGAGGTTGCAATATGCATGCAAGTTGGCAAAAAAAAAAAAAAAAAAAAGTTCAAGGCAGAGAGACCAGAGAGATAGATTGATCCAGGGGGTTCGAACCTTGGCACCCCAGAAGGTCTCCCAAGCCCCTCTAAGGAGCGATCCCTCAGCCTAGATAGAGCCAGGAGTAAGCCCTGGGACACCACCAGGAATGGCCAAAATAAGCTAAATGAAAAGGGGTTTGACTCAAAAAGTAAAAACTATGGGGGGATCGCAAAGAACATAGAGCTGAGTTCCAATTGCCACCCTCTCTCTCTCCAAGGGTGCAAGCTGCAGAAGAGCGCCTCGTATTTCTTCCCTGTCAAAGGGGCCAATGCTGCAGATCAAGATCAAGTCCAGGACTCGGAGGAAATCACTGAGCTGGAGGAGAATCTAAAAGCAAGCACCAGGGGCCGGGGAGAGATAGCACGGAGATAGGGCGTTTGTCTTGCATGCAGAAGGTCGGTGGTTCGAATCCCGGCATCCCAGATGGTCCCCCGATCCTGCCTTATCTTTAGAACCCTAGTCGCGAACCCTAATCCGTCTCCATCCTCGGGGAATCGTTGCAGCAAGAAGCACGCAGAGGTGGCGAAGGAGAGCGGCGGGACAGGGAGGTCCACCTGTGGGGTCTCCACTCCCCTCTGCCCGCCGACCCCCCCCAATGCCAGGCCGCCCCCACGCGCGCCTCACCTTCTCGTAGTTCTGCACCAGGCGGCTGATGCCCTCGCGCTCCACCTGCCACTCGGGCTTCTTGAGCTGCTTCCTCAACTGTTTCTTTTGGCTCTGCCTGTGATGGTGCTTTTTCTTCCAGCGATTGAAGCTCCGCACCGGGTCGGAACGGTCCCCCGAACCCCGAAAGGTGGCCCCAGTTCTGCCCATCATAGCGGACCCCCACGCGCCTGACACTAGATGCCGCACGCAGGAGGCCACCGGGAAACGCGGAAGCAGCGTGGAGAGTAAGGGCCACGGCGCATGCGCGAACACAAGAGCCCGCCCACCAGCTTTGGAAGCGGGGCACGCTCCAATAAGAGTAAGGGAAAGACGGGCGGTGATTGGCGGGTTGTGGCCGCAGGGCGGAACCAAGCGTGACTTAAATGAAGGCGGGGCGATCCGAGAAGGAAGGCGGGGCTGAGCGGCTCCAAAGCGGCTCCAAAGCGGCTCTTTAAATAGACGCATGCGCGCTGGTTGCTGTTACTATGGAGTTGTGCCGCTGCTGATGCTTGCTTACTTTCTTACCTGGACAAAATGAGACTGAGCAGGCGCGTACTCCTTCCAAGTTGCAAGTTGCAAGCAATCTATAGGTTACAGTTGCTCCCCTAAGCTCTGCTCAGGAGCCACCACCAACACAAAAGAAGTTCCTACATGGTGGAGAAATTAGCCCAAATGATACATATATGATATATCTATAGATGATAGATAGATGATAGTAAGATAGATAGATAGATAGATGATTGATAGATAGATAGATAGATAGATAGATAGATAGATAGATAGATAGATAGATAGATAGATAGATAGATAGATAGATAGATAGATAGATAGATAGATGATAGATAGATAGATGATAGATAGATAGATAGATAGATAGATAGATAGATAGATAGATAGATAGATAGATAGATAGATAGATAGATAGATAGATAGATAGATGATAGATAGAGAGAGATAGATGATAGATAGATGATAGATAGATGACAGATACATAGATGACAGATGAATGGATAGATGATGGGTAAATAGATGATAGATCGATGATAGACAGGCAGATAGATAGATGGATACATAGAGAGAGAGAGAGAGATAGATAGATAGATCGATAAATAGATAGATAGATAGATAGATAGATAGATAGATAGATAGATAGATAGATAGATAGATAGATAGATAGATAGATAGATAGATAGATAGATAGATAGATAATTGATAGGCTGGAATTCATTCCCTGGCACCAAATGCCCCACCCCAGGGAGCCCCCAGTATCTCCTGGTTGAACCTGGTACTATCAGAAAAGTTTGTTCTCCCATCCAATTAAATTAGCCTTGCCCCTCTGTCCTGGAGCCCCATTCCCAACAGCACCACTGAGTGTGGTATCTATAAAAAATAAATTTGTTTGTTTGTTTACGGGGGACACTCCAGCAGTGCTCAGGAGCTATTCCCTTCTCTATGCTCAGAAAGATGCTGGAGGTTCTTTGAAGCAACTTTTGCAGTATCGGTTAAACCAGGGCCAGCCATATATTTACCCTACATAGCTATCCCCTCCTCCCCCATAATCATTTTTTATTAAGTACATGAAAAACTGAGGGCTCATGAATATAGCTCAGTTCATGTCTCAAATTTATGAGACTGTGGATTTGATACAGGACACCCAATAGAGTAGTAAGATTAATTAATCAAGACATTCATCTTTAATTCTGGCTAATCTAAAACTGAAGCCACCTAAAGTTAACAACAACAGAATCAAAACCCTATCTACAACAAGCTATACACAGAGGGGAACAGTTACACTAGTATTTGGGGGGGCGGGGGGAGTAAAGGAGGGAGATATGGGACACGTGATGGGGAAAAAGGGTGGAGGGAGGACAACCCTGGTGGTGGGAATATCCCTGATTCATTGTCACTATGTACCTTCAATATTACTGTGAAAGATTTGTTATTCACTCTTTGGTCACAATAAAAATTATTATTAAAAAAAACTGAAGCCACAATACACCACAGAATATTGGAAAAATTATCAATAGGATATCAGACCTGGCAAAACAAAAGAACTGGCATTTAGTCAGCTTTTAGAAATGCTCACTAATTTTTCCCTAGTTCTTTTGTTTTTGATTTTGTTCCTTTTTTAGTGAAGCACAGTAGATTTTTTATTTTATTTTTCGTTTTATACTTTTATTTTTATATTTTAATAATATATTTAAACACCATGATTACAAACATGATTGTAATTGGATTTCAGTCATAAACAGAACACTCCCCTTCACCAGTGCAATATTTCCACTACCAATGCTCCCCAACTCCCTCCTCCCCTAACCCCATGCCTATATTTGAGACAGGCATTCTACTTCTCTCACTCATTAATATTATCATGATAGTTGTCAGTGTAGTTATTGCTCTAACTGCACTCATCACTCTGTGGTAAGTCTCATATTGTGAGTCGATCATTTCAGCCCTCATCTCTGGGCATTATTACTATAACATCTTCTCTTTTTCTTAAAACCCATAGTTTAGTGAGACTATTCTGTTGTGTGTGTCTCTCTCCCTATGACTTATTTCACTCAGCATAATAGTTACCATGTCCATCCATGTATAAGAAAATTTCATGACTTCATCTCTCCTGATGGCTGCATAAAATTCTATTGTGTATATGTACCACAGTTTCTTTAGCCAATACTCTGTTAAAGGACATCTCGGTTGTTTCCAGAGTCTGGCTATTGTAATAGCTCTGCAATAAATATAGGTGTGAGGAAGTCATTTTTATATTGTTTTTGTGTTCCTAGGGTATAGCCCTAGGAGTGGTATATATGAATTATATAGAAGCTCAATTTTCAGTTTTTTGAGGAATCTCCATATTGCTTTCCAGAAAGGCTGGACTAGATGGCATCCCACCAGAAGTGAATGAGGGTTCCTTTCTCCTCACATCCCCACCAGCACTGATTGTTCTTGTTCTTTGTGATATGTTCCATGTGGCATGATTGTTGTTGTTTTGATTTACATCTCCCTGATGATTAGTAATGTGAAGTATTTTTTCATGTGCCTTTTAGCCATTTGTTTTTCTTTTTTGAGAAAGTGTCTGTTAATTTCTTCTCCCCATTTTTTGATAGGGTCAGATGTATTTTACTCGTTAAGTTCTGTCAGTACCTTATGTATCTTAGATATTAGCCTCTTATCTGATGGGTATTGGGTGAATAGTTTCTCCCATTCTGTGGGTGGCTTTTGTATCCTAGGCACTATTTTCCTTGAGGTGCAAAGTTTCTCAGCTTAATATAGTTTCATCTGTTTATCTCTGCTTCCACTTGTTTGGACATTGCTGTTTCCCCTCTGAAGATGCCTTTATTCTCAATGTCATGGAGTGTTTTACCAATGTGTTGTTCTATATACCTTATGGTTTTGGGTCTGATATCAAGATCTTTAATCCATTTAGATTTGACGTAGTGGGGCCGGAGAGATAGCATGGAACTAAGGTGTCTGTCTTGCATGCAGAAGGACGGTGGTTCGAATCCCGGCATCCAATATGGTCCCCCAAGCCTGCCAGGAGCAATTTCTGAGTATAGAGCCAGGAGAAACCCCTGAGTGCTGCTGGGTGTGACCCAAAAACCAAAAAAAAAAAAAAATGATTTGACTGTAGTGCATGGTGTTAGATGGAGGTCTAAGTTCACTTTTTGCAAATGGCTGACCAATTGTCCCAACACCACTTTCCTTGCTCCATTTTGCATTTCTTGCCCCTTTATCAAAGATTAATTAATTCTATGTCTGGGGAATCCTCTGGCTCTTTTGTAACCCACTAGTTAATCACCTTCACATGCTTGATCCTAGTTAGCCTTACTCAAATATAGTAAAATAATCAAAGACCGTCATGCATTTGTAGAAGTCCTCAAGCTTTGAAAACCAAAACCAATAAACCAATGTAAAGCAAGGACAATCTTCAAAAAACTCATTATTAAAATATTTGGTAATGTTTATCAGTATAAATATTTTATAAGATTTATTTATAAATATTAAATATGCAAAACACATTCTTCTGTACATTAATAAGAACAGAGTCTCTTCAGAGAATGAACAAGAGCTCTCTTTTTGATGGTGGTAGCTGAAACCAATATCACACAATATCACACAAGCAAGACACATGTTCTCTACTGATCCACAATCCCTGCTCAAAAATAGAACTCTTACTTGAGGTAATTTTGTTTATTACCTAAATCAAAACTTTAAAATAAAATAACAAAAAATGTTATATTTTAATCACAGTCTTATTGCACACTTAAAAATTCAAGTCATTAGGATTTAACAATTAGCAATAAGAATAGGTCACATCATGATTGCATAAAATCAAGCACTCTTTAAAAGAGTGCTTGAAAGCATATTTGCTCCTTATTTTATATTGCAATTGCCCCCCTAGAATAGCTTTCATTTGTGACATTGAGGACATTATATCATTTTACCCTATTTTAATTTTGAGACTGCAGTGTCAGCTAATATTCACAAAGCTCATAAAAGACTGAAAAGATTTAGAAAAATGCCTGGTAACCATTATATATATGTATATATATGCATATATATGTGCAAACCTTCTTTCAGAGAAGGAGCAATACTAAAATATAGGGGAAATTATTAGCTCCTGCCACACTGTCTATCCCCTTTAACACTATTCATCAGGCAGTCTCTGTTGTAAACTTTTACAAAGTTGTGGTTGCTCAGCAACATCAATCTTCAAATTACATCCCTTTAGAAACAAGACCATATTCTGCCTTTAGTATTTTCAGGCTTTTTCGAAATTATCTTGAGATGGCACAGAAGTAATGATGCCCTCGTAGACATGACCACATCTATCACGCAGATCTTGATCTGTAAATATTGTTCTTTTCTAGGTCATTTCACCAGAACTCACAGGAGAAGTAGCTGGTTTTAGAGCTGGGACAAAGAAAATACTGGATGAGGCTGGAATGCCTAGTGACAGAAAATAAGAAATTCATGAAGGATGGGAATGGAAGGAATGGCTGGTTTTTGTGTTTGTTTTTTTCTAAGAGAAAATTAGTTGTAGCATTTGGGGATGGAGGGAGAGGTTCACATTCAGGAGTAATTAGGGGTTACTCCTGGCTCTGTACTCAAGAATTATTTCTGATAGGCTCAGGGGACCATAAAAAATGCTAGGGATCAAACCTGGGTTGTGTGCAAGGCCAATGGCCTATTGGCTGTATTATCTGTTGACTCCAGCAGTTGTAACATATAATGAACCTTCAATTAGATGGCTTCAATCTATGAGGACACAAATCCCTGCCACTCCTTTCATTTTCTCCTCAGATCTTTTGCAGGAAAATTTGATTGTTAGGTTACTCTGGAAGCTTCCCTTTCCACTCACAATCCCTTTTCACCCAAGAAATTTTACACAGCCCTAGGTATAAAAGTATATAAAATAAGGAGCTGGAGTGAATAGGGCATTTGCCTTGCTCCAGCTCACCTGGGAGCAATTCCTGGCATCCTATATGGTCCCCCAACCTGCCAGGGGGAATTTTTGAGCATAGAGCCAGGAGTAACCCCTGGTGGGCCTCAAGACTGAAAAAAAAAGTATATAAAAATAAGTAGAAAAATCAGACACTGTCAATAAATCGTATTTACTTACTGTCAATAAATCACATTTGTCTAACTCATTTTATTTAAAAGCATGCACCCTCCCCATACAGCTATCTCTCTGGCCCTATACATTTTAATTTTCCAATAATATTTCAAATTTGACTACCTAATGCCTTGCTGTGCTTTTCATTCTCTTTATGGTTTTCAAGAAAGTATGATGGATACTAGCCCAATTCTAAATTAAGTTCTTTATCATTCATTGACAAATTTTAACAAAACAAATGATTCAAAGTATAATAAAATAAGCAAAAATTGGTAATTTTTTACTGTTTGAATAGTTTGTGTCAGAAAACAAATGGTTACAAGGAACTTGGGAAATGTCCCAATGCTGAAGTATTTTCTTTGAATGCAAGAAACCTGGATTCCTGAGTCACGTGCACAAAAAAATTATTTACAATAACTTCTACATGTTCTTGAACTTTACTACAGGCAGAGGCAAAGGGATTGGCATGGCTTTCTTCTTTATAGTAGAAAAATTTCAACAAGGGCCAGAGAGATAGGGTGTAATTGCCTTGCACACAGCTGACCCAGGATGGACCTGGGTTCTATTCCTGGCATCCCATATGGTCCCCTGAGCCTGCCAAGAGCTATTTCTGAGTGCAGAGACAGGAGTAATCCCTGAGCGCCACCTTCAAGTTACATGTGCATGAATTAAGAAAAAAATAAATATAATAAAACCACATATTTTTCTTCTAAATTTTACTTAAGGCAATTCTTTTAAGGGGAGGTTGTTTTGGGGGGGCACACCTGGCAACACTTAAGGGTTACTTCTGGCTCTGGACTCAGAAGTCACTCCTGGCAGGCTTGTGGGACCACATGGGATACCAGGGATCAAACCCAGTTTTCAGTTCCAGTTCTGGGTCAGGTGCATGAAAGGCAAATGCCCTGCTCACTCTGTTATTACTCCATACCCTTACATTCATTTTTAATGATTGATATGGAAATAACTAAATTCTCATCTTTCCTCAGACCTACATTCTGATGAAATAATTATTTTTCCTGATATTCTCAAAGTTCTTAATAATATATATTCAATGACTCAAAGTTAACTTCCCAGAAATCATAGAGAGCATTTTCTAAGAACAGTATTTTCTTAGTTTATTCCAAAATATTCTGATTCTATGAATAAGAAATTCTGATACTATCAGCCAGAACCACTGGTACCAAAATTATAAACTGTCTCTGGACTCCTCTGGCTTTAGAGAGATTGATTATAAATAATTGTATTAATCAAAGCTGATATAATTATATAATTTGGGGGTTTTTTGTTTGTTTTTTGCTTTTTGGGCCACACCCAGTGATGCTCAGGGGTCTCTCCTGGCTATGCGCTCAGAAATCACTCCTGGCTTGGGGGACCATATGGGATGCCGGCGAATAGAACTGTGGTCCATCCTAGGTTAGCCACGTGCAAGGCAAATGCCCTACCGCTTGTGCCACTGCTCTGGCCCCTAATCTAATTATATAATTTAAATTTATTCTGGCCCAATACCATTAAATTAATACCATAATAAAACTATAAAAATGAACACATGAAAGGAAAATCATTTAGTCCCCTTTATACCCTTAACTCACATAGATATTACTTATGCCTGAAAAATCATATCCACTCACCAAACATTATCCATCAAAATTTCTGTAAAGGGGCCAGGGAGATAGTACAAGAGTTTAGGGGTTTGCATTTCATATTGGCAGCCTGGTTAGATTTCTGGCATTGTATGGTCCTTCAAGTATAGAGTCAGAAAACACCCCTAAACACCACTGGGTGTCTCCAGTCCCTACACTCAAGTAAATAAACTAAGACAAAAATTTGAAGGGCCAGGAAATTGTTCAAATGATTAATGTTGCATGCTTTGCTTGCAGGAGATGCAGGTTTGATCCCGTGCACAATATGATCTGGAGTACCACGGACAGTAGCCACTGAACATTATTAGTGAGGCCCCCCCAAAGCCAAAAATAAAATAAAATAACTTTGGGTATTATGCAGAAATCAGATCAGGAGGCCTACTACTAAATATACTTGAAAACTCTAGCTTTTGTCTGAAATTTTACCAATGAAGAAATTAAAATAGCGAGAGAATTATTGGTGAGTTGTAAACCATTAGGTGGCAGTCTAGGACCACATGTCAGCTTTCCCTTGGAGTGGCACTGACTCTGGGTAGTTAGTTTTCTCATCAACTTACCTAACTTTAAAACATGGAGATTTTAGGACATTACTTGAAATTAGTAGTACTCAAATTGTCCAGAATAGTTTTAAATTTTTTCTTCCATAACATCATTTAAATGAAAAGTATAATTTATTTACTTTTCAAGTAAGTGCTCTGCATTTCTAGGAACATTATATACATTATTTCTAAAACACATACCCCAGGTGAGAAATCCAGAGATAAGACAAAGTAAAATCCTGTCTGTCACATGAAAAAAAATTAAATTGGCCCAGTCACAACTGGTTCTCAAGGGGAATATATGAAAAAGTTATTGTGAAATGTTCTCAAATATATCACAGACCTGAAGTCCTTCTTTCCCAGGGAATTAACTTCCTGTTTTCCAGTGGCCTCCTAAAGTGATAAAGGAGTTAGGTGAGTGAAAATACCCATGAAGGTCCCAAGCCAGGGACAAGGCACAATTAAGGCCTGAGATTGGTGGTGGAACATGAAGCTCAGAGGCACTAGGTTCTGTCTCAACACCAGTTGCCCCCCTATAAACACATATCATCACTCTCTAACCTAAAGATTGAGGTTGAATTGGAATCTACACTTGTTATCACTCACGAAGACCACTGTACACCAGCAGTGAGTTATGGGGAGAGAACTGCAAAATCGGGATCTAAGGAAGAAAATCTAGGGAAGGTCAGAATTTTGAGTCTATGTTACTTCTGAAAATAAAACAAACTTTTCTTAAAGATGATGTGGGCATCAACTATGCTACAAAAAAATGTTCCCTGAATCTATGGAGGAGTGAGTGCTGTGACTAATCTAGTTTCTTTCATTCAAAACTTCTACCTTATTCAATTTATACCACCTTCTTCTTCTTCTTCTTCTTCTTCTTCTTCTTCTTCTTCTTCTTCTTCTTCTTCTTCTTCTTCTTCTTCTTCTTCTTCTTCTTCTTCTTCTTCTTCTTCTTCTTCTTCATCTTTGTTTTTGGGTCACACCTGGTGGCACTCAGGGGTTATTCCTGCTCTACTCTCAGAAATCACTCCTGCTCAGGGGACCATATGGGGTGCCGGGATTCAAACCACCGAGCTTCTGCATGCAAGGCAAATGCCCTATCTCCATGCTATCTCTCCGACCCTATACAATCTTCTTAAACCATTGTGTTTGGTCACTATAGCTTCAGTCTATTAAGGAGGATTTTCAGATATCTAGAGCAAACAGAATGTAACATGTAATTATGTAATATTTAGAATACACATTAATTGAATGTAAAGAAAGTTACTGCCAAGGCCGAAGTGATAGTACAGCAGACAGAGCACTTGCCTTGGACACATCTGACCCATGTTCTTTTTCAATACCCCGCACCTCATATGGTCCTCAAGCTCCACCAGGAGGGATTCCTGAGCACAGAGCCT
The DNA here is from genome assembly GCF_024139225.1 of Suncus etruscus. Taxonomy (NCBI): domain Eukaryota; kingdom Metazoa; phylum Chordata; class Mammalia; order Eulipotyphla; family Soricidae; genus Suncus; species Suncus etruscus. The sequence continues at coordinate 23,657,276 of NC_064855.1, forward strand.
GAAATAAACTCTGAGTATTGCAGGGTGTGGCCAAAAATAAGTTACTGCCATTTGCAAACTTGTTGAAGTTCATCCCTGACTAATTAACCTAATAAGTGAATGCAGTCAAGCAATGTAGCAACGTCTACAACTGTTTCTGGAACATAAACAGCGCTGTTCCTTTACAGAAACTGTTGGAACAGGTAACTAAATTGTGATGCACCCTTTATAAGCAGCATAGATCACTGGGGGGTAGGGGGGGAGATCTATCAGTAATACCACATTCCAGTGTCACTGTGGCTCTTACCCTCAGCTCTATTCTCTGATGGATTTTTAGGGAATTGGAAGGGAGTGAAAACCATCATATTCATCAAGGTAAATTGTATTAGCCAAGTCTCCTACATATTCACTTCAGTGATAATTAAGCAACAAAATCAGTTGGATATGCTTGAATATTGTGAGATAATTTTTTAGTTCTGCAAGAAAAATAATGGATTTATTTTCGAGATGTTATCAATGGATCTTAAAAAGTTGTTTGCTAGCATTCCATTCACATGCCTTCTCCTGCCTGAAACTGTAGATAGGGAATTAGAGTTGATGATTATTTAATCTGCTGTGAGAGGAAAGACATACAGAGAAGTACTTGACAACTGGAATAGGTCAGAATGAACATAAGTCAGGTTTCCAAGGACATCTGAGTGGTAAAAGATTAGATGGTGGAAACAGTGGTTATTTTATTTTTATTTTTCATCTACGTACAATTTCAGTTCTGTATTTGTATCATCAAATCTTAATGTTGATCATAGTAGAAGTAAATATCGTCCATAGGAGGAGACACTTACTAGAATGTCTGCAAATGTACCTGTAACAGAATTGTTGAGGAAAAGGTGGGTGAAACTATAGTACAGCGGTACAGGGCATTAACTTGCATGCAGGCTGACTAGGGTTAATCCTCAGCATCCTATAAGGTCCCCTGATTCTGCCAGGAGCTATTTCTGAGCACAGAGAATAGAGTAATCCCTGAGCCACTTTGGGTATGGCCCAAAACAAATAAACAAAAATAGAAACAAGAGGCTAGGGGACAGAGAGCTAATAAAAAAGGCAAGACACTTGTTTTGCATGCAGCCAACCCTGGTTCGAATCCTAAGTACCACATATGGTCACCCAAGCACCACCAAGTGAGACCTCTGAGCACAAAAGTCCCAAGTATTGCCAGGTGTGGTCCAAACTCCCCCACCCACCAAAGCAAATGGGTGTAAGGAAAACACCTGCATAGCATGATCCCCTGAGTACCAAGGACAGTAGACCCTGAGCACTATTTAGTGAGGCCTCCAAAGCCAAATGATAAGAAGTGATACGTAAATAAAGCACAGACAAACCCACCAAAGAGACAGAAAATAGATAAGATATTCTTTTCACTATGGTTTGGATGTGGATGGAAAGAGACTATGTTATGAAGCAGAAGAGATTGTAGAGTTAATAATACAATTAAATGTCTATGCAATTCGTGATAATATTTGTGAATTTAGCCAAGAACTCTAAGATAAGGAGTGGCCAAATGGCACTCCACTATCAGCCTTATATTCTCCTGTGATTTTCTGCTTGTTTGGTTTTGGTTTGTGAGCCATACCCAGTGGTACTTGGCAGCTATCCCTGTTGGTGCTCCAAGAATAATATGTAATGCCAGGGATCAAACCTGGGCTTCCTACTGACAAAGCATCCGCTCAGCTTGTTAATCTATCTTCCTGTACTTTAATAAAGTTTGAAACCCTATCAGGAAAAGATGACAGCTGGTACTCGGCAGACCTTTAGAAGAAGTAACCCTTACTGGTTGAATTTTGACATTTTATTTACATATATTTATTTAAAATATATTTATAAATATTACCCGTATTTATATGTTTTAAATCTGGGTTTTGGTCCATACCTAGTGGTTCTCAGGGGGACCATATGGGATACTAGGGATCAAACCCAGCTCAGCAGTTTGCAAGACCAGTTGTCTACCAGCTGTGTTATTCTTCTGGCCCCTTCCTTCCTTTTTGTTGTCAGTACAGCAATCTAGGGTCACACACTTTCATTGTGGTATTAATATGTACTTGGTTGCTGTGTTTCAGAGATTTATACTTTATTGTGGAATTGGGAATCACAAATAGCAGAGTCACCAGAATGGAAATCAGCATGCCAGGTGTTGCCCCATACCTGCAGAACAGGTGCTCTAACTCTGAGCCACATTCCCAGGTTCCTTCATACTTATATTCTTTGAAATCACTCTGTGGGGGAAGTTGAGCCATACCAAGTGGTGCTCAGGGGCAGCTCCCATCTCTGTACTAAGAGATTACTTCTGGCAATCTGTGGACTATGAGGTACTGGGGATTGAATTGGGGGTAAACTGCATACCGGACAACATACAAAGCAAATTGTATTAGTTCCTATTCAAGCTCTCCAACCATCATACTAGTTTTTATCCATTTATCTATACTATAATTCATTCCTCTATTTGAAATAAACATGGAGAGATATTTAAAAGAGAAGTCTTCTCAATAGAGATGAGGGACAGAGGACCAGTCCATAGTAGGAAACTTGTCACAAACAGCTGGGATGTGCAGTTAGGGCAGAGAAGGGACCACTATGACAATGAAAGTTGAAAATGATCATATGGACAAGCACTGATGTTAAAAGAAGTGATGCATTGTTAGTTACATCTTGTTTTACCCAAAATAAATATCAACTCTGGTTTCTTTGTATTTGTTTATTACAACTTGGTTTTACCCAAAACAAAGGCGGTCAATAAATTTCTGCTTCCTTTTCACCTAGATCTTTGACATGTAAATAAAGAGAAGTTTTGGTTTGGAGGGCCCAGAAAGAAACCATGAGGCAAGAAGAAGCCACCCAACTCCAGGATTCTCTAGTCTTTGTTTATTAATTCACATGCAAACCAGTTTCAGATCAGCTCACCCAGGGTTGGAAAGGGAAAAAAAGGGAGAGAGAGAGGGAGAGAGAGAGAGAGAGAGAGAGAGAGAGAGAGAGAGAGAGAGAGAGAGAGAGAGAGAGAGAGAGAGAGAGAGAGAGAGAGAGAGGCAGAGGAAAACTGGAGACATTGGTGGTAGAAAATGTGCACTAAAGATGCTGGACATTGTATAACTTAAACACAATCATGAACAACTTTGTAACTGTGTATCTCATGGTGATTCAATTAATGATTTATTAAAATATTTAAAAATAAATAAAATAAAGGATGAGTCTTCTAATATTAACAATTATTAGGCAATGAATTTGTTTATTCAAACTTTGATATTTGCAGTTATTTCACGTTGACAATAGAAGCAGCAAACATGTACTGCATGCTACTATGAGCAAATGCTCCTAGAATTAGAATGTCCTACTTATTCTTTGTCCAAGAGATAGGTGTAGTTATATTCTTATCTAGATTAAATATATTATCACAGTAAAACTCAGTTCTAAAGACATATTGTGAAAGAAGTCTCTTCTTCCTGCTTATATAACCAACTTCTTACACTTGAGAAATAATCTCAATCATCTTTTTTGCTTGTATCTTTGGTATCCATCTCTCCTCCGCATACTCCACAAATGCTTACTTGTCAAGTATAGGTGCTATCTCTTGAAAATTTTCCTCTGAAAATAAACATGGAGATATTTTAAGCTGCTCCCTTTTAACTATGCACACATATTTGTTATAATATTCTCTGTTATAATTTTGTTATGATATTCTGAATTTGCATTTTATGTCCATGTAAATATAATTCACAGCAACACCATGAGTATACATTCTTGAATATTTTTTTTGTTTTTTTTTAATTTTTATTGTGACCAAAGTGCATTACAAACCTTTCACTGCATCATTTATGGTACATAGTGACAATGAATGAGGGGCATTCCCACCACCAGTGCTGTCCTCCCTCCACCCCTGTTCCTAGCATGAATCCCATATCTCTCATATCTCTCTCCGTTACCCCAGAATGCTAGTGCAACTGGTCTCCACTTTACAGCTTGTTGTAGATTGAGCATTCATTCCACGGTCATTGGAGATATAAAGAATAAGAAAAATGGGAGAAAAAAATTTTGGTAACAACTACCAAAAAAAGAAAGAGAGGGAAAAAAATGCACCCGGCAAATAAAAATAAAAATAAATCACCAAATAATAACCACAAGAGTAAAAAAAAAAGAGAGAGAGAGAAAAGTGGAAGAAAAAAGAGAAGGAAAATAAAGTCAAAAACTAACAAATCAAAACAAAACAAGAAAAAGTAGGGGTGCTGGAGTGGCAGGGTTTGGCTTTCCTACCACTTTTTTTTTTTTTTTTTGCATAGACACAGTAAGCATTGGGGAAGAAAGGGAATTCCTGTGGCCTAAGAGATTCAGGGTTTCTCCATCCTTGAAGCATACCATCATGGGATCAACCCCGGCTCCATATATACTCATTACTCCATCCCAAAGGCTTTTTTTGTGGTGCCAGGAAACTTTCCTCTCAGTTGTGTGTGAGAAAATCAAGCCACTGTAGCTAGTGATCTTGCACAGGTTATAGATTATAGGTCAGGGTCTTTATGGTTTGAGGTTCCTACCCATCATTGTTGTTGTGTTCAGTCTTCTGTAACACTTGCTCCCTGTTTTCGTTCAATCCCTAAGCAGAAGCCTAGAATATTATGGATCCAAAGGTTTGTTTTTGTTTTTTATTTTGTTTTTTTTTTTTGGCCACACCCTGTGATGCTCAGGGGTTACTCAGAAATTCCTTCTGGCTCGGGGACCATATGGGACACCAGGGATCAAACCCAGGTCCATCCTGGGGCAGCTGCATGCAAGGCAAATGCCCTACAGCTGTGCTGTCGCTCCGGCTCCAATAATTTTCTTTCTTTCTTTTTTTTTGCCCAGAGTTAATCACCGTCTCGTATATATTTTCTTTTTTAAGAAAGACATTCAACTAGTCTTCTTTTAATTTTGTTTACATTCGATTTTAGAGTAGCCAGCACCCTCACTTACAGTATTTTTACAGTTTTGTAATGTGAGGTAACTTGTCTCTTGACTTTCCCTTCTTAGGTTCTAGCTTTCTTGATTCTGCTAAATCAATAAACAAGTCAATGAGCTCCATTTGTTTTTTGGTCTCCAAAGATTTCCCTCTCCCCCGCACACCAATTCTCCAGTTATTTCTTGCTTGTGGATTTGGGGCCTTGTTAAATCTTCTTTTTTTTTTTTTTTTTTGTTTGTTTTTGTTTTTGTTTTTGGGCCACACCCGGTAACGCTCAGGGGTTACTCCTGGCTATGCGCTCAGAAGTCGCTCCTGGCTTGGGGGACCATATGGGACGCCGGGGGATATAACCGCGGTCCGTCTCCTAGGCTAGCGCAGGTAAGGCAGGCACCTTACCTCCAGCGCCACCGCCCGGCCCCCCTTGTTAAATCTTCATTGTAATTTTAATTGCTCTAAATTAAAGGAAGACATTCAATTCACTCTTTATTAAGAATTCTATTGCTAGATACTTTGAATAATGAGCTCTGTCATTATTTTGTAAAGAAGGGAAGGAAGGAAAAGAAAAAACAGTCATCCATAACTTCCTGTGACCCACTCACAGTTAGGGTTCTACTTTTCTACTGGCTGCCATAGAAAACGTCTTGTGAATAGCTCTATCATGGCATGACCTCATCTGCCTTTGACTAGGGGTGCAGGGAAAGAAGTTGTGGGCTGGTGTTTTAAGTTACACAGAGATAGATGATTTACTGTATCAAAGCTATCACAGCCTCTGATTTCTGGGGCCCTGCCTTCCTTTTTTGTAAAAAAGAAACTGTATTATTTATCCCATTGAGTGTGTTTAATTAGATCAGGCAGAGAATCTCTATTACATTGTGAAAAGGGCTTTTTTCAGAAAGTGTAGAAGCACTCAAGAATTGTCCAGTGGTTGGCTCACTTTCTAAGGTTTATCTAGAGGAGTTGTGATTCCGATTCTTGTAGAGTCTGTTGTAAGCATTGCATTACTCACAATGATTTAAGTTGAATGGACAATTCTCCCACCCATTAATTCAAAACAAAGATGACTTAAAGGGATAAAAAGGGGACAGAGAGCACACACTGTAAAACTACAGAAACTAAGAATGTAATTTGAGCTTCGATTCTTTCCCACCTAATGAAAGCAGAAATTCCGGTGAGAGTTTTTTTCTCAAATAGTTCAAATAATTTTATAAGAACCAGTCAGGGGAGAGCTACTATGTTCTTAAAGGGTGCACATTGCTCTTTAGTTGTAGAATAATTTTACTATTGTTTGCACATTTGTGTTTATGGCATGCATGAACAGGAATAAGGTGAAAACTGAGCTGTCAGTGTATTCATATGCCAATGTAAATACTGCACCCAGAAATGACAAGTATGATGAATTTTGGAGAAGACTGCCTTTCACAACACTGCCACTACACCATGGAACATCTAACACAGAAGTGTCACCTCAAGTAAAAAATGATCCGAGAAGATAAGAAACATACACTGACTAGCTTGTGTGGGATAATACCATCATAACAATTAAAATTTAAAGTAACCTGTTGTCCAAAACAAAAAAATATCTGAACAATCAGAAGTTAAGAGATCAAGTGTCATTAAGCAGATGATTTAAGTTTGTGGCTCAAACCTTTAGAGATCCTGGGTATTTAGTCTTTAAATTTTCATGTTTTCATTGCAATAAAATCCAAATTCACTATAGGAGTTAATAAACTATTAAAAGTGTTAAACAGACTAATCTTTTCTGTTAATCATGCTTGCCAATAGCCTACTATCTTTCTTGTTGCATCCCATGGAAAGATAAACAAAACAGTATAAAGTTCCAAAATTTCATATGGTCTTCAGAGCCTGCTAGGAGTGATTTCTGAGCTCAAAGCCAGAAGTAACTTCTTAGAGCCACCGGGTGTGCCTCCCCACCACAAAGTTTAATTCATCAGTTGATAATTTTTCTTTTGTGAAATCTTTGATTCAGAATTTCACTCCAAGTTTGTCATTTCATTTTGTCTCTGCCAGGCTTCTGAGTAGTATGAGCATAGACTTTTACATTGACTTTTTTCCTTTTGCTTGTTTTAGGTAAATGAAAGAAGAGATTTTAAAAACCCAACAAGAAACAAATGTAATACATGTCAGAGGGTTCAATTTAAATGGAAGCTTAATGAAAGAATGAGTGAAAGTTTTACAAGGAGTGAGATAAAGACAAGAGACAGAGTTGAACTGAGTCATCACATAGCAAATATTATAAAGTACATTTTGTGATAAGTGAGCAGATGTAAGGCATAAATTCCATTATCATTCATGGATGCTTTCGAGAATCAAGGCCATTGTACTTAGTAATATACTAACAGATACATGTCCTCATACAGTATTTTCTTATTCCTTAGATTTGTACTGGAGAAAAAACATTACAGTGAATATTTCATTAAAACATTGGATTGATGGTTTTAAAATTGCATCATTGTTTTCTTTCAGTAAGACATCTCACTTATTTTATGTAATACATAAATATTTTTGATTATAGCTTTTCTTTTATTTAATCTTTAGTTTTATTAACGTTTCTCATGTAGTCAGTAAGTTTACAGAAGTCATGAATTTATGCCTGATCTCATGCTTACATGTATTTATGTAACCTTGAAATAAAGACACCTTAAGCTGTCAGCAAGGATTCAAGTAGGACAATGTTTTATCAATATGAATCTGTAGAGGTAAACAAAATTCTCAGAAGGAATTATGGGGTTTTCTATGAGGTAGACTTTTTTGTTTTTTGTAGTCTCAGCTTATTGGTGGCCAGTGTTGTGGCTGGATTGGTCCTAGAAATGCTTCTCATGACTACAAATTCTCTTCAACAATAACCATCCGAAATCTGAAAAATGCCTGAAAATTGCCCAGCACAGCCAAGCTACACATCACTGCAGACTATGAGAAAGAATGCACAGAGGTCTAGAGTCTGACTTTTATTAGCCTTGGGAAACAATTCAAGACAGTACAGTGCAGTGGTTGGGATCCACTAAGCTACAATTGATGGTGCTCAGGTGGCCATACGGAGCCAGGGATCAAACTCCAGACTTTGCATATGCCAGGCATGTGCTATACCGTTTGATTCATATCTCTCTGGTTTTAGAATTTTATGGATTTATTAGTGAATTTTAAATATAAAAGCAGGGAAAAGAAAGAAAAAAATGAAAAAAAGAGAAAAAAACAGAAAATGGAGGGAAGAGAAGGAAAGAAGAAAAGAAGGAAGAAAGGAGGAAGAGAGAAAGGGTATAAAGAAAGAAAACAGAGAGAAACAAGGTCCCAAATTATTATCTAAGTAAGTCAGCATCCATCAACAAAAGAGATCTCAGTGAAGTGAGGCACCCTGAATTTTTATTTTAATTTTGGGGTGTTTTTGGAGTAAGTCAGAGCTTACTCCTCACTTTAAGCTCAGGGGTCACTCCTGGTAGTGCGGGGGCAGGGGGTATATGGGAAGCCTGGGGTTGAATTTGTGTTGGCCACATGCAAGGTAAGCATCTTACCTGTTATACTGTCTCCCTGGCCTTTTTATTTTGTTTTGTTTTGGGGTCACACCCAGTGGCACTCAGGAATTACTCCTGGCTCTGCACTCAGAATTTGCCCCTGGCAGGCTTGGAGGACCATATGGGATGCTGGTAATTGAATCCGGGTCTGTCCCTGGTCAGCTGCATGCAAGGCAAATGCCCCACCACTGCGCTATCTCTCCAACCCCTCCCTGGCCTTTTGAAAAATATATATTGGAACAAAATTTCTTTTATGCTATCTAATAGAGTGAGTCCTTTGTCCCCTTAGAGATATGATCTAAGAAATCTGCATGCTTTATAATCCGGCAATCACTGTATCCTATGCTTGAATAGAGGTGAATAGAGGGAAGAGGAGTCCTAACTGCAGATGGAATTGTCCCAAGAAATGAGGAATATCCGGCTTCTCCTCATACTTTCATAAACCTCAAACACACCTTGCCATGTCTGGGAATGCCCATCCTTCCATTTGTATAGGAAAGCTGATCAAGTTTTTTGTTCTAATAGTTTCATCTTTACCCTCCACCCCACACACACACCCATTGGTAGTTGTTAAAATGGCCAGGGGTTGCATACATATTATGCTTTTTGAACACTCTTGGCTTTGGTGTGCTGGGCTCTTACTTATGGCTCAGAGCATCGCAAAGGGCAGTGTCACCTACATCCACTCAGCATGTAGAGCTATGCAGAGATAAGCTCTTAGCCTTATGCTTGACAAGTGTTCTATCACTGAGCTATCCTAAGCCTAAAGTTTCCTAAATCTGTAGTTTCTATTCTTTTTCTTTCCATGTGTGTTTGCGTGTGTGTGTGTGTGTGAAAGATAGGGAGAGTGAGAGTGAGAGTGAGAGAGAGAGAGAGAGAGAGAGAGAGAGAGAGAGAGAGAGAGAGAGAGAGAGAGAGAGAGAGAGAGAGACTCAGCAACACTTGAGAGATCATGCAATTTCAGTGACCAAGTCTAGGGATTCAACTTAAAAATCATATATATATATACTCCAGACCTTTAAGTTATCTTCCTAGGAGCCATGCTTTTTCTTTTGTTGGTTTTTATTTGGGGGCCACTTTCTGACTGTGCTCAGAGTCATTCCTGGTGGTTCTTCGGGACAGTGTTGAGGATTGAACCCACATTCCCACTTGTAAAACTTGCTCTTGGTCTGGTGAGCTATTTCTCTGATACTTCTGTTCTTATTCCTTTTGTTTGTTTGTATTTGGGCCATGCCAGCAGTGCTCAGGGGTTACTCCTGGCTCTGTGCTTAGAAATTGCTCCTGGCTGTTTTGGAGACCATATGGGATGCCAGGAATCAAACCCAGGTCTGTTCTGGGTTGGTCACAACACGGCAAATGCCCTCCCGCTGTGCTACTCCAATTTTTCTGTTCTTATTCTTAACTCAAGGTTGAAATAAGAGTAACTAGGGGGCTGGAGAGATAGCATGGAGGTAGGGCGTTTGCCTTGCATGCAGAAGGATGGTGGTTCAAATCCTGGCATCCCCTATGGTCCCCCAAGCCTGCCAGAAGCGGTTCCTGAGCATAGAGTCAGGAGGAACCCCTGAGCGCTGCCGGGTGTGACCCAAAAACCAATAAATAAATAAATAAATAACTAAATAAATAAATAAATAAAAATAAAGAGAGAGAGAGAGTAACTAGGCTACCATTAGTGCCCTTGTAGCAATAACTCAAATAGAAGCAGCATTTCAGAGTACAACAAGAATGACACTGGCTCCTTGAAAGGTCATAAAGCTCTAGGACACTTTATCAAAATCAACCATTGACTTTGAGTCAGAGAGAGTGAAGTTGGCATTTACAAAGTCACTATCTACCAAAACAAACAAAAAGTTTTTGTTTGTTTTTCTGGGGGCCACTCCTGGAAATATTCTAAGCCAGGGATCAATGGTAGAGCTGGATGATGTGTTGCTCAGGTTCTGCCAGGGTAGGCCGCACTTGAGTAGGTTGGCAGTCCAGGTGCTGGAGATCTAACTGTAGTTGGACACATGCTAAATCTGGCCCTAACCATTCTATAGCCTAGCCTAAACAAATGAAGAACTGGCCTCAAAATTCTGATTGCTCCAATCTCTGGCCTATCTCTGGGTTTGAGCTGTTGACTAAAAGAATGGTCTCTTGTCTTGTAGTGATCCTGAAAGCCCATATGAGGAAGTTAAGGTGCAGCCTGAAGACTTGGCCAGAAAGATTTGTTTTGTTTTGGTTTTTGGTTTTTGGGTCACAATGGCAGCGCTCAAGGGTTACTCCTGGCTTTGTGCTCAGAAATCGCTCCTGGCAGGCACAGGGGACCATATGGGATGCCAGGATTCAAACCACCATCCCTCCTGGATAGGCTGCTTGCAAAGCTAATGACCTACCACTGTGCTATCTCTCTGTCCCAGTCAGAAAGTTTTGATTTCCAGGCACTGTGGAGCCTGCCTAAGAGGGTAGACTATACGGGAATTTATTAAATCCTCAGTGCCTACCTGTCTATAACTGCCTTTTCTAAAAATCCCAGTTCTTTTCTTGTGTAAGTTGCTTCTTGTAGTTATGCAAGCAAGATGGTTCAGTAGGATATAGGTCTCCAGCTTCCACTCTGTCTTCCAGACTGCCAGCTGGTTACTAATAAAGTTCTTTATCTCTGCATCATTCTGTCTCTGGATGGAGAGACACCATCTGACAGTGAAACCAGACCATTGTGCTTATAATAATGATGCTCATAAGTTATCTCTTTGTAGAATATTAACTTTTTGGCAAAAGGGAGACAAAAAACCCAAACTTAATAGAAAATCAAAATAATAGATAACAAAAACTAATCAGATATGCATCCTCAAAGGTAGAAGCAACCTCTTGGGAGTGGATCGAAAAGGGCCCAGAAGATTTGCTCTCCCAGAAGCTCATTCAAGGGCCAGAATGCCAAGGAACTACTTCCAAACGTGAAAACTGGCTATAAGCAGTGCTTTGCAGAAGGCAGGTCCCCTGTTTGTGATGTCAGGCTGGGAAAATCTACAAATCTATGCCTGCTCAGTGGGGCCTGACTGTGAGAAACTGTGAGTGCTGACTGTGTGTGTTTGTCTTCTGTTCTGTCTCTTGAACCTCTTGGGAGTGGGCCAAAAAGGGCCCAGAAAATTCACTCTCCCAGAGGCTCCAGAAGAGCACTTAGCTCCGCTTCACTACGCGACCATGCACTCTTTCTAAGGAAAGAACGCCACTGCAACAAGAAGAAAAAAAAATCAGACTAAGAACTGTGCTGGATCACTGAATCCCAGTATTTCTCCCTAGACTGTCTTCTCTGCTGCGTGCTCGGGCCTAAGATTTGATCCTGTGTGAGGCTTCATCCATGGAGGACTCCCCTTTCTTGGAGGCAAGTCGACCCACCGACAAAGGGCGGAGCCAGAGGAGTGTGGCCCCGTACATCATTTAGTCAATGAATACCACCACAACACGTAAAAAAACCCGCAATACAAGTGTGACAATGGGAAACAACGCAGGCCAGCATCAGACATAGAGAATGAAGATGACAATTCTGATGACCAGCAAACGACCAACCAACTAATCAATCTCTCAGATAAGGAGTTTAGATAAGAAATATGAAAGATGCTCAAAGAACTCAAAGAAACCATGGATTGGGTTGAACAGAACACTTATAAAAACCAAGAAAATATGAAGAAAGAAATCACAAAACTCCAAACTGAAATAACAGTCAAATAACAGGCCTGAAAATATCAATAAACGAATTAAATGACAAAATGGATAAGCTCTCCAATGGGATAAAAGAAGCTGAGAATAGAATTGGTGCTGTGGAAGATGAGATAAATAACAACTCCATACAGCAGGAGAGATTGGAAAAAAACTTAAAGCAAATGAACATACAATAAAAAAAATTAGTCAAAGAATGTGAACAGATGAAAAGAGAAGTTTATGATAAGCTCAACAGAAACAAATTAAGAATCATTAGAGTCCCAGAGACCCAGGAAGAAAATTTCCAGGAAGAATCAACGGTCAAGAACATCATTAAAGAGAAACTTCCAGAGCTAAAGAATATATGTGATCAAATCCTACATGTCCAAAGAGTACCAACCAAAAGAGATCCCAGAAAAAATACCCCAAGACACATCCTAGTCACAATGACGAATCCCACAGATAGAGACAAAATTCTGAAAGCAGCAAGATCAAAAAGGGAAATTACATTCAAGGGAGCATTCTTGAGATTTACAGCAGACCTGTCACCAGAAACACTCAAGGCCAGAAAGCAGTGGTGGGACATAGTGACAAAACTCAATTAAATGAATGCTTTGCCTAGAATACTGTACCCAGCGAAACTCACTTTCAGGTTTGACGGAAGAATACATGGTTTCACAGACAAACAACAGCTCAGAAACTTTACAGACTCAAAACCAGTCTTAAAAGAAAAACTAAAAGACCTAATTTAAGACAAGACTGACCAAAAGACACACCAAATTTCAATATAAAGATGGCATTAAATCCCAGGACAATTCTTTCAATGTCAATGGACTAAATGCACCAGTTAAGAGACAGAGTGGCTAAATAAATACAAAAAAAAAAAAAAAAAAAAACTCAATCCAACCTTCTGCTGCCTACAAAAAACGCACCTGAATAGTCAAAACAAACATAGACTCAAAATAAAAGGCTGGAGAAAAATTATCCAAGCAAACAACACCCATAAAAAAGCTGGAATGGCCATACTAATATCAAATGATGCAAACTTTATACTCAGGACAAACATGGACATTTTGTATTAATCAAGGGGTATGTACAGCAGGAAGAAATAACTCTCCTAAACATATATGCACTGAATGAGAGGCCAGCAAAATATTTAATACAATTGTTGAAAAATCTGAAAAATAATATCAATAACAGCACAATAATTGTGGGGGACCTCAACACGGCTTTGTCAACACTGGATAGGTCAACCAGACTGAAACCCAACAAGAATATACTCGACCTGAGAAGAGAAATGAAAGAAAGAGGCCTAGTAGATATACATAGGACACTCCATCCCCAGAAACCTGGATACACATTTTTCTCCAATGTACATGGGACATTCTCCAGGATAGACTACATGCTGGCACATAAAACATACCTCCATAATATCAAGAGGATAGAAATTTTGCAGGCTACCTTCGCTGACCACATGGCTCTGAAATTATATGTGAATTCCAAAGAAACACAGAAGAAAAACTTTAATACCTGGAAGTTAAACAGCCTAATACTCAATAATCAGTGGGTCCGAGATGAAATCAAAGAGGAAATCAAAACCTTCCTGGAAACAAAAGATAAAAAAGACACAAACTATCAGAACTTATAGGACACAGCAAAAGCAGTACTGAGAGGAAAATTTATAGCTTTGCAAGCACACATCAGGAAGGAAGAAGGGGCCTACCTGTTTGCTTAATGACACAGCTCATAGAATTCGAAAGTGCTCAACAAAAGGACCCAAAAATAGGGAGACAGAAGGAAATAACAAAACTGAGAGCAGAAATCAATGAAGTGGAAACCCAAAAACAATCCTAAAGATCAACGAAAGCAGAAGTTGGTTCTGCGTAAAAATAAACAAGATTGATAGACCACTGGCAAAACTAACAAAGAAAGAGAGAGAGAAACTTGATAAGTCATTTTAAGAATGAAAAAGGAGAGATCACTACTGATATGGCAGAGATTCAAAGGATAATCAAAATCTACTTTGAGAAACTCTAAGCCACTAAAAATGAGAACCTGGAAGAAATGGATAAATTCTTGGACTCTTATAATCTTCTACGGTTGAATGAAGAGGATGTAGCATATCTAAACACCCCCATCACTATTGATGAAATTGAAACGGTAATCAAATGTCTGCCCAAAAACAAAAGCCCAAGCCCAGATGGATTCACTAATGAATTCTTTCAAACTTTCCAAGAGGAAGTACTACCAATCCTGGCAAGAGTCTTTCATGAAATCAAAAAAACAGGAACATTTCCAAATAGCTTTTATGAAGCCAACATCACCTTGATACCTAATCCAGACAGAGATGCTACGAAAATAGAAAATTACAGACCAATATCGCGGATGAATGCAGATGCAAAGATCCTTAACAAAATCCTGGCAAAATGGATTCAATGCCTCATTAAGAAGATCATCCACTACGATCAAGTAGGTTTCATCCCAGGAAAGCAAGGGTGGTTTAACATCCGTAAATCTATCAACATAATACACAACAACAACAACACAAAAAATAAAAATCACATGACTATATCAATAGACACATTTGATAAGATAATAGAAAGCATTTGGTAAGGTCCAACACCCATTCTTGATCAAAACTCTCAGCAAGATGGGAATGAAAGGAACATTTCTCAATATAGTTAAGGCCATCTACCACAAGCCAGTGGCAAATATTATCCTCAATGGAGAAAGACTAAAATCCTTCCCTCTAAATTCTGGCACAAGACAAGCTTTCCTCTCTCACCACTCCTATTCAACATAGCACTGGAAGTTCTCGCTATAGTGATTGGGCAAGAAAAAGATATCAAGGGAATCCAGATAGAAAAGGAAGAAGTCAAGCTGTCGCTGTTTGCAGATGACATGATACTCTACTTAGAAAACACCAAAGACTCTATCAAAAAGCTTCTAGAAACAATAGACTCATATAGCAAGTTGGCAGGCTACAAAATTAACACACAAAAATCAATGGCCTTTCTATACACCAATAGTAATAAGGAAGAAATTGACATTTAGAAAACAACCCCATTCACAATAGTGCCACACAAACTTAAATATCTTGGAATCAACTTGATTAAAAATGTGAAGAACCTATACAAAGAAAACTATAAAACTCTGTTCTAAGAAATAAGAGAGGACATGCGGAAATGGAAACACATACCCTGCTCATGATTGGCAGGATTAACATAATCAAAATAGCAATACTCCTCAAAGCATTGTACAAATTTAATGCAATCCCTCAAAAGATACCTGTGACATTCTTCAAAGAAGTGGATCAGGCACTTTTGAAATTTATTTGGAACAATAAACACCCTAGAATAGCTAAAGAAATCATTGGGAAAAAGAATATGGGAGGAATTACTTTCCCCAACTTTAAACTTTACTACAAAGCAATAGTTATCAAAACAGCATGGTATTGGAATAAAGACAGGACCTCAGATCAGTAGAATAGGTTTGAATACTCAGAGAATGTTCCACAGACATACAATCACCTAATTTTTTATAAGGGAGCAATAAATCCTAAATGGAGCAAAGAAAGCCTCTTCAATAAGTGGTGTTGGCACAACAGGCTAGCCACTTGCAAAAAATTGAACTTAGACCCACAGCTAACATCATGTACAAAGGTATAATCCAAATGGGTTAAAAACCTTGATGTCAGACCCAAAACCATAAGATATATAGAACAACACGTAGGCAAAACACTCCAGGACATTGAGACTACAGGCATCTACAAGGAGGAAACTGCACTCTCCAAGCAAGTGAAAGCAGAGATTAACAGATGGGACTATATTAAGCTGAGAAGCTTCTGCACCTCAAAGGAAATAGCCCAGGATACAAGAGCACCCCACTGAGTGGGAGAAACTATTCACCCAATACCCATCAGACAAGGGGCTAATCTCCAAAATATACAAGGCACTGACAGAACTTTACAAGAAAAAAACATCTAATACCATCAGAAAATGGGGAAAAGAAATGGACAGACACTTTGACAAAGAAGAAATACAAATGGCCAAAAGACACATGAAAAAATGCTCCACAACACTAATCATCAGGAAGATGCAAATCAAAACAACTATGAGGTACCACCTCACACCAGAGAGATTGGCACACATCACAAAGAATGAGAACGAACAGTGTTGGCGGGGATGTGGAGAGAAAGGAACTCTTTTTTTTTTTTTTTTTGATGGTTTTTGGATCACACCCGGCAGTGCTCAGGGGTTACTCCTGGCTTCATGCTCAGAAATTGCTCCGGCAGGCACAGGGGACCATATGGGATGCCAGGATTTGAACCAATGACCTTCTGCATGAAAGGCAAACACCTTACCTCCATGCTATCTCTCTGGCCCAAGAAAGAAACTCTTATCCACTGCTCTCTAGAATGCCATCTAGTTCAACTTTTATGGAAAGTAATATGGAGATTCCTCCAAAAACTGGAAATTGAACTCCCATACGATCCAGCTATACCACTCCTAGGAATATACCCTAGGAACACAAAACTACAATACAAAAATTCCTTCCTTACACCTATATTCATTGCAGCACTATTTACCATAGCAAGACTCTGGAAACAACCAAGATGCCCTTCAACAGACGAATGGGTAAAGAAACTGTGGTACATATACACAATAGAATATTATGCAGTTGTCAAGAGAGATGAAGTTATTAAATTTTCGTATATATGAATGTACATGGAATCTATTATGCTGAGTGAAATAAGTCAGAGAGAGAGAGAAACACAGAATGGTCTCACTCATCTATGGGTTTTAAGAAAAATGAAAGACATTTTTGCAATAATAATTTTCAGACACAAAAAAGAAAAGAGCTGGAAGTTACAGTTCAGCTCATGAAGCTCACCACAAACAGGAATGAGTTTAGTTAGGGAAATAACTACATTTTGAACTATCCTAATAATGAGAATGTATGAGGGAAATAGAAAGCCTGTCTAGAGTACAGGCGGGGGTTGGGTGGGGAGCAGGGAGACTTGGGACATTGGTGATGGGAATGTTGCACTGGTGATGGGGGTGTTCTTTACATGACTGAAACCCAAGCACAATCATGTATGTAATCAAGGTGTTTAACTAAAATATATAAAAAGGTAGAAGCAAACTGCAAGAATCAAGAGCAAAATAATGATTACATATATGCATAATTATCTAAGACCTATACACAAACATATAGATGTGTCTGTCAAATGTATATCACCCTTGATTTAACAGCACCAGTAGAGACAAGAAAAATGTTTGCAGGCACATTATGGAAGGGTCATAATGGTTCTCTAATAGGGCACAAAGGATTAAGAATAAGACAGCATAGTGGCACCACATTCTCAGACCCTTACATCAAACCATCAGCTTGGTTGTAGTGACTCACCAGTGAAGACTTCAGACCTCTTTCCCCCCCTCAAAAAAATTAAGAATTGTCAAATGAGGTATCAGAGCAATAAATAGCATGAAGGGTAGGGCACTTGCTTCACATCTATTCAACGCCACTTTGATTCTTATCTATGGTTCCACTACCTCTAGCTTGCCAGAAGTGATTCTTGAGCACTCAATCAGGAGTATTCCCTGAGCACAGCTGTGTGTGGCCCAAAGCCAAAAATACAAAGGAGTTCTCAAATGAGATTGACCTGTCATTTTCAGATAGCAACTAACTATATATGTTTATTATTATAATAATATTATATTGGTACATATCGCATATAATATACACAAGCACCTAATATTATATCAGTATTATATTATTAACTCTATTATGTTATTTATATTAGAGCAGGTGATGCCAGATTCAGATCTAAAATCCAGGATGCTAATGACAGCTTCTCAAGCACCAGCCACAGGCAACCATGAGAAACAGGCAGAAAAAATGAGGAGGCATGGCACGGGGCTGCTGCAGATATGATTCATATCAAGGAGCTGCTGTAGACATCAATCACATTTTCCACAGAAGATGGCTAAGATTTTTAATGTTACCAATTTTATTTATATGGTGGAGTGGGTAGTAGAGAGGAGAGTAACAGAGAAGTGTTTTAAACTGAAATGTTTGGGAATAAAGTTCATCTATTTGATTCTGGGTAAAAGTTGAGTTTAAGAGGCACAGAGGTAGGGTGTTTGCCTTGCAAGCTGCTGACCCAGGACAGATCTGTGTTCATTCAATTACAGGCATCCCATGTGGTGCCTCCACCCCTTGAGACTGCAGGAGTGATTTCTAAGTGTAGAGCCAGGAGTAACCATTGAGTGCTGCCAGGTATGGCCTCCCCCCAAAGAAAAGTTGAGTTTAAGTAAAGGCTTTCAAAAATGTCAGTGAAAAAACTGAGAATGTGATATTGGTGGGGGAGGAGTGATACTATGGTCCTTTCCATTCAGGATTTGGGAGTTTCAGGGACTCAGTGAACACAGAGTTTTTGGGCCACACTCAACAATTTTCAGAGTAGGATTGAACCTAGGTCAGCCATGTGCAAAGCAAACAAATGTCCTACCTGCCCTGCAATCATACTGGCCCACAGTCATAATTTTAGACTTTAGTCTTAGAATAGTCTCTGATAAATAGTCTGGAAAAATAAGTGTATCTGGTGGGGAAAATTTTTTTAATCTTCTTTCTCCAAGTGGATCATAAATTTGAAAAAGCAGCTAATGATACTACCCACCTCACACCACACACACACGCACACACTCCACCACCACCTCATCCCTAAATCTGTAAGCAAATTCTTCATATTTTGTCCATTTAAAAGATCCTACTTTTAAGTGGGTTGTGATTTTTTTGTTTGGTTTAGGGCCACACCTGGTGGTGCTCAGGGGTTACTCCTGGCTATCTGCTCAGAAATAGCTCCTTGCAAGCATGGGAGACCACATGGGATGCCGGGATTCGAACCAACCACCCTAGGTCCAGGATCGGCTGCTTGCAAGGCAAATGCTGCTGTGCTATCTCTCCGGCCCCTGGGTTTTGATTTTTAACTTATTACTCTAATTTATTGCCCTAAATTTATTTCTCTAAATACTCAAACAAATAGAAATGCTAAAAAAAACTTTTTTTCTCTCTTAGTTATTATTAATTTTTTGTGTGTCTAGAAATCAAAACCATGACTTCACACATGTCAACAAGTCATTCTACTACTGCATACATTTTTGACCTCTGAAAAGTAAATTTTTAAAATTTGTTTTGGAGCCACACCTGGAGATACATGGGGAACCAAGCAGAGCCAGGGATCAAAATCAGGGTTCCATTATACTAAGTCCTCTTCAAGGCCCTTTTAAAAAGTAAATTTTAAGTCTCCTTGCATCAAGGAGCTTATGAGAGGGAAAGAGAAGGATGAAGTGGGATACAACTTGTATAAATCTTCTGACAACCAACTTCATAGAATCATGCCTAGAGCATGCTTCTTAAGTGGCTTAGGTTATTTTTGTATCAACTTCCTTTTTTATTAATAAATATTTTACTGAATCATTGTGAGATATAGTTACAAAGTTTTTTATGACTAGGTTCAGTCATATTATGTTCCAACATCCACCCCTTCACCACTGCACATTTTGTCCCCTTTTTCCTCTCTCCCTCATCCCCAGCCTGCCTTTATAGCAAACATTTTTATTTTCTCTCTTTCTTCCTATTTTTTTAACCACTGTGGCTTTCAATATTGCTACTGAAGGGAATATTATGCATATCATTTTACCTCCTTTAGCACCCAGTTCTTACCCAGAGTAATCATTTCCAACTATCACCCAGCAATATGGCTTCTGGGAATACACCATAGAGGCTCAAAATACAATGCAGAAAAGGCATCTGCACTCCTTTGTTCATTGCAGTAATCAGTAACCATTCACAGTAACCAAGTGCCATTCACATTCACAACCCAAGTGCTTGAGACAGATGAGTTCGTAAAGAAACTATGGTACATCTACACAATAGAACACTATGCAGCTGTTAAGAAAAGTGAAGTCATGAAATTTGCTCACACCTGGATGGAGAGTATTATGCTGATACAAGTGAGTCAGAGGGAAAGGGATAGACATAGATTGCAGTCATGGGTGGGAGAGAGAGCATGGAGGTAGTGCGTTTGCCTTGCATGCAGAAGGATAGTGGTTCGAATCCCGGCATCCCATATGGTCCCCTGTGCCTGCTAGGGGTGATTTCTGAGCATAGAGCCAGGAGTAACCCCTGAGTGCTGCCGGGTGTGACCCAAAAACCAAAAAAAAAAAAAAAGCAAAAAACAATTACACTCATTTTGGGGAGTATTAAAAAAAAAAAAAAAAAAAAAAGGTAGTGGGGCCAGAGAAATAACATAGCAGTGTTTGCCTTGCAAGCAGCCAATCCAGGACCTAAGGTGGTTGGTTCAAATCCCGGCGTCCCGTGTGATACCCCGTACCTGCCAGGAGCTATTTCTGAGCAGATAGCCAGGAGTAACCCCTGAGCACCGCCAGGTGTGGCCCCCCCCCCCAAAAAAAAGATAGTATGGTAAGAATATCCAAAGACAATAGAGACAACAGCCAGGAGAAGCATTCCATGGTAGGAAGATTGCTACAAAGAGAGGGGAGTGCAGTTAGGACAAAGAAGGGACTACTGTAGCATCAAGTTTCTTTTCATTTGCCCCCAGATTCTTCTATAAATGTGTTACCTGGGGCCGGAGAGATAGCACAGCAGTAGGGCTTTTGCCTGGCATGTGCCCGACCCAGGAGGGACCTGATTCGATTCGGAGCATCCCATACAATCCCCCAGCCACTCAGAGGAGATTTCTGAGTGCAAAGCCAGGAGTAACCCCTGAGCACTGCCGTGTATGGCCCAGAAACAAATCAATCCATCAATAAAAAATGTGTTACCTATTCATTAATCAAATACATTTCCAATAATAATTTTTTTCCAGCTGAGGGATTTACATGCATAAGCAAATACTCTACTTCCTGGCTTCTTTTTAATTTATTTGTTTTGTTTTTGGGCCATACCTCGCAGTGCTCAGGGGTTACTCCTTGCTCTGAGCTCAGAAATTGCTCTTGGCAGGCTCTGGGGACAATATGGGATGCCAGGGATCAAACCCGGGTCTGTTCTGGGTCAGCAGCTTGCAAGGCAAACACCCTACTGCTGTGCTATTATTTCTCCGGCCCCAAGTTACTGGCTTCTAAGGGCACTTTTAACCTGTCTAGAAATTCTCCAGTGTCAGTTGTGTGTTAACAGAAAAGTTAATAAAAAGCACAGAAAGGAGACAAAAAAAAAAAAAAAAGAAAACAAAAACAAAAAAACCGCTTCCATGTCTCTGTACCTTTGTCAAGAGGGCTTTTCACTTGCACTCTTTTCTTCACTTGCACTCAGAGCTACTGCAAGGTTTGTGAGTTCGTGGTTAGTAGGGAAAGCATCCACCTGTCACTAAAGCATTCTTTAGTGTCTCCTCAGTTGTTATATTCATCTACTTCTTCCTTTTCTCTTCCCTCCATCTTTTTTTTGGGGGGTGGGTCACACCGGCAGCACTCATGGATTACTCCTGGCTCTATGCTCAGAAATCACTCCTGGCAGGCTCAGGGGACCATAAGGGATTCTGGGATTCAAACCACCGACCTTCTGCATGCAAGGCAAACGCCTTACCTCAATGCTATCTCTCTGGCCCCTCCATCTTCTTTTGTACCCAAACAAGTCACTGACCAAATACTGTTAATTTTAATGTTTAAAGAAAGAAAACTGGGCAAAAAAAGATGAAAAAAACAATCACCTTCTTTATGTGAGGGCTTTAAGATCTGTCAGCTCTTGCTTATAAAGGAAAATGCTGGGGGCGGGTAACAAAATGTGGGGTAATTTATACTGGATCCTAAATACAAGATTCAAAGAAATCTTGATAGCCTCACGGTAGTTCTTACCCTAAACATCGATTTTTAACATTAAAGGAAAGGCAAGTTCTAGAAGCTAGCTTAGGAGTCCCTGTTCCAAAATGGGCAAGTATTTGTTTGGGTTTAGGTCAATTTACATGGATCAATTGAGGAGAAATGTTAATTAACATTGAAGTTTCAAGAATACTTATTCTGAACTTCTATACTAGTCCACTTTTTTTTTCAGCATTTTCTGCTGAGTCACAAAGTCTTTTTTTTTTTTTTTTTTTTTTTTTTTTTTTTTTTTTGGTTTTTGGGCCACACACAGCAGTTTTCAGGGGTTACTCCTGGCTCTGTGCTCAGAAATCTCTCCTGGCAGGTGTGGAGGACCATTCTGATGCCAGAATTCAAACCAATGTCTGTCCTGGGTCAGCTGCTTGCAAGGCAAACACCCTACCACTGTGCTATCTCTCCTGCCCCAAGTCACAAAGTCTTAAAAGACTATGGTATAGTGAGTGCTACACTGAGCACTCATTCAGGAATACTTTGGGTGAACAGATGAAATTGCAGCTACATTATTTCAGACCCCTGGCTCAGACAAGATACTACCTTGTGTCCTGGAATATGACCATCCTATTCAAGTGTCCTAGTGATGATGCTCACAGAAATCCCAGGAATAAACAGAAGTTTTCTGGTGAGGCAATGCATAAAAGGCAATTGGATGATTCATATAATTCCAATGAAGCAATCATTGGACAATAGGAGAGGCAAGCAGCAATTATGAGTCATAAGAGTCATGATTTAAGTTTGAATATTGAGATTGTTTTTCTCCTGTTAAATAATAGGCAAATTATATATAGTGAAAAACAACAGGATTAGTTGATTTGTTGTCTTATTCTTTTCTCAACTATATTTTAGTTTTATGAGTATATGAAGTAATTTAAAACAAAACAAAATAAAACAAAAGTTGACTTTCTTCAACTTCATAAATCTTTTTTTTTATTTTGGGCCACATCCGGTGATGTTCAGGGGTTACTCTTGGCTATGTGCTCAGAAATCGCTCCTGGCTTGTAGTGGGGACCATATGGGACTCCAGGGGATCGAACCACAGTCCAACCTAGGTAGTGTGGGCAAGGCAGATGCTTTAATGCTTGTTCCAGCCCCAACTTCATAAATCTTTTATGTACATTTTTGATTTATATTTATTTTCAAATTAGTCACTCAAATAATACATCCTTGTGACTAGCTGTTTAAAGTGAGGCTAAAAAATAATTTTTTCACACTATCAAGAGAATATGAATATGAATTCTTTTATCTCATGAGCAAACTCACTGTTAAAAAACCATCATAATATAAAAGAACCAATTAGTTGCTAAACGAGGAGAAAAGAGAGGTAAGAATCCCATTAATATTTTACTATGATTGATCAATGTAATTATTCTTCTTGATTTTTGTTAGAAAGAAATAGTCTGTCGTTCTCTTTTTGTAACTATTGGGACAAGTATGTGCCCTCTAATGCTAATATCCTTAGCAATTTTGACTTTCCACAAAGTGACTTCTATCAAATGGGATGGGTTATATGATGGCTTGTCAGATCCTTTCTCTCTGTCAAGGTCAGAGAATGATAATAGTCTTGGAAAACAATACTAATGGCAGAACCTGGCCCTGTTTCTACAAGGTGGGAAATCATTTTTCTACCAAGACCATCAAGATATTTTTTTTTCTAACATCATTCTCAACCATATAATACAGGAGACTGATCACAGGTAGCCTATGAGAAGCATCCATGTCTGTCCCATCAGGGCCAGATCCCATGAAGGGCCCATGGCTCAGACATTCTCCACTCCTGCCTTAAGATCTCACTATCCTGGCCATTTCTTTTTTTTTTTTTTTTTTTTTTTGGTTTTTGGGCCACACCCGGTAACGCTCAGGGGTTACTCCTGGCTATGCGCTCAGAAGTCGCTCCTGGCTTGGGGGGCCATATGGGACGCCAGGGGATCGAACCGCGGTCCGTCTCCTAGGCTAGCGCAGGTAAGGCAGGCACCTTACCTCCAGCGCCACCGCCCGGCCCTATCCTGGCCATTTCTAAAGCATCTCCTTTGAGCACAGAGGGAACATTCCTTTGCCAATCAAAATCAGCAAGAATATGGAGATTCCCAATATAATGGAAATGCACACGTGTCATTTAAGGAGATAAAAACAATGGGGCCGGGAAGGTGGCGCTAGAGGTAAGGTATCTACTTGAGCATCAAGTATCCTTGAAAAACAAGCTGGGATTACATGAGAAGAACCAGCCAGGTTATTGAGCACCAATTGCTACAATAGATAATGAATATATGCAAAGAATAGGGTTGCATTTAAATTACTCTTAGCCAAGTAAATGTAACTTGGGTCAATAGAATCTAACTGTAGAAAGTGAATACATTTCTCTGCTTTTGATATTGGGAAGAGAAATTCGCATGCAGAATTAAAAGACCTGTGTCCCACTTATGCTACTTATTGTCCTTCTATCTTTGGAAGAACTAATTCCAGTCTTGAGACTCAGTTTCCCTAACCATAAAGTGGGGGTATAACATCTATCTCACAAACAGGATGCTTCATATGGCAGGAACTAATAATGTTAGTTCCTTTTATTAAGTTAAAAATTCTTAGATAAGTTTTAGTGAAATTAGGAACAGTCAGATTGTGCTTCTAGGAAATAAAAATTCATTACATTACACCATCAAATAACTTAAAAAGATTTTTTAAATTTGATTTCATTAACTTTTGGGTCGGGGGTTGGGCCATACCTGGAGGCACTCAGGGATTACTTCTGGCTCCTCAGTCAGAAATTGCTACTGACAGGCTCCAGGAGGGAACCACCTGGGATGCTGGGGATAGAACCCAAGTCTGTCTTGCAAGTCTTTTTTTTTTTTTTTTTTTTTTTGGTTTTTGGGCCACACCCGTTTGACGCTCAGGGGTTACTCCTGGCTAAGCGCTCAGAAATCGCCCCTGGCTTGGGGGGACCATATGGGACGCCGGGGGATCGAACCGTGGTCCTTCCTTGGCTAGCGCTTGCAAGGCAGACACCTTACCTCCAGCGCCACCTACCCGGCCCCGTGTCTTGCAAGTCTTGTCTTAGCTGTGTGCAAGGCTTATGCCCTACCACTGGCTATAACTCCAATCCCCCTTTTTTTGATCATTAACTTTGGGGGGCACACTTGACTGCTCAGAATTTATCCCTGGCTCTGTACTCTGGGATTACCTGGCAGGGCTCTGGGGAGCATATGTTGTGACAGGATTGAATCTTTGGGTGGGCTTTAGGGCCGCACTCAACGGCTGCACTCAGGACTTACTCCTGGCAGGCTCGTGGGACCATATGGGCTGCCAGATATTGAACCCAGGTCTATCCGAGTTGTCTGCATGCAAGTCAAATGCCCTACCTGTTCTATTGCTCCAGCCCATCACTTTTTTTTTAAAGAAAGCAGAGGGCCAGAGAGATAGCATGGAGGTAAGGCGTTTGCCTTTCATGCAGAAGGTCATCGGTTCTAATCCTGGTGTCCCATATGGTCCCCTGAGCCTTCCAGGAGCGATTTCTGAGCATGGAGCCAAAAGTAAACCCTGAGCGCTGCCAGGTGTGACCCAAAAAACAAAACAAAAAACAAAAACAAAAACAAAAAAACAAAAAAAACAAACAAACAAAAAAAGCAGATGTTTTAAAGGAAACTAGATCCAGAAAAGAATCACTCTAGATGTGGTCTAAAACCACAAGATGCTAATTTTTAAAAAGTGCATGATTTTTATAGAGACGAACAATACAATATAGTTGGAAGGTTTTGAAGGGCTGGATTGATAGGGCAACAGGTAGGGTAGAGCAATTGCCTTGCATGTGGCTGATCAGGGTTTAATCACTGGAACCCCATATCATCCCCTAAGCCTGCCAAAAATGATTGGTGAATGCAGGGCCAGGAATAAGCCCTGAGCATTGCCAGGTGTGGCACAAAGATTTAAAAAAAAAAAAGTTTTTCTTCTTTTTTCCCTTTCTTCTTTTAAATTGATATCTATAACCTCTAGATGGACTCTCCCTGGTTTTTTGTTTGCTTGTTTGTTTTCTTCAAACAGAACCACATAACTGAAATTATCTTGTTCTGCCTCATAAATTGAGGAAAAAAAGAATAGATGGTACCAAGACCAAACAGTCGAATGAACATTGAGTAGAAATAAAAAAATAATCAGACAAACACCAAATCCAAAGTCAATGACAACAGAATCTATACCCATTCCACAACTAGCTATACACAGAGGGGACCACTTATACTAGTAGCCCAGGGGCCAAAGGAGGAGGATATGGGATGCATGCTGGGAACTGGGGTGGAGGGAGGACAACATTGGTGGTGGGAATCCCCCTGATTCAATGTCACTATGTATCTAAAATATTACTGTGAATGATTTGTAATTCACTTTGGTCACAAAAAATTATTTAAAAAAACAACTAAAAAGGTTTTGGCATTATAGGTAACTAGGGGTACATCCTAATTTTCTCCTAACTAGTTGTCTGATCTTAGACAAGAGACTTCATCCAGATCTGTAAAGCTTATTTTCTTTATTGACAGGTTATACAGTTTATTAAATCTAATATTCTGTATAAGACTCCTCCCATATAGAGATGATAACACTGCCAAGTGGACATCTACTTTCTTAAATGTAGAATTTATTTATTTTAATATAAATTCTTTATTTAAGCACCATGATTACAAACATGATTATAGATGGGTTTCAGTCATAAACAGAACACCCCCCTTCACCAGTGCAACATTCCCTTCACCAATGCCCCCACTCCCTCCTTCCCATTCACTGCTTGTATTTGAGACAGGCATTTTACTACAGTTACATTTTTTTAAGTTTAGTAAGATATTTTTTTCTTTCTTTCTTAAAGGATAAGTGTTAAGAAAAGGTACAGTAGTAACAGTGTGAAAATGGTTAGCGCCATTGTTTGCATAGGCCCACCAAAATATGAGGAAAACAAACAAACAAACAAAGCCTTGGCCTAATTACAAGGAGGTCTCACCCCTCCTGGCACAATGTAGAATATTATTTTATTTTATTTATTTATTTTTTTTGTTTTTGTTTTTGGGCCACACCCGGCGGTGCTCAGGGGTTACTCCTGGCTGTCTGCTCAGAAATAGCTCCTGGCAGGCACGGGGGACCATATGGGACACCGGGATTCGAACCAACCTCCTTTGGTGCTGGATCGGCTGCTTGCAAGGCAAACGCTGCTGTGCTATCTCTCCAGGCCCGTAGAATTTTATTTTATGATTGTTTATAAGAGCTTCTTAAACCATATTGAGACAGACTTTAATCATATATCATATTTAATCATATATCACCCTAAAACATGGATTAAGAGAGAAACATAATTAATTTCTTATAACTTTGCTAAATTTTATAGTGAAAACCTCCAAAATTACTTTTGACTTAGAATCAACTTCATTTTTTCCTAATAATTCTGGCTTATTGTGCCATCAAAAGCATTAGAGATGCATATTTCTTGGAGACTCAACTATTGGTCCCATAATATATATAATTGTCTTCCCAGTCATGGTCTGATGTTGCCATTTCTATGCTACCAGAAATCACAAGCAGGCATGGTCTCCTGGAACTGTCTTGCTGATAAAAGAAAGAAGACCTCAATGCCCTCTAAGATGCATTTTGACTATGAAGATATGTTAAGTGTCAAATAGGAATTTAAGGTTCCTCAAAGAGAAGTGTTAAGGAAGGAAAATTAATCAGACAAAGGGAACAAGTGCATGGGGAGAGATAGCACTGGGCTTTCAGGGCCAGAAAGACAATATAGGGGTTAAGATGCTTGCTTTGCATGCAACCAACTTTCTCCATCACCACAAGGTTCCTTGAGCACTGTCAGTGATTACTTCTGAGCACAGAGCCAGGACTATTCCTGAGCACTGCTGGGTGTGGTTAAAGACAGTCAGCCTTTCCTCAACCCCATATAAAAAGATTAGTAGATTTTCAGTTAACTGAAGCTTTTGACAATATTCATGCCATAGATACACACTTTGATTTTTTATTACATATATCTAAAGTATATAAAATGTTAAAAATTAAAAACAGAAATTGGGGCCTGAGTGAAGGCACAATAGGGCGTTTGCCTTGCTATGCGCTAATCTAGGATGGACCAGGGTTCGATTCCCCGGTGTCCCAAATGATCCCCCAAGCCAGGAGTGATTTCTGAGTGCATAGCCAGGAGTAACCCCTGAGCATCACCGGGTGTGACCAAAAAACAAAAACAAAAAAAGTTAAAAACAGAAATAAAATTGTAATACAAAGCAATAGTCATTAAAACAGTATGGTATTGGAATAAAGACAGAACCTCAGATCAATGAAATAGAAGTGAATATTCAGAAAATGTTTCTCAGACATACAATCAATTAATCTTTGATAAAGGGGCAAGAAATGCAAAGTGAAGCAAGGAAAGCCTCTTCAACATATGGTGTTGGGACAACTGGTCAGCCACATGCAAAATAGAGAACTTGAACATCTGTCTAACACCATGCATAAAGGTAAAATCCAAATGGATTAAATACCTTGAACCATAAGGTGTATAGAAGAACATGTAGGTAAAACACTTCATGACATTGAAACTAGAGGCATCTTCAAGATGGAAATAGCACTGTCCAAACAAATGGAAGAAGAGATTAAACAAATGGACTACATTTAACTGAGAAGTTTCTGCACCTCAAAGAAAAAAGTGACTAGGATACAAAGGCCACCATGAAATGAGAGAAAGTATTTACCTAATTCCCATCAGATGAGGGAATAATATCTAAGATATACAAGGTACTGACAGAAATTAACAAGAAATAAATCTAACCCCATCAAAAAATGGAAGAATAAATGAGCAGACACTTCCTTAAAGAAATACAAATGGCCAAAAGGGACATGAAAAAATGCTCCACATAACTAATCATCAGGGAGATGCAAATCAAAGCAACAATAAGGTACCATCTCACACCACAGAGACTGGTACATATCACAAGAACAAAAACAATCAGTGCTGGTGGGGTATGTGGGGAGAAAGAAACTTCCATTCAGTGCTGGTGGGAATGCTGTCTAGTCCATCCTTTCTGGAAAACAATATGGAGATTCCTCAAAAAACTGGAAATTTAGGAACACAAAAATACAACATAGGTATGCAGAGGGCATTTTTATACTGTGTGTTTGTGGTCCTAGAGTAAATGCCCTCTGCATGCCTATGTTCATTGCAGTTCTATTGTTCTATTTACAATATCAGGAATCTGGAAACAACCCAGATGCCCAACAACAGATGAGTGGCTAAAGAAACTGGTACATATATACAATGAAATGCTATGCAGCCTTCAGAAAAAATAAAGTCATGAAATTTTCCTATACATGAATGAACATGGAAATTATTATGCTGAGTGAAATGAGGCAGAGGGAGAGAGATAAACACAAAAGAGTCTCACTCCTCTGTGGGATTTAAGAAAAATAAAAGACACTATGATAATAATACCCAGAGACAAGAGACGAGGAAGGACCGGCCTGTGATATGAAGCTTACTCACAAAGAGTGGTGAGTGCAGTTAGAGAAATAACTACACCAATAACTATCATGACAGTAGTAGTGAGTAAGAGAAGTAGAATGCCTGTCTCAAAGACAATCAGGGGGTGAGGAAGGAGGAAAATGGGGGGCATTGGTGGCGGGAAGGTTACACTAATGAAAGGAGGTGTACTTTCTATGACCGAAACCCAACTAGAAACATTTTTGTATCCATGGTGATTAAATAAAGATATTATAAAAGTAATTTAAAAAAAGGAAAAAAAGTACCATTTCTTAAATTATCAGAGTGAACTAACACTTAAAAAGGTTAACTTTTTTTTGGTGGTGGTGTTTTCTTATTTTTTCCTCTAAGCAGCAGAAGGGAGATTGAAAGAAAGCCCTGATTACAGACTAAATAAAAAATTAAAATAAAATCTCTCCTGTAAAAAAAAATTAGAACAATTATTCCACTGTGAGCTTTTTTGGTTTTGGTTTTGGGGTCACACCCGGCAGCGCTCAGGGGTTACTCCTGGCATTATGCTCAGAAATCACCCCTGGCAGGCATGGGGGACCATCTGGGATGCCGGGATTTGAACCACCGTCCTTCTGCATGAAAGGCAAACTCCTTACCTCCATGCCATCTCTCTGGCCCCCACTGTGAGCTTTTAATTAAAACATTTTGTTCTTAAAAAAAGAAATAAATATAAAATTTAGATAATTCTTCATCTTCTTGGAATTACTGTGAGAATTATTAAGAAAACAACTAGACAGTTAATGGGATAACATAAATTAATGGATGGTGCTATAGAAAAATTAGTAAAAGCATTATTTCTTATCTATGACTCCTCCCAAACTTCTTGGAATGCTCATAAATTCTCAATTTGCACAGCACTAGTCCCAATCACCAATATCTGAAAATGCCCCCAAGTGCCCCCAAACAGATGATTGGATAAAGAAGCTATGATATATATATACATATATATATACATATATATATACACACAATGGACCATTACTTGGATTTAAGAAAAGATGAAATCATGCAATATGCTGTTAAGTGGATGGATCTAGAGAATATCACACAGAGTGAAGTTAGTCGGTTAGTCGAAGGAGAGGAACAGAAACAGAATGCTGTCTCTCATACTAAAGAACAAAGTCGAGGTATAATAAATGTCCAAAGGCAACAGAGCTGAGAACTGATCATTAGAAGAAAGCTTACCACAGGGGAGGAAAAGGTGGGAATATAACAAGGCTGGAGTGGGAAGAGGGGTTGGTGGGAGACACTGGGATAATGATGTAGGAAAGTAGATAATCTGGTGGTGTGTGATGCTAAATATGATGTTTGAAACCTTATCATTAATGGTGTTATAAACTATGGTGCCTAGAATAAAATTACATTAAAAGAAATAATTCTGAATTAGATTGCTTAAAACTGTAAGTCTTTTCCTTCATTATTTGAGGACAGACAATTTGCACATGATCTGAAGAAAGTGAAAGTATAGTCAAAAAAGGAAAGAGATTCATTCCAGTCCTTTAATTGTTCCTTCCAAAGAAACCAAACAATAGGAGGCATTGTGAGTTCAGCAGGCCTGGCCCTCTTCATTTTTTGCTCTATGTCTGCCTGACAGTTTTGGGCACCGTGTCCCACCCTCACCACCAGAATACCTGCAGTTCTTTTTCTTGTTTGTATTTTATGGAGTCACTCCATGCAAAGGGCACAATATATCAATGGAAATATCCAAGCTTCTTTCAGGGGTAAATAATAAGTAAGCATAAGAGTTACTCGAGGGCTTGAGAGATAGTTCGAATATCCTTATATTTGACCTCTGGTACTAACATCATTTGATCACTGCATCACCAGATCCAACCCTGAGCCAACCAATCAGGTCACACCAGGCCCAACCCTGAGCCAATCAATCAGGTCAGTCAAGAACAACAGGAAGGGACCCCCAAAACACCTGAGCATGCTTGGGAGTCCTATACCCTCTTCCTCTTCTCTCTCTTTCTCTCTCTCTCTCTTCCTCTCTCTCTCTCTCTCTCTCTCTCTCTCTCTCTCTCTCTCTCTCTCTCTCACACACACACACACACACACACACACACAAATTACTTGAGATTTTTCAAGAGACAAAAACATATGGTGACACTGCTTGAGCTTCATTGTTTTCATTGTTTTTCTCTGCTCTTCAGTGAGGCTCATTTGTAAAAGGAAGAAAAGAGCAAAATATGCTCTGGACTTGACCATGAGGTTAACATATCAACACAAGCTTCTTAGACCCCAGTTGTCAGTAAGCCTCATGCTCCAGATTAGCTTCATTGTTCAGACAGGTCTCACAGTAAAGCAGGACTAGGGCTGAAGACTCATCAATAGCCTACTCTAGGTGGAAATGTTGAAGAAAACCCAGGAGTGTATGGAATGGAACCAGAGTCAGAGCTATAAGAGCATCAAATAGAGCAAATCCTCTCAAACAAGGGTCGGAGCAATAGCACAGCAGAAGGGCTTTTGCCTTGCATGATGCTGACTCAGGTTGGAGTCCAGCATCCCATAAAGTCTCCTGAGCACTTCCAGGAATAATTCCATAGTGCAGAGCCAGGAGTAGCCCTTGAGCAATGCCAGGTGTGGCCCCCAAACAAACAAAACACTTCTTAATTTGTGCTGCTGACATCTGGCCTAAACACTTGCTTTCTACAATGGGGTTCAGGGGCAGGCATCTTGTATGGAAGGATCCTAGTAGCTTCGTTTTTAACTACCAGCAATATACCAATTATCCTCCCCCATAACCCACTCACTCAAGGATTGTGACCATCAAAAATATTTCTAGACATGAAATGATGTCCCTGTAGAGAAAAATTGTCCCAAATTAGCCCCTTCACACAAGAAAATATTAACAATCATGAATCAAGTGGTTGAGTCTTGAAGCAGAATAGCTCTTGAAGAAAGTGATGATTTTTTTCAACCTTCAGCCCTGTAGGGCTCATTATTGTTCTCTCTCTCTCTTCTTTTTCTCTCTTTCTCTCCCTCTCTTTCTCTCTCTTTTCCTGGCATTGTCTCTGGCATGAGACTGTGGTCTGCAGAGAGCAGCCTACTAAAACAGAAGTCTTGGTAATTCCCTAGTAATCTCTCCTGGACATTTTCTAGTGCCATTAAAGTAACTTATCAGCCCAATTCTCCTTGCTGGTTAGAAGAAGTCACAGGAGAGACTTTTTACCTGTGCTTAGCAAATAGGCATTCTAGAGAATGGCTATGGAGCAGCTAAGAGGCTGGAGAGACAGAAGCAAATGGTTGTAAGGTCTAGGGCAAAAGTGTTACTGTTTAATGAGTATAGTTGCAAAATAACTAGAAATAGGTGATAGTGAGAGTTGTACAGCTATGTGAATTTGATGCCATGGGACCAATAGAAACTTTAAAAATATCTTTTGAGACTTACTAGTTTATGAAGAACATCAAATATAAGGATATGCTGAGGTCAGTGAGATATATAAGGCTGGAATATAACTTACTTTAATAAAGACAGATTTTTAAAAGAGTAGGAGAGTCTTGAAAAAAAATTAAGGGAGAATCCCTTGGCTATGAAAATGTCCCTAGATTTGGCCTAAGAAAAGGCAATTAGTAGACATGCAGGCCTTTTGATGTAACATTGGGTGGAGGCATGAACGATTAGTGAAGGGAGGGATTCCTCACACATATAAATCACCATATGAGGAAAGTGGGTAATTGCGTGGCATTTAGGCAATTACACATGCAAATTAGAAGAGCACATATATAGGAGCCAAACAAAGAAAAAACAATTGTCTGCATAATCCAGAGCCACCATGTCCATCAGTCCATCATTTCCAGCTGCTCAGATGTAAGTACCAGCAATAGCATGGCTTCCAATTGTTTAATGCTCTGATGGTGTTGGTGTTAGATTGCTTGATTGCAAAGATATTATTATGTACATTGGATAAAGAAAAACTAGAGTATTTCCCAGTTGACTACACATACTCTCCATCACTAAAACTAAAGCCCAAACCATCTAGTAGCATTCAAGAAATTTAAATCTAAAAATGTTCCAAAGAATCAGACTCATTCTCAAAGCTAATACTGAGCATTCCTGGTTCAGAATTTTTAAAGTGTTTCTTCTTTTAGTGTTTTAATGTCTTGAAAACATGGGATAAGCAGATGATAAAGAACATAAAGAGAAATGAGGTTCTTCTTTTCTCTAAAATCATATGTTTGCTAGTAAACATTTCAGAAATCATGTTCTACATTGGTTTTGTATCAGCCTGGAACAGCTTGTATGTTCCAATTCATATTTCAAAGGACTTCCAAAGAAGGATCTAACATCTAATCTCTTTTATTTCTCTGAAGTTTCAATTTGAAGATCACCACAAAAATTCCATCATTTAAGATCTTTGTAGTCTGAAAGCAGAAGTAGAAATTATTTCAACTGAGTATAAATTTCAATAGTCTTTCTTTCAATGGTATGAAAAAATAGAAATAAACTTGGAGTTGAGTGTGATCAGGGCCTTTTCAAATTAAAGGTATTAAGAAATTAGTTCTTTTTTCTGCCTTTTTTTTGGGGGGGTCACACACAGCAAAGTATTCAGGGACTGCTCCTAGCTCTGTCTTACGGAGTCACTCCTGCCAGAGTTTAGGGAATATTTGCAGTACCAGGAATCAAAAGGGGTCAGCAGCATACAAGGCAAGTGTTAACTCCCTTACTAGCTCTCTGATCTTAAAATACAATTTCTGCTTTAGAGAGTTTACCATCTAGCTAGGAGAAATATAGCTAAGAAGCAAAACTTGCAGTTAAAAGTTTATTTTTTCTTAATCATTTTGGAGATGGCTTTTATTATCTTTACCAACAAGAGTAATTACAGATAAACCATGAAATAAATCAATTTATCTAAAAAAAAACAAATAAAATAAATTTATCTTGAAATTTTTTAAATTTTATTTATTTATTTATCTTTATAAAATCTTCATTTAAGCACCATGATTACAGACATGTTTGTGGTTGGATTTGTCATAAACAGAATACCCCCCTTCACCAGTGCAACATTTCCACCACCAATGCCCCTCCTCCTCCCCTACCCCTGCCTGTATTCGAGACAGGCATTCTACTTCTCTCATTCTTTAACATTGCCATGTTAGTTGTTAGTGTGGTTATTTCCCTAACAGCATTCATCACTCTTTGTGGTGATCTTCAAATTGTGAGCCAGTACTTCTGGCCCTTAGAGCCCTTAACTCTATTGTCTTTGGGCCTTATTACAATAATGTCTTCAATTTTTCCTAAAACCCATAGATGAGTGAGACTATTCTCTATCTCTATTAGATAGACTATTGTCTATCTCTCCCTCTAACTAATTTCACTCAACATAATAGATTCCATGTATATTCATGTATAGGAAAATTTCATGACTTCATGTCTCCTGACGGCTGCATAATATTTCATTGTGTATATGTACCAGTTTCTTTAGCCATTCATCTGTTGAAGGTTATCTTGGTTGTTTCCAGAGTCTGGCTATTGTAAATTGTGCTGCAATGAATGTGGGTGTGAGGAAGGTATTTTTGAATTGTATTTTTGTGTTCATAGTGTATATCCCTAGGCATGGTATAGCTGGATCATATGGGAGCTCAATTTCCAGTTTTTGGAGGAATCTCCATATAGTTTTCCAGAAAGGCTGGACTAGATGGCATTCCCACCAGCAGTGAATACGAGTTCCTTTCTCCCCATATCCCCGCCAGCACTGATGTTCTTGCTCTTTGTGATGTGTGCCAGTCTCTGTGATGTGAGATGGTACCTCATTGTTGTTTTGATTTGCATCTCCCTGATGATTAGTGATGTGGAGCATTTTTTATGTGTCTTTTGGTCATTTGTATTTCTTCTTTGACAAAGTGTTCATTTTTTTCTCCCTAATTAGATGAGGCTATATGTTTTTTTCTTATTAAGTTCTGTCAGTACCTTGAATATTTTTGATAATAGCCCCTTGTCTGATGGGTATTAGGTGAATAGTTTCTCCCATTCTGTGGGTGACTTTTGTATCCTAGGCTCTATTTCCTTTGAGGTGCAAAAGCCTCTCAGCTTAATGTAGTCCCATCTCTTTATCTCTGCTTCCACTTGTTCGGAGAGTGATGTTTCCTCCTTGAAGATGCCTTTAGTCTCAAATCATAGTGTTTTACCTACATGTTGTTCTATATACCTTATGGTTTCAGGCCTGATCTGGATTTGGATCTGATCATTGTGCATGGTGTTAGATGGGGGTCTGAGTTCGCTTATTATGCAACTGGCTAACCAGTCATGCCAACACCTATTGTTGAAGAGGCTTTTCTTGCTCCATTTTGTATTTCTTTACCAAAGATTAATGGATTGTATGTCTGGAGAACAAGAGTTCATTTTTAGTACATTTGAAAAAGGTCTCTGTGAAGAAAGGATATTGTCAGACAGGGGTGAATCATAGTGGGAGGTGTCAGGAGAGGTGACTAAGTCTTTCAGAGTTTAAAATTCAAGCTTGCAATCTTCCTAGAGGTTAAACTAAACTATTATTTGGTATCAACTTCTGTGGGTAATCATTAGGATGATGATCATTGGGAAAAATAGGGTAGATGTGCTGGAGCAGGTACAAAGTGTATATAAAGGATAAAAGGCAGAACCAGGTAAGTAGGATGAACAGAAGACAGACTAGTTAAAAAGATGGGGAGCACCAGGCAAGAAAGAGGCAAGAAAACGGGGCCAATGAGGAAATCTGAGGAGAGACAGGGGTGTCTACCAGAGATAGTTAAGAGTGGAGGGGTTACAAGCCAATCCAAAAATGACTAATCATGATGGGGTCACAGTCACAGTGCTTTGGGTCGAGTGTTTGCCTGGCAACATGGCCAGCCTGGTTTTGATCTCCCGCATTCCAAATGGTCCCCTGAGCCCCATCAGTTATAATTTTGTAATCCCTGAGCTCAAAACCAGGAGTAAACCCTGATCACAGCCAGGTGTGGGTCCCTCATTTAAAAAAAGGTGATTTAGGGCCCGGAGAGATAGCACAGCAGTGTTTGCCTTGCAAGCAGCCAATCCAGGACCTAAGGTGGTTGGTTCAAATCCCGGTGTCCCATATGGTCCCCCGTGCCTGCCAGGAGCTATTTCTGAGCAGACAGCCAGGAGTAACCCCTGAGCACCGCCGGGTGTGGCCCCAAAACAAAAACAAACAAACAAAAATAAAGGTGATTTAAAGTGAGGTGATCACTCTGGTTTCTGATCAGAGAAGTTGTAAATGGAACTAGTTGTGAATATTGCTATATTTCAGAAAGACAACTGAGTTTCTGGGTTTTAGAAAAATGGCCTAAAGTGTGCGTCCCAAGGTAGGTTGGCGGTCCACCCAGAGGCTGCATTCTAGAGCCATCCTCTAGAATGAAAGGCTCTTTGTGCCTGCCCAGCGGCAGCAGTAGGTGGACACTTCATCATGCATGTCCACATGGCAGTAATCCTGATCCAACAGAGAATCTGAGCAACTTTCCAGGGAGCATTGAGTCAACCATGCCCCAGCACTCAGATTGCTTTAATACAAGCTTTCTCAGCTGTGGCACAAGGACTGTTAGACTAGATTATTTATTTCTGTTGGTGCATGTGATTCCAAGGTGTCTGCAGGCCTCTCTGTCAATCCCAGTTCCCTATCCACTCTACTCTGTACAACCAAGCCTTGTTTCTTGGATTTATTTATTTATTTATTTTTATTTATTTATTTATTTATTTATTGGTTTTTGAGCCACACCCGGCGGTGCTTAGGGGTTTCTCCTGACTGTCTGCTCAGAAATAGCTCCTGGCAGGCACGGGGGACCATATGGGACACCGGGATTCGAACCAACCACCTTTGGCCCTGGATCGGCTGCTTGCAAGGCAAACGCCGCTGTGCTATCTCTCTGGGCCCTGGATTTATTTCTTATGTGAGCTCTAAAGCCCTTTTTATTTCCCTATCCTTCCACTCCTACTAACAAAGCCTGATCTTCTGCCCATGGTCTGAATTTCTTCCTTGATCAATGATGATCCCTTCTCATGCTACCTTTCCCTATCAACTCTGCTCTCACATTCTCTTTTAGGACACTATTTTGGACACCTGTTTTCTTTATTTTGCTATTTATTTAATTTGGGGACTACAAATTGAATATAGGATCTCATACTTGCAGGGTATGTACTCTTCTACTGAACAACCCTTCCAGCCCTATTACCCTCCTCTTTCAAGTTGTCTTCTTAGCCTGCCCCAGTGGTCCTCTCTCTTCATCTATAAGGCAGGCCACTTGCTTAAAGAGGAGTGATTGGGGCCCAGTCCTCTTTATTAGAAAATATTTCCCCTGTTTACTAATTTCCAATAATTATATGACAAAAAGTACCAAGAGATTAGGTATAGTAATAAATAAGAAGAGAAGAAATTGAAAAGAAAATATTTTATTTTATTATTTTTATTACTTATTTTATTTTTTAATTTATTTTTATTAATTAATTTTTTAAAATTTATTTTTTTTTCAATTAGCAAAAATGTCCCCTCAATTTAATGCAGCAAAATTTCTGCTTGACTTCCCAAATAAGTCTGAAACAGATTGGCAGTGATTGGGCATCATTGCTGCTCTGAACTATTAAACACATTTCAATTATATACAGTTCACTTTTGTTGTTGTTGTTTGGTTTGGATTTGGAGACCACATCTGCCTGGTACTCAAAGCTTACTTTTGGCTCTGCACTCAGGGATCACTCCCAGTAGTGCTCAAGGTACTTCTGGAGGTACTCACGCTTCAGGATATAGTACTGCTTGAACCCTGGAGTGTTGGTATCCCATGACATCCTGAAGTTCAGCCCAGAATGGAGGCTCATACAGGTCCTGGAATTGAACCAGGGTCAGTGACATGAAAGACCCACTCCTTAACCCCTATAATATCTCTTCAACTCTCAGTATTGTTACAATCAAGTAAGATAGAGAAAAGAAAAAATTGCTAAGAAAAGTCACATAGAAGGAAAAATACATTTACAATAGTGATCTATATTTATTGGAATTCTAAGTTTATATCTGTTTCTAACAGCATCTACATTGAAGTAGAATCATGTAGCTCAAACCCCTGTTGTCCATTTGTGTATGGAATATGACCTTATCTGGGTTCCTCAAATTATTCCCACATCCTGAACATATTCTCCCTCGAATATCTGCAATATGCCTCTTTCTTACTTCTTCAACTGTCTTTCTTCCACATCAGTTCATAATGAAGTGTTGTTTCTATGGCAAGTAAGTGTTATTGGAAGTTATTCTCTTCACCAATAGCAAGAATTCAGAGTTGTGTGAAGCAAGTAGGCTCTAAAAGAGTGAATGGCTCTGCCTGGCAAATTTGTAGTTTCTTTGCCTTATGGCCTACTGATCTACACTTAAGCTTTACATTTTGAGAAGGTTGAGGTGATAATGTTATTTCTGCTAGTTCTTAGCTCAAATAACCTCCTTTCTGAAAGATTTCTGGATAACCTACATCTATATAAAATTACACTTTTCTGGGAAATAAAGTATGAGATAGGATGGCTTGATAACAAAATGACCAAGATAGAAGTTCAGGTAAAGTTAAATTCATGTCTCACTCATCTATGAGTTTTAAGAAAAATAAAAGACATTGAAATAATTCCCAGAAATGAGGGCCAGAAGACTGGCTCAAGATATAAAGCTCACACAAAGTGTGGTGAGTGCAGTTAGAGAAATAACTACACTACACATACATAACAGTGTTAGTGAATGTGGGATGTAGAAAGCCTGTCTTGAGTATAGGCGGGGGTGGGGGAGAGAGGAAGTGGGGGCATTGGTGATGGGAAGGTGAAGGGGGCCTGTTCTTTTTATGACTGAAACCCAATTACAATCATGTTTGTAATCACGGTGTTTAATATATATAAAGTAATCAGGTACTCTCCTAATCAAGAGCATCCTCCAATATCTTTAGTTGGGTCTGGCATAAAATAGTTTTATTGCTTGAAAATTTTACTAAAAAAGCTTCAGAATCAAAAAGAAGGTGAAATTAAAAAGAGAAACTAGAATAGCAGAGATAAGGTTAAAAAAATTGAAAACACTTGTGGACAGAAGCCAACACTCTGGTGATAGAGTCCCTACATATGCTTATGTAGTATGCATAAAAAGTAAAATGAACAGTATTTTAAGTCCAGGTCCCTTGACGAAAATGAAAAAAATAAAATAAAAGTTTGAAATTCGGGGGCCCGGAGAGATAGCACAGCGGCATTTGCCTTGCAGGCAGCCGATCCAGGACCAAAGGTGGTTGGTTCGAATCCCAGTGTCCCATATGGTCCCCTGTGCCTGCCAGGAGCTATTTCTGAGCAGTCAGCCAGGAGTAACCCCTGAGCACCGCCGGTTGTGACCCAAAAACAAAACAAACAAACAAAAAAATAATGAAAAGTTCGAAATTTGTTAACACAATGGCAAATAGAGAAGAAGACAAAGTCTAAGAACAGTGTTTGGCATGTGGCAGGCACTCAGTAAATATCTGTTAAAAGAATGAATAAAAAGGAATAACAAGTGATTTATAAAACTAATACAGAATGAAGAGGTGGATGAATGCACTGGGAATGAAGAAATGGCACAGTGAAGCAATTTGATTAATCGGAAAGAAGCACAATAAATGGCTATTGAGTTATTGCAACTGGGCCAGTCTCAAAAGGAAATCAGAAAAACATGTAACCAACCTAACATTTTGTTTTCAAATATTCACATTTTAGTCAAATATATACATGCATATACACTTACATAGATGAAGTTTTCATAACTTTTACCACTTATCCTCTTTTAAAATGTACTTAGATTTGAATTGATAAGAATTCTTTATAACTACATAAACCTTTTTGGGGATTTATTTGAATACATTGTTTGAATACATAAGGTTTAAAAAAGGGTCAGCAGAAAAAGGGCATCTATTATTATATAAATTGTTGTTTATGGGCTTGCATCACTACTTCAGAGGTCATAAATCTCTTAGTCAGTCTTGGGGATATCATTCCTAATTTACATTTTTTATGTGTTAAACACTTTTTTCTCCTATGACTACTTGTTGAAGTATACTATTAGTCCTTAAAAATTATCTATCTGGTTCACTAGAAGAACATCTAATAGGAGATAGACTAACATGTGATTCTTAGTGGTTTTGGAGTTCATGAAAACACTGGCATAGTTTCATCAACATAATAATTAGCTTAATAGGGTTTAGCAAGACCTAGAAGTTACTCTATTCAAGAAAATATTAATTTCCACACAATTATATTCATTAGCTACCCAAACTCAGGAAAAGCAAGCAGAGATGACTTGTTAGAATTGTCAGTAGTATTATATTAACTGTAGAAGACTCCTCATTTGCAGATATTTTTGGTCTTGTAATCTTGTTGGCTACAGGCCTTAGCATTCTCCTCAGTGCCCAGTCACAAATTTCTGCTCCTATGTAGAAGCATATATATATTATTATTCTATTTGAGAGCACCTGGTAACATTGTAGTTATTATATAACTTATCGCCTGACAATTGTCCTAGCCCATTTGTAATGCCTTAACCAAACTGCTATGTCATATGTCATATGCTATGTCATATTATAAATTTGGTCCTTAAACAATGGAAATTTTATGCACACAGCTATGGAAGCTGGAAAGTCCAAGATCAAGGTGACAGCAGTAAAGTTCACATTCTGGTTGTTAAACACCTGTCTTTTCTACATATCTTTACAGGTAGAAGGTTCTATGCACTCAAACTCCCTAGATTTTCTTATCCACTAGGGCTCTATCCTGATTATCTAATTACCTTCTATGGCTCTTCCTCCAAACACCATCACACCAGGAAATAGGTTTCCACATTGAATTGGGGGATAGGCACAAGTATTCAGTCTGTAATAGCAACAAAAATCTTGAATCATGTGAAACATCAAATAGACAACATAGTATAAGTATATATGTGGAAAACCACAGTAGGGTCAGGCCCTGGATATGGCTCAGTTTAAATTTTGGTTGAAGCCTGGCCCTTACACTAGAATAAATGATGCGTAAAGAAAACCCTGTGTGGGCCAGAGAGATAGCAGGAGGTAAGGCATTTGCCTTGCATGCAGGAGGTCATCGGTTCAAATCCCGGTGTCCCATATGGTCCCCCGTGCCTGCCAGGAGCAATTTCTGAGCCTGGGGCCAGGAATAACCCCTGAGCACTGCCGGGTCTGACCCAAAAAACACAAAAAAAATAATAATAAAATAAAAATAAAAAAGAAAAAAGAAAGAAAAGAAAAGAAAACCCTGTGTTTATGTTCTTAGCAGTCAGACAACCAGATCAATTTATGGGGGTTTATGTTAGAGAAACTTGCTTCAGTTAGCCCTGCCTCAAGAGTTCTGACAATGCACTGGCTTATTCCTGGTAATAAACTTAGAAACAAAAGATTGAAGTGATCAAATTCTAGTTCATGGAAATATACCTATTTAATTCAGAAAAGTTTTGAGAAACTTTAATCTTGGTACTGTACTGGTTTATTGGTGAACGTCAGTCATACAAAATAGATAATTTTTAAAACCCTAAACTTTTGGGGGTGGAATTTGGGTCACACCTGGCAGCACTCAGGGATTACTCCTGGCTCTGTGCTCAGAAATCGCTTCTGGCAGGCTCGGGGGACTATATGGGATGCCAGGAATTGAACCCTGGTCCGTCCCGGGTCAGCCACATGTAAGGCAAATGCCTTACCGCTGTGCTTTAAAAAAAACTTTATTTAAACACCGTGACTACAAACATGATTGTAGTTGGGTTTCAGTCGTAAAAAAACACACACCCCTCTTCACCATTGCAACATTCCCATCACCGATACCCCCATCTCCCACTTCCCCCCGCCCCACCTGTATTCGAAGTAGGCTTTCTACATCCCTCACTCACTGACATTGTTATGATAGTTCTCAGTGTAATTATTTCTCTAACTGCACTCAACCACTCTTTGTGGTGAGCTTAATATTACTCCACCCCCATAGAAATTTTTCAACTAAAAAGGAAAGAAAGATTGAGAATCTAAAAATATCAATAAACTCTCGATAAAATGCAGAAGAGGCAAAAAAAGCTTCCATCTGGGTTGCAGTTCATACCCTATTATTAACCATAATGGTTTAGTTAATTAAAGGTTGGAGCCAGGCTGCTGGGCACCAGAGAAGGGGCATAGGAGGGTGTAGCTTTCTATCTCTCTATTTCCTCTGAGTAGGTTTATCTTTCAAGCTTGAAAAAGCTTCTGGACTGAAATTTTTTCTTTGTGTTGCACTTTCTCCCCAGTTCTTCATGCTTACCAGAATGTGAAGTTCGGGGAAGAGTATTTTTCACTTCCTGTCCCTCACTCTTTCCAAGTTCGCCAGAGAGCAAGCGCCAACAGTCATTCTTTCATAAAAGCCCAGATGTGCCAAGCACTACCAGTCCATGTTCACCTCAACTCCACAACCTTAAAGGTTTTCAAAACAACATCTGATCTCTCTTGCCTTCGTCTATCTAACTGCCCTGTTATGAGGCTGTGAACCCAGAGTGTTTCTTTAGACTCCTTTTTTGTCTCTCTTCTCTGCCCTCACCTCTTCCTCTGCCAGCCCTTAGATTTTTCCATTGTCCAGAGCCATCAGAGCAGAGCACATGAGACTTATAACAACCCCAGAGTCTTTACAGTGGCTTCCACTTCAAATGCTCTTGGTTAGGCTCTTTTTAGGGCTGTATCTTTGCCACCTTTTTGCACTCCACTCACCAATCTGTGTCACCTTAAAATTTTTAAACAGGGGGCCAGTTCACTGTCCCTCAGACCATTGGAGGGTCTGACTATAGTAAAAACAAAACTTATGAACGAATTCTTATGCACACTGCATATATCTTATTTTGCAATGAAGAAACAAAACAGATACAAATACAATATGTGGTCCGCGGGCCATAGTTTGAGGACCACTGCTAGACTGACTATTCCCAAGCACCTTGTGTAAAGGTCTCCATAGTCATTCTTCATCACATATGCCATCGCCTTCCTCAGAGCACTTATTTACTTACCTCTTGCCTGTCTCCTCACATTGGAATGCAAACACAATGAGTACACCTTGTTTGTCTATGTCCTTCGGTGTTTTCTCCAGCTCCTTGTATAGGATCTGACACAGCAAGTTAAACCAATACAGTAATCTTAACCACTCACCTACTTTACTTGGGCCAGGAAACCCAGGGCCTAAGTTCTTGCATGAGGTGATGTAAGTTCAAAAGATTTCACAAGTAGCACCTAGTCTATATTTTTACTCACATTTTATTCATATTTTAGCCACTTTGAGAACACTTATATGTTTTCTCCACCACTTCTTCACATATCTGACTTCTTATTCTTCAGGTTTCAGTTCCAACAGCACTTTGCCAAGACTTTTCTATGCTTCTCTTTGGAGACACTGGCTTCTGGAGCCTTCCACTAATCCATTAACCTTAATTTATGTTGTTTTGTTTCTGATTTTTACTCTCTGCCAAAAAGAAGATAATGTTCTTGAAATTAGGAACAACTTTATATTGACAGTGAATAATGGTGTTGAAAATATTTCTCAGCATCGGAACCAGAATGAGAGTAGAAGTAGGGTATTTGCCATGCAAGAGGCCAACCAGGATTATTTCTTGGCTTCTCATATGAACTCCTGAGCACTGCCAGGAGTAGTTCCTGTGAAAAGAGCCAGGAGTAACATCTGAGCATT
Source organism: Suncus etruscus (assembly GCF_024139225.1). Lineage (NCBI taxonomy): Eukaryota > Metazoa > Chordata > Mammalia > Eulipotyphla > Soricidae > Suncus > Suncus etruscus. The sequence continues at coordinate 23,701,506 of NC_064855.1, forward strand.
ACCAGGTATGACCTCCTAAAAAATTATTTCCTAACATTGTAGTAGTAATTATTGAATGAATCAGATCACTAATGATAGATTCACATTTATATATGCATATATGTGATATGATGTATATGCATATATATAACACACACATTTTTCTGGTTCTAATAGCTCTTGAGTGGAGTACCTTGAGATTTTTTTCTAAGTAGCAATCCTTCCAGTCAATTCTTCCTTTCTTTCTTCCTTCCTTCCTTCCTTCCTTCCTTCCTTCCTTCCTTCCTTCCTTCCTTCCTTCCTTCCTTCCTTCCATCCTTCCTCCTTTATTCTTCTTTCTTTTCTACCTTCTTTCTCTCTTCTTTCTTCTTATTCTCTTTTCTTTCTCTTTCTTCTTTCCTTTATCCCTCCCTTCCTTTCTTTCTCCCTCTCCATTTCTCTCTCCCTTCCTCTCTTCCTTCCTTCCTTTCTTTTTCTTTCTTTCTTTTCTCCTTCCTTCCTTTCCTTCCTCCCTCCCTTTCTTCCTTTCTTTCCTCCCTCCCTCCCTCCCTTCTTTCTTTCTTTCTTTCTTTCTTTCTTTCTTTCTTTCTTTCTTTCTTTCTTTCTTTCTTTCTTTCTTTCTTTCTTTCTTTCTTTCTTTCTTTCTTTCTTCTTTCTGTCCTTCCTTCATTCTCTTTCTTTTTCTTTTTCTTTATTTCTTTCCTCCTTTCTTCTTTCTTTCATTCTTTCTTTCACTCTTTCTTTCTTTTTTCCTCTATATTCCCAGTCACATCCTTTTCTATGAATCCTTTCTTTTTTTGAGAGTTAAGTTTATTCATTTTTTTCTTTGTTTATTGTATCTTTGAGGGATCAAAGCAATGTAAAATGTCATAGCAAATTACCGATATCTTTGATTTTTTCCAATTAATTGATTTACTATTATTTTTGGCATTGCTATGATCTGGGGCAGATATTATTTTACCACACCAAGGAAACAACCTTCTAATTCTAAAAATTAGGCCTTAAAACTTATTCATTTAACTTAGTTTAGTTTCACAAGAAAACAATATTGAGTCTTGTTGGATCTTTTTCTTGATCTGTGATATTCTTCCTTTGAATTCCTGATAAAGCAAGCAAAGCTACTTAATATCAAAATAGTCTTGCATTTTCTGAGTAAATCCTGCTTAGTCACCCAATGTATTTTTTGCCTTATTTATGAGTATTTTTCCTAGGATTCTCTATATTTCCATTAGGGAAATCACACTGGTTTGTGTGTTTCCTTACTGGCCTCTCTTTCTCTAGGGTTACAAGCAGGCAGAGTGTAGAATCACACATGCCCTAAAAAATGTTTGGCCTCAAAGGTGTTTGGAAACAGTCTTGGGTCTTTGTAAAAAAAAATAAAAATGTTGGTATTCATTGCTTTCTCCCTCCAATTTTCTTTTTGTTTTGTTTGTTTTGTTTTTGTTTTGGGTCCACACCTGGCGGCACTCAGGGGTTACTCCTGGCTCTTTGCTCAGAAATCGCTCCTGGAAGGCCCAGGGGACCACATGGGATGCCAGGATTTGAACCACTATTGGTCCTGGATCTGTGCTTGCAAAACTGACTTGCAAATGTCCTACCACTTTATTACCACTAAATTACTGCTTGCAAATGCCCTACCCCTGTACTATCTCTCCGGTCCCCTCTCTTCATTTTTCTGGTGAATGTAGGAAGAGGGCAGAAAAGACTAGGTTGAATAATAAATGTGTGCTGCTTAGTTTCTTGACCTGATCAGGGTCCTCTGGTGTTCTTTTGCTGTTTGTGTGTTTGCTTGCTTGTTTTAAGGAAGATGGTGAAATCTAAAATCCACATTAAGTCAATTCTGAATTGAAAGAGCAGGAACCTTTGATGGCTTTGTCTCACTTGAAGCTTTGGGTTTCAGATGCCACCTAAATACTACCTGCCACACCAAAGTTCAGTGACTTGTTCAAATTATCACCAAAGTTTTCATGAATCTTGGATAGTGTCTTGCTACTCAGTGGTCCATGTTGCTCATTACTGGGGCAGCTCCATGTAGCTATGTCAAGGGACCATGTAGAAGACTACTGAATACAATGTTGTATATAAGAAAGGAGAGCTATCTAAGGATATAAACTCTAAAAAAGGAAAATACTAATTGGATTACAGATAATATTTTTTCTTATTTTTGTTTTTAATTGGGATAATACCATGTGACATTAAATTAGTTCCATGACTACAGCACATTTTCATATCTTTCTACATAGTAAGTCCTCACTAAATGTTGTTAACAGATTCCTAGAAACTGTAATTTTAAGCAAAACAATAACAAACATAAGTTTCTCAAAAATGTCTTTTTATTTCACGTTAGCTAGGAATTTGTCTTTCTCAGTGTTTCAACCAAAAAATGTTGAACACAGTGACATTATTTGAAGACATGTTGTATTGAAAAATGTTCACAGGGAGATAGTTCAAGGCCCCAAGTTGAATTCCCAGAATTGTGTGACTCCCTCTCTTGTTCCAACATCTCATCACCTTTCTTAGCAATGAACTCTCAGACCCATACAGAATGTATCTTGAGATATGGCCATTGGGTCCCCTGAGCATTAAGAGGTCCCCCAACAAATATCTGCCACTAGACATAATTACAAAATTTTTCTTTTAAGGTATTCTAATGTTGATATAGAATAACTATGAAAGGAACCAACCAGCTCCAGTGAAGAAGTTTGAAGCAAAGGCACCACAGAGGCTTAAGAAATGAGATAGAGTAAGAGAAAAGGGTGGGGTCCCAGAGTTAACAGCCTCATGGACTTCCCCGACTATCCTTCATGTTGAATGATTGCTTTGAACTAGGAAAAAGAAAAAGGGGTATCATCATTCAATCATAAACTTCACTATAGTTCGGCTGAACTCTTACACAAACACAGGCTTTTCCATATCAGGACTAGAATCTTTATTGTGGGCTTTCCTAAGATCAAGAATGTTAAGCACAGACAGAGCAGACACAGAGCATTACCTCAGTGGCATGCCATGTTGGCTGGCTCCAACATTCTGATTATCAGGCCCCTGTTTTTCTGCACATTCTGCCTGTTTTCTTATTCTGTCTAATTTAAACCTTTGCTCCAACACACTTCACTTTTCTCTGAGGGGATCTCTATAAGTAGAGTAACTCCCAGCTTCTTTATCAGATGTTTATACTTCTAGGTAGAGATGGGGTAGGGTGGTAATCCTAATGGAGGATTGTTGAGGATGCTCCCTGACTTTTTAACTGGGTTGCTGAGTCTAGTATAAAGTGTGATGTTTCTGGTGTGGATTCTCTCTCTCCCAACTTCTATTATCAATGATATCTATGCTCCAAATCCCAGCATCCTTTTGGAGCTCTGCTCCTTGAGTTAGATTTGGCATAGGGTAGCCCACTCATTTACAGAACTAAGCAGTCCTTCCAGGAATTGAAAATAGTGAAGCTGAGATTTTCATCTCCATCTGTTTGGCACTTTTATTTTCGTTTTCAGTTTTCCTCAAATGCCAATCAATGGTAGAACTCACTTTGTTAGAAGAGATGTTACATTTTAACAATTGTAGACTGCTCTGTGCACAAATGGTTTTGTTTGTTTGTTTGTTTGTGTTTTTGGTTTTTGGGTCACACCTAGCAGTGCTCAGGGGTTACTCCTGGCTCTACACTCAGAAATCGCTCCTGAGAGGCTCGGGGGATCATATGGGATGCCGGGATTCGAACCACCATCCTTCTGCATGAAAGGCAAACACCTTACCGCTGTGCTATCTCTCTGGCCCCACAAATAGTTTTATTAATAGGTACAGCTTACTAAACAGCATCAAGTAAATTTTTACAAGACTCTTATAAAGTTGGTTCTATTGTTATTCTTCTTTTTATAGGAAAGAAAAATACCTTGTCTGAGCTCAATAAATTTGACTATTCGGGGGCCAAAGCATTTGTGTAGTTTGCTTCGCATGTAGTCAACCAAATTTGTTCCTGGTATCCCATATGGTGAACCCAAGCCTGCCAGGACCACTGAGCACTGCTTGGTATGGCCCCAAAATAGAACAAAACTAACAAACAAACAAACAAACAAAAAACCTCTTGTCTGTTCATTACTTTAAAAAAAAACAGAAAAACAAAAACAAACAAACAAAGGCCTATTATAGAGTTTAAGCTGCTGTTCTTCACAGAACCTTTTTTAAATTAATATGGATTCTGGTATCTCCAGGAAACCACAAAGAGAATATTTTCTAGATTGAAAAGCTATTCACTGAACAGAAGAGTGAAAACTGAAAAACAAAACAAAACCACAACTATATAAACTTTCTAAGGCCGTATCTCTGGTTTATCGAATAAAGCCCAGTAACTAATATCTAATATTCACGCACTCTTATTTCTTTGAGTAACTAAAGCCTATAACCCAAAATTACTCCATGGTTCAGTCATTGAACTTATTTATAATATTGTTGGCATTTTTTTTGGCTAGGTGGATAAATTTCTAGAAAAGAAAAATCTAATTGTTGAATATTTAGTCAACAAACTGTAGAAAACAGGAAATTTCTAAAGATTATTACTTGTCCATATATAAAAAAACAAAAGATTTAGTTGATAACCTGGATTGGACATCACTAAGATAACCAAATATTATGGCTTAAAATATCTTCGTTTGAATGAGCCCTACAACATTCCGTTGAGAATTTTTTTTAATGTAAAAGCACTAAGTTTATAACTTCTCACAAACTCTCCTGTCTGATTTCTAGGGCAGTGTTGCTGCAATGCCTTTCAAATTTCTCAATATAAAAATTGCTCAATCCCACACACGAATTGTGCCACAATTCATGGCACAAGCATGTATTGGTGTCATGGCTGAGGTGACTGGACATTCAAGGTTTCTCTCTTTTACATTTAGCTTAGGCCATCTTATTTGCAGTGACAAGGTTTTGGCAATTACCCTTTAGCACATGACTTCCAAATCTATTACTCATGCCTGTTTCAAGAGTTTTCATTCTATGGGCCATGAATCTAGCTCAGTGATTAGAATGTTTTTCTTGCACTTGTGAGACATCTCTGGCACCATATGCATGAATGCCCATTCTTTCTATTCTCACATTTCTCCTTTCAGCTGATTATCTCCAAATGCATAAATTTCAAAAGTGTGAATAGCAGACTCCTTAGGCATAAATGCACATTTCTTGTATAAAACTGAACTCTCTCTGGGAAGGTGAGAGGGAAACTGGGGACAGTGGTGGTGTGAAATGCATACTGATGAAGGTGTATATTGTATGAAAAGTCAATCATGAATAACCTTATCTATGAAAAAAACTATATTATAAACAACCTTATAACCACTATGTTTAAATAAAAAATTACTACTATCAAAAAACTCTTGAGTTCTTTTTCTTTTTTTTAATTTAATTTTATTTTATTGAAACCACTGTGATTTACTAAGTCCTTCATATATGGGTTTCTGACATACAACGAATCAAGTACAATCACCACCAGTATTGACCTCCCTTAGCCAATGTTCCCCAAATACAGCCCATACCACTCCTCCTGCCCCCACAGCCTGCTGGTATAACAGGCCCATTTTAAATTTAGATTGTTAAAAATTTGGATCTCTTGATTCCATTGTTGTTGCTGTTGACTTGAATATTTAATTCTATTCTTTTTCAACACAACCAAATGCACCTGAGATTGTTTGGCCCCTGGTCCACATTCTTTCATATATGTATATGTTTCTCTTCTTCAACTCAGTTTTTTTTCCTTCTCCTCACTATATTCTGGGACCAAGGCTGTTTCAGACAACTCCCATTTTTGACCATTATTTATGCAGTTATTCTAAATACCACATATAAGTGATATTCTTTATTCTTCTTCTGGCTTACTTTATTTAACATAATATCTTTTAGTTCCACCCATGTTGCAGTAAGTTGCATTATCACATCTTTCCTTACAGCTACTTAGTATTTCTTAATACATATGTACCACAGCTTCATGATCCACTCAACCGTTGTTGGACATTTAGATTGACTCCAAGTCTTAGCTATTTTACTGAGTGCAGCAATGAATGGTGTGCATATATCCTTTTGGATGAAGTTTGTTATTTTTTATGTCCTGGGGATAGAAAAATATTTTTCTTCCAAAGCTTGCTTTTCCAATCACTAACTAGACTACATGCTTATTTTATATATTTTTTGAAGTTTTGAATCAATTTTGTGATTTCTTATTTTTTTTATTTCTTCTTCCTTTTTTTTTTTTTGTTTTTTGTTTTTTGTTTTCTGGGTCATACCTGGCAATACTCAGGGGTTTCTCCTGGCTCTACACTCAGAAATCGCTCCTGGCAGGCTCAGGGACCATATAGGATGCCGGGATTCAAACCACCATCCTTCTCTGCATGTGAGGCAAACACCTTACCTCTTCAGCCCTATTTCTTCTTTTTTAACCCTCTCATTAGTTACCTAGCTCAGCCACTCTCCTAGGGCTCCACCCCATTTCTAGCCCCACTCCCACTTCTCTGATTCAAGCCTTCTCTCCCTTCTTCTGTGACAATATTGTAATACAATGGTGCCCTTGACACCAACCTCCTTTGGGCCATCCTTGTTTCCTGATACCAAAATCCTCTTCTCCAAGTTCAGTTTCAACTTTATAATTGTCATCCTCAAAACCTGTATTGGCTTCTAGTTGCTTACACAATGAAGTCTAGATTTCTTAACATGGCATTCATAGTCAGATCTCAGTCTACGTTTATCCTTTATACGTTCCCCCAGCTAGCCTCAAAGAGATCCTCAACCTCTTTTTCATTGAATTCAGAGCACTGACAAATTCTGAATAAGTCCCTCAACCTTTCAAGATGTTTCCTCTCTTGGGCCTCACTTAGAAGTTGAGAGATAGTAAGACTTTTCTGGAGTGTCCTCCTGCTGTTCAGTGTACTCTGCACCTCACCTAGAATAGACTCATGGTTTCATTCCACACCCTCCATTTCTTCCTGTTCAGATCTGACCTTTCTGAGGAGAAGGGATACTAGGAATAGAACCCAATATCTCATACATATGAATCATGCATTCTACATCTGAAATACAGAGTTGGCCAATTCTAACCCTTCCCATTGCAACTCAAAAACTGTGTCCTTCCTTTGATCCACTTAGTTGGAACTAACTTCTTTCACTGTTCTAATACAAATTTCTTTAGACCGCACTGTGTTCTTTGTTAATAGGCAGTCATTTAGCTTACTTATTACTTTTCCACTGTTTGACAAATATCCTAAAGACAGGGATGATTATTTTCAATCTGCAATGTATATCTTAACAGTGTTTATTGAAATTAACATACCAACTCAGCAGGAACAGGGACAAAACTTAGCATGTACTACAACAAAATCCCATTTATGTGCTCACTTCAGCAGTCATCTACTAAAAAGCCATATGTATTTTGCTGAGTAAATGTTTAATGAGCAAAAAAAAAGGATCTTGTATTGATGATGCAGAACTAAGTCACCATCACACCATCATTAACACAGAGATCCTAAATCTGTGTGCTGTGCAACACTGGTAAACTAAATTGATTCCTGCCTTATAGAAACAACAAATAGACAGCCATGGGAAGTTATTTGAAATAATACCTAAGAGCATGTGTTAAAGTTGATCAAGCTTAATAGAGGACCCAGAGACCAAAACATAAATAGCCATTTTTGACATTTTTTGTTACAGCAACAAAAGATGGTGCACGAGAGGTATATTTTCAATGCTAGCAATCATCACCACTGCAAAAGTAACAAATTATGGGGCAGAATTTCCCCACATAGTTTCCCACAATTTGGTCTAACAAAGTTATATATTTTTACTTTTGTTGAAAGTGAAGCCAAAATAAACAACTGGTTTTATAGAAAAAATGGTTAGGGGACATATAATATATGTATGTGAATGTATGAACATTTTCCCACAGTATCTTGGAGTATTGCTTTCTAGGTAAAGTTACTTCTATGGTTTCATAGGATTATATTTTGCTTTCATCAGGGAATTAGGTATCTGAAAGTGGCACCTGCATTATATCTTTGTTTATTGAGATTATCAAATCTTACAGAAAACTGCCGGTGTATGATTTTTTTGCTGTCCTTTGCCCCAGGGCTGTACATGATAGTGGATTTGAACGTGTATATGTTTGTGTCAGTGTGTTTCATAAAGACTGAAAATGACTTTTGTGGGCCAGTGCGAGTGTCTGAGGAATGGGAGGCTTGTCAAGACCCTTTCTGCCGCCCTTGAGCTTGGTCTGCTCACCAGGGCTGTACAAGAGCCTTTCAAAGAGGTCACCCTCTTTGAGGTTACCCCTCCACCCGCACCTCCAGATTGTTCTAAAGTTCCTCAGTGCATTCTCTTTCCTGCGGGGTTCTTTATCAAAAAGGAGGATTAGTCAGAAGTCTTTACTTTCCACTCCTCGGAAGTCCAGCTCGAGTTGTGGGAGCAAACAGCAAGAGCCAAAGCAAATACTGGGGAGCCCAGACTTCGCTGAGGCCTGTCTAGGCTCAGAGCCCTAGAATTGTTGGCACCTGCTGGTCACTGTTGGCACTGTTGGCACCTTCGGGGCGGGGCAGGGCGCGGGAGGACTCGCCCCGGCCCTGCGATTGGTCCTTCGGCCCCCCTCGAGGCTCCGGGCTCGTCCGGGTTGGCCGATGGGAGCGAAACCTGCAGCTCAGGTGTGTCCTCGTCGCGTTGTCGCTGAGCGGGGTCCAAGCGGGAGTCGGCGGGGTGGACTCTCCCGAACCCGAAGGGCTGGAGCGATGCAACTGTAATCGGGGACGCTCAGAAGTTTGGGGGTGCGCTCCCCACGGCCCCCGAGAGAAAAATGACGAGCGTCCCCCAGGGCTTTGATTGCAGCTTCTTGAATGACGACGAGGCCCGCAAGATCTTGCAGGTGCTGGAGAGGAACGAGGAGCTGCAGCGCGCAGAGAGGGACCGCATCAGGTAGGCACCGCACCTCCGGCCGGGCCTGGCCACCTCCAGCACTTGCACCCGCAACTCCCACTTGGGCCGCGTTTCCCCGCCGGGCACCGCAGTTTCCAAGGCCTTGCGGATGCCAGACTGTGGTACTGTCCCACAGCATCCCGCACCGCATGCCCGCGGGCCCTGGGAAGCTCAGAAGCCCACCAGAGTCTCTTTTGCAAAACGCTTTCTTTGTGTGTCTCCCCCGTGGGAGTCAGGCTGGTCAACGTGACACGTGGTGCACTGAGGGATGTGTGTGTGTGTGTGTGTGTGTGTGTGTGTGTGTGAGAGAGAGAGAGAGAGAGAGAGAGAGAGAGAGGAGAGGAGAGAGAGAGAGAGAGAGACGAGAGAGAGAGAGAGAGAGAGAGAGAGAGAGAGAGAGAGAGAGAGAGAGAGAGAGAGAGAGAGAGAGAGAGAGAGAGAGAGAGAGAGAAACAAGGTCTCTGTGGACTTCTCAGGAATGGGCCAAGTGTATTCAGGCTCATGCTTACCCATGTGTTGCTCTCAGATGAGGTGTCCCCACCTCACCCAGTCTAGACTCAGTGACACCTTTTTTCTACTCCAGTCAGCAAGACCCCAGAGAACTGTCAATGAGACCCACTGGGAAGCACAGGGTAGTTTAGGATGGGGGAGGTTCCTTGATGGGGTGCAGTGGAGAAACGTCGCCTTCAAATTTTACGCTTGCCCTTACTGTGCAGTATTGTGGATAAGGGATTAGTTACCAGGGACTGAAGGCAAGAGATGATTACTGGGGTGTAATTAACCAGTTTTTCTGCTAAGAACATGTTGGATTATATCTGCAATGAATTAAAGGGACTCCCCAATCTTGAGGTAGACTATCTAAGGCCTCCAGTGGACTGTGGGAATGAATTCAGGGCATCCTTCTCAGCCAGGGTGGGACATGGATAGGAATTAAGGAAGACTTTTATTTGTGAGTAACTTCTTGAAGATGTGAGTTTTAGATCTCTTCTTTCCATATATCCCAGGCCTTCCCCTGCCCTCTCCACCTTGTACCTCTCCCAAGTCCATCCAAAAAAAAAAAAAAAAAAAAACCTTATACTTGCTCTTGGTCTTTGTAGAAGCTATTAGAACAGACGAACAGATTATCCCCAAAGCTCTGTCTTGACTCTTGTCGCTGGAGTCAGTTTGAGGATGTATATTTCCCATCATCACACTCTGCCTTTAAGAAAATGGGTTCTGGCCTTCCTGAAAGTAGGGTAAAAGCACGCCCTCCTGGAAATAGATTGCCCACATGTATGTACCCAGATATACATACACACAGGCACACCCAACTTTGGCAAAGAGATCTATAGAGTTGTCTGTGAGTGGCTTCCAAAGTGACTAAGCAGCTATAGTTGCTCTTTCCGAAGTTATCTAGTGTTTGTTGTCGCTAGAGTGGATGAAGCTTATGTAAGCCTGTATGTAGTGGGGAAAAATGAAGGACAAGCTAAAATATAAAAAATAAAATGAAAGGAAGCTTTCATTTAAGATATATCAATTTGGCTATTCATGAACTATATCGCCTTAAAATAGTCCTAGTGGGGCTGAAGTGGTGGCGCAAGTGGTAGGGCATTTGCCTTGCATGCACTAACCTAGGACGGACCGTGGTTCGATCCCCCGGTGTTCCATATGGTCCCCCAAGCTAGAAGCAATTTCTGAGTGCATAGCCAGGAGTAACCCCTGAGCGTCACTGGGTGCAGCCAAAGAATCAAAAAAAATAGTCATAGAATTTGTTTTTATTTTATGCAAAACATTTTGACATTTTATTTGAATGAGTGCTGTATTTTCTCTACAGTGGTTCATAATACCCACTGCTGCTGACTTTACAAGGAAAGGTTTTAACATAGGTGGCAAAGGCCACTGGGTGAGGCCTTTGAAGGAAGGCTAAAATGTGGTTTTGATTTTATGGTGCTCATATCCTAAATAAATCATTAACAGAAAAAGTCCCATAATGCTAAGATATAATCAATTCCATAATTTTCAACAGTTAAAATATGAAATTGTCACAAAACAAAAATAATTAAATAGATACGTAGGTCCAATACTCATGACAATTAGTTCTGTTACTTCTCTTCTCCTGGTCAATTCCTGAATCAAATATCTATCACTAGGTGGTAGATTGCATAATTTATTCTGTTCCTTGAGGCCTTGCATGGTTTTAGAAGCAAATATTGGCATGCAGAAAGTCCTGTGGTAGCTTGTCAACCTGGCTGCATTTTCTTGATCATTCTTGTTATCATATTTTCCAGATCATCATATTTTCCAAATCTATAATCAGGACATGTGGCACCTTTCAGGACATAATTTGGGAGATAATACTATTAGCTTGTCTGAGAGACTCTTGGAATTCCTGTAGCTAGGTTGAGAAGTGCTTTCAGGATCTCTTGGCTAGAATACTAAAGGATCTAATGGTGGAGTCTGGAAAATTAACTGACTGGGAGACAACTGGTGAGTTCAGGTATATCTATGATAAATTTGAGGTATCCACAAGGCAACTAAGAAGGAATATCCTAGAATTGTAAAAGTGCGATGCCAAGCATAGCAAAGCCTGTTCAGAGATGGAGATGAAAAGTGCAGCAACAGTTGCATTTACCAGGAAGGAAACAACAGCCCGATCCACAGGAAAGTGTTTGAACAAGAACTTTCCCCTGATCTTCTCTCTGTGGCTTCAGGATAGTGGAGAAATATTTGCATTAGATAAGTAATGCTTTTAATATATAAAGAACTAATTTAAATTTGTAAAAAACACCAAAATTCAAATTGATATGTAGGGAAAAGGGAGGAATAAATCATTTACATTAGCAGGTATAATATAATAACCAAAACCTTTGGAAAATACATTCATTCCAGTAGTAATAAAAATGAAGTAACTCCATGTTATATTAAAATGTTTAAAATAATTAACAAATTTTTATATAATAAAATCAATCATCTTTAATAATATCTTTATTTAAGTACCATGATTACAAACATCACTGTAGTTGGGGTTCAGTCATAAAAAGAACACTCACTTCACCAGTCCAACATTCTCATTATCATTGTCCCCCATCTTCCTCTTCCCCCCATCTGTATTCAAGACAAGCATGCTATTTCTCTCACTCACTACCATTTCATGATAGTTGTCAGTATAGTTATTTCTATAACTGCACTCACCACTCTTTGTGGTGAGCTTTATATCATGAGCTGGTCCTTCCAGCCATCATCTCTATTGTCTCTGGGCATTATTACAATAATGTCTTTTATTTTTCTTAAAATGAGTGAGACTATTCTGTGTCTATTTGTATAGGAAAATTTTATGACTTCATCTCTCCTGACAACTGCATAATATTTCATTGTATATATGTACCAGTTTCTTTAGCCACTCATCTGTTGAAGGGTATCTTGGTTGTTTCCAGATTCTGGCTATTGTAAATAGTGCTGCAATGAATATAGGTCTGAGGAAGGCATTTTTGTATTGTATTTTGTGTTTCTAGAGTATGTCCCTAGAAGTGGTATAGCTGGATCATATGGGAGCTCAATTTCCTGTTTTTTGAGGAATCTCCCTACTGTTTTCCATAAAGGCTGAACTATATGGCATCCCACCAGCAGTGAATGAGAGTTCCTTTGTCCCCACATCTCACCAGCACTGATTGTTCTTGTTCTTTGTGATGTGCCAGTCTCTGTGGCATGAGATGGTACCTCATTGTTGTTTTGATTAGCATCTCCCTGATGATTAGTGATGTGGAGCATGTTTTCATGTGCCTTTTGGACATCTGTAGTCCTTCTTTGAGGAAGTATCTGTTCATTTCTTCTTTTTTTTTTTTTTTTTTTGGTTTTTAGGTCACACCCGGCAGCTCAGGGCTCTCTCCTGGCTCTATGCTCAGAAATCGCTCCTGGCAGGCTCAGGGGACCATATGGGATGCCAGGTTTTGAACCACCATCCTGCATGCAAGGCAAACACACTAGCTTCATACTATCTCTCTGGCCCTTTCTTCCCATTTTTTGATGGGATTAGATATTTTTGTTCTTTTTTTTTTTTTTTTTTTTTTGGTTTTTCGGGCCACACCCGTTAGATGCTCAGGGGTTACTCCTGGCTACGTGCTCAGAAATTGCCCCTGGCTTGGGGGGACCATATGGGACACCAGGGGATCGAACCGTGGTCCTTTCCTTGGCTAGCACTTGTAAGGCAGACACCTTACCTCTAGCGCCACCTCGCCGGCCCCGATTTTTTTGTTCTTGTTAAGTTCAGTCAGTACCTTGTATACCTTAGATATTAGCCACTTATCTGATGGGTATTGGGTGAATAGTTTTTTCCATTCTGTGGGTGGCATTTGTATCTTAGTCATTATTTCCTTTGAGATACAGAAGCTTCTCAGCTTAATATAGTCCCATCTGTTTATCTCTGCTTCCACTTGTTTGGACAGTGCTGTTTCCTCCTTGAAGATGCCTTTAGTCTTAATGTCATGGAGTTCTATATACCATATGGTTTGGGGTCTTATATCAAGATCTTTAATCCACTTGGATTTGACCTTTCTGCTTGGTATTAGTTAGAGTTCTGAGTTTGCTTTTTGGTATGTGGCTGACCAGTTGTCCCAATACCACTTGTTGAAGAGGCTTTCCTTGCTCCATTTTACATTTCTTGCCCGTTTATCAAAGATCAGTTGATTGTATGTCTGTGAAATATTCTCCGAATACTCAAGTCTATTCCACTGATCTGAGGGTCTGTCTTTATTCCAATACCATGCTGTTTTAATGACTATTGCTTGGTAATGCAACATAAAGTTGGAGAAAGTGATGCCTCCCATAATCCTTTTCCCAAGGATAGCTCTAGCTATCTGTGGGTGTTTATTGTTCCAAATGAATTTCAGGAGTGTTTGATCCACTTCTTTGAAGAATGTCATGGGTTTCCTTAGAGGAATTGCAATAAATCTGAACAATGCTTTGGGGAGTATTGCTATTTTAATGATGTTAATCCTCCCAATCCATGTGCAGGGCATACCTCTTTGAGTGTTTATCCTATGTGTGTTTCCTTGTGTCTTCTTTTATTTCTTGAAGTTGGGTTTTGTAGTTTTTTTTGTATGGGTCCTTCACCTTTTTAGTTAAGTTTACTCCAAGATATTTGACTTTGTGGGACACTAAAGTGAATTTGAATTTTTATGTCCATTTCTTCTCTATAATTGTTGATGTATAAGAAGACAATTGATTTTTTTCATGTTAATTTTGTAGCCTTCCACTTTGCTATATGAATCTATTGTTTCTAGAAGCTTTTCAGTAGAGTCGTTAGGGTGTTCTAAATATATTATCATATCAATCTACAAACTGAGAGCTTGACTTCTTCCTCTCCTATCTGGATGCCCTTGATATCTTTTTCTTGCCTAATCACTATGGCAAGAACTTCCAACATTATGTTGAATAGGAGTGGTGAGAGAGAGCAGCTTTGTCTTGTACCAAATTTTAGAGGAAAGGCTTCGTGTTTATCTTCATTGAAAATAATATTTGCCATTGACTTGTGGTATAGGCCTTGGCTATATTGAGAAAAGTACCTTCCATTCCCATCTTGATGAGAGTTTTCATAAAGAATGAGTGTTGGACCTTATTAAATGCTTTCTCTGCATCTATTGATATGATCACATAGATTTTCTTTTTTTTGTTGTTGATATGGGGTATTATGTTGATTGATTTACATATATTAAATCATCCTTGCATTCCTGGAATGAAACCTACTTGGTCATGGTGCATGACCTTCTTGATGAAGTGTTGGATTCTATTTGCTAGGATTTTGTTGAGAATATTTGTATCCATGTTCATCCGGGATATTGGTCTGTAGGTTTCTTTTTTTTGCAGCATCTCTGTCAGGTTTTGGTATTAGGGTGATATTAGCTTCACAAAAACTATATGGGAGTCTTCCTGTTTTTTTAATTTCAAGAAAAGGCCTGAAAAGGATTGGTAGTAGTTTCTCTTGAAAGGTTTGAAAGAATGCATTAGTGAATCCATCTGGGCCTGGGCTTTTGTTTTGGGGAAGACTTTTGATGACCATTTTAATTTCCTCAGTAGTAATGGGTCTATTTAGATATGCTAAACCATCCTAGTTTAACCATGAAAGATTATGAGTCCAAGAATTTATCCGTTTCTTCCAGGTTCTCTCTGCAGTATCTGTAATGATCCACCCCCTTTTTAGAATGAGATATTTTGATGAGCATTATGGCTATACCTATAAATATATGCTTTACCTTTGACTTATCAAGTTCTTGGACCATATGGGATGCTGAAGATTGAACCTAGGTCAGTTCCAGGTCAGACATATGCAAGGCAAATGCCCTACCCGCTGTGTTATTGTTCTGGTTCTGATACTTCTCATTTTAAGAGAATAAGGATAACTGGACATACCAACATTATTAAGGGCTACTTTTCATATATATAATAATTTCTTTATATTTTTTTTGTTTGTTTTTGACATACCTGGCAGTGTTTAAGGCTTACTCCTGGCTTTACACTCAGATCACTACTATTGAGGTTTGGGAGGGGCATATTGTTGCCCAACCCCCATTTTTCCTGTAACCTTACCTGCAAGAAAGACCTGCCCATTTCTGGGTGGGGTCTTTGAGGGATGACAAAAGGTTTGATAGAAGGCCAGGAGGATGGTGGATGAGGATTATGGAAGATGAGAGGATTTTGGAGGAAAGAGACAGCTGGAGGAGAGATGGCTGAAAGTCAAGGTACAGTGCAGGGCTGACTAGGGATCCAGCGTAAGTGGTTATGATAGGCCACACATGTTGGCCAGGGCTGAATAAAGATGATATACCCTGAAGCCTGCCTGTGAGTTTTCTACCCGCTGCTATCCTGAAACTGCAGACCCGCCAGCTGAAGGGGGTTGCATACACGTGGTCCTGGGCTGGAGGAGAAAAGTCTCTCATCCCTCCATCATCATCCACCACCATACAAGTCCATCCAAAGGGCTATTATGCAACACATATGAGATGTCAGGAATTGAATGCAGTCAAGAAATGCCTTTCTTGATGTACTATGAATCTGGATCCCCATAACTTCTTTTGGTAACACACTTTAATATCCATTTCACAGAGCAGAAAACAACTTATAGAGACTGAATAGCTTGTCCAAGCTATTCAGTAAAATAAATTGAATTTGAGCCAGAATTCAAATTGAGATACATTTCAAGATGATTTTATTCATCTACATCAGGGGTCTCAAACTCAATTTACCTGGGGGCCACAGGAGGCAAAGTCAGGATGAGGCAGGGCCGCATAAGGGATTTTGCTTACCCAATATTCACAATAAAAAATCGCATTAGTAAGAAAAAAAAATCGCGGGCCCAGAGAGATAGCATAGCGGTGTTTGCCTTGCAAGCAGCCGATCTAGGACCTAAGGTGGTTGGTTCAAATCCCGGTGTCCTATATGGTCCCCCGTGTCTGCCAGGAGCTATTTTTGAGCAGACAGCCAGGAGTAACCCCTGAGCAACGCCGGGTGTGGCCCAAAAACCAAAAAAAAAAAAAAAAGCGAAAAATCACATTAAACATTTGCATACCCCAAACGGAACTGCTCGGGGTATGCGAATGTTTAATGCAATTTTTTCTTACTAATGCGATTTTTATTGCGATTATTCGGTAAGCGAATAATCGCGAATACTGCGATATTTGAAGGCCTGCCGCAGGCCACAAAATGTTGTACGGAGGGCCGCAAACAGCCCGCGGGCCGCGAGTTTGAGACCCCTGATCTACATTAACTAATCCTTTTAACCATTCCTTGTGGTGAATGTTATAAATTACTTTGTATGAAAATGAATAGAATTATAGCAAGATCAAAGAACTTATTAATGAGTATACAACTTATAAGTGACAGAGCTAGATTTTGAACATGATGTATCTCACTTCCAAAATTATTTTATTTCCACTTTGCCCAATTTTTCCTTGATAAAAGAGTTCAGTAGAGGAAAATTGAAACATATACCCTTAGACCCCTTAAGCATACAACTGTGACCCAAAAATGCTCACAAGACCTGCTCTATGGGGAAAAGAAAAGAAAAACTACTATTTTACTATATTACTATATTAGTAGTATAAGTTTATTTTAGGACATGTATAGGTGTACAGAGCAACTAGAAGAAAATGGGCAAACATTTATGCTTTTCTTTTTGACGAATCTCTAGGGCCTTAAGCAATGAGTGGCAGCATATGGCAAACATTTGGGGAGTGTTTGCAGCAAGGCATGGGCTCACCTGGACAGTTGAGAGAGCTTCTTGCCTTCGCTCACACCAAATGCTGCTTGGATGGAGGTCAGACTAAAGGAAGAATACATGACTTGTTGGTAGGGCTGAAAGGTATGTGCACCTCCTGAGACTGTTGAAAGGTTGAGGAAATGGACAAATAGAATCTCCAGGCACAGGGGATACTGACATGGTATCAGTAACACCAACTATCAAGGTATCAACATGTTTTAGACCGCTAAGAAATAGTTGATGTAGAACTAATGCCTGCAGGGCTGGAGTCAGAACTTTATGCAGGCCTCATTCTTTTACCGCCTCTAACTCTCAATTTATTTTATCTTCTCATTCCCCTGACAGGCTCTGCCCAACCAGGCAGGATGTCTCATTCTTTAGTCTTATAATATACAACTCTCTCTCTCATGTGTCATTCACCTATTCTGTCTGGCTATTCTATTCAACCGAATGAGAACAAATTAGAGAGGTACAAGTTACAACTTAAACTCCAAGCTGATAGTTCTACTTCTCATTAGATGAGGGGGAAGGAGTTTTCTTAGAAAGAGTCACAGAAGGATCCTTAATAAACATGTTTAGCTTTGGCATGAAGTGAAGAAAAATGACTGAAAGCTTGAATCATAGTGGATTACAGATGGGAATTAATTTTGTACTTCTCTTATATCTGGAGGTAATGTGTGTTCATGATGTATAGTGCAGGGGGTCAAAGAGATAATACAGTAAATAGGATACTTGCCTTGCATGTGGTTAACCTAAGTTTGATTCCTGATATCACATCTGGACTCCCAAGTCCACTAGAAGTGATCTCTAAATGCAGAGCCAGGAATAAGCCCTGACAACAGTTGGTTGTAGCCCAAAATCCAAGAGAAAAAAATATATAAAATGTCATATGGGTTTTATATACATGCAAATCTGAAAAATGCCTTACTGTTTACACATTTTGAAAAACACACCTATGACTTTCTACCCTCTCATCTTACCATCCCTCACTCTTTTTATAAATATAATTGAAATAAAAAAAATATCAATAGGATAAGAGCTATACTACAGAGATCAAAGTGCTTGCCTTGCAAGCGGTAAATCTGAGTTCAATCTCCAAGATCTCATATGGTCCCCTGACCAGGAGTAATTCCTGGGTGTAGAGCCAGGAGTCACCCCTTAGCTTAAGTTGGTGTGGTCTAACCCCCCCATGCAAAATAAGAAAATAAAATTTTTTAACTTATCTCTCAAGAGGTATTAATAAATGTAAAATGTTAGCTTTTTCCATTGGAAAAAACATAAAGTATATGTTACATCGCCTGACATAATTCAGTTAAACAATAGCATGTTGATGTCTATCTTATCTTTGGCTTGGTAGCAAGATTGTAGCCAAGGAGCATTTCCCAAAACTAAGTTGTTTTGATTGAATTTCTCAAATGCCCTTGAGCTTGGCTTAAGCCTCAAGGAAACTGCATATATCTAAGCAGTAAAGTAGTTGGCAGCTGGGGGCTTATTAGCAGCCTCCTGCAGAAATTAAATTAAAAGCCATTTACACAAGTCTTCCTTTTTCACTGCATCCCTACCTGCCCTCTCATCTCCCAGCCTCTGGTCTAGGCCTCAGTGAGTCTTTCAAGAAACACTAGACACTGGTTAATAAAGAGGGGCAACACCTGTGATAGACACTGAGTTGGTGCTGAGGATACAGTTGAGCATAGAACAAGTCTTCCCCAAATGACTTACTTCTATGGAGGTTTGGAAGATGGTGAAACCTGTAAAATGAAGTGTTCATATAAATGTAAATTGACCTCAAGGAGTAGGCTCTAACCTGGCTTGGAGAGGGGGAATCATGAGAGCTGCCTGGAAGTCGCAAAATGATCTATTATCTTGAATGTTCTGATTCAAGTTAGAAGATTAGCATGGTGGATCTCTGAGGTGATTCAACAAGATTTCGTTTATTTCCTTCTATGCAAATAGGCACATTTTCTTTCTCCTATCTGATTATTTCTATCCTATCGACACTTTCTTCTATCTTCTATCTTGCTTCTATCTAGCTAACATTTGGTGATAGACATTGCATGTAGAACTATTCTATAGTATATTTTCGTGCCCTAAGGTCAGGGAGCAGTTTGGCATTTGGGGCTAAACCCAGTTGGACTCAAGGTTTCTTCCTAACTGTGCTCAGAACTCACTCCTGGAAGGACTCAGGAAACCATATGTGGTTCTGGGTATTGAACCCAGATCAACCTTACACAAGGCAAGTGCCTAAGCTGCTATACTATCTCACTGGCCTGCAGGGTGTTTTTTTAGGCTTTGTAACATTATAAACTATTTTGACTTTTGGTGGTGGGGGGCACACCTGGCATGCTCAGGGCTCTTAACTGGCTCTGAACTCAGGAATTACTTTTAGCAGTGCCTGATGGATCATATGGGCATCAGGAATTGAACCCACATTGCCAATGTGCAAGGCTAATGCCCTTCCCACTGTACTATCTCTCCAGCCCTCTTTTAAACTTTTGAAATATGAGTTAGTTTGTGAACTTAGTTAAATCTGATAAAACAGGCTTTTTGGTGCGGGGTCTACACCCAGAAATACTCAGGGGTTACTCCTGGCTACGCACTCAGAAATCACTCCTGGTTTGGGGACCATATGGGACGCCGGAGGATCAAACCACAGTTCGTCCTAGGCTAGCATTGGGCAAGGCAGATGCCTTACCGCTTGCACCACCGCTCTGGCCCCAAGATAAAACAGGTTTTTAACATTTTATTTTTGTTTGTTTTTGGACAACACCTTATATAGTTTGGGGCTACTCCTTTACTTCGAACTCAGGAGTTGTCCCCTCTGGTGCTCAGATGACTATGCAATTTCTGAGATCAAACCTGACCTTCAGCTTACAAAGCATGCACTCAGCTAGAGATCTATCTTTTCAGACTTAAAACAGGTATTTTCAAAAATGAATCATGACAACAATGGCAAGGAGAGATAACATTTGGTGCTCGGTAGTACTCAACAGTACTCAGCGGTGTTATGCTAGGGATCAAACCCGGACCTCCCGAACACAAAGCATGTGCACCATTCCTTTGAGCTATCTCCTTGATTATCTCTGTTCTTTATGAGTGTTATCTTATTTGATTCTCATAAATGGATGAATAAGGAAATTTTGTAATGTATATCCCTTTTCTGAGAATGTAAATTGTTGCAACAATTTTGGAAAATGTTATGGAGCTTCCTTAAGAAATTGGATAAGACTACAATATGATTCAGTGGTCCTACTTCTGAATGTTTACCTGAAGAATATGAAAACATTTACACAAAAGGTTATTGCAATCATTGTTTCTGTGACCAGATAAAGGCTCCATAGGAGGAAAGTGGTGTGGGCCATGACTGATAAAGCAGGGCCAATGGCCAGTTCCTGGGTTGGCCATAATTCCCTGAGTCCTTGACTTCTAGTTTCAGACCTCATACACCCTAATTGTTCCAATTGACTGTCTCTTCCACTTGAAGACCCTGACTCTCAGGAGAATGAAGGCTGCTGAGATGGGGGGTGTTTTTTCTTGTTTGTTTTTTTGAGAGGCCACACCCAGCTGCGCTCAGGGGTTACTCCTGGCTCTGTGCTGAGAAATCACTCCTGACAAGCTCAAGGAGCTATATGGGATGCCAGGATCAAACCCACATTTGTTCTGGATCAGCCACATGCACTGCTGTGCTTGATAGGATCCTGAGATGGGGTTGGGAAGAACACCCAAAAAGGAACCACACAAATGAATACAATAGAGGTGAACAAGCACAGAGCAAAAGAGAGACATGTAAAGGACTAAGCCCTGTGATTGTCTGTGCAGAGCCACAGGTTTTTCCTCTGGCATCACTAGGTTCTCTAGGACTGCTGGATGATCCCTGACATCTCAAAAGCAAAGAACAGGGCAGCTTTCCAAGGGGCATTTTACAAGGAAAAACTATAAGAGAGCATGGAATAGGCATGAAGCACAATGCAGGATAAAGGGAAAGGGCACTTTTGTCCAGGGAAGCCAAACTTTAGTAACGAAGATTGGGCAAGAAAAAAGGCAGCATCTCTAGGACAGCCTGCTCTGCTCAGCTGCAGAAGTGACTACTGCTTAATGCATTCCCCAGGCTAGCAAGCCAGTCAGCTCTGTCCAGTGTGCTTCCGTCAGGTTCTAGAAGGTTGAGGGTAAGAAAGCAAAATCAATGTTTCTTCTCCTTCCTGTTTCCTAAAGAACTTCTGTCTGTGATTGTCTCCAGATCCCCAGAAAGGCCTGGTACGGCGCCCATTTCTCCTGGGGATCTGAGCTTGTGGAATTGGAGAACAACCTCTGCTCCCAGGGGAGAGCTTTAAAGGAGTTCCCTGTCTGCCTATCAGTCACTCTCCAACCAAAAGAATAGAAAGTATTGGGTATTTAAAACTGAATGAGGTGCAGTAACTTGGTGAGAAAAAGGCAAAGTGCCCAGTCAGAGAACAGGAAAGCCAAGCAAAGGTTCCCACCAGCAAAGAACCTAGTAATCAGCTTTCCTCCAGAAAAAAGTCCAGATTCTTAGTTTTGGTCAAAGTCAAGTTAGTGGCAGTTCAGCTATTTTTGAATAACCATAGTTCCTGAATATTTAATGATTAACTCTTGTGAGCTAGTACAAGCCAGTAGTAGCACCCCACTGGCTGACTTTGCAGAAAGGCTACACAAGGTATGAAATGGGAAGTGGAAGGACACAGGATCCATGACCAACTGAGGGACTGGCCACTGGCTCTGCTTGTCTGTTCTCCTCTTATGGGGCCTTTATCCATGCATCTTTGTTGTTGTTGTTGTTGTTGTTGTTGTTGTTTGGGTCATACCCTGCAGCACTCAGGGGTTACTCCTGGCTCTATGCTCAGAAATGGCTCCTGGCAGACTCGGGGGACCATATGGGATGCCAGGATTCAAACCACCGACCTTCTGCATGAAAGGCAAATGGTTTAACTCCATGCTAGCTCTCCGGCCCCATCCATCTTACTTTTTTTAATATAATATTTATTTTAATCACAGTGGCTTACATATCATTAATATATATTATTATATATATTAGGTACATATTTACATAAAAACAGGGGAGTTCCCATCACCGAATTGTCCTCCCTCCACCTTCGCTTCCGTCCTACCTCCCATATCCTCCTTCCTCACCCCCAGGGCTGCCAGAATAAGTGGTCCCCTCTGTGCCTAGCTAACTACTTAGTGGTCCTACACCTGTTTGGTCTTGGTACCTCTCTTATTTCCCGCTCTAATTGGGAGGCGGGACTAGATAGTTCAAGTTATGTAGTTTTGTTTGAAGAAGAGAAAGGTACTAAACTGAGGGAAAAAATCAAATACGCCGAAAATGGGCGAAGTCCTTCTGGAGGCTCTCTTCCTAGGTTTGAGAGATGAAGGGGAAAAGGAGGGTGAAACACCACAACAGTACAAAAAGAAGTGTCAAGTAAAATATCCAGTGAGCACTCCAACAATAAAGTTAAGCACCACATAAAGGCCATGGTCTTGAGATACAAAAACATGGCAGAGCCCATAAAGGAAAAAAAGAAAAGAAGAGGGGCTGGAGAGATAACATGGAGGTAAGGCATTTGCCTTTCATGCAGGAGGTCATCGGTTCGAATCCCAGCTTCCCATATGGTCCCCCGTGCCTCCAGGAGCAATTTCTGAGCATGAAGCCAGGAGTAACCCCTGAGCACTGCCGGGTGTGACCCAAAAACTACAAAAAAAAAAAAAAAGAAAAGAAAAGAAGAAAAAAACATATAAATGGAGACAACAACTTCAATAACCACACCAAAACAAAGAAATAAACAAAAACTAAATAAATAACTACAAAAGAAAATTGTTTTGTCCTTTTTTGCTTTTTTTTTCTTTTTTCCTCCCTCCTGCACAGGCACAATAAATAATGGGGACATTCAAAAAGGAATTCCCTTGGCCTAAGAGAAACAGGGTTTCTCCGCCCTTGAAGTATATTGTCATGAGATTAACTATAGACTCCTGTCAGGTTCATTTACTGTCCTCTTGGTGCTTTTGTGATGTATGGAAGACTTCTGCTCTGTCCTGGGTGATAAAATCAGACCTCTGTATCTAGAGATCTCAGTGTCTGCACAGGTCAGGGATTGGAACTTATGATGAAGTCTTTCTTTGTGGTTCTAGAAGTTCTGTTCCCTCAGTGTCATTTTAATCCTTCTTCTGTGGTTGGTGGTCTTGGTCTTTGCGCTGATCCTAGGGTGAAGTCCCCATCCATCTTTAGCTAATTCTCTCCAGTCTCTATCCCCACTCACACATTTTGCCAAGCCACCTGTTGTATCTCTGACCAGCTAGGCATGAACTGGCTGGAGTTGAACTCCCACTCTCAAGCACCTTTGTTTGGCGGGGAAGCTGAGCACTGGTTTTTTTGAAGTAGGGGCTCTAGGCCATCCATTCTGCTCCATGGTAGGGGTGGCAGGAAATAAGACTGTACAGAAGGAAATATTGCTTTCTTTGTCCTCATGCTGCTTTTCTTTTTTTTGTGTGTGTGTATACTGATCCTGTCTGCCTGACTCTATGATGACAGGTCTAAGCCTCAGGCTCTCTGGGATAGGGATTTTCTATTCTTGTGGACAGAAATTCTCCATCCTCTACTACCCAGAAAAACTCCAAGTCTCAAGACTCCTTGTGTTTGCTCCCTCACCCCCAGAACTATTGGGAGATAGGTTAAGCACGGGCATTTTTGTATGTATATGGTGCTGCAGATCAAACCCAGAGTTTCAAGATGCTGAGCTACCTGCCCTATCCAAATATTTTTCTTTTATTTACTATTTATATATTTTTTTTCTTTAGTTCATAGCCAACAATTCTCAGGACTTTCCTGGCTCTGTGTTCAGTAATCACTGCAGAGAGCTTAGGGAACCATATGCAATGTCAGGGATCAAACAGGGATTCGCCTCATGCAAGACAAGCACCTTACGTAATCCAAGTAATCTCAGACCCTTCATCTCAGGCCCTTAGTAATTTTCACTTGGTGCTGAGTGTCAAACCCAGGTCTTATACATACTAAGCATATGCTCTACCTCTGAGCTTCAGCCCTTGTGTGAGTATTTTTAATTTTACATCTAAGTTATTTATTATTAGGGTGTAGGGGATTGGGGCCATACCTGGTGGTGCTCAAAGTAGTCCTTGCTCTGTGCTCAGGAGTCACCCCTAGTGGTGTCAGGAAAATTATTTGTGGTAGAAGGGAGGGTCGGGGGATGCAGGCTAAGCAATTTCATCCCTGCATTATCTCTCCAGCCTCACATATGCGCTTTAATAAGCTCCTCTCCTGGATCTAATGTGTAGTAAGATCCCATCTTAGTTGACTGGCCACTGGACTGTCTATTACACTTGCCATGTCTTTTCTCCTTCCTCCCCTTGATGCTTGTTCTAAAGAACCCTTGATTTCTTAGGAATTTTTGGGGTTTGGGAGGGGAAAGCCTGGAGTCCTAGCAAAGGATGATCAAGAGGGCAAGGTCTGACACAGTCTTAATAAATCCAGTTTCCACAATTCCCACTTCACATTCCTCTGAAGGATCAAAAGGACCTTCTGCCCTTGGAGCTGTTTAATTTGGCAGCTGGGAGAATGGCTTCTTTACTTTCCGCTGTTTTTGTTTTACTGACCACTAAAATCTGGGTTACACATAAATAGGAATGCAGTAATATCACCCAGCTGATTAGATCATGCCCTTGTGAACTTCTTGAGCCCTCTGTAGTCACAGGTTCTTCCCAGGGGTCCTGGATCCTTTATGTTCAAGGTGCGAATGAGGAAAATGACTAACATAACCCCAAGCTTTTTGCATGGTAAAAGCAGCCTAGCAACACACATTGACTAATTTCTCTCTCTGATGGTCCTGAAATTAATAGGGAATGTTTGCCTGGTGACAAATATATGATATACTTTAAAGTCTATATGCTCACTCAATGCCATTAGGTATCCTTAAAATAGGAAGAGCAGGTACTATTATCTTTATACAGTTGGCACTTGGATTATACAGGGTTGAACTGCTTTGCATTCACTTTTGTACAGATTTTTGTCTTTCTTTTCTTTGGGGTGAGAACCTCACCCAGTAATGCTCAAGGGTTACTCCTGGCTCTGCACTCAGGAATCACTTCTGGCAACTGTAGGGGACCATATGGGATGTCAAGGATTGAACCTAGGTCTGCCACGTGCAAGGCAAATGCCCTACCCATTGCACTACTGCTCTGGCCCAGTGTCTCTCTGGCTCTGTGTGTACATTTCTCTATCCCAGGTTCCACATTCATGAATTCAACCAACTTTGGATATTGGTGGATTAAATCTTTGGGTGCTTGATAAACAATCTATGGATACATTGTGCTGACTACTAGAAACTTAAGTGGACTTTAATAAAAACCTCAAAGAGGGCCCGGAGAGATAGCACAGCGGCGTTTGCCTTGCAAGCAGCTGATTCAGGACCAAAGGTGGTTGGTTCGAATCCCGGTGTCCCATATGGTCACCCGCGCCTGCCAGGAGCTATTTCTGAGCAGATAGCCAGGAGTAACCCCTGAGCACCGCTGGGTGTGGCCCAAAACCCCCCAAAAATAATAATAAAAAAAATAAAAATAAAACCTCAAAGAGGTTTTAAAGCTATCTTTCCACTGTGAATACTAAAGGATGCCTGAAGGAGCCAAGAATTATACTTGGAAGGTTAGGAAGACAGAAAGTACAAGTGTAGAGTACGTGTTAGACTTTGTTTGCCCCTGGCTCTGCATATGATCCTATGAGAAAATAAAACAAGAAAAATTACAATCATGCTTGGAATTTGTTATTATACTGTGGTGCCATAACCCTGATCCTAGCAATATTTAAGGACTATCTGTATTTTCTAGGTAGAAAAATTACAAAGAACTTCCAAGACCAAACACCCTGGGGTGGATGTGGACTTAGAATAGAAGCCCCCAACTGTCCCAACCTGCCCAGTCATGGATACAATAGGTAAAATTTGATAATAATAATATAGGGTGATGATGTGATAGGTAGAAGGCTCCTGCCATGACCTGCAAGGACCAGTTAGTGAAAAGAATGTGCATAATGGTCATAGCAGTGGGGAGGCACACTAAGTATTCCCCAATTATTCTCCATCAGCACTAGCCCTACACGTTACCAGCTAAGCTCCCCAGCTAAGGGAGATCCAAGTGCTATGGAATCCAGATTTATGAGGACTCCTTCTCCCCACTGCAGGCACAAATAATCTCCAGTCCCCAGGAACACAAGATGCATCAATGGCCCAGTTGGGAGGGACCACTGAGCCTAGAGACTTGGAAATCAGGCTCCACAGAGCCTCCCAGATGGCCTGAGAAGCAGCTGTGTGGGTTCTCCTCAAATGCCTAAACTGCTCACATTGATTTAAACTGTGTCAGAGCCCAGATGGTGGCACAGGTTTCCCTTCTCATTTTTAGGTTTCTTTTGGGAGGGTGGTAACATTAATTTATGATCATTTTTAGGTTTTAAAACTGCAAGACTTTTGACAGCTCCCTTTTTTATAAATGCTGTCGTGCATATTATATACAATTCTCTTTCTCCTAGATGCCAGAAAAGCAAATGAAAAGGGTTTGGAGGAGTGTGCCTATTTGAGAGTACTGGCTGAATTACTAAATTTGCACCTGAGTTTTGCACAAGGGCCCTACCCTGAATCACCAAAAGCCAATGAGAACTCTGCTTGCTGACCCAAAATTGTGTTCTAAGTAGTGGCTATTAGCTTCCCTCTAGATGCAACTGGTCCAGGGATTTCTGGCAAGTCCTTCTGGTGGAGGAGTGTGCCAAGGAGACCAGGGCCACCTGTGTATTCAGTATTTGCTGATTTCTTTTTCTTTAGGAATATGAGTTTCTCCCTGATTATAAGAACCTGCATTTTACCCAAACTCATGTTCATTTGTAGGTTATGTTATAGCACAGGCTCCAATGAAGCAACTGGACAGGCCAATAAATTAGGTCATGTCTGTTCAGAGCTATTTAATTGCTTTGCTCTGCCATCCAGGCAAAACTCTTAAAAAGATTTATGAGTAACACGCTCCTCCAGGGTAGCTGTCTCCATCTTCAAAGCCACATTGGGCACCACCCTCACCAGGCTCTACCAGAGTCCTTTGTAACTCTCCTGGACTCCAACTCTGGCCCCCAACTCTTTTTTCCCATTTCCCCTAGCTTGCAATACCTTATTCTGGGCTTCCCAGTTGTTTCTATAGAGCTCATAGGAACAAAATTATGCACCAGGGAAACTCCTTTATAATAAACTAGTCTCATGTGTCTAAAAAACCAGATAAGGAGTGCTGCAGATGCCTTACTTCTTTTCCCACTGTTAATTTGTTGGGGGTGGTGATGACCATGGGTCTCACACACCCATGATTATGATACTTGTTTGGATGTGGATTTTGCTGAGGGTCACACTTCTGGTCACACACATTCTGGTGGAAATGCTAGCAGAGGGTTTGCACTTCTGGCTTCAGTGTTTGCATATCTGTTAGATGTGTAATCACTTTTGAAGGGATTACTATCACAAGTTAGAAGGCTTGCCAAAGTTCATCCCCTTTCAGTTGCAGTGTTCATACATACCTAGCTAAAAGTTGGAAGTTGGTCGTAAATGGTACCAGCAATCTCACTCAGCACATGTGGTACCAGGGATCAAACTCAAGGCTTGTGCTTACAAGGCTGGTGCTTTTGCCTCAGAGTCATCTTTCAGTACCCCATAGGATTTTTTTTTAAATACTTTATTCTTCTCTCCTTTTACTTTGTTGTTATGTTTGCTGTTATGGCGAGGACACAGGTCACATTCTTAGTTTCAATACACCAGAGACTGCTCACATAATTGCTATGTTAAGAATCCCAAATGGCCATGCGGCAAGGATCAAACTCACCACAAGGGGAGGCACTGAGGCTCAAACTCACAGCCTCAAGCCTTCGAGGCAGGTGCTGTACCACAGAGCCACACCCTTAGGTCCAAATCATTATAGCTTTACATTAAAGTGGTAAAAAAAAAAAAATGCTCCTCTATTTCCAGCACATCTGAGCTGTGTCTTTGAGATGCAGCCCTCTCCATATGGACTATTCTGTACCTTCAGAGAGTCCTTGTGGGGGGATAACCATACCCTCCATAATCCTTTGGTTTGGGTCCATTTGCCTTCCTGGGAGGCAGGCAACCATTCACAGTTTAATTGTACCCTTTGTGACTTCTCTGGGCTCTGCCTACCATCCCACCCTCCTCCAGGGACAGCCTAAAGGCTTTGGACTTTGAGAGCAGTCCTGCCTGTCATCCCTAACATAGTGCCCATACATTGAGTACCACTGTCCCTCTCTAGAGTGAGTACTCCAGGGTGGGGGAAAAGTTCAATGGTAGAGCACTTGGTTTGCATGCGTAAAACTCTGAGTTTTATTTTCAGTACCATAGGAAAAACCAACCGGCAAACAGGTACAGCCTCTTAGAGTGGGAGCCCCAGAAGAAAGGATTCCCCCATATCAAAAAAAAAAAAAAGTGCCATTTTTGAGCAGCATACCTTCATTTATTTTGCCCACATACAGAGACCATGCCTGGAATTCATCACCAGAGATACATAAAGTGTTCACCACAGTCTCAATGCAGGGAAGGAACTAGGTTTTAAGACAACATATTCTCGAAAGTGCCTCATGATGAGTATGTAGTGCAGAGGAACCCAGGGTTTTGTTTTGTTTTTTAACTCTCCCTAAGGGAAGATTTGTTGGAAGATATGAGGCCTAAAGGGGTCTTGAGGGTGGGTTGGGGTGAGTGAAGGAGTAAGCACATCCCCATCAATGTTTTATGGATAAACAGAAACTGGGGTCGAGCAGGAGCCATCAAAATGTTTAGAGCTACTAGAGAAACTTAGGAGCAATTTGCTTTTTAGGATGGACTGGTGGGGAAAGGTGAAGCCTGGGTTAGGATAAAGAGAGATGTGTGTGTGATTTTTCACACAGAGATGAAGAGAAGGGGAGAGACTTGAGAATGATTTGGAAAGTAAATGAGCAAAAATTGTTTAGACTATGAGCGAGTTTCTGGCTTTGATGAGCTTTTGGCACTTGTCTTTTTTTTTTTTTTTCCACTGAACTTGATGGATTCCAGAGGATTCTATACTATGTAAGTGCAGGGAATGTTTGTAATGTGTGGGAATATTAAATGTCATCAGTTTCTCTGCCTAAACAGATAGACGCTCTCACTAGCAGCATGCATTTTCTCTGGCTGGTGCAGGGTGAGCTTGAGATGCGTGAGCAGGATGGAGGCGAGGGGTTGTGGGCAGATCTCACAGCAGAATTCTGGCAAGGGAGTTGGGAACTTGTTCCCCCGCTCCAGATGGCATGGTAAAGGGCTTCTGGGGAAGCTGACGGCAGACTCTTGAGCAGAGGGCTGATTGGACCACAGGAACCAGGACTTGGATGAGCCAAGGTGAGCAGCCTGTGGGACAGCGGGTGTCCATTCAGCTGGAAGGACAGTGGGCAACATTTGTGTCCTTTCAGCCTTGGACTTACCAGGAGCAATTGCACTCTGCTGAGCAAAGAGAATGAAGACCTCTCAAACATGCTTTCCTCTCTTTTAAGAAGAAAGGCAAGACGTCTCAGTTTAAGGGCTGCTTCCCTCTGTGAAGTAGCAGCAAACTGGCTCTAACAGCCCCCTCCTCTTCAGAACTGAGTCCATAAAAGCGAGTTTCAGCAAGTGGGGTCCCCTTCTTCAGTGTGCCCTGCTCATCCATCTAGGGCACCAGCCCTTCTTTTTGAAGTTTGTCCAGAGTCTCTGGGGAAAGAGGCAAAGCGAACATCCTCTTGTAAACAATCCTGAATCCAGAGGTAAGTTGCAGGCCCCAGGACTAAGCCCCTGGAAGGTTCTGAAATTTCAGAATCTGCATGAATAAATATATTGATGCATATTTCTGGGTCTTCTGGGTTCAAAGCATCAAAACTTACAATGCCATCTTTAATTGGCTGTATGGGCAAGGAAAGAAATACCTCTTCCCAAATTGATTGCGTTAGAGTTACTTAAACAAATTCCAGTTGCTCTGGGGATAAAAAATGATGCTGTCACTTCATTTTGTTTAATTTGGGGCCATACTCAGCAGTGCTGAGGCATTATTTCTGGCTCTGAGCTAAAGGGTCATTCTTGGTAGGACTCAGGGACCTATATGGAGTGTCACGGATCAAATCCAAGTTGGCTGCATTGCAAGATAAGTACCTTGTACTATCTCTCTAGCTTCAGTATTATCACCTTTTTTTTGTTTCTGGGCAACACCCAGTGATGCTCAGGGGTTACTCCTGACTCTATGCTCAGAAATTGCTCCTGGCTCAGAGGAACATATGGGATGCCAGGGATGGAATCATGGTCTGTCCTGGGTCAGCCACATGCAAGGCAAATGCCCCACTGCTGCGCTATAACTCTGGCCCCAATTATTACTTTTATTAAAATTCAGAAACTTTAAAGTACTTTGAGGACCTACTGTTTCTGTTTGTGTGGACTATGTAATCTGCTATGGTAAAAAAAAAAGTGTGGAATCCAAGAAATCATTTTTTGGTAGACAGGATATGAGTGTTTAAGTAAAAGAGATACAACTATGAGTGACTAAGTGCCTAATGTGTGGCATAGACATTGACTAAGCAGGATTTTAGTGTGAGAGGAAAATGGATGGAAACTGAAGTGATTCCCTAAGCCTTTGTCAAGATGCTAACTCTGAAGGAGAGGTGAACACGACTAAGTAAAAGATGGATAATGGAAATTAGTATGGCTTGTCAATAGTCCCATTGAATCCATTCTATTAGCTGACCTATTGAACTTTGTTTACTTTCCTTGTTGAACTTTTCTTATTAAACACACTTGAGCTTTACTTAGTGATTGGAATGTAAAATTTTTTCATTTCATAAAAGCTATTTTTGTCCATGTTGGGAGCTCAAGTTCTAAAGGAAAGGGTTAGTGTTTGTTATGGACAACTACTGCCTGCTAGTTTATCATGCCTGAATCCTGTCAGGTGTGCATGCAAACATATGCACACATATGCAACATGGGAACACACACAAACACACCCAGGGATCTGTTAATGTTCAATATTTCTGTTCAGAGTTCACTAATTTTAGGCAAACTTGCAGGTGCAAAATGAGATTTAGTTCAGCTTTTGCAGGTTTTTTTTTTTAATTCTGTAAGTGAGTAGAACAGCACAAAATGATTTTCTGATAAAATAGGAGCGAAGGGTATGTTACAGAGTAGTGTGATGTTAGTCTCTAGATCTCTATAGAATCAGGGGGCACCAATGGTACTGATATTGTGTAACTGAATGAAGAACATAAAACCACTGAAATATTTCTATTCCTCTTTAAGCCTTGTTTTTTTAAGATCAGAGCTCAGGAAGTTTACAAACAATTTGCATGATTTTGGTTTAAAAAAACTTACATCTGTGTAAGATATTAATTGAGAATATTTTAGATTTTCTGGTATTTTATGGTTGGTTTATGGTCACATCCATCAGTGCTCAGGGCTATACCTGGCGCTGTGCTCAGAGGTCACTCTTTAAGACCATCATCTGCAGAGCAAGGGAGTTACCCGGTAGGGATGACTGCATGCAAAGCAAGTACCTTAACTCTGCTTCTATCTTTCCACCCATTGTTTCTTGTTTTCTAATTTATAATCCAATGACATATTAGTGAAAGTAGTGATAGATAAATGCTGGCCTCAATGAATAAGTCTGATGGTTTCTCATGATGCAAGGTCAGTAAAGAAAGGCTTTTTGGATCTTTTGAAATAAACCAAGTCAGATTGTTCACTCTCCTACATAACATAATTTTCTCAGATTATTCTCTTGGCAATGATGGTCTTCACTTGTCTCCTCAATACACACAGTGCATCTACTTTTGTTCTGTATTGTCAGGCCCAGAACAGTAGGGAGGCAATACAAGGCAGCAGGAGCAGGGAGCTTCTCCAGCAATTCAGCAGTGACCATCCAGCCAGGGCAATCTGGCCGGGGGGTGGGGGGAATTCTAGCACTTCAGCCTGGGATTTATATACCAGCAGCAGTTACAAGGGGCAGGCATCTGTAACTGACGTCTTTACCCTTAAAGGGATAATAGCATCTATGGCTAACCAGGGGCCAAAAGAGTGTCTGTTTTCTTATATTTCCTCTCTTTACTGTAGAAAAAAATGGGGGAGTAGGAATAACAGTATCCAAGTATTGTTCAGGGCAGTCGGGAAGTCAATGGTCCTCTGCAGGTCAAAAGAGCCAGGTTCTTGAGCCAGGACTCCAATCAAAGAGACTGATTCAAGTAGGTGGTGGACTGGTTGCAAACAGCAGTTCTTTTGGAGTTTGGTGCTCCATTGCCAAGGGACCATAAAAGAAAAGGAAACTTTGTTTAGGACAGTAAAAATAGCAACATGTTGTAAGAGGCATAGAACAAGAAGAAAAACTATTTCAATTTGAAACATCAAGGGACTACTTAAAACAAAAACTGTTGTTTTAAAGATGACCCAGATCATCTTTAAAATCCAGGGGGCTGTTAAAACCTATACAAAAAAAAGTTAAACTTATATTATTTACCTTCAAGAAGTGAAAACTCTGATCTTTTAGGGACTAGGATGATGAGATCATCTGACTACTTTTGCTGACATAGGGCATTGTGGGGTTGCCAGAGTTTCACTTTGATATCTACCCAAAAGAAGATAGGAGAAAATGACAAAATTGGGGTGTTTGGTCCAAAAAATTAAATAACTACATTCTGATTTCTATACAAAAGTATAAATGCAGCTAAATAAATGATTGAAAACTAAAGGATCCTTCTAGTAGATAAGTCTCTATTTAGAATTCATGTAAGCAAAAGGTTATGGGGATTGTTGATCTTGATACCTCAGCCCCCACATGCACCAGTAAAATACTTTGTGGCATTGCCCCTTTTTGCATAGGCACATTAAAAGGGGAAAAGTTTACAGATGCAAACATGTTCTTATCTAATAGAGATAGGAACACAATATTTTATGCTGCAGTGGGACCTTACACCCTGAACACCTGGCACAGTGACTTGGCTTAGATTTCAGTTGATTGGACATTGACCATTCACCCCTGAACCATAGATACCATCTACAGAAATAAACATGCTCTCCTACACCATCACCAGGAATAAAAATTCTACTAAGGAAGGCCCCACTACTGCCATGGCACTGACTTACTCCAAAAACTATTCTTATGACACCCTGACAACCTGGCAACAGCAACA
The DNA here is from genome assembly GCF_024139225.1 of Suncus etruscus. NCBI lineage: Eukaryota > Metazoa > Chordata > Mammalia > Eulipotyphla > Soricidae > Suncus > Suncus etruscus. Next base: position 23,734,847 of record NC_064855.1, read on the forward strand.
GTCTGCTTTAGGGCAGGATTCTCTGCAATGCTAACTAATAGTGAGATGAAACCAGAAGGCAATACACATCATCCGGACTTCGACATAGGACCTATACAGAAAAAAGTTCTATAACTACAGAAACCTGACAGCAACAACTGTGATGGTGAAGATCTGTTACTGGGATCACAGAAAATGACTGTGGGGTTGGACAACCTAGTATGCTTGGAGCCTTGAGTTGGTCTTATGCCAAAATACTTCAGGGGTAAGATCTCCCTGTTTTTAGGCCAAAGGTTTTTCCCTCCATTTTTTTTTCATATTTTGCTTTGTCTATTTAAACAACAACTGCCACAAACACACATCTTTTTTTTAGTGTATCTCCCATCTTTTAATAAAAAAGGAGCATACTAAACCTTCAGCTATTGTATTAATGACTTTATTGGTGATACAGTAATTTTCACGAATATAACTGCTAATGAACTCTTCTTTTTCCAATTTTTTTAGATTCTCTATTTTTTCTTTTTTTAAATAACTTTGCTTTCTGTCATCCTGAAGCAAATCAAATGTATTATGATCAGTTATGTCAACTATGTGATACATTTTCTTTAAATAAATGAATTTTTTTAAAAAAAGGATCCTTCACATGCTTTTTTTTTTTTTAATTTTTGTTTTTTGGGTCACACCAGGCAGTGCTCAGGGGTTACTCCTGGCTCTATGCTCAGAAACCGCTCCTGGCAGGCTTGGGGGACCATATGGGATGCCAGGATTTGAACCACCATCCTTCTGCATGCAAGGCAAGTGCCTTACCTCCATGCTACCTCTCCTGCCTGTGGTTTCTTAAAGTAATGAAAAAGCTAAAAACCTTTCTGACTCTCAGAGATGATGACGTCTGATGAGGTTTAATGAAACCCAGAGTTTCTTTTGGGACTGTCTCCTGTAGAAATATAAGCATAGCCTTTTCTTGAATGATTGGGTTACCTGCTACCCAATCTTCATCAATTTTCACCCAGATAGGTGAATTGTTTTCTGAGTCTGTACAAATTGTTAAAAGTGTCTTTCAGCACTGTATGGGGTTCTCCTTGCAGTAAATTTTTAAAAATTAAAGGAAATAATGTTAAGGATAGAAAATCAAGCAGAAACATATCCCTTTTTATGTTTTTAAATAAATAATTGAGTATTGAAGAGTTCTGTGAGCATGTTCAACATTGGCTTGTCCTTGAGGATTATAGGAGATACCAGTGATATGTTTGATTTGTCATTCTTTGCAAAATGATTGAAATGATTTTACTAGTGTAGGCTGGACCATTATCAGTTTTGATGGTACTAGGAATACCCATGACACCAATGTATTGTAATAAAAAGGAACAAAACACTTTAGCTCATTCTGAAGTCATAGGGACAAATCATATAAAATGAGAGTAAGGGGGCTGGCTAGGTGGTGCTAGAGGAAAGGTGTCTGTCTTGCAAGCGCTAGCCAAGGAAGGACCACGGTTCGATTCTCTGGCGTCCCATATGGTCCCCCCAAGCCAGGGGCAATTTATGAGCACTTAGCCAGGAGTAACCTCTGAGCATCAAACAGGTGTGGCCCGAAAAAACAAAAAAGAGAGAGAGAGAGAGTAAGTATCAATAACTCCATGTAGAAATGGTTTATTTGGGAAGATATTAACATGATTGATAACCATTTGTCATAATTCATTTGTCTGCAGACCTCAGGGGTTAGCTCCAGCCACATGAAGGGTGCAATGCAAAGGAGCAGAAATAGAGAAAGTATGGACTATTTGTCTGGCTTATCTTAGCAGAATGAAACAGTGTACATAAGGGTAATGGGCATTTGTGTGTAGAGCATTATGACCTTTTATAGGTGACTTACATATTGGCATTGCTAAGTGATCAGTTGATTTGTTTGCTAAAGGCATTGGACCAGGGAGACTTGAGATCTTATATTAATGATGAAAATAGATTTGAGGGGCCGGGCAGTGGCGCTAAAGGTAAGGTGCGCCTGCCTTGCTTGCGGTAGCCTTGGACGGACCGCGGTTCGATCCCCCGGTGTCCCATATGGTCCCCCAAGCCAGGAGCAACTTCTGAGCGCATAGCCAGGAGTAACCCCTGAGCGTTACCGGGTGTGGCCCAAAAACCAAAAAAAAAAAAAAAAAGAAAATAGATTTGAAGTACTTTTGTCAAAGAGTTTGCAGTTATTGAAACAAATCTTGAACAAGAGTGTTGTGAGCATTTATTGAATCAGTTCCAATACCAAGAAAAAGGCCAACTACATAGAGTTCAGTTGCTTACTTTATTGCATGGGCCTGACACGTGGGAGAGTAAATAAATCAAAGTAGCAAGTTCCACTTGTTGGGCTGAATTATAATTAGTGCACAGTGTTGTGGTCAAGGATGGGCCAATGATCCCACTTTTCCCTGAGGATGAGCCATCAATATGTAATAGCATCACATTTGTAATAGGAGAGGAGTGAATAATGGAAGAGATTATGAAGGGAGTCCTTCTGAAAAAAGTCCCAAATTTTTCCTTCCAGATAGTCTAAGAAAAATTCTACTGAAAACCTGGTAAAAGCTCTTTGAAAAACATCACTGAGAGGTAATATTGAGTCAATTTTCTTTTTAGGAATGATATGGGGATCATATCCCAGTAAAGCATGTTTCAAAGTCTCCCTTTAATTATTAGAGCAGCTATTACTTCCAAATGTGGTAAATATTAGGTTTTTTGTTATGTAAATCCATTCTAACTGACCTGATAATTGGACAATCTCAGTGGTTGGTGGCTGGGGTGTTACAATAAGTAATAACCATACTTTTCCTCCAGGGGTAAACTGAGAAAGACAGGACTCCTGGAGGCAGTCCATAAAAAATCTCCAATTTCTTCTGATCCTCTGAAGTTAATTATCTTGAACTAGCTAGAGCAAAGTTTTCTTCTAGAATGAGGAACAAGTTGCTAAGCTCTGAGTTAGAAATATCGAGAGGAGTAGACCCAATTAATGTCTCCCAAAAGTTTCTGAAAATCATTGAGTGTTTTAAGAATTTTCTGGTTGATAGCAATTTTCTGAGGATGTATTGTAGTTTGCTAGAGAACATAACCCAAATATTCATTTGGGAGCAGCATCTGAATTTTTTTGTTTTATTTTGTTTTGGGATCACACCTGGCAGCGTTCAGGGGTTACTCCTGGCTCTATGCTCAGAAATCACTCCTGGCAGGCTTGGGGGACCATTTGGGATGCAGAACCATCATCCTTCTGAATGCAGGCAAACGCCTTACCTCCATGCCATCTCTCCAGCCCCACAGCATCTGAATTTTTTTCTGTTGCAATTTGTAATATAGCTGCTAGAAAGGATGTCATTACATTTTCATATAATCTTTTTAATATCTTTATTTAAGCACCATGATTACAAACATGTTTGAAATTGGGTTTCAGTCATAAAAAGTACACCCCTTAGCCAGTGCAACCTTCCCACCACCAATGCCCCATTTCATTTTTCCCCACCCCCTACCTGTCTTGAGACAGGCATTCTATTTTTCTCACTCACTACCATTGCCATATATCTTTATAATCTTGAAGCTCCTTCTCATTAGAACACACTATCAGAATATTGTCTCTGAAGTGACTAATGTAAGCATGAGAAAATCTTGCATTGAGAAGGACATAGAACTATATCAACAAAATATTGACACATAGTAGGTGAGTTGTTCATTCCCTGGGGTTAAAAGTCTTCTGAAACCTACACAAATGTGCCTTATTATTTAAAGAAGGAATGGAAAATGCTAAGCTTCATGGTCAACCAGGTGATTAGAAATATTATAAAAGCAGTCTTTAATATCTATTACAATCAGTGGCAATTCTTTAGGAATCAGTGCAACAGAGGTAAGGCCAAATTGAAGGACTCTCTTTGGAATCATGGTAGTATTTACATTTCATAAGTCAATCAATAGTTGCCATTTTCCTGAATTTTTTGTAATACAAAGACAGGAGAATTCATTCCAAACATGGTACTTCAATATTTCCTCAAGCTAAAGATGCCTCAAGTTCCTCTGCTAAATCTATAAGCACCATTAGCTTTACTTCAGTAAGAGGACACTGTGGTATCCATACAGGATGGTTAGACTTCCACTGAATGCATAGTGGTGGTGGTGCTATATTGCAGTGGCCCTGATTAAAAACATGTGTGTCCTCTGAATTATGAAGAAGTGGCTGGAGGAAGAATCATGAACTCAGTGTGACATTATTCATGTAGATTTTGATCCCATAAATTCAGGCACAACAGAGCTACACAATGCTGAAATGTGGCTACATTCCTTTCAGAACCAATGCTTTTCAGTTATATGGCACTCTATTGGACAGAGGAAGAAGGCAAAGTGCCTACTCCTTGTAAGCCACAGGGTATCTCATGCAGAGCTCAACCATGGGTCCAGCATTGAAAAGAGATAATGGAAACATCAACACCCATGTAAATAATCTCTTTAAATTCCTCACCATGTATCTCTAGAGTTTTTAGTGGGTAAATGTCTTTATAAGATTATAGGTAAAGGACACTGGGGGATCCGCAGAGGCTGGTAGGAAGTTAGTGCTACCAAACTTCCAATCCTGTGCAATCGGAGTAGCCAAGCATAGCAAAAGGAAGAAGTAAGAGTTGGTCAAAGCAACCTTGTTTTTTTGTAAAATTCATACTGTTGGTACTGTGATAGTAATTATCTCTCCCATGTAACTGGAATCTATTATTCCTACATGCACATTGATTCTTTTAATAGTTCTACTTCTTCTAAGAGTAAACCCTTTATTTGTATTGGTCCCTTTTTTCTGGATTTCAATTTGTAGGAACATTGATCTGGTGTTATTGTGATGTTGTCAGGGCAGGAGATATTTAAGGCAGCACTTCCTTCAGTGGCTGTTTACAGCAAACTTATTGTCTGTAGGTCTGCGTGAGTTGGAGCCCCTCATTTTGTGGGACCTCGAGTTGGCCTCCAGCACAGTTTATTGATACCTATTGGATGCTGGGGAACTCTCTTACCCAATGATCTCCTTCACCACATTGTGAACAAGGTCCAGCTGGCAGTCTCCAGAGGGCAGTGCCAGGGAGGGTCCTGAAATCCATGTGATAGTAACTGAATTTTCTACAATTATAGACTCTTCCCTTGGTTTGTGAGGTCTAGGGTTGTCCTCTTTTCTTCTTTCTCCAAACCCCAATAGAGTAACACTCTCTAGCCCATTGGTTTCCAGGTCACATTTCGAACAAGGTGCTGTTGGCAGATCAAGGAATATGGAAGCCTTGATCTGAGGTTGGTGTTCAAAGGGGAATCAGTTTTATGGAACTGCACCCTTTGACTGTGGATTTGGCATTAACTCTAGGTATTTAATACCCAGGGCCAGTCCTGGCAGTGTTGGTGGGTTGTGAAATGCCAGGGGTTGAACCTGTGGCTCCTGTATGCAAAGCATGTGCTCCTTCTTAAGCCACCTCCCAGCATGTAAACCTTTTTATTTATTGATCCATCATGCCCTGTATTATATTCCAGTGACGTTTTTTGGGTGCGGGGGTCACATGTAATAAAACTCAGGACTTAATTTTTAACTCTGTAATCTGGGATCACTCCTGAAAGACTTGGGAGACCTTCTGGGGTACTAGGTATCAAACCCAGGTTATCTGCCTACAAGGCAAGCACCCTACCCATTGTACTATCTCCCCAACCACACAGCAGTCTTATACATATCTTTTTTTCACTTTTTTTTTTGTGTGGTTTTTGGGTCACACCCGGCAGTGCTCAGGGGTTACTCCTGGCTCCATGCTCAGAAATTGCTCCTGGCAGGCACGGGGGACCATATGGGACGCCGGGATTCAAACCGATGACCTTCTGCATGAAAGGCAAATGCCTTACCTCCATGCTATCTCTCCGGTCCCCTTTTTTTTTCACTTTTATAGCCTAAATTTATCACTGTATTCAAAATTTTCCACAAATTTAAATGTTTATTAGAATTGAATTTGAACTTACTCTTCCGTTTAAAATATAATTTCAAAAACATTTTTAATCCGTTAGTTAAGTGCAAGCAAAAAGTTAGATTATGGGATGAAGAATGCATAAAGAAGGGCGCTACACGCAGAAGAGAAGCTTGAAGAAAGATCTGGTGAAATGTGGGCAGATGGTTTAATAAGAGGGTAAGGGGAAACAAGTCCCTGTAGTGAAGCAGAGAGTTTGGTCAGTCAGAGTTGAGTTTTACAGATAAGGGCAATTAGACACATAGATGTGTGATTTGTGCAAGTCACAAAAGACTTACAGCCCATCATCTGATAATCTCACCTCCCAAGCCTGTTCCCTCACCTAAGTCCCAGGTCCTCTGTGCAATCAAGTTGGCTAGAGCAATTTTTCTGGAAGATGAGTGCCTAACTTTGTAGTTGGTCCACATTATGCCTCTGTTTGTACTTACACAATAATATAAACAGAAGCAAGAACCACCAAGAAAATATGCTCTGTAAACAATCTCTAGAATTGTCATATGCCATTTGTGGTGTCAGGCTGAGCTCCTATGTTAGTGCTGTTCTATTAGATCTGTTTGCAAGCTACATTAAAGTAAACATCAAGTCTAGCCAACTCTACCATCCTTCTGTCCCTTTTATTTTAGCTTCAGAAAAACAGATTTACCAACCACATTTCAATTAATAAGCAAAGTTGGTCAGCACAGAAGTCATAGAATATGACACATGTCTGATAAATACAAAATAATGCTCAACCTTTCTCAAACTCAAAGATATTTGAATACCCACATCCCAAGAATAATAATAACTAATATTGTCAGGGACAGAGGACCTCAGGCTCTCAAGTAGAACCTGCTGATTAGTGAAAAATTTGGTACATCCATCCTCAAGAACAATAAGGCTTTAGACCTGTTCTTCCTTTGGCCCAGAAATTACATTCCAAGGACATTTTTTATACATAATTAGCCAGACATATTTACAGAGCTAGTTTTGAATGTGGTTTTTTTCAACTTTATGGCTATGAAAAATTAGAATCCTTATATATCCAACATGAGGGGAAGAGAATCATAAGCTATTGTACAAAGATACAATAGAATTTTGATGTAGTGTAGAAGTCTTTTAAAAAAAAAAAAAGTGAGGGTTTGGGTCACACCCAGCAGCGCTCAGGGGTTACTCCTGGCTCTAGGCTCAGACATAGCTCCTGACAGACTTGGGGACCATATGGGATACTGGTATTCGAACCACCGTCCTTTTGCATGAAAGAAAAATGCTCTACCTCCATGCTATCTCTCCAGCCCAGCATAGATGTCTTAATGTAATTATAGGTGCTAAGCTATGGTTTAAAATTTTTTAAAACGTATTTGTGGATAATGGCATATTGGTAAGTAGGACTCTTGGAATATAATCAGAAAGTATCTTCCATTTTACCTAAAATGCTACTGGGTAAAAACTTAGCCAATCCCATTACTGTTCTGCTCATTCTCAAGTAACAAATATTGGGGGCATTTTAAGACCTAAAACACAGTCTCAATTTTGTGTGACTGTTAGTTTTTCAGTATCTGATTCATCCTAGCTTCCTTCTGAGCTGATTCTCCTATCCATGACCACAGTGCTGCTATGAGGAGGGTTAGACCCCCATCCTCTTTCCCCTAAGATCCCATTCTCCATCCCTTAGGATATATCTTGGGGTCCCTTCCAGGAATGACATGAGGGTAGAGAGAAGAGGCCTAGGAGCCCAACTGAGTAGGGCTGTGTGCTGCACTCCCCTTCCTATCTGGGGCAGCTGTAGGAGGCTTCACTCTTCCTTACATCAGATGTTTCCATTTTCCTGTTTTCTACTCCTGTGGACTTTTCTGAGATGTCTCCATGGCCAGGTTCTGTTCTTCTTCAGCTTTCTAGATATGCTGATGCCCACCCTCTGCCCACCACCTGCTGTCAACTTCTCTGTATCCCCAGGAACCCAGTGATGCACCCACAGCCTCTTTCTGCTAAGATAAATGGGTAGATAAACTGAGGGAATCTTAGACCTCCTAAGTCTTTCCTGTGTTCCAAGTCTCTTCTATATGAAATGCCAGCCCTAATTTTTTCCCAGAATCCTGGAAGTAAGGACAGCTGGAAAAATGAGTGATTCCTGCATGCTTACAGTGCCAGTAGCTTCTGGACTTGGTGGATAGAGGGTATCAAACTTAGATTTTTTTTTCCCAGTCTGACAGCTGTGAGACTTCTTGCCCACTTCAGGGGGGGCATCTGCCAAGCTGTCAGTGGTGCTGCTGAAGGCCCTTTTCCTAAAGAACCTCCTCCCTGTGACCCAATGTCTTCTGACCCAATGTGAGTAAGGGGACTCAAACCCCACAAAGATGGTGGTCCCCAGGCATAAGTCAGGGTGGGTTGATCTTGATGGTGCTCAGCAGCCTCCATGGCTCTACCCAGAAGTGCTGGAAAGAGGGATGGCCATGCAGTGCTGGGGCTAAACTTGGGATTCTCACATGTGTATGCAACCAGCACTCTGAGCTCTATCCTGGACCCATTATAGTTCATAGTAAAAATAGTCAACATGAACTCTACTCACTTAACATTTTCCAGCAATGTTGCCATCAATAACAGTGCTGAACAGAGTCACTCTCTTATATACTCAGTTTGTATTACTAAAATGTTACACCTTTTACTTAGCAACTTCCCATTTTCTCCTTCTTATGATCCTTGATGACCACCGTTCTTATTGTTGTTTCTATAAGTTTGAGTACTTTAGAAACATCATATAAGTAGGGTCTTGTAGTGTTTGTGCTTCTGTAACTGACTATTGTCATTAACAATGTCCATCTATATTAGCATATATGACAAGATTTTCTTTTAAAGTTTGACTCATGTTCATTGTATGTATATACCATATTTATTAACAAATCATCTACTTATTATTTTTACATCTTAGATAAGTAAATAATGCTGCAGTGAATATGGAAGTTCTAATAGCCTTTCAGGATCCCCATATCATTTTTTTTGTACAAACCCAGATGTGGAGTTTCTGGATCTTTAGTAGTTTACTTTAAATTCTTTATGTGCTTACTGGTCTACTGGTCCTGCTTGGAGAAATCGCTATTCAGGTTTTTAGTTTACTTTTAAACTAATTTATTGTGATTAAGTTGTAGGTATTCCTAATATTGTTTGGAAATATAGCCCTTTGTCATATATATGTACATATATATGTATAAATAGTATAGTATACATATATGTGTATATATTTTGAGAGTTTGGAGGTTCTAGCAGTAGAGCACAGCTATTCATATACCCTCAACCAAAAAACAGTCCATCTCTATTTGGGGAAGGCCATGCTCTTTGACTGAGAGCGCAGCTTTGGGAGGGACACATATGGAGTGATGAGGGAGGAAGGGGTCACCCATCTAAACAGCCAGATCAGCTTAATTAACTCTGGAGATCAATGTGGTGACAGATGTCGCAGCCAGATCGCCCTCATATCCTAAATATATAGTTTGACATTTCTTCTTTAGTTTATAGGATGCCTTTTCCTTCATGATCTTTCCACTCTTGTGAGAACTTTTTAGTTTGATCTAGTTACTCTCCACTTTTCCTTTTATTGCTGTGCTTTTGGGGTCATATCCAAAAAGCACAACAAACTTCTTGATTTCAACATGTACTAAAAAGCGACATTAAATAAAATTGTTAATAGCATGGCTGGAATATGGCTCAGTGGTAAGGAATTCCTTAATTTGCATCCTGGCATCAAGTCTCGACCCCCCCAATAAAAATGGCACTAGCATTATGACATATAGTTAAATCAATAAAGAAGAGAGTCCAAAAATAAATCTATATGTATATGTTGGCTGATATTTGAGACTGTGTCAAGATAAATAGATCAGAAATGAAAGGTGAGAAATTACAACAGAACCCCCCTCCCCCGAATCCAAGACATCATGAGAGAGCTTATTATGAACAACAGTAGTCTGTTAAGCTAGAGAGCCTAGAAGAAATGGACACATTTCTGGAAACACATAATCTTCCAAAACTGAATAAGGAGGAATTAGAAAGCCTAAACAGGCCAATCACAAGTAAGAAAATTGAAACAGTAACTAAGAATCTCCCCAAGAATACAAGTCCAGGACCATCTAGATGGGTTTACAGGTGAATTTTATCAAACATTCAGAAAAGAGTTACTACTCTTCCAAAATATTGAAAAGAAGGGAATCCTTCCAATAATTTCTATGAAGCTAACAGAGATACTAACAAGAAAGAAAACTACAAACAATCTTACTAATGAACTTGATGCAAAAATTCTTAACAAAATCATTTTTCCTAACGGCTGCATGGCTGCATAGTATTCCATTGTGTATATGTATTACAGTTTCTTTAGCCATTCACCTGTTGTTGGGCATCTGGATTGTTTTCAGATTCTGGCTATTGTAAATAACACTGCAATGAATATAGGTGTGCAGAAGGCATTTGTGTATTGTGTTTTTGTGTTCCTAGAAGTCATATAGCTGGATCATATGGGAACTCAATTTCCAGTTTTTTGAGGAATCTCCATATTGTTTTCCATAAGGGCTGGACTAGATGGCATTCCCACCAGCAGTGAATGAGAGTTTTTTTCTCCCACATTCCACCAGCACTGATTGTTCTTGTTTTTTTGTGATAAGTGTTAGTCTCTGTGGCATGAGATGGTACCTCAGTGTTGTTTGTTTTGCATCTTCACCACTAACCTTGGTGAGAATTTGCAAGCAGTACCATTACAGTGATGGCATTTCATACTTTTAGGACTTTTATCAGGGCTTCAGATTCTGAAGTAAAGAACAAATAATTGGACTTGGGCCACAGTACAAGGGTAGGGTATGGCATTCACTTGCTCTGGTTTGATCCCTGGCATTTCCTGGCCCCTCAAACATTGCTAGATGAGACCTCAGATAGCTTCCAATCAGCACAGAGTGGGGTCTGTATAGTACAGCATCCTTGGCCTTTGCAAAGAATTCTGCATGCAGCCTGCCTGATTGGATGAAGAGCACCTGGAGTGATCCTGGACCTTGGATTACCACCTGGGATTAACACACACACACACACACACACACACACACACACACACATTCACTCTCTCACACACACTCTAAAGGAGTGAGACTCTCCCAACGAGCACCTATGACACAACAAAGGCAGGGAGGGAATAGAAATAGGAAGCAATGGTATTGGCTTTTATATATGTGTTATTATGCAACAGATATTCAGTCATTGCTTACTATGTATGTATTTAGAGTGTTGGGCAGTCTGCTTAGGGAACTGATGAAATTTTTTGAAAGAAAAAAAGTTTTCACTTGTCTTGGCTTCCATGTCTTATACTGTGAAATGAGCACAATGAAATTGCAGTGGTGAAATGAACTACATAAATGCATTCAACATACTGGCTATGGTAGAACCAGTAAAGACCACGTTATTTCTTCTTCTCATTGGTGAACTGCTGGCTTGGTCCCAGACACCGGGAACAGGCAGCAAGATCACTGAATACTACCTTCTTCTCCCACAGTGATACTATCAGTTTGAACCTTGAGTAAGACTTGCCTCACTGTAATCATGGAATTCATGCAAAGCCTGGGCATCCAAGACTGAGAGAACAAAAGGAAAGGCTGCACTTTTCTGGAGGGAGCAAAGGAAATAGAAACTAAAATCTGGGTGCAGTTAGAAGGAGCTCAATCTAGATCCCTTCACTGCATCCTCATTAACCTCATCCTTCAGAATAAAGACAATACTCCTTCAAACAGTAGCAAAGACTTGCTGAGAATCCTAAAACCTAGCGGAGCATCCTCAGTACATGGAACCTAACTCCTTGGTGCAAAGTATACACATGGAAAACACGGAAAAGTGCAGGTACAGAGAGAAGAGTTTCCTACACAAGCCACACCTTGATAACTGCAATCGTTCCAGAAGAAAGGGACCACAAGCTCTTTGTCATCGTTGATTATTTTCTAGTGGGACTCAGGAGACACTGTTTAGTTAAATAAAAGGGAAGTTGACTAAGATGGTTTATTTAGGGAGATTAAAGAGTTGAAGAAAAGCATTTAGGTCTAAGGATCTGACATTTGATCTAGACCTAAATGATACCAAGAAAGAACCCTGAGATAAAATAGCAAGGAGGGTTCCAGGTGAAGGGAGCAGCAACATCATGATAACAAATGCAGCCTATTTGAGGAACAGAAAGAGGTCAGGGCTCTTTGTAAGAAAGTTAGAAAAGGCAGAACCAGGAGCTAAAGAGCCATGAAGACCTTGGTGCTGACGATTGAGCAGAGGAATGAGGGATGCAACTTGCTGCTGGAGCGGGGGGGCAACTGTATCCAGCCCGTGGTTGGATGAAAGGGATGGTACTGCTGGGAATCAAGCCCAAGGCCTTGCATCTCTGACCTGTATAATTTAATCATTTTTATTTTTTAATTATTTAGTTTTAATTGTTTTTTGTTTTTGCTTTTGGGAGTAATAACTATAGTGCTCAGGGCTTACTCCTAGTTCTGTGCTGAGGAATCATTCCTGGTGGTGTTCAGGGGGCACCATTTGTGATGCCAGAGATTGAAACCAACTTGGCTGCATGTAAAGCAAGGACCCTACTCACTAGTCTCTTTCTCAGGCCCAACTCACAGTTTTTTTTTTGTTTTTTTTTTTTAATCTTTATTTAAACACCGTGATTACAAACATGATTATAGTTGTATGATTACAGTCATGTAAAGAGCACCCCCCCTCACCGGTGCAACATTCCCACCACCAATTTCCCAGATCTCCCTCCTCCCCACCCCCCTACACCTGTACTCGCCAACTCACAGTTTACAAACGTACTCTGACAGTCCAGAGGATCCTGTTTGAATAGAAAGCTAGCGGAAAACAGGGTGACAAGTGAGGGTTTTTGCAGCTATCCAGAGATAACACGAAGATGATTTGAGACAAAGAGGTGGCTGTAGAGATCTTCCACATATACAACTAGGAACAGCAGGAAGGCAGCAGCTACTTCTTGTGCACTGGTGAATTCCAAGCTTCAGAACTATGTTAGACAGAAAGTCGTTTTTTAAAGTCAGTTGATTCAGTGAGTAAAAGTTGGCTTTCTGAAGTTAGACTGGAATCAAGAGTTAAGTGAATAATGACATGCATTTGTTTTAATTAACTTTGGTATTCAGAACATTCAGTTTTCTAGACCTTTTATAAAAATATGTGCAGTCCACTTAACCAACTGGCAACCAAACACTAGCAGCAGTCTAGAGATGCCAGAGTCTTACAAATTCTCTTTGTCTTTCATTGCTGTTTTGGTGCTGGGTGATAGAGTGGGTGAGTCAAACAATTTCCGAAATCACATTTGTGTAAGTGCCAGGGGTAGTATTGAAAGTGCCTGGGATGGAGCCAGGCCTCCCACTTGACAGGTTTGTGTTTTACCACCAAGCCCCACTCCAGGCCCTGCTCTCCCTGCCTAAATTAAATAAGACATGCAAGTGCTTGTGAATGTCTGTGTAAAAAGTGAGGATTCCTCTCCTGGAGAGATAACACAGCGGCATTTGCCTTGTAAGCAGCCAATCCAGGACCAAAGGTGGTTGGTTCAAATCCCGGCGTCCCATATGGTCCCCCATGCCTGCCAGGAGCTATTTCTGAGCAGATAGCCAGGAGTAACCCCTAAGCACTGCCGGGTGTGGCCCAAAAACCAAAATAAAAGAAAAAAAAAGTGAGTATTCTCTTTAATATGTACCTAAAATATTACTGTGAACAATATGTAAGCCACTATAATTAAAATTAAAATTATAAAAAAAACTAAACACAGGAGGCAGAGAGATAATACAACATATAGGGTTCTTGTATAAAACAACCAACTGGGTTTGATCCCTGGTATCACAAACAGCCCCCTGAGCCCACAAGGAGTGATTCAGAGCCAATTTCTCCTGAACACTGCTAAAAAAAAAAAAAGTGAGCGTTCTCACACCATGCCATGTGGAGAATAAAACTGACAGTAAGAAAGATCAAGGAGACCAGGAAAAAGTTTCTAGAGAAAGGTAAAACCTACCTCTTCTGTGTTGGGGAAGTTGACACCCAATGTTCAACCATCCCATTTTCAATCCATCAACTTCAGTCATCTTGCTCCTTTCCCCAGCAGTACATGTTCAGTGTGGGTATCCCCTCCCCCAACTTCTTATTTAACCCATCTGAATGATCAGAACTGCCCACACCTGGAATGGGCAGGTAGAGGAGTATGCATGAGGGAGAAAGAGGGATAAGAAGGAGAGTTAGAGAGAGAAGTGTAGGAGAGGCATCATCATCAGAGATTCAGCATCAGATTCAGCATTAGCAATTGAGCATCATCAAAGAAGCAGCAGGAACAGCATCACCAAAGGGAGTTAGTCAGCCTAGAAGCCAGTTAGGAAGCCTGGACAAAACAACTGAAAGGGAGACAGAGGCCGAGAGAGCCAGAAGGAGCTGAGAAGTAGCTGCTAGGAAAGGCTTAATATAGAGACCATGTGAGGAGGTGTACATGGTGGTAGGGACCGTGAAATAAAGATGGCTGACTCCTGAAACTTCATCTGACTGCCTCGTGAATCTCTCCGCCCTCACCCTGCAACCTTCAGACCTGCCAGACTATAGGGACTATGGGAGCCGGGTTAAGCCCAGAAAGGCCTCACAACAACTCTAGAACTCTTTAATTTATATTAAGACAAGAGTTCAGCACTGCATTTGTGCCAGGTATGGGTATATGAGACTTATCTGTATTTCTTTTCTTTATAATCTTACTTTCTTATGTAGTCATTGTGCAATCAACATGTTATCTTTATTATGTTTCCACACTGATCCCTTCACCTTATTTGTATTACTCACATATTGCTCCCAAATCTCTCCTTGACTCTGTTGCCTCCTTGGTAGATTTGAGGTACACGGGCATTTAAGTCACAGGTAATGAAGTGCATGACCAATTTTCAAAACTAGCGATCTGGCCTTAACCACTCAGTCTTTTAATTTCCTTATAAATAGACCAGGAGATAGTAGAGTTTTTAAATTAATTTTGTATTGAGGCATCACAGTGTACAACACAATTGTTTTGCAATTGCTTAGCTACTATGCCAGTCACTCAACTAGCATTTTGAGCCCCCTCCACTATTATTCCATGGCCCCACCCCGCTGCCCCCCTCCGTTCCCAGTTTTATTGACAATAAAACCAATTAAGAGTTTGTTTGTGGGGCCGGAGCGGTAGGCAGGGCATAAGGTGTCTGCCTTGCATGCACTAGCCTAGGATGGACCACGGTTTGATCCCCTGGCGTCGCATATGGCCCCCCAAGCCAGGAGCGATTTTGAGCGCACAGCCAGGAGTAACCCCTGAACATCACCGGGTGTGGCCTAAAAACAAACAAAAAACAAAACAAAACAAAACAGAGTTCGTTTGCACTGGGCGTTGTCTAATCCATTTCTTTTTTCCTTTATATGAACAAGATCCTCTGGTATTCATCTTTTTATTTTGTTTTGTTTTAAACTTTATTGATTGATTAGTTTGGGGGCCATATCCGGCAGTGCTCAGGGATTACTCCTGGTTCTGTACTCAGAAATCACCCCTGAGGGACCATATGGGATGCTGGGAAATAGAACCTGGTCCCTCCTGGGTGGGCTGCATGCTTGGCAAACACCCTACCACTGTGCTATCTCTCCGGTCCCTGGTATTCATTTTTTGATAGTAGAATTCTTGAGAAGATTAAATTAGCTAGTGTATGTAATCACACAAGACTTAAGTAAAAACCCTGTAAATGTTAACTTTGGCCAGTTTTGAAGTATTGTGTCTGAAAAAGCCACTTCTTTACACTTGGCATTTCTATCCATACACCAGACATACCTCTCATGACAGCCCAGTACTCATGGGGTTGTTCGACCATGATGGACTCCATCCATAGAACTGACTCATGAGGGTCAGGTGACAGAGCAGAAACCACTGCATCTGCCTTTCATGCAGTTGATCCTGGTTTGATTCCCTAGTGCTACATAGGGTCGCTCCCCCCCCCCCCCCCATACCTCCAGGAATGGCCACTGAGCACTTCCCAGTCTGGCCCAAATTCTTTGAAAAATCTTAAGAACTCACTCATGAAGCTGCAAAGTTGAGCAAACACACATTGATTGACCATGAGTCAGTGAAGGTGCCGGGGGATACCAATACTAGTGAGGCAAGGAACCAGTCCCTTAGAAACTGGCAACCTGCTGCGATTGCCAAACAGGTTTGTGACCAATGACTGAATATAAATTTAGTGAGCACAGAAGTGACACTGGCTGCTGTCCCAGGTGGGTCAGGTGAAAAATGTAAATGGGTTAAGAAAGAGATAAGAGGGGCCGGGAAGGTGGCGCTAGAGATAAGGTCTCTGCCTTGTAAGCGCTAGCCAAGGAACGGACCGCGGTTCGATCCCCCGGCGTCCCATATGGTCCCCCCAAGCCAGGGGCAATTTCTGAGCACTTAGCCAGGAGTAACCCCTGAGCATCAAACGGGTGTGGCCCAAAAACCAAAAAAAAAAAAAAAAAAAAAAGAGATAAGAGAAACCTAGAGAGACAGTGAAGCCCTGTTCAGGCTGGAGGAATTGGCATCTCATCTTTGGTGTGACCTTTGATTAGGGTAGGACTTTTTTAGTTAATGAGAGGTGAGTTCAAAACCAATTAGAAAATCCCACATCTTTATTAGTAGGCTCTTTTTGTTTCCTTGTGTTGTCACTTTGTATGACACTGAACTGAACATAAGGAAGGTTAGAAAATTAGGATAATTTAGAAATTAGGAAATATAGAAAAGGTAATTTTTCAGCTAATTGTATATTTAAATTGAGTTTGACTTGGTTTAATTCAACTGCCACCACTAGGGGATGGGGTTATCATCAGTTTTGTGGCAGGAGGGGGTGGGGGGTTCACAACACCAGAGGATCAAGTGCATGCAAGACACAGCCCTCCCAAGCCACTTTTCAGTCCCTGATGCCAGTATTTTTCTCCACTCTAAAATGTGTGCTGCTTTTATTATTGTCCTTGTTTGCCTTGCTCACTTTTCCTCATTTGAGCTTCCCTGCCCCTAGGCTTCCCTCCACTGTTTCAGTTCAGAATGCCAAGAGAACAAGTTTTTCAATACACCTGCTTGCTTTTCTAATTCCTGTCCCTCCCTGAGCTAAACAATGGGCTCTGATATCAGGGGCAAAGGCTCACCAAAGCCATTATTCTCAGAAGAGCAACAGGAAGAGGAGAGGCCTGAGCCATAGAAATACTTGGGCAGCCACTGCTCTGTTGTGTCTTCCTGGCTAGGATCTTAGAGTAGTTGTCCTCGCGTTTTCTCTAGTGGAAAAGCAGTAAGAAACCAATATCTGCTTGAAAAGGAAAGATCAGCACTTTCTTGAACTGCTGGTAAGTACCCTGAGTTTCAGGGTTTTGCTTAGAATGATCCAGCCTGCCTGGGGTTGGGCTCCAGTTCCTGTCTGGTGCATGCTGGTCCAGCCCTGCTGTGTGTGGTGGTGGTTGCTGGGCAATAGAAAACAAAAACGTGTTGGGATTCCTGCATGGGAGGAAGCTCCAAGTGTTGTTTTGATCACGTATGATTCGGAAATAGGCCCACTTTTATAGGATTTATTGTGCTGGTTTTTTGGGTAACTAAAGCTGTAGTAGTGAGAGGAATGGGGTCTGGTGGCAGGAGGTTCTGAATAAAGGACTGGCTGCCAAGAAGTTAGGTCATGAGGGAGAGATCAGCTGTGACAGGAAAAAAATCTGTGTACAGGAGCCAGGAAAGAAAGAAAAGCAGAGGGGGAAAAGGTGACTTGCCAGGAGCTTTTCTTGCCAGGAACTTTTCTTGCCCCCACCTGCAACACAGAGCTGGGAGTAGTTCCCAGTACTACTCAGTGTGGCCCAAGAACAAAATAAAACATTAAGTAAATGGGGGAGGAGAAGGATGTGGAGGGATAGTACAACGAGTAGGACATTTGCCCTGTGCCTCACATGCGTCTGACTTGGGTTTCACCCCCAGCATCCCATATGGTCCCCTGAACACAGTCAGGAGTGATCCCTGAGAATAAAATCAGAAGTAAGCCCCGAGCATGGTTTAAATAAAAAAGAGTTGGAAGTTAAAAAGGGAGAAAAGAAAAACAAAAATATTTAAAAAACAAAATTGAGGACCTGATGACACCAGCAAGACAAACTACTGCTATCAGGGGAATTTTTACAAAGTAAATATTGGGAGGGGGCGGGGGCTGGAGCCATAGCACAGTGAGAAGGGCTTTTGCCTTGCAGGCAGCCAATTTGAGTTCAGTGCCTGGTATCTGATATGGTCCCTCTGCCAGGAGTGTATTCTGAACACAGAGCCAGGTGTAAAGCTTGATCAGCACTGCTGGGTGTGGCCACCCCCAAAAAAACAAAAAAGTAAATGCTGGGATATTTTTTTCTAGCAAGAAAATACCAGCTATACTACTATTGTTTTCTGACTTAGAAGACACGTGAGTCTGCCTGCTCTCTCTGCAATCACCTTTGAATGATCATTACCATCTATTTTAATGGATCAAAGTTTCTCTAACTTTCAATCTCATAGCTAACACCTAAGGGCTGTGGGAGATGACTGATGAGAAGGATGGAGTTTTTCAGCAAGGTGGACCTTTCTAGTCAGCGCCAAGTTCACCACATCTAACTCCTCTACATCAGGGAGGATTCACTTTTTTAATTTATATTTTATGCTTTAGTGTTTTTATTTTTTAAGGTTTTTTTTTGGGGGGGGGGATTTGGGCCATATCCAGAAACGCTCAGGGGTTACTCCTGGCTCTGTGCTCAGAAATAGCTCCTGACAAGCTCAGGGATCATATGTGATGTCAGGAATCAAACCAACATCCATCCTGGGATGGCCACATGCAAAGCAAACACCCTACTGCTGTGCTATCTCTCTGGCCCCTTTAATTTCTATTTTGGATGGTTCTGGGAAGGAACACAGGGTTTCACTAGTGCAATACAAGTGTTCTATTGCTGAGTCACTTTCTGACCCCAGCCTTATAACCCTTGGCAATAATGAAGGCAAAATTTCTCCATAGTATCCACCATAATTATTTATCATTGCTGTTGTTTCATCTGAAGGACAGGGAGATGGATACCTATGTTGTTGGGGGAAGAAGTACTCCCAAGCAGTGTTCAGGAAGCCCTAGCGCCCCTCCCAGCACTTTTCAACCCACTGGACCCATGACTAAACCAAGAGCCTGAAGAAATGGGGCTGCTCCAGTCTGAGGCTACAAGGACCAACTTGGAGGTGCTCAAAGGTTCCAAGATGTATCCAGAGATGATCAAGGGACCATAGGATGCTTGAAATTGATCTAGGGTCAGCCACATATATATAAGACAAGCACTTTATACGTTCTCTCTATCTCAAGATATTTTTTATTTTGTAAAATTTCTCAATGATTTACAGTCAAGAAAATGACTCTCTTTAAAAGACTGGGGTTGTTATAATAATATCAGACAACACAGACTTTAAGTTTAAAAAAGATATAGATAAAGATGGTACAACAGAAAGAAATCACATTCCTAAACATATATGCACCCCATGAAGGCCCAGTGAAATATTTAAATTTTACTGATATAATTGCTGATAGATTTGAATAATGACATCAATAGCAATGCAATAATAGTGGGAGACATCAACACTACCCTATCACCCCTTGATAGCTCAACCAGGCTAACACACAACAAGGATATACTAGCTCTGAAGGAAGAAATGGAAAAAAAGTGGCTTAGGTGAATTTGTGTGTGTGTGTGTGTGTGTGTGTGTGTGTGTGTGGTGTGTGTGTATGTATGTATATGGCTCTCCATTCCCAAAAAGTTGAGTACACATTCTTCTCCAATGCACATAGGACATGCTGGGCCACAAAACATACCTACATAAAATTAAGAGGATAGAAATTGATTCAAGTATCTTCTCAGATTATTAAGCACTGATATTAGGTATGAATTACAAATAGACACAGAGAAAGAATATTCACACCTGGAAGTTAAACAGCTCAGTGGCTTAGAGATAAAATCAAAGAGGAAATAAAGTGATTCCTGGAAACAAATAAGTATGAATACACAAATAATCAGAACTTTAAATTGTATTATAAAGTAATAGTCATAAAAACAGCATGGTATTGTAATAAAGACAGATCAATGGAATAGACTCGGGTTTTTGAGACTGACCTTAACATATACAAACAAGTAATCTTTGATAAAGGGATAAGAAATGCAATATGAAGCAAGGAAAGCATCTTCAACAAGTGGTGTTGGGAATATGGTCTGCCACATGCAAAAAACCAAACTCAGACATCCATCAAACACCATCACAAAGTTAAAATAAAAATTGCTAAAGACCTTGCTGTCAGACTAAAACCATAAGGTACATAGAGGAAAATATAGGCAAAACACTCCATGACATTTAGACTAATGGTGTCTTCAAGGAGGACTATCTTACTCATCAGTGAGATATTAGGAAAATAAAAGTGTGGGGTTGATATCCAGAAACAATAGAGATGAAGATTAGGAGGACCAGTGCATTGTAGGAAGTTTGCCACAAAGAGCAGAGAGTGAAGTTAGAGCAGAGTATACTATGAAAGGGACATGCTTGTCATCCTTTCATTGTTAGTAGTGCAAACCATAGGGGGAGAGAGAGAGAGAGAGAGAGAGAGAGAGAGAGAGAGAGAGAGAGAGGATGAGTGAACTAAAATGCTTTCCCCAGAGGCAGGCAGGGGAGGGTAGGTGGAAGGGCATCAGGGAGGGTGAGAGGGAAACTACTGACATTGATGGTGGAAATGTTTACTGTTGAAAGTTTTTATATGTTATATGACTGTAATTTAATTATGAACAACTTTATCTGTGGAAAAAAACTGTAGAATGAACAAACTTGTAACCATAGTATTTAAATTGAAAAAAATACTCAAAAATATTTTCTCAATGATTTAAATCTGAGACAGGAATAGTGGATCTTTTACTGTGTTTTTTATTTTTTTTTTTTTGGATGGGAGGAGGGAACGGATAAAGGCAAGCAAATGGAGGTGAGGAAGCAGCAAGGTCCAGGCAGGCCATAGTGGGAGAAGACCAAGAAAAGCATGAGAGAGGATTCATTGCTTGGGATGGAAATAAAGGAAAATACGTATAATTCAGGAGGACCTTGTACACAGTGTACAGGAATAGGGTCTAAGGCAGCAATCACACTGCAATTGTCACTAATGAGAAAGAGTCTTGGAAAAGGGCTAGGACAACCAACCAGCAAGAAAAGACCTGATTAATTGAGTCAAGTTAATTGGCCTGGGGGTAGAACAAATGACAAGTATAGACAACAGTCCCTCAATATGTGTTGAGTCAAGTTGATCTAATGAAGCAAACAAGCTGTATATTTAGAATTTACCTAGAGGTATGTCCTGTCTCACCACGAGACCCTTCTCAGGGACATGGGAACACTGAAGGTGCTAAATACAGGCTGGATCTATAACAAAGCAACAGAAAAACAAAAGAGCCAGTGAGGGTTGGTGGAGAACCTGACTAAAAAATCAACTCTAGAAACTAGGTGAAATTAGGCAAGACTTAAAGTATCCTCATTGGGGTTAGTGGGAAAGTACAGTGGGGAAGGCACTTACTTTGGACACAGCCAACCCAGGTCCAATTCCTGGAACCATATACCCCTGGGCCTCTTCTAGGAGTGATTCCTGAGCACAAAGTCAGGAAGCCCTGAGCAAAGCCAGGTGTGCCCCATCCTTGCCAAAAATAAAAAATGTCATCATCATAAATGTCACACATCACAAAACCTGAGTTCAGATTTTTTTTCTCTCTAATATTGACTTTATTTGATATATTTGTACTTGTAGTAGTATTTTTATGGGTAGGGTGGGGAGAGTTCTTAGTAATATTTGGGTCCAAGGCACTCAGGCCTTGGGTGCTCTTGGGCCATTAAGGCCATGCACAGGGGACTGGGGACAGAACAAGTGTGTTTGAAACTAAAACTCAGGACTCCTTATATAACTTGCTCAATCCCTTGAGTCCCATCCCCAATATTTTCATTTTTAACTCTGTAAATGAACCTAAAACATATATGTCATGACTGTTGTGTATTTTGTAGAGCTGATCCCTCATTGGTTATTATAAATATACAATATAAATGTATCATTTGGGGTCTTCAGAGATAGTGCAGAGGGTAAAGCACTTACCTCAAAAGCAGCCTGCTTTGATTGTTGGCACTGCATACAGTCCCCTGAGCAAACTGCAGAAATGACTCCTGAGCATACAGTCAGAAGTAGCTCCTGAACACCACCGGGTGTGACTCAAAACCCTTCTTGTCTACACATATACACAAGTATATACACATATATTCAGGCATTTGAGTGTAGAAGATTAAGGAGGAGAGTAACCAGTATACCCAGAGAGTATTCGTTGTGCTCTTTTTTCATCTGCCTGCCTGGGAAGGGAAGGCCAGAGCTCTCCATGCTACTTTCTTGGTAGTAGGTAAATATAACATTACTTCTCTCCACCTTTCCTGCGGATTTTCTGGATCCTGACTTGAAAATTAACTTGAAAACAATACCAGAATCATCTATTAAATGTTTTTGCTTTAAAGGTCACCTCTACAAAACCTTGCCCTTTCTTATATTTGTATGTATTACTGCCCTCTGGATTTTATTTTTCATTCTTTTAGGGAGACAAATATTAGCACACATGCAGACTCATCACTTTTTTTGTTTGTTTGTTTGTATTTTGGGGTCACACCTGACAGCTCTCAGGGGTTACTCCTGGCTCTACGCTCAGAAATGGCTCCTGGCAGGCTCGGGGAACCATATGGGATGCCGGGATTTGAACCACTGACCTTCTGCATGCATGGCAAATGCCTTACCTCCATGCTATCTCTCCAGCCCCATCATCACTTTTTTTCTGACATTATCCTAAGCCAGAGCTTAGTGGCCATTGGCTCCCAGCAGGGCAGCAGTAATTGATTTAGGATTGCAAAAGTGTGACTCTCTAAGTCCAAGAAAAATTAAAATTGGAAAGATAATAAAATTTTTCTGAAGTCATCACTTAACAAAAAGAAAAAAATAGACCTACCTGTTGTGCTTACAAAAATAACATGGTTTAAAAGCTAAAAATAGGAAGGAAACCTTCATGACTTTGAGAAACCAGGTGATTTTCTATTTGTCCAAGTGCCTCATCCCTCAGGCTATGCTGGTTTTCCTGCCTCACCCTTAGGCCCTACAACTTCCCTGGAGCCTGCATTGCCTGCCTGGTTGTTTTAGTAGCTCCATAAAGTTCAGCCATATGAACAAATATTGAGGAGTGATTTTTCTTTTTTTGTCCCCAAACAGCTGTTTCATGGAGTGGAATTCAGACTCCTGTGGGGATTTGCTTAGAACTTCTGGTTTTATTTTTAAGGTTTTGAAGCCTGTGAACATTTATTTATTTATTTATTTATTTATTTGGTTTTTGAGTCACACCTGGCAGAGCTCAGGGGTTACTCCTGGCTCTATATTCAGAAATCACCCTTGGCAGGCTTGGGGGACCACATGGGATGCCAGGATTCAAACCGTCATCTGTTCTGGGTTGGCTGCATGCAAGGCAAACACCCTACCGCTATGCTATCTCTCCGGCCCCAGAATTTCTGATTTCTGACTTCTTTGGCCAAAGGCTGGAAGGGGATGTTGCACTGGTAAAGTGTGATGTTCTGTTTATGACTGAAACCCAACTACAAGCATGCTTGTAATCATGGTATTGAAATAAATATTTTATATTAAAATATTTTTTAAAATTTTTATATTTTTATGAAAAAAATGAGCAGCAATAATGGGATGCGGAGTGGGCATACAATGCATTCTGGCGGTAACATTTTGGGAAGTGCCATTATCTGAAGATAATTGATGGCACCTCTTCTCTAACTATTTTGGGGAAGAAAAGTTATGTTTATTGACATGCTTCCAAGGCAGGCAGCTTTACCAAATTCTGAAAGCAAATGGATGTGTTGAGAAAGGGAGGTGGGGTGATACTGAATGTTGGAGTCTCTTCATTTGGGTGGGCTTCAAGGGAGTGGAGTTTGTGTGCAAACACAAGGTAGTAATAAGGGAGAGGCTAAGCAGAGGTTCCCAAACTTATTTAGTTGCTGCCCCATTTTCAGAAAAAATATATTCAGCACCCCTGTAGGCCCCTTAAGAGAATAAACAAGAAGCATCTCAAATGCATCGAAGGCTACAACGACAACCCTGGATCTTACCAGTGCTCCAGAGTACAGGAGACTTGCATAGTTTTCTTTGGAGATAATTGTGCTAATGGGCTAGGAGTTAAGAGAATGGGTCAGAAGCAGCTACTTGTGTGTTCATAGTCAACTGGTGGGGAAGAGAGGTGTGAGGGTATCATAAGGAGTAAAAGCAGAGGAATATGCCTGGCAAAGTGATGATGGCTGTCTAATGCTTTCAGAATGCAAGTCCGGGCAGGGTGGCCTGTGGCTTCCTTCCCAGTGATTGTATAAAATGACAGTATCATGGCCCCAAGCAAGAACTCAAGTTAGAAACATCTCATTTCATTGCCTTTGACCATATTTGCCTTTTACAGCTTTCTCCCTCAATGCCTTCTGAATCACACAAAATCTTGCCACTCGTGAGGTTTCAGGGTCAACCACGGTAGTGTCAAGTGAAATTCTTTCCCAAACAGCAGGTTCTCCCAGGCACAGACCTGCCCGACCAGCCTGACTTTGGGCTCTGTCAAACTGACCGCTTTATGAGATTTGGCACCACGGTTTCTGCCATCCTCCTCATCCAGGGCCATCTCCCTCTGTATGTACCTCTCATTTCTAAATAGTTCTAGGGGCCTCCTGAAATAGAGCTAAGTAATCTTTTCAAAAAATATCACAGGACTGAGAAGATGTCTCAAAAGGCTGGATGAAATACCACATTAGATTCCTGACACCATATGGTCCCATGAGCACCACCAGGAATAATTCCTTAGCACTGAGCCAAGAATAACCCCAAATATGAGTAGATAAGACTTAAAAACTAAAACAACAACAATAAAACAAACAAATAACATCAAATCATAAACTTCTGATCATTTTATTAGGGAGTTAGAGCAGCATTTTTATTTAAGAAAGGACTATCTGGGGGGCAGAGGATGGTCTTTGGGTTACATTCTGGGAACATGGTGGAGGGAGGTCGACACTGGTGGTGGGATTGGCCCTGATTCATTGTATGTCTGATGCCCAACTATGAAGAACACTGTAAACCACAATAGTTTCAATAAAATTTTAAAAAGAGGGACCGGAGAGATAGCATGGAGGTAAGGCATTTACCTTCATGCAGAAGGTCGGTGGTTCGAATCCTGGCATCCCATATGGTCCCCTGAGCCTGCCAGGAGCGATTTCTGAGCATAGAGCCAGGAGTAACCCCTGAGCGCTGACAGGTGTGACCCAAAAAACAAACAAACAAACAAAAATTTTAAAAGAAGATTAAAAAAAAGACTTTAACATTTTTTTCAAATAAATGGGACTTCATAACAAAAAAAAGGAAGGACTAGACTCCGGCAGGGGTCTCAAACTCGTGGCCCGCAGGTTATTTCCAGCCCTTTGTACAACATTTTGTGGCCCTGCCCTAGAGGAACCTTTTTTGTTTTGTTTTGTTTTAGTTGTTTGGGTCACAGCCCCCAATGTTCAAGGCTTACTTCTGACTTTGCACTCATGGATCACCCCGACTTTGCCTCCTGCGGCCCTCAGGTAAATTGAGTTTGAGACCCCTGGTAGTGCGACAATCTGAGAATATGCTTTGCATCAGGCACTGCCTGGTCCCCCAAATACCACCAGAAGTGATTTCTGAGCACCAAGCCCAGAGTAACCTTGGGCATGGCCAGGTATGGTCAATCAACAACAGCACAACAACTTAAAAAAGAGTAATTAGGAAAGAAGGGTGAAAGTAATGAAGAGATTTCACATCTAAAATCTTGAAGTTGGGGGGCAGATTCTTATCTCCCCTTGAGTGACTTTCCTTCCATTTCAAATCACACTCACCTACTTAGCAGCAGCCAGGTGTTTGTTTCTTTATGGGCTTTTCTGATTAAAGAATTTGATGTTCTGTTTATGCTGAAGAGATGATAGTATAGTGGGAAGAATTCTTGCCTTGTATGTAGCTGCTGAGCTCCTCCAGGATTGATTCCTGAGTACAGAGCCAGGAACAAAAGAAAAGAATTCCATTGTCAGACTGGAGAGACAGTACAGGGCATAGTTAAGATGTTTGCTTTGTTATTGGCCAATCCCAATTCTATCCCTGGCACCAAATATTGTCTAAACAATCCCTAAAAACACAACTAGGAGTAGCCCCTGGGCACCTGAAACAACCTGCCTCCAATAGGATGTCATGACTATACATTTAAAATTTAATGTAAACTTACATCCCTGATCATTGAATGGGTTGGGCAAATATAAAGAATACAATTAAGTTTTATTCATTCTTGGTTTTCCATTTTCTACAGTGGGCCTGGCACATGGACATAGTTCAAAAAAAATTTTATCAATGAATGAACGAACGAGTGATCAGAACCAGAATATTCTGGTTTACTCCATGTTATGACAGTATCTATTATTCATTTGCACCATTAGGTCTGTAGTGTTACCATGATGATCACAAGAGGTTTCCTCGTTGACTTGATGAATAGTTTAACTACTAGCAAAAATTTTTAATTGATTATGGTATTTGGAGGAAGATAGCTAAAATGCATTCTCAGTGGTACAGAGGAGATTCTATGTAGAGCTGATTTCCCCAAAATGTGGTTATTGTATGGACATCTCTAGGAAAAGGTAGAACCCATCAGTGGAGTATGCGTTGAATATGAGAAATTGATATTTTTGTTATATTTCAGCAAACTCCAGAAGACAAAGAGGGACATCAGATGGCTCCAAGGAGTGACTGGAGAATGGTTTGAAGAAATTCAAAGAAAAAAGTTTTGCAATGAAGCAGATGTTAGCCAAATGTTAAAACTGCCACTTACATACAGGCTCAGAAAAGGCATGGCAGAAAATGGTGAGAAAAATTTTGCATTCTGATTCATTTTCTGATGGCATAGAATTGTAGAGAATGTCTCAAGGTTTCTCCAGTTTAAAGCAAAGTGTGTTTTTTGAAACCTGAGTGTAAGGCAACACACATTTCAAAATTAGAACAATACAAGGAGTTGGAGAGATAGGACAGTGGGTAGTGTGCTTGCCTTGCATATGGCCAACTCATGACCATTTGACCACTCGCACTTCAATGGTCAGGAGTATCCCTGAGCTCAAAGCTAGGGAAGTCCTGAGTACATCCAGATGTGTTCCAAAAACCAAAATAAAATAAAATTAGACTGGGTCCAGAGAGATAGCACAACAGTAGAGTGTTTGTCTTGCAAGCAGCCGATACAGGACAAACAATAGTTTGAATCCCGGCATCCCATATGGTCCCCTGTGCCTGCCAGGAGTAATTTCTGAGCACAGAGCTAGGAGTAACCCCTGAGCACCAATGGATGTAACCCAAAAACCAAAACAAAACAAAAAAAAAATAGGCTGATATAGTTTGTTGGCCTGGTCCTTTACAAGGTACACTACACATTTATGAAGTACTCCTTTTTCTTTTTTTTTTTTTTTATTAATTTTATTCTACCATGTTTGACACTAGAAACATATTCATTGAAAAAAATTAACACAAAAAAATATGGAACGCTTCACGAATTTGCGTGTCATCCTTGCGCAGGGGCCATGCTAATCTTCTCTGTATCGTTCCAATTTTAGTATATGTGCTGCCGAAGCGAGCACTCCTTTTTCTTTTTTAAAACAATCACAGGGTACAAATTTTAACAAAACACAATAAAACAGTCAACTGAATACATTATTATATAACTGTAATAATTTTATTACATACTTGTGATAATATTTTGGGGGGTCATATCAGTGGTGCTCAGGGCTTGCTCCTGGTTCTGCACTCAGGAATCACTCTGACTATTCTTGGAGATCATATGGGATGCTGGGGAGTAAACCTAGGACAGCCGCATTGCAAGGCAAGCACCTTACCCACTGTACTATCTAGACCCTTTTGGGGTACCTTTTTGAAATCAGGCAAAATGGAAGAGTAGTTAAGAAGCAGACATGGGGGATTACATTTTTAACTATTTTTTCTTTAATTTAAACACTGTAATTACAAAATTGTTTAAGATTGCTTTTCAGCCTTACAATATAAACCAGCCTTAACCCGGGAACATTTCCTGCCATCTATGTCCCCAGTTTCCCACTCACCTTCCCATCCCATCCTGCCTGCCTTTGGGGCAGGCATTTAACTCCTCTCTCACTACATGCTCGCTCTCTCTCTCTCTCTCTCTCTCTCTCTCTCTCTCTCTCTCTCATCCTTTATTTCCCTTTAGATACTGTGGATTGCATTATTGTTAATGATGAGATACCATGCATATCACCGTATCACCATTCACCACCCAGTTATTGTCCAGAGCGATCAGTTCCAACTATCATCATTATAGTGGTCCCTTTTCTACCCTAATTACACTACTCTAGTATTTGTGGCCAGCTTCCTACCATCTACTGGTCCTCCTGGCCCTCATCTCTATTATCTCTGGATATTATTGCCATACTTTTATTTTTCTTATATCCCATAAATGAGTGAGATTATTACTATGTCTATCCTTCTCCCTCTGACTCATTTCACTCAGTATAATAGCCTCATATTCATCTGAGACATGGGTATTTAAAAAGCAAACCTGGAATGATGATAATAAAGCCCGCTTTTACAGACTGTAATTGTGAGAATAAGAAAGCATATTAGAAATTATAAAATGCTACAAAAATATAAAGTATTCTCTACTACTAGACTTGGATTATTTTTTCTTATGTTAATAATAGTTACATCAGTAAACATGTAAATATATCTTAACATATATAGACACTGCTTTGCAGTTTTCATAATAACAAATATTTCTAAGGTGACTGAGTTCAGATTTTTGAGTAACTTCATACATAGCATGGTGACTTTCCCCTTATCTTAAATTCTTCCAATACTTATTAATTCACCATGCAGTGCTGGAACCGAGCACAGCTTTGCTCGTCGAGCTCTCTCCAGACCACAGTAGGGAGTAAGGAATACTCTTAATGACTTACTTTCCTTTTCCCTTATTTTCTTTGATACAAAAAAGTTATTAAGCACCCTGGTCTTAATCATATTTAGCACCCTGTCTGAATGGACTAAAATGGAGCTTTCTGAAAAACAAGGTAATTAAAGCACTGTAGGCATCATTGACACCTTCTTTCAGTTTTGGTTTATCATGAAACAAGTTAGCAGTTTTCAAAAGCTAGTGGGAGGGAAGAATAGACCCACCATATGATTTTCTTCTCCTTCCAAGAGTCAGAGGCACTGGGCTTCCCTTACATAGCTCTGGAGGTCTTCATATGGAGGCATGCCTTTCCTGACAGAAAGAAACAAGAACCAAGCCTTATATTTACTAGCAAATATTTTGATGATGCAAATATTTATACTAGATGTTTTTCTAGATCCTATGGAGTTGCAAGCATCAAGATCTAAAACCACACCTAATCAAAGAAACTCCATTGCTGCTCCTTCTCGACTGAGCTTTAAATCATCTCTTGCTTCGCTGTTCTCCTTCAGAAAATTCAGAAAAGATCTGAAGTTTCAGTCGCCAGGACAGAAAGGGTGAGTGAAACTCTCAGATCACCTAATTAACTTCTCATTAGTTATCTAATCCCAGAATCCAGAAACTTCTTTTGTGTTGAGAATGTTTGATGTTTGTTCTTAGCATTTCACTTCAAATAGTAACAAAGGAGACAGGATTTGCATAAGGACAACATTCTTATGAAACCACAAACTAGGTTCACCTGAAATCTAGCTTCTAACCAACCTGTATTCCAGGAAGTGCATTGTTTATAAATGAATTAAAGGTTAGGAAATAATTGTTGACAATTTTGCTACTGCCCAAGATTCTTACTCAGAAAGTGTGCATTTGGGTCTGGAGGGATAGTGCAGCGGGTAGGGGGACTTGCTTTGCATGTAGTTCAATCTGTGGCTCAATCCAGGTTCAATCTGCGTCACCCTGTATAGTCTCCAAGCCTGCCAGGGGTAACTCTTGAGTGCAGAACCAGGAGTTACCCAGCCAGGTATGGCTCAAAAACAACAAAGCAAAAGGTAGGAGGGGAAATGTGCTTTTATATCACAATTACTTTCCCCTTGGGGAATATGTGTCTTTTTTGGTCACAAGGAGGCATTTACCAAAGAATGCAGGTAAAATAAAAAGAAAAAAATAGAGAAAAGTCAATTTAGGGTAGAGAAGTTAATATAAGTCATATGCAGTTCTGGCAATCAGAAGAGGTGGGTTACATACAAGGCAAGAACCTTAATCCAGGTGCAGAATACTAACTCTATAAAGTCAAAATTAAAACCAGAAGGAAAATATGGCCTACTGTAGCCACTGGATCTGGTTCACTATCAATGGGAAACATAAGGTTTGTCCCTAAGATGTTCTTACTATCACTGTTCAAATCCAGTTACCCAGCACTTAAATTTGAGGGAGTAGACACTTTTATAGCAATGGAGGCGTGGCGCCAAAGAGTTCCCAGTCCGGAACTGTACAAATCAGTTCAACCTGACTCATTCTGTGCAGGGTTGTTGTGCATAAGACCAGCAACGCTCTCCTGACATGCAATTGAGCTGACAACGAAATATTTTTGGCATGTCTTCCTGGTTGAAAAGCTTCCCACCCTCTGAAGGTGTTGCCGTGGTCCGTGACGTGTTCCCTGGGTGCTGCCAATCCCTTAAGAGTGTGTTGCAGGCTAAATACAAGGTGTTGGAGGGCATTCTGCTGCAAAGCAAGAGGCAGCTAGCTGGTAGGCCAGGAATGAGGCTTCTGGATTTAGGGAGCAGAAAATCATCCACCCAAGATGGGGGGTGTTTTGCTTCTGGCTTTGACCTGTGGCTGTTCTTTGTCTTTGATGAAATGATGAAAGACTGAATAAAATGTAGCTCTGTGCCGTGCTTTTTCCCAGCCAGAAAGTCTTGCAAGGAAACACTCTTCAAATAGGTGAGTTGCTTTTTCATTGTAAAAAAAAATGTTCTGATATTCTGTTGTGTGTTCACAAGGGAACTTAAAATTGAGGAGACGTTTATTTTCTTTATAGGAATCATTTGAGGGGAAGTAAAAATATGCTCCCAATGAGTGACATAGTTAGGATTTGTGATATAATATGTGCTTTTGGGTTATTTTCTCTTTCGTTGCTTTGTATTGATTTTGGGTTTGGGGCCACACCTAGCAATGCTCAGGGGTTACTCTTGTCTTTGCACTCAAGAATTATTCCTGGCTGTGCTTAGGGCACCGGGTGGAATGCCAAGTATTGAATTTAGGTAAGTCACACCTTACCTGCTCTCTTTCTCTCTCTCTCTGGCCCCCTGATATTTTTCTTTAAAGCAGAGTTTAGGCCAGAGCAATAGCACATTGGTAAGGCATTTGCCTTACACACGGCTGACCCAGGACAGACCCAGGTTTGATTCCGGGATCCCACGTGGTTTCCAGAGCCAGCCAGGAGCTATTTCTGAGCGCAGAGCCAGGAGTAACCCGAGCACCGCCAAGTGTGATACCCCCCCCCAAAAAAAAAAAAAAACAACCTAGAGTTTTATAAAGCTGAGCAAACTAGCATTAATAAACTAGGAAAAATTGGGGGAACCTCTAACTAAATAAGTTGTTTCCAAATGCATACCAAAAGTTACTGCATAGAAAATGAAAGAGAATAAGGAAACACTTCAAATAAGTGTGTTCAGGTTGTAGACTAAATTGAAAAACTGGGAACTCTTGTTAAGTTCTGCTTGGCAACCGCTTATAGACACAAGAAACTTGTAATCCTCTAACTCAATGCATGGGAGCAGGTGAATCTAGCATTCAGAAAGGAAGCAGATCCTGTCACTTAAAAGTATACACGTTGCTTTTTTCCTGCTGTTTCAAGATTTTAACAACCTTAAATATATCTTTCTTTCAATACGTAAGTGAAATAAATATTGAGTTGCTAAAGAATATAATGAAGGCAGTGTGGTTGTTTTTTGTTTGTTTGACTCATAGGAGATTTCATTAAATCAAATATTAAAGTAAGTCCTTTTGATTTTTGCACAGAAGTGACCTAAATACCTAGCTGTAAATCCTGGGTCTGAAGGGATAGCCTAGGTGGGGGGGGGGGGGGGGGCGGTGTTTGTGAAGATTGCTGCACTGTGGTAGTTGTGTGTCTAACACCCCAAAGGGCTCTTTCCATTTAGGTAGAATCTAACTTTCTTTGGCAACTCTATTGAAATTCAGAATCAACTTCAGAATGCAAACCAGGATTCAGGAGGTCCTCCTTGCCTGGGAGGGTTCTGGGAGGAACTGACAAAGGGCCCCAGGCAGGCACACTCATGCAGGCCCCGGACCTAACTACAGACAGGTTTCTACTTGCTGGAGTCAGGCCGGTGCAGCTTGGTCACAGTCTGTGCATTGAGCAAGACAGCAAAGCCATTAAGAGGATCTTTTGCCAATTGCAGGAAGAGAACCAACCCTTCTAATGAAAAAACCCTTCTATTGCACCCAAAGACTTGAGCATCAGAGAAATACCTTTTCCTCTCATACACTAGTTTAACTTAGAAGTATTGGGTAACACCCAAAATAAAATGAACGTCATCATTTCATTTTTTTTTTTTTTGCTTTAGAAAGGCCCAACGAATCAAACTGTATAGAATGTTGAAGAAGCTTTGATTTCCTATTATCACTGGATTTAAGGCTTAATAAAATGTTTTTGACATTTCTGCTTTAACTAGTTTAAAGTTCGGATGCATTTCCCAAATCATTCCACTATTATTTTAATATTATTTGAAAATGTCTTCTCCACCCTCCTTTCCCTTCATTGTTTGTTGCATTGTCTGGGGTCTCATGTGCACCGACTGGGTTGCAAGGCTCCAATACTAAGTTATTGTGCCACCGAGACTACACTCTGCCTATGAGGCAGTGCTGTGGATAGAACTTTCTAGGCCCAAGAGCAGCCCACTTAACCATATTCTCAGGCTCCCTCTTTTTAAATTATTGGGCTGCATCCTCAGGTAACCCCACACCTACCCCAGAGGTTAAAAAAGATATTCTAGTTCATGCTTCATTTACTACCAGCAAAACATTTTAAGAAAAATCAATACACTTATGTTTCTTTCACACACTTCCTTGTAAATTAATTCTTCCTTTGTCTTTATGTGGGATATGAAGTGCCTATAACTGGTGGGACCCAGACCCTGGTCCCAAAATCTGAGTAATTCTGTTGGCTCAGAAACTCCATCCCTGTCTTCCCAAGAACACTGTAGTGCATATCCCATGCTTACAAATTCATTTTCTTGGCTACCAAGCAGCACCTGTAGTTGTTTCTTATCTCAGACCCTGCTTATTCAACAATGTTCTCCCCATCATGGCAGGTGATGTCTCTACCCTCCTTCTCATGATTCAAAGTACTTCACTCTCCCACATTACCAATATAACTGAATCCCCACCCCTGTTCCCCCATTCATTTTCTTATCTTCCTCTTTCCTGCCTTTATTTCTTCCCTTCTCTCTCCTTCTCCTACCTAAGTTCTGGGGTCAAAGTGATCTAGGCATCCCCGCCCTTTACTACACTACTTTTCCTTGTCCAGTTATTCTTATAACACAGATAAACTATATTATCTGTAAAATAAAAATCGATGAGTGTGAGGTCACTCCAGGCACCATATTTCTAAACCCCATGCAGCCAGGTCTGGAGTAGCAGGGTAGCAGGGAAGAAACAATACAACAAGCAGTCAGGAAAGGGTGGTGAATATGGCATCGATGGCCTTTTTGCCTAGTGCTCTCTCTGCCTGAGCCAAAATCCAGAACTGCTTCTCTTTATTATCCAGAATGAAATCCACCAGGTTGGAACAAGGCAGAGTGGCCCAGTGATACAGAGCTTTTTCATATCAAACAAAGAGGTTTTAGCAAGGTGGAAGTTGGGGAAACACCTTTGTTTGGGGTTCGTAGCTAGGTATCATCTTACATTTCCACCTTTTCTATTTACAACAAAACAAAACAAATCAAAAGAAAAGTTACAGAACTTTTGTTCTACTTTTCTCCTCCTCAGGCGGGAACCCCAGATTAGAACTTGGTTGTTATTTTGCATAGGCACAATAAAAGTTGGCTGTAGTAGCATCAAAGTTTAAATTGTAGATCTCACTCTCAAAACAATCAGCTTTTCCAATATCTTTCCATATTTTATACATCTCATGAGATTTTTTATTGACTTTTCTGAACATAAACTTTAGAACCCTTTTGTAGATACTTACTTAGAAAATTTTTAAATATTCTTACACCCAAGCACTGTAAGATAGTCTAGAATATTTGAGTTCCTTTTCATAAATTTTGTAAAACAAAATCACAAAAACATTTCTGCAGATCTATATACAGTTTAAAAATAAGGGGCCGGAGTGGTGGCATAAGAGGTAAGGTATCTGCCTTGCCCATGCTAGTCTAGGACAGACCACTGTTCAATCCCCCAGCATCCTATATGGTCCCCCAAGTCAGGAGCGATTTCTGAGTTCATAGCCAGGAATAACCCTCAGCGTCACCAGGTATGACCCCCCCCCCCAAAAAAAAAAGTTTGCTAAAACATTCTTATGAGCACTATAATAAGAGTCTATAGATTCCGAGCTCCTTTTCCATTGACTTCTGTGGGCAAAGATATTAGAACATTTTGCAGACATAATTTGAGAATAAGCTGCTACATTATATACACAATAAAACATCATAGCAATTTGGAAACAATCACTAGAATAGCTGAGAACTATTAAAACTCTAACAACATTAAGCATTTCCCCAGAATTGTGCAAACTAATATTAAAGTTAGATAAAAAAAAAACTTCTGTTTGCAGTGGGGCATAGAACAAAACAGTAGCTATTAAATCAAATGCAGGTAGAACACACAGTTTGACCAGCAATATAGTGACTGATACAAATAGGATCAAGAGATTAACCTAAATGAAAGTTAATTTTTTGGAAGTAACTCAGATACTAGAGGTTCTAAAAGCAGCTTCTCCTCAGTTGGGCTTTGGCTGGGCTTGGATCCTCCATCTTCTCCTTCTGTGTTTGGCTGCTGAGGTCATCTGGGATTGAAAGGCCTTTGATTCCTGAACTGGGATCTGGTGGGGGAGCCCACTCATTCCCCATTGTTGGTTCTCCTCAAATGGAGTTTTCTCTTTGGCTTCTACCCCATAAGTAACCTTGATAAGCTGTTGCAGTTGGGGAGACCAAGATAGACTCACAAAGTACTTTTGGTAGAAGGAAGATTGTGGACCTTGGCCTCTGGGATGCCGCTCAGAGTCTTCAGCTCTCTTCCCTTTACTACCTGCTTCTGTCCTGCCTGAAAAGATCCTGCTATGTTCAGAGCAGGTGCCAGGTGCACTGACGTTCTGGTGATGGACTCTGCACTCTCAGTCCAATTCAAGGAGGCAGTGATGGTGATTAGCTACCAGAGGGTCAAGGCACTCATCATACTTGGTGTCTTCTTGGGTCCCTCGGTCCTGGGTCACTGTTCAAGCACTAGTTGTAAAATAAAAATTCACGGTTTCTGATCTCACCCCACAGCCCGTGTTTCTTTCTTTTTTTTTTTTTTTTTTTGGTTTTTGGGCTACACCCAGCGGTGCTCAGGGGTTACTCCTGGCTGTTTGCTCAGAAATAGATTCTGGCAGGCATGGGGGATCATATGGGACACCGGGATTTGAACCAACCACCTTAGGTCCTGGATCGACTGCTTGCAAGGCAAACACTGCTGTGCTATCTCTTAAGGCAGAAGGGTCTGAAGATCCAGGGTAGTGGCAAAGAAATAATACTCCAAGCAGTCAGGAAAGGATGGAACATGATGTCATGACCTTTTTCCTCATGCTCTCTCTGCCTATGCCAAAAAGCCAGAAATACTTCTTTTTATTATTCAGAAAAAAAAAATCCACCAGGTGTGGCAGGACAGAGTGATCCAGGTGAGCTTTTACATATTAAAGAAAGAGGTTTTAGCAAGGTGGAAGTTGGAGGAAACACCTTGTTTGGGGTTGGTAGCTGGGTAATCATCTTGCAATTATTCTGTGTTGTCTTTCTTCTTCTGGCTTATTATACTCAATATGATACCTTCCGGTTCCAATCAGGTTGCAATAAATTACATGATTTTATTGTTCCTTGCAGTTGCATAGTATTTCATCATGTATATGCTACATCTTCATAATCTATTTATCTGTCATTGGACATCTAGGTTGATTCCATATCTTAGCTATTATACTCACTGCAAGCAACTGCATAATGGCATGTATATATGTCCTTTTGAATTAATGGTTTTAAGACATGGGTTTAGGCACTCAAATGTGGAACTACTGGGTCATATGGCAACTCTATTTTATGTTTACTGAAGACTCTTCATATTGTTTTTCATAGAGGTTGAACCAGATAACATTTCCACAAGGAATGGATGAGAGTTCCATTTTTACCACATTAACACCACACAGATTGTTCTTACTATTTTTGATATGTGCCATCCTCAGTGGAGGTGAGGTGATATTCATTGGTTGTTTTGATTTGAATTTCCTTAATGATAAGTGAAGCTTAATCACTTTTTTTTTTACACCCAGTGATGCTCAGGGTTTACTCCTGGCAATGCACTCAGAAATCACTCCTGGCTTGGGGGACCATATGGGACACTGGGGGATTGAATCATGGTCCATCCTAGGCTAGCACAGGCAAGGCAAATGCCTTACCACTGTGCTATTGCTCCGGCCCTAATGTTGAACACTTTTTAATGCATATACTGGAGATCTGCTTGTGTTCCTTTGAGAAGTATCTGTATCATTTCTTCTCCACATTTTTTGGATAGTGTTTTTTAAATTTTTTTTATCTTTATAAGTACTTTATATAGTATAGATATCAAGATTTTATCTGAAGTGTTGGATGCAAATATTTTTTCCATTCAATTAGGTATTTTTTTTTAGTTTTAGCCCATGTTTCTTTTGCCATGCAGAAACTTTATTTTAATATAGTTCCCATTTGTTTATTTTTTATTTTGTGGCCATTTTAACAGTGGAATCAGCTCATTGAAGATGCCTTGAAGTTCAACTCCTGAGTCTTCTGCTTATATTTTCCTCAATGTACTTTATAGTTTCTAGTTGGGATCTCAGGTCTTTGGTTTACTTTGAATTGACTTTTGTGTAAGAGGTGAGATATGGATTGAGCTTAATTTCTTACATGTAGTTATGCATTTTTCCCAGCATCATTTTGTGAAGAGGCTGTATTTACTTCATTTCAATTTTAAAAGAATGACAAATAGGCAGCCCCCAATCTTGAGGTTCTGATGTAGAATCAAAGTAGGTCACAGGAGCTTATTTGCTCCACTTGGGCTCTGATTCTAACAGAATATTGCTTGGGCCATGTAGGTTTTGTGAACCAAGGCAGTTCAGTTTCCCTGATCCATCATTAAGGTGGTTTGTAAGAATGGGTTTATGTTTATTTATCAAGTTTTTGTCAATTTTCCTCTGGATCAAATCCTGTTCTCTAGTTCTGGAGATTGTTTCATGAAAATAAAGCCAATGGGCCAGAGAGATAGCAGAGTGGTTAGGGTTTTTGCCTTGCATGTGGCCAACCCAGGACAGACCCCAGGCTTGATTCCCAGCATTCCATATGGTCCTCCGAGGCCTGCCAGGGAGTAACCCCTGAATGCCCTCTGGGTCTGACCCCAAAAACAAAAATTAAACAAAAGAAAAAGAAAAGAAAACCAAGTCCCCAATTGGAGGAACTTAATAATGCGATGATAGGGCCCGGAGAGATAGCACAGTGGTGTTTTGCCTTGCAAGGCGAGCCGATCCAGGATCAAAGGTGGTTGTTCGAATCCCGGTGTCCCATATGGTCCCCTGTGCCTGCCAGGTAGCTATTTTCTGAGCAGACAGCCAGGAGTAAACCCCTGAGCACCGCCAGGTGTGGCCCCAAAAACAAAAAAAAAAAAAAGATAATAATACGATGATAAAGAATGGCTGGCAACCTGTGATTGAGCAGGACAAATACCAGAGAGCTCTTGGAAGAAACAACATGTCACCAAAACAGGTTCACTGGCCTCTGTTCTACAAAGGTCAAGAATGGGACCATTATGAAGGACACTCTCTGAAATGTACAAGGGGACACCATCTGGCTTAGCTTCAGCCTGGTGATAGTTGAGTGCACCGGTGACCCTGGTATATCATGGTGGGAGCATTAGATGGGTGCCTAGTATTCCTGTTCCAATGACAGAGAAACACTGACCATTGGATGGGAGGATCCAGACGCCTGTTTCTTGAAGAAGAGAGGGGAAATTTCTGAAAGGTGGATAGGCTGAAAGAGGCAATGTAAAGCCCAGAGGTCTCTATCAGCAAGAAAGTGGCCCCTGAAGGACAGGAGAGGTATTCAGAATCACCAGCCCCATTTAACTGGAACAGGAAGGATGGGCAAGGGCAAAGGACTCAGGGGTCTCAAGCATGCAATGGAAGGACTTGTGACCTATTCTTTTTCTTACTCTGTGTGTGCTGCAGATAAAAATCACTCAGGGCCTGGGTATGAGCAAGGGTGGGGTGTATATATATTTTCCCCATTTATTTATTTATTTACTTTATTTATTTATTTATTTATTTTTTCTTCAGTGTTAAGTAACTTCATATGATCTTCACCTGGGAAGGATCACTTTAGCTCTGATCCTCTATTAGGAGCAAATTCTACCCCACACCCCATTTGGCAATCTCTGGAGATATTTCTGGCTTTCACAAACTAAGAATCAGGGGTGTTTACTGGGCAGAGGTCAGAGACACTGCACACATGACAACCCTTTCTACAGCTCCAATTCTGATGGCCGAGGCTGAGAAAACTGCTCTGGGCTCTTGGACAAAGAGCAGGTGTGAGAAGGTTGAACCTCCCTCACTGCGACCCCAGGAGGACAACTATAAAGAGGGCAGTGGCCTGAACCAAAGAAGTGGTAGAGAGAAGGGCAAACAAGGGCCCAAGGGTGAGTGTGCATGGTTTAGGACTATAGAATCATTGAGAGATTGGATGCAGCAGGTGAGGAAGAAGGAATGAGATGAGCTCTCTACCCACACTCAGAAACAAAGGGGGATTACAGTGAAGGAAAGAGGCCAGGAGTGGATGCATGTGCATAAACATGAACAGCTGCTCAATCATTGGCTTAGCACATGAATGCAGCAGGCCTGTCCATGATATGGAAAGTTGTGGTGGTCTCTGTCTTCACCAGAGGCAGGGAGATGTGGGGGAGGTGGATGGCTGAAAGAGGCTGGGTCTGCTGATGAGCAGAATGGGAAGGAGGAGGAGTGGAAGGAAGACCATTTGTTCGCACAAACTCAGATGAGTCTCTGTGGCCTGTTACTCTAGGGAAATGTCTTTAGTGGCTTCAGTGGCCTCAGGTGACATCTATCAATACTTGGGGAAGCAGCTGAGGAGACATCTGGTTAGAAAGAGGGGCTGAGCCTCTGGGCTGACCACTTAGTCCAGGGGACTGAGATCCCCCCCCCACGCCAGGACGAATCTTCAGGGCCATGCCTGTTTAATCAGGCCTTGGGGACAGGGGCAGGGAGAGAAGAATTTTTCCCTGTGCATCCACAAACTACAGAGGCAGGGCCTGTACCCAGAAGACTCCACATGCCAGTTCTTACTATTTTCTCTTCAGTTGGTATGTTGGGGGCTCTGGGCAGGACAGCTAGCCATAGGCCCCACTGGGCTGACCACTTAGCCAGGGGACGAGATCCCCCCCCATGCCAGACGGGTCTTCAGGGGCCACGCCTGGTTAATCGGGCCCTGGGAGGAGAGAAATTCCTCCCTATGCATCACACAAACTACAGAAGCAGGGCTGCACCCAGAAGACTTCACATGCCAGTTCTTCTGTTTCTCTTCAGCTGGTTATGTTGGGGACTCTGGGCAGGACCAGCTGCCATAGACCCTTTGGCTGACCACTTAGTCCAGGGGACTGAGATCCCTCCACCCCACACTGGACCCCAATCAGGAGTTCTCTTCTTACGATTATTCATTTTCAAAAGCATAGCGGGCAACAAATGCGACATATATACTTTTTAACAACACCCAAAAATATTCTTTAATTCTCGACTTGTTTTTTAGGGAAAAAATGGAATTCCCTAGATTTGGAGGATAATATTCAAATAGGTCTCTAAAATCAGTGTATATGTAGTATATTGTAGACGTGACTTCCTATACAGTGGTCCTCTCTGACTGCCAAGCCTAATCCATAAACAAGTTCATGTATACAATGTATATAACCCCCTCTGATATATTTCCCCTCCTCCACACAGAGCCCTTTCTACTCCCTCATCTCCAATCCGGATTTGTTATCTTCCCCTTAATTAACCCCTCTTTACCACCCTCAGTTCTTTAATTTGTTAGGCACCAAGACCGACCTCCTGCCCCAACAGATTCTGCCCTTTTCGCCACAACCCCTACAAAACTTATTATTACTCCTTAACTCTCCCACCTCCAACCATCAGTACCTCACATTTACCCTTTTAACTTCAGTACTACACAGTTCTAAATCACAGACCAAAGTCATGCATTGGATTTTAACAACCCCCAACTATTTCAAAAGACATAAAATGGACACATATGTCTTTTGAATATTTTACGTGGTATTTTTTTTTTTGGTGTGAGAGCTCTGACAATTTCTTTTTTTTAATATATTTTATTTTATTTAAACACCTTGATTACATATATGATTGTGTTTGGGTTTCAGTCATGTAAAGAACAACCCACCCATCACCAGTGCAACATTTCCCATCACCAGTCTCCCCAAATCTCCCTCCTCCCCACCCAACCGCCGCCTGTACTCTAGACAGGCTATTTTATGCGTATTTTCTTTAACAGCTATAACTCTTTCTAAATATTCTTTTACCGTGACAATTCTACCCACTGTTTATCTTGTCTTCTCTTTGTGAGCTGTTCAATAAGGAATTTTGGTGGAGAGGTCCCTCAGTTTAATGCTTATGATTGAACCCATGTCATGGGGATTGTTGGACTTGTTCTTATGTCCCCCATATGCACCAATAATGCCACGTGGCATTGCTCCTTTTTTGCATAGGCACATTAAAATGAGAAAATACTATACATACAAATAAAGTTCTTATCTAATAGAGATTGGAACACACAAATCTCATAGTGCAATGGGGCCCTTACACCCTGAATATTGATATAATGACCTGGCACAGGCCTCAGAAGAATGGGCATCCTCCATTCACCCCTGAACCCCAGGGAAGCTATCCAAGGTTTGTTTATAACAACACCTGGAAGCAATCTTCTACCAGGGAAGACACTACCCACAGCTCTGACATAGACCTGCTCAAAAGAGAAGCATCCCTAACACTAAGAAGACTTGACAACAACAACGACCTGCTTACAGGACAGGGTTTTCTGCATTGCCCTTTAATGTGAGGTGAAACAAGAGGACACTCTGCACCATCCTGACTGCATATAGAAATGCAGATTTCCAGGATCTTTAATACAGAAACATGATACCAACAACAGAGGACTTGTTGAAAAATAAAAGTGTATTGGCACTACAGACAATGACCTAAATTGGAGAAAACTAGTTTGCCTGAAGCCTAGAGTTGGGGTCTTATGCCCAGGAGAACCTTCAGGGGTAGGTCTCTTGTATTTAGGCCAAGGCTTTCCTTTCCATGTCCCATCATATTTTGGTGGGGCCTATGCAAACAATAATTGCCCACTAATACCTTACCACACATTTTTACTGTACTCCTTTAACTCTAATCCTTAAGAAAAACAACCCACTTAAACTATTTGAGGTTAACTTAAACTAATATGCATGTGCATGGAAATGTAAAAAAAGTATTTTGCCTTCAATGTTTTAAGGATGTTACATAAGTTTTAATGGCTTTACATTGCTTTCTGTGCTGCTAAGAAATAATTATGTATTACAATCTGGAGACTTGAGCGACAAAGTAATTGTACATGGGTTCTGTTTATTTTTCTTAATGTTCTTTGGCTGAAACTTCCAAGTTAAGATATCAGCAATTGGGACTACTGAGAATTCTGTTTATGGGGTGATTGTCCTTCCATTGTAACTTTACCTTGTCCATGTCCTCTTTCTTTGCATCTTTTGTTCTCATAATTAAAAATAAGAAATTAATAAAAAAAATTACTATAAAAAGTTAAAAAAAAAGAAAGAGGGGCTGAGAAATGGCTCAAAAGGATTGGGAAGACATATTCACATATGGGAGCTTCAGGGTCACATCCTTGAATCTCTGAGCACCACCAAAGTGACCTCCCAAGCATTGCTGGGTTTTACCAAAAATATATAGATAGATATAGTGTATAGATTATTTATCAAATTTTATTTTAGTTATTTAGCTGTTCCTACAGTGCTCAGGTTAAAGTGAGGGGAGGGGAGATTAGATCTTTGATTTAGCTGGGGGAGGCTCCCCAGCAGGGCTTAACGAGGCTAGCTCTGTTCACTTGACATTCAGGGGATTGGACACCCCCCCCCAGAAATGCTGGGTGCCACACCACTGGGTGCTGTGAAGGGGGCATGGGTTGACACTGGGGCTCAATGCTTCCAAGAGATCTTTAAGACTTAGCATCTGTGTGGCTTGGAGACTAATGGTGAAGAGAGGATAGATAGATAGCTTTGGTTGAAAGCGCCCCCTTTGAAACAAACCAGGTCCAAAAACCTTGACTCCACATTTTCATGATACCTCTATCACTCTCTCAGATAGAACCTTTCCCATCAGAAACTTGCTTCTACTTTTAGACCTGGAAGTGTGTGCAGAGAACACTGGGCCTCCAAGCAGGCAGAGGCTTGAAAGCCCTACAGCCCTACAGACCTTCAGGTGTATCTGAATATCCTGCCCTCATGTGGTGACATGCTCTCCCAGCTGTGGTACCGGGGCATACCTTCCAACCACTAGCCACTGGCAAGAGAGTAGTACTGCCCTGTAAACCCTCCCTTTAAATCCAAGACCTGTTTGAGTAGCTCTGAGGCCCCAGCCTGATGGGGGGCTTCTAACAGAACCTGTACCATCTGGCCTGTCCCCTGAACTCCAGCCTACTGCCAGTTTCCTCCTGGCTCTTTCCCCTGCTTCAGGAGCTTTCTCACACTACTTCCTTGTTTCTTAGCAGACCAACCACACTCTTCTCCCTGTCATCTTCATTGTTCATGTCAT
This sequence comes from Suncus etruscus, assembly GCF_024139225.1. NCBI lineage: Eukaryota > Metazoa > Chordata > Mammalia > Eulipotyphla > Soricidae > Suncus > Suncus etruscus. The sequence goes on from NC_064855.1 coordinate 23,778,014, forward strand.
CGGAAGACCCTCTCTACACCATCCAGCAGAAAATTCAATTGCCTCAGACTTAAACTATCTATCCCTTAGTGGCTGTCAAGAACATCCACACAACCACCATCACCTCATACCAAAATTTCAGGATGCCCGAGCCCCTTATATTTAGATATTGATTGGTTGATTTAGGGGAAACAGGATTTATTGATGAGGCATTTGCACTTTAGTGGGTACAGAAATCCGTATAGTCCAAAGGGCACATCCATATCTCTTCATTATGTTTATCATGCCTGGGCTCTCATTTTTGGCTCTTATTATATCTAAATCTTTCCCTTTATAAAGATCTGGGAGAATAGAGTCCCTGTTTCCAGAGAAAGTAAAAGGGCTGTGGTCTTTGAGCCCTGGAACTGCATATGGCATAGAGGCCTTGAGGACCACCAGGTATGGTGCCACCTCTCCACCCAAATAAAAATTCATTAAAGCTGTACTTAGGAATTAAAATGCAAGCAGTATTTAAATGAGCCATTAGTGCGCAGCTAGCATTTCCAAGTAAAAGGAAGAAAAATAATTCTGATATCTATTTCATTTTTTGTTAACACTTGCTTTAAAATATAAAATTGTTTGGTTCATAGTTTTTATACTTAACTTTCATGAGCCATAAAAGCAGCCTAGATAGCTTAAAGAAAAGCTAGGTGTTTTCTTGCCACTGTCAGACTGATCTAACCTGAGATCAATGAACTCAGTCCCCAATTCAATGAACTCTTGATTCTTTTTGTTTGATTCCTTTTTTGCTCTTTTTTTTTTTCTTGTAAAGTTCTGTCAGTGCCCTGTATATTTTGGATATTAGCCCCTTATCTGCTGGTTATTGGGTGAACAATTTCTCCCAGATGGTGGGTGGCTCTTGTATTCTGGGAAACTATTTCTTTTGAGGTGCAGAAGCTTCTCAACTTAATGTATATCCCATCTGTTGATTCTCTGCTTCCACTTGTTTGGGAAAGTGCAGTTTTCCTCCTTGAAGATGCCTGTAGTCTCAATGTCATGGAGTGTTTTTAACCGACGTGTTGTTCTATATACCTTATGGTATCAGGTCTGATATCAAGGTCTTTAATCCATTTGGATTTTACTTTCGTACATGATGTTAATTGGGGGTCTATGTTCGCTTTTTTGCAAGTGGCTAACCAGTTCTGCCAGCACCATTTGTTGAAGAGGTTTTCCCTGCTCCACTTAGGATTTCTTGCTCCTTTGTCAAAAATTAGGTGCTTGTATGTCTGGGGAACATTCTCTGAGAACTCAAGCCTATTCCACTAATCTGAGGGTCTGTCTTTATTCCAATACCATGTTGTTTTGATAACTATTGCTTTGTAGTACAGTTTGAAGTTGGGGAAAGTAATGCCTCCCATATTCCTTTTCCCTAGGAGTGCTTTAGCTATTACTAATGGGGAAAAAAACTGAATTTATATAGAGATTATAATCATTACAGTCTGGTGGATCTTGGGCTATAATTCAGGCAAAGCACCCAAAGACAAAAGTTTATAAATTTAAAAAATAATAATTGGAGGGGCCGGAGAGATAGTATGGAGGTAAAGCGTCTGCCTATCATGCAGAAGGTCATTGGTTCAAATCCTGGCATCCCATATGATCCCCCGAGCCTGCCAGGAGCGATTTCTGAGTGTGGAGCAGGAGTAACCCCTGAGTGCTGCCGGGTGTGACCCTCCCCCCCAAAAATAAAAAAATAACAATTGACGTCAGGTTTTGTATAGGCACCATATGAAACCAGGATGGGTCAGTGCTGTGACCCTTTTACCAGGTGTTTCTCAGGAAGGCTGGTGCTGTGAGCCTCTAGGGTCACTTTGGTGTTTGGGGTTATGGGGGGCCTTGCAAATGTTAGACATGTGGTCTACCACTTGGCTATCTTCCAGACCTTTCATTTTAATTTTTTCCCAATGTCTTATCATTTTTTATTTTGTTTTTGTTTATTTGTTTTTGGGCCACTCCTGGCAGGGCTCAGGGGACCATCTATGGTATTGGGGGGGTGTCAAATATGATTCAGCTGCTAGTAATGCAGCTACCTACTCTACTATCTCTCCAGCCCCTCAAATTTTTACTTTGTACTCAATTTGAGGAAAGCAACAGAAATAGTAAAACCATAATTATTTTCCTCCAAGATGGCTTCAAATTTTCTGAACTTAATTTCTGAACATGCAACAACCAAAAATTAATTTATGATAACTCATAAATTATTATTATGATGAATTCCAGGTGTTTGGGGCAGCTGCTGGCCTAGAGCTTAAGACATTGGCCCAGGCATAAGAACATGTAACAGGGGCTGGAGTGCTAGCATAACAGTAGGGTGTTTGCCTTGCATGCAGATGACCCAGAACAGACAAGGGTTTAATCCTCGGCATCTTATGTGGTCCCCCAAGCCTGCCAGGATCAATTTCTGATTGCAGATACAGGACTAACCTCTGAGCGCTGCTGCTGGGTGTGACCCCTCCAAAGGAAAAAAAAAAAAAAGAACATGTAACAGGTGTGACTGCTTTTGTTGCCACTCTGTGCACTTCATGCTGCTTTCAAATCCACATCCACAGAACTATCATTCAACCTCACTCCTCAGCAAAAATAGGGAAAACTTTCTGAAATCTTCCCTGGCAATGCAGTCATCCAGAAAGATGTTTCTAAGATGCAGAAACGGAATCTCTGAACATGGCCAGAGGGAGTAGCAAATGTGTTCCTCCTGGTAAAAGTTAGATCATCTTCAAAGAAATGATTTCATATTTTTTCCACAGATTCAACGCTCATGCAGGGCCTCCTGTGTCCATGAGGGGACCTACCCTGGTAAGTGCCCCTCACACAAACACAAATGTCCAGGAAGTCAGATTTAATGTGTGTTTTTTTTTTTTTCTGGTCTGCCTACAAAAGTCAGATTCACCCTAGTTCCAACTGACATTTACTTCAGCTGTTTACAGTTCTAGAGAATTCAAAGTTTCCCAGTCATGATTGACTTCCTTTTGGCTTTGCCAATAGACTCTTTACCAATGGGCTCTGCCAGGCAGGAGCAGATCATCAGGCCACCTTGCTACCCTTGCTGTGTCATTTCTGGTATATTACTACTTGTCACTCCTGCCAACCCCTCAAGTGGTGACACCTGGAAATTAGTATGGATCTGAGCTGTACCTTTTCTGGTGAGACCACCATTTCATTCAAAAAAACAAAAAAAAAGCATTGGGGGCCAGAGAGATAGCTTGGAGGTAGGCATTTGCCTTGCATGCAGAAGGACGCTGGTTCGAATCCCGTCATCCCATATGGTCCCCCGAGCCCACCAGGATCGATTTCTCGACAGTGAACCAGGAGTAACCCCTGAGCAATGCCAGGTGTGACTTCCCCACCCCACCCTCAAAAAAAGAGCACTGCTAGGTGAGATGTGTGTTCACATCAGGGATTTTTCCAGCAAGGACTTAAATTCAAATTCATCTTTGTACTTACAAGCTGACATGGTCAAAATTTCAGTTTTCTGTTTGCTGCTTCTTCAGAAGTAGGAGAGAAACATTGTTAGATTTATTGTGTTGTGACCTCAGTACTAGTACCTGCCTTTATTTCCTTTTATCAAAAGCATGAGAAAAAAATAAGAGATAATATTTTATATATATAAATATATCATAGTAGTAATGATTAAATTATTATGAAGAGAAATTATACAGCAATTATATATTTCTTCAGAGAACTGTTCCTTCATTTTGGATAATACTGTATCCTGTATTTCCTTGGAGATCTCTCTCCCACACCTTGGCACCACCACCATGACCCAGGCATCTTATCATGTCATTGAAACTAAGAGGAAATCAATGCAATATGCATACTATTTAATATAAAACCCATTTAAAAAATGAAGAAACTGAGATTTGGAGAATTTAGAGGTCAAAGTCAGGTCACAGTTATATATGCTGGTTTGGAATTAGAAATAATTGGATCTCTGTATCTCCATAACAAGAGGAAACTAGGGGCCGGAGAGATAGCATGGAGGTAGGGCATTTGCCTTTCATGCAGAAGGACTGTGGTTCGAATCCTGGAATCCCATGTGGTCCCTTGAGCCTGCCAGGAGTGATTTCTGAGCACAGAGCCAGGAGTAACCCCTGAGGGCTGCCGGGTGTGACCCAAAAACCAAAAAAAAAAAAAAAAAGAAAAGAAAAGAAAGAACAAGAGGAAAGTAACATTCCTAGTCCTATCAGTCAACAGCTCTGAGTGTACATGAACCCATTTGTTCACCTCCTGCAGCCTCTCCTTGGATGGAGCTGCTGACAGGACACATCCCATTGAGGCTCACCAAGAACGAGAGCTCTGGGAAACATATACACACCTGCTTTTTCTTGGAGAAATATTCAGAGCTAGTTATGAGAGACCTGGGGTTGATAGCAGGCAAGTGAAAAGCAATACAAACAACCAGATCTTAATAGACAATGGGCCTCTTTTGGAGGGAGACCTTGGGATTTGAAACAGCCTGTGGAGGAATAGAATCTTTCCTCTGATGCTCTTTTTTTTTTTTTTTTTTTTTTTTGGTTTTTTGTTTTTGGTTTTTGGGCCACACTCAGCAGTGCTCAGGGGTGACTCCTGGCTGTCTGCTCAGAAATAGCTCCTGGCAGGCATGGGGGACCATATGGGACACCGGGATTCGAACCAACCACCTTTGGTCCTGGATCGGCTGCTTGCAAGGCAAATGCCACTGTGCTATCTCTCCGGGCCCTCCTCTGATGCTCTTAATTGTGGCATGCGCCAAACCATTTCATTGCTCAAAAGCATGTCTGCCAAGAAAGTAAAGGCAAGGAAATAAATGAAGTCTTTCTCACAGGGCTACCGTCTTATTATAGGACAGTATAGAAAGTAAGAACTAAAGAAAGAAGGAAGGAAGGAAGGAAGGAAGGAAGGAAGGAAGGAAGGAAGGAAGGAAGGAAGGAAGGAAGGAAGGAAGGAAGGAAGGAAGGAAGGAAGGAGAAGGAAAAAGGGGGGGAAGGGGAAGGAGGAAGGAAGGAAGGAAAAGGAAGGAAGGAAGGGAGGGAGGGAGGGAGGGAGGGAGGGAGGGAGGGAGGGAGGCCAAGACTGGGGAAAATCCCACGAGGTATAAGTGTTCTTTCCTTTTCATAGCTTTCTAATTAGGAGGGAGAGCAAACACCTCCTTTTAATCTTTTTATGATTTTTAAAGTCCAAACATTTTCTTTTTTAGTTTAGGCACCAATATCTAGAATATTATAAGTATTGTAGAGTTTCATCATGCAATGTTCCAACACTGTACTCTTGGGGACATCAGTTCTGTAGACCAGCTCTCAAGCTTTGTTGCCTTTGCATATTTGTTCTTCCCTGGAAGTCTCCTCTCCTTGGGATCCCTCTATCCCTGATATCAAGACAGAGGCAAAAGGTTAAGATGACTATTGTCCGGCTGTTTGAGCTACTTGACATTTGTCTTCACATTACACTCCTTAATCTTACCTGCCTTTTCCCCCAGTTCCTGGATGTTTTCTATCTTTGTCTAGAAAATAGGAGAAAGCTGTTTATGAAGCAGTCTAAGACAGATTTCACATGACTTGAAGTTTTTTCATAGACATCCTATCCTCAATTAATTTAGAAGCCTACACGTGGCAGAAGTTAGCAATGATGTCCCAGAGATTCTAGGCAAGATTTTAGGTAATATATCTCCACTCGGAATCCTTGCATTAGTGGTACAAAAGAGGTTCTGACCTTTTTTTAAAAGAGATTCCACTACATTATCAAATGACTCTGCACTAAAGAGAAGAAAGCTGTGATTTAACAGTACCTATTAATTTATTAATTAATATTAATACTATTATTGTTGTTAATATTAAAAGACAATATTAACATTGTCTATTAATGTTGTGACTCAACATTAAAAGAAGAAAGGGCTCAGAGAAAAGAGAGAAAGGGAAGGAGGGAGGAAGAGAGAGAGAGAGAGAGAGAGAGAGAGAGAGAGAGAGAGAGAGAGAGAGAGAGAGAGAGAGAGAGAGAGAATCTAGTTCAGAGTTTCTTTCCACCTCAGTACGATCAACATTTGAAGCTTAATCATTCTCTCTGTGGGAGGCTGTTTAGGAATGTTCAAGCGGCATTCCTTTGCCTCTACTAGATGCCAATGTCTCTCCTCCATTTAAGGGTGATAAACAAAAACACCCCCACCCCAAACTGCCAAGAATTCTAGGGAATTAAATCACTTCGAGTTAAGAACTATCTTCTTATAGGTAAGGAATTGGGTCCAAGTAAGCTCTGTCTATGAGAGCAGGAAAAATAATTTATCATTGCCCTATAAGGCCCTGAACAGATTCTGAACAGATATGACAGATTCTGGTGGAGACAAATGTCAGGTGACATGCCAGCTTTGTACCCTGAAAATATCTCATAGCATTGTGAACTTCCTGGGGCTATACTGTATCTGCCCATCAGTGTCCCCACTGCTAACCAAGCCGTGAGCACTCAGAATGGAAATAAGAAATAAATGGGAATGTTAAGCCACATAGCTCTTTTATATATTTGGCCTTTGCAAGATGATAGAACAAAATCAGGACCGTCTTGGAAAATGGATTTGTTGACTTTAGCAAGACGTCTGATAATATCAGTGAGCTTAGATTTCAGGCTCTGACAGCTGTTCTGCAGGTTTGGCTGCCCTGGGAAGTTCTTAATTACTCTAAAGGTTACTCTGAGACAGTTTGTTTGTCTAGTCATGTCAAAATTGCAGACAACATCTGTAGAGTGAATTGGGTGTAGATGAAAGGCCTCATTTTGCTCGGTCTTTTTTATGTCCTATGTTTGAGAATGTAATAGATTCTAAAGCCAATATTTTGAGATAAGTATCTAATCCTGTGGGCCTTTTCTAACTCATTAGGCTGCAAACATCAGTAGCAGTCCTCCAGGAAATTCTCTACAACTGCAAAAGAACACAGTAATGGCTAACAATGACTTTAGGCTGGAGAGATGGTACAGGGGATGGGGGTGGGGGTGGAGGTGCTTACCTAGCTCTGGCTAATCCTGATTTGATCCTGGTTCAATATATGGTCCCCTGAGCACAACCAGAAGTGGCTCCCCAAATCCCAAAATTTTAAGAATAATAAGAACATCCAACTATAAGCACGTTTGTAATCATGGAGCTTAAATAAGGATACTATTTAAAAAACAAATATTAAGGACAGTTTTCGTTTTGCAGAAAAATCTAACACAGGGCCTCATACATAGAGGCAAGCTGTCTACCACTGAACCACATAGCAAACAAGATTTACTAAGCTCCAGATACCATTTCAAGTATTTTACTATTTATTTTATTCTTGCAGCAACACAGGACATGTGGATGTTGCTGTTGTTTTTATCATGATTAATAATTTTTTATTCATACCCATTTTATTTTAAAAAAAAGTGAATATAGATAAAAGTGGAGTAATTTGGGGCCAGAGCGGTGGTGCGGAGCGGTAAGGTCTCTGCCTGGATGGCGCTAGCCTAGGACGGACTGCGTTTTGATCCCCCAGCATCCCATATGGTCCCCCCAAGCCAGGAGTGATTTCTGAGCACATAGCCAGGAATAACCCCTGAGCGTCACCGGGTGTGTCCCCCCTAAAATAGTGAAGTTATTTGACAAAAGTTTTAAAGCTATGAAAGGGCAGAGACAGGAAGCCGACCTAGGTAGATACATGTGCCTAACCCTTGTGCTTTCCTGCCTCAGACATGTTTTTCTAAATCTTAATAGGCATCTCAATTCTCTTAATAATCTTTACTAGAAACCTTAAAGTGTCATTTTCTACCCTGATGTATAGTAAATCGATCCACAAGTGATAATAGGGTGCAATAAGAGCAGGAATATTTAAATAAAGGTTCTTGTCCTTGGAGAGTTTAACAATTTATCAAAAATCTGTATATTGGGACCAGAGCAAAAGCACAGAGAGTAGGCCACTTGCCTTGCACACCGCTGACCTGGGTTTGATCCCTGGCATTCCCATAGGCTCCACTGAGCCCGCCAGCCCTAATTCCGAGTGCAGAGCCAGGAGTAACCCTTGAGCACTGCCAGGTGTAGCCCAATAACCAAAGTAAAATTTGTATATTACTTTAGAAACAAAAAATAAGGAATGTAGTGTACATAAAAGGACTAGGAATCAGATATTATAGGTGTAAGTAGTCAAAGCCCACTTTTTATTCATGTGATATGTGTCTATGACTCGTTTTTCTTCTGCAAATCAGGAATAATAATCCTATCTAATTCACAAATTTATTCTAAGGAACAAAAGAAAGATGATCTTTTAAAAGTATATTGAGGGGTGGGGCCGGAGAGATAGCATGGAGGTAGGGCATTTACCTTTCATGCAGAAGGACGTTGGTTTGAATTCTAGCATCCCATATGGTCCCTCGATCCTGCCAGGAGCGATTTCTTTTTTTTTTTTTTAATTTTTTTAAATTTTTTTATTTTTAATTATGAGAACAAAGATGCAAAGAAGGAGGACAAGGTAAAGTTACAGTGGAAGGACAATCACCCATAACATAATTCTCAGAAGAAGTCCCCTTGCTGATATCTTAACTTTGAACTTTCAGCCAAAGAACATTAAGATAAATAAAACAGAATTCATGTACAATTACTTTGTCCCTCAAGTCCCCAGGTTGTAACACATTATAATATTTCGTAACAGCACACAAGGCAATCTAAAGCCATAAAACTTACATAACTCCTTAAACATTAGAACCAGGAGCAATTTCTGAGCACAGAGCCAGGAGTAGCCCCTGAACACTGCTGGGTGTGACCCAAAAACAAAAAAAAGAGTATATTGAGGGGCCAGAGCAGTGGTGCAAGTGGTAAGGCATCTGTCTGCCTTGCCCATGCTAGCCTAGGATGGATCGTAGTTCAATCCCCCGGTGTCCCATATGGTCCCCCAAGCCAGGAGCAATTTCTGAGCACATATCCAGGAGTAACCCCTGTGCGTCACCGGGTGTGCCCCAAAACAAACAAAAATAAAAGTATATTAAAAACCTTACAAATGAATTTCATTCAAATACTGAATAATTATTACCAAATAAATGTGCAAAAATGTTATAACAATTCAGAACTGAGAAATTTTATTAGGGAAAAGTAATCTTGAAATTCAATTCAGTAACCATTGCTTTAAAACTGATGACCTGACAGCTCAGGATACAAAGGTGAATATTACACTTTCTTAGTTATTTTACAAGTTTGTCCACATTCTGGTCCTGATTCACAGTTCCTTTCAAATCTCTAGTTTCCCCGGTCCGAGAAGGAACTGATATTTGTAGAAGGGAAGAAGTGAAGTCTTCTTGGTAAATAAAAAATGGAAATAATATAAACAACTTAGGGATTATAGAGTAACACAGTGATAGTGTGTGTGCTTTGCACATAGGGGGCATGGATTTAATAGGTATAACACCAAAGGTGTGCAAAATAGACAGTACTTTAGGCGATTCATTCTCTTGGAGAGAACTGTAGTAGGGCTCATAGAGATAGAAATTGAGAAATTGAACTCTGAAGGATGAGCTAATACTTTGAAAGAGAAGAGGAAAAAGGCACATATAGGAACAGAGAAATTGAGTCATGGACTATGAGCATGGCAATTGAGAGAACTGTGTACTATGAGTTTGTAGCATAGCTTCCTGAGGGACACTCAGGAATCAAAGGCTTAAGTCAAATATTGGAACCCAACTTAGACACTGTTGCAGTCTAAAAGTGTCTGAACTTCACTGTCGGAGTGAGAAGTGGGAAGAAGGCTTCTCTCACAGCACAGGATGTTATTTTGAGAGGATTCTGAATCCAAGACCATACTCTGACTGAGAAATTAGATTTCTGAGGAGCCCTGAAAGCTCTATTTCTGTTGCAGAGGGTCAGGAAAGGGAGATGCTACAGCAGTTGTCAGTGGTGTGGTTGGGCTTTGAAGAGTCCTCAGCTAGGCCACAGTGCATTAGTAGACTAAAAACAAGAGAAGATAGCATGAGCTCTAGAACCTGACAGGCTGGGGTGAATTTCCTCCAACAGGGTTATCTGAAGGAGAGAACCTGACCTCCTGAAACCCACTTTTCTAGGACAGTTTTCTCAGAAAGGAAATAATAGGTCTAACTTTATAAGGTGGTTGAGATAATAAAAGTACCGTATTTTCCGACGTATAAAATGACTTTTAACCCATGGAAAACTTCTTAAAAGTCGGGGTCATCTTATACACTGGTATACAGCATGCTGTAACTTACTCAGCTTCAGGGACAAGTGATCTGACCCCCTCTTACCACCACATCCCATCCAGCTGCCAGGCGTCATCACTCAGTCCTCGCTTGTCCTGATTAATCTTTCAGAACACACAGAGGAGTTACTGAGTTACTGAGTTACTGAGTGCTGCATCCCATCCAGCCACCGGGTATCATCGCTGGTATGTGGCTTTCCGGTCCTTAATCCTCTGTTCAGCTTTTATGGGACACAGAGGAGGTACTCTGTCTCCCTCTAGCTGTCCTATTAAACACTGTACCCCAGCCAGCTGCTCTTGAAGGAGCCCCCTCTCACTGCTCTCAATGAAGATCACAATTAAAAAATCAGTCACTCACTACAAATGACAAATGTAAAATGATTGCTGGTGCTCCAAAGTCTAGCTTTAATAAACATATACTGTTAACCTTTGAAGATTCTACTCTTTTTCTCTTACGCTTTTTAATTTCCATTTTGTGTGCATTAAAAGAGAGGTAGTCTTATATGGCTAATATAAGCCCAAACCCAACATTTTAATAGGAAAAGTAAGGGGTTATCTTATACACCAGAAAATATGGTAAAGTGCCCTATAAAGTTCTCAGAACAGTTGGCATGCCTAGAATAGTTGATATAAACCTGCTGCTGCTAATGATGACCATATTCATATATAATCTAAATAAAAGTTACAGACTGACAGAAAAGTAGCATTTATTCAGTCTGTGTCAAATACCTTCCATAGACTGACTAGCAGCTACTTTTTTTCCCTTGCAAAATCAAATGATTGGGGTAAACTCCTTGCAAAGTTCCAACTGAGTTTAAATAAACTCTCCACTTTGTTTCTTAGCCATACAATTTACATCTCTATGTGTTGGAAGCATCACTAGCATGTGGAATGAGTGGGACAGGTCAAGAAGCAGAGGTCTGGGTTAGACATTTAACCAAAGGCATCTGTGCTTAGGGGTCAGTTGGTAGTAATTCTCTCAGCTGAGAGAGGGTCATCTCTTCCTCTGAGTCCAACATTTTATTTCAGTACAAATTGTTGTTAGAAAGGGATGTCCAAAAAAGAGGTTCTCTGCCTACCCAGAGAAAATGTGAAGTTAGTTTAGTTTTAAAATTGCAGAAAGATGTTGATGCTTTCTGTTTTATGTGGTTCTACTCTGTTCAAGCTGCAGATCTGGGGAAATGCATTTACAAGATCATGACTTAGTGATGTTAGTGCAAAGACTTAGAGGCAGTAGGGCACAAGGAACAAAACCTTGATGCATTTCAGAGAAAAGAACTAAAACTAGTGTCCCAAGTGATCCCTTTCTCTTAGTAGCAGTTCACTATTTCTTTTATTTGCTTATTTTGAATTTTATATTGGTATGCAAAATTATATCCAATGACCACCACATAATAATTGATTTATTTTTATTAATAATTCTCCTTTGCATGTATCCAGGTAGGCATGCCTATGAAACTAAGACCCACAAATTCTACCCATAGTTAGGTAGAATTTCTACATGAAATACCTAACCTGGATCCTGAGAAAGGAAACAGACAGGAGTGACAATTTTGAGAATTAGGGGATTAAGAGAACCTGAGTTTTAGAATTGGATCAACCTATGATGGAGAAAAAGTAAAAAGGTTGGAAATTTGACAAGATTAGACATTTGGTCTTAGGCATCCAACATGAGATGAGATGTGATGGTGAGCATCAGATGAAAGGGGCACATTGTGGGTGAGAGGGAGGAAGAGGCAAGAGTCCAGAAACTGGAGTGGCCAACAGCCGCCTGACTTGTTCAGGGATTAATGGAGAATGAGTTAATGGAGAATCACCAATGACTGAGCCAGTTTGACACAGGAAATGCAAATAGAGTCTTGGGAAAAAGAAAGTGAAGGCGTGGTACTGGATGATTCTGCCAAGGTTAGGAAGACAAATTAAAGCATGAAGTAGAGCAGTGATGGATTTGTTGAAATCAAGATAAACATTTGCCAGTCAGGGGAGGAAAGCAACTTCAGCTAAACCCTATAAAAACAATCCTATAAAATAGCACTAGTTTTTAAAATTATAAGACCATACTTTTCCAACTTTTTGTTTCAAAATTACTAATCAGTTTCTATGGTTTCCCCAATTCTGTATGAACTCTGGATGGAAATACTTTTTTGTAAACCCATTAAATTCATTATGTTCATGCTTCTCTACAAGCACCAGGAAACCAGTTCTTGGTCAAATAGGTATGGCATGTATCATACCATTAATCATCGAGAGTGATTCAGTTGATCTTGTTGACAGGTGTCCCCTTCTCTCTCTCTTTGCTCTGTGCGCGTCCCTCTCAAAGCTGTAAATCCACTCAAAGAAGACATCGTTCTTCATATAGAGAGAGACTTTCTTTGGTCAAGAGGATATGTTTCACTGCTAGAATCTGCTATCAAGAACTCAAAAAAGCTGAAATTCCATGGCCCATGGAATGGCTTAAAGGCCAAAGCACATATTTTGCATTCAGAAGCCTCAGGTTCAATCCCCAGCACTAGATGATACCCCAGGCAGGGCCAGGTATGACCCCTCTCAAAAAGAAATCAAGGGACTGGAGAGATAGTAGAAGGGTTCATTCCACCAACACCATTCAAATTTCTTGCACCCCATAATATCCTCCACTCAGAGAACCAGCAGGGGTCGCTTTTGAGCAGAGCCAGGAGTAGTCTTTGAGCACCAGAGGGTGTGACCACAAAAAATAATAAATAGGGCCGGAGCAGTGGCACAAGCAGTAGGGCGTCTGCCTTGTACGCGCTAACCTCGGAGGGACAGCGGTTCAATCCCCCTCATAAAACTGGAAATTGTGCTCCCATATGATCCAGCTATATCACTCTTAGGTATATACCCTAGGAATACAAAAACACAATACAAAATGCCCTCTACACTTTTATGTTTATCGCAGCTTTTTTTTTTTTTTTTTTTACAATAATCAGAATATGGAGGGGCCGGAGTAATAGCACAGCAGTAGGGAATTTGCCTTGAATGTAGCTGACCTGGAAAGGGCCCAGGTTCAATCCCGGTATCCCATATGGTCCCCAAGCCTGCCAAGAGTGATTTCTGAGTGCAAAGCCAGGAGAAACCCCTGAGTGCCACCAAGTGTGACCCAAACACCAAAAAGGAAGGAAGGAAGGAAGGAAGGAAGGAAGGAAGGAAGGAAGGAAGGGAAGGAAGGAAGGAAGGAAGGAAGGAAGGAAGGAAGGAGGAAGGAAGGAAGGAAGGAAGGAAGGAAGGAAGGAAGGAAGGAAGGAAGGAAGGAAGGAAGGAAGGAAGGAAGGAAGGAAGTTGAAATCTATTAGGAAAATTCTTTGCAGTCTTTAAGAGTTTTTCAACTTGGGAGGATTTTATGGAAGCAACTGTACTCTGGCTAGAGGTGAGTCAGAAATAATATTGTATTTTCTGTTTTAAATTTATCAGGCAAATCAATACAATTCAACTCTAGAAAAGCAAGTGGGCTGCAGTGCATTTGTCCCCAAACCTGCAGGCATGAGAGAGGGAGGTGGCCTGCCTCCTGGGGATGCCTCCCTGTTGGAATTTTTCCAAGGTAAGTCTACATTGCCCTTGGAACTCTTGATAGAAGTAATTATAGCTTGTCTGCAACTGTTCAAAACGTATCAAACTCTGTATCTTTGTTTTGGTACTGTATTTTTGAAATTCTCCTGCTGGTAAATACAATTAACACGAATATTAAAAAGCATGTATGTGTAATCTAAGTCAAATGGTCATATGCCAGGCCTGATAACTGAATGGAATGATAATTATGCTTAATATTTAACATCAGTTAGAAAGGAAATACATCTCTAGAAATAGAGCTATAAAGCTTACTCATCTTAATCGACTTTTATTCTTCCTGCTTTGTATGTCAATCAAAAGGAAATTGAACCATAACACGATTAACCTGGTAGAACAGATAACAGTGAAGATTGAAACAAATTCCAAAAGTACTAGACATGCATGAGTTTTTTTTACATAGCTCAGCTCACCTATTCAGCGAGTGGTCAGTGAGGGACTGGGCTCACAGCCAGGTACACCTTTGAATGAAATGCTCCCGTGAAGAGATCCAAGGAGAAAGAAACACCGCTCAAAGCTAAGGTTTTGCTAGTAAAGGAGACCAGCGATGAAATGAAAATGATGCCTCTTCCTCAGGACAGAAGGAGAAGCAGAAGTGCAAGTTGCTTGCCCTGAAGAGTAGTAAGTTGTCAGTGTCGGAAAATTCTGGATGATTTGACCTTTTTTAATTACACTTTCTGGTTCTCTCTCTCTCTCTCTCTCTCTCTCTCTCTCTCTCTCTCTCTCTCTCTCTCTCTCTCTCTCTCTCTCTCTCTCTCTCTCTCTCTCTGCATTTTTTATATGTTTGTTTGGGGGAGCCACACCTACTGATACTCAGGGCTTCCTTTTTACTCTGCTCAGGAATTACTCCTGACTGGCTCAGGGGACCATATATGCTGCTGGGACAAGTAAAGAATGACTATTTTTTATTCATCTCTGCTTTCTGGCACTTTCTATAGTAATTACATAGGCACTGTTTTCATAATCAGCAAAGTAGTTAAGAAGAGGTAATAATGAACAGCTTTAAAAAGAGAATAGAGGGCCCGGAGAGATATCACAGCGGTGTTTGCCTTGCAAGCAGCCGATCCAGGACCAAAGGTGGTTGGTTCGAATCCCGGTGTCCCATATGGTCCCCCGTGCCTGCCAGGATCTATTTCTGAGCAGATAGCCAGGAGTAACCCCTGAGCACTGCCGGGTGTGGCCCAAAAACCAAAAAAAAACAAAAGAGAGAGAATAGAAAGGAGCTCCTTTCCCATAGAATTCTCTATAAACAAAAACATTAGATCACTTCTAATTTAGATACATACTAATGATAATCATCCCGTTGATCTTACTATTTTTCCTTAGTATACATCCTCATCTATATATCCTCTTTATAGCACATTCCTTTATTTTCATTCTATAACTTTCCTTCATTCCAATTTGCAACCAATCGATCACAGAATTCCCTTTCTTTCCCAACATTCATCACTCCATCTATTATCTTTCTTGCATAAAACACACACCTATGCTCCTTTCACTAGCCTCGTCTCTCTTCACTGCTGACAGGCAATCCTGCTGCCCTGACTACTGTACTCTTGATTCTGTGCTCCAGCCTCTTTCTGTGCCTTTTTCTGTATCCTCCTCCTAAACCTGTGGCTCTGGGAGGGAAACTTGAAACTGCCCTCTTTCAATTTGGATACAAGTTTCTTTTCTTTCTTTCTTTCTTTTTGTTTTTGTTTTTGTTTTGTTTTGTTTTGTTTTGGGGCCACACCCGTTTGATGCTCAGGGGTTACCCCTGGCTATGCGCTCAGAAATCACTCCTATGAACTTCACAGCTCTGCTGTGAACCTGATGGATCCTGCCATGACCCTAGGGAAGAGTGGGTCATCCCTGCGCTACTTCCAGCCTGGGGGTGATTCTGCATCCAGCTTTTTTCATCAGGCCATACCCAGAGCTCCAGTTCCCTTAGGCCTTCACCTACCTTGAGGAGGTCTCAGAATATCCATGATACATTGGAAGCTATGTTGAAGATCTGGTCTATGTCATTTGATCCTTAAAGAGCTTCAAAATGTTAGTGTCTGGAGTTGAAGGACAAGGCCATACAATTGAAATAAAGCAAAGCAAGGCTTTATTCCATCCACTGACAAGCTACAAGCTGGCTGGCCAAGGTCACCTTCTAGAGAGGTGACCTGGCCATGGAGTCACATATAAGGCTAGAAACAGAAAGACTTGACAATCAAGTTGATTGGCTGTTGTCTAGGGTAGTTCTAGGGTGTTTTATCATGTCATTTTATGGCTAGGTGTCTAGGGTGGTATGCTGTGGTTTATAGGGCTTTGGGTCAGTGCTATTTTGTTGGGATAGAAACAGCCCTTAAATGGAAACTTAGCCTGTTAACCTTAAATGAAAACTTAATAATGGTTTAACAAAATGGAGTCCCTTCTGCTCTAGGCTTCACAATGGTATAATATATATATATATATATATAATATATTCACAGTGGTAAATATAATAACTGAATGAGGAAATATAGTGTATTAAAGTAAGGGTGCATAGATTATCCTTAAATCCAGAGTATAGGAAATATATAGAAGGAAAGAAATTGGGAAGGAAGGAAGAAGAGAAAGGAATGTAATGAGGTAATGAGGTGGGGGGGGGAACCTTGTTTATGCCAGTGATGCGGGAGAGTGGTATAGTTATATATCTAAAGCACAGATTCAACAACACTGAAGCCATGAAACCTAAACTACAACCACAGAACTTTGAAATGTGCCTGTCAAGGTGGAAGGTGACAGGGTGGCAGAAGGTTGCATGGGACATTGATGGAAGGAAGTTGACACTAGTGGTGAGATTGGTATCTAAATTTTAGAAATATAAAACCCAGCTATCAATATCTTTGTAAATAATGGTGCTTTAATTAAACAGTTATTCCTGAATGCAGAGTCAGGAGTAAGGCCTGAATACCGCTGGTGTGGCCCCAAGCCAAACAAAAAATAAATAATTAAAAAAAAAAAAACATTGAGAGACTGGGAAGATAGTTTAAGTGGTAACACCATTTTATATATCTCAAAAATTTTCCATAAACTAAAAAAATAATCACATAGAGGCTGTTGTTTTGTTTTTGGGTCACACCTAGTGGTGCAAAGTATTTATTCCTGTCTCTGTGCTCAGGCTTTACTCCTGCTGGGATCCAGGGACCATATGTGATGTTGTCAATGGAACCAGGGTTTTGGCCACATGCAAGGCAAATGCCCTTCCTGCTGTTCTCTATCTGCCCCTCCCCATTATATTTTCCATGCCATATTTAAATTACCCTCATAAACATTTAAAAAAAATAAAACTCAATGTGTATTTATTGTTAAAGGACTACAGTGATATAAACAATGATACAGTATATATCATCTTTGGGAACTGTCAAATGCTCCAAGATGATAGTTCTACTTGGACTCTGATAGGTTATTATTGGGGAAAAAATGTCCAATGTGATAGCATGTGACTGACACTGGTTTTATCCCTAGCACCATAGAGAATCTGAGTGCTCCCAGGGGTCAGTACTGAGCACAGAGCAGGAATAGCCCCTGCGTTTTACTAGATGTAATCCCCACAAAAGAAAAACACAAATGTGATTATGTAAATACCATTCAAAGAAAGAACAACTCAGGACTGGAGTGGGTATGCCATTTGCCTTGCATGTGGCCAACCCAGGTTCAAGCCCCAGCACTCCATATAGTCCCCAAAATCCAACAAGGAGTGATCCCTAAATGCAGAGCCAGGAGTGTGACCCAAAAAAAAAAAAAAACAAAAAAACAAAAAAAAAAAAAAAAGCAGTCCACTGAAAATATTTCTGTGATGTGGCTGAGATTCCTGGCTGGAGTATTTTAGCATCTTTGCAACTATAAGGTCAGAGTGAAATCTTTTGAATTTAAGATAAAGCAAAATGGTGAACTTGTATTGTCCCAAGGTTACATTGGATATAGATTGTAAGCATGGACTCAAAGGACAGGCTGTCTGGCATATTGCAAGCTGTGTGACCTCAGTGACTTTCTTCATATCTTGAACCTCAGAAAATGGGAATCATGCCAATCTTACATGAATATTTAAAAAGCTAACATACTAAGAACTGTGTCTGATACCTAGAAAGTGTCCTTTTGCAAGAGTTCTGAGGTGCCTTAAATTTTCCAGGGAAAAAAATATCTACTGTATATTGTTCCAATCCATCCAAGTAAGTATGTTTAGAAATTAGGTGCTAAATGATTGGTAGTCATGCTGTTTTCCTATTGGTGCAACTAAGAAATTACATAGTATTTGTACTCTATCTCTATTAAAATATAAAAATCATTAGAAATATTTAGCTACTTACTGATAACAAATATGCATGAAAAACCATTATTAAATGTTGTTGGGGGAAATGTAGCAAAATATTGATTTTTAAAAAATATAATTAGAAAAAGTGTGAAAAGGAAAATTCCATCATAGTCTTATGAAGTTAGGCTGTCTTTTGAGGGAGAAGTAGCCCCACCAAGCAGTGCCAAGGGAGTAATACTCTTAGCACAGTGGTACTGAGGGCTACCACGATCATATCCAGGATGCCACAGGTGCTGGCATCAAATTTAGAACCTGATGAGCTATTTTTTGAGCCCAAGTCAGACTACCTGACTTGGTCAGGGATATTATAGGAGGATGTGGTACTTTCCTAGCATGTGGTTGACACTGGTTTTATCACCATAGAGAACCTAGAGTTCTCTCTAGAACTCTCTAGAACATAGAGTGCTCCTAGGTGTAAGTATTGAGCACAGAGCCAGGAATAGCCCATGAGTTTTATTGGATGTAATCCAATATGTAATCCCCACAAAAGAAAAACAAAAAATATAACCAAGTACGGGGAGTGGGCACAAAGGCTGGAGTATATCCTTTGCAAATAAAAGCATTGGGTTCTATCCCTGACACCCCACAGTGTCCCAGAGCACTACCAAGAGTGGTCCATCAAACATTGTGTTAGGAGTACCTCCCAACACCCTTAGGGTATGCTCCCTTCACCAAAAACTAGTCAAATCTACTATTACCACATGTATGGTAATAGGATAAAAATAAAATTATAAATGATTAGTTCTTGAATAAAGGCATTAACTCATTCAAATGGTTACTATATGATAAAAATCTTATATCAAAAATTGACTTATATTCCTCTTTTAGTTTTAGATGACTTGGATAACAAATTAGCTGAGGAACAATCTTCAAGTTCAGTAAATACTGGAATACCTCTCAACCATGGATCAAGAACACAGTTCAGCCATTTTCACCCCAATGAGAACAGACATGGTAGTATCACAGGAAGACACAAGAATAACTATAATAAAACAACCAACATGTCTATTTATGACATCCTAAGACCAGGAACTCCTAGAGAAGGTTTCAAAACCTTTTCTCCTAGAACAAGGACAATTTATGACATGTACAGGACACGAGAACCCAGAGTTTCAAAAGAGGATTATATGCCAAAGAATACTTTCGGCAGTACTTCTCTGTGTCTTGACAGCAGACAGCGATCAGCCTCACAAACTACCAGGCATTTCACAGCAAGAAGCTTACATTTTCCAGGCACGACCCAGAATAAGAGTGGGTTTATACTACCAACTCACCAGAAGAGCCCAAAGAGAACTCCATTATCATCCATCATATGGAACAGATCGAATCCTTCTGAAGATAGGCAGGAACAGGAAGACTTCCTAAATAAGACATCACCTATGGACATTGAGCCCAATCACCCATCTATGTATCCTCTATATTTTCAGGAAAATACAAGACATGAATTTTACCATTCACAGAATATGTATCAAAATGTCAATTTGCATGCACCGATGAATAATAAAATGAGTTCTGACCCATTTGAGAACTCAGAGAACATGCCATTTTACCCTCAAGACAACCCATTTGCTAGATCGTTCTTTAGCAATACCTTTGGACAAAACAGAGAACAGAGATTCAGACAAAGTTCTTTTGGGAGTCAACAGGAAGCACATTCTCCCTGGTCACACTTTAGCAGAAAACCATTTCTATCTTCTGACAGTGACTTTGAAATGGCCTCTGTGGAAGCAGATTGTGCATCCACCAGTCAAAAACACAGTGTTTCTTCTCAACACTGGGAATCGTTTTCTTATAGCTATAGAACTAATATTTCCAGAAATCAAAAAGAGCCACATTCCTGGCACTTTGGTTCTGAGGCTCCCACAATGGAGAACATGGAGGTATCACAAGATCCTGGAGACCAGGCAACTCTTCATTTTGGTACGCCAAATATTTTCTCCACTACTGGTTCAAACTATCACATAAAATCTGGTGAATCAGAATATCAATGGAACAGTTATCCTAGAGAAGCACCTGTAAGCAAAGAACCCAACTCATTTGGGATTGCTCAGCCTCTAGTATCCTCATGTAATACTTCCTTCCACCAGACTTCTGGTGACAAAAGAAATCCTCAAAGCTCCAACTTTCAGAATTCCACAGTCACACTGCAAAAAGTTCCCAGTAAGCCTATCTTTCTTCCAGGAAAAGGCTATAGAGAGGTCACTGTGACCAACAGCGATTCCATTGATTATTTACCTCTTACTAAAAATCAACCCAGTGTTATGTCCACAGAAGGGAAAAATGACAAAGACTTAAACAAATCCAATTTGGTAAAAGATGAACAGCTAAACAAGATGGATCAGACTAGCATGACAAATGAAATCTTCCATCCTGTTTCACTGGTAGTGGACTCTCACCCCTTACCTGATGCTCATAGTTCCCTCTCCCAGGACTCCACCAAGAGCAATAGGTTTGTTTTCAGTACACCTTCCAACATAAGTTCAAAAAGGTCGCCTAGAGTCCATCCTAAGAAAGATAACCCCAGAGTCTATACATCGTACAGGAATAAAGTCAACGAATTTAAAAAAGATAAGACTTGGACCGAGAACAGGAAACACGGCTCAGCAATTTCCCGTCCCTTCAGAACAACATCATCTTTTCCCAGCTCCAATCAAAGTTGTCACCAAGAACTGACCATGAATAATGATGATAGGTCAAACACTCTTCAAAATAACCTCTGGAGTTCTGAACCTATTGATAAGCCAAATACACATTTTCCAGAAGAACTTAAGCCTTTAGATAACTATGAAGAACGGCATATCAAAACCCATTCTTCCAATAGCAATGAGTCAACTGCCTACCAAAATAACACCTATTGTTCTTCACGAGTGAATAATTCTTTCTCAGATACTGTGATGACCCCTTCTACTACAGAATTCTCCAGGAGAAGTGCCTCTGGGTCAGTTTCATTTCTGATAGAGAGAGATGAAAAAGACAATGATAGTAAGAACCAAAATAATCATGTTGTCCCAAGTTCCTTAGAAATCCAAAAGAGGAATGATGTTTGTGAACCTCCTATGCAAGATGAAGCAGTAACTATTGTTAGAGATTCATCCCATTCTCCATTATGGGACAGAAGGGGGGAAACAAAAATAAGACAGAGCATATCCTCTTTTGAAATGTTAAGCAAAACAGGAAGTGGACCAGCACCCACAAGAGAAAGCTGTAACCTCATGTTAGTGAATGAAAACAATTCCAAGTCTCCTCAACTTCACCCAGTTTATTGTACCTTTCCAAGAAAATCAGCCAATATTCTCTTCAATAGCAAGAAATCAGAAAGTAATGCAATGGCTCCTTCACTTAGGGGTGGGACACTTCCAGTCCCAATAAAAAATAACATGGAAGGTCCAAGAGAGCAGTACTCATCTCACAAATCCAGTGTCAGCTCTTCTGAGTCAGAAAATGAAGGTTCCAAAGTCCTTGCAGTCTTAGTTCCTGTAGTTCCCACAACTGGAGAGGAGGAGATAGAAAGCAAGAGAACCGTTGAATCCACTTCTGTTGACAGAAAACCACTTCCATTTCTTGAGAGAGCCATGTCTTGTCCCTCAGGGGTACAATTGGCCTTGACTGGAAGGGATGAAAGAGGAAAACATCTGGCCTCAGACAAATATGCTTCTGTTGTAACCCCCAGACCATGGGAGAGAGTCATTAGCCCACTGGAAAAGGATGCATCTTTCAGAGAAGGTTCTTTAATCAAAGGATACAAACAAAATGAGTACTTTCCAGAATGCACTGAAAAGAGTGGTAAATCTACTGTCCCTGGGACAGATGAATGTCCCCTTTCAAATGAAGACTCTTTACCTTTTCCTTCTGACATGTCAGGAAAGGGAAGTGAGAAAACAGTACAGAAATTTAAGATGACTAGTACATTTTCAGTATCTGGTGATGAAGCTAACATAAAATGTTTTGAGGTTGTTTCTTTGTATTATACCCTACCAAGGCAACAGAGCCAAAGAATTGGTAACTTTCTTCAGGAGTATTCACAGCACACAGAATCACTTACAGAATCGCCAAAAGTGAGAACTGCATCACTTCCGGACTCTGTAAAAGACAAACTAAAATGTTCTGTGCCAGAGCCTCCAGGAACCCCTTCACCTAAAGATCTAACTTCTACTCACCGAGATTGTCATCTTCCCTTCACCGCTGCTAATATAGCTGACTTGCCATTGCCCAAAAATGGGGATTCAGGAGCAAAAGAAAAAGCTGAAAAAGCTCATCCACACCCCATTAAGTCATGTAACAGTGGTCCTTTTAAACTCCGAGTTTATTCAGAAGGGAATATTGAAAACTCCCAAATGGTAGCAGGTGCTGGAAGGCATGCAGGGAGAGTTCTGGCTAGCAGTGCAACTACAAGTGGGGAGTATGCTCAGGAAGATTATCTTGCTGATGGATTGCAGCCTAAAGAAGTCAGAGGACAAACTGGAACAAATTTCCAAAAACAGACCAATACAACACTTTGTGACCTAGAAAGCCCCGTCTTTGCTCTTACTCCTGCTTTGCATAAACTACAGCTTAGTGAGAAGTCCAGTTCAGATGAACCAGGTATAAAGAGTTTACAGTTTGAACCCAGGGAAATACCTCAAAGAAGTCAAGAAGTGAACAGGACAGGGAATTGGGAGGCTAAAAATGAAGCACAGAAGTTGGCCTGGAAGCAGCCTTTATTTCCTAGTGGAAGTAATAAAAATGAAAGCAGTCTGGATGAACAAGAAAGGGGACCACACAGACCTTCAGTCCAACACAGATCGGCAGCCATGCCCAAAGCAGGCAGGAACTTTCCTGCTAAAGTTTTAAGCCCCAGAAGACATGTAGCTACTATCTTTCCCCAAAGACAGAACAGTTCTGACTTCAGTAGTCTTTCTCTTGACACACCAGAGTGCAATCCACACTCCCTTGAGTCTGCTCCAAAGTCCACAGACTCCAAAGACGAAAACAGGTTAAGTAATGATGGCATCAATGTGAAGAAATCTGAACACACACTCCAGGCTACTGTATTATCCGGCAGAGAAAATTCTAAGCACTTAAGCAATCAGAGGCTTAACAGAACTTCACCATCACATCAGTATGAATTCAAAAATATCTCAGAACCACCACCAAAGCATGAGGAGTCTAAACAGACTCAGCTTTTGGAAAGAGAGGCAGGGACCCCAGCCCTACCCACAGTCACCCACCTGGGGGAAGCAGATTTCTTTGACCCTCCACTTCCCTTGGAGCCAACACTAAAGGCCAGTATCCGGCCAGCTAGCTATCAGCAGCAACGACAAAAGCATGCTTCGTCTCTGGAGCGGGAACCCGAGCCAAACCCCCATCGTTCCAAGAGTTTAAAAAGCATCTCCTTGCATGGCTATGGGCTGCGTAAAAGTCAGCCTCCAAAAGCCAGGGAGCGCCACTTTTCTGAAAACACATCTATGGACAGTGCCCTGAGTCGACTGACCCTCAGGGATGAATTCCCTATCAAAAGTGGGTACACTCGAAGATTCAAATCTTTTTCTGAACTCTCTTCCTGTGATGAAAATGAGAGTTGGGCTTTGTATAGTGATGAACCAGACACGGGACTCAG
Organism: Suncus etruscus; assembly: GCF_024139225.1. Taxonomy (NCBI): domain Eukaryota; kingdom Metazoa; phylum Chordata; class Mammalia; order Eulipotyphla; family Soricidae; genus Suncus; species Suncus etruscus. The sequence goes on from NC_064855.1 coordinate 23,801,706, forward strand.
GTCAGCAACTATATCCAGGCCTATCGACTATGGAATTTTTGGGAAAGAACAACAGTTGGCTTTCTTGGAGAATGTAAAGAAGTCACTCACGAAAGGAAGATTGTGGAAACCAAATTTCCTTAAGAACCCTGGTTTTCTGAAGGATGATGTGAAGAACGCTGCTAACCCCCAGGGGTCTTCAAGCTCCGATTCTCCAAGCAATCAGGTGTCCGAAGAGGCCCTCGGACACAGCGCACCACTTAATATCTATGAAGAGGACATGGCTGACGCTGACTCTGACTGGGACTCGGACACAACCACAGACGATGAGTATTACCTAGATGAAAATGACAAAGAGTCGGAACTGTGAGACTTGTCCAACAGCATGAGGAATTGTTTGACCAAAACGTTGTAATGGGAAGAGAGGTAATGTCTGTATCTATGGAAAGTTGTATAAACAAATAAGCTCTTGCCTGGACTGCCTGCTCGCTCTCTCTCTCTCTCTCTCTCTCTCTCTCTCTCTCTCTCTCTCTCTCTCTCTCTCTCTCTCTCTCTCTCTCTCTCTCCCTTTCTCCACACATAGACATAAACATATCTATACACATACATATATGTATATATAAAATTATATACATCAAGGTATATGAACTAAGAATTCTTGTTTCAGAGCCTCTCTGTTTCCTTCCTCTCTATATATAACATATCTCTGCATTCACATCCCCAGCTAAAATTTAATTCATCTTTCACTGTTGGTTTTCTGCTTACTTTCCCTACTTTCCCCCTGACTTTTTTGTGCAATTTTCATTGTGATTCATAGCCTTAATATTCCTGGGACATACAAAAGTTGTATGTTACCTAGCACAATTATAGGTTTCTGTACTGGTTCTTCTGATCCAAACCTCCTACTTTGGTCATTGAATATAATGTACAGATCATAACAAAGGAGTAAATATCCATAATGTTTAACTTATCAATATGTAGAAACTTTAAAATTCTGACTTTTGTCCTTCAAAACGGAAGGGAATTTTCATAAAGACATCTTGGTAGATGGTAGATCCAGGAAGGACCTGGATAGTGTTAAGATTGTAGATGAGGACCTATATGCTAAAACAGAGTATCAGCAAATCTAGGGATTTACTGGAAATTGTTTTCAGGAATTGGCTTATTTGTTAAGGGCTCAACTTTAATCAAGTCAGGAACTTGGAGTAGGTAACCCAATGACACCATAATTGGTTTTACTGTGAAATTTCTACTGAGGAAGGAAGCGAACAGAGGAATGGAGAAAATCAAATATATCTTTATTGGAATGAGTCCTTACTTCAGTGCTGTCTACCTACTCATTTTCCCTATTTCTTCAGAACTGCCTTTTTCTATTTTATGTGTAGGATAGGATATTTCCCCCTAGGTAGACATTTTATCTACAAGTTCATTTTAGCCTTAGTTATGCTACTGAGTCTGTTGGCAGAGGTCTAACAGTCTGGCATTCACAGGTTTTTCAGCAAAATAATTTACCAAACCTTGGGAAATAATAAACACTTTCACATTTTTTTCCAGTAGTTTATAAACAACTCATATTCACTGGTAATTGGGCTTTCCTAATTCTGCATGCAGAAATTTTGGGCATTTCTAATTCTCTTAATTAGAACAAAGACCATAAAAACAGTAATAAAGACAATCTGCTAGAAGTAGAGACAGTATGCTCCTCTGGATCTTACTTCACACTGGGGTGGGGAGAGTGGTGATGTGGATGGATTTTCTCTTATTTGGTTTATAGATTTCATTTCATTTTCCATTATCTCCAATTGGTATGTTTTATCCTTATATTTAAATTAAGGATAGTAATAGGTATTGTTGAATTGTATAAAGTTCAGGAACTGAACAAAATATAAAAAAGGAACTAAATCATTAATATTATTATCATCATCATCCCAATCATTGCCTTGCCTAGAGGCAAAAGGCCAAAATTACTTTATATCATACTAATGAACATGTGGTAACTAACATGAAATTAGTATTCCTTAAATCTGTAACTTGTTTTCCACTTCATAATTTTCCCAGTCAGTCTTCAGCTCAGAGACTGATATTAGAATTTTAAATCAACTACTGTGAACTTTTCAACTTAAAGTTGTATAATAGAGAATAAATAATATTTTATTCTTTGTTTTAATATATTTGTATATTTTCCATTCCATTTTTATCTGGCTGGTTCAGTAAAATTTCATAAACCATAACCATTTTCCATATTATTTAATGATATTTAAGTTAACATTTTAACATTCATAGTCATGATTTTTTAGTGACCAATTTGCAAGTTCTTCTTTGGTTAAATGCTTTGTTTATATGTATACTCAGAAGGGTGAAATGCTTTTTTATTTCACTGAGATTGGATTATGGCAATAGTTAGGCAAGTTAAGGTGAGAGTAAAGAATTATTTCAGGGTCCTGATTTTCTATACTAGAATCTATTATCTGAGTGCTCATTTGCATTATTTATAATGTTTATTTGTTGATCTGCCTCAAGAATCAAGAAAACAGAAAATATATAAAAAATAGTACCTTCTATAATTTTATACTTTTATACAACATTTCGTTAAAGAAGTATAGTAAATTTCTATGTATTTTAGCATACAAGCTGCTGCTTTTTCATATTCATCTTTGGTATAGCTATAGTAATTTATAATAGTTGTTTTTATACTCCTTACTTGTTTTCTAAGAGATAGTCTTTATTAAAATACTCCAATAAAAGAAGTAAATCATCAGAGAATATTTTATCTTGCACATGATTAACTTGTTTAAGTGACAAAGTTTATATATAGGTATAAATTTTATACTGTACAGCCTATTTAAAAATAGGATTTAAGAGATTATTCCAAATGTTAGGGAGTTCTCCCTATATAACTTAACCCCTGTCATTGTAAATACATTGGCGTTCATAATTATCTACCTGTCATATCAAGGTTTGAACTGATGAAAAGCTAATGGTAGCTACTTTGTATGCTTGTATTGGAAGTGGGAAAAGAGTCTGGGTAGATTATGGAAAATATAGGGGTCAAATTGGAATAATCTGGCATCAGTAAAAGTAATATAGTTTATTGATTGCCAGGGAGCTAAAAATATTTTACTGCTATGTGTTTGTTAATATGTATATTTTTCTCTCTCTACCCACATTTGTGAAGGTATTATCATTTAGGGGCACTTTTGTGTCCTGAAGCAAATATGTTTAAGCACTTTTGTTAAAATGTTGTCAGATAATCCTTTTATGCAGTTATTCTCAAATGTTCTTAGATAAAAATGTCTTACAAGGTACAAGTTTAAAACAATGCCTGTGTGAAAATAAATGATTTAAATATATGCACTATACGACTTGGTTTTTATTCCATTTTCAATTGATTGTCAAAACATTAGATAAAGAGAAGAAGAGAAGAAGGAGAATAAAAGCATTCAAGTAAATGTTTCTACTCATGACTGAAGAAGACAACCAGCCATGAGAAGAATTGGGCATTTTGGGGGGCTTTATTGCATTTGCTTTTGCTTTGGGTCCACACGCAGCAATGCTCAGGGATAACTCCTGGCTCAGGAATCACTCCTGTCAGTGGGTGCTTGTGTGACCATATGGAATGCCATTTAAGGTAAGTACCATAGCCAGTGTATTATCTTTCTAACTCCAGATGAGTTTTTTTTTTTTTTAAGTGTCTTGAGGGCCAGAGAGATAGTTCAAAAGACTAGAGCATGTACTTTGCATATGAAAGCCCACGTGACACCTGGTCTCCCAGTAACTACTTCAGAAACCAACCACCAGTACTGATGGTTGTGGCCCAAGAACAAAACAAAACATGAGTGGCTGGAGACTAGGAAAAAGGCCTAAGTAAAGCTCATTCTTCACACGAGTGAGTTCATGGGTTCAGTCTCTGGTAGCACGTGAAAATTAACAAATTGATATTTTTACTTGATTCTAGGAAACTTTGTGCTAGTAGAATAAATCCTAGTCTGAGTTTTCCCTCTAACACCATGCTTCTCCGTTCTTTCCAGATTATTCCGTAATTCCAATCTAGCAATACTTGTAGGAATACTTAGGAGGTATGTAGTAAATATTGAAATAATTGCCTGCTCTATAGACACCTTTTCTTTCCCTTGACATCGCCATTCTCTGACACATACCATTCTAACCCTCCTCCATGCTGGCTGTGGAAGAATGAATGTCCCTGCAGAACTTATTTGTTCAATGTTGATTGATTTAGGAAAGAATACTTAACTCAGACTGGACCAATGAATAGTTGTGTTTCAGGAGGAAATACTCATGAATGTTGAGGCTTATAGATGCACATGCAAATGTATGTGCATTTCTAAATAAATTGTCTCACAATCTAAAATCCTTCTTAGGAAGAAATTTCGGGAAAAGCAGACATATGATGAATACATAACATAACATAACATAACAACATAACATAACATAACAAACATAACATAACATAACATAACATAATATAACATAACATAACATAACATAAAGTGTGCTGAATAAATGTAACAAAACCAATTAAGATAAGTGTGCATGCATTTGTGGTATATTTGAGTGTTCAACAGCATGTCTGCTTTCGTACTCTTTTGTTTTGGGGATCACAATAGTGAACCTACTTGGAGGTTAAATGGGAGCTACTCTCTGTTTGTGTTTAGGAGTCTTTCCTGGTGATGTTCATGGAAACTTTCCATGCCAGGTCTCCTGCATGCAAAGACATGAATCTTACATAGATTTAATGTGAAATATAGAGATTTCATATGAAGAATCACAGAAGTTTGTTAAATCTAGATCTTTCAGAGGCACACACAGGTCTATTCTATGCCCAAGACTGGAACAATACAGAGATGCATAATGAACAGGAATAGAAACTAAGAAAGTTTCAAGTTTTGAGTGTTACCATTTTCCTGCCTAGAGAGTCCTTCTTCCTTTATTCCTGTAGCATATTTTTACTTGTCAATCCAATCTCTGAATAGGTGTGCCCTCTTTCAGAAAGTCAATTCTCCAAGACTGGATTTGCTGGTGCTTATAGGATGAAATTTACATGGGACTATACAATCTGCCAGGAAGACTGTGGAACATTATGGGGTGGGGGGTGATTGGGCCATACCTCAAGGTGCTCGGGGGACCATATGGAATGCTAAAGACTGAACCCAATTTCTGGGTTCAGTATGTATGTGCACACTGGTTCACACTGCTGAACATTTTTTGTGGGGTGGGTATGCCAAAAATACAAGTCTTTTTCCCTCTTTCCTCATGCTATTTCTCAAGGTTGGGTTTACAACAAGCAACATTTAGGATGACTCTTAACTTTCTCTATCAACAATAAGCAGGCTTAATTCCACTTATTCTGAAATTTCAGAATAAATTCAAGGTGCTTCTCCTGCAATTCACTTCAGGCATCCAGGGTAGGCTTTTTGCACTGTCTCCTAGTTAAGATCTAGCTGTATTCTTAGCTAGAGCTCTTAGAACAAAATATCACATGGGGTGGCTTCCTCTCAGAATTCATTTTCTCACATTTTGATAGCTAGAAATTCAAGATCAAAACACTGGCAGATCAAGAAAGTGGCTCAGTGGCAGTGTACATGCTTCATAAAAAAAGTAAAAATCCCTGCTTTTATCCCAGCATCACTCTCCCCCTAATAGGTTAATAAATATTTGGTTTTAGGTAAATATAGGTTTAGTTTCTTTCCTTAACTTGCTGATATCACATTATCACTGCATCTTCACATCTTCTTTTGTTTGTACCCAAGATTTTCTGGCATCTCTGCCTAGATTTTTTCCAAAGCAATAATTATATTGGATTAGAATCCACTATAATAACCTCCTTTAAACATAATCTCCTCTTTAAGGGCCCTAACTTCAATCATATTCTGAGGTATTAGCCTCCAACAGTTGAGTTGTGGAGGAATACAATTAAGCCCGGACAGGAGGATACCACAAACAGCATAAGTGCTGGTTAGTGCAGTGAGTAGTGAAGAATGAAGTATTTGGTGTAACGTGGGAATTTAGTCCTTTGAATGCACCCATGAAACCACTGAAGCAGGCTAGTTTGCTAGTTTTGAAGTAGAGTGAAATCATTTTACTGGACCCCACACTGTTCTGATACTCCTATTTCAACACCCGTCACATGATTGATTGTGTTTCTCCTTTCCACTAAATGGGGGGGAGGTAGAGGCCAACATATAGTGTCAGACAAAATCAACATTCAAGAAATGTTTGCAAAGTAAATTTTATTTTAGATAAGGTATATATTTGTGATCAAAGTTCTGGTGGATCTGAGGAGATCTGACTCTTATGACATGGATTAAGATAAGGAAAAAAAACAGGTTAGTAGACATTCAGTATTGCTAAAGGATAGTTCAGATGAAAGTATAAGGCTTCCTTGATCTCAAAAACCTGGGTGTAACCACAATTCGATAATTGTAGAGGTTATTCCTCTACAAAATAAAATTTAGCAATGAAAGTAATACCAAGCAAGTTAACCCTATAATCCATCAGTTCCTGCAAAAGTTTTCAGAGTGCAAAGTACAAGAAATGTTGTCAACCATTTCTGCTGAGCATGAAGAGTTTAAGGGCTGATCAAGAGGCTATGGATACTGCACCCATCGTGTGAGTGTGAGTTTGCCCTGTGCAAACAGCCTAAAAGTCATTTTCACTGACTTTGAACAGATTCAAACCATAAGCAAATAACAGGACAAATATATCAATGGTTAGAAAAGGTTTGTTTAGATCTAATGTCCAGCTTCTGTGAATAGCCAAGACTGGATCTTCTTTAATTACCTGCTGCTGCCAGATTCCATGCAAGGCAGAAAGGAGACTTCTGCTGCCTCATGCCCCAGTTTCCTGGCTGCTTCTAGGCCCAGCTCAGCCCAAGCTCAACAAATATGAGAGAATAGAGAACAGTTTTTTTTTTTTTTTGGGGGGGGGCAGGTTTCAGGGAGAATGGAGAGAAACATAGTTCAGAGTCGGCGACCACTTAGCAGTAAGGAACTGCGGGCAGGATGTGTGTGGCTCAGTAGCAGCTGGTCTCCATGTGACCATGAATTGACTCCTACATTCCTCGTCCCATAACCATGCTATTGTAGGACCCTGAGATTTCTGCTTTCCCCATGAAAGTTTCTGTTTTTACTAAAACTGCTCAAAACTTCTTTTTAGCTTCTGTATACTCCCTTTGTTAGCTTGTTAGCTTGTAGAAATATGGCCTTTAGATAGGAGTCGGAGACAAAGGGAGACTCATCGGTCAGGAATAGATGGCTGGGATGTTCCGTGTGGGTGTAAGGAGAGGAGATAGGTAAAATGGACACTTACGTCAATGTCTGTTGCCATGGAATCAGGTCGTCTGAATTTTGACATTAAGTGGGACCCAATAGAATGGAAGATGTATTCTTTGAAATGTAGCCTGTGCCAAACGGAAAGTAACTGGGAGGCTCTAGATTGATGCTGTACATCTATATAATCGGAGTGGAAAAGTGACTCAGGATCCGTGACTGGAAGCCTGTTCTCAGGTGGCAGGCAGTCTTGGAGCCTTTGCTAGCTAAGCAAATAAAACCTCACTGTGTGATTTGCATTACCGCATGTCCTTTGTCGCTTTATTTGGGTGAGTGGTCTCAGATCCCAACACCTATAAACACGGTGAACCAAGACGTCCCTCCCCTGTACTAGCCTGTGGGTGTGCGTGAACCCTCAGGTCTCATGTACCCCAAAACCCAAATAAGAGAGAGAGAAAGTGGAAAACACACACTAAAACCCAAATAAGAGAGAGAGGAAATCACACACACACACACACACACACACACACACCTCCGAGGGTCAGGTTTCATGTACCCCAAAACCCAAATAAGAGAGAAAGTGGAAAACACACACTAAAACCCAAATAAGAGAGAGAGGAAATCACACACACACACACACACACACACACACACACACACACACCCCTCCGAGGGTCAGGTTTCATGTACCCCAAAACCCAAATAAGAGAGAGAGAAAGTGGAAAACACACACTAAAACCCAAATAAGAGAGAGAGGAAATCACACACACACACACACACACACACACACACACACACACACACACACACACACACACACACACACACACCCCTCCGAGGGTCCTAGTGCCGTGGTCGTAGGAACGGTCCCCCCAATCGTGGACAAGCTCGGGTGCCGAGGAGCGGGCGCAGCGTCCCGCCCGCGTCCTCCCAGGTGGACACGCGGAGGCTCCGGCCCTGCACTCGGGTCCACTCTACTGAGCGCCATCAGCGCGCACGGCCCTCCCGGGGCACGACCCCGCGTCCCTCCTGGACAGGCGGGGGCCGGGAAGGCGGCCAGGCCCGCCCCGGGGAGGCGCCCACCTCGGCCCGGGGCTGTCGCCGCCCTCCCCAGCCCCGACTCCGGCCCCGCGACCGACCATGCGGCCCCTCGCGCGGGCCCAGCTGCTGCTGCTGCTGCTGCTGCCGCCTCTCGCCCTGCCCGCGGCCGCCAGCGCCCCCGACGCGCCGGTGAGCGCGCGGCGGAGCCTGGTGTGGGGCCCGGGGCTCCAGGCGGCCGTCGCGGTGCCCGTCCGCTACTTCTACCTGCAGGCCGTGGGTTCGGACGGGCGGAACCTCACCCGATCGCCCCCAGGTAGTGTCCAGCGCCCCCGGCCCGAGGGCGCCTCCCCGGATCCTGCGGTGGCCCGTGGGCCGGTCTGGGCGCCCCCGATGTCCTCCCGGGCGCAAAGGACCGAGGGGATAGGCCCAAGGCATGTTGGAGGAATGTCAGAGAATGAGCCCTGGCCCTTCTCTGGAACGCGCTAGGGCTGGGGTTTTGGGGACTCAGGGATCAGGAGAGGAGAGTCCCGGCCTAGAACCTCCCCACTGGAGTCTGCAGGTCCCGGGTCGGGCGGTGGACCTGGAAGGTCCCACCCAGGATCCAAGGGCCTGGAGACGGCTCCAGAGGGGAGGCCGGTCCACGCAAACGATTGCAAAAAGTTTTTTCTGGTTCCTGACCTCGGAATCACTTGGTTCCCTGGGGTTCCCTGGGACTTCCAAGTTTCCCCAAGTCGAAGATGCTTTCTCTTGCCCTGACTCTCTTCTCGTTTTGACCTTTGTCAACTTCCTTACAACTAACTTGTCCTGCTGGTTTTATGTTGCTGCCCCGTCAGGATCTGCACATTTATATCTGATTTATGTCCAGGCTATTAGCTCTCCAGCACCCCCTGTTTTAACCCTGTCGAGACCATCGGAATGGACCATATGGGATGCCAGGCATCAACCCCTGGTCTGCCAAGTGCCAAGCAAGCCTGCTATACTATCTCTCTGGCCCCAGTTTTGATTTCCTTGTAAATCAAAATGCTCCTAAGTTGTGTCTGATTCAAATCAGACATAAATCAATATGGCATTGATGGTCCCAACCTCCTTTTGCCGACTTAGTCACTGCATTCTCTTTAACTCTGGTGCTTGAGGTTTGAATTTGTGGAGTTGAAAAACTAAGCTGAGCTTCAATTCTATTCCATTATGTTATCCTCCAGGGTAAATGAGAATTCACATTCCTTTCATTTGAAATAATTGAGTATTGCACTCTCAATTTTTCTTTTATGAGAGTAAAATAACTTTTCTATTACATTCTGGCATTATTATTTTGCATTGATTCTCATATTAGCTTCATGCCAGCAATGCCATAGGCATGAAAGTTTCAAAATTAACTAAATGGGTAAAGCACAGCTTTGTAATGATTATGTTTTTAAATATATATTTAAACTATAAAAGTGCTAGTTCAGAGAGAATAATGTAACTGAAAAATCATACTTTCAATTTTAAAAGAATGGAAATGTGGGGCTAGAGGGAGAGAGCTTTGTGGGTTGAACACATGCTTTGCAATTTGACTGAGGCTGGGTCCCCAGTGCCACATGGTGCTCAGAACACTGCCAGGAATAACTGCTGCCAGGTGTGGCCCCAAAACTGCAAAAAAAAAAAAAAAATCAAGTGGGGCACACACATAACCCTCCCACTGCCAGGGGAATCCCAAACACTGAAATCAAACAAGCAAATGAATAAGTAATAAAATGTTGGGGCTGAGGATGTGTTGCAGGAGTCAAGCACATGCCTTGCATGCATGAGACCTGGTTTGATCCATGACACTTCAAAACATACTTAAGAGAAAGGAAAGAAAAGAAATGTTTTGGAGCTAGTTTTCTTCTGTAAATCCCTCTCTTTCTCCCAAATCATACTGTTATTAGTATGCTTACTTCTAAGTTTTTATTTATTTAAATTCACCAATTTATAGAAAAGTAGGACTAATTGACTGGGAGATGGGAAAGCATCTCTGATTTCTAGCAGTGAGTAACAGAAGCTGGTTTTGGGTCCTGGGCCAATCTCTAATGTCAGTCTACCTCATGGCATTACCTTCCAGGAACCAAATAGGAACACACAAAGAATCATTTATTTAAGTATTTTAGGTGGCCTGACAGTAGGTCAGTATTTAAATGATTTCACATTAAGTTATTGGCCTTGGGCTCGGAGAGATAGCACAGCGGCGTTTGCCTTGCAAGCAGCCGATCCAGGACCAAAGGTGGTTGGTTCAAATCCCGGTGTCCCATATGGTCCCCTGTGCCTGCCAGGAGCTATTTCTGAGCAGACAGCCAGGAGTAACCCCTGAGCACTGCCGGGTGTGACCCAAAAAACAAAACAAACAAACAAACAAACAAAAAACAAGTTATTGGCCTTGAAAATAAGGCCGGAACAATTAGTGCAGTGAGTAGGGCATTTGCCTTCCACAAAGTCGACCTGGAGTTGTTCCCCAGCATCCCATAAGATTCTGAGCCCTCCAGGAGTGGATCACTGAACGTAGAACCACGAGTAAGTCCAGAACAGTTCTTGTCACAAAATTTAAGTATTATAGTTTATTTTGGTGATTTTTCTCATAATTTATCACATTTGTTTTAAGATTATAAAAATAAACATGAGTTTGAGGGCTGGAACTATTCCCATTTCTTCCTTAACATGACGTGATTCCTCAACAATCATTGGAAGTGGTCCCAGAGCACCATTGAACAAGTCCCTTTCACAAATAAAATTAAAATATGTGTTTGATACTTGATTGTGTATAGCAAGATATCAGTATATTACTGTTACAAAATTGAAAAAAATACCTCCTGATGCACAGGAAAAAATAGAAACCTGGAAGATCAAAGGAAAGTAAGGAACTTCACTGGATATAGAAAGGAAAAACAAAGAAAAACTTTTTTTTTTTTTTTTTTTTTTTGGTATTTGGGTCATACTCAGCAGCACTCAGGGATTACTCCTGGCTCTGTGCTGAGAAATCGTTCCTGGAAGGGATGCCGAGATTCAAATCATGGTCTATTCTGTATCAGCTATGTGCAAGGCAAACACCCTACCGCTGTGCTATCTCTCCGCCCCAGAAGAAAAGCTTTTATCATAATTTCAGAAATTTTATTAACTGTGTGTACATTCTTGGAGACTCGAAAGATAATACAGGAGTTAGACTGCATCCCTTGAGTGCACCCAGCCCCAGTTCAATTCCCATCAACACAGTCCCTTGAACCAGGTGGGGCTCAGTCCCAGAGGTACCCTAGCCTTGCTGCAAGTGACTCTGAAGGTCCCCAGCACCTCCTGGACCCCAACATAGCACCATTTCCATAGACCTAGTACATACTGAACTATGGCCTGGTTTCAAGTATCACTGGGAATTTACCCAGCCCTCCTGAGCAACATTTGAGAGCCTGCCCATAAACAGTCTTGCCTTCTTCATACTGTTAATAAATGTGGAACATGCTCTGGTCACTAGCACTAGAAGCTTTCAGAGGATTCACTGCTTCTTAAACTTCCAGTCAGTCTTTATTCTGAAAGAGCCTGAAGCTCAGGTGTACCAGAAGCAGCTGTCTTTAGAAAGATATCCAGTATTTACTTAGCATCAATTTTGGTTTTATAACCAAGGGTGGCTACCAAACCTACATAAACAATAAAACAACATTGTTGACTGTTGGAAATATCACTTCTGTGGAGAAAAGTGATTTTCTCAATAATTGTTATTTTATTTTGTTTTGTTTTATGGGCCACACCCAGTGATTCTCTTGGATTACACCTGGCTGTGTGCTCAGGGGTCACTTCTGGTGATGCTCAGGGTACCAGATGGGATATCAGGGATTGAACCTGGGTTGACCACGTGCAGGGTAAGCACCCTACCTGCTTACCTGCTCTAGCCCTTATGCTCAATAATTGTTAAGGTGAGATAATCATGGATTTAATTTCTTTTTCTTTCTTTCAGGTCAAACATTATTTAAAGTTGTGATCAAATCTCTTTCACCTAAAGAAACCGTCCGTATTCATGTGTCTAAGCCATTGGACAGGAATGATGGCACATTTTTGGTGCGATACAGAATGTATGAAAGTGTGAGTGAAGGGCTGAAGATAGAAGTCCTTTATGGTAATGAATATGTGGCTGAGTCTCCATACATTTTGAAAGGTGAGTGATTGTCACAGGATCCTGAGCTAGCCTTATATATTGACAGTCTCCCTGTCAGGTTGGCTGGATGGCCTTGAGTCACATTAATAAAGAAATTATGGTCTGGGATACTTTTTGGAGTTCACTTATCTTGAAATTTTAAAGAAAACTTTAAACATTTAGAGATGTAAATGTTTTTTTTTTAATGCTGGTGTATTTATTCAGGTAGTTCTTCATTCCTCTGCATAGCTATGTATCTTCATCTATCTCATCTTTTTTGCCTTTGACCAAAAAAGATTACTACTAACATTTTTTGTTTGCTTGCTTGTTTGTTTTTATTTTGGCCACTTGGGCAATGCTCAGGGGGTTACTCCTAGCTCTGCACTCAAGAATTACTCCTATTATAGTTTTTTGGGTTATTATAAGTTTGGGGGTCTATATGGGGTGTCAAAGATTTAACTTGAGTTGATTTCATGCAAGGCAAGTGCCTTACTCACTGTTATCTCTCCAGCCCCCTAACAGATTTTAGAATAAGAACCTTGATCCTGGAGTGCAGAACCAGGGGTAAGCCCTAAGCACAGTAGATTGTGCCCCTCCGCACAAAAATTTATGGTGCTACACAGTAGATTGTGCCCCTCCCCACAAAAATTTATGGTGCTAACTTCTCCAGTTTTGAATAACTGAAATATATTTTGCTTGTATTTTTGAAAGACAACTTCACTGGTTATTGATAAGCAATTTTGTTTGTTTACATTTACTACTTTTATAATGTCCCAGTATCTTGGGTCCAGAAATATATCACAATGTGTAAGGTTCTAGACTTGCATACAGCCAACCCCAGTTTAATCACTGGCACTATGTATGTTCAGGCCCTCAGCAGTCCCTGAGCACTGCCAAGAGTGATTCCTGAGCATCAGGCCAGGACTAGCCATTGAGCATAACTAAGTGTGGCCCAACTTCTCCTATAAAAGCAACATTTTTAAATGTTCCTTAACCTTTTATAAGTCACTAGAAATGAAATTGCTGGGCCCGGAGAGATAGCGCAGTGGCGTTTGCCTTGCAAGCAGCCGATTCAGGACCAAAGGTGGTTGGTTCGAATCCCGGTGTCCCATATAGTCCCCCGTGCCTGCCAGGAGCTATTTCTGAGCAGACAGCCAGGAGTAACCCCTGAGCATCACCGGGTGTGACCCAAAAAAACAAAAAAAAATAAATAAAAATAAAAGAAATGAAATTGCTGTTGACCCTATGTAAATCAACTGGGAGAGGACATAGTTGTCTAAGGGCTTGAGAATGGAGGCAAGAAAGAGACAGTCATTGTTGTTACACGACCTTTCACAGCTGCTCTGTTTAGAAAGAGTGTGTCCCTATCTGATGTCCTGGAACTCACCAGGAGGCTGCCTGTGAGATGAGGTTGGTTTAGGCCATGCCAATGATGCCCAGGGACTAACCCTGATTCTTTGTTTTAGGTACCACATTTGGGGGCTCAAATTTGGGGGTTTACACAAGCAAATCCCTTGCACTTATTGCTAGAGTAAGGGCTTGTTGCTCGAGTGAGACTATGTGTGTTTTGCTCCATAGGCCCAGTGTACCATGAGTACTGTGTGTGTCCAGAAGAGGACCCCCAAGCCTGGCAGAAAACTCTCGCTTGCCCAATCAGTGAACCCCAGATCGAGAAAGATTTTGCTTCTTTCCCCAGCATCAATCTCCAACAGATGCTAAATGAAGTTCCAACAAGGTTTGGGGGTGAGAGAGGTGCCGTTGTTCATTACACAATTCTCAATAACCACATCTACCGGAGAAACTTAGGGAAGTACACAGACTTCAAAATGTTCTCAGATGAGATTTTGCTGTCACTGGCAAGAAAGGTATGAGAATGATTTTGCTGACTGAAAAAAAATTTATTTTGTTACACTGTGTAAATATCAAATAAGAATGACATGGACTGGAAATGGGTTTTGACCTTGGAAATGTGCATGTCACATAGCTCCCACCTGTAGGGCTGGGGGATTCATCAGTAGGGCCCATCCCTTGCCCAACATACATTGACCCTAAGTCAATTCCTGGCACTTCCTCTAAAATAAAACCCCATCTTAGTGTTTGTTAAGTCTACACTTTTAGGAATCTCTCTTCTAATTTATTTTTTTTAACAGAGAAAAGGTAGATTTGGGCCATGTCAGTGAGATCAGGGACTACCCCTGATTCTGTGCTCCAGGTACCATGTTTCAGGGTTCAAATTTGGAGCTTTACACAAGCAAATTATGTGCTCAGCTTGTTGAACTAACTCTCCAGCCCCTCTTTCCTTTAGTTTTAATGAGCGAGGTGGATTCCACCTGAATTCAGGATTTAATCCTGTCTCTGTGCTTAGGGATCCCTCCCACTGGTGTTCGGGGACCATAGCTAGTATTGGCTATTAGAATTAGAATTGGCTACAAGTCACCCTGGGCTCTGCCAGCACTAACCACCTCAGTTTGCTTCTGGAAGTTCTCTGTTCCTGCTGAAAATGCCTTCTGTTCACATGACATTTTACCTTCTATGGCTGTTTTTTTTCTCCCTTTCACAGAGGATTTGAATTTAAAATATATTTTTCATGTCTTACTATAAGTGTTTCTGAAAGAATGTCTGTATGTTACATTTTGCTTAAGGTTGGACAGATTATTTTGCTACTTAAAATAACAGGTCATGGAGCAACAAAGAGGGTACATTGGGTAAAGCACTTGTCTTACAGGAAGTTGACCTAGGTTCAATACCTGACAACACATACTACACCCCAAGCACTACTAAGAGTGATCCCTATGGTAAACCTGGAGTGGTCCAAAAACAAAACAAAACAAAACAAACAACAACAACAAAAGATAAAAACAAACAAAAACTTGGTACATAGTAAATACAACACCAAGTTATTTTGTATCAGTGCACAGTAAATACAATAAAATACACATAACCCCTACCACTGAAAGCAGACATCCCTCCATTAGTCAGACTAGCTTGTCCTGGCTTCTGGGAAGAGGAAAGAGCTATGGTCTTCCAGGCCTTAACTTCTTGAGGAATCTGATTGAACTTCATGACAGCAGTGAGAGTGGACCATATGGAGAGGACCAGAAACAACTGGTGCTGGCAGGAATGCTGTGGTAAAGGAACCCATTTACTGTTGGTGGGAGTAAAGCTGGTTCCACTTCTGTGGAACATGGTATAGATAAAGACTTCTCAAAATCTCAAACTAGGATTCCTATAGCATCTAGACAGTTCAATCCTTACACATATCCCCAAACACAAAAACATTCATTTAAAAAGATAAATTTATGTGGCCAGCCTGGGCTATGCTTTCTGCTCACAAGCACCACCAGAGTAGTTCCTGAGCACAGAACAAGGAGTAAGCCTGAGTATTGCTGGGGTATCCCCAAAGGAGAAAACAACACAAATGTACGTATGTATTCATCAAAACACTATTAGCAATAGCCATAATCTGGAAGTAAGCCAAACACTCAGTGGTAGATAAGTGGATGAAAAGTTGCGATATACTCACAACATAGAATAGTACTTAGGTATAAGAGAAAATGAAATTTTGCCCTTTGCTATAACTTGGGTGGAGCTAGACATGGAATGAAATTAGTCAGAGGGAGGAGGTCAGTACCAGATGATCTCACTCATATGTGTTATGTGGCATATAAACAAAGCCAAGGAAGGAGTAAGCAATAGTTGATGACAAAACGCCCTGGACTTTGTATATAGAACTGAGGTTGCCAAGGTGGAAGAGGGAAAAGGGGAAGAAGAGGTAAACTAGAAGTGATGGCAAGACAGGGGTGGAGGGTCCTTCGTCAACCTACTAGTAGGAGAGTGACAGGAATTTCTACACCAGACCCAAGAACAACCACTATTGAACCATGTTCCCTCAATTCCAACCACAAAGTCTGCAAGTGGCCCCTCAGGCTTTTCTTTCTACTCCATCCCCAACATCCTCCTGATTTTGCTCTTTTCCTAGTTGGTAGCATGCAAGACAGTCACCCTACCCTCTGCACTATCACTCCAGCTCCCTCTACCACATTTTGAAAACTTGTTTTTGGCAAAGAGGGGAGTACCATGGTGATATGGGGTGCTCTGGAGACCCTGCAGTTCTGACCATTAAACCCAAGCATGCTGGCCCCTTTGAGCCATCTCCCAGCCCAGCATATTCGCAAACATGTTAGAAGAGTAAAATAAACTCTGTCGTTCTTCCTTCTCTCCTAACTATACAAAGTTAGGAGTGAAAGAGGATGGAGAGTTATTATCTTTTTTTACAAAGTTTTTTAAACCAAAAGTCAACTTGGCAGATGTGAGTGACACTTTCCTCAGTTTGTTGACCATAGTTCCAGTCCATTCTTTTTTTTTTTTTTGTCTTTTTGGTATGTGGGCCACACCCGGTGATGCTCAGGGATTATTCCTGGCTATGTGCTCAGAAATCACTTGTGGCTCGGGGGACAATATGTGACACTGGGAATCGAAGTGCAGTCTGTCCTAGGTCAGCCGTGTGCAAGTCAAATGCCCTACTGCCTGTGTCACCACTTCGTCCCTCCAATCCATTCTTATTTTATATCTTACCTTATATAATAGTGCTATATGCAGATCTGAATATAAGATTTGTTTTCTTCCTGAGTTATCCCTGAGCCACTTTGCCCTATATTTCTGTATCTGGTACTCACACTCCTGCCAAAGTACAAGAGTACAGTATCTTGTACTCATTTTTGCTTTATCTTGAACTCACTTTGCTCATGTTTGAGCTGCCACACTCAACCTTTTTGCATATTGTGGCATCAGGAATTGAACCCACAACCTCACACATACAGTACAGGCATTCTAAGCCACTGAGCTATCCTCAGGGCTACCTATAGGAGTGATATTTACTGGGTTTGATTTTACCTGTTGGTGAAAATTGATGCTGTTTAGAGATATTTTCAGTCATCACTGTGTAGGGTTGGGATTGCTACCAGTATCTGGTAGGTAGAGTACAGGGATGATGCTGAACATCCAATGATGAACAAAACAACCTGAGTGGCAAGGAGTTAAGCCAAACTAAACTGTCAGTAGCACCAAGTGTGAGAAACCTTATGGCAAGAACATGGTGTGAAGCATGTTTCTGAATTGAGTCTCTGAATTGCAGGGGAGCAATTGAATGATTTCCTTTCCCTCCTCTTTGTTTTGGATTCTTTGTCTGGTGGCTGGTAAGGAATGCTAACAATTGATAGCAAGGCAGTTAGGCTTTTGTCTTGTATGCAGCTGACCTGGGAGGGACCCAGATTTCATTCCCGGCATTCCATAGGGTCCCCTGAGCCTGCCAGGAGCAATTTCTGGGCACAAAGCCAAAAGTAGCCCCTGAACACTGCCAGGTGTGGAGGAAAAAAAAAAACATACAAACCTCACCTCTGGTCCAAGCAGCTCAGTATAGAGCAGAGTGGGGTATCATTTTTTTGCCAGGATCACTCAGTGTTTTTTGGTTTGGGAGCCACGCCCATAATATTCAAGGGTTTTGTTGGTTTTGGACTTGGGGTCACATCTGGCTTTGCTCTGGGGCTACAACAGGTAGTGCTTGAACCTCCCTGCTGCGCTGGGAATGGAATGTGGGTTCCTTCATGCAAAGCATTCGCTTGTGTACTCTCTCTCTCCCTTCCTCTCTCTCTCCCCCTCTCCCTCCCTTCCTCCCCCCCCCTCTCAACTCAGATGAAAGTTGGTGGCATTTTTAGAGTAGAAGCCTAAAGGCAACTGGTTCAAGGAAGAAGAAATAAAGATAAACTAGAAACAAAGATAAGCTAGAAAGAGATAGTGGGGCTTTGGATTTTAGCCAGAATTTGCACCTTGTTCCTATAGGCTTATGGTTCTGTTTAGCTAGTAATGATTTTTATTTAGGTTTAGAAATTTGGGCAGCAGTGTGGAGAAGAAACTAAAACGAGGAAAAGCTAGAATGACAGTATTTAACAAGGAAGTTAGTACAGCTTTAATCATTGTCCCTGAAATATAAGGTTGAACCTACTAGAAGAGCATTTAAGATGGAGTGGAGGGTTGTGGGCACTTGAATGGTGGTGGTGGATTTGTAGTAAATTTTAGCATTATTTTATTTAAGTTCCTAAATTATAATAAAAAAGTATACAAACGGGGTGATAAGTCATTGATCAGGAATATAAAAATGGAATAGTAGATTCTAGAACAAAAAATAAATGTTATAATAAAGAGTTTCAGTGGTGGGAGGAAAACATGAACTTGAATCTACTAACTGTGCAGATTTGCATCAAGATAATTGGCAGGAAGGGCCCTAAAGCCATTTATTTATGCCTTTTTATACAGGCTCCCCTCTTCACACTAACCAGTTCTAAATGTCACTTCAGAGGTTGCTAACCTCTGGTGAATTGAATTTGCCTGTATTGTCCTCATTCTTGACTTTCTGATTCTGTTGATGACCGGAAGTATTCTTTCTGGGGCTTGAGTACCTACAATGGGTAGCACTTGCCTTCATGCACCAGACCCACATACAATCCCTGACATCCTCTAAGATCCTTTAGTACAGAGTCAGGAGTATAACTCTTGAGCATTGCTGGATATGACCCAAAAACAAACAACAAAAAAAGCAGCATCCTTTCTTCTTCTGATATTTTCAAATGTTTTAAGTTTATTTTTTCAAAAATTATTGCCTTTTTTTTCTTTACTTAGGTCCTTCTTCCAGACTTAGAATTTTACATTAATCTTGGAGATTGGCCCTTGGAGCATAGAAAAGCCAATGGCACTCCAGGCCCTTTACCAATCATCTCTTGGTGCGGCTCTCAGGACTCCCGGGATGTCATCCTTCCAACCTATGACATCACTCATTCCACGCTTGAAGCAATGAGGGGTGTTACCAATGACCTCCTCTCTATTCAGGGAAATACAGGTAAACAAAAGTTGATTCTTGGACTCAAAGTTTGGAAGTCAAGAAGTAAAGGGAAGGACTGAAGACATAGTAAAGAGGGTAGGACACTTTTCTTGCTAGCTAACTCTAGTTTGGTCCCAGGAATCCCAAAGAGTTCCCTGAGCACCACCAGGAGTAATTCCTGAATGCAGAGCCAGAAGTAATCTCTGAACATCACCAGGTTGTGGTCCAAAAATGAAAAAAAAAAAAAATAGAAAGGGAAAGAAGACTTTTTCCTCCAGAAAAAAATTAAGTTTATAATTAAATAACTTATATTTATCCTAATTTTCTTTTCTAATTCATTTTGTTTGTGTTTGGGGGCCATACTCATCAGTGCTCATATCTTACTTTTGGCTCTGCACTCAGGGATCACTCCTGGTGTACTCCAGGAACCATATGTAGTGCCAGGGATCAAACCTGGATCAGCTGCCTGCAAGACAAATGCCTTTCCTGCTGAACAACCACTCCAGTCCAGCCCCATTTATTCTTATTTTCTTACCAAGTTAAAGTACCATCAAATTGAATATGGTTACTTCATTTTGGTGAGGAAGGACTCTCAAGTAATGTTCAGGGCAGAGGGGCCAGGAGCCACACAGGATGGAATTCTGCCAGCTGAGTGGGGAAGTTTATTACTAAGATCTGACTGTCAAACTCACCATGGTGGTGCCAGAAGCCTCCAGTCACATCCAGTGATGCTTACGGGCCTGTTCAGTGCTGGTGTTCAAACTGAGCTCCTGGATTCCTGAAACATGTAAAACATGCAGCCTTGACTGTTGATTGCTCCCTAGCCTTAAAGTGGTCTTTTCAAATTCTGGGCCAGAAATCTGCATAACAGTGTTTGCCTTGCATAGGCTGAACCCAGTTTGATTCCTGGAACTGTATACGGTCCCAACCACCACCAGGAATAACTTCAGGGATTCACTGGGTGTGACCTAGCCTCAGCCTCCCCTAAAAGATCTTTCTTATCCAAAAGTTAAAAATACCTGAATTGGGCCACTTCAGTCAATGGGCCAGTGTTGTTCGTACCATAACCGTAATCACTTATAATGATGGAGTCTTCTTTTGAATTCATAATTTGTAAAATCTATTTGAAAATAATGTACTTGGTAAAATTGTCCTTTGATTCTAGTCTAAATCCTTTATATTATTGGTTGCTATGAAATAACTTTATCTTTCTCTTTTTTTTATCTTTATCTTTTTTTCTTTGCCATTTGGATTATAAGATATCTTGGTGTTGGTTTATTAGGGTCTATTTTATTAGGGACTCTTTTCACTTCCTGGATTTGCAGAGTCGTCTTTCCAAAGGGTGGGGAAGTTTTCTGTTATTATTTCCCTAACTACTTGTTCTTCTCCTTTCCCTGTTTCCTCTCCTTCTGGTATAACTACAATTCTTAGATTATTTCTTTTGTCTTTGTTCATTAAGTACTGGACTTTTCCTTCCAGTGCCTTGCCTCTTAATTTCTTGTTGGTTTCCTGGTCATTTTTGGTTTGCAGTTTTCCTTCAAGTACTACTATGTGCTTCTTCATCTCTGCAATTCTGCTCGTCTGGCTTTTTACAGTGTCTGTTAATTTCTTTAATTGCTTTTGTATGGGGGTCTCTCATATTCTGTATTAGATCTTTAATTTGGCTAATTTGCTCCTCCATGGATTTCTTGTACTCAGTGGCTAGAGATTCTCTCATTTTCTGTACCATGGTTTGCATTTCCTTTCTTATGGCTGCTTTTAAATCTTCATCTCTTGCATCTGTGCATTTTGGTGGACTTGGGAACTTAGTAGGAGTTCTCTCTGTATCGCCAGCTGTTAGGTTCCTCCTCATGTTTTTGTGCATTTATTGGTGTGACTTGGAGAGCAATGTCTTCCGATTTTGGCCTGTTTTTGCACCCTGAGATGTAGGGCTGGGTCCCTTCTCTAGATTGCAGCTCTGGGTGGGCTGGCTGAAGTTTGGCTTCTAGCGTACCCTCTAGTGGGAGCCTGATGGATTAGTGTTCCCTGCTCTTGCTGCCAGCCAGTGCAGTACCGCTCCTAGCCACAATAGTGGGGGCGCTGTTGAACCTGGCTCCTTTGCCCTCCTCCCCTACCTGGAAGTCAGCGAAGCTCCGCCTCTTCCAGGCCTCTGTTGGAAAACCCTCTCATCTATGGTTCCTAGCCCGTCCCAGCTGGGAGCGCTAGAGACCTCAGAGATGCAGTCGAGGGTGGGGCGGAGGCAGCGGAAAGTCCCCTGGCGAATGCCACCTTGGGAGACCTCACAGCCGCGACAGGGGGGAGGGGCGGAGGCAAAGGACGGCCTCCCACCTGGTGCCGCGTCTGGAAACCTCACAGATGCGATCAAAATAATTTTAAATGTAATAAAATTATGGAGTCAGAGAGATAGCATGGAGGTAAGGCATATGCCTTTCATGCAGAAGGAGGTGGTTCAAAACCCAGCATCCCATATGGTCCCCCGTGACTGCCAGGAGAGATTTCTGAGCATAGAGCCAGGAGTGACCCCTGAGCGCTGCCGGGTGTGACCCAAAAAACAAACAAATAAATAAATAAAGTAATACAATTATTTGAAGATGCCAGAGAATTATATTAGCTGCATGATTTTTAGTAACGAATGTTTCTTTTCCCCTTTCTGCCCCTTTTCATCTTTTAAAATCTAAATTTCCCCTCACTTCAGGCATTAGATTTATTAACACAACCTTTTATTAAACTGAATTTTCAAGCAGAAAAAAAAGAAAACCTTGAGTAGTTTCCTTTTATGTTTTGTGGCTTGGTAGACAGTGAATGAAATTGGAAATTTTTTGTAAACTAAAGAATGAAATGAAAAATTGACTTACTTAGTGTATGTTGACAATGATTTCCGAAAAAAACATGCTTAAAAGGTAGAGTCATTGACCACCTCCAATTTGCTTCGTGATTTATCCCACACAACACTGACCTGTGTTAACTAATGACGTCTCTTAATAATAGTATATATTTTAAATAACACTTTCAGAATATTTTCTTCCCAGGAAAGCAATAATATGTGTGTATATAGAGTGTAGAATTATATCTCTATATTTGCATTTAACAACACATGAAAAAAGACATCTCTATAATCAGAAATGATAAGCCAAAAATTGGGAGCAACTTCAGGACTCAAACTGTTAGTTAAGTCATTTGTTCTGATTACCCTGTCTTAGAAAAAAAATCCTGATTTGTTTTTTAATTGCAAAGTAGGCATGATGGAAGAAGCTAATACCTTGATGAATAAACCAGAACTGTTTTCTTTGAACTTGGTGTGACACTATTTTGGCATTTCCGAGCATCATACAACAGGAACTCCAGTATTTCAGTGAAACCTCACTAGTATACAGATGAACGCAGAATGTACCATTATGGAGGCTGGAATGATATAGCATAATATTGGGTTCTTGCCTTGCATGTAGTCAATCTGGGTTCCCTAGCCCAGCCAGAAGTGATCCTTTGCTCAGAACCAGAAGTAAGCTGTGAGCATAACTGAGTGTGACACCAAAATAAAGAACCCAAGCTCCAGAATATGTCCTTCATAAGGTGCAGCAAATAAAAATTTTTTTTTAATTTTCAAATTTAAATTAAGTTTTTTAATATTTTTTTATTTATACACCATGGTTACAAGGTTGTTCATACTAGTTTTTTCACAGATAAAGTTGTTCATGATTGAGTTACAATCATACAATGTATAACAACCATCACTAGCATGCATTTCCCGCCAACAACATCAACAGTTTTTCTCTCACCCTCCCTGGTGCCCTCTTGTGTTCCCCCACCTGCTTCTAAAAGCAGGACATGAATTTTACTTCATTCTCTCTCTCTCTCTCTCTCTCTCTCTCTCTCTCTCTCTCTCTCTCTCTCTCTCTCACTTTTTCTTTCTTTCTTTTTTGACATTGTGCTTTGCAATACTGTTAATGAAAGGGTGCCAAGAATTTTTCTTTCTGTATTAGACCCTTCTCTACTCTAATTACACTCTCCACTCTTTGTGGCAAGCTTCCTATCATGAACTGTCTTTTGAATCCTCATCTCTATTGTCTCTGGATATTATATCAACAGTGTCTCTTTATTTTTCTTTTCTTTTTTTTTTTTTTTCTGATCAAGGTGGCATTTATTTTCAGAACTAACAAAACTTATATAGTAAGAAATCACAAAGGGAGGGTCACGTGTACAATGCTTTACATTCTTTCCATACATTCCATGTTAGCCCGTACCTAGTACAACCTTAACAGCTCCTGTGTTGAAGCTGTCCAGAACATCCCATTAGGGAGTACCTAGATGCTATCAGCAAATTTCTCAGGCTTGCAATTAGTGGTCTGCATTGTTTTATGGCCATCTGACATGTATACAGGTTACAGTTCAACTAGAGGACAGCCTTGCAGCATAATGGCTGCTGTAGTTTAAAATGGCTGTGCTCATGTCAAGCTTCTGCAAGGAAGTACTGGCTCCCAACATACATGGCAGTTAGGACCGTGATATAAAGCTGGCTTCTAACTGCTTTGTGAATCTCTCCACCTTCAGAGCCACCAGACCATAAGGGCTGCGGGAGCCGGGTCGATAGGCCTCACCATCCCCACACTAACTCATTATTTTATATTCAGATAAAATGCCATCCCCTCTGTGCCAACACTCCAACCTCAAGTCCCATTCTATCTTTCAACCTCCCTTTCATTTAGAAAGTGGCAAAGGATTTATCTAGGCCCAGCACTGAAGGGCTGAATCCTTCTCCCCAAATCACACACTTGCGCGTGCGCGGACACACACACACACACACACGCACACACAACATGGGGCGTGGAAAAGTTTGCAAGCCAAGACCATATTTCCAACTGGATTGTGTTTGATTTCCAGGACTCAGAGCACTCAGATTGCTTTGATTTGTCATTTTATAAAATCAAAAGGTGAACTCATAGAGCTAGAGTAACAGTACATTGGGAAGGGCATTTGCCATGCATGCAGCTGATCTGGGTTCAATCCCCAGCATCCCATGGGGTCCCCTGAGTCTCACCAAGAGTTATTCCTGAGCATGGAGCCAAGAATAACCACTGTGCTTTGCAGGGTGTGACAAACACACACATAGATATATACATGCATAAATACATACACACCCACCGCATGATCCCAGTGACAGAACATTTTTCCATGATAATGGTTGACATGCTGCCTTGCAACTCAGCTAGTTCTGATCTACAATCTTCAGCAATGACATCTGGAAAAGCTCCTCAGAATCCCCCAGTCCCTTTTCCATCTACCACTACCCTGGGCCCCTTTCCGACCTTGCCATTCCCCCCAGTCTAGAACATTCTAGAAAGAACTAAGTTGTAGCAGTGGGTGAGAGAGCATGTTGGGGCAAGGGAAGGGTAGAGAAGGGGCCACAGGCCTGGAATCTTTCTCTTATCATTTCGATGTCAACATCCAGCACCCAGTGCTATGTGATTTCACAAGAGGCAACGACAGAGAGGAATAGGGACAGACACAGGAGATGCCAATCAAAGGTTTCTGGGTTTTTTGTTTGTTTGTTTTATAAAGTTCTAACATTGGGTGGGGTAGAGTGGTAGTATGGTGGGGAGGGCACTTGCATGGGGCTGACCCTGGTTAGATCCCAAGCGTTTCATATTGTTCCAAGCACAGCCAGGAGTGATTCCTCAGAACAGAGTCAGGAGGTAAGCACTAAGCCTAGCCAAGAGTGACCTCACCAAAAAAAAAAAAAAAAGGGAAAAGGAAAAGGAATGAAAAAGAACCATTTAATTCTGGAGAGCTGAGATGTGCAACTTCTTGTCTTCCTTAATCAAACTATTTTGCAAAAGAGGAAACCAGGATTGGAGAGATAGGTTTGCTTTGCACACAATTGACCTGGGTTCGATCTCTGGCATCCAATAGAGTTCCCACTGGTAAGTGAAATTATTCTATGTGTATCCCTCTGACTCATAATATACTCTATGACCATCATATATAAGCATCATATATAAGCAAATTTCATTACTTCATTTTTCCTAATAGCTGCATAGTATTCCATTGTGTAGATGTACCAGTTCTTTAGCCACTCATCTGTTGTCAGGAACCTGGGTTGCTTTCAGATTCTGGCTATTGTTAATAGTGCCAGGATGAACATAGGAGTGTAGAGGGCATTTTTGTGTGGTATGTTTTTGTGTTTCCATATTTTTAAGGATTATCCATATTATTTTCCAGAAAGGTTGAACTAGATGACATTCTAACCAGCCTTTCTCCCCACCACACCAACACTGGTTATGCTTCTTCTTTGTGATCTGTGGTGTAACATGTAAGATCTCATTGTTGTTTTGATTTGCATCTCCCTGATGAATAGTGATGTGAAGCATTTTTTCATGTCCCTTTTGGCCACCTGTATTTCTTCTTTGAGGAAATGTCTGTTTATTTCTTCAACCATTTTAAATAGGGTTTAGATATTTTTTTCTTGTTCACTTCTTCCAGTACCTTATATATCTTAGATATTAGCCCTTTATCAGATGAATATTGGATGAACAGTTTCGCCCATTTCATGAGTAGCCCTTGAATCCTGTTACTGTTTCCTTTGTAGTGCAGAAGCTTATTGTTTAATGTTCTTTTGTTTATCTCTGCTTCCAATCATTTGGACAGTGGTATTTCCTCCTTGAAGAAGCCTTCAGTCTAAATGTCATGGAGTGTTTTGCCTATGTTTTCCTCTATGTACTTTATAGTTTCACATCTGATACCAAGGTCTTTAATCCATTTTGATTTGACCTTTGTGCATGGTGTTAAAGAGAGATCTGAGTTCACTTTTTTGCATGTAACTGACCCAGTTTTTCCAGCACAACTTGTTGAAGAGGCTTTTCTTGCTTTATCTTGTATTTCTTGCCCCTTTATCAAAATTAATTGTTTGTACACCTAGGTTCATTCAGTCTCAGAATATTCAAGTTGGTTACATTGATCTAGGAACTGTCTGTTTCCAATTCCATGTTTCTTTAATGGCTATTGCTTTATAGTACAATTTAAAATTTGAGAAAGTGATGACTCTATCTTATTTTTCCCAAGGATTGTTTTAGCTGCTCATGGGAACTTATTGTTTCAAATGAATTTCAGAGTGTTTGATCCACTTCTTTTTTCTAAAATGTCATGGGTATCTTTAGAGGGATTGCATTAAATCTATACAATGCTTTGGGAAGTATTGCCATTTTAATTATGTTACTCCTCCCAATTCATGAGCAGGGCATATGTTCCATTTTCTTGTATCCTCTTTTATTTTTTGAAGAAGTGTTGTGTAGTTTTCTTTGTATAGGTCTTTTACCTTTTTAGTTGATTCCACGATTATTTGATTTTCTGAGGCACAGTTGTGAATGGGATAGTTTTTGTAATGTCTCTTTCTTCTCTTTCATTATTTGCATATAAAAACGCTATGAATTTTTGAGTATTAATTTTGTAACCTGCCACTTTACTCTAGTTCTGGGATTTTTCTCATCATTGATGTCCTTGACTGTTGATTCCTCATTGGTGTTTTCTTTTTGGATTTCTGTCATCCCAATGATTCTTATCTTGTTTCTATTAAGTTTATCTCAGAATTTTATTGTTGTCTGTTCGCTTTCTTTGTGGATTTTTCCCAGCCTCTTCTGTTGAATGGAGATGTTATACAGCTTATCTTATACAACATTGATTTTTTAAAAATAATTTTATTTTGACCAAAATGAATTACAAATCTTTCACAGTAATATTTTAGGTACATAGTGGCATTGAATCAGGGGCATTCCCACCACAGTGTTGTCCTCCTTCCATTCCTGTTCCGAGCATGCATCCTATATTCCCTTCTTTGTCCCTCAGGCTGCTAGAATAAGTGGTCTTCTCTGTACAACACTAATTCTGACCTCAGCAGCTATGACTTTGCTGGTGAGGCTTTCCAATGAGATTTTCATTTTGCCTTCCATGTTTTTCAGCCCTGATATTTCTGTCTGAATTTTTCTCATTTCTTTTCTCATATCCTCTTGAGTCTTTTGGACTGTCCATTCCATCGGTTTTTTTTTTTAAGTTCTTTGAACATCATTAATATTTCCTTTCTAAAGTCCTGATCAAAGATGTTATATAGGTAGAAGGTGTTGGTTGGGTCTCCAGAACTAGCACTTTTAGTCACAAGATGTGGTGGGTTCTTCATAGTTTCCCATTGTGAATTTTGATGGCTGGTACTGTTACTAGGTGTTTTGGTGCAGCTCCTAGACTGGAAGAAATGCGTAGCCATGGTATGAAGCAGAATGGTTGTGCTCTTGCTGGCCTGACACACTCAGCTGGATTCAAACCCAGTCTTTTCCCCAAACTCCTCCCATAACCCACAGACAACTGTGTCTGGTCTGGATTGACATACCAGAAGTTCAATTCCAGCTGGCGCTTTTTTAAATTCACTCTCTAACCATCTGCTAGAACTCAAACTGGATGTCACCAGCGCTCTGGAGCCTGCTTCTGCTGCCTTGGCTTCTGCTTGCACACTTGTTCCTGAGTCATTCTTGTGCCCTTTGTGCTGAGCCGATAACGCAGGATCCAGAGTCCTATTGTCCGGTTGGGCTCACCATCTCAGCATGGGGTCCCACACTCTTCTGTGGAGAACCTGAAGCCACCAAGTCTTTCCCTGAGCAGAGCTGTTTTTCTGAATCTGAAATTTTCAAGTACCTCAGACAAATTCAAACTTAATCCCATATATTTTGGAAATTGCATCTACTTTAGAAGATAAATTGATGATAAAAGAAAGTTAACATCCTAAATGGTACAGTAGTTTAAAGATACATTTATAGTGCAAAAAGGGTAAAGTTCATCATTGTCTGTTTTATACTTTCAAATTTCTAGGGCCTTCCTGGATCAATAAAACAGAAAAAGCTTTCTTCAGAGGCAGGGATAGCCGTGAGGAGAGGCTTCAGTTGGCGCAGTTGTCCCGTGAAAATCCACAGCTCCTGGATGCAGGAATTACCGGGTATTTCTTTTTCCAAGAGAAAGAAAAGGAGCTTGGAAAAGCTAAATTAGTCGGTTTCTTTGATTTCTTTAAGGTACGCATTTTTAGTCTTCTGGTTGAATATGAAGTGTAAACATGTTAAAAAGTCTGCCAGAGAGCTGACCGTTGCATATGTTTCCTGTTCTGTGAATGACACACAATTTTCTCTCACATTGACTGTCTAATCATATTGTGATTTCCTTTTTTGTTTTGTTTTGATGTTGTTTTATTGTTATTAAACTTGTCTACCAAATGGCTCAGAATAACATACATTTATTGATTAATTGATCAGTTTTGGGCCAAATCAATAGTGTTAGGGCTTACTCCTGGCTTTGCACTCAGGAATCACTCCTGGTGGTGCTCAGGGAACCCTACGGGATGCTGAAGATCAAACTCAGGTCAGGTGTTGCAGGCAAGTGCCTTCCCTAACTGTACTAGCTCTCTGGCCCCTCAAAAAGACTTTAAATATGCAAAATCTTGTTCAAGATTTATTCTGGGGCTTTGGTGCATTTATTTTGGATTTTCTTTTTTTTTTTGTATACTATAATGTATAATACACTCTCAAATGCCTTTTGTAAATAGTGTAAATACCATATAAGTAGCAATTATTTAAGAAAAGTTGGGCCCGGAGAGATAGTACAGCGGCATTTGCCTTGCAAGCAGCCAATCCAGGACCAAAGGTGGCTGGTTTGAATCCCGGTGTCCCATATGGTCCCCCGTGCCTGCCAGGAGCTATTTCTGAGCAGACAGCCAGGAGTAACCCCTGAGCAACGCCAAGTGTGGCCCAAAAACCAAAAAGAACAACAACAAAAAAAAGTTAATTGGGGCCAGTGAGGTGGCGCTAGAGGTAAGGTGTCTGCCTTGCAAGCGCTAGCCAAGGAAGGACCGTGGTTTGATTCCCCCAGCATCCCATATGGTCCCCCCAAGCCAGGGGCAATTTCTGAGCGCTTAGCCAGGAGTAACCCCTGAGCATCAAACTGGTGTGGTCCGAAAAACCAAAAAGAAAAATTAATTACTAATATAAAATACATTGATTATATCCTGTTCATGTCAGTGTGATATAATGAAAAGAATATGGGACCTTCCAAGTATAGAGATTTATATTTATTGAACACCAGTTTTCTCATTTGTAAAAATCAAAATGAGTGGATATGCCAATAAAACTTATATACATTATTATAGTTGAAGGTGTAATGAATGTGAAAAATGACTGAAACATCTGCCAAATTTATTACTCTCAAAATATGAAAACAGAGTAAATAATGTGTCACCTATATCTCCTTAGTAATTTAGCTCCAGCTTTTTTGTTGTTGTTGTTGTTGTTGTTGTTGTTGTTGTTGTTGTTTTGGGTCACACCCAGCAGCAGTTGTTCCTGGCTCTGTGCTCAGAAATCACTCCTGACAGGCTCAGGAGACCATATGGGGTGCCGGGAGTCAAATCGGGGTCCATCCTATGTTGACCATGTGCAAGGTAAATGCATTACACTGTGCTATCAGTCTGGCCCGTTAGCTCCAGCTTTTTATCTCCTTAATGCTAAAATTGAAGCTTGGAGAGGATGCCTTTAGTACAAGGCAAAAATGAGTGAATATAAAATAAAGTGTAGAGTGGTTCTTAATTTCAGACTTACTACATAGAAAGCTTCCAAAAATAATTTTTCTATTTGGCTATGGAAATCTGAATCCCCCATTCTATGGACAGAGTTTAAAGAGGATTACCATTTCCTAAAGTTATTTATCTACTGAATTGGGGAAGAGGCACATCCATCGGTTCTCAGGTTCTATGCTGAAGGGTCACTTCTAGCATTGCTCATGTGATGCCAGAAGTTGAACTTGAGTTGGCTAAGTATTTATCCACTCTACTATTGCTCTATCCCCTCAGCGACCATTTTTTTAAAGCTGATCTTTAAATGTGTTGTATTTCTTATATTGATTTGTTAAAAGCTGCTTACAAGACAAAAAGAAAGTGAGTTACAAAATAAAAGATTAAGCTTTTAAAAAGTAAATAATTAGCTTATAATTTGTTGTTACAGTGTTAATGAGAAGTAAATGCCTTAACAGTTTTTGTTTATATCTATTTTAATCTTTTAGTACAAGTATCAAGTGAATGTGGATGGAACTGTGGCAGCTTACAGATACCCATATCTCATGCTGGGGAATAGTCTGGTTCTGAAGCAGGACTCTCCATATTATGAACATTTCTATCAAGCGCTAAAGCCTTGGAAACATTATGTTCCAGTTAAAAGAAATCTTAGTGATTTACTAGAGAAAATTAAATGGGCCAAGGTATGATTTCTTTCTTTTTTGGGTGGTGGGAGGACCAGGGTTGACCTCATGCAAAACATTTGCCTTAACATATATATTCTGTCTCCAGCCCCAAATTTTAGCAGTTTCTTTTATCATTAACAAGTTTAATCATGATTAGTTACATGAGTTCCATCAGAATACAGGTTAGATTGGCATTATTTAGTCAAAAGTAATATTATGTTTGGAAATTTTTAGTCCCTTTAAATATCCTAAAGATACAACATCAGGGTCATTTTGTGACATCTCTGTCAATATTTTTTTAATGATATAAGAATTTTTTTTAAAACAGTCACTAAATATCCACATTCCAAAAAGCGAGAAAATCCAAATGCAAAGTACAGTGTTTAAAGTGTTTTATGCCCAAGAAAACATTTAAGGTAATTATGGTGCTCTTTCCTTTTCACCACATAGCAGATAGGCACAAGTTATAATGAATGCATGCTATGTCACATCATGAGAATTCCATTTCTCATAAAATACTAGTTCCTTTGTTCAAAAGGAAAAGTATTAAAAAGTTATTAGGTTTTGTATGAAACTATAAAAATGTACCGTTTCATTATAAGACTTTATTCTGTTTCTGAGTAGCCATATTTGGTTACAGAAATAACTGGGTGCCCGAGGCAGAATCATTTATGTGACTCTTAATAAACAGTAGGAATTGCATATTAATGGTTTTTTCTTCTGGGGAGTGTGGTAGAGTATTAGATGTTATTCTCAAGTATCTTTGGGAACACTGTTTCTGGCATTGAGGGAAAATCTTATAGCTGAGCAAAATGAGGGACTAAATTTTTTGTTGTTATTTTTTGGCCACACGAGGTGTTGCTCAAAAATTACTCTGGCTCTGCACTCAGGAATCACTTCTGGCATCCTGGAGAGTATACAGAATGCCAGGGATAAAAACCAGGTCAGCCTTGTGCAAGGCAAATGCCCTACCTGCCATATTATCACTCTAGCCCCATGACTGAATTTTTTAATTGCAAACAGCAATGAAGTCTTTCATTTTGTAACAACTTTTTTTGGCCTCACTCTTTGGTGCCAGGGATCACCTACCTCATTGTGGCCTTGCGGATTCAAATGGCAGTGTCACTGGGTTCTCACATCCCAAATGTGGGGCAGTTCTGGGGATCAAACTAATGGTTCCTGCCTGCAAAGCCTACCTCCTACTGCATATTTAAATGTAGCTGTTATGAGGTTATAATGAAAATATGGTTAGATTTTTGGCATTATTTAGTCAAAAGTATCATTATATTTGGAATTTTTTCATAATAATATCTTCATTTAAACACCATAATTGCAAACCTATTTGTAGTTGTGGTACAGTTATAGAAAAGAACACCCTCACTTCACCAGCGCAACATCCCACCACCAATGGTCCCCATCACCCTCCTTCCCCACCCCCTGCCTGATTTCAAGACAAGCATTCTACTTCTTTCTCTCATTAACATTGTTATGGTAGTTGTTAGTGTAGTTATTTCTCTAGCTGCACTGCACTCACCACTCTTTGTGGTAAGCCTCATATCATGAGCCTGTCCTTCCAGCTCTCTCATTTCTATTGTCTCTGGGTATTATTACAAACTTGCCTTTTATTTTCCTTTATATTCCCTTTAAATATTTAAAGAATCAACATCTGTCAACCGTTTTGGGGGTTTAGTTTGGTTTTTTTTGGGGGGGCACACCCGGTGACACTCAGGGGTACTCCTGGCTATGCGCTCCGAAATTGCTTCTGGCTTGGGGGACCATACGGGATGCCAGGGGATCAAACCGTGGTTCATCCTAGACTAGCGTGAGAAAGGCAAATGCACTACCGCTTGTACCACAGCTCTGGCCCCTCTGTCAACATGTTTAACTCTACTTTGCATTTTGATATCAACAGCAATGGAACTGATGATGATCCTACAACTTCTTGGGAAGCTCAGAAAGAATCACAATAGTCCAGTGAGAGTTTGTATGTGTGGAATACACTGGGGTAGCAGGTGTTTCCTGAGCCTTTGTTTTGGGGTTCAAGCAGCCATCATCATTTCTGTCTACCAGAGCTGTCTCTGGTATATATAGTTGGCTTCTTTTCACAACCTCGTCTCTTCAGAATCGCAGACTCTCCAGACTTCAGACTAGCTATTCCTAGTCAGCCTTACATCTTTCCTGCCTTACCTTTATTCTTAGCTTGTATCTTTTTGTTTGGGGCTAGGGAGTTAAGGGGGGTTGGCAGGAGAATGGTGGTAATGGTAGTAATCATGGCAGATATCACTGGAGTAAATCTCTTTCATAGATTCTTCTTTAAACTTTTAGGAAAATGATGAAGAAGCCAGGAAGATTGCAACTGAAGGGCAGTTGACAGCCCGGGACCTGCTGCAGCCACACCGGCTTTACTGCTACTATTACAAAGTCTTAAAGGTAAGTTTGTCCCCAGGATTATATCTTCAGAACACATGCTTGGCCTGAGAGCTCTGTTTTTAGAAGGACCTCCCAAACAGCCTATGGAATCTGTCTAAGGTACAGCACCAGCCTCCTGGAAGAACTGATGCTAAATCCCTTTGAGTCAATCTTCTTTTTATCGCCATGCAATCTTGTAGGGGGAAAAAAGTGCTTAGAGATGCCATTACAAATACATCCTGAGACCCCCTCCCATTTTTTTAAAAAAAATTTTTTATTGAGACCATTGTGTATTACAAGTCCTTCATAGTTGTATTTCAAGCATATAGTGACAGTGAATTAGGGCCATTCCCACCACCAGTGTTGATCTCCCGCCACCAAAGTTCCTAACATGCATCCCAAACCTCCAGCCCTAGCCCCCTAGACTACTAATGGAACAGGTCCATTTTATGTTTAGAGGGTTGTAGTTTGGGTTGGGTCTCTTGACTCAATTGTTCTATTGTCGTTGACTATGACTTGAGTATTTAGTTCTGACCTTTTTTTTTTCCACCCAATGCACATGGCCCCCGGGCCCAATCCACTTTTTTCCTTTTCTCAATTTGTAGAAAGATATAGAAATATGAGGTAAAACAAAGTATTCCATGTCCCTAGATTCTATTAAGAAGGTGGGAGCCCCTATCAAGAAGATACAAATAAAATTTTTTTTTGTTTTTTTGGGCCACACTCGGTGACTCTCAGGGGTTACTCCTAGCTAAGTGCTCAGAAATTGCTCCTGGTTTGGGGAACCATATAGGATGGCAAGGGATTAAACTGCAGTCCCATCCTAGGCTAGTGCTGGCAAGACATACGCCTTACTGCTCCATACCACCGCTCTGCCACTAAATAAAAAAAATTTTAAAGGGGGTGTGTGGCAAGGTTTTTGTTAGTTTGTTTTTGTTGGTTTGTTTATTTTTTATTGTTATTTATTTATTTTGCATAGGCACAGCAAACGTTTGGGAAATTAGAAAGGAAATACCTTTGGCCTAAAAAAAAAAAAAAAAAAGCCAGGGTTTCTCTACCCAGGAAACATACCGACTACAGACTCTGGGCATACTAATTGTCCAACTCCAAAGTCTTTCTTCATGGTCCCAGGAAATAGTACTCCTCAATCACAGTAGTCAGTCAGACTTCTATAATTAGAGATCTTGGTTTTTGCACAGATTCTATGTAGAAGCCAACGTGTCACAGAATATCTTCTGTTTTCATTCCACTGATGGTGGCAATGCCAGGAAATCTGCTCTTAGAGAAAGTTGTTGCTGTTTCCTTGTCATCAGGAGCCTACCCTAGAGCAAGTTGGTGCTTGGGCATCATTAAGGCCTGGTGGAGGGGAGATTCCTGGTGCTGTAGCAGAAAACTGTGCAGATTCCAAGGATGGGAGTCAAGGGTCGATGTCTGATAACCTGGCCTAAGTCGAGTCCCCATGACAAATGTTCAGGGTAAAAAGGTGCCCCTACACTATAAAATTTATGAGTTCCT
Source organism: Suncus etruscus (assembly GCF_024139225.1). Classification (NCBI taxonomy): domain Eukaryota; kingdom Metazoa; phylum Chordata; class Mammalia; order Eulipotyphla; family Soricidae; genus Suncus; species Suncus etruscus. The sequence continues at coordinate 23,836,195 of NC_064855.1, forward strand.
ATCCTTATTAGATAGAACTTCTTTCTATACTTAAGATTTCCCCATTAGTGTGCTGATGCAAAAAGGAACAATGCCACATGGTACTTCTAGTGAACATGGGGGTAAAAATAACAAGCTAATCAACCTCTATACCTGGTTCTAACCTTAACTCAGCTCTCAAGCAAGACTTAGTATTTCCTAAGGTGATCCAAAAAAAGGGATGGGGGAAGCAACCTCTACAGATGGAAATAAACACTAAGAATTATAACTATTAAGGAAAATGCGTCTATAGAATTATACAAAGGAGATATAGATATCCTTTTTGAAGACTTTTGAGATGGTCTGGGGAGGCTGCTAAAATTCTGGGAATAGTTTCATCCACATCATGGTTTTGTGGAGTTTGTGATATGGTTTGGCAGATGTCAGAGATCAGATAGTGTCCTCAAGCTGAGGGTCTCTCCAGAGCTGAATCCTCTAGCAAGAGAGGAGATGTGGAAGAAAGGGGCTACATTGAATGAGTCAGCAGGAGCATCGGGTGCAAATTCTTCTCAGGGCCAAAACATGGCAGACTGGGAAGCTTGCTGGGGCAGGGGGAAGATTCCAATCCTGAGGAGTTAAGAACTGCCCCTCCCATCTATAGTCCTTTTTAATTGAGTGCCTCATAGAATGCTTTGCTTAGGTGCCCTTTGAACATTTGAGGTCGTGATTGCCCTTTAGAAAATTCGAGGACTGGTTTGGAGATGATGCACCTCTCTTTCTGTCAAAATGTCTACCTCTTTGTTCTTCTTAATATTCGTGTTTTCAGGTGTTTTCAGCTGTTTACAGGTGGAAGACAAATATTTCTCTTGCTTTATAAAACAAAATAAAGGAAATGATAATAGTTCTAACACTGTGAGGCTAAGTAGGTTAGTGCACCATTAGTGGGAAACTAAGGCTGGAAAACTACGTCTGGTGTTTTACTCAATAAAATTTAGTTGGAAAGAAATATGGTATAAAAAATTATGCTTGTAAGGTGGGAAGGTGTATCTCAATGGTAAAGTGCATTCCTTATCTCTGAAATTCCTGGCACTAGCAGAAAAGAAAGTATGCTTTTTCCTTAACTTGCCCATAATTGTTCTGTGGGCAGAAAAAAGTTAAATTTTCTCAAGTGCACTTAAGATACTAAGTAAATATTGTCCTCTTGCAGAAACATAAAAATGATAAATTACACCATTTAGCCTCATTCTTTCCTTTAAGTGAGTTCTGTTAAAAGTGGTTGAGTTTTTAATTTTATTTTGTTTACTTATTTGTTTCTGGCAGGGGAGGGATCATACTCAACGATGCTCAAGAACTATTCCCACCTCGTGCTCAGAGATTGCCTCTGGTGGAGTTTTGGGATCAAAACTCGCACATGTACAGTATTCACTCCAGCCTGTTGAACTATCTCTCTGCCCCAGCTTTAATAGTAGGACTCTTCCTCACTAAAATGTTAGTTAAGGTCATGTACTTATGTCAGCATTTTGCTGGATCTGGCCCAGGACTAGCAATGTAAAGCTATGTCTCCATGGATTCACAAACTGGAAATATCTGATAGGGATGTGTGCCATTGCCTAAGTGGGAAGATGTTTCACAGGCCAGTCACCCTTTAGAAATGTGTGAGGGGAATTGGAGAGATAGCACATGTGCTTGCATTGCACATGGTTGACCCCCGTTCCATCCCTAGCATTAGGTATGGTTCCTCCAGCACTACAAGAAGTGACTCCTGAGCACAGAGCCAAGAAGAATAAGTCCTGAACACAGCCAAAAAATAAAATCATTATTTAAACATGTGAGGCTGGGTAAATAGGTCAAGTAAGACCACATACTGAGCATGTGCAAGGCCCCAAGTTCCACTCTGGCCCCTGGCCCCCGGCCCCCTGCCCCCTTCCCTCACACTGGGCAATTTACCCCTGGTGATCATCCCCAGCCTAATATGGTTCAAGTAACTCCTATAAAATTTTTAAAATGAAGGAGCTGGGGTAGTGGCATGGAGCAGTAAGGCTAAGACGAACCGTGGTTCAATCCCCCTGTGTCCCATATGGTCCCCCAAGCCAGAAGTGATTTCTGAGCACATAGCCAGGAGTAACTAACCCCTGAGCATCACCAGGTGTGGCCCAAATAAATGTTTTTAAAATGAAAAAGTTGGGGACCAGAGTAATCCACAATGAGTAGGGCATTTGCCTTGCTGACCTGAGTTTGATCCCTGGTAGCCCATAAATCCCCTGAGCCTATCAGAAATAATTTCTGAACACAGATATGGGAGTAACCCAAAAATCAAAATAACAACAACCACAATGAAAATGAAAAAGTTAAAACTCTATATAATTTTAGGCTTAAAGAGAGTAAGTGTGAATGTGTGAGACCATCACATTTATTTTAAGATATTTGTCATCTTTGCAAATTTTACTAAAGTTAGTGTGACATCTCTTTGGTTGAATCTGCTACTTACCTACACCAAAGTTGGGGATTATGTTTCTTGTGGGATTACAAAATACTGCACTCATGCCTATAGGGATGGTAGTGCAGTTAGGCCAGAGATGTGTACTTAGAGGGAGAGCAGAGCACGTGCTTGCATGTATAAGGCCTTGGATTTGATCCCTAGCACATGCAAAAAAAAATAAGATTACTATCATGATAAAAATTTTTAATTAAATGTAACTTCAAAGCTGGAAAAATCAGATATGGGTTTTAAATGAAAACCCAGAGCAATTAGAAATAACAGCCTGAGGGTTGGAAAGATAGCACAGTGGTAGAGCAGCTGCCTTACACACAGCCAATCCAGGACAGAGGGTGGTTCGAATACTGGCATCCCTATAGTCTTCCATGCCTGTCAGGAGCAACTTCTGAGGACAGAGCCAGGAGTAACCCTTGAGCACCGCTGGGTGTGACTCAAAAACGAACGAAAGGAAGGAAGGAAGGAAGGAAGGAAGGAAGGAAGGAAGGAAGGAAGGAAGGAAGGAAGGAAGGAAGGAAGGAAGGAAGGAAGGAAGGAAGGAAGGAAGGAAGGAAGGAAGGAAGGAAGGAAGGAAGGAAGAGGAAGAGAAAGGAAGGAAGGAAGGAAGGAAAGAGAGAGAAAGAAGGAAGGGGAAGGAAAAGAGAAGAGAAAGAAAGAAAGAAAGGAAAGAAAGAAAGAAAGAAAGAAAGAAAGAAAGAAAGAAAGAAAGAAAGAAAGAAAGAAAGAAAGAAAGAAAGAAAGAAAGAAAGAAAGAAAGAAAGAAAGAAAGAAAGAAAGAAAGAAGAGAGAAAGAAAGAGAGAAAGAAAGAGAAGAAAGAAAGAAAGAAAGAAAGAAAGAAAGAAAGAAAGAAAGAAAGAAAGAAAGAAAGAAAGAAAGAAAGAAAGAAAGAAAGAAAGAAAGAAAGAAAAGAAAGAAAGAAAGAAAGAAAGAGAGAAAGAAAAGAGAGAGAGAAAGAGAAGAAACAAAGAAAGAAAGAAAGAAAGAAAGAAAGAAGAAAGAAAGAAAGAAAGAAAAAAGAAAGAAGAAAGAAAGAAAGAAAGAAAGAAAGAAAGACAAAAAGAAGAGAAAGAAAGAAAGAAAGAAAGAAAGAGAAGAAACAAATAAAGAAAGAAAGAAAGAAAGAAAAAGAAAGAAAGAAAGAAAGAAAGAAAGAAAGAAAGAAAGAAAGAGAGAGAGAAGCATAAGAATCAGGAAGTTCTGCCATGTGGACTCATCTTTTCATTGTTTCCAAACACATTGCAGGCATATGCTGACCGTCCAGTCTAACAAACCAGAAATACGTGAGGGAATGGAACCTGTTCCTCAGCCTGATGACAGCAGCGCCAACTGCCAGTGCCACCGGAATAAACCAGTAAGAGAGGAGCTCTGAGGCCTTGTCCCACAGTCCCCTCAGACACCATCTCCTGTGCTTTTCTCTATGTGTGGATGGACTGACTGAGGAAGAGCAGCATTAGCAAATGTCTTCGGATATTCCTTTAAGTAAAAACTACTTCTCTCCAAATTATAGTTTCTCTTAGAATAAAATACAAGACTCACAGCAGGAAGAGAAACTTGTCAAGACATAAGCACTTACAGAATCTGTCCTCATCATGGTCATAGGTTCGCTTTCTCTTCCTTGTTTATTTCTGACTATCAGTGACTAGTATAGTTGTGCTCAATCCATCTTATTCCTAATTCCTCTTTCATGCTGCTTTTGGTATCCAATAATAGCCAGCCTTCTAGGAAGATCTGGATGGCTCTGTTATTGAAGAGAACTTGGAAACTCAAAATGGAATATTCTGTTAATTTATTTCTATTATTTATTTTTTGGCATCATGTTGCACAGCATTGCTAATAGTCATGTTTTAGGCATACATTATTGTCATGCCACATCCAGATGAGAGGCAGAACTTTTTAAGCTCACTTATATCTTTTATTGTTTTGTTTGGTTGGTTTTGGGCCACATCCAGTGGCACTCGGGTTACTTCTGGCTCTACACTCAGAAGTTATTCCTGGCAGGCTTAGGGGACCATATGGGATGCCGGGAATTGAACCCTAGTCTGTCCCAGGTTGGCCACATGCAAGGCAGATGCCCTACCTTTGGGCTATCGCTACGAGTTTTGTTCTTTATTTTTAAGTCCAGTAAGAACAGATGGGGTTTTTTGTTTGTCTTGTTTTTACTTTTTATATTTTTGTTTTTGTTTTGCCATAACTGTCACTATACTCTGGGTGTAGATCTCTATCTCTCAGGGTGCTAGGAATTGAACCTGAGTCAGCCACATGCAAGGCACATGCTCTACTCCTTGTACTATTGCTCTGGTCCCTGAACAATTAGTTTTAAGAAATTAAATAAGGGAGAGTAAAGCCAGATTGGGTTTATTCGCATTTCCATTGATTTATCTACATTTTCCTAGATAACCAAAGTCAATTATTCAGGAAAAACTAATACCCACCAGTTGTTCAAAAAAGGGTCAAGCTATGTGGGGAGCAGATTCTCCCAAATCCCATTCCTTGCACATTGAACAATGACTTGGGGACTGACCAGAGAGATTGTGGAAATAAGGCTGCATTCTCTCCCACCTGCCTTCCAACCCAGGTCATTCCTAGTAGATCTGGCATTTTGATGGTGGTGTCTAGTAAGGATAAGTTTTATAAATTACCAGAGCAATAGGACAGCAGGTAAGATGTTTACCTTGCATGTGCCCAAGTTCCATCCCTGGTATCCCATATAGATCCCCTGAGCACCATCAGGAGTAATTCCTGAGTGCAGAGCTAGGAGTAAGCACCTTAGGTATGGCCCCCAAAATAAAAAAACAAAAAGACACCCAAAATTATCATTTGCTACAAAACAAGCCCAACAGTTCAAAGTATATTGAGACATGCCGCTTCAGGATTTGAAAAAGGAAGGATGTGCTTGAGCAAATGGAGTCAACTAGGAGAGCTGTCCATATTTATAAAACTCTCCAGCTCACCAATTCAGGCATAGGTTTTAAAAGGTTTTTTTAAGGACTTTCTGGTCTGTCAATACAAATATTGCTAAAAATGGAATCACTAAAACCCTAATTATTTTTATTTCAGTCACATATATTCTAGTTACATATTTTCAGAATTTTAATCTTTTATAAAAAATTTCAAAGGGAAAAGGATATATAAAGGATATACATGATAACAGCATTTGTCTAGGGAAGCTATCTTGTTTTTTTTGCAATGTTATTCCTTAATAAAATATTGGGGATATCTTAAATAGCCATCATTGTGTAATAGGCTAAATTGATTTTGATGCATCAAGGAATACAATGCAGTTGAAATAATGAAATAGCTTCATTGAAGTTATGAAATACCTCTAAAATTCCTGTTCTGAAAAATTTAACTATAATTGTTTTTAAAATGTAGTTATGAGGGTTGGAGTGACAGCAGGTAGGGTATTTGCCTTGCACACAGCTGACTCAGGTTCCATCCCTGACACTCCATGTGGTTCCTCAAATTTGCCAGGGGTGATTTCTGAGCACAGAGCCAAGAGTAATCCCTGAACACCACTGGATGTGGCCCAAAAAAAACAACAACAAAAAAAATGTAGTTAAGAGGCTGAAGTGATAGCCCAGAGAGATAGCACAGCACAGCGGCGTTTGCCTTGCAAGCAGCCGATCCAGGACCAAACGTGGTTGGTTCGAATCCCGGTGTCCCATATGGTCCCCCGTGTCTGCCAGGAGCTATTTCTGAGCAGACAGCCAGGAGTAACCCCTGAGCACCGCCAGGTGTGACCCAAAAACCAAAAAAAAAAAAAGAGGCTGAAGTGATAGTAAAGTGAGTAGGGCATTTGCCTCGTACACTGCCGACCCAGGTTTGATCTATGGCTCCCTCTGAGTACAGAGCCAGGAGTAAGCCCTAGGTGTGCTTCAAAAATTGTGGTTATGGAACAATATAATGTATAATATTGTATAAAATATTTTGTATTAAATTTTGGAAATAAACTCACCAATAAATGAGAGAAGAGAATTTTTACTTTATTCCGATCTAAAGTATTTTTTACTACAAAGTATGAATCAGATGGTAAAATAAAGAAAAAAGCAGCCCTAGGAAAAGGTAACATGTACAATAGATAGAAGTAGGAAATAAATGTTTATATTTTCTGTATGTTTTTAAATTTACTATATTCAAAATTTTATACCACAGGAAATAACAAAAAGCAATTTCTAAATAAAATTTTGAAAAAATATTGTGTTTTTTTTTTTTTTGAGACAGATTCTAGATAACCACAGGATTTCTGTAAATGGGGTGGTCTTTTTTTTTTTTTTTGGTTTTTGGGTCACACCCGGCAGTGCTCAGGGGTTATTCCTGGCTCCAGACTCAGAAATTGCTCCTGGCAGGCACGGGGGGACCATATGGGATGCCGGGATTCGAACCGATGACCTCCTGCATGAAAGGCAAACACCTTACCTCCATGCTATCTCTCCGGCCCCAAATGGGGTGGTCTTATTTTACGTCTGTCTTTATAAATAAATAAATGAATCAAAACTTCCATCACTACCATTCAATGTGAGGTAAGTAAAATTTGAATATTAGGGAAGGAGATATTTGGGCTTGAATTAGATGACTTTCAGTTATTTCAAGTGAAGGAAGACAAAGTACAATGGCTGAGTTTGGGTTGCATTTTTAACAAATCCACCTCTGATGGAAGAACCCTCACAGTTCTGAAGGCTGCAAATTCAAGACCAAAGTCTGGGCAGATTTCTTCTGGAGTGAGCTCCCCTGCTTGTTTGTAAAACCTTGCCCTCTCATTGCAACCTCACCCAACAGAGACAACGGTGTCTAAAAAGGCTACTGATCCCATCATGAGGACCACACCCTTAGTCCAAGCACCCAATCCTCTCTCAACGTTCTATTCCATAGAAATTTGGTGGGGAACACAAGCATTTATTGGGAGAAGATAGTGTTACCCTGTAAAACCACTCCCTGCACTGTGAAAATACAGTGCATAGGATGATTTCACAGCTGGAGAGTGTTCATCCCTTTCCAAATGTTAAAGTCAGTTTTTGTGTGAGGTCCATAGATGCCTAAAATTAGGAGCAATTGTCATCTGAGTTGGTTTCAATGCCAATCATGAGGAAATACTTGGCCAGTATGAAAAGTGACCTTGGGTCTACAAATCTGCTGCACAGGCTTGTATTTTAATGCTTTCTAGGCAGAAAGTGGTGGAACGACTCTGGTTTTTTGACCTTGAGTTTTAACAGGTGAAGATGATAAATAAGGGATCACTAAGCCTCTCAGGACACAGAGAGCAACACCCTTTTCAGCCTCAGGAGGCATTAAAAGCCTTTTTGTTGGAGGAGTTCGTTGACTCACTAGACTAGTTTATTAGCTCAGGGGTTTGTCAGGAGGAAAAACATGTCCTCCAAGAATGAGAATGAGGGAAGAATTGTGCAGGCATATTTGTGTGTTAACTAATATTTTAAAATTTATTAAAATACTGTATGTAACAAAGTTATTCTTGATTGAGTTTCAGGTATCCAATGTGCTAAAACCAATTCCTTCACTAGTGTCCCTTTCCCTCCACTGACATGTGACCTATAGCAAATTATTAGATTAAAATATGACAATGATTTTTAAAACTATTTAAAAGTCAAAAGTGCCCTATTATGTTTGTGTCTTTCTAATATATTTTGAATGGCATAAAAATTAAATAGTTCTTACTCATCTTAAGTATTTCACACATATAATTACTATAATTGAGCAGGGTCTCCTTTGAAATTAGTAGAAATATAAAACTTAGATGAGGCAAGCTATATTAAATATTTTATAATAGGAAAATAAACTCTAACTTCAATGGAAATCTTCCAGTTTTTTTTAATTTTTTCCTGTACCATTTGACAATTACTGAATAATTATTTAATACATTTCCATATTCTCTTTATTTTTGGGTCACACACAGTGCTGCTCAGGGGTTACTCCTGGCTCTGTGCTCAGAATTTTCTCCTGGCTCTGGGGATCATATGGGAAGCCGAGATTCATGATTCAAACCACCGGAATCCATCCTGGGTTGGCTGCGTGCAAAACAAATGCCCTATCCCTGTGCTTTCTCTCCGGCCCCAGAAAATACATTTCTAATTAAGGAAACATTAGGAAAAAGTCTAGTGAAGAAAGAAAAACTAATTTAAAGTATATGTAAATATTAAAGATTCAATTTTATGGGTGACAAGGAAGATAAATTTTGAGCAACTTAAAACTGATAGCTAAAAAAAGAATATAGACAAGTACCCAAGTATAAAGGGATACAATTAAGTTTAGATGCATGTATTCCAGAGACCAGATATTTCAGTTAGTTGTAAGGTATATCTACTCATCACTAAGATAGTCTGTGTCATGACATTCTTGGCATTCTTGAAGTCAAAGTAATTTTTTTAATGCAGCCTTTAGAAAATAAAGGAAAAGTTATTTCATATTACATTTTTTTTAGTCACCAGGTCATTTTACAGTAAGTTAGTTTATGGCCCAATGTTTGGCTAGAGTTATAACCAACTTACTAGCAAAGGATTTGGCTTCCAGAATGGAGTAACTAAGAGAAGGTTCCCAATTATATCCCTCACACCAAACTGACAAGTCTAGTGAAAGGAAGCTATGTTAGATTAAAGAAATTCTTATAAATATAAAATAAAGTAAAGGCTACATGCCAGATGTAAATTATGAATATTTTGTAAGAAATCATATAAATGCTATCAGAAAACAAAGGCCAGTGAATGTCACAGGGGAAAGATCTGAGGGGACAGTCTTTTGTTCTTTTCAAAGTGTCCAGCAAGCTTCTTCTGACATTCACTGGGGAAAAACCTTTGTTTTCTTATGACATAGTTTATATTGTTTCTTGCAAATTATTAATAATTTATAGGTTATAGTCCTTTACTGGTTTATTTTATACTTATTAACATTTCTCTGGTATACTGATAGATCTCCGATTTTCTCTAATTTGTTAGGTCTTGGCAGTGAGTGTAAAGGGATACAATTAATACTGGATCCAAACAGTCCTTTATTCTAGTTATTACTAGTTGTAGCTCCCCCAAAAGTTTTGTTATAAGATAATTGATAATTCAAAATATTGCAGTTAGTTGTAAAATAAATCTATTCAGCACTGGCCAACACAGTCTTTGCTATGAATTTCTTAAAATCAAAGCAGTTATATTCTAAAGGTTCCTTTTTAAAAAAAAAATAAAGGAAACAGTATTTGATTTTTTTTTTTTAGTCACCAGTCAATTTTGCATTAAACTAGTTCATGGTCCACCTGCAGGCTACCTATGTAGCTTATGTAGTACTGGATGAATACTTTTCTAATTTTAGTTATGTACCACAAGTTGCTTTTTTCACTAGCTCTTTGCTCTAATTTTGGGGTGTTTTTCCTAGAATTTTATTTTTTAAAAACTTTTTGCTAGAATTTTGTTTTGTTTTGTTTTTGTTTTTCGTGTCACACCCAGTGGTGGTACTCAGGGATTACTCCAGGCTCTGTACTCAGAAATCGCTCCTGGCAGGCACAGGGACCAGAAAAGGAGGCCAGGATTCAAACCACCATCCGTCCTGGATCAGCCACGTGCAAGGCAAATGCCCTATCACTGTGCTATCGCTCAGGCCCGCTAGAATGTTTTTTGGAATTTTTAATGTATTTAAATTTATTTTGTTTTTGTTTTTGGGCCACACCCAGCGATGCTCAGGGTTACTCCCTAGCTGTCTGCTCAGAAATAGCTCCTGGCAGGCATGGGGGGACCATATGGTTCACCGGGATTCGAACCAACCACCTTTGGTCCTGAATCGGCTGCTTGCAAGGCAAACACCGCTTGCTATCTCTCCGGACCCGTATTTAAATTTTTTGCTAGGACTTTCAATTATTCTTCCTTTCTAGAATTTTTTATTTAATTAAATAAAATATTTTGCTAGAACTATTGTTTTTATAGAATTTTTATTTAATTAATTAAATATTTTTACTAGAATATTAAAAGACATATAAGACAAATTCCTTAATCTAAAAGGAAACATTACCAAAACATGAAGGTCTTAAACATTTTTGCTCTAAAATATTTTTGTTTTAAAAATCACTGTTATTTTAGTGGTTGACCTAGTTGCCACCCATAATGAATGTGAATAAATGAAGTGTCTTTGGTTAATATTTCAGCCCCAGCATCACACACCTTGAGTGAAGTTTAAATCTTTGAATTTTATCTTCAGATGCAATGTGAGTCATGAGCTGATGGAGATCTTTCTTGGGGCAGTTCCCTTGTACTAGCCCCTTGTAGCTAGTTCCTGTCCTGCTGATGGGCCTTCATTTGTTCAGAGACATTTGTGACCTTCTAAGGCCTCCTATGCTGGGCTGCTTTCTGGACAGCTAGGATTTAGTGGAGGCAGCTTCATAGTTTGTTACAGATGATGTTTTTCTGCTGATCTGGAATCACTGGTCTTATTCAGAGACCAGTTTTTGAGGCTGGCTAATTCATTCCTCAACCACATGGTGGGATGAAGTGTCAACTTTAGCCCACCATTTTGGATTACTGATAGCACCTTAATCCAATATTCATACTTCACCCTAGGGTATGATCTGGTGATGAGATTATTGGGATTTCCTACTTGGTATTCCTCTCCCACCCTAGGATGTGGCCTGGTTCTTGTCAATAAAACCAGGGGTCTGAGGAAGGCAGAGCTCATTCTTAGGGTTTCCGCCACTAAGCTGCTTCCCTTCTTAAGAGCAGAAATCTTATGTGGTTGAATTCTTTGAGTGCTGGATTTCCTGAACCCGTTCTTGTACCATTTTTACAGTGTGGATTATTTCCTGTGATAATGTTTTCTTCCAGACCTGCACTCACCAGATCCTCATTTTGGAGCCTGGACTCCAATTATAATGACACCTGAACAGGGGTTCTGAAAGGTATAACAGGGAATCAAACAAGGATTTTACCACTGACTGGTGACATGTTCATTTCATTACTTCTCAATGGATTTCACCATTCTGGGTTTTTAAGCTTACTGCTCTTTGATTCAAGGTGATGTCATTTGTGTGGCTTTCTTTTAAGAACCCTGGCTTATCCTCATGATAACTGCATTATTGGTAGCTTTCCTTGTTTTTTCATTTTGTATGTATTGTGAGAATCAAAAGATTTGGGCTGAATTCTGAAGCTTTGCATTAAAATGTGTTGAGGGCATGGGCTGATTACTCTAGCCTTGCTTTGAAAGTTTCTGAAGCACTTTCTAATAATTTGAAATGCCAATAAAGGCAAATATTAGAAAGGCATTTCTGGTCATAAGCCAATAGTCAAAGCCAAAGCCCTGAGTTTCGTGTTATGCCGCCTCCCTCCTGGCACTTGGCCAGTAGAACATCTAGAGGTTTTCTCGAAGATATTGGCTTACAAATTGAATCAAATGATATTGAAATGGCCCAATCAGAAGATGAATCTGTAGGATTCTCACCCACCCATCCTCCACCTCAGCCTTTTAGAGAGTTCTTAAGGAAATTAGTAATACCACAGTATCAGAAATAAATTCCTCCACATTAATAAAATAATTCAAACTTCAAACTATGAGTGAATATGGATTACCTTGGGAGATTTAAGAAAGCGTGGAGGTAGGGCATTTGCCTTTCAGTGCAGAAGGACGATGGTTTTGAATCCGGCATCCCATGTGGTCCCCTGTGCCTGCCAAGGGTGATTTCTGAGCATAGAGCCAGGAGTAACCCCTGAGCGCTGCCGGTGTGACCCAAAAACCAAATAAATAAATATAAAATTCTTATTTGAAAAGAAAGGAGGCCACTTTATGATGATGAGGTATGGGTTTAAGTCCCAGATGACAAAATTAGCTAAAAGGCAGAGGAAGAATCCCCCTTTCACACATAGATCCTCAGTTTATATTTCCCAACCTCTATTACTCCCAACTCATTTCGACCTCTTGGAGTCAGTGTCTTCTATGCAAAGTCCCTTACTAGCTTTTCACCAGTAGACAATCCTGCAACATTCCTTATATAGGAAAGAGACTGGCCTTTATTTGTTCTATAGGGAAAGCTGGAGGAGAGTGGGGAGAGGTGGCAGAGGAAAGGAGATATGACATCTATTGAGGGGAGAAGAAAAGAGTTGCCTGTTCTTTTTCACCACACAAGTGGATGAACTTCAGCTATCTACCGATGCTTCCTTAAAAAAATCTGGTGTTCCCTGTAACAACCACTTTCTCTCTCTCTCTCTCTCTCTCTCTCTCTCTCTCTCTCTCTCTCTCTCTCTCTCTCTCTCTCTCTCTCTCTCTCTCTGTATACACATATACATCATTAATATATAATAATTTATATTATATAAAAATATATATAATTAATTCCGTAGACTAACTCTCAATTCTTCTCCCTTCTTCCAATTTTTTAAACTCCTAACTGGACTGCAGTCACTTGCCACTTATTTTTTTTCACTAGAAGCATGTTTTGTTTTCCATTTACAAATGAATAAAATATAAAAGATTTCGTGATATTTCTTCAGCCTCTCTAAGGTTCTTGATTTCAGGACTCTTGATAAAGCACATGTCTTTATTATTTCAAGACTCTGAGGCTTTAGAACATATTAACTATTTCATGCTTTATTTAAGCCTGAAATTAAGCCTTTGCATTAAGCCTTTATAATATATCAAACTCAACTATACTTTGTTTTGACCCCAAAAGTTCTCTCTGCCTAAAAGCGACTGCCAAGAGCAGGGAGTGACCCCCAGAACTCTGAGGAAGAATAGCTGGGGAGAGAATTGGGCGAAAGAATTCAAGAACGATGGGCGGAGCGAGGGCTCTAGGGACGTCAATTACGTCATTTCCGTCTCCGACGTTCCAGAGGCCCCACCCCCGATCCCGGTCTGCGACGCTTAGCGGGTGAGATGACGAGTGTTCCCGCCCTCTCAGCCGTAACTCCTCCTTTTCCGCTCTCCCAGGCGGAAATCGGGGCGGGGAGCGCTGGGCATGAAGATCACGTGAGGTGGGGTTTTGGGCCGTAAAGGTCACGTGACTTTTCAAGGCCCGCCCCCGAGCCTGACCCTAAACCCCGCCCTCAGGGCCGCCGCTGGACTTGACAGCTGGCTTCCGGTTCCTCGAGTTGCCAGTGTCTAGTCGCCTCAGCCTTTCAGCTGAGGGGGCGCTGCAAGGTCCCCACCACCCATTTCACTGGGAAAAGCTGGGAAAGGGAAACAAACGCCTTTGGGAAAAGCGGGGAAACTCTATCAGGGACGGTCCTGGCATGCCTTTATTGTCTTCAAAGACCAGGCCCCAGCTAGCTGTGTTTACTGTTTAGGTTCTGCCAAAATTTTTCTCTTCCATCCTTCCTCTTTCCTCCTCATCACTCATTGAAATTTCCTAACATCTTAATGTCTCTCTAGCTGAAGCACAAATAACTCTTGTTCCAGTCCACTTAACCTGCTGTTTTTGAGTACTCTGAAGAATTTCTCTCTGTTTCTCTCTGCTCAGTGCCCCACCTATTTCAGTAGAAATGACCCTCCCAAAATGGAAGTACAATAGAAGAAAGGGCAGAAGGAAAAGTTCACAGGCTTTAAATGGAGTGCAGGTTCAAATCGACAAAGAGGCTAAACGGATGGGAAATTGAAGCCAGAGAGATGTCTTGGTTTTTTACTGGTCTCACAGCAAAGGAAGTGGACATCCCTGCGGTTCAAGTTCCTCTTTGACCAGAGCTGGGAAAATGTGTGAAGTGACCAGACAAATAATAAAGGGATTTGGGTTTCCAGAAGGTAGGTTGTGGACACGTATAATGAGTGGTTGGTGGAAAGGTCTGCCTCCCAGTCCCATCTCACAGCCACTGTCTAATGACCCTGATTCCTTTTCTAGTCCTGATCAAGGTAGGAGGACTGGAAGCACCTTCCCACAAGGAAAAACTCAAGACCAGCTTTTACGCGAATGAAGAAAGAAGTGGAGTGTATCATCTGTGCCAGTTTTGCCAAGATTACCTTGGGCTGAAAATGGCATCTTTGGGGGAGCTAACTCTGATTTCCTTCCATAGTTGAATTACTAATGCTTTATATAGTATATAGATATATATATATATATATATATATATATATATATATATATATATATAAAATATATATATATATCTGTCTTGTAAGTTAAAAAAATATTTAATAGTGACTTTTTAGCAAGCTCATAAAAAACTATTGAGAACAATGGGTTTTGCTGAATCAGTACAAACTAGCCTTACTATTACACTGCTTCAACCACTTCAGTCATTTTCATGTATAATTCGAAGTTGGCCCCTCCCCTTCCCTTTGACCATCTTTCCCACTCTTCTGCCACCTCCAAACTAGTGAGTTTTCTTTTGGCCAGTTTAACACATCAAACAACTCAGACTTTTTTTGTCTGCTCTTCTACCGTGTTTACATTGTTAACTTTTAGCATCACCTCCATGCTATCTCTTTGGCCCTAACTTTTAGCATCACATAAAGTAATATATATCCTAATTTGAGGGGTCTTCCCTGACTACTTATTCTGGTCATTCTTTATCCCACTCTTCTATTGCTTTCTCTATATATGTGCTTCATTTGAGAGTTTGTTTTGGCTGTTTCAGTAGGGGAGTGCAACAGCTTGTGTGCTCTCAGCTGGAGAACAACTCTATTTGGGATAAGGTTTGTGCTCTTCCACTTGTACTCTTGCCTAGCTTTGGGAGCACATTGAACAGTAAAAAAAGAAGGGCGTATCCTCCTGGCCAGACCAGTAAATAAACCCTGGCAATCAGTAGGGGTGACAGTGTTACAACAAGATCACCCTCACATCAGCACATGCACATCTTTTGATTTTGGGTGGGAAGGAATCACACCCAAGTGATGCTTTGTAATTCTTTGATTTTTGCCTCCTTTCATATGTTGTTATTTTCCTTCTACATTTATTTTAAGTTTATCTATTTTCAGGTAATTTTCTAGTTTATAAAATGAGAATTCAATACTCTCACATCAAATAACCTTATATATGTGTACGTACATGCGTACCTTTGCTTTTCATCTACCTAAATTTTTTAATTGTTTTTAGTTTGGGGGCCACACCTGGTGATGCTCAGGGGTTACTCCTGGCAGTTTTGGGGGCACACTATGTGATGCTGGGGATCAAAGCCCTATTGGCTGCATTAAAGGCAAACACCCTATCTACTATACTATGTCTTTGAGCACCAAAATTGTTAAGATATATTTCAAAATGTTGGCTGTATATAATATAAACTCACTCTACAATAATGACATATCCAGACAAAACTGCTTTGGGGATAAATGCTGGTCATCAATTATAGCCAAATTCATATTAAATTCATATAATTCATAATAGTGGCAATACCTGATATATAATTATGAGTTAATGTTGTTATATACTTTAGTATATAGGATTAATATTATTTACTTAGTTATAGTTGTATAATTATCCACTGCCAAACAACAGCAATAGCTTCATTTTTTGTTTTGTTCCTCTTTAGAGTGATACTTAACACAAGTCTGTCACGGCCTGCTTGGTCCGGACACTTAAGGGAGTTTTTGGGAAACCTGTCCTGGAAGGTGGGTGCAAGAAGTTGGCAAATGAGATCAGAGATTTAGACACTCAGAAGTGCGGTTCAAATACTGTTTACTGGATGCTAAAGCTGGAATACTTATACTTAAATTCTTGTAAGAAATTGTGGGCATCTATTAGTTCTCACACTTTACCTAAACAAAATACACAGGGCAAGCTGCTCTTTATTGAACAGCCTTCTGTGCTTCTCTGCTATCTTGTCTGAATTTTCTGCTAGCAAGGTCAGTTTTCAAAGACTGGTAGTTTTTTATTGTTTTGGCCTTGTTCCAATTTACGCATTCTGAGCTGAGTCTGAAATATTAATCCTTAATATGACTGCACTTAGGCTAACAGCAAAACTAGGTTTGAGGATGATTAATTTTTTTTAAACTAATAAAGAATTGGTTAAGCATACACACTTCTCATGACAGGGTGGGTTTACAGAAATCTGAATGGTCTTTAAGGGAGGCTGAAAGAAAGGTCCTTAGAATGCTAGTAAAGTTATGTTTCAAATAATATTTATGCCACATCCCCTATCATTTCCCTCACTTCCCTGAGTGCTTCATGGATAGGCAGCCAAGGTATCTAGACTGCTGAGTACCCTCCCTTGTGGGTTCAGGCAACTTCTCGAGCCCACTGCCCTCCCTTTTGGGTATAGGCAGCTAATGTCTCTCAATCCTGGTGCCCTCCTTTAGCCATGGCACAAGTCAGATCATGTAACCCTTCTGGTCTATTCCTCTAACATCTTATTCATTACACTTAAAACACTTTACAAAGATCTGTGTCATCTGTGATCCTACAACCTCTCCACCTATATCTCCCAAACCTACCTTTCTGGCTGATAACAGACATAACCTACCCCAACTTTTTAATGACTCTTTGTCATTATTACATTTGATATTTTGCTCTTCTTGGAATGCTCTTCTGGTATATGCAGGGCTTGCTCTATAGGAATCTGCTTAAACAATAATTTATGTATAATATTTTGCCTCTTTTTTCAATGTATTATTTCCTCCCATAAATATTTATTTAAACACGTTTTAGTTTCTTAAATTAATTAAATGTTAAAAATCTGCCTCTTAAGCCCCAACATTTTTCAACCATACTAATACTTTTCCAAACAAGAAGAAGGTAATAACAGTAAGATAATTATTTCTGGTTCTAGACAGATAGTAAAGGAGGTATAGTGCTTGCCTTTCATGTAGCCAAGTACAGATCTAATCCCCAGCACCACATATGTCCCCTGGGCACTACTAGGAGTCACTCTGGTAATGAGTGATAGAGTGATAGAGAAATAGCCTCTGAGTATTGCTAAGTGTGACCCATTACTTCACCCCCATCACTTCCCAAGAAAAGGATTCTTAAAACTACTATACCTTTATCTGACATATGTACAGTCTCATAATGGTGTGTAGAAAATAGTTTCTAAAAAGTTGCACAGATTAATATCATAGGAAATTAGCTAACTACTTCTTTTAATCTTAAGACTTCATAACAATTTTAGTGGTGAAGTCCCTTTTGAAAAACACCCAGTGTGTGCAGTGTGTGGCATATTGTTTTGTAATTTTACTAGATAAAGGGGAAAATAAAAAAACAATAAGCCTGTGGTTCTTGTACTTATGTGCCACAGCAATATACCAGTGCTATAAAATTTTCTTTTTTTTTTTGCTATAAAATTTTCTAACCACTCTTAATTTCTTTCTTTCTCATCTGATAATAAGCAAATTTTAGACTGGCATAGGTCTATGGATGACACTCAAACAGTTTTTAGAAATCCATATATAGGAGGTCCACCCCAAATATTTGTGTCTTCTATTCCCCTCCCATTTCTGATCATTTTTAGGTCAAGCCTGCAAAGAGTTGAATGTCTCCTACTGGTAACATGCTAAATTCTAACACTCATAGGACAATATATTACATCTATTTATATTTGGGGGTGGTTGGGACATAAGTGGTAAATCTGGGCTCTGTACCCAGGGGTCACTCTTGTGAGGGCTCAGGAGACCATACGTGGTGCCAGGAATCCAACCTGGGTAGTTAGCATAAATGTATGTATGCTATATATGCATATATACTGTATATATATGTAGACTGTGAATATATGTATACACTGTATGTATGTCCTACCTGCTGTATGCACTAACTCTCTTGAGCCCTTCTCTAAAATTTTTTTTTATTTTTCTCACTGTGCTTTACAGTGGTAGTGCATACAATATTTCAACTTTCCCTTAATGTGGTTGTTTCCCTCTACCATTGTCTCCAGACATCCTCTCACCTCAACCCCCTCACCTCAACTTTCCTTTCTCCCCTGCCCCAAGTCCTTCAATCACGGTAAGATCCATTCTATAGACCAGATCCTTACTTTTGGTAATTTCTTATTCCCTTACTATGTGGTCACTTACTCGTGACTAATAATGAGGTATAGTAATAAAAATAAATTGCTGTAGGGGCCAGAGCAATAGAACAGCGGTAGGGCATTTGTCTTGCACATGGCTGACCCAGGACGGACCTGGGTTTGATCCCCGGTGTCCCATATGGTCTCCTGAGTCAGGAGCAATTTCTGAGTGCAGAGTCAAGAATAACCCCTGAGTGTCACCGGGTGTGGCCCCAAAACAAAACAAAACAAAAAAAAACCTTTAAAAATTATTTGTACCAGCCAAGGGACAGTCTTGGGGGAAGGGTGGGAAACTGGAGACAGTGGTGGCGGGAATGTTACACTCGTGGTGAGATTGAAATTGGAACATTGAATGCCAGAAAGAACTGTTATGAGCAATTTAGTAACATACAGGATTTAAATAATTTTTTTAAAGTTTAATTTAAAAATAAATTACTTTCAGGCAGCATTTCTCAACCTTGGGCCATTGGCCTCCTGTAGGCTCCCAAGAAATTCTACAGGTAAAAACTGTGTAAATGACATGAGATTAAGAACTTAATGATAAGGGGTAGATAGTGGGGAAATAGGATGGAAACAAGGTTTGAAGGGTTCATAGTTCAAAGATGATTGAGAGACTTTGCTCTAAGACATTGTAGGGGCTGGAGCAGAGCGCTGGCGCAAAGCGGTAAAGCGTTTGCCTTGCTGGCGCTAGCCTAGGACAGACTGCAGTTCGATCCCCCAGCACCCCATATTGTCCCCCAAGCCAGGAGCAATATCTTAGCACATATCCAGGAGTAACCCCTGAGCATCACCAGGTGTGGCACCCCCCAAAAAAAAAAGGTAACTTAGACATTATCAGGGGATAATATGACAAGTTAAAAAAAATAAGGGTAGATCCAATACAGAAATACAGAAATACCTTACTTTGCATGTGGCTGATACTGTTTAAGCACCAGCATTGCATATGATCCCTCAAGCACTACCAGGTGTAGCTCCAGGCCCCCACAAAATTAAGCATAGGTGCCAGAGATGTAGCTTAGTGAGCTGAATGTATGATTTGCATCATAAGGTCTGCATGAGTTCTAACCCCAAAATACCATAATGAGTGACCCAGAGCACAGATCAGAGAGTAGTCCCCAAGCAGTGTTGATTGTGACCCTAAAGCAAAAAGGATAGTTATTGGACAGCATCTAATGAACTTTAGCCATTTTCACAAAAACAGTAGGAAACAAAGTGTGTAATTAACATCAATGAAATAGTAACCTAAGACTAATTTTTAAATGAAAGTGCTTGGGAAAAGTTGGTCTAGTCATGTTAGAACATTCAATTAAAAGAAAATTTAAGAACAGCTTTCAAAGTTTTACCTAAAATTAAGAGCATAATATGAATTAACACTCATGCTATTTTATGTTATTATGCATACATACTCAAAATCTGTTTTATATGCCTTAAATCACATGATTTAAATTACTTTAAAAAATAGACCCACAAGAGGGTTGATAGTACAATGGATAGGGTATTTACATGTAGCCAATTTGAGGTCATTCCCTAGCACCATAGAGCTCTCACCAGGAGTGATCTTGAAACACTGCTGGGTGTGACACCCCTCAAAAAAAAAAAGACCCTCAAGAGTTCTAACATCCTAGTTGTACCTGGGGCTGGAGCAATAGCACAGCGAGTAGGGTATTTGCCTTATAAACTGCTGACTGGGGTACGATCCCAGTATCCCATATAGTCCTCTGAGCCTGCCAGGAGTGATTTTCTGAATTCAGAACCAGGAGTAATGTCTGAGCATTGCCACTGTGGCCCCAAAACAAAAACATCCCATTTTATCTTTATTTTTGTATGGAGCATCTTCCTCTATACTTATAGGCCAGGGTTCACTGTCAGTGATATTTGGTCATGAGATGACAGCCAGAGTATTAGGTCTTGGTCCAGGACTACAGTGTTGTTTGAGCTCTGGTGCTGAAGGCCAAAGGGGCCACACTGGTAGTGCTCAGAGGACCGACCATGCAGTGCTAGGAATCAAACTTGGAGCATTGGGTATACAAGATATCCAGCCTATTCCTCTGAGCTATCTCTCCCTAGGCTAGCATTTATGTTTATTTTCACTTTTGCTGTTTTGGGCCACAAACCTATGTACTCAGGGCTTACTATTAGCTTTGTGCTCAGGGATTACACCTGGTGATATTTAGGAGCCATATGGGTGCCAGGCATTAAACCTGATTTGGCCTTTTGCCAGGCAACTGCCCTACTCGTTGTATTATCTCTCCATCCCTATTCAGTTTCACATATTTTTAAAAGTGAAGCTAGATAGATTTTATTGAATGAAATGTATTTAGAAAGCTGCACAGAAATATAAAAAGAGACTCATATTCAAAAGAAAACATGGCTTTTCCAGAGTAAAAAAAAAAAGCAAAGATACATAGAGATAAGCAAAGGAGAACATGGGCTTGAAGAGCAAGTCTATTTTTCATCTTTGTCAAATCTAGTTTAGTACTCTATTAGAATGTTTGGAGTTATAAATTAATCAGCTCTTTTTTGCTTTTTGATCACAATTAGTAGTGCTCAGGGGGTTCTGGTTCTGCACTCAGAACCCAACTTGTGTTGGGCTACGGAGGCCATATGGGATGCCAGAGATTAAACCTGCTTCAGTGTGTGCAAGGCAAGCACCCTACCTGCTATTCTATCACTGGCCCCTTTATCAACTTGGTTTTTGTTTGGTTGGTTGGTTTTGGTTTTAGGACCACATCATTGGCGTTCAAGGGTTACTTCTGGCTCTGTACTCAGAAATTACTCCTGGCAGGCGCAGGGGACCATATCGAATGCTGAGGATCAAATTCAGATTGGCTGCATGCAAGGCAAACACCTGATCCGCTATGCTATTGCTCCTGCTCAAGCCTAGTCAACATTTTTGAAGAAAGGTTGATAGTGTCTACAATCAGTGGTCCTCAAACTATGGCCCGCAAGCCACATATTATATTTGTTTCCATTTTGTTTCTTCACTACAAAATAAGATATATGCAGTATACATAGGAATTTGTTTATAATTTTTGCTTTTAACTATAGTCTGGCCCTCCAACGGTCTGAGAGACAATGAACTGAGCCCTGTTTAAAAAGTTTGAGAACCCCTAGTACATTTTAGTGTATACTATTTTTATGAAATATAAATCTACTATATGCATATCATAAAAACAAAGGGACACAGTATAAAAGTATATTAGAATAGGATACCCTTTTTTGTTTCTAAACTTGAGTCTCTTAGTCTCCCTGTTTCCTCCAAATAATAACTCAGTAGTTGGTTATATTTATCCTCTCCCAGATGTGTGTATATGTGTGTGTGTTTGTGTGTGAGTGTATATGTATAAATACATATACAGCATAAGTTTGCCACAGAAATTTTTCAAAATTATGCCCCAAAATGTAGTTGCTCCTGCACTCAAATATATATAAAAGGATACTTGTAGGAGCTGGAGTGATAGCATAGTGGTAGGGTATTTGCCTTGTATGATGCCAACCTGGGACTGACCTCAGTTCAATTCCTGGCAACCCATATGGCCCTTGCCAGGAGTAATCTTTGAGCACTGCCAGGTGTGGCCCCAAACCAAAATCAAAACAAAACAAAAAATCCCTTTATACTCGTAATAGCAAAAAAATATTATGAATATCCAGTAATAAAAATTACATAATTTGAGGAGGTGTCATACCTATTGTACTCCCAGCATTGTGCTTGGGATTGCTTGGTGGTGCTTAGGAATTGTATAGTCCCAGGTTTTTAAACCCTTATGCATGTGCTCTGGCCCATTAAGGCATCTCCTCATCCAATAAAAAGTATATTTATTTTTACTATTATTACAAGTCTATTGAGGAAAATTTTTTCATATAATGTTAGATTAAAAATGTATCTGATTTCCAGCAGGTCAGGGTGCTTGCATTGAATGTGGCTGACCTGGGTTCGATCCCCGGCATCCCGTATGGTCCCCTAAGCCCTGCCAGGAATAACAACCAGAAATAAGCCATGAACACAGCCAGGTGTGGCCCAAATACAAAACAAAAATACCTATTCTTTCATCACAATGTAATCAAATCAATGTTATATATGTATATATGTACTATTATATATGAATATGTGCATTTGTGTGTATTTAATAACCAAATGAATATTTTCCTATGTTTACCTGTGAAAAGAATACATACAAGAAAACATAACAGCAATAAATAAAGTAACTCATATTTTTAATTATATATAATTATTTTCTCATAATTAAAATTTTTGGATCAGTATTGGGGATCAAACTCAGAGCCACACATACAAAATCTATCAATAAGCTGCCTCCCCAGCCTACAAATGAGTTTTTAAGATTATTTATTCAAAAGAAAAATTTGGGGCCGGAGAAATAGCACAGCGGCGTTTGCCTTGCAAGCAACTGATCCAGGACCTAAGGTGGTTGGTTCGAATCCCAGCATCCCCATATGGTCCCCCATGCCTGCCAGTAGCTATTTCTGAGCAAATAGCCAGGAGTAACCCCTGAGCACCGCCGGGTGTGGGCCAAAAGTAAAAAATAAATGAATGAATGAATGAATAAATAAATAAATAAATAAATAAATCTATAGTTATTTGCGGTTAGGGACTTGGGTAAATTTTTGAATGCATTCTATTTCTGTATATGTTAAGAAAAGCATTTGAAATCATAGAATGGGAAGGAAAAAGGACATGGACTTTCAAGACAAATCACTTTGGTTCAATACTAGTCTAACTATTTTGGGGTACAGTAGGTAAGACACTTGCTTTGCACATGACTGGCCCAGGTTCAATCCCTTGCAAACTCATATCATGGGCCTCTCAAAACAACAATAAGAGTAACCCTATACACCACCTGATGTGACCCAAAAATAAGAACAAACAAAAAATATTCATAAATTAGATATTATTGCCTTGAAGCATGGTCTCTTCAACTCTTACCAGAAGTACAAGTAAATCTGCTATGCAGGACTGTTATTGAAGTATAGAAAAAGGTAGACTATATTATGTTATAAATAATAGGTACCAATTTAATTTTTATTGTTTATTTTATAAATTTAATTATTCTTCCTCATTTACAAATTATAACCATTTTTTACAGCTTTATATTTAATTTTTATTGCGTCTTAGTAGCAGTTTCATAAAGCGCATATAAAGTAATTTTGGACTATACATATCCTTTGACTTATTTTCTTTTAAGGGATTTCAAATGTCTCAGGAAGAGGAATTAGAAAATGTAAAGAGGGATAGAGCTGCCAGAATCATTCAGAAGGCCTGGACAAAATTTCTTTGTGAGATTTTTTTCCCATGAATTTCTATATCTTGACACTTAGTATTATAAATATGTGATTTAGTTGTTTTTGGAATATTTTTTTCGAAACTGTTTTTTCTTTATTTAAACATCTTGATTACTTATATGATTGTGATTAGGTTTCAGTCATGTAAAGAACACTCCCTTCACCAGTACAAAATTCCCACCACACCAATGTCCCAAATCTCCCTCATCCCACCCCACCCCCCACCTGTACTCTAGACAGGGCTTTCCAGTTCCCTCATTCATTCACATGATTATGGTAGTTCTCTCTGTAGTTATTTTTATAACTGCACTCACCACTCTTTGTGGTGAGCTTCATGAAGTGATCTGGAAGTTCCAGCCCTCCTCTCACTGTCTCTGAGGATTGTTGCAAAAATGACTTTTATTTTTCTTAAAACCCATAGATGAGTGAGAGTATTCTGCGTCTATCGCTCTCCCTCTGACTTATTTCACTCAGCATGATAGATTCCATGTACATCCATGTATAGGAAAATGTCATGATTTCATCTCTCCTGACGGCTGCATAATATTCCATTGTGTATGTATACCACAGTTTCTTTAGCCATTCGTCTGTTGAAGGGCATCTTGGTTGTTTCCAGAGCCTGGCTATTGTGAGTAGTGCTGCAATAAATATAGGTGTGAGTAAGGGGTTTTTTGTATTGTGTTCTTGTGTTCTTAGGGTATATCGCTAGGAGTAGAATAGCTGGGTCGAATGGGAGCTCAATTTCTAGATTTTGGAGGAATCTCCATATCGCTTTCCATAAAGGTTGGACTAGACGGCATTCCCACCAGCAGTGGATAAGAGTTCCTTTCTCTCCACATCCCCGCCAGCACTGATTGTTCTCATTCTTTGTAATGTGCGCCAATCTCTGTGGTGTGAGGTGGTATCTCATCGTTGTTTTGATTTGCATCTCCCTGATGATTAGTGACGAGGAGCATTTTTTTCATGTGCCTTGTATACATTAGCTTTAAGTTTCAAAGACATTTTTAAGTTTCAAATACAACATTAGCATCCTGATATGAGTCAAACACATTTTGTTGCTGTTCTTATTAAAAACTGATCGTTTTGTTTGTTATATTTTTGTCAGAGCTTCATTGTGTGAGGCGATGGAGTTTTATCTTCTGAGTCATACCACTGAAACTGAATGAAATTATTTTTTATTCAATAATACAACTCTGGAAATAAGATTTTCCTGCCTTATCCAGGATATGTTTTACCAATACATGTATTACTAACAACCTCATTTGAACCTCAACCCTATAAGCTTATTACTTGTCTCAATAATTAGGTTTGTGAACAAGTGGCAGTGATGCATTCAACATACCCAAATATTGTATATCTTTTAATTTCTTACATTTATTTATTTTTTTATTTTTTTTGTGGTTTTTGTGTCACACCCGGCAGCGCTCAGGGATTATTCCCTGGCTCCATGCTCAGCAAATTGCTCCTGGCAGGCACGGGGGACTATATGGGATACCGGGATTCGAACTGATGACCTCCCTGCATGAAAGGCAAACACCTTACCTCCATGCTATCTCTCCGGGCCCTCTTACATTTATTTAATGCATAAATTCCTTATTTTTAAAGAAAATTGTATTACATAGTTGATAATAATACATTTGTTTTCAGGTAAATGGGAGCTAAATTATTTTTTAAAAAATAATGCAGTGGGGCTGGAGAGATAACACAGTGGTAGGGCGTTTGCCATTGCACACAGCTAACCCCAGGATGAATGGTGGTTCAATATTGGCATCCTATATGGTTCCTTGTGCCTGCCAGAAATTATTTCTTTTTTTGTTTTGTTTTGTTTTTTGTTTTTGGGTCACAACTGGTGGCGCTCAATAGTTACTCATGGCACTGCACTCAGAAGTCACTCCTGGCAGGTTCGGGACCATAAGGGATGCCAGGATTCAACCCGGGGTCCGGTTCTGTGTTGGCTGCGTGCAAGGCAAATGCCTTACTGCTGGGCTATTACTCCGGCCCCCAGGAGTAATTTCTGAGCACAGAGCCAGGAGTAGCAACCCCTGAGCGCTGCCAGGTGTGACCCAACTCCCTCCCAAAAAATACAGCAAAAGAAATTATGTGAAAATTGTTGCATCTCACGGTGAGGTCATTAAGTCATTGTCAGAGACCTTATTAAGCTCTTGTTGCTAGTTTTTGTTTGTTTGTTTTTTTTTGGAGGGGTCCACACCCCGGCAGTGTGCTCACGGGTTACTACCTGGCTACAAGTTCAGAAATCGCTCCTGGCAGGCTCAGGGGACCATATGGGATGCCGGGATTCGAACCAATGACCTTCTGCATGAAAGGCAAACGCCTTACCTTCATGCTATCTCTCCGGCCCTTTGTTGTTAGTTTTTAGTAGCTCTTTCTGTTACTTTTTCTGGGTCATGTATACAGTTGCCAGGTCTTCAGGAACTACCGTATTTTCCGGCGTATAAGACGACTGGGTGTATAAGACGACTCCCTAATTTTACAGTTAAAACATAGGTTTAGGCCCCTATATTCGCTGTATAAGGCAGAATGTTCCTGTGCTGCAACTGTATGGTACCACAGTGAGCCAATCACAACAGGCAAAGGTTATACTATAATAGACTTCCTCTCTGACTCTGGGCCAATCCGAGCAGGACGTTTTACAGTGTAGATTCGGGTCCAGAACATTGTCTAATTTGCATGCATAAAAAAGCCTGCTTGGATTGGCTGAGTTAGAGAGTCTGTCGGAATAGCCTTGCAGGTGACTGGTGCAGGATCGAGTGAAAAATTCGTTTTGTGGGCCCGGAGAGATAGCACAGCCGGTGTTTGCCTTGCAAGCTGCCGATCCAGGACCAAAGGTGGTTGGTTCGAATCCCGGTGTCCCATATGGTCCCCCCGTGCCTGCCAGGAGCTATTTCTGAACAGACAGCCAGGAGTAACCCCTGAGCACCGCCGGGGTGTGGCCCAAAAACCAAAAAAAAAAAAAAAAAATTCGTTTTGTGGCAATATTCAGACAATTTTCATTTAGTGGCATATTGAAACATTTCTCGGGATATACTCGGTGTATAAGACGAACCCCTGATTTTCGGTTGACTTTTTTTGTTTCAAAAGTCGTCTTATACGCTGGAAAATATGGTACAAAAAAAACCTTGGGATGGAGCCTGCATTCACTCCAAAAAGTTCTGGTGATGCCAGCCCAATACTGGCATACTTGAGTTTGGGTCAGATTGGTATTTCTGCAGAGAGCTATAGAGTGGTGAAGTTGGTCTATTGGTGAAATGCGATTGTGGTTAATAGGTGCATTTGACATGGGCATCTGCAAGGCAGAGTCTTTGACCTGCCTCTCCTTCTGCAACTGTCAGTTTTCAGCTTAATGATTGGTATGCTCATAATTTTTCACTGTTAATTTTTTACTCATCTCTTTTAAAATTAGATTGAGTTTTGGAGCTAGATGCAGACATGTGATTGCTTTTGAGGACAAGGCTTCCTGTATATTTGTTCTTAATAACTTTAATAATGAATTTTATTCATATTGATGCAATAGTTAACTATAGTGTTATGATATTGGGTAGACTTGGTCTCCTTAGTATTAGGAATAATCTCAAATGGATTTAGTTGATTGGATGTGATTCAAGAGCTAAGATTATATCACTTTTTTGTCTGATCACAGAAATATTCTGTGCCTGATAAATTTTGTGTGAAGTGATAATACTATTTTCAAGCATAATAATAATACCTTTGTATCAATTAGTCAAACCTCGCAAAAATAGTTTCCATTATTGCTGCTTTTACTTCTAGAAAAACCCATAAAACAAGACATAACTTCATCTCCAAATCTAAGTTAATAACTTTTATAATCTAGTATGATGGTAATTTATTATTTAATAATATATTACCTTTTAATAATTCTTGAATACCAATCTATAAAAATAATATATCATTACTAAATAAATAACATGTCATTTATATTATATTTTATTATTTAATGACTATTTAATAATAATCATCATTTGTTATTTTTTGATATTTCTATTACTTGTCATGGACTTAAGCTTTCTGTATTTTGTAACTTTCACATCCAAAATCCAGCCAATCACATGCTTTGAATATTTTTATCTTCCAAGCTTTTTCCTCTGCACTTTCCAATGCATCCTTTCCTTACGGATTTTCAGTAGGAAATTTTGCATATACATAAGTTGTATATCTCCATTGTATATTTTTAACAAATTGGTAAGCTAATCACTAATGATAAACCAACCACTGATTTTTCACTTTTTGTCTCCCCCAGAACCTCACTGAAATAACAGTATAACAAAATTAACCAAAATAGGTCAAGAAATATGATGAATAGATGAGAATTATTTTTGGTTAGTCAAATATAGATGGTAGCATTCTGTTGGACAAAATTGTGCAAAAGTCATGTTAATGAACTGTCTAGAGACATTTCAGAAGGGCTCCAGTGAGATAACTGAAATCCTATACAGGATATAACTTTGGAATTGACTATTTAAATGAGCTGTGGATAGGAGAGATAGTACAGAGGTTTTCAAATGGAAGATCTTGATTTTCTAAGCACTACCAGGAGTGATAGTATCCCTGAGCACAGTCAGGAGTAATCCTTGAGCACCTCCAAGTTGTGACCTAAAAAACAATAAATTTGAACAAACGGAAACACTTCCAAATAGTTTTTATGAAGCCAACATCACCTTGATATCTAAAACCAGACAGAGATGCTACAAAAAAAGAAAATTACAAACCAATATCGCTGATGAATGCAGATGCAAAGATCCTCAAACCAAATCCATGGCAAATAGGATTCAATGCCCTCATTAAGAAGATCACCCACTACGATCAAGTAGGTTTCATCCAGGAATTCAAGGATGGTTTAACATCTGTAAAATCTATCAACATATTACACAACATCAATAACAAGAAAAATAAAAACCACATGATCATATCAATAGATGCAGAGAAAGCATTTGATAAGGTCCAACACCCCATTCTTGATCAAAAACTCTCAGCAAGATGGGAATGGAAGGAACCTTTCTCAATATAGTTAAGGCCAATCTACCACAAGCCAGTGGCAAATATTATCCTCAACGGGAGAAAACTAAAAGCCTTCCCTCTAAATTCTGGCAGAAGACAAGGCTGTCCTCTCTCACCACTCCTATTCAACATAGCAGTGGAAGTAGTTGCTATAGTGATTAGGCAAGAAAAAGATATCAAGGGAATCCAGATAGGAAAGGAAGAAGTCAAGCTCTCACTGTTTGCAGATGACATGATACTCTACTTAGAAAACCCTAAAGACTCTACCAAAAAGCTTCTAGAAACAATAGACTCATATAGCAAGGTGGCAGGCTACAAAATAACACACCAAAAATCAATGGCCTTTCTATACACCAATAGTAATAAGG
The DNA here is from genome assembly GCF_024139225.1 of Suncus etruscus. NCBI lineage: Eukaryota > Metazoa > Chordata > Mammalia > Eulipotyphla > Soricidae > Suncus > Suncus etruscus. The sequence goes on from NC_064855.1 coordinate 23,865,244, forward strand.
AAGAAATGGATATTAAGAAAACAACCCCATTCACAATAGTGCCACACAGACTCAAATATCTTGGAATCAACTTGACTAAGAATGTGAAGGACCTATACAAAGAAAACTATAAAACTCTGCTCCAAGAAATAAGAGAGGACACGCGGAAATGGAAACGCATACCCTGCTCGTGGATTGGCAGGATTCTACATCATCAAAATGGCAATACTCCCCAAGGCATTATACAGATTTAATGCTATCCCTCTAAAGATACCCATGACATTCTTCAAAGAAGTGGATCAGGCACTTTTGAAATTCATTTGGAACAATAAACACCCTCGAATAGCTAAAGCAATCATTGGGAAAAAGAATATGGGAGGAATTACTTTCCCCAACTTTAAACTGTACTACAAAGCAATAGTTATCAAAACAGCATGGTATTGGAATAAAGACAGGCCCTCAGATCAGTGTAATAGGCTTGAATACTCAGAAAATGTTCCCAGACATACAAACACCTAATTTTTGATAAAGGAGCAGGAAACCCTAAATGGAGCAGGGAAAGCCTCTTCAACAAGTGGTGTTGGTACAATTGGATAGCCACTTGCAAAAAATTGAACTTAGACCCCCAGCTAACATCATGTACGAAGGTAAAATACAAATGGATTAAAGACCTCGATATCAGACCCAAAACCATAAGATATATAGAACAGGCACATAGGCAAGACACTCCAGGACATTACAGGCATCTTCAAGGAGGAAACTGCACTCTCCAAGCAAGTGAAACCAGAGATTAACAGATGGGAATATATTAAGATGAGAAGCTTCTGCAACCTCAAAGGAAATAGTGCTCAGGATACAAGAGCCACCCACTGAATGGGAGAAAACTATTCACCCAATACCCATCAGATAAGGGGTTAATCTCCAAAATATACAAGGCACTGACAGAACTTTACAAGAAAAAACCATCTAATCCCATCAAAAAATGGGAGAAGAAATGAACAGACACTTTGACAAAGAAGAAATACAAATGGCCAAAAGACACATGAAAAAGTGCTCCACATCACTAATCATCAGGGAGATGCAAATCAAAACAATGATGAGATACCACCTCACACCACAGAGAATGGCACACATCACAAAGAATGAGAATAAACTGTTGGCGGGGATGTGGAGAGAAAGGAACTCTTATCCACTGCTGGTGGGAATGCCGTTTAGTTCAACCTTTATGGAAAGCGATATGGAGATTCCTCCAAAAACTTGAAATCAAGCTCCCATATGATCCAGCTATACCACTCCAAGGAATATACCCTAGGAACACAAAAAATGCAGTACAAAAACCCCTTCCTTACACTTATATTCATTGCAGCACTATTTACCATAGCAAGACTCTGGAAACAACCACGATGCCCTTCAACAGACAAATGGCTAAAGAAACTGTGGTACATATACACAATGGAATATTATGCAGCTGTCAGGAGAGATGAAGTCATGAAACTTTCCTATACATGGATGTACACGGAATCTATTATGCTGAGTGAAATAAGTCAGAGAGAGAGAGAGAAAAACACAGAATGGTCTCACTCATCTATGGGTTTTAAGAAAAATGAAAGACATTCTAGCAATAATAATTTTCAGACACAAAAGAGAAAAGAGCTGGAAGTTCCAGCTCACCACAGGAAGCTCACCACAAAGAGTGATGAGTTTAGTTAGAGAAATAACTACATTTTGAACTTTCCTAATAATGAGAATGTATGAGGGAAATGGAGAGCCTGTTTAGAGTACAGGCGGGGGTCGGGTGGGGAGCAGGGAGACTTGGGACATTGGTGATGGGAATGTTGCACTGGTGACGGGTGGTGTTCTTTACATGACTGAAACCCAAACACAATCATGTATGTAATCAAGGTGTTTAAATAAAAAAATAAATAAGAAATAAAAAACAATAAAATAAAATAAACAAAGGGACTGGGAGATAGTGCAATGTTTAAGGTGAATGATTGGTATGGGATTGGTTCCTAGCACCACATGCTCACACAAACCTCACAAGAGTGCAGCCCTGAAAGTCTCAGCACTTTAAGTGTGGTTAAGTGTGGCCTTGAAGTCTCTCAGCACACTGCCAATTATCCCCAGATATCCCCAGCAATTCAGAACCTGAGAAGCATCCCATATTTGAGCCCTTGCTTTGAACCTTCTGCTTGCTGGCAGAGAATTGCTGGTGGGCCCCCTGACTTCCTATGCACCACTAAGAAGCAACTCACTCCTGAATAAATCATTGTAATAAATGACTGGGAGCTGAAGTGACAGTACATCAGGCAGGGTGTTTGCCTCACACATGGGCTGACCCAGGTTTGACCCTCAGCATCCCATTTGGTCCCCCAAGCACCATCAGGAGTGGTTCCTGAGTACAAAACCAGAAGAAATCTCTGAGCATTGCCTGATGTGGCCACAAAACAGAAAGGACTGGAAATGGAGCTGAAGCAATAACTCTATTAGAGTGTTTGTGTTACAGACTGAGGTCCTGGGTTCAATCCCTGGCACCAAATATTAAATAACAAAAGCTTTGGGAGGAGAATAACTGTAAACAAGCTATTTGAGGGAGTTTGTGAAATGACTGTGTAATGGTATCTACTGTCACTTTCAAGGGGAGAACTGCAGATAAATGGAGATTTACATGCAAAAAAATTTTGGCAAAGATTTTTTTTTTTTTTTTTTGGTTTTTGGGCCACACCCGGTGACGCTCAGGGGTTACTCCTGGCTATGCGCTCAGAAGTCGCTCCTGGCTTGGGGGACCATATGGGACGCCGGGAGATCGAACTGTGGTCCGTCCCAGGCTAGCGCAGGCAAGGCAGGCACCTTACCTCTAGCGCCACCCCGTCGGCCCCCTTTTTTTGTTTTGTTTTGTTTTGTTTTGTTTTTGTTGACAAAGAATTAAAAAACATCCTGAAGACTTATCTCTTAAACAACAAATAGACCAGAGTGGCTGCTTAGGTCTTCTCTATGCTCTGTGCTCAGGGGTGACTCCTGACTGGGTTTGGGGAACCATATGGGGTGAGAGGCATTGAATCCAACTAAACTGCTTGTAAGGCAAGCGCCATACCCCCTTACTATGGCTCCAGAATTCCTTTTTTTTTTTTTTTTAAAGAGAGAAGCAAGGACTGAAGTGGTAAATAGTACCGCAATTTGGGTGCTGTCTTGCATACAGTCGCCCTGGGTTCAATTCCTGGGCATCCTATCTGGTCACCCATACCTCCACCAGGAGTGATTTGTAATTTCAGAACCAGGAGTAACCCCTGAACAGCACCAGGTATGGCCCAAAATTCAGGGGGAAAAAAGATGAAGCAAGATAGTGGGTTTCTTTTTTTCAGTATTATTTAACTCCATGGTTTACAAAGTTGCTCATAATATACTTGTTTCCACCATTCAATGTTCCAACACCAATCCCACCACTGGTGTGTTCTTCCTCCACCACTTTTCTATTTCCACCAATTCCTCCCCAAAGCCTGTCTCCTTAGACAGCACAAAATTATTTGTTTATATTGCTAGTTACAACAAAATGGTTAATGAAATTATTGAAAAATAAAATAAAAGTAAAAGAAAATTTGTGAAAATGTTATATATCACAATGGAATTCATTGATGTCATTGTCTAAAGGTTTACTTAGCTGTTTGTTGTGATTTGATCCTTTGTGTTGTTGTTTTTGCTTGTGGAGCTTAGATAGATGACTTCTATGCTACTTCCCCATTAGTGTCTTCCAACTGGGCTGTTAATATTGTGGAATTTGGAGGTGTTTGTTGCATGGTGTATGGGAATACAGGATCCAAGATCTGTAGAACTGGTCTGATGAGTTTAGTAGTTTGGCTTGGCTTGCATCTGTTCTGAGATTAGTTGTGAAACTGTGAAACTGGAGAGTTGTTTACATGGCAGGGACTATAGGATGTGAGAGTGGATGCTAGGAGCGAGAAAGCTTTAATTTCTTGGTTTGGTTTTGGTTTGGGGGGCCATACCTGGCAGTGCTCAGGTGTCATTCCTGGCTCTGTGCTCAAAAATCACTCCTAACAGGCTTGGGGATTATATGGGTTGCCAGTATTAGAACCTGGTTGACCGTGTGCAAGGCAAACACTCTACCAGCTGTGCTATTGCTCCTGCTCCTAAGATAGGTTTTTATTGAGCAAGATTATGTAGAAAGATATGAGGAAACAGGAAGAGAGGAATATGTATTCAGGAGAGAACCCAGAATCTTCCAGATTTGAAAAAAGCAAAATGAGAGAAATAAATGTTCAAGGAAGAATATAGGTTTGAAAGAGCAAATGAAAATCTTACAAGGGAGAACAGCAGCTTGAAAGAGCAAGCCCATATTCAATTTTCTTAACCACAAGAAGTACTTGCCTTTCTCTTAGTTTATTTTGAAGTATATAGACATGGCCCAACCAAAATTCTGAATATCCTATTATTACTAATGATATAATTACAAATACAGTAATTTTAGTAAAACTACATAAGGAAATAAAATAGTTCAAAGGGTTGGACTACATGTCTTACTTGCAAAAATTCCACAGGTTTGGAGCTGGAATGATAGCACAGCAGATAGGGCATTTGTCTTGCACATGGCCAACACAGGTTCAATCACCAGCTTCCCATATGTTCCCCTAAGTTTGCCAGGAGTTATTTCTGAGCACAGAGCCAAGAGTAACCCCCAGGGTGTGGCCCAAAACAAAGCAAAACAAAAATAAAATAAAAGCCACAAGTTTGATCCCCAATATGTCCTTGAGAAGCTCCATAAATAACCCAGGTGGTCCCCAAGCTTCAGTAGGTAGACTCAGGAAACAAGCCATTATTTATGTTCTAAAGTTATTTGTCCTAGTTAAACAAAAAGCTAATTAGAAGCAGAAAATCCAGTTCTGAACTTTATGTGTTTGTACCTTTAGAATGTTGCTGTATTTCAACACTTTAAAAGTTTAATTAATTTTAGAAGACAAGGGGAACCACGTCAAATAGTGAAATACATAAATCCTATAGAGGTAAGGACATAATAATTTTTCTTTTTGGTATTATAGGACATAATTTTTTATAGAACACTCTCTTTTAAAAGTGTAACGTGGGGTTGGAGAGATAGCACAGCTATAGGGTGTTTGCCTTTCATTCAGCCGACCCAGGAGTGACCCAGTTCGATTCCCAGCATCTCATTTGATCCCCCAGCCTGACAGAGGAGATTTCTGAATGCAAAGCCAAGAGTAACCCCTGAGCACTGCTGAGTGTGGCCCAAAAACCAATCAGTCAATCAATCAATAAAGTTGAATTAAGTAAAAGTGTGGCATTATAAATCTAATGCACTTGTATTTTTAAAACTTCATTAAAGCATTACACACATGTAGAAATATTGACAATATGTGTGTAACTGGATTATTATAAACAAACATGTAACTTTATCCAGATCAATGTTTCCATATTTTAGACTACTCTCTTTCGGTGCTCTTCAAATCATTGCTAAATTCATTCTTCTAAAAGGCAACCATTAGTTTGAGTTCTAGTATTAAGCTTTAGTTTTCAGTAGTATAAAACTTCAGTTAATTTGCTAAATGTATACTGATCTTTTCAAAAGAATTACCTTTGAAGCCAGAATGATAGCACAGTGGGGGAGGGTGTGATAGAACATCAGTTTGAAAAAGCAAGCTTATATTCAATTTTCTTAACCACAAAAAGTCCTTGCCTTTCTCTTAGTTTATGAATAATATAATTACAAATTGAAGTAATTTTAATGAAAATATATCCCGTATTGCTGGAGCCAGGGAAATAAAATAGTTCAAAGGGTTGGACTACATTTTTTTACTATTTTTTCATGTCTTTATTTAAACATCTTTATTACAAATATTGTAGTTGAGTTTCAGTCATGTAAAGTTAAAGAACACCCTTCTTCACCAGTGAAACATTCCCATCACCAATGTCCCAAGTCTCCCTCCTCCCCATCCCAACCCCTTTACTCTAGACAGGCTTCTACTTCCCAAGTTCATTCATTGTTATGATAGTTCTCAGTGTAGTTATTTCTCTAACAACACTCATCACTCTTTGTGGTGAGCTTCATGAATGAGCTGGACCTTTCAGCCCTCCTCTCTTTTGTCTCTGAGAATTATTGTGAAAATGTCTTTTATTTTTCTTAAAGCCCATAGATGAGTGAGACTATTCTGCATTTATCTCTCTCCCTCTGGCTTATTTCACTCAGCATAATAGATTCCATGTACATCCATGTATAGGAAAATTCCATGACTTCATCTCTTCTGATGGCCACATAATATTCCATTGTGTATATGTACCACAGTTTCTTTAGCCATTGATTTGTTAAAGGGCATCTAGGTTGTTTCCAGAGTCTGGCTATTGTAAATAGCACTGCAATGAATGTGAGGAAGGGATTTTTTTTTATTGTATTTTTGTGTTCCTAGGGTATATCCCTAGGAGTGGTATAGTTGGATTGTATGGGAGCTCAATTTCCACTTTTTGGAGAAATCTCCAAATCACTTTCCGTAAAGGTTGGACTAGATGGCATTCCCACCAACAGTGAATAAGCGTCCCTTTCTGGGGCTGGAGAGATAGCATGGAGGTAAGGCGTTTGCCTTGAATGCAGGACGGTGGTTTGAATCCCAGCAGCCCATATGGTCCCCCGAGCCTGCCAGGAGCGATTTCTGAGCGTAGAGCCAGGAGTAATCCCTGAGCTCTGCCATGTGTGACCCAAAAACCAAAAAAAAAAAAAAAAAAGAGTTCCTTTCCACAACCCCACCTGCATTGCTGGACTATATGCTTTACGTGCAAAAATTCCACAATTTTGGGCCTGGATTGATAGCACAGTGGGTAAGGCATTTTTCTTGCACAAGGCTGACCTGGGTTACTTTTTTTATTTGGGGGTTTCCAATCCAGCAGTGTTCAGGGCTTACTCCTGGCTCTTAGATTAAAGCTCACTCCTGGGTGTGGATATCAGGGGACCATATAGGATGCCGGAAATTGAATCTGCCGGCTGTGTGCAAAGGGCCATGTGCAATATCAGAGTGGGTAGGGCCCTTTATGGATGTCCTCTCTACAAAGAAAAGAAAAGAAAAATTCTCTGGTTTCAAACTCAGTTTGACGAATTAAATTTTTTCTCAGAATTTACCTGTAATATAATATTTAATATCTAGTCAGATTTTAAGGAATTATTTTAAATTTTTGTTTTATGAATAACTAATCATTTGACTTTAAATTTATATGTTATATATAGAGAAAACAGTTTGGTGTCCATTTTCTGTTATTAAGTAAACTTTTACTTATTGAGTATCTTTAAGAAATTTAATCTTGGGGCCGGAGAGATAGCATGGAGGTAAAGCATTTGCCTTGCATGCAGAAGGAGAGTGGTTTGAATCCTGGCATCACATATGGTCCCCTGAGCCTGCCAGGAGTGATTTCTGAGTGTAGAGCCAGGAGTAACCCTTGAGCACTTCCGATTGTGACCCAAAAAACAAAAGAAAGAAAGAAAAAAAGAAAGAAAGAAAGAAAGAAAGAAAGAAAGAAAGAAAGAAAGAAAGAAAGAAAGAAAGAAAGAAAGAAAGAAAGAAAGAAAGAAAGAAAGAAGAAAGAAAGAAAGAAAGAGGGAAGAAAGAAAGAAAAGAAAGAAAAGAAAGAAAGAAAGAAAGAAAGGAAAGAAAGAAAGAAAGAAAGAAAGAAAGAAAGAAAGAAAGAAAGAAAGAAAGAAAGAAAGAAAGAAAGAAAGAAAGAAAGAAAGAAAGAAAGAAAGAAAGAAAGAAAAAGAAATTTAATCTTAAAAAAGAAAGAAAAAAGAAATTTAAACTTAAGGAATGGGGAAAACAGTATAGGTGGTAAGTTGCTTTCTGTTCAAGCAGCTGGTGCTGATTCAGTCCTCAGCATTCTGTACTATCTGCTGGGGCACCTCACCAGATGTGATTCATGGGCACAGGGCAAGTAAGAAGTCCTGAGCACCGCAAGATGTGACCGATCAGTCTCTCCCTTAAAAGAAACTGAGCGTTAAAATATTTTAAATTTGAAAATGAAAGGGGCCGGAGAGATAGCATGGAGGTAAGGCGTTTGCCTTTCATGCAGGAAGTCATCGGATTCGAATCCCGGCGTCCCATATGGTTCCCCGTGCCTGCCAGGAGCAATTTCTGAGCCTGGAGCCAGGAATAACCCCTGAGCACTGCCGGGTGTGACCCAAAAACCAAAAAAAAAAAAAAAAAATTTTTGAAAATGAAAGCCACTATGATTAAAATAAAAATTATATTTAATAAAAAAAGAAAAAAATTGAAAATGAGATTTATTTACTTGTTTCAAAATGAAAATTCAACAATTTTTATTATATTAGCATGAGAAGTAGAATGATGAAGAATATGTAATATTTTTATAGGCAGAACTTCTAGATCCTGCTGCTGGCATTCAAGTACGATTCAGATTAGGTGGTGTAAGTATGGATGATTTTTTTTATATAGTTGTTTAGATCAACACCTCATGTGAAATTATAAAGTATGTTATATTTTTAAAATGTAAACATTTTTATACATGAGATTACAATAGTACTTTGAACTTCTTCATCTACAGGCTAAATTTCCACCTGGTATATACTATAAAATTTTCACTCACAGACATATTGAAGATCTATGTGCTAATAGCCCTAGAGATTACACAAAACTTCCATCAAAATATACCTCTCATATTAAAGGTGATCATCTTCGAGAAGAGGATCATAAAGGCTGGTATCATCGTACGGAGAACAATGGTTGGAGGCTTGTGTCTGATACAGTAAGAGTGGAATGATATTAGTAATTTTAATCTACCTTGAAAAAACTATTTGCTGGGCCAGAGAGATAGCATGGAGATAGGGTGTTTGCCTTACATGTAGAAGGATGGTGGTTCGAACCCCAGCATCCCATATGGTCCTCCAAGCCTGCCAGGGGCGATTTCTGAACACAGAGCCAAGAGTAACCCCTGAGTGCTGCCAGGCGTGACCCCAAAACAAAAACAAACAAAACTACTTGCCTTTTGGAAAATTTAGTTATTGGATTTTTGGCCATACCTAGTGATATGAATTCTTCCTGGCTCAGCCCTCAGGAATTACTCTTGCCAGTGCTTGGGAGACTATATGAGATGACAGGGATCAAACTTAGGTTGACCATGGGCAAGGCAAATGCCCTATCTGCTGTACTTTTGCTACAACCACTGAAAATTAATTTTTAATTATTTTAAAAATAATAAATCCTTATAACTTAATTGTTAAAATTAAGCTAACTGGGCCCAGAGAGATAGCACAGCAGCATTTGCCTTGCAAGCAGCCGATGCAGGACCAAAGGTGATTGGTTCAAATCCTGGTGTCCCATATGGTCCCCCGTGCCTGCCAGGAGCTATTTCTGAGCAGACAGCCAGGAATAACCCCTGAGCACCGCCGGGTGTGGCTCAAAGACCAAAAAAAAAAAAAAAAATTAAGCTAACTACTTTGGCATTTACTAGTAATACTTCAAGATACAGAATTTTTTTCTTAAACTCACTCCTACTTTTAGCAATTAGTTTGTAATCTAGTCTGTAGTATTCATTACTTTGCTATCTTTATACAAAGCAAAACTGTATTGTTTAACATATAATTCTCAAAAGTAGACATGAAAAATTTTAGAGCATCATGATATTAATTTCCTCTTATTGAACTTGTAATAGTAGAGACCAGTGGAAAATAATTTGAAATTTCATTAATATTGGAGAAACTGAGTGATAGTACAGTGGGTAGGATGCTTGCCTTGCATGTGGCCAATCCAGGTTCAATCCCTGGCATCCTATATGGCCCCCTGAACCTGCCAGGAGTGATCCCTGAAAGCACAGCCAGGAATAAAACCTGAGCACACTGGATGTGGCCAATTAAAAAAAGAAAAACATAAGCATTCAACAGATAATTTTTTTTGTTCTGCTTTGTTTGGGGCCATACCAAGACATGCTCAGTGCTTAGTCCTGGATCTGTACTGAGGAATCATCCCTGCTAGGACTCAGGGACCAAATGGGGTACAGGAGATGGAACCCATGTGAGCCACATGCAAGGCAAAGTACCCTATCCCCTGTATTATCACTCTATTTAGATATATATAATATAAATATATTTGTGAATCATATATGTTGCTAGCCATGTTTAATTTATTTGTGGGAATAATTTCTGCCTAAATATATTTGTAAAAGTAAATTTTTTTAACATTAATATGACTGATTCTCTAGATCTAGATTTTGTTTTAGACTTTATTTGGGTCAAGATTCTTTACCCAGACTTTAAACCCTCTAGCATACAAATTATAGAATGTGATATTAAGAAAAGTTAAAATGATTAAAGTGTGAATTTATGAAATCATTCACTCAATAAACATTGCCCCACATATTGTACTAGATGCTAGAGATACAGTGATAAATAAGACATCGTACCTTCCCTCAAGTAGCTTGTGTTTAAATTAGGGAGAAAGTTATTAAATAGGATATTTCAGTACAGTGCAACATATAATGCTGTTTTGTTTTATTTTGGGATCAGAAGACTGGGCTATGACTGAATAAGTGCTCCTGTACTGTCTCTCTGGCGCAATACATAATATACTTTTAATGTTTGTGTTTGTGTATGGTGGGAAAGTAGGAATGAATTTGAATTATGAAAGCAGCTAGTTATTGCATGCAGAAGGCCAGAGTTTGATACCTGGCACCATATAATCCCCTGAGTACTCTCGAATGAGTCACTTTTGAGTGTAGAGCTGGGTATAGCCCCTGAACACTGCATGGTGTGGCCCCAAAACAAACAAAAATAGGCAAGAGAAAAGAGAAGAGAAATAGTTAGAATCAGTTAGAATTAAGTATCATCCATGAGCAAACAAGTCTTGGGAATATAATAGTAAAACTTCTGTGTTCTGGGAGGATGCCTATACTCAAGGATTGGTTTTCAGAAGTCCAGAACACTAGAACATTTCTATGTTAAAAGTAAAAGCTTTTGGAATGTGGCAATTTACTTGTTTTTAAAAATGTAAGTGCCTCTGTTAGACTTTGTTAGTCTCTCTGTGGCCTATACCTCTGAAGTCTTAATGTGTTACTCATTCATAAATTAGAAATACATTTCAACAGAGCTGGAGGGATCAGGGATTAAGGTGTATGCCTTTAACTGGCTAACCATGGTTAGTTACATCCTTGGCTTGATGTGGTCCTAAGAATACCACTGAGAGTGACCCTGGAAGTTCCTAGTATACCTAGGGTGGCTTGGGAAAGTCGTAACACCATAAAGCTCAAGCAGCACTGAGTCTTTGGGCCTTAGCATTGAACCCCAGCTTGGCTGGTACAGAATTGTCAGGAGAGGCCATTGGGCCTCCTGAGCACAACTTGGAAGCTCTCACTCCCCTACTAGCCTTATTTCTCTGCTCATTTCCATCTTAGTTTATTCTTTTTCATCTTAGTATATTCTAACTGGACAAACAGCTTTTTCTCTAGACAGATAATCTCACAACTAGTATCTTAATGTTTTGTATATAGTTTATTGCATTCATTTCTCAATAGTTTTGGATGTCCACTGAAAATGAAATGATAGGGGAGAAAAAAGAAAGAGAATTCCATTTCTCAAAACTGAAGAGAAGACAAGATATGGAAAAGAAAAGAAAAATTAGAAAAATAGAATGGATGAAGCAAATGTAAGTTAATGAAATATACTTACTATAAAAGAATAAGGTATTTTGTGTATTTATTTTCTTTTTGGGCCACATCTGGTAATGCCCAGGGATTACTCCTGGCTCTGCACTCAGTGTTACTCCCAGTGCTACTTGGGAGAAAATACGGGATGCTGGGCATTTAACCAGCATCAGCTGCATCCAAGGTAAGTGCCCTATCACTGTATTATCATCATTTCAGCCTCCACATTTTTCATTTTTTAATGCTACAATATTAACTACTTGTTATTTTAAATAGAAGGGTAGTGAAGGGGTTAAAGCACTTGTCTTGCAAGCACCTGACAATATTATTCCTACACAGAGTGTAAAGTACCCCTTTGTCTCATAATGATAAGCACATATTCCATATTTCCTCTTTTGTTTTGTTTTGAGGCTACATCTGGCAATGCTCAGGGGTTATACCTGGCCCTGAAATCAGTAATCATTTCTGGCAGTGTTCGAGGAATCATATGAGATGCTGGGGATCAAACTCAAGTCTACCATGTTCAAGGCAAATGCCTTACCCACTGTACTTTGGCTTCACCTGCCTGCATTATGTCAGCAATACTATTCAATAACAAAAAATGCTTATTCTATACAACACTGTCTTAAGGTCAGAGAGATAAAATAGGTAGTACAGAGGGTAAGGCACTTGCCTTGCTCTTGGCTGACCCAGGTCAAATCCGTGGTACCCAAAGGGTCCCTGAGTCTGCCGAGAGTAATTTTGAGTTCAGAGTCAGGAATATGTCCTGAGTACTACCAGGAGTGCCTCAAATAAAATCAAAGTGAAATATGAAACAAACAAACAAACAAAACCCCTCAGAACCACAGCTGCTCACCTATAGTCAATATACATTAATAGTAGATGGACTCAGAACTACAAAATACACTCATTTTATCTAGTATATTTGAATACTAGAAACAGCTGACTTTGACAGCATAGTGGTCTGACTTTGGAAGTTCAGTCATAGCTGTGAGACCCTAGTGATAGATAAGCCAATTATATACACTGAAACACTAACTGCTGACTAATCAGCAGTAATCAAAATAAACAAAATCTTAATTCTATTGTATGTTTTCTTAAAATAAATCTATTTGGGAAGCTAGGAATGTCACTCTGATCAAATACACACTTCACATATTTTGAGGTATGACCCACATGTTTGGAGTTTGACCCCAATTACACACACACACACACACACACACAACACACACACATACATGTTCTGATTTGTATATCTTACTTTCTAGTGTCTTGCAGATACTATCTTCCTTCACCTTCTTTTCAGTTTCAAAAGTGATTCTGAGTCTTTGCAATTTAATTTCCGTTGTGATTTTCTGAAAAACATTTCCATCATGTTATTTTTAAAAATATTTTAGAAAATATTAAAAAAAAACTGTGACATTATTTTATTGTGGAGAGCACACCCAGGTGAGCTCAGGACTTACTCCTGGTACTTGTTCAGAGATAACTCCTAGGAGACTTAGGTGCTTTACTCTATTTGGTCCTAGGCATCTAACGTGGGCTGGCCACATTCAAGGCCATTCAAGGCAAAAGAGTTACTGTACTGCCTCACCTCCTGTAGTAGCTCTCTTTTCCCATGAGATAATATGAATGTGATGTTATCTGAAAGGCAACTTTATATTTTTCTTGTTTGCTTTATTAAGTACCTATTTATCCATAGAACAAGGTAATACTAATTGTAAAATAATTTTATCTTTGGTTGTTTGCATTTGAAATTACTTTCCTACTATCTACCCTCTTATTTTATGATTATTATAGTTTTATTTTATTTATTATAGTTTTATTTTATGATTATTATAGTCTTTTTACCTATAAGTAGTAGCAATTTTCAGAGTTCAAACATAACTATTTATTACAATAAGATTTTAATCCAATCAAAATATCCTATCAAAGTATTCTATACATCATAAGGTATATGTAATATATGTATATATACAAATGTCTGAATTATTAACATTTTTATAAAACGAACAAATGCTATCTTTATATTTTAAGTCCTCTGTTGTGATATTCTAAAAAGCATTTATTTTATTTTATTTTTTTGGGCCACACCCCTTTGATGCTCAGGGGTTACTCCTGGCTAAGTGCTCAGAAATTGCCCCTGGCTTGAGGGGGACCATATGGGACACTGGGGGATCAAACCGTGGTCCTTCCTTGGCTAGCGCCCCCTCTTCGGCCCCTAAAAAGCATTTCTATAATGCTACCTTTAAGTATCATACCTTAGGAAAAAATTGAGATTATTTTATTTGTGGAGGTAGGTATGGGTGGTTGGAAAATCATTCACAACTCAGCTGGAACAAAGAGTATCATCCAAGCTTCTAATGATCATGTTTGCATATTTCATAAAATAAAACAAAGAAAACTGTGTGTGGAAGCTGCATTCATCTCTAGTCCTCCAGATATATCTGATTTGTAAGTGCATTTTTGTATAGTTTTAGCATTGGGTAATAACTTTGGGTAATGGACACTAGTATGTTAATTCTAATATATTTATTGAGCGCCTGCCATATTTAGAAATAGAATGAAGATTGTATGTTTCATAAAAGAATTTCATCTGGGGCAGGGACATTTATCAAATTATCTCTCAGATTGGGGCCGGAGAGATAGCATGGAGGTAAGGCTTTTGCCTTGCTTGCAGAAGGTCAGTGGTTCGAATCCAGGCATCCCATATGGTCCCCTGAGCCTGCCAGGAGTGATTTCTGAGCATAGAGCCAGGAGTAACCCCTGAGCTCTGCCGGGTGTGACCCCCCCCCAAAAAAAAACAAATTATCTCTCAGAGATCCAGGTTCTATACTCCATCATGGGTCCCCAAGCACTACATCAAGAAACCTATGTGCAATGAAATGAGAATAATCCCCGAGCACTACTAGGTGTAGCACCACTAGGTGTGGTAGAAAAGAAAACAAACGGGGCCGGAAAGATGACATGAAGGTAAAGGCATTTGCTTTGCATGCAGAAGGTCGGTGGTTCGAATCCTGGCATGCCATATGGTCCCCCAGGTCTGCCAGGAGCGATTTCTGAGCGTGAATTCTGAGCGCTGCTGAGTATGACCCAAAAACCAAAAAGAAAAAAAAAAAGAAAGAAAAGAAAACAAACAAGCATTGCACCTTTATATACAATGCTTCACAAATAGCTGACACTATCTGTTTATTAAGGCAAGTGAGTGAAAAATCATAGAAAATTTGTAAAGTCATACTTATAATTTGTACAAATGCATTAGAAAATGTGTAAGGACTTTCCATCTTAAGAGTCAGATCTGGGGCCCTGAGAGATAGCACAGCATTGTTTGCCTTGCAAGCAGCCGATCCAGGACCTAAGGTGGTTGGTTCGAATCCTGGTGTCCATATGGTCCTGTGCCTGCCAGGAGCTATTTCTGAGCAGACAGCCAGGAGTAACCCCTGAGCACCGCCGGGTGTGGCCCAAAAAACAAAAAACCAAAAAAAAAGAGTCAGATCTGAATATTGAGTAAGGTATATATTTACTACATATATGTTGACATTCATTTTCTTCTCTTAGTCTCAATTTCCTCATCCATAAAATGGATATAAAAACAGCTGTTATGATGGTTGTATTAGAATTAAACAAATATTAGTAAAAGGATTTGATGCAAAAATGGCATATCATTTCTCTTTACATTTTTCTCATTTCTCCTCTTTCCTCTTTAATGGTTGTTAGCCATATGACCTTGTGAAAGTTACTTAACTCTTTCAAGATTTATTTCTTTACCTGTAAAATGAGTGGACTGATTATTTGGTCCTCAGAATTCTTTGATACAGTGTTTAAAGATTTAGTAAGTTAGTTTTTCTTTGTAGCATAAAAATGCAACTTATTGCATTATTGTAGAGATAGTAGAGCAAACAAGGAACTTGCTTTGCTGACTTGGGTTCTATCTCCAGTTCCATAGGTGGTACCCCATAACCATATGAAGACCATTTATGATTCACCAGGAGTGATTACTAGACACAGAGCCAGGAGTAAGCCTGGCTAGGCATGGCCCCCAAACAAAAGAAAACCAATGCAACTTACTGAGAGGGTCATTTGGAAACCTCTCTGACTCAGTCGCTTGATTAAAATTTTTTCTCAAAAGTTCCATCATGGGCCAGAGAGATAGCATAGAGGTACGGCATTTGCCTTTCATGCAGAAGGTCATTGGTTCGAATCCCGGCATCCCATATGGTCCCCAAAGCCAGCCATGAGCAATTTCTGAATGTGGAGCCAGGAGTAATCCCTGAGCGCTGCTGAGTGTGACCCAAAAATCGAAAAAAAAAAAAGTTTCATCATATAAACTATGGTTTAGATATATTCGAGTTATGTATAGAATGAAAATGTGATTTAATATATAATTTTATAGTATGGATATCTATTAACTGCAACTGTAAATAATCACCTATTTCCAAGAATTTATGTTTTGTTTCCTTTCCTCTAATTAGGTACTATAAAGGAACCCTGAGGGCTAGTACAACAAACGATACAAACGATACGACTCTAAATTTAATTAACACTGCAACAAAAGGGCTAATAAGAGCTATTGAAGATGGTGGATTAGATTCTGTGATGGAGTGGGAAGTGGATGAAGTACTCAACTGGACAAATACACTGAATTTTGATGAGTAAATACATATTGCTATTTTGGGGGACCAAGGATAGTCATCATCTATTTTTCTGCCTAATGTTTTCCACCTGTTTTGAATCTTTTAATCGCAAATATAATCTTTTCAAATATACATGCAATATGGTTCAGTAGTAAATAACTTGCCTAGCGTATTTGTGGTTCTGGGCTCAATCTGGGATCAAAGTAGGGCTGGAGCCATTGCATAGCAGGTAGGGTGTTTGCCTTGCATGAAGCTGACCCATGCTTGATCTCCTGCATCCCATATGGTTCTCTTGATCTATTGGGAGTAATTTCTTAGGGCAGAGCCAGTAGAAACCCCTGACCATCACTGGGTGTGACTCAAAAACAAAGCAAGGGGCAGGGGCGGTGGCGCTGGAGGTAAGGTGCCTGCCTTACCTGCGCTAGCCTAGGAGACGGACCGCGGTTCGATCCCCCGGCGTCCCATATGGTCCCCCAAGCCAGGAGCGACTTCTGAGCGCATAGCCAGGAGTAACCCCTGAGCGTTACCGGGTTGTGGCCCAAAAAAAACCAAAAAAAAAAAAAAAAAAAAAAAAAAAAAAAAAAAAAAAAAACAAAGCAAAACAAAAAAGATCAAAGTAGATAAAATACATACAAGTATATAATATTTGCCAAGAAATAAAAGAGGGAGAAAAAAAATTAATGATCTGGGGAAATAGTTTAATGAACTGAGCACATGCTTTGTATGTATGCTTTGTATGCTCGCAGCCCATTTTTACTCCCTAACACCACATGATTCCCCTGAGCACCGCTGGAAATAATCCTGAGACAAAACCAGGTGTGACTCCTGAGAACTGCCTAGTGTATAAGAAGAAAAAAAATAGACATGTCTTTTTATTTTCCAATTATATACTTACGCCTTAAACATTCTTTTAAACATCCTGTCTGTTTTGGGGGATTTACAAATAAGTTTAAGAATAAGAAACTGAAGCCATTAGATAGTACAACGGAGAAGACATTTGTCTTGTGCATGGCTGACCCAATTCAATCTCTAGTACTTTATAGATTTCCATAAACCCTGCCAGGAGTAAGCCCAGATTTGGCCTAAAAAACATTTATATATAATTAGGGCTAGGGCTGTGGCTTAAGTAGAAGGTCCTGAATTTCATCCTTGATCCTACATGGCACCCCTCCCAAGGACTGGCCAGGTGTGATATTGGTGGCCTGCAAGCACTTCAGTTTATAAAAAAATTTTTTGACCACCTTGGTAATGCTCAGGGGTTACTCTTGGCCATGTGCTCAGAAATTGCTCCTGGCTTCGGGGACCATATGGGATGCCAGGGGATCAAACTGTCGTCCATCCTAGGTTAGGGCATGCAAGGCAAATGCCCTACCACTTGTGCCACCTATATACATATATACATGTATATATATATACACATATATACATGTATATATATGGATTTTTGAGGTCACATCCAGCAGCACTCAGGAGTTACTCCTGGCTCTATGCTCAGAAATTGCTCCTGGCAGGCTGGGGACCATATGGGATGCCAGGATTCGAATCACCGTCCTTCTGCATGCAAAGCAAACGTTCTACCTCCATGCTATCTCTCTGGACCCTATAAAATATTTTTGATGACATCTTTAGGTGTTACCGATATATATTAATATTAATATAAAAATTTGTAAATAGTGAGTTTAAATTTCCTAATTTGAATTCCTTTCATTTTGTTTTCTTACCTAATTTCTGGAACTAGTGATAAGAATAGATATCGTTCTATTGTACTTGATCAGTACATTGAATATAATGTGAGTTTTCTGTGTATGGCCTTTACTATATTAAGATAAATTCCCTTTACCACCATTTTGTTGAGTTTTAATCTCACCTCTGTCAGGATATTTACATTTTTCAAACAAGTTAATTAGAATTTTTTGAGGGAACAGTAAATATACCTGCCCAAATATATGTTTGTGTTTTGGGCACCTGGTCATTTTTAGGACTACCTCCTGGCTCTATGCTCAGAGACCTCTCTTGGTGGGGCTTTGGAGACCATGTGGAGTGCCCGAGAATTGAACCCAGATTAGCTGCATGCAAGGCAAACACTGTACCATCTGTCCCAATACTGCACCATCTCTCAGGCCACAGACTGGCTTTTATCCTTTTAATCCTATCAGTGAGAGCTCTCTGTGTGTTTTATGGGCAGTTTTTATTACTAAGGCTACTCTTACTTTACACAGTTATTTGACCATTCACAATGAGAGACTTTAGGATAATTAAAATGTTTAAAATTGGGGGCCGGAGAGATAGCATGGAGGTAAGGCGTTTGCCTCACAATCAGAAGGTTGGCGGTTCGAATCCCGGTGTCCCATATGGTCCCCCGAGCCTGCCAGGAGCGATTTCTGAGTGTAGAGCCAGGAGTAACCCCTGAGTACTGCCGGGTGTGACCCAAAAACCAAAAAAAACCAAAAAAAAAAAAATGTTAAAATTGAGGGCTGGAGATTTAGGAGATAGGTGCTTTCCTTGCCTGTACCCCAAACACCACACATAATCTTCAGAGAATCACCAGGTATGCTAAAACTAAATGTACTTGAATGTAATAATTTACATTTACTGAAACACAATAAAGAGGCACTGTTGCTCCATAAGATTTATTTAAAAAGACCTTTACATACATTTACATTGACATGTGAAGACTTAGGTCAGTAATCTAGAACCAGGAGAAAATTTTGTTATCTTCTAATTTTTCCTGATGAATTTTATTTCCACAATCTCATTTCAAAAATTGATGGGATCAGAGAGGTAAGATTGCCTTTATGCGTCCCATCCAGGTTCAATCCCCAGCCTCACATATGGCCTCCCAAATCCCACCAGGATTGATCCTGAGCACAGAGCCAGGAGTTAGTCCCAAATAGAGCCCAGAGCCAACAGGTGTGATCCCCTCCAAAAGGGGGAGGGATTGAGATACTTAGTTGAGAACATAACCTTACAAGCATGGAACAGAATGAAAAGAGAAAAGATGTGCTGGAGGAAGACCAAAATCACTAAGAGAGATGGTGGATGTCATATCTGTACTTCCTCCAACAAGCTGTCTAAAGAATTGCCTTAGGTGCCTGAGAGCTGGAATAATTAAAAATGTGGAATTGTCACCATTAATCTAAGATTTTATAGAAAAAGTGAAATTTGGGGCTGGAGAGGCAAGGCGTTTGCCTTGCATGCAGAGGTTGGTGATTCGAATTCCGGCATCCCATATGGTCCCCGAACATGCCAGGAGCAATTTCTGAGTGTAGAGCCAGGAGTAACCCCTGAGCGCTGCCGGGGTTTTTGTGGGGGTAACCCCCACAAAAAAGTGAAATTTTTAGAAGCAGATAAGCTTATAATAATGAATCAACTTATTATAATAATTTAATTTATTAATACTCATATAATGTGCGTAGGTATATTGCCAATTGGAAGGAAATTGCTACAAGCAAGTCATCAGCTAACTTCAAAGGTAGGTATATTGAGCAATACTTTATAGGCCACTCTTGTGAACAAAATTTTTCACACATGGACACATTCCTAAACATCTGACATTTCAGCACCTTTCTATAAAGATACAGTTGAATCTGCAAATCATTTTACTTTGGTTTGTGGGGAATAGAGCTGGACCACAGCCAAATCCTTAAAACATATTCCTGGCTCATTCTTAGTAGGGCTCAGGGGGATCATATGATGTACAGGAAACCAACCTGGATGACCACATGAAGTTAAGTGTCTTACCACTCAGTCTCTCTGGCCCACTCACTTTTTTTTTTTTTAATATGGAACGCTTCACGAATTTGCATGTCATCCTTGCACAGGGGGCCATGCTAATCTTCTCTGTATCGTTCCAATTTTAGTATATGTGCTGCTGAAGTGAGCACTGGCCCACTCACTTTTACTTTTAATTGTATAGCTGCTATTTGGAAATAAAAGAAAAAATTTCCATTTAGGAATGCATTATTTTGTTTTTGGACCACACCCAGTAGTGTTTGGTGTCTTACTCTTGGCTTTACACTCGATACGGTTTGGGGGATCATTATGGGGAACTAGGGACCTAATCTGAGTTAGCTGTATGCAAAGCAAGGCAACCTCCTTACCTGCTGTATTCTCTCTCCAGCCCATCTGGGTAATAATTTTGTTGATTTTTGGCCACACCTGGTGATGCTCAGAGATTGAGATTACTTCTGGCTCTGTACTCAGGAATTATTCTTGATGGTGCTCAGAGTATTATGTGGTGTTGGGGAATTGAATGGCAATAATTTTTTTTTACTTTTGTCATACCCAGTAGTATGAGTTCTATCCTTCTATTCTACCATGAATGTCAACAAAGCATGTTTCCTTTGTAGTATGTTGATTCAGACAGCTTTGTTATTATCTTGGTTCTTCCTTTCCTGGCTTTGTAAATTTAGGCAAGTTACTAGCTTTAAGTTCTTTCTCTGTAAATTGAGAAAACAATACCTACCTCATTGGTTATTCTGTAGTAGTTGAGGTAAAGAGCCTTGTGAATTTGAATTGAGGCAAGTTTAAACTATAGAATCAATGCTTTTAACCATGTCAATTGTCATTTTCTACAGCACTTAAAATATCAATTCTATCATAGATTTCTGGCTCTGGGCCCTATTTTACATTTTTGCCTTGTCCTATTTTTCACTTTCACGGTAATCTCATGTAATTTCATCACTGTCCTCTTTCCTGCTGTTAAAAGTTAATGGTCTTCTGGGACCCGATCAGTGGTGCAAGCAGTAAGCCTTGCGCACGCTAGCCTAGTACAGTTTGATCCCCTGATGTACCATATGCCCCCCCCCCCCCCCTAAGCCAGGAGTGATTTCTGAGCATATAGCCAGGAGTAAACCCTGAGAGTCACCAGGTATGGCCGAAAAAACAAACAAAAAAGTTAATGGTCTTCTGTAAAACAAATAATTTTGGGGTTGGAGCAATAGTACAGCAGATAGTGTCTTGCATGTGGTTGACCTGGGCTTGCCCCCCCCACCCCCCACCCCCCCGCCGCTCCAATTCTCCATATGGTCCCTGAGCCTGAGATCAAAGCCAGGAGTAATTTCTGAGGATAGCAGGGTGTCGTTCCCCCAAATAAAAATAACATCCTCCAAAAACCCCTCTGAATTATCTTCACTGGAAGCCAGAGTTTTGTTTCCTTCATTACAAAGTTCCAGTATGTAACTTATTACAGAATCTTAGTGACAGATAAAAATATATAAGATGGGGCCAGATTAATAGTACAGCAGGGTAGTGTTTGCCTTGCACACGCCTAACCTGGGTTGGATCCCCAGCATCCCAAATGGTTCCTTGAATCTTCCCCCGAGTAATTTCTGAGTGCAGAGCCAGGAGTAACTACCAAGTGCCTCCAAGTGTGGCCCAAAAAGCCAAAATATAAAAGAATGATAAGTGCAAAAATGATAGTGGGGACTGGCGAAATAGTTTAGTGGGTAAGGTGCTTGCCTTGCATATCAAAGTCCAAGGTTTAAAACCCCTGACATATGGTACAGCCAGAAAGTAAATTATTAGTATAGTAAATTATTGAGCATAAAGACAGGAATAAACCCTGATCATAGCTGGTGTGGCCCAAAAACAAAAGGAAGAATAGAATGTTACTACTGAATTAAAAGATATTAGTATGGGCCCGGAGAGATAGCACAGCGGCGTTTGCC
Organism: Suncus etruscus; assembly: GCF_024139225.1. Classification (NCBI taxonomy): domain Eukaryota; kingdom Metazoa; phylum Chordata; class Mammalia; order Eulipotyphla; family Soricidae; genus Suncus; species Suncus etruscus. The sequence goes on from NC_064855.1 coordinate 23,887,184, forward strand.
TTGCAAGCAGCCGATCCAGGACCAAAGGTGGTTGGTTCGAATCCCGGTGTCCCATATGGTCCCCTGTGCCTGCCAGGAGCTATTTCTGAGCAGACAGCCAGGAGTAACCCCTGAGCACCGCAGGGTGTGGCCCCAAAAACCAAAAAAAAAAAAAAAAAAAAAAAAAGATATTAGTATGAAAAGAAGGAAAAACTGCATGGTAATCAAAAGAAAGAGAAAGTGAAAATTTTATGCATTGGAAGTTTGCATTCTAACAAAACAGTGAGGGGTCAGGAGAGATGGCACATGGGGGCCAGAGAGAAAGCACAGCCTTTGCATTTGCTTTGCATGCCAACACAGGACTAACCCAGGTTCAATATCCAGCATCCCACATGGTCCCCCGAGCCTGCCAGGAGCGATTTCTGAGCACAGAGCCAGGGGTAACCCCTGGGCATCACCAGGTGTGGCCAAAAAAAAAAAGAATCAATAAATAAACTGCTTTTAAAAAAATCAGTGAAGATAGCACATTGAAGATTTTTGCATTGGAGAAAAGAATATGTGCTAACTACTTGTTCAAAAAGCAAGAGAAAATTTTAATTTAGAGCAGATTTGGACACTTGCTTCAGGAAAAGGGCCTTTTGATTTTTAATCAACGAACTATTGGTTAGGGGCTGTGTATAGTGCGTATAATGCTTCCTTGCAAATAGAGGACTAGAATTTGATCCTCTGCACCCTTAGCTCTGCCAGGAATGATCTGTAAGTGGAGAGCCAGAAGTAAGTCTGAAGCACTGCTGGGTGTTGCTAAAACAAAACCAAACTAAAAACAAAAACCCCACACAAAACAAAACCCAAAACCAAAAACTTAAAAATTTTTAAAAATTATTGGCTAATAGTTATTTAAGTCACATCTAGCAGTTGCTAAGGGGGCCACTTCTGGCTCTGTGCCCAGGGGTCACTTCAGGTAGTGCTAGGGGTCAATATGTGTTAATCAGGATTAAATTGGGATTGGCCATATCAAACTAAGGCAAGCACCTTAACCCCTGGACTGTCACTCTGGTTCCTAAAGTCTAGATTCCTTAAATACCACAACATTTTAACTGTCACAAAAACATAAGGAGTAAAGTGATTAGCCCCCATTTTATAGATGAGAATATTGAGACTTAAGAGAAATTTAATAACTTGCCTCAAGTCACACTGCTAATAATTAAGTAGATAAGACTTCCAATTTAGGTCCTGCAGACTTTTGTAGAGGAAAATGAAATGGCAGTGAAAAGTAGGATAAACTCAGAAAATTGGGTCATTTATAGTTCAGTTAACTAGGACGTAAAGAAAATTGCTCTAAAAATGGTGAAAGGAATGTAGACTAGTGCTTACCTGGCCTTTTAGTAGTTTATCTATATCTTATCACATCTGACACCTTTCTAATCTTTTGTTATCCTTCTCTAGCTTTCTGTTTTCATCAAGTACGTGAAATAATAATGAAGATTTATCACAAGCAGGATTGGGACCACCAGATGATACTAAATATAAAAATACTGATGTAAAACTAAGATCTCATATACAAACAGCTGCTTCCACTTATGGAGTATAACATATTTTCTTGTATTTTGATCCGTAGTCTTTCAAGTCCAAGACTGATACTCTAACTAGTAGGGTTTATTCAGACTAGAATGACATAAATTCTTTGCACAGGATGTAGCTTAAATTGGGAAGATAAAGCAAATAGACTGCCAGTACTCATGAAAAATATCAGAATTTTTCTGGTTTTTGAGAAACTTTTACAATCACTTTTAAATAAAGGACATTATACTTATGTATAATATTTTTGTATTGATTATTTTCTTTTTTATTTATACATTCAGGCAAAGCAGAACTCTTTCTCCATTTATTAACTATTCAAAAATCTTATGTTTCTTTTCAAGCCTGACCGGTAATACAATGGTAGGGGGCTTGCCTTGCAATGTAGCCAATCTGGTTTAATCTCTGGCTTCCTACATGGTCCACTGAGCACTGCCAGTAGTGATCCTTGAGCACTAAACCCTAACACCACTCAATGGGTGTGGCCCAAAGGTCAACCAACCAACCAACCAACCAACCAGAAAACCCGAACTGTGCTGCTTCCTTTTTTCATGCGTTGCTTTATCCTTTTTTCTCTAACTGTGCCTCTTTCCCTTGGTTCAACCTGCTTAATAATCTTTAGTTGCCTTTATTTTTCTCATTTTCATGTCCAATATTCCTACTACCAGTGTATTTTAAGTTTTTTAAAATGATGCTTTTTCTATTTTTTTGGTTTTGGGCTACACCCAGTGGTGCTCAGAGATTACTCCTGGCTCTGTCCTAAGAAATCTCTCCTGGCAGTTCAGGGGACCATATGGGATGCCAGGAATCAAACCTGGGTCTGTCCCAAGTCTGCCACGTGCAAGGCAAACACCCTACAGCTGTGCGATCGCTCCAGCCCCTGATGCTCTTTTTCTTTCTTTCTTTGAATTTTTCTCTTTAATAGCTTTCATCAAAGAAAGGAAAGTTGCTCTTTGTTTCTTTTCTGGTTCATTTCTTAATCTCAGTTCTTTTGGAATCTATAATTTTATTTCACTACCTTTTTTTTGGAAGCTCTGTGCTTACTCCTGCTTCTGTGCTCAGGGATCACTCCTGGCAGTTCTCAGAGAACCATTTACAATGTTCAGGCCCAAACCAGGGTTGGCTGCATACAAGACTTCTTTTTTTTTTTTTTTGGTTTTTTGGGCCACACCCATTTGATGCTCAGGGGTTACTCCTGGCTATGCGCTCAGAAATAGCCCCTGGCTTGGGGGGGACCATATGGGACGCCGGGGGATCGAAACCGCTGTCCGTCCTATGTTAGCGCTTGCAAGGCAGACACCTTACCTCTAGCGCCACCTTCCCGGCCCCGTGACTTCTTAACCTCTGTATTATCTCCGGTTCCTTTGTACCAACTCTGTACTATTATGTTGTATTTTGTATTCTTTCTCCTCTCACACATTTTGCAGGAAGTTGCTTATTGCTAATGTTAACTATTATAAAACTTAATTTGACTTAAACCAAACATATATTATCTCACAGTTTTCTGATGGTTAAGAATATGGGAGCAATTTAACTGGTTGATTTTTGCTTGAGGACTTAAACTTCAGCTAAGATTCTGTCCTTGGGTGCAGGTAGGGCACTTGCTTTGCCATGTGGCTGACCTGGGTTTGATCCCTGACACTAAATATGGTTCCCTGTACCCTGCCAGGATAGGAGTGTTTTCTGAGCCTAGAGTCAGGGTCAATCCTGAACACAGTCAGCTTTGCCCTAAAAAAGGAAAGATTTTTTTCCCCCTTGGATACAGTCATCTGAAGGTTTGATTGGAGTTGAGGAGGTGCTCCACATGTTGCTGGCAGGAGATCCTTGACACTTGAATATTTCCATAGGACTGCTACTGTCCTCATATCACTGAGTTTACAACCCAAGAAGAGAGAATGAATTAGAAGCCACATACTGCTTTTCATTCTAGCCAGAAGTCAACACCATCACTTTTTTTTCCTGTTTGTTTTTTCGGCCACACCCAGTGATGCTCAGGGGTTACTCCTGGCTATACCCTCAGAAATTGCTTCTGACTTGGGGGAACATATGGGATGCCCAGAGGATCGAACTGTGGTCTGTCCTAGGCTAGTTCGTGCAAGGCAGATGCCTTTACCTGCGCCACCATCACCATCACTTTTGCTATATCTATTAATTAGAAATGTGTAGCTAATAAAAAATTAAAAAAAAAAAAGAAATGTGTAGCTAAATCTCACTTTCAAGGAGAAGCAGAATTAGTTTGATGGAATGTTGTTTCCAAAGAATGACTGGCCTTTTCAAGGTGATGGGTGCCACAGGTCAGATGTTGGCTCTTAGGGCTAACATTCAGCAGTGAAAGTGGTTGTATTCATCTTTATCAGAGGATTTACTGTTTCCATTAATACTACCATGACTTTTGTTTCGTGAGCACTTCGAATGTAGTATAAGCACTAGGGAATAGCCAAAAGTAGCTGGCTCCCTTCTTCTTTCTTTCTTTTTTTTTTCTTTCTTTCTTTCCTTCCTTCCTTTCTTCTTTCTTTCCCTTTCTTCCTTCCTTCCTCTCTTCCTTCCTTCCTTTTTCTTTCCCTTTCTTCCTTCCTTCCTTCCCTTTTTTCTTTCTTTTCTTCCTTCCTTCCTTCCTTCCTTCCTTCCTTCCTTCCTTCCTTCCTTCTCTTCCTTCCTTTCCTTCCTTCCTTTCTTCCTTCCTGCCTGCCTGCCACACCCGGCGGTGCTCAGGGGTTACTCCTGGCTGTCTGCTCAGAAAATAGCTCCTGGCAGGCACGGGGGGCCATACGGGACAACCAAAATTCGAACCAACCACCTTTGGTCCTGGATCGGCTGCTTGCCAAGGCAAACGCCGCTGTGGCTATCTCTCTGGGCCCCCTTCTTTATTTTTTGATTTTGGGACCACACCCATAGTGTACTCCCATATAGTGAATACACACTGGTGTTCAGGAGTCACTCCTGAGTTTAGGAGACCCATTATGTGGTCTGGATCGATTTCTAGGTCTCCTGTATGCAAAGCATGCTCTCTTTTGAGCTATTGTCACTGTCATTGATGTCAGTTTGGAATTGCATTTATTTGTATAGCAGTTGTGTTGTCTAAACAATATTTAATATTCCAATTAATGAATATAGTATGTATCATACATCTCTCTTTTTAAAATAGAAGCTACTTCAAGACGAGGTATATCTGTTCATGTTGAAGGATAAGTTACTGCAAATATTGGTTTCCATTTGTAGTTAAATCACAAGCCAGTGATCCTATTTAAAATACAATACAAATTGTATTAAAATTCAAAACAATTTAAAATACAGTGAAAATAAAATCCTATTTAAAATCTGTATTTGAAAGAAAGAAATGGTCAGCTTAAGTATCACATGAATGGTAATTATTTTTAAAGTGAAAAATTTTCTTGAGACTATCAATTTTTAGGCAACTAAAACAAGTATGAAACAAAGTTTTACAAATATACAATGATGTATGTAAATAATTCCTCTTTAATGTATATGAGTGGATTGGAGATGAAGACTGAAAAATAATTTGAAAATGTTGTGTTCAAGGGCAATTTATATGCTGAAAGTCAGACCCAAGCTTTCCATCCTGGGAAAAGTCGGCTGAGGTTTTTGGGGTCCATGGCCTGTTGTATGAGCAAATTAACTTGTCCATCCACACTAAGATTAGTTCCTTCTTCCACACCCTTCAGTTTTTCTTGCAGTCTCATGAGGACCCGCTCAGCGACTTTGTTGAAACTCTGGCCAATATCACTAATAAAGAAAACAAGTTTTAAAGAGGTGGAACATTTTAAATGGTCCGGGTGGGGGCGGGGTATGGATCTGAACCAGTGACAATAGTCCTTTCTAAAAAATGGCTCACCTGAGGTTTCGTTTGCACTCTTGATCATCTGCATTCAGACTGGAATGGAGCTCAGCTTCATCTTCTGACCTCTGTTGTAAATACAAGGCTTTCAAAGGATTCATAGTCCAGTCAAAAAGAGGATCATACAGGAGTACCTAGAGAAGCAGACATCAGAAGGACAGATTGCACCTGATAAGATACTTAGAAAGATTAGAGTCTGTGTTAAAAAAAAAAAAAAAGCAGTTCAAGGGCCAGGAATAGTTCAAAAGGGTAGAGCACATGTGTTGTTCTCCCTCCCTGCTCCAGTTTGATTCCAAGTATCACATGCCCCCCACAGCTCCAAAATTACTAGGTGTGGCCCCTGGTGGCCTCAAGCACCATTGGGCCTGAACAGTAAGTACCAAGGTCACCAGCCCAAGAACCATCAGGCCTATGCTGCTAAATCCAGAATCACCAGATCTGACCTCTAGACCCCTGAGCACTGTTGGGAGAGATCTCTATAAATGGTGATTATGATGATGATGATGGGGTCAAAGAGATAGCTCAATGGGCTAGGGTATATACTTGGTATATTAGAGCCCCAGATTAATCCCTAACACCATATGGTCCTGTCTCCCCAAGCATCACTAGAGTGATCCCTAAGCACTGTGTTTGTGATAGACAGGCTCTGACAGATATGGCCCCCCAAAAACAAAACAAACAAACAAAAAAATAGGCCCGACACACAGAAGCGAACTATGGGGAGGAGCAAACTTAAAGAATTACATGCTTTAAAATTTCCTTATAAAGGAAACTAAAGTAATGCTCTGAGTTTTACATTCCATTCTGAATTATTGTCCATGATTGGGGTGAAATCCCCTGAGTAATGTTTCCTGACTGGATAAAATTATTTCACTTAAAAAGATATGCACACAATGTTCTTTATTTTACTATGAAGAATTCTTCCAAGCATTCTTCAGGAGTCTAGGGCCTCTCCAGAGGACGCCCAGACAACTGTCCCTGTAGCTCAATTCAGGGGCCTGAGGATGTGCTGCCTAGGTTCTATGCTGCGTGGATTACCTGGGCCACCCCAGCAGGCTTAAGGCCTTCAGGGTGACATCTTACAGGGCTGGACCTAATGATTCTTGGAAGAACGTGGTCCTCTGCATAAAAACCATGTGTCTTAGCCCCCTGCACTATCTCTCCAAGTCTCTAACCATGTTCTTTTCACCTTTCAAGGTCCTTGTTCCTTTTCAGATAGGCTGTATCTAGTACAGAGTAGGAGTCGGAAAGCCGAGCTAACTGTCTAGGACTCCATTCTCAAGCCATCTCAAACCTGACATTTAGATCTATTCTACTCAAAAGGCTCTTCTTGCAGTTAGTTACAAATCAGGGTGTTTAAAAAAAAAAGGCTATCTTTTGTTAAAAACTTCTCAAAACTCAGGCCAAAGTGGTGGTGCAATCGGTAGGGTATTTGCCTTGCATGTGCTAACTTAGGACAGACCACAATTTGATCCCCCCCCCCCCCCCCCCCCCCCCCCCCCCCCCCCCCCCCCCCCCCCCCCCCCCCCCCCCCCCCCCCCCCCCCCCCCCCCCCCCCCCCCCCCCCCCGGTGTCCCATAGGGTCTCCAAAGCCAGGAGCAATTTCTGAGCGCATAGCCAGGAGTAACCTCTGAGCACCACCAGGTGTGACCCAAAAACCAAACCAAACCAAAACAAAAACAAAAAACTTCTCAAAACTCAAGGTTTAGTCCTGTGGTTGGGAGTTTAAAATATAAGAAGTCAGCACATTTTCTAACCTGGAACTTTGCTCTCTCTGCTCCTTCTTCCCATTTCCTTGAGGCCAACTCCTGCTCAATTTCTAATACAACATGTATCCACTGGGTGTACAGACCCCCCCCCCCCAAAGAAAAAAACAAAAAAAAAAAAAAAACAGAACAGCTAAATTATTTCTGGTGTTTATAAGGCCAGAGATTTTTGTTAAGAAGAGAGCTGAGCAAATGTATTACCCTGTAAGCCTTCACTAACTGCAAAGGCAAGACTTAATCCAGGGGCCAGTGATTCTGCAGTGCTATACTTCTAAACAATGAGGCATAGGTTATAATCTGAAGCCCTCATTTCTCACCCAGGTTCTTCCAGAATCAGCATTTGCACCTTCCTTTCTCCATTAACCTGACCCTAAACAGTTTGACCCACGGAGGGAGAGAGTGCTATAAAACGGGCTTTCCTTAAAGCCCCAATGGAAGTCATTTAAAAATAACACTATATAAGGTATCGAAGATGTCAAAGCCTTGGTTTAAATATGAAAGACTACAGATTACACGACCTCCTCCCACTTGCTGCTCTGCCTTCTTTGGCCACACTGAAACATAGCTGCCATCCCTAAATGAGTGTCCACAAAGGCACTCATAAGGTAAAGAAAACAATTCTCATTATTTATTACCCACTTACCTCTACAATGGTTAACAGGGTTTTCCTGAGAGTTTCTCATAACTTCCATGGTTTTCTCACAGCACCTACAAGCAGAGAGGAATTAACATTTTCATTCTGTATTTTAAATGCAGATTATACATGATGTAATAATATATTTACTATTATTTATATTGAGGCTCTTTCTGTCAAATGACTCCTGAATTAATATTTCAAAGATCACAGTACTTAGTGAGTTTCGGCAGATGATTCTGAATTGAAGACGAATATACAATATATGTGCATACAATCTTTGCATTTATATGACAGATGGAGAGGTAACTATACTGGAGCACATGCAGGATACCTGCGTTTGATTGCTGACACTGCATGTGTCAAATTGAGAGAAACCTCTCACCACCCCCAACAAAAACTAAGACTAACAACACTACTACAAAGTATTTCTTTTAGTCATGGATTACTGTGGTAATTACTAGTTAATTTTACTAGAATTTGCTCCATTAAAATTTGAGTACAAGGGGGATGGAATGATAATCGCACAGCAGACAGGACCTTTGCCTCTTCTGTGGCCCATCTGGATTCAATCTCTGGCATTCCATATGGTCCCCTGAATACTGAGTGCAGAGCCAGGAGTCTACACTCCCCAAAATGTTGAGTACAGGGCTAGAGAGACAGCTTAAAAAAACTAGGTATATACTTTTCATGTGGGAAAGATCTGTTTTTGCCAGGGGTCAGTATTTTTTTACCCCTTTCCTGAGTATTACCAAGACTGACCTTCATGCCCAATACCAGAATAGCTCCTGAGCACCAGCAAGATATAAGTATGACACCCCTCCCCACAGTTAAGCAAACATACCTATGTTAGGAAAACTACGAACAACTGTAAAGTTCTCTTATCTTACCTTAAGATAATAAGGTTAAAAATATTTATATCCCCCACAATAAATACAAAATAGGATCTCTGATCAGCCAACAGTTTGAAGAAAAAGAAAAAAGCAGCTACTTCTGAAGAAACTATGTTATATCCATATTTATGGGATATCCATGTTATATAATTGTCTAACAACATGTTATATAGTTAAATATACATGATAAATCAGTGAGCTTCAGTGATCTGAACGGAGATAACTATTAATCCTTGGACCCAGGGGTCTTTAATACCAGAGAAGCATTAGATTAATAATTCCAGGTAATGAATTTTATAAACTATACGTATGTGTAAGTTCAAAAAGCTATAACACCAAAACTCATTTCATCTACCTAACTTTTTATTAATTACCTTCTGAAAAACGCCTTCAACCCCAGTTATGCCCATTCCATCCACAATAATCTCTGGTGAGTCTAAAAGGGAACTGTTTCAGGAGTAGGAAGAATTTACCCTGTTCAAAAGCAACTCCTAAAGTTAAAAAAAAAAAAAAGTGAGGTTAGATGATTTCACAGATAATTTCCCTTCCTCCCAAATAGAAAGTGAATTTGCAGAGATACATACTAATCAGTCACCTCTATTTGAGCAATTCTAACACACAGAGTCACATTCTATTTCTGCTTTATCCTCCTCATTCCACCCTTACTTAAGAACATGACTCAAATTTAAATAATATATCCACATCTTGATATAGCCAAAGAAACCTGGATTAGAAACCCAGTAATGGCTCCATGCTGGAGTCACAGCCCAGTGTGGTGTTTCTAACTTCTCTTCCTATGTTTTACAGAATTCTGTTTCTCTGCTCCCATTCGTAAGTAAAAATATTAACTAAAAATAAAGAAATCAGTAAAGATGTATAGAATTGTATATTCATGACTTTTCTCCATTAGTAAATGAACCTTTTCTTTTGCTTGAAGGCGTTTTTGGTGGGCAGAATAGGGACTGGGCCATGCCCAGCAGTTCCCAGGGGACTGCATTCGATGTTTAGGCCACTTTTATGCAAGGTAAGAGTCTTCTTGTATTGTCCCTCTGACTTCTTCCACTTAGATCTTCAGAATTCTGTTTCACTCTATTTCTTAAGACTATCTCTTTTGGGGTGGGGGCAGCATGGTTTTTCAGACTGGGTAATGTCTATTTCTGTCTTCTATTCACTGCCTCCTTTTCTATTCCCTCAGTTTCCTTAATAATGTGTAACTTAAACTTTATAATTTTAATTATTGTGTTTTTCTGTTCTAAAATATTTTCACCTGGTTCTCTTGTAACTGCAATCTGTCATTGTAATCACAGTATCTTCTGATTGTAATCTGAGACTATTTTTGTGTTTGTTTTTGATGTTAGAGGTGTTCAGGGATTACTCCTATCTCTGCACTCAGGAATTACATTGAGCAGGATCTACAAACCATTTGGTAAACTGGGGATTGAACCTGGGTCAGTCTTTTGCAAGGCAAGCACCCTATCAACTACTTCTCAATGGCTCTTGAGACTATTTCTGTCCTGAGACTTACTGTAGTTTTATCCATTTATTTCAAACATGCTTACAGCAGCTCACCTGAAGCACTTTAGTGATGGATTACCTTGACATTTCTGTCAGATAATTCCTTTATTTCTTTATTAATGTCTTAAATACAATTATGAAAATGATTTGTCATTGGGTTTCAGTCATATAAAGAACAACCCCTTCACCAGTGCGAACTTCCAATCACCAATGCCCCAAATCTACCCATCTTCCTACCCCCCCCACGCACCCCCCAAACCCCCCCCGGCCTGTATTTGAGACAGGCTTTCTACTTCCCTCATTCATTCACATTGTATATGTTAGTTGTCCAGTGTAGTGATTTTTTGTTTGTTTGTTTTGTTTTTGGGTCACACTCGGCAGCGCTCAGGGGCTACTGGCTCTATGCTCAAAATCGCTCCCTGGCAGGCTTGGGGATTCATATGGGATGCTGGGATTCGAACCACTGACTTTCTGCATGCAAGGCAAATGCTTTACCTCCATGCTATCTCTCTGGCCCCCACAGTGTAGTCATTTCTGTAACTGCACTTCCCACTCTTTGTGGTGAGCTTTCTATTGTGTGCTGGACCTTCTAGGCCCTCATCTCTATTGTCTCTGAGAATTATTACATAAATGTCTTTCATTTTTCTTAAAACTCATAGATGAGTGAGACTATTCTGCTTCTATCTCTCTCCCCTCTGACTTACTTCAACTCAGATTCCCATGTACATCCATGTATAGGAAAATTTCATGACTTCATCTCTCCTGACGGCTGCATAATATTCCATTGTGTATATGTACCATGTTTCTTTAGCCATTCATCTGGTTGAAGGGCATCTGGTTGTTTCCAAAGTCTGGCTATTATAAATAGTGCTACAATGATATCTATGTGAGGGAACAGATTTTTGAGTTGTATTTTGTGTTCCTAGGGTATATCTCTAATGAAGTGGTGTAGCTGGTTCATATGGGAGTTCAATTTCCAGTTTTTTGGAGGGATCTCCATATCACTTTTCATAAAGGGTTGGACTAGACAGCATTCCCACTAGAGTGAATAAGAATTGCTTTCTCTCCACATCCTCGCCAGCACTGCTTGTTCTCATTCTTTATGATGTGTACCACTGGTACCTCATCGTTGTTTTGATTTGCATCTCCCTGATGATTACTGATGGGAGCATTTTTTCATGTGCCTTCTGACATTAGTATTTCTTTTTTTAACAAAGTGTCTGTTCATTCTTCTCCCCATTTTTTTTTTTATGGGATTAGATGTTTTTTTCTATGTAAAGTTCTGTCAGTGCCTTGTATATTTTGGAGATTAGCACTTGATCTGATGGTACTGGGTAAATAATTTCTCCCATTCAGTGAGTGGCTCTTGTATCCTAGGCTTTATTTCCTTTGAGGTGTAGAAGCTTCTCGGCTTAATATATTCCCATGTGTTTATCTTTTTTTTTTTTTTTTTTTGGTTTTTGGGCACACACCCGGCGGGTGCTCAGGGTTACTCCTGGCCTGTCTGCTCAAAATAGCTCCTGGCAGGCACGGGGGGGACCATATGGGACACTGGGATTCGAACCAACCACCTTTAGTCCTGGATTGGCTACTTGCAAGGCAAATGCTGCTGTGTTATCTCTCCGGGCCCCATCTGTTTATCTTTGCTTCCACTTGTTTGGAGAGTGCAGTTTCCTCCTTGAAGATGCCTTTAGTCTTAATGTTATAGAGAGTTTTACCTACATGTTGTTCTATATACCTTATGGTTTCAGGTCTGATATTAAGGTCTTTAATCCATTTGGATTTTACCTTCATACATGATGTTAGGGGGTCTGAGTTCACTTTTTTGCAAGTGGCTAACTAGTTGTGCCAACACTACTTGTTGAAGAGGTGTTTCTTGCTCCATTTAGGATTTCTTGCTCCTTTATCAAAAATTAGGTGCTTGTATGTCTGAGGAACATTCTCTGAATACTCAAGCCTATTCCACTGATCCGAGGATCTGTCTTTATTCCAATACCATGCTGTTTTGATAACTATTGCTTTGTAATACAGTTTAAAATTGGGGGAAAGTAATTGCTTCCCATATTCTTTTTCCCAAGGATTGCTTAACTATCCGTGAGTGTTCATTGTTCTAAATGAATTTCAGAAGTGTCCTGATCAACTTCTTTAAAGAACATCATGGGTATCTTTAGAGGGATCTTTCAGCAAAGAGGGGAATGAAAGGAACCTTTCTCAATTTAGTTAAGGCCATCTATCACAAACCAATGGCAAATATTATCCTCAATGGGGGGAAAAAAACTAAGTCTTTCCTCTAAATTCTAGGTACCAAGACAAGACTATCCTCTCTTCACCACTTCTGTTCAACATAGTACTGAAAGCCCCTGCTATAGTGATTAGACAAGAAAAATATATCTAGGGCATCCAGATAGGTAAGGAAGAAGTCAAGCTCTCACTCTTTGCAGATGACATGATACTATATTTAGCAAAACCCTAAAGACTACCAAAAAGCTTCTAGAAATAATAGACTCATATAGCATTGTTGCAGGCTACAAAATTAACACATAAAAATCAATGGCCCTTGGGCCGGAGAGATAGCACCGTGGTGAGGCATTTGCCTTAGATGCAGAAGGACGGTGGTTTGAAATCCCAGCATCCCATATGGTCCCCCCGACCCTGCCGAGGAGCGATTTCTGAGCATAGAGTCAGGAGTAACCCCTGAGAGCTACTGGGTTGTGACCCAAAAAAACAAACAAGCAAACAAAAATCAATGGCCTTTTTATACACCAATAATGATAAGGAAGAAATGGACATTAATGAAAACAACCCCATTCACATTAGTGCCACACAAATTCAAATATCTTGGGAGAGTTAACTTAACTAAAGATGTGAAGGACCTATTCAAAGAAACTACAAAACCCTGCTTCAAGAAATAGGAGAGGACATACGAAAAATGGAACACATACCCTGCTCATAGATTGGCAGGATTAACATAATTTAAAATGACAATACTCCCCAAAAGCATTGGGATTTGATGTGAACCCTCTAAAGATAACCCATGGACATTCTGTCAGATAATTCTAGTATCCTCATCATTTCAATGTTTATAATTATTACCACTTTTTATTTTGAGGTTACCCAGTTTGAGTTGAAAATATACCAATTGAATGTCTACTTATGAGAGTATATTTTTGTTGGCTTTGGTGTTACCACCTCATTACTAACACCTGTTACTTGTTACTGTAAGTGTGCTATTAGAATACCAGGTTTCCCCCCTATCTCTACTGACACCCAGAAGGAGAGGGAACTCCTTGTCTATTTCTAGTGATGGTCTATGTCCAAGGCTTTCTGCATGGGTTTCAAGACACAACACAAAGTGGACTGAAAGAAAAAATAAAGGTTAAGGTCAAAGAGATATAGTACAATTGGGGTAAAGTACCTTCCTACACATATGCCTACTAACTGGAATTTAATCTGGTCCCCAAACATTTCAAGGGGATCACTCCTGAGCACAGAGCCAGCCTTTAGCCCCTAAGCATTTCTAAATAAAAACCACAGTTTTTAGAAACTGAAACCAAGGGCTGGATAATATAGCAAGTAGAACATTTGCCTTGCATGTGGCTGACCCAGGTTAAATGTACAGCATCCTATATCCCTGAACTTGGACAGGAGTATCCTGAGTATAGAAAGAGGAGTAACCCCCTGTGCATCTCTGTGTGGGCCAAAAACCTAAACAAGACCCCCAAAAAATACCAACTAAAACCCTGAAACTTAAACCAAAACAGATTGGAAAAAATACACAGTAAGTAAAATAGCACAAATAAGGCCATAGCACTAGCTCAGCAGGTAGGGCACTTGTCTTGCATGTGGCTGACCTGGGATGGACCCAGATTCAATTCTTGGCATCCCATATGGACCCCGAGCCTGCCAGGAGCAATTTTTGAGTACAGAGCCAAGAATAACCCCTGAGCGCTGCCAGGTGTGGCCCAAAAACAAACCAAAAAAAAAAAGAGGTAAAAATGACAAAGTCTAACATAAGGTTTCTGTTGTGGTCTAATACACTGTAAGATACTGTTACTGAAGATCCAGGTAGGCTTCTGCAGAATATAAAGGAAGTGACATTAGATCAGTTATTGCAGATATGATCCTTAACTTTCACTCCTCCTTCTTGACAATCATGACAATCTTGACAATCTTACTAAACAGAAGAAAGACTTTTTTTTATAACTTACCTAAATCTATATGTACAAGTTCTGCTGATTGCTCATTTATCAAAATATTCTGCACGTGTCTATCACCAAGACCAAGTATGTAACCAACTGAAAAAAAATAAAACAGTAATATGGAATCACTGATTTATTTTTGTAACACAGCCATATTTTTATCTAAGGAAAAAGTATGCTACATCTATAGTTTATAAATAGTGTATTTTTAGGGTTTTTATCCTACAGAAAGAGATAACTGTAACTGGCAATTTTGAATTTAAGTCAAATCTTAACAGCTATTTTCTTACTTAATGCATTTCTTAAATCTTAGATGACTTACATGAAAACTGAAACTTTACTAAAAAATAAGCACATGTTTATTCAAGCATATGAATATACTTTGAAAAGTGCAAGTTAAGTTTGATACCCGATGTGTAGCAGTGTAGCAGGACCAAAGCAGTGAATGCATTGTTTACACTTAAAAATTACTGATTATACTTTGGAGGACCCATGGGTAAATGGGACAGACTACATTCTTAGATCACAATGCACTAAAATTAGAAGTGAACTATAAAGGTACACAGAAGAAAAAATTTAACACCTGGAAATTAAACAGTTCACTAAACAACCAGTGGGTCAAAGATGAAATCAAAGAGAAAATCAAAAAATTCCAGGACACAAATGCAAATAAAGACACAAATTATCAGAATTTGTGGGACATAACAAAAGCGATACTAAGAGAAAAATTTATAACTGACATGGGGCCTACATAAATAACTCAATGACACATTATAAAATTAGAAAATGATCAACGAAAGAAACCAAAAATAGATAGGCAGAAGGAAATATCAAAGCTTACAGCAGAAATCAATGAAGTAGATATTCAAGAAACAATCCAAAAGATCAACCAAAGCAAAAGTTGGTTCTTTGAAATAATAAACAAGTGATATAAACACTAGCAAAACTCACAAAAAAAAAGGGAAAGAAACTTAATAAATTGATGAAAAATGAAAAGGGAGAGATTACTACAGATACTATAGAGAAACTATTCACCTAATACCCATCAGATGAGAGGCTAATACCTAAGATACAGATTCTTAGTCTGACAGAACTTAACAAGAAAAAACATTTAACCCCATCAAAAAAATGGAGAGATGAACAGACAATTCCTTAAAGAAGACATACAAATGGTCAAAAGACGTATGAAAAAAATGCTCCACATCACTAATCATTAGGAAGTACACATCAGAACAAGAATGAAGTACCATCTCACACCAGAGACTGGCACACATCACAAAGAATAAGAACATTCAGTGCTGGGGCCGGGCGGTGGCGCTGGAGGTAAGGGGCCTGCCTTGCCTGCGCTAGCCTAGGACGGACCGCGGTTCAATCCCCCGGCGTCCCATATGGTCCCCCAAGAAGCCAGGAGCAACTTCTGAGCGCATAGCCAGGAGTAACCCCTGAGCGTCACAGGGTGTGGCCCAAAAAACAAAAAAAAAAAACAAAAAACAAAAAGAACATTCAGTGCTGGTGGGGATGTGGAGAGAAAGGAACTCTCATTCACTGCTGGTGGGAATGCCTTCTAGTCCAGCCTTTATGGAAAACAATATGGAGATTCCTTGAAAACTGGAAATTGAGTTCCCATACGATCCAGCCATACCACTCCTACAGATATACCCTAGGAACACAAAAACACAATACAAAAATACCTTCTGCACACCTATATTCATTGTAGCACTATTTACAATAGCCAGAATCTGGAAACAACCTAGATGCCCAACAACAGATGAGTGGCCAAATAAACTGTGGTACATATACACATACACAGAATAGTCTCACTCACTACCATTGTCATGATAGTAATACTGCAGTAATGTCTCTAATTGCACTCACTGCTCTTTGTGATAAGCTTCATACCATGGGCCCATCCTCCCAGCCCTCATCTCTGTTGTCTCTGAGTATTATTACAATAATGTCTTATCTTTTTCTTTTTTTGTTTTTGTTTTTGGATCACACCCGGCACATCCAGGAGTTACTCCTGGCTCCCTGCTCAGAAATCGCTCCTGGCAGGCATTGGGGGTGGGGGGAATCATATGGAATGCCAGGATTTGAATCACCATTAGTACTAGGTCAGCTGCTTGCAAGGCAAATGCCCTACCACTGTACTATCTCTCTGGCCCCTTTTATTTTTCTTAAATCCCAGAGATGAGTGAGACTATTCTGTGTATGTGTGTATATATTCAAAGTAGATTAAAGACCTTGAGATCAGACCCAAATCCATAAGTCCACTGAAGAAAACAATGGCAGAACACTCTAAGACTTAGATCTCAAAGAAGTCTTCGATGATAGGATGCCAATGGCAAGGGTTATAGCATCAAACCTGAATAAATGGGACTAAAGCAAACTAAAAAGTTTCTGTACGGAAACAAACATGAGCTAAAATTAGAAGACAGCTAACAGATTGGAAGAAAATTTTTGCACTCAGATAAAGGCTTGATATCAAGAATATACAAAGTACTCACAAAGGTTAACTGTACAAAACCTAAAAACCCCGTCAAAAATAAAGAGGAAATGTACAGATACTTTCTCTGAGGAAGGCCAACAGATGGCAAATAGACACATGAAAAAAATGCTCATCATCACTTATCAGTAGGGAAATCAAAATCAAAATAACAATGTTATCATCTTATACCAGTGAAGATGGCACATATCAAAAATATGGGGAACAATCTCTTCGCGGGGATGTGGAGAGAAAGGCACTGTTGGTTGGAATGCTGCCTAGTCCAACGCTTATGGAAAACAGTATAAAGGGTTCTCAATAAACTCAAAATTAAGTTGACCCAGGATTCCCTCTTTTGGGGATCTATATGGCAGTTGAACTTGAACATGCCTCTTGGACACCCCCATTATAATGACTGTTGAACCTAGACACAGTCCCCTGGTCATGCTCAGTAAAAAAGGAACTAGGATTGTGAGGGGAGAAGGAGCAGAACAGTGCCTGCTGCTCTGTGGGAGGTCAGAGATTAAACATCAGAGAGGTGCTGCCTGCTTTGTATCTATTCTTTTTTCTTTCTTTTTTTGTACCAGGGCCTCTCCCAGCCACCTCTGGCCAGTGAATTTCCATCTCTCTCTCTCTCTCTCCCTCTCTCTGAAACCCCCAGGAAGCAGATACAGGCCTCAGTCTCCAGTGTACATAGTTTCTCTTTCTCTTCTCTCCTTACTCTTTGTAGTGGGTGGGCGGCTGCTACATGTTGGAGTCCCTCAGTGGGCACAAGGCCCCAGAAATTGGGCCCATGGCCCTGGTAAAACTTCCAGCACAGAGCCCTGGCAGCGTTGGGCCTCTGTAGCCTGCAGCCCTAGCAGCCTTGGGTTGTTGCAGGTATCTAACCCCAGGACAGAAAAACACTCATCCAAAAGGATGCATGCACAGTGCTATTCATTGTAGCCCACAGTACAATAGCTAATACTTGGAATCAACCTAGATGTCCAACAACAGATGAGTGGATCATGAAGATGAGGTATATACAATGAAATATATATACAATGAAATACTATATAGCTGTTAGGAATGATGAAATCATGCAACTTGCAGCTACATGGATGGAACTGGAAGATATGCTAATGAAGTAAGCCAGAGGATAAGCACAGAATAATACCACCTATACATGGTATTTAGAATAACTGCATGAAGAAATGCAATGGTCCAAATGAGAGTTGTCTTGAATAGCCTTGGCATCAGAGAATAGCAGAGAAAAGTAAAGAAACTGAGTAGAAAGAAACTGAGTAGAAGAGGAGAAATACAAATATGAAAGAATGAGGGCCAAGTGGTCTCAGGTACATTGTTAGTGTTAAAAAAGGACAAAACTAAATATCCAAGCGAACAGCAACAATAATGGAATCAAGAGAACCAAACTTTAACAATCTAAATTTAAAATGGGCCTGTTATACTGGAAGACTGGGATCAAGGGGGTGGTACAGGATGCACTTGGAGACCATTCGTGGAGGGAAGTGGATTGGCCCAGATTCACTATAATCTGAAACTCAACTATGAAGTACTTTGTAAATCACAGTGGTTTCAATAAAATTAAAATTAAAAAGAATAATAAAATAAGGTATCATGAAATTTCATAAGAAAAATGTAAGAAAAACATTGAGGAGAGAAAAAGTAACCCATAGTCATTCATACTCATATTTATATTCTTTACTATTAAACAACAATGAACAATGATAAATCATAGGGCAGGAGCATTCTCTTTTAAAAGCTAAGGAGAACTACAGCTAAAAGCTAAGAATCAGGATGACCCAAGTATCAGAAGCTAATAATAAAATGGTTAGAGTCATACCCACCATTATTCCCCTGCAACTCAAAAGCTGGATCTAGTAAATGTCTAGACAATTACCAATAGAAGAAGTGGCCACACTGCGAGTATAAGCCAATCGCTTCTCAAACCATACGGCTGGGTCAAGGAATTTTTCCATGCAGAAGAAACGAAAAACTGGTTGAAAATGTTGGCAAATATCCATGAAGAGTTCATATTTTTCTTCATAAGATTTTCTTTGTGCTTCCTTTAAATAGTTAAAATATAAAATTATTTTTTTCAATAGTGTGTTTCCATTATTCTAAGTATAGGTCTTCCATGAGTTTCTATAAAGAAAATGTATTAACTACTGAGGAAATAAAAAGATGAACTAGAGGGGTCGGACAGATAGCACAGTGGTAGAGCATTTGCCTTGCAAGCAGCAGACCCAGGATCAACGATGGTTCGAATCCCAGGATCTCATATGGTCCCCCGAGCCTGCCATGTGCGATTTCTGAGCACAGAGCCAGGAGTAACCCCTGAGTGCTGCCGGGTGTGACCCAAAAACAAAAAAAAAAAAAAAAAAAAAAAAAGGAATTCATTACAAGTGTTAATTCCCTTGAAGGGATTAAACTGTAATCTTAAGGAAGAGAGGCACACAAACACTGTTACTTGTTTTACTTAAGTTATTATTTATCTCCACATGGTTTTTATAAAATGTTATTTTATAGTCTGTAAAGACTAACTATGACTAAGGGTAGAAAGCAAAGTTAACAGACAGAATAATAATTACTGATATAATTATGTTATTAACATAGAAATATTAAACATGTCATTTGACAGTAAAAATTAATGTTAAAAAATTTGCCACAATCAAAAATTTTTATTTTCACTCACAAAAAACTTTTAATTCTGGGGGCCAGAGCAGTAGCACAGCAGTAGGGACATTTGCACTTGTACACAACCAACCCAGGACAGACTCGGGTTCGATTCCTGGAATCCCATATGGTTCCCGCACCCTACCAGGAGTTATTTCTGAGCACACAGCGAGGTGTAACCCCTGAGTACCCATCGGGTGTGGCCCCAAAACAAACAAAACCACATAACTTTAATTCTGGAGACATTATGCTTTTTCTTAAAGTGACAGAAAAATCTTTATTTATAACATCAAATTTTTAACAGGGGCCAGAGCTATAGAGCTATAGTATAATGGGTAGAGTACTTGTCTTGCATACAAACAACCAATTCAATCCCTGGCACACTATATGGGGTTTTCTTTTTCTTCTTCTTATTTTTTTTTTTTGGGCCACATCTGGCAGAATTCAGGGGTTATTCCTGGCTCTGTGCTAAGAAATCTCTCCTGGCAGGCTTGGGGGACCATATGGGATGCCGGGGATTGAACCAGGGTATGTCCCAGGTTGGCCATGTGCCAGGCAAATGCCCTACTGCTGTGCTATCGCTCCAGCCCCCATAAGGTTTCTTAAGAGCACCAAGACTGATTCCTGGGCACAGAGCCAGGAGTAACCACTGAGCACTGATTATCAGAGTACCTCCACCCACAAAATTATATTCAAATTGTTCCTTTTATTCACATTATAGAATTTATAATGTGGGGCTAGAGTGGTGGCACAAGTGGTGGAGGCATTTGCCTTGCACGCGCTAACCTAGGACGAACCGTGGCTTGATCTCCCGACATCCCATATGGTCCCCCCAAGCTAGGAGCGATTTCTGAGCGCATAGCCAGGGTAATCCCTGAGCGTCACCGGTTGTAGCCCAAAACGAAAAAGAAAGAATTTATAATGTTAGAAGATTTCTTAGTATCCAATAAATTATCTATCAGACAAGATATGGTTAAATTTCATACAAGTTAGCAAGAGCAAATGCCAGCAAGTAACTAGAGATCCTGAACTGCAGCTGAACCAGAATATCACTCAGTATTTTGCTAGCAGTGAGAAAAGAGAAGAGAAATGGACTCTTATAAAATAAAAAAATTACACAGCCCGAAAGTTGGGATGTGGATGACTCCAGAATGGAATGCAGCAAGATCAAATATTTACTAAAAGAGTGAGTTAAAAACTGTTCATGTCATTTTACTTAGAGCCATTAGATGATGAAATTAAAACACTTTGTATTCTAATATTTGATAACTTTAAATTTAGTAACTTATTTATTAAAATAATTTATAACTTTGGAAATATACTTACCATCATTTTTATTTTGGCACTCAATGGCACTATAGTCATTTGGTCTGTATCTTTTATGAGCACCAACCTCACTGTTAACCAGAAATTCACCAATTGGGATAGTTCCTGTGCACCACTCAAGGACACCACTTCGCTGAGAAAGAGGAACTACCTGAAATAACATTAAATATTTGGATATGAAAGGAAGTAAGAGACATAACAAGCATTCAACTATCTAGTCAGTATGAAACATTTCTCCAATGTATAAATATATCCACAAGAGACAACGCTCCCTAAGATTTTCTAGCTGATTAGACTTCAGAAATTTCATATCTAAATTTCCATAATTTCTTTAATGAAACTCATCATCTGTAATTACCTTATTTATTACTATTACATCATAATTGCATTTTTTCATTTAGTAGAGGAATTAACTATTTCCTCCAAGAGTTCATACCAATAATATTTAAAGAAAATCCTTTTGAAAAAACACTTAACATGATATCAATTTTATTATGCCTTAATAACAGATCCGTTAAGAGGAAGTATGTTCAGAAACATAAACTGAACCAGTTGGCATTGTGCTAGAAATAAGTATTCCCAGAAGCTATCCTAGAATTAATTACAAATCCAATGATAAGGCTGAGCAGACTACACTTTAGTGAACCCTATGAGTTATTATGATGCCTGCTAATTTGAGTACTACTGCTCTATAACAGCTAAGAAATTCCTCAACAGACTATTTAAACATACAGAATATCCAGAACTTTTGCTAAGGTTTTTTTTTTTGTTTTTGTTTTTGTTTTTGGGTCACACCTGGCAGTGCTCAGGGGTTACTCCTGGCTGTCTGCTCAGAAATAGCTCCTGGCAGGCACAGGGGACCATATGGGACACCGGGATTCGAACCAACCACCTTTGGTTCTGGATCAGCTGCTTGCAAGGCAAACGCCGCTGTGCTATCTCTCCGGGCCCTTTTTTTTTTTTTTTTTGTAAAGTGCTAAGGAACTATTAATTAAGAGCAACAAACTATAAAGTTCTATGACAACTTCTTGAAAACTTGAGGCTAAGAAAAATATGCAGGCTCGGGGGACATAAGGGATGCCAGGACTTGAACCACCATCCTTTGCATGCAAGGCAAACTCCCTACGTCCATGCTATCTCTCCAGCACCTACTTTTTCTTATAGTTTTGTGATTTTATTTCTTTTTTTCAGGGGGAGGAGTATGTGGGTACCAAGATGAAATCTATGCCTCAGACCTGCAAGGCAAGTCTCTAACACTGATCCATCTTTGTAACGTGTTTCATGCAATCTTACTTGCTAACATCAGTCCTAGGAAGTTTTTTAGCATAATGTTTATGAAAGAGCTTCTGCCAATTACATATTTAAGTCAACCTTAGTCAATGGGTTGGATATCTGTGGGTTAAGTAGAATTAATATGCCACAGAAAACAAATTATTTTTGGTATCTAAGATTTCACAGGATTAAAGAGAGACGTGATTACCCTAACAGTCTCTGAAGAATAACTTTTCTACTGTACAGTGAGAGTTACCCATCTATTTTCTTAATTTGTTCATATTCTCATAGAAACAGTAAAAATGATTAAACCAGCAAAATGATTAAACTTGCTACAGCAGTGACAAAATAAAAGATAAATATGACCTACAGAATATATGGATACAGGGGCTGGAGAGATAGCCTGGAGGTAGGACGTTTGCCTTGCATGCAGAGCAGGACGGTGGTTCTAATACCAGCATTCCATATGGTCCCCTGAGCCTGCCAGGAGCGATTTTTTTCTTTCTTTCTTTCTTTCTTTCTTTTTTTGGGTCACACCCAGCAGCGCTCAGGGGTTACTCCTGGCTCTTTGCTCAGAAATTGCTCCTGACATGCTCGGGGGACCATATGGGATGCCGGGATTCAAACCACCAACCTTCTGCATGAAAGGCAAACCCCTTACCTCTATACTATCTCTCCAGTCCAAGGAGTGATTTCTGAGCATAGAGCCAGGAGTAACCCTTGGGCATTGCCGGGTGCAGCCTAAAAACAAAACAAAGAAAAAAAAAATATATATATATATGGATGCAGATATTACAGAAAGGACACACCTTGAAAACAGACTCTTCAAAATGAGTTTGTTTTATTATTTCTTAAAATGTAAGCATGCTAAGTGAGCATTTAGTGGAAGGGCCAAAGACAGTTAAACAAGCAGTGTGAAGTGAGATGAGTACTCTGGAGCAGTGTAGACTGGCACACCAAGCAAGATTTACACCAAATTATAGGTGCACTTACCTGCTGTCCCAACTTTGGGAAATACTCTCTGCTAAGGTTAATAAATACAGCACTAATTGCAAAAAAGAAAGCAATACAAGCAATCCAAATGCCCTTTTATATGACATTTGGATTCATATAATAATTATGTGGAGGGGCCAGATAACATAGCAGGTAGGGTATTTGCCTTACACATGGCTGACCCAGGTTCGATCTCTGGCATTCCATATAGTCCCCAGAGCACCACCAAAAACAAAAACAAAGAGCCAAAAAAAAAAAAAAAAAAAAAAGAAAGAAAAGGAAAAGAATTATGTGAATACACATGATGCAGTTACCAAGAATGAGAACTGTATCCATCAAAGAATTTTAAATCAAAAAGATTTTAGGCCAAGGACACAGTACAGGGATACAGTCTAATCACTCTGCCCGGCATCTCATGGGATGATGTAAGAGAACTTTGTGCACCGTTGGGTTGGCCCTGGTGTTCGCCAGCATCAGAGGGCCTGGGTCGAGAATTGTCAAGACAAATGTCAAGAGTAATTATGAGCCTCTGAAACATTGCTTGGGAAGCCCCAACCACTTTCAAATATATATGCACATATCACATAGATATGTCTTTTTTCTTGAAGGAGTAGAGAAATATATTCATAATTTTATTTGCATAACTGGAAACAAATTAGAGGCACAGTAAATAAGTTACCTTGTATGTGCTGATAGTCAGTTTTCTTTTCCTGGTTTCAGTGTTTCTCTGTAATAATGTATTACACATCTGGAAAACCTGCTGCATGACAGCATCCTGTCTCAGATCATCACGGCCCTTCAGAGTAATCACACGGTTGAGTTAGTTTACTTCTGAGTATCTGTGCTCTTTACTAAGATCTAATGCTATTCTTTTATTAAAAAGATCTCCCACTGGGTAGGCAGGCTGATTGAAAAAAAAGTCTCCCCTAGCTGTTTTAGTAGTAGGTGACCTGAAATTCTCATACCCATAGTCTGCTGCAAAATGAGGTCCAGTACGACCAGACTGCTCACAGAGGAATAAGGAAGAATGCTAGCTCTTTCCAGTGCATCTAACAGCACCAGGTTTGGGAGAGTAAAGCATGTAACTACAAATCAAACTATTTACAAAAACAAGCAACTATCACAATTTTTTTCCTAACGAACAAGCAGATTGCTAACATCACAGTGTCTGGACATGTTCAAAATATTTTTAATATTTAAAAAATTAATGATCCGTTTGTGGTTACAAAATTACAAAAAGTACTGTGGTTACAAAATTGTTCATCATTTAGTTTCAGTCATACAATGTACACTCAGTAAACATCCCCCTCAACCCCCAAGCAGGCTCTCTCTCTTTCTCTCTCTCTCTCTCTCTCTCGCTCTCTCTCTCTTCTCTCCTACCCCCCTCCCTTTTACCTCTTTTTGACACTGACACTGTGATTTGCATTATTGCTAACAAAGGGATACCATGCATATCACTTTATCTCTTTTCGTTCAGAGTGATGAGTTCAGCAGTCATTGTCACAGTGGCCCTTCTCAATACTAACTGCATTCACCACTCTTTGTGGCAAGATTCCTAACATGGACTGGTCTTCCTGGCCCTCAACTCTGCTGTCTCTGGATATTATTACCACACCATCTTTTATGTTTCTTATATCCCACAAATTAGCAAGATTATTCTGTCTATCCCTTTCCCTCTAACTCATTTCACTCAGCATAATATGCTTCTTATTCATTCATGTATGAGCAAATTTCATAACTTCATTTTTTAAAACTGCTGCATAGTTTTCCATTGTGTAGATAAACCACAGTTTCTTTAGACACTCGTCTGTTCTTGGGCACTTGGGTTCTTTTCAGATTCTGGCTATTGTGAACAGTGCTGCAACAAAATGAGGAATGCAGAGGGCTTTCTGCATGGTGTGTTGGGGTTCCTAGGGTATATCTTTAGGAGTGGTATTGCTGGATCATACAGCTCAATTTCTAGTTTTTTAATCAAAATATTTTTACTTAAATCTATATTTGAATAAATATTCTCTTACTTAAATTGGTCTTCAGAGACAAAAATGGAAGGAAATACTTGCCACTAAGAACGTATTTCTATTATTTATTATATCTCCTCACTTATTTAGAAAAGAACGTATTTCTATTATTTATTATATCTCCTCACTTATTTAGAAAAAAATGAAGACTCCCATAATACAGAATACTAGTATTAACTAGTTTCACTTTATCCCATTCCTGTATAAAAACAAATTAGAGAAGGAAAGTCTCACCTTGACGAGTTGTCTTCTTTCCTTACCATCGGAGCCCAAACAATCTATTATTTTTGGCAAATTTATACCTCCTGCTAAACGAAATTCTGCTTTAAATGACTCTATAGTCACCAAATTTTTATATTCTCCAGTGGGATCCACCTGATTAAAAGTATAATCATGACAGTAGGTCAAATACACTATTTGCATTTAAAGAAAATGAGTGCCATTTAGTGTTACACAGGAATGAATGACAGTGAATTCTGATAAGAACTGGAGCTAAACATTTGGTTTCTATTTAAATAAAAAACAAAATTAATTGGGGCCGGAGTGGTGGTGACAAGTGCTAACCTAGGACCGACCACAGTTCAATCCCCGGCGTCCCAGATGGTCTCCCAAGCCCGGAGCGGTTTCTGAACGCATAACCAGGAGTAACCCCTGAGAGTCACGGGGTGTAGCCCAAAAGGAAAAAAAAAAATTGATATTTAAAAGGTTTAAAAGAATGATAAAAATTGGGGCCGGTGAGGTGGCGCTAGAGATAGGGTGTCTGCCTTGCGAGCGCTAGCCAAGAAAGGACTGGGGTTCATCCCTCGGCGTCCCATATGGTCCCCCTGAAGCCAGGGGCGATTTCTGAGCGCTTAGCCAGGAGTAACCCCTGAGCATCAAACAGGTGTGGCCCAAAAAAACAAAACAAAATGAAACAAAAACAACAACAACAAAATTACACAATTACCTAAGTATTTTTAATAAAACTAGGATTCAGGTATTACCATACGGCAAGACACATATTAACTCAGAGATATAACAAACTCATCACAGAAACATCACAATGTACATTCTTTAAAAGCTTACAAAGGTATTTTCTAGCTTATAACTGTTAATGGGCAATTTCAAAAATTTTCAGCTAAATAACTGTTGATATAGCTACAACAGTAATAGTTATATAGGAATAATGTAATTAAAGTGATCATTTTGTAAACTATAATTTTTGGGGGGAGAACCCACCCAGGGGCACTGGGGGGGTTAATTAACTCCTTGCTCTCTGCTCAGAAATCACATCTGGTGGTGCTTGGCAGAACCATATGGGATGCCAGGGATAGAACCTGGGTCTGCTACATACAAGGCAACCTGGCCCACCATCATCTTTATTTTTATATACATCCTTAACCATACTATACTTCTAGCAATAAAAGATTATGATCTGAAAGTGTCATGTGTATAACTTAATACTATGTCACTATGTCAAAAAATAAATTTATTTTAATGGCTACAGATTTTTATACAAATGCCTATGTTGTATACTGTCCTTCCCCCCTTGGCTCACCACCTTACAAGCTCATTTTCAGTCCTTCACTCTCTCACCTCCACCTGCTATTACTCCACATTTAACCCTTTGTACTCTCAGTTTTTGGCTCCTCATGAAACAGATCATTATTCCTACTCAAGCCAGTTGCCAACAAGCTCCCTAAGTGTAAAGATAGATCTCAGCTTGAGAAGAAACCAATACTCTGTTACTATTGATCTAGTCTCAGGGGCCTCCTTTCCTCCACCTCCCTTCACTGTGGACCTTTGCTTGCTACCAGACTCAGTTTCTGAGAAGTCCATGCAGGAGGACATTTCCTGATATGGGACTTCTGGGAGCCGTTTTTCAGACTCCACAAGGCCAGATCACAGTTCAAAGTGGTGTCCTAGAGTTTACACAACCCTCCTGACTTTCTAAAAACTTAAAAAGGACATGTATATCTCCTTTGAATAGCTTAGATGTATTCCCT
The DNA here is from genome assembly GCF_024139225.1 of Suncus etruscus. Classification (NCBI taxonomy): domain Eukaryota; kingdom Metazoa; phylum Chordata; class Mammalia; order Eulipotyphla; family Soricidae; genus Suncus; species Suncus etruscus. The sequence goes on from NC_064855.1 coordinate 23,914,356, forward strand.
TAACAGCTATAACCCTTATTGAATATCCTCATATAGTGACAATTTCTCCCACTGTGTGTGTGTGTGTGTGTGTGTGTGTGTGTGTGTGTGTGTGTGTGTATGTGTGTGTGATCTGTTCAATAAGGAATTTAGGTAGAAAAGTCTCTGTTTAGAGTTCATATTAGAACCAAGTTATAGGGATTGTTGGTCTTGTTCCCTCGGCCCCCATATGAACCAATAATACCTTGTGGCATTATTCCTTTTTTTGCATAGGCACATTAAAATAGGAAAATACTACATATCAAACAAGTTCTTTATACAATAGAGAAAGGAACTCACAAATTTTGTAATGCAGTGGGGCCTTACACCCTGAACATTGTCATAATAACTTGGCTTAGGCCTCAGAAGAATGGACACTGTATATTCACCCCGAACCATGGATATCATATACAGAAACAACCACAACAAACAAGACCCTACTATTGCCCTGGCATTGATTTACTCCAAAAAAGGTTCTTTTAACACCCATACGACTTAGCAACAGCAATAACCTGCTTTCAGAGTAGGGCTCTCAGCATTGCCCTGGAATGGTAAGGTGAAACTAGAGGATGCTCCACATCATCCTGACTTTGATGTAAGATATGCACAGAAGCCAAGATCTCTAACTACAGATACCTTGACATCAACAATAGCAATTGTGTGAAAAATTTTACTGGGACCACAGAGAATGACTCAGGGGTAGGACAACCTAGTATGCTTGGAGCCCAGAGCTGGTCTTATGCCAGAATACTTCAGGGGTAAGGCATCCTTGTATTTAGGCCAAGGCTTTTCCTTTCTATTTCCTCCATATTTTGCTGGCCCTATGCAAACAATAATAATTGCCACTCTCACACTGTTTTTACTGTATTTCTTTAACTCTTATTCTTAAAAAATAATAAGAAGAGCTTACTAAACCTTCTGCTAGTACTTTAATGAGTTCATTGATCAATAATTTTCAAAAATATACTTGCTACTGAACTTTTTCTTTTTTCCTTTCTCTTCCATCTCTTTAGTTTTTCTTTATATTTCCTATTTTTTTAAATGACTTTGCTTTTGGTCATTTTGAAACAAATGCATTATGATCAGTTATGTCAACTATGTGGTGCATTTTCTTTAAATAAATTTAATAAAAAAAGATTCTATTTGATGAAAAGAAGTAAAAAGTTAGTGGTAAATCACCTTAATTTCCATCGTAGGGACAACAACATCTTCTAAATTCTTCAGTTTAGTAATTGGCTGATCTGCTGGAATGGCTATGCCTTCTGTGTGTAAAGAAAAAGGGTTTAAGTGAGCACTGCAAATTAAAGAACAACAATGAAATAAAGCAGTAGAACTCAGTGACTCATACCATGGTTCAAGCCATGATTTAGAAAGGAAGACCCTGAGGGGCCGGAGAGATAGCATGGAGGTAAGGCGTTTGCCTTTTATGCAGAGGGTCGGTGGTTCGAATCCCAGCATCCATATGGTCCCCGGGCCTGCCAGGAGCGATTTCTGAGCATAGGGACAGAAGTAACCCCTGAGTGCTGCCCGGGTTACTAAAAAACAAACAAACAAACAAACAAACAAAAAAACAAAAAAAAAACAAAAAAAGAAAGGAAGACCCTGAAGTGGGGCATAACAGCATGAGAGAAGAGCAGTAGTTAACATGGTTCAGAACCTGCTGACCTGGCACTTATCAGACCTGGTTTCCACCTGAGGGATCTGGTTGCATAACACTGTGTATACTATACAATTACTGCTGTCAATTACTATGGAATGTGAGCTGAGGTATCACGGTACACTTATTGTGCTTGAAGAAATGCTATTGAGAAGATTTTTAAAACATGTTAAAGCAAAAATGTAATCATAAAGATATGATTCTGAATAGGAAAATTAATATAATTATGAAAGTATGGAGATAAATATACAAAGAAAGTACAGGAACAAATAATACAATAAATAGTTCAGAATTATTGACCAGACACAGCAAGCAGAATGATGGACTGTGACTAGGAGATGGTTCAAAGGTCCCCCAAGCACTAACAGGAGAAAATCCTGATCCTGGAGTCAGAAGAAGTGTCTTCCCGCCCAACATGTAAAGGGTTCATTCTAGTAGTTAATTGGAGGTAATGATTAAAACCTTTGCATTTTTAAGTTCTTTTTTTTTTTTTTTTTTTTTTTTTGGTTTTTTGGGCTACACCCAGCAGTGGTCAGGGGTTACTCTTGGCTGTCTGCTCAGAAATAGCTCCTGGCAGGCACGGGGGACCATATGGGACACCGGGATTCGAACCAACCACCTTTGGTCCTGGATCGGCTGCTTGCAAGGCAAATGCCACTGTGCTATCTCTCCAGGCCCACATTTTTAAGTTCTAAAGCATAAAAACAGTCAACATAATTTTTGAAAATCTTTGATTTTGGGGCAAAGAGGTGGCTGAGTGGTAGAACATCTGAGTTATGTATGAATTTCATCTCTGGCACTGTACACACACAAAACACCATCACCAATCTTTGATGTTTTAAAGTCTTAGTTACTCTAATGAATTTGCTACTGTGCAATTCTCAGCAACAAAAATTTTCACTAGATTTTCCCTCCTAGAAAAATTCAGGTAACTGACTTAATGCAACAATTATTATCATATACGTAAAAAAATAACAGGTTGTTGAAGCTACCAGATGAAATTTCAGTTAAGATTTGGGGCTGGAGAGATAGCATGGAGGTTAAGGCATTTGCCTTGTATATTGAAGGATGGTGGTTCAAATCCCAGCATCCCCATATGGTCCCCGAGCCTGCCAGGAGCAATTTCTGAGCATAGAGCCAGGAGTAACTCCTGAGTGCTACTGGATATGAATCAAAAAAAATAAATAAAAGATTATGTGTAAATGGAATCAGAATTGTCTTTATTTACACTTATAGTGCTATGATTTTAGACATTTACATATTATGTTTTATAATTATGTATCTCTAAAAAAAAGCAGCAGGAAAGAAACTCTACATCGTCATATACATACTTCTCTTTGTTTTCCATGGAGTGGCATCCAAATTTGCTAATATGATGTAAGAGTCACAGAGCGCCTCAACACTTTTGACCATGTCAGGTCTCCTATTTCTTATGGTATCCAGGATTTTGTTTGCAGCCTCAGTTCGATCCTTTTAATAAAAAACAAAACACTAATAATAAAATACCCAACAAACTTTTCAGTTATAAGTAGCAAAACTGAAAACAACTTACAAATCTAAACAAAGAAAGGACTATTATTACTCATATACTATTCCCTCATAATATTATCCCTCATAACCCAAAACAATCACTTTTACAAATAAGATGTAACAAAAGTACAAGAAATGAATTGGCTGCCTTTATAAATTTTACTTTTTACTGATTGTTATGTAAAAAAAGGGTAAAATACTATTGCTTTCACTTGTACTTTATAAAATACTCCAAAATGTTTAACCAATATTTGGTAACATCACAAATTTCAGCAAAACACATTTTTACAATTCCCTGAGACTTAAGAAGCATTCTAGGAAGGCATTATAAATGTTAACTGGAAAAGTTATATATGTTTACTCCAAATACCTTATCAAGCCGAGAGCTTTGTTTAGGTGCATTTTTAGTTATTCTGCTCTTTCTTGCTGCCTCTGGCTTGGTCAAAAACTCATCTTTGTTTGCATTTGCTAAGGCCAGTATAATAAATAAAGTATGATGGGGGTGATCCATTGAGATTCTAGAGATGAGCTGTCAGAAAATAAAGAAACATTCATTTCATACACACAAAATCTATAACTTTTTTCATTGTGCATTAAGGTATTTATTATTGCACTAGATACAGCTGTAGACCGAAAAGTCTGTATGAGAAAATGAGTAACTTATGTGAATAACAAAAAAATGAGAAAAGCCCTATTCCTGTTCTTATCTAGACTATTAATTATAAAATTATTTTCATATTTCCATTTTCTATAATGCAGTAATAGTACACTTTATGTACTAATGTAAAAGAAAACCAGCTCTTTTTTCTCTTCAGGTTTACTTACATTATTGAGAACTTCATGAAATCCTAGGCCTCCCATCATCTTGGTTCCCATCCTAGCAGCCAACTGGTACATAAGAGGCAAAAATTTATATGATGGAATCTTCATTCCAGCTCTCTATCATAAAGAAAATAAGAAAGGGAGTTAATTTTATTTTTTTGGTTTTTGGGCCACACCTGGTGTCACTCAGTTGTTACTCCTGGCTCTGCGCACAGAAATCGCCCCTGGCAGGCTCAGGGGCCCATATGGGCTGCCGAGAATCAAACCCAGGTCAGTACTGGATCAACTGCATTCAAGGCAAACAAAAACCCTACAGCAGTGCTATCTCTTCAGCCCCAGTTAAACTACTTTAAATAGTCTTGTGCTCAGGGCTTATTCCTGACTCTATTCTCAGGAGTGACCCCTCGTGGAGCCCAGGGGACCATATGTGGTGTCAAGGAATGAACTAGGCCAGTTACATGCAAAACAAGTGCTTTATTTCTCCACCATTTCTCAGGCTATAAGAGAACATATTGGAAAAAAATAATCTCCACTCTAACAATAATCTCCTCTACACATAAAGGTTACTAGTAGAACTTTACTAATTGCATGTTTCTTTTTACTTAGCTTGTGAAATGAACCAGAGGGAGAGGCATAGAAATAGAATAGTCTCATTCATGTGTGAAATATAAGAAAAACAAACGACAATATGGCAATAATATCCAGAGACAATAGAGATGAATGCCAGAAGGACTAGCTCATGACAGGAAGTTTGCCACAATGAGTGAATAGTGCAGTTAGAACACTAACTCTAAGAACAACTATCATGACAATAATGAGGGAGAGTGGTAGAATGCTTGTCTAAGCATTGGGGTGGGGGAGAAAAATGGCACTGATGAAGGATGCTATACATTCTATGAATGAAACCCAAATATAAACATTTTTTAACCATGGTTTTTAAATTAAAAAAAAAAAAAAGGAAGGAAAGAAAACCAAGACTTGCCTTCATCATGCCATTGACGTCAGAAACTCCAGAATTTTCAAGCCAGAGGGAACAAAGTCGAAATATCCACATGTCATGTTCTTCTCCACTTAATAAGCAGTTGATATAATTTTCAACAGCTTTACATAAGAAACTTTGGCGATCCTTTTTCAGAGCACGGAATGCACTTTCATCTATCTCAAGCTCTCGCTGCACCTTTATTGTATATCTTGCATTGAGTAATCAAAGATCACAAAGTTATATTTACAGAGCTATAAAATCATATACAATGTACAATATATAAATGAAAAAAGTACACAACAAGCTTAAAAGAAAAGAAAACTCTAATGAAAACTCAAGAAAAAAGCAAATCTCTAAAAAAAAACCCATATTTTCCCTTAAGTTTGTGTATTTTGAAAGCTACCCTAAGCAACCAAGGTATTAGTTAAAATTTTTTTATTTGGGAATTTTGGAGAACACATGCTAGTGCTCAGAACTAACTCATGGCTGTCTTCAGGGACTACACCTGGTAGTATACAGAGGACCTTCTGTGTACCTGGTATGAAATGGGGTTGGCCATGTGTAAGGCTAGTGCCTCACTCCCTGTCCTACATCTCCAGTCCTACCCAGTCTGTGCTTTTTAAAGTTTAGACATAAGCCCTTCAGTGTCAAGGGTTTCATAGTTCCATCCTTAAAGACTTACATCTTACGATGCAGGTTTACATGCAGATGAGAGAATTTACACATTCTTTTCTGTTATCTTTGCATTTACCATAGGGAAGTATTCAGAATGTGTGGTTGGGGACTGAGAAAGCAACTAAAGCTATGTGATCACAAGCAAAGTTTATACCTGCTAAATTCTTTTCTGCAATTTTTACAGTAAACACTTAGAAAATAGGAAAAAATTAGAATATCAAGGCAGTGGTTTCCTAAGGTTTAATTTTAAAATTGTAGATTTGGTTTTGACATCTAATACTGAAGTTATGTTAATTGAGAACAGGGAGATATCTCAGGGGATTGGAGCACATGCAGGGTACTAAGTTTATTCTCTGGTATCCATGGTCTTCTGAGCAGTACTAGAATGACCTAGAAACCTACAGCACTATCAGGTGTCAACAAGCCAAGTTTTAGTGTTCTAAACTATAGTTAACTGAATTTTTAAAAATCATCAAGGACATTGGAAAGATAGTACAGAGGTAATATGGTGCTTTCCTAGCACAGCTGACCTAATTCCATTCCCAGCACTGCAAATGGCCCTCTGTCTGGGTTCACCCCTGAGCACAAAGCCAGGAATATCCTGAGAAATACTGGGTGTGGCCACCCAAAAACAAATATATATGTACATATACATATGTATATATATATATTTTTTTTATTTTTGAGTCACACCCAGCAGTGCTCAGAAATTGCTCCTGGCAGGCACAGGGGACCATATGGGATGCCGAGATTCGAATCACCAATCTTCTGCATGCAAGGCGAACGCCTTACCTCCATGCTATCTCTCCAGCCCCAAATGTATATAGTTTTAATAATAAAAATTAAAACACTACAGGGATATGGCTAGAGAAGATAGGACAGAGATTAATGTGTTTTCCATGCATATGGCTGACCTTGGTCCAATCCCTAATACCATATGGTTTCCGGAGTACTACCAGAAGTGACCCCTAAAAACACAGCTAAGTGTAGCCCCTCATCACCATTGGGTCTGACCAAAAGTCCTCAAAAAAAGTAAGTAAAAAGTCAAGTAACTTTTCCTATACAAACACATGCAGTTCAGTATATGCAAAACTGTCATCTATTACCACATTTACCTGTTCATCTCAATTTTATGTTCCCTAAGAAGGCCCACTTCCTCTTTGGCTCTTCTCAGAAGAGCTTGCTTATTTTCAAATTCAGATGATTTCATGTAGTTTTCAATTCTCTGGAACTGAGTATCAGAGAATCTTGCTAATGAAAGAAATGCCCTCATTTTTCCATTCCTGAGCTCATCATTACTTTCTCCATCAGAGTTTCCAGCAACTTTTACTGCCTGCAAAAGAAAAACATAAACCACATGTATTTATAGATGTAGAGAAACGTCTAAAAAAAATTACTTGGGTCTAATACAGAGCCAAACTAAGAGTTAACACATATAAGGTCACATTATGAGGTACACTATTTTCTTGACGTTAGAAGACAACTTTCAGAATAGAAATAATCAAAACTAGCAAATACTGATAAAGAGCTGTGCATAAACAAAGGTCCCCTAACATATTACGTGTATTTAGTGAAGTAGCTATTTCCAAAATTAAAGGAAAAATAGGGAGAAATAGGAAGGCCAAAAGGGGCTGGAGAACTGAAGTCCTAATACTACTTTGTAAGGTGACTGAGTTGCAAATAAATAAAAACTGACTTGAAGATTCCACAACCAGCTCTCTTTGAAGATAACAAAGTAATAATAATTAGAAATAAAGTGTGGAAAGAACAGTTGGTGGTGCAAAGAAGGTAGTTTAAAAAAAAAGTGCTTCCTCTTTCTTAAAACTGTATTTCTAAAATGATGAGTGTAGAGAAATAACTACATTGAGAACTATCCTAACAATGAGAATGAATGAGGGAGGTAGAAAGCCTGTCTAGAGTACAGGCGGGGGTGGGGTGAGGAGGAGGGAGATTTGAGACACTGGGGATGGGCATGTTGCACTGGTGAAGGGGTGTGTTCTTTACATGACTGAAACCCAACCACAATCATGTTTGTAATCAAGGTATTTAAATAAAGATATTAATTTAAAAACTATTTCTATTTTGTACGGTCAAAATATTTAATAAATGTACAGTAATAATTTATGGAAAGGTGAAACAACATCTTTTATTTGTTTTTGAAATATATTTACTATCAATAAAAAGGATAGTTTATCCATGCTAGAAAACTACCTTAAGGGTTTGCTCAAAGATCTTACCTTTTCTAGATAAGTTTGCATGATGACAGTAGGATTCTCTAAGCGTGTTTCTGCTAACCAGTTACCACAAACCCTCAGGCATTCTGCATATGTAAGTTTTAAATTGGCATCATCCTAAATATAAAGAACAAAATATCAAAATGTACTCATTATAATTTGTAACCCTCTCTTTCGGGGGTTGGGGGAAGCAGGTTAACCAAGTTTCTTCTCAACTGCTCTCACCATAAAGCCATTTTAAGACTATCAAGTGGGGCCAGAGAGATAGCATGGAGGTAAGGCGTTTGCCTTTCATGCAGAAGGTCATCGGTTCAAATCCCGGCGTCCCATATGGTCCCCCATGCCTGCCAGGAGCAATTTCTGTGCATGGAGCCAGGAATAACCCCTGAGCACCGCTGGGTGTGACCCAAAAACCACAAAAAAAAAAAAAAAAAAAAAAAAAAAAGGGACTATCAAGTATGGAAGTTTATGAACTAATTATCCTCTTCTATTTATTGTTACCATTATGGGGCAACTCACACTTACTGTATACTTCTAATAGCATTCATATATAAATCTTATTATCTCATATAATCCATATGAAATCAACCTAATAAAATAAATACTATTATCCCGAATCTTATAGAGGAGAAAGCTAAAACTGAGGTACCAAGAGGGTAGGTAACTCTAGTCAACCTCATGCAAGAGTCCATATTCTTATTCAATATTTAAATACAGTACTGTTCCAACTCCAAAAGCTCTGATGCTACGATGACTGACATTCCTAAAGAATGGAGGCTGACCTACAGGTGCCCAGTACCACAAGCATCAGTCAGTCACTAAGGAGGTGTAGGTTAAAGGGACACCGTTATGTGTCAAAACCTTTATAAACATTTAACGATTCCTAAAAATGCCTCTACTTTGTCCTCTCTATGCTGGAGACAGAGCTGTTTAAGAACTGCATTTGCAATAATAGGTAACATTTGGGCTGGAGTACTTGCATAGTGACACGGTGTTTGCCTTGCATGTGGCCGACCCCGGACAGTCCCGGGTTCAATTCCTGGCATCCCATATGGTCCCCAGAGCCTGTCAGGAGTGATTTCTCAGTGCAAAACCAGGAATAACTCCTGAGCACTGCCAGGTGTGGCCCCCAAAAAAACAAACAAAAAAATAAAAATAAAAAAGGCTTAACAAAGTGATAAGTTATAAACCATAGGTAGACTGCTAAAATTTTATAAATAGGAGAAGCAAGTTACTTCTAAATAAATATCTACTAATTCATTAGATTTTTAAAAATATATTCATGGATTTTTAAATAATTTCCCATACATGAATTAGTAATTTAAAATTTTAATGTGATTGTGCATTTATCAAAATACTTGAGAGCACACCTCTGTACAACAGGCATCCAATTTCTTGATCATTCGCTTGAGAATATTCAGGGCAAGCTTCTTTTCTTTTTTTGCCCAGAACACTTGAGCTTCCTCCAACTGCCACTCAGAAATTCCAAAATTAGCTGAGTTATATTGTTTAATCTGAAATATTGCCCTTTCAGGGAGCTGAAATGAAAACGACATATGGGAGTCAAGACATACTTTTCCTATTTGTAATAATAAGCAAGTAACTATCCATGGAACTGTCCCTATTTGTACTGTCTTAAGTACATTTATCTCTTTATAATCTCTATGTAATTTTATATTCATGTTGGTCTACCTGTACACTGTATATAAAACGACTGAGGTGCTAGGCACCTAATTTTATAGGTAGGAACTTGATGTTAGACAAAGTTTCTTACCCAAATGCTTAAATTTAGGTCTAATTCCAAAAATTGGACTTTAAAATAATTAAGCTATATAATTTGTGTTATAAAATGTATAGAATATAATTTTAACAGCAATTTATCTCTCAGTGATTTTTTTTTTAAATTTCATTCATGCTTTCTTATATCCTGAATAATGAAAGAAATGTTAAAAGATGACAACAGTCTCAATCCTATTACCTGAGTGTTCTTGAAAGTTCGGGCTAGTGTGGAGAGTTCTATGAGGTGCTTGGTGAGAATGTCCTTAAAGCATGCTCTTTGGAAATTCTCCTTTTCTTTTTCCACCAAGATCTCCAAAATGACAGTGCGTAGAGCCATGATAGGCTCCTGAAAACTAAAATCACTGTCTTTGAGAAGCTGGGAGTGTTTTCTCCACTTACTGTATACTTCAGTAGGTTGTCTGTTAGTGACCGATCTGAAAACCAAGTAAGTCATGTAAGCACAAGGAAATTAAAAAATTGCTATTATGCAAGTTAAGAGTCTTAGATATAACACATAGCAGTTTTTGAATAACGAAACAAAAAATCTAAATAATGTTGGGGCCACACATAGCGGTGCTCAGGGCCTACTCGTGGCTCTGCACTCAGAAATTACTTCTGGCTTACTTGAGGAACCAAACAAAATGCTGTGGATGGGACCCAGGTCAGCTACATGTAAGGAAAAAGCCCTACCACTGTGCTATCTTTTTGACCCTTTAATAAAACTGAAATAGTTTGAAATACAAAGCAAAATTTGTAAACTAAAAAATGACCCAGCTCTTAAAAACAATACAGAGAACACAGATGATTTAAAATTTGTTCTTAAAGAGTTGGAAAAATGGTTCTTAAAAATACCTTTCAGGAAGATGGAGAAATATAGCACACAGTAGAGTGTTTGCCTTGCACACTTCCTGGCATCCCATATGGTCCCCAGAGCCTGCCAGGAGTGATTTCTGAGCGCAGAGCCAGGAGTAACCCCCGAGAGCCACTGGATGTGGCCCAATAAAACAAAAACAAAACAAAACAAAACAAAAAAAAACTTTCAGGACTAGAAAGACAGCTAAACAGCTGGAGCTCACACTTGGTAGGCAGGAAGCATGAGTTAAGTTCCTAAGATTGCATGGTCCTCTGAGCCTCTCTAGTAGTGAATTCTGAGCACCAATGGGTATGGCCCCCAAATACCCCAACTCCAAGAAAAGAAGCCCATCTAAACAAACATTTTGTTGGTTGTTGCTGCTGTTTTTTGGGGCCATGCCTTGAGAATACATTCTGCTGGCCTACAGTACAGAATTCCTGCCTCACGAGTTCTGTGTTCAGGTCCTTGAGACAAAGGAAGACAAGCCAACAAGGAAATAAAGTAAACTCATCATCAGTTATGTATTGTAGTAGCCCCCTAGGCACAGGAGAGGACTCTGCATAACTTTGGCTAGCAAGGTCTAACCCAGGGAAGTTAACTTCTAGCATCTGGCAAAGGCTTCATTTAGCAACATCACTTGCTAGAATAAGAGAACATGCATAGCATATGCAGTTTGTTTATAAGAAGAGCATGCATATCCTGTGTTCAAGGTAAGCAACCTCAGCCAGCCTTTCTAACTATACAAAAAAGTCAAAATGGCGCCGGGAGACTAAGAAGTTAACAAGGTGATGAAGCAGTGACGGAAACATAACAAAGCAATAGGAATCAAAACTTTAATTCCTCCTGCAAGGATCCTAGCACAACCAGTCTCAAATATTTCCTGTTTTTTGGCCGTTGGTCACACCTGGCAGTCAGTGTTCAGGGGCTATTACAGACACGGTCTCCTTGGGGAACACTGCAGTGCTAGAGATTAAATTCATGCCTCCTGTATGCACTACACATACCTGATCCTCTGAGATCTAGTTTCAGACTTACAAGTCAAATATTTCTTATGTACCATACCTGGCAATGCTCAGAGATCACTCCTGAAGTTCCAAGATTAGTCACATGCAAAGCAAGCACCCTACTTGTTCACAAGTCTCAAACTTTGAATTCCTTTACATTCTTAGAAATTGTTGAAGTACCCAAAGAGTTATTGTTTATTCAGCTATATCTAATTTTTATTTATTAGGAATCAGGGGAAATTAAAAATATAATTATAAATGTAAAAAAGTCATCTACTCGAGGCCAGAGAGATAGCACAGTAGTAGAACATTTGCCTGGCCAACCAAGGACAGACGGTGGTTCAAATTCAGGCATCCCAATATGGCCCCCCAAACCTGCCTTCTGAGCACAGAGCCAGGAGTAACCCCTGAGCACTGCCTGGGTGTGACCCAAAAACAAAAACAAACAAACATCTGTTATACTTCAGAACATTCTTGGTATGGATGTGCTGTTTTGTGGCCATATTCAATGGTATTCAAGGGTTATTCACAGTGTGTAACTCATGGTGGTGCTCAGGGGATATTGCAGGGCCAGGGATCAAAACCAGGTCTCCTCTTCATTCATAGAAGGGATACTAGCTTTGTGGCCTCTCCCCCAATGCATCCCTGCCCAATTATAACACTTTTAAAAATAACAAAAAGACAGGGTCTTGCATTATTGCAAATCTCTTTATCAGAGACAGATGAATTCTCATGCATGCTTCTGTATTTCATTTGTCAATACAATATCTTGGCTAAAATATAAAGAATATATAAAGAAATAATGCTTCATATGGACATGAAGTTGAAAAAGGGAGGACTATATGAAAAGTCCTAAATCCACTGTAAATGTTTTCCTGACACTTCACATGTCATTGTCCTCATGGCAGAATAATGATCTCCCCACCCCCAAATCAAATCGAACCAAGCCTTGATATAAAGAAGATTCGATTTTATGGGCTCTCAGAATGAATTCTGGGAATTCTTCAGTGCACATGGAGAGCTGCATCTCTAAGCATAATTAGCCTACATTCCAAACTGGAAGTTTTGATAGCATAAATGTCTGTTCACCAGTTCATCAAATCTTTGCTGTGACTTTTCGTCGTACGTCCCAATATATGGATACTGTTACTTTGGAGAGTTTCTATCGGAATTCGGACTTTTCACTTAAATATTTCTGTCTTTCGCTATGCAATTTTCAAAAAATATTCAATTTTTTGACTCTAAAATTCCATACTTCCTACTAAGAACACATATTTTATGATTTATTTTGGCACAACAGGATAGACAAGGGAATCATTATTATATGTTCTTTCATGGCTCTTTAGTAATGGTGATTCAGACTGGCCGAGATAACCAGGTGCTAAAAACTATCAAATATGTAGGAACTCCCCCTCCCAGGTTCTGAACTTGAACATATATCGCCCTAGATAACCTTTCTCTTATTTTCAATAAGTACTTCCTCCTAATCATCTTTAGAGGCTCTCTCCTCTAAACACCTACTGTAAATTTACTCACATTCCCTAAATAAACATTAAGAACTAGTCCCTGTCACCAAGAAAAATACAGGCTCTATTTTGAGATAATTTCTCTTATCTTTTTTTTTATTTTTATTTTTTATTTTGAGGTAATTTCTAATACAGTATGAAGCCTATCAATGAGGAAGTAATTTCTTCTAGGGTACAGGAGAAAAAAAAATAAAGCGCAATACAGATAAATGAAAAGAAAATGTTTCAGCAAGAGTATCTCTGAAAATGTCTAATGTAAATGTCTAATGTAAAAGTTAGTCCACTAGTTATACCCTTGTATCTGAATAAAAGGGAAGAATCAAAACTATTGGCTGGCTGGCTGGTTTTTGAAGTCCTTGCTGGAAAAAGTCATTTAATTACGTACCTGGAGATAAGCTCCCCAACATTTTCAAGCTCTGCAATGGCCTGCAGTCTGCTCAGTGTGGGGTAGAGCGAATATACAGACTCAAGGTTTCCCTTACAGACTTCTTCTACTTCTTTGACTCTAGAGGGAGAAATGAAAATTCTGAAAACTAAGGAGAGGTGTTCAGAAAATTAAAAATTCATGTTTGGGACTTGGGAAGTAGATCAAAGGCTAGTGGTCATGCTCAATATGTGGAAAGCTAGGGTTTGATCCCCATCACTGTGTGATCCCTCACGTACCACCGGATCTCCAGAAATGATCCAACCCACCCCCAATATTTGCAGGAGCCAAACAGCTCAGATTTACGTGCAAACTTTGCGTGGAGGAGGTCTAAGTTCCATCCTCAGCATGATGGTTCCCTGAGCACTACTGGGTCCAGCTTCATAACCCAAAATAAATAAATGAACAAAAAATGCTTGCAAAAGAAAAGTCATGAGGCATCTTAAGATGTCGTGAAGTTATAAAATAGTTTATCAATAGATATTGCCTATTACTTCTGCATTATTTAGGGTTTAACACTGAATCACATGGGTTATGTATTAGAGAGTGTGTTTCTTAGGGCAGTGTTCAGCAACCTTTTTCAACTGAGCCAAATCTTACCAAAACCACAATTGAAATTTATTTTGAAAGTCACACAGGGCGCTCACTGACAAAGGCTAGGAGCAGAGTCCTGACTCCTGGAGCGGCCGCCCAGCACACAGAAGAGCCAAATTAAAAGTGTGAAGAGACACATGTGGCTCTCGAGCCGCAGGTTGCCGACCACTTTCTTAGGGAATAGCAGGAAATGATAAGAAATTCAGGGGCCGGGCGGTGGCGCTGGAGGTAAGGTGCCTGCCTTGTCTGCGCTAGCCTAGGATGGACCGCGGTTCGATCCCCTGGCGTCCCATATGGTCCCCCAAGCCAGGAGCGACTTCTGAGCGCATAGGCAGGAGTAACCCCTGAGCGTCAAATGGGTGTGGCCCAAAAACCAAAAAAAAAAAAAAAAAAAAAAAAAAAAAGAAATTCAGTGGCCATTGCTAACCACCTCTAGTGTAAATCCATATGTTGCAATTACTTCTTTCAGAAAAGTCACGGCATTTAATGTAAAATATAGGAATTCTTTTTAACAATACCTGGCACATCTGAGAATTTCATAAAATGTAGAGAATTCTCTATCTCTTAGAGTCTGCAGTGCATTATACAATGACTCATGGTAGCTGTTTCCTTCTGCGCCTTTGCTGTAAAATTATTAAAAAATGAAAACTGGTTTTAGTAACAGAGAAAATTTAAACAATATAATTAAGATTTCTTTGTTTTAAAAACAAAGTAAGAAATACAAATAATTTTACAATTTCTTTTTTTTTTTTTTTTTTTTGAGCCACATCCGGTGATGCTCAGGGGTTACTCCTGGCTATGTGCTCAGAAATTGCTCCTGGCTTAGGGGACCACATGGGATGCTGGGAGATCGAACCGAAGTCCGTCCTAAGCTAGTGCCGGCAAGGCAGACGCCTTACCATTCTGTGCCACTGCTCTAGCCCAATTTCTTTGTTTTAAAAACAAAATTAGAAATACAAAAAATAAAATACAAACAATTTTACAAACAATTTCTAGTAAGAAATACGAACAATTTTATGGATCATTGAAATTCTTTCAAGCTGAGAAAGAAAACTTCTCAGATGTTTTTGATTTTTTTGTTGTTGTTTTGGTTTCTGGGCCACACTTAGCAGCACTCAGAGTCAGCACTCCTGACTCTGTGCTCAGAACTTTCTCCTATCAGGCTCGGGGAATCATATGGGATGTCGGGGATTAAATCCAGGTCAACTGTATGCAATGTAAACACTCTAACTGCTGTGCTATCACTCCAGTCCCCTTTTAGATATTTTTGTTTGGCTCTAAATATCATATATTTTCACTTATTTTAAAATTAAACAGGGACCAGAGTGATAGCACAGTGGTAGGGCATTTGCCTTGTATGCAGTCAAACCCAGGTTCAATCCCCAGCATCTCATATGGTCCTCCGGCTTGCCAGGAGTGATTTCTGAATGCAGAGCCAGGAGTAACTCCTAAGCATATGTGTATATATATATATATATATATATTCATATATATACATATTTATACATACATATACATATATACACGCATATATATGATGTATATATGTATGTGTGTATATATATACATATATATATGTATATATATGTATATATATGTATATATATATATATATATATACTCAGTATGTTCCAGGCTAAAGATATGCACGGAATCCAGAGTAGACAAGTAGAGAAGCTCACATTTATTTTTTGAGGGTGGGGCATACCCTGACCCCACAAAGGATTTATTCCTGGCTCTGTGCACTATATGAGGACTATAAGAGCTTGGGGAATTTGAACCAGGGTGGTGGCAGTTGCAGCCACATACAAGGCACAAGCCTTACTTCCTGAAGTATGTCTCAGGGCCCAAATCCCCATTTTCATGAAGTATATGTCAGATTTGGAGAAGATGGACAAAAAGAAAAGAAAACGGGCCCAGAGAGATAGCACAGTGGCGTTTGCCTTGCAAGCAGCCGATCCAGGACCAAAGGTGGTTGGTTCAAATCCCGGTGTCCCATATGGTCCCCCGTGCCTGCCAGGAGCTATTTCTGAGCAGACAGCCAGGAGTAACCCCTGAGCATCGCCAGGTGTGGCCCAAAAATCAAAAAAAAAAAAAAGAAAAGAAAAGAAAAGAAAACTAACAACAGCAGGGGACATGCAGTGTAATGAAGACTGGTGAGGCAGCTCCTTGAGAGTGGGTAAACAAAAGAAATAACTATCTGAACAGGTGACATGATTTAGAGCTTGATTGACAAGTAACCATGTACATGTTCATGGAAAAAAAAGAAAACACATTAAGGCTTTTATGTAGATTCAGTTGCCTGATGAAAAAACACAAATAACTATGTATTAAAATATAGTAAGAACAATGGGAGCCAGAGAGATAGTACAACAAGACATTTGCCTTGCACACAACTGAACCACATTCAATTCCTGGCATCCTATATATAGTTGGTTCCCTGAGCACTGCCAGGAGTAATTCCTGATTGCAAGGCCAGGAGTAATCCCTGAGTATCGTTAGATGTGGCCCTAAAGACAAACCAAAAATACATAGAAAGAACAAGGCAAGAGTAAGAATGATTCACAGAAGCAAATAGAAGAAACTAACTCATAGAGTGAAATATCTTAAAACTATGAAAGCAGAAGTCAGGGAGACAGCTCAGTGGGCATGATGGACCCCCAAACACCACTGGGATTACTCTCAAATCCCAAAAATAAAAGGAAACTAATTGGTAAGATCAGAAATATAATATGTAAAATCACCATGTTTTCTGAATGAAAAGCCAAATACTTAATAGAAAAGAGAATCTACTTTGGGGACAGAGCAATAGCATAGCAGTAGGGCATTTGCCTTGCATGCGGACAACCTGGGAGGGACCCAAGTTCAATCCCTGGCATCCCACAATGGTCCCCTGAGCCTGCCAGAAGCAATTTCTAAGTGCAGAGCTAGGAGTAACCTAGCTAGGAGTAACTGGCAGGTTTGACCCAAAAAACAAAAAATACCCACTTTGTATTTATATATAAAATGTTTTCATGATGTAAATACCAATAAGTTACATTATATTATTTGCTTATTAGTGCCTTATAGAAAAAAAGGCCATTAATTGGAATATCAGATTTCAATGATAGTAATATCACAGTAAAAGATATGTGGGTGTGGCCAAAAAACCAAACCCAGTTTATTGCTGAAATAGCTGTACAAAATGTCAGAGCTTACGTCACAGAAATGCCGTGATCCCACTGCATGTTTCTCCATGCTGCTTGGTAATGAAGCTCCCGCAATTCAGCACACCACTCCTTATTCTCATGATCTAGACCTTTCAAATAGACTGAAAGAACATGGTGGAGTCCAAAATTCTGCAAGGCCTGTGCAAGTATTTAAAAAAGTAAAAGGTAATCAAAGATAACTACTAGAAGAAAAAGGCATCAAACATATAAAGTTAGCTTTAAAAAGTTTTACATCAGAGGCCTACTCATGACCCCAAAATTCTAGAGACTTGAAATATTAGCTAGTAACAAAAATGATAGATTTGGGGACCAATTCCAAAGGAAACCACAAGAAATAGTTCACAAGAGATTTTTCATGTCAAGCACTTCCTAACAATATCTGGCATATTGTAGATAAGTAAGATAATGTCTCCTATTGTTAGCTAACAATAGACTATCTTTTGGTCAGTGATCCCTCTGATAGTCCCTGAGTGCCTGGGAAACAGGTAGCTTTCAGACCTTTATCTGAAGTGTCATCAGAGTGTACTGACATACTGAAATACCATATTTCACTGTATAAGTGCTGCTCACTTTCATGTTAATATATCTGTCTTTATTTTTTTTTTGTTGTTTTTGTTTTTGTTTTTGGGCCACACCCGTTTGACGCTCAGGGGTTACTCCTGGCTATATGCTCAGAAATCGCCCCTGGCTTGGGGGGGGCCATATGGGACGCCGGGGGATCGAACCGCGGTCCGTTCCTTGGCTAGCGCTTGTAAGGCAGACACCTTACCTCTAGCGCCACCTTCCCGGCCCCATCTGTCTTTATTTTTACTTTATTTTGGTTTTGGTGCCACACCCTGAAGTGCTCGGGGTTACTCCTGGCTCTGCATTCAGAAATTGCCCCTGGCAGGCTCTGGGGACCATATGGCATGCCAGGACTCGAACCCACATTGGCTACGTGCAAGGCAAATGCCCTACCACTGTGCTATTGCTCCAGCACCACCTGTCTTTATTTTTAAACTTTTATTATTGGTTACAACAGTGCTTTTATTTTTATTTATTATTGGTTACAACAGTGCTTTTATTTGTGACATTGATGTATAAAGTTACTTGACCTCTACCTCCACCTCCCACCTCCAACTGCCCAGGACTCTCTACCTTTGACCCTCCATCATGTCTACTCATCACTTCCTTCCCACACCACTCTTCTCTTCTCCCTCCCTTCACCCAGTTGGTAATCCAAGGCCAAGGGTTTGTTATCATTCTGTACTATCTACTCCCTTGTTTTTTTCTATGAAGCACAGATGAGTGAGATCATCTAAATTTTTTCTTTCTCCCCAAACTTGTTTGGCTTAACATGGAACCCTCCCCTTCTGTCCAAGTTTCATACAATATTTTATTTTAGCAACACGATATTCTTTTTCTTTGTTTGTTTGTTTGTTTTTGGGTCACACCCAGCAGTGCTCAGGGGTTACTTCTGGCTCTGGGCTAAAAAAATCCCTCCTGGCAGGCTCTGGAGAACCATATGGAATGCTGGGATTCAAACCCGGGTCAGCCGTGTGCAAGGTGCCCTACTCACTGTACTATTACTCTAGTCCCAGCGATACAGCATTCTGTTGTATGCAAATACTGTGACTTCTTTATCCATTCAATTGTTTTTGGACATTTGAGTTGTTTCCATATCCTCCTGCATGCTAATATACATATAAAATATATGTATGTATATGGTTTGGGTTGGTTTTTTTTTTTTTTTTTGCAAATAAAGGATATGACTAAAGTGTACCAGTGTTACTAAAAAAAATATGTGGTACAAAGATTATGAAATGAAATATGGTAAACTCAGTACTGCACTAATAGTGCTTCCTTTATCAAAGCAGGAAACCACAATGTACCTGAATGATTCCAGCCTGGCGGGTTGATGCAGAGATGCTGGTCTCAAGATCATATGTTACAAGGGCTTTCTCCCACATGGCTTCATGCTCATATGTTCTCAGCCTGGAAGAAGAGTTTTAATTAAAATGCCTTTAAGTCCAACGTGCTCACAACTCCTTCCTGACCAGGATCATCCTGATCATGATGATCTAGGAAAATGCAATTTTACCTAGTGAGGGGCTGTAATACTTTCCCTCCACCACAACCATACAGACTATCTGGCTCTCCGATGCTTCTGTAGATTTCTAAGAGCAGGTCCTAAAAATATGGAAATGACAAAAATTGGAGTAGAAAGTAACACTTTATGAATTTAGCACATTTTAAACTATATCATGACCTACAGATAACTCTCAACTTTAAACATTTATAAAAGTAAAATATATTAAAATATCTATTTCAAATATGTATTGAAATAAATACTATACTGAAATATACTAAGTGATATATTTTTTCATTAGTACAGGGGTGGCAAACACGCAGCTCTCAAGCCGCATGCGGCTCCGGGCCCAAATGAATGTGGCTCTTTGCCTCTTATCATTATTTTGTATACGGCAGTTCTTTACCAAGTTTGGGTTTTGTTATGCTGCTTCTGAGGAGGGACCTCTGAGGAGAGATCGTGGAGGACACAGCACACACCCACACCATTACTGCAGGATTTTTACCCTCACTCAAAATGGCAAAATGCAATATGTGTTTAATATATTATTGTTAAAATTATATGCTTTTGTGTGAGTGTTTGTCTGTTTTGGCAGGTCACTGCGCGGTATGGCTCTCTGACTCTCACAGTTTAAAATTTTGGCTCTTTGTGTCGAACTTGTTCGCCACCCCTGCATTAGTATAACAGACTTATCACAGGCAACAGAATGATTGTAGACTACTTAAAAATAAGTATTACTTCATAAATCACAAAATCTGCCAGGCCTTTTTTTTTTTTTTTGGTTTTTGGACCAACCTGGTGATGCTCAGGGGTTACTCCTGGCTATGTGCTCAGAAATCGCTCCTGGTTTGGGGAACCATATGGGACACCGGGGGATAGAACCGAGGTCCATCCTAGGCCAGCACGGGCAAGGCAGATGCCTTATCGCTTGCGCCACTGCTCCGGCCTGCCAGGCTTTTAACACCTCAAAAAATAATCACAAAAACAAATACAAGGAGCTGGAGCGATAGCACAGGTAGGGCATTTTTGTCCTGCATTCAGCCCACCCAGTACAGGCTAGATTTGATCCCCAGCATCCCATATGGTCCCCCAAGTCTGCCAAGGGCAATTTCTGAGCGTAGAGCCAGGAGTAACCCCTGGGCGCTGCCGGGTGTGACCCAAAAACCAAAAACCACAAAAAAAAAAAAAATTCTATCATATTGTGGGGGCGGGGCACAATATGTGGCGCTCAGAAATTATTCTTGGCTCTGTGCTCAGAAATTCTTCCTGGAAGGCTCAGGGAACCATATAGGATGCCAGCTATCGAACCTGGATAGGTCCCGGGTTGGTCACTCTCAAGACAAAAACATTGAACTATCGCTCCAGCCTGATTTCTATAATTCTAGTTGAACCTTTTCTATTAACAAATATGTTTCTATAGTTTTAAACTTTTTTGTACTCAAAAATGAAATAAATCTATCACTTAAGCCTAGCATGGTAAGAGGCATGATATAAAAAGGACAAAAAGGAAAGGAATAAATCAGGAGTAGGTCCTAAGAACCAAAATTGGTAGAGTGCCAGAAGGAATAATATGGAAGACTGGAGCACAAGCTTTTCAAGTGGGACCCCTGAATTCAATCCCTAATGCAGCAAGACATACACTACCATTGGAAGCAACTTCTGAGCACCAATGGGTAGGGTTCCCCAAAGGTAAAAACAAAAAAAGGTAGATGTAACTTATTGCAATCAAGGTATATAGATGCTTGCTGCTAGTGTTAAGGAAGCTGAATAAATAGTGATTACAGAATAAAAGACACATGAAGTAAAAGGTAGATTAGTGGGAATATAAATGCAGAGAGCAAATATAACTTTCTAACATAGAACATATAGGCTGGGAAGGAAAAGGAAGAAAAAGGGGAGGAAAGAGATGGTACCTAAAGAGACAAGAGGTAAGAGGGAAATGATTTTGTGTTTATTTTTAAAAGAGAAGGACTTCAAAAGTAGACGGTTTAAAAATATAGCTTTGGGCCAGAGCAATAGCACAACGGTAAGGCCTTGCACACGGCCAACACAGGACAGACCCGGGTTCAATTCCCAGCATCCTGTGCCTGCCAGGAGCAATTTCTGAGCAAAGAGCCCTGAGTAACCCCTGAGCACTGCCAGGAGTGACCCCAATTCTTTTCTTTCTTTCTTTTCTTTTTTTCCCTCCCTCCCTCCCTCCCTCCCTCCCTCCCTCCCTCCCTCTCTCCCTCCCTCCCTCCTTCCTTCCTTCCTTCCTTCCTTCCTTCCTTCCTTCCTTCCTTCCTTCCTTCCTTCCTTCCTTCCTTCCTTCCTTCCTTCCTTCCTTCTTTCTCTCTCTCTCTTTCTTTCTCTTTCTCTCTTTCTCTCTTTCTTTCTTGGTAAAGTTTCTCAGTAAAAGTTGATGAAAAACTGCAAGATGGAAGAACTTCCTCTACTTTAACAAGAGGGAAGGTTATAATGGAATAGAATTCAGGTGATATTTATCTTTGATAGTCAATTGGGGAACTTCCTTATGTATGTTTCTTTCTAGCAAAAAATATAGCAGGCAAGCTAAAAGAGAAGCTTCAGCAAAGTTTGAAGGGTAACTGTAGAGAACTGAGTTGACCAAAAATTCAATAAGAATGTCTAAATTGGTACTGTCGACCAATTTATAAGTAAATATTAAAGAATATATAGAAGCAGCAATCTACCCTGTGCTATACAATACTCGTGCAATTAATGAGTCAACAAATAAATATATAAGTGTTACAAACAAAACGATTAGGGTACTATGGCAAAAAATATATGGAATTAACTCACTGTATTAGATAGGAAGTTTTACTTCTATTTTCCTGTAGGGAATTCACTTTTTTTTGGGGGGGGGGGATCACACCTGGCGGTGCTCAGGGATTACTCATGGCTTTGTGCTCAGAAGTCACCCCTGGCATGCTTGGGGAAACATATGGGATGCCGGATTCGAACCACTGTCTATTCAAATCAGCTACATGCAAAGCAAGCACCTTACTGCTGTGCTATCTCTCCAGCCCTGGGAATTCACATTTTTTAATAATTACTTTAAATAACTTGTATAAGATTATGTAATTTAGTCAGAATTAAAATTCAAGTTTATCTACTTCAAAGGTCTGTCTTTAGCCATGAATTTATATATATGAGATACAGTTCAAAAAGTAACTTTAGTTTAAAAAATCCAATGATACCTATACAGGCTTTATAAAATATAACTCAAAATATAAAAAAATATTACCATAAATAATAGGGTCTGCAATACTAACCTGTAAACTTATTCCAGTCTCTTCTTTACTTTTTTCACTCAAACTAGAAATAGTTGTACTCTGGCTTCCTTCTTCAGATGTAAGATTTCTGTATGTTACCAAAAAAGAAATTCTTTAAATATTATTTGAAACTTGCTGATATATATACCAAAGACTGTCAGAAAAAAATACTAACAAGGGCCGGAGAGATAGCGCAGCGGTAGGGTGTTTGCCTTGTAAGCGGCTGACCCTGGGCCAATAGTGGTCCTAATCCCGGCATCCCATATGGTCCCCCGTGCCTGCCAGGAGCAACTTCTGAGCAGAAAGCTAGGAGTAACCCCTGAGCGCTGCTGGGTGTAACCCAAAAACAAAATCAAAAAACAACTAACAGGGGCCGGGCGGTGGCGCTAGAGGTGCCTGCCTTGCCTGCACTAGCCTAGGACGGACTGCGGTTCGATCCCCCGGCGGCGTCCCATATGGTCCCCCAAGCCAGGAGCGACTTCTGAGTGAATAGCCAGGAGTAACCCCTGAGCGTCACCGGGTGTGGCCCAAAAACCAAAAAACAAAACAAAACAAAACAAAAAAAAAAACAAAAAACAACTAACAGCTTACAATTGAAGTAGAGTTAAAATATAATATCATTTATGTCAAGGATGAAAAAACTTGTGAACATGAACTCTTTGAATGAGAATTGTATCTTAATGAGAATCCCATGTATGAGAAGGAATATACCTTAGCATAATCACTTATAGATACCTCATTAGAAATAGAGTATAACCCCCAAGCCAGTTGTCAGTGGTTTTACCTCAGATTTAATACTATTAGCAATGATACATAGCAATGATACACCAAGATACCATCTAATCCCTGATAAACTGACAAAAATTCATCCCTCTGATGATAGAAAATAATGAGAAGGAAGTAGATCAGTGACTCCACTTATATTCAATGAATAAAAAGCAGTAAGTGACAGAACCCAGATCTGCTAGTTTTAAACCACTCATTCATCCTAAAAGAAACAACCCTGTAAGGAACTGCAGTTCTGAAACCATGCCAGCTATCCTGTCTGTAACCATAACACAATGTATATAATAAGTAATCCCTGAGATAGTGTCTTTATTATTTACCTATAACCTTATTCCAGTTTCTTTTTTTTTTTTTTTTTTTTTTTTTGGTTTTTGAGCCACACCCAGCGGTGCTCAGGGGTTACTCCTGGCTATCTGCTCAGAAATAGCTCCTGGCAGGCACGGGGGACCATATGGGATGCCGGGATTCGAACCAACCACCTTAGGTTCTGGGTCAGCTGCTTGCAAGGCAAACGCTGCTGTGCTATCTCTCCAGCCCCCTTATTCCTGTTTCTACCTGACTTTTTCACTCAAACTAAAAATAGTTTGGCTCCCTTCACCAAGTAAAAGGGAATTTTGTTTATTTTTGTTTTGGGGCTACACCCAGCAGCACTCAGGGATTACTCCTGGCTCTGCACTCAAAAATCATTCCTGGCTGGGGACCATGTGGGATTCCTCGGATTCTTCGGATTGAAGCTAGCTCAGCGGCATGTAAGGTATTAAACACCCTACCCACTGTGTTATTGCTCTGGCCCCCGAAAGGGTAATTCTTAATCCCATTACCTTTTCTCTTGGTCATCCAGGCTTCTCTTGTCTGCATAGATTTCTGCATAGAGCAGGGCTGTGAAGTGAGCTGCACAGGACTGAGCCACCTTGGCCACCTCGAGATAATTCAGCTCCAGCCAGAACGCATCATCAAACACTGTTCCCTGAGAAGACCTGAAACAGGATGAAATAAGTCATGTCTGGGTTTCAGTATCAAACAAAAGTCTAAGGATGGGGCCGGAGAGATAGCACAGTGGTAGGTCGTTTGCCTTGCAAACACTCGACCCAGGACAGACAGTGTTTCCAATCAGGGCATCCCATTTGATTCCCCGTGCCTGCCAGAAGCAGTTTCTGAGCACAGAGCCAGGAGTAACCACTAGGAACTGCCAGGTGTGAACTCCCCCCCAAAAAAAAAGATAGTTAATAACATATACCCAAATATTTTTCAAAAGGTCATTAAGTGAAAATAAAATATTTCATGTTCTCCTGTTTATTGACTAGATTGAGTTATCACCTAAGAATTTTCTGACATAATAGTAGTTCAGAAGTGGCAGGGACGATTCATGTTATTATTTGTTTGTTTAATGGGCCACATCTTCATTTATTCAGGACTTATACTCCTGGTTCTGTGATCAGATATCACTGCTGGTGGGATTTGGGGACCACATGGGATGCCAGGGATCAAATCTTGGT
Organism: Suncus etruscus; assembly: GCF_024139225.1. NCBI lineage: Eukaryota > Metazoa > Chordata > Mammalia > Eulipotyphla > Soricidae > Suncus > Suncus etruscus. The sequence continues at coordinate 23,939,285 of NC_064855.1, forward strand.
CAGCCCAATGGCTTGCAAGTACTCCCACTTATTGTATTCTCTCTCTAGCCACAATAATTTTTAAAACTAATAAAGTAGTGATTCTGAACAAAAACTGTACTATTGGTTGGATTCCACTAGCCTAAATCCAGCTGGACAATATGTAAACTATAAGATTTTTGGCAACTGCTTAAGTTACAGATCTGGGAGAAAGTCAAAGATCTCATCAACTCAATTTCTGAATTCACTGTTTTAAAAATCCCATAAAAAGTAAGAACCAATATACAACACTGTAAAAGAATTTATAATAACTAAGAAAAGAAACAGTCACAGATAATTTTACTATAAAAAATCATAGATTATGTGGACCATGGTACATAGTCAAGAATTTTGTGTCTGGGGCAGCCTTGCAGATGACCCCGATTTGATGTTTGGCACCACATGGCTCTCTAAGTTCTGTTGGAGTGAACCCAAGAACAGAGCTGCGAGTAGCCCCCCAAGCACTGCTGAGTATGACCCAAAAACCTACTCAGTATTCCCATCTTTGCAGATGAATGAACTAAAATTCCTTAAATGCTACTGTGAGGAGAAATGTCACAGAGTTTAACACTGCACCTTGTAGTAGCGGCACCTAAAACTGTCTCGTTAAAATTCAATCAGTAGTAATACGTTCAACTTTCAAAGCCAAACCCAAGCAGTGATATTGACTCTTACCTCTTCTGTCTTCTCAAATAGTCCACAACAGCAAGCATTGTTCTTTGGGACTTTTTATCCAAATAACATTGAGAAACGTGCTCTGACTCTGAAAAACAAAAATACCTTCTTTCAGTTCAGGAAAAGATGTTTCAACAATGTATTCTGTTTATCTGCTATAAGGTACGGTGAACACAAAACTGATATGGAGGTTGTGTGTGTATGTATGTGTGTGTGGTGGACCCAAGACCGAATCAAGAACTTCATGCATATAAAATATATACAATTGTTAAGTCCAGGAGAATGATGCGTCGTTCAAAGACACCAAGACCACAGTCTCATGCAAAAGCAGGGGGTTTATTTTTTTACAAGCATATGCAGGGGCTGTGCTAGAATCCAGCATAAGCCAGAAACTGCCAGCCCCAAGCCATGAGCTTACTAGCTGTATATAGTATTTTAAACAATAGAAAGGTACAGTAGATTAATTTGCTTTAGGAAGTACAAGACATCTGGCATTTGCTTAATCACATTTTTGCAAGGTGCAGGTGCAAGCTTACAGGGTTAACATGACCAGGTTAAAACTATGTAGGAACAGAAAGAAAGTTAAACTATAACTGGGTCTACAAGTTCTCACAATTGTGAAGGGGGGTGAGTGATCAGGGCAGTCAGGGAACTCAGGGGAAATTTTTCCTTTACACAATTACTGTGCTATATCCCTCAACAAACTTTAAAAAAATTATTGTGCTCACTGCACACAATAAAACTGAAAACAGAAAAAAAAATTGACAATGCCAGACGTAAGTCACATACTAAAATTTACCAAAGAGCCATAGTCCCTGCTTTTACTTATTATGAATTTTAATTTTCGGGGGGTACTAGTTCATTAACTTAATAAACATTTATACCAGTTGCTTAGTATATGATCATGAATAAAACTATTTCCAACCTCACAGAGCTCACTGATTAGAGAAAGAAACCCTTTGTGATGTTACTACAGGAAGCAGAGAAAATTATACAGGCAGAAAGAGAGTATTGGAACAAGTTTCGCAGGAAGAGTGATTTATGAAAGAAAAGGAAAAGGTTCATAAAGTGATGAAGCAAAGAGAAAGGAGAGAACCTAAGAGAGAAGAAGGAGAGGGGAAAGCTTGGTTAGACAGCTGAGTTTACCACATGCGAGGGCATCAAAAAAGATGAGCCTTGGATTATGGAATTAAGACTGTTAATACTAATAACAAGCATTTTAGTGGAATTCAAACAAACTTACCTTTCTCAAGAACAGAGTTCCCAGTATAAGTACTAGAAATAAATGAATCCAAATGTGCTGGGGTTGTGGATCTGCTTGCTTGTGAAGAGTGTCTATAACAATTAGTGAAAAATCCTTGAATATGTGTAGAAAGCAGATTTCTCCATGAGTCATTTGTATCTTGGAGTAAAATGTCATTAATCAAGTATGGCAGCACAGTCTGACAAAAATCAGATTGCACCTAGAATACACAGTATCATATATATTTTGAATTAAAATCATAAATTTAAAACAAAGATTATATATAATATGAATGTATTACATATATATACACACTAATTCACTGTTGGAAGTGTTACAAATAACAGAAGCAGTGATTTTTGTTCGTTTTTTACTTTTATAGGCCACACCTGATCATTCTCAAGTCAAGGCTTATGCCTGACTCTGGTCTAGATGGAATCACTCTTGGTGGGATTCAGGGAAGCATATGGGGTGCCAGGGACTGGATGTGGGTTGGCTGTGTGTAAAGCAAATGCCTTACTGTTGGAGTACCTATCTAAGACCCTGGATTTGGTGTAGATACCTAAGACCCACCCATTTCTGGGAGGGGTCTTGGGAACCGGATATTAGGTGTGACCTTACCTGCAAGACCCGGCCCATTTTTGGGAGGGGTCTTGGAATAGTTAAGGTCACACCTAATATCCGGTTCCCAAGACCCCTCCCAGAAATGGGTGGGTCTTAGGTATCTACACCAAATCCAGGGTCTCAGATAGGTACACCAACATTTCCCCCTTTATTTATTTATTTATTTATTTATTTATTTATTTTTTCTGCTTTTCAGTTTCATGTTGGCTCTTTTCAGGTGCACTAAGCCCAAAACCCTGGGCCACGTGCAACAAGTTTCAAAGATGGCCGACACCCCATCTCGGGGCTCAAAGGCCATTGAAACAAGGGAGGTGGAAGCTTGCATCACCTCCAGCCCAGGCCCAGGCCCAGAACTGAAACTTTGTTACAATAAACAACAACCTCGGCCTCTTCAAAAACCAATTAAAAGTCTAAATTGGAAACGGAGGAGAAAAAAGACTGTATTGAAAGCGGACTGATTTTCTGAGAACAACCTTCAGCTTGAATTTGGATTTCGACTTTGGAAATTTCGGACTGAACTTTTAGTTTAAATAACTTTGAACTCTGAACATCCAAATGCGCCCTGTGAAGCTGTGGCCGACAAACTGCAGTGGCTGTGGTACTTTCAAAGTGCGCCCGGAGGGAAGAAAAGGCAGCGATGAAGCCCGTCCAGCAGCAAAAAAGCGGTAAAAAGCTCCTATTCAACCCAAAAGCGGCGGCTCGGCTCCACCCTCCAAATCACAAAGGTGAAATGGCGCAAGTGAACCGGTGTGCACAAAGTTTACAGAAGCCACGTGGTAAAATCAGCGTGGGACAAATTAATCATCTGAACTTATGATTTTAAGTGTAGGGACTAAGCGGGTAGTCATATATTTCACTCACAGTTGGTAATGGAATAAGTTTTAGTAAGTTAGTGGTTTAAAAAAAATAGGGAGGTAATACAGCTTAGCCCATATAAACATCTAATTTCTAACTGCCTGCATCTTTGTCTTAAGTCATTTTCTTTATAATTTAAATGTGTTTTGTCTTTCATAGTTAATATTTTCTATTGCAAAATGTTTTACTGTGTGTATTTTAATGTACTTAGCCTGTTTTTAAAATGTATGTTATGCATTTATGTTGTAGTACTTGTTTGTAGGGAAGGTTATTAGGAACACAAAGTTCCCCCAATATAGTTTAAAAGTATAGGAACATAAAAGTTCCAAAATAGTGCTTGGTAAAAAAGCATTAAGAAAATTTTAAGTTATAGGTGTATAGTATATTTTGCAAAAATGTTACGTTTTTGAAAAGGGCTGGTATATTAATTTTCACTCTATTACGTTGGTGAATGAAAATATTAACCCACCTTTGGCTAAAGGTGAAGTCAAAATTACAAAAGGGTCTTTATATTTCAGAAAAGGGGGAAATGTTGGTGTACCTATCTGAGACCCTGGATTTGGTGTAGATACCTAAGACCAACCCATTTCTGGGAGGGGTTTTGGGAACCGGATATTAGGTGTGACCTTACCTGCAAGACCCGGCCCATTCCTGGGAGGGGTCTTGGAATAGGTAGATAAACCCTGGAGCCAGGGGATTAGGGGCCTCTTTGCCCTGCTGAGCTCTCTGGCTTTAGGGTCTCTGCCTCTTTTGGTCTTGGACCAGGATGGAGGCCAAAGGGAAGATGGCTGAAAGGGTTAAGACGCAGGGTAGCCTAGAATGGCTGAATGCTTAAAAGGTTATGAGATAGGCCACACACATGTGGTGAATAGGGCATGAATAAAGCTGATGGTTCCTGATGCCTGCCTGTAAGTGAGTGATTTCGCCTTTCACCTGGGCCTGGGACCCGCCGGCTAAATGGGGTTGCAAAGCCACGTGGCCTGGGGTGGCAGAGAAAAATCCTTCACCATCCATCGCCATCCAGCCCCATCGTTAATTATTTAATGCAACAACTGGCGCCCGACTGAGGGTCCAGGGTTCAAGTCCCTGTTCGGGCGCCATTTGTAATGTATCTTCGCTGTTAACTTTGCTGGGTATTTGTGAATCCAAGAACAGTCCCCAGAATGAGAAATTACTTCCCATCCCCTTGTCCCCTTTCAGGGGAAGACCTTGGTAAAATTTATCCGCAGCAAATAATAATCCACACAGACAAGAAGAATAGGGTGTAAAAGATTGGGCAAGGAGAGCCAGAGAATCCTCCTGCAGCCAGCAGCTTTCACAGAAGGACCCCTCTCCCCTGTCCATCAAGCTATTTATTGCCAACTCCACAGCGCCCCACCTGGAAGGGCTAGGTGGGGCAATAGTCACAGAACAATCCTAAGGAAACACTTTTATATACAATTCCAAGAATCATCTTATGGAAACTTTTTCACATACTACACTTACCACTGAACTCTCTCTGCCCCAATAAAAGTAGTCTTCTTTAGGGACCGGAGCGGTAGCACAGCAGTAGGGCGTTAGCCTTGCACGTGGCTGATCCACTACAAACCTGGGTTTGATCCCTGGCATCCCATATGGTCCCCTGAACCAGGAGCAATTTCTGAGTGCAAAGCCAGGAGTAACCCCTGACTGTCACTGGGTGTGGCCCCAAAACCAAAAAAAAAAAAAGTAGTTTTCTTTATTGGTGGGAGGGTGATTCGTCCATACCTGGAGTTGCTCAGGGGCTTTTCCAGGCTCTCAGCTCATGGGCCATTTTTGCAAGTGCTAGAGAGACCATGTGATTACAGGGGTCAAATCAGTACATTCAAATTGTGTAAAATATTTGATTTGTACATGTTTTCTGTATTTAATAAACAATCATCTTAAAATGTCTTATTCTTTCTGAATTTAGTTGTTTTTTTTGGGGGGGGGGGGTCACACCCGGCAGCACTCAGAGGTTCCTCCTGGCTCTATGCTCAGAAATCACTCCTGGTGGGCTCAGGGGACCATATGGGATGCCAGTATTCGAACAACTGACCTTCTGCATGCAAGACAAATGCCTTACCTCCATGCTATCTCTCCAGCCCCGAATTTACATTTCTTACAAATATCTCTGGTATCCAATTTGGACTACTTGTGGTTTATTACAAAGCATTAAAAAAATGCTAATGCATGTGCCACATTCAAACTTGCTTTGCAAACTACCATGTTCATACAACTGATCATCTACCACACACATGATAATAAATTATTCCAACTGCAAGCTTTTTCTTCTGTTCTTTCTTTAACTGCTAATCCTAGCCCTGCTGCTCAACTTATTCCTTTAAAACAAAAGACAAATTTAAAAACCAGATTTTGCTATAAATCTTGCTTTTTCCCTGTGAGCTGTGTGTAGTGAATGCATTCTCTGTTGATGTGGGACAGGGTGTGAGTATTCTCACTTTTCTATCTTCTATAGAAACAAGGCTGCTTTTTAAACTTTCTATCAGCAACATCACTTTATCAAGACTCAACTCTTGAGGCCAGAGCGACAGTCCAGTGATAGAGCATTTGCCTTGCATGCGGCTAACCTGGGACTGACCTGGGTTTGATCCATGGTTATCCCATGTGGTCCCCTGAGCCTGCCAGGAGTAATTACTGACCTCAGAGGCAGGAGTAGCAACCTGAGCGCCACCGGATATGACCCAAAAGTGAAAACAAAAAGACTAATAAAGATGTGCTAAAGAATTCACAAGATTTGAGTATGGGGCCAGAGCGATAGCACAGCAGTAGGGCGTTTGCTTTGCATGCGGCAACATGGGACAGACCCCGGTTAGATCCCCAGCATTTCATAGGGTCCCCTGAGCCTTCCAGGAGCGATTTCTGAGCGAAGAGCCAGGAGTAACTGGAGCACTGCCAGGTATGGCCCCCCCAAAAAAAAAACAAGAAACAAAACAAAACAAACAAAAGAGTTGAGTCTAGTTATAATACATAAAGATGATGCAAAGAGGGCTAGAAAGTATATGGTTAAGGTACTCAAGGACTGGATCAGTCTGTGGCACTGTATATGGTTCACATGCATAGACAGATAAGACCCTTGAACAATGACAGATAAGGCTCATACTTCCTCCAGCCCAAAATCGATGATGTACAGTTCCAGAAAACTCTTTTTAGGTACATAGTTTCTAAATGTGTATGCAGGAGTCAAGAGGAATGGGACAAGCAAAGAAAGCTTTATTGTTTTGTTTTGGGGTCACATCCAGTGGTGTTCAGGGTTTATTCCCGGCTCTGCCCCCCAGGAATCACTCCTGATGTGCTCAGGGGACCATATGGAAAGCCAGAGATCAAACCAGGTTTGCTATGTATAAGGCAAGCGCCCTACCCACTGTACCATCTCTCTGGCCTGTAAATAAAACTTTTTTTTTTTTTTGTGGTTCTTGGGTCACACCCGGCAGTGCTCAGGGGTTATTCCTGGCTCCAGGCTCAGAAATTGCTCCTGGCAGGCATGGGGGACCATATGCGAAGCCGGGATTCGAACCGATGACCTCCTGCATGAAAGGCAAACTCCTTACCTCCATGCTAACTCTCCAGCCTGTAATTAAAACTTTTAAAAGAAAACTTAGAAGTAAAATGGCAGGTGGAAAGGAATTAGTCAAACTAATCAAGTCAAGTAATCTCTTACTTCACACATTGGCTTCAGTGATTGAAGAACATCACTTTTTGTGCCTCCACTATCCAAAATAGCACATGTCAGTTTTTTTATCCAAGAATCATGATTTTCATTTTGAGGAATCCAGAGGTTTGCATCATTTAAGATTTCCAGCGATCTTTCTATGTCAAGTTGGGGTACTTCCAAAAACTAGAAATTAAAGCATAAAATGTAGATAAGCTCACAGACATACATTTTACCTTATCAATCCAAAAATAATTATTTATACATTAACATATTTTCAAATAAAATGAGTTTATACTAAACTTGAAGGCAGTAGTTCCCTTTTCAATTTAAAATGCAGTTATATTTATGAGAGGCAGAGGGCCTGGGAAAATATCTTACTGGTCTAGGAAGAAAGAACCTGAGTTCTCTCACTGTTTGTACATTCAATGGATCAAAAATGCTGATACAAAACACGCCCAAAGCAGAAGGAACTAATTTCAATGAGAAATGACCTACTGCTAAACTTACTACATTTTATGCTTTATATTACTATTTTTATCATTTATATTACTAATAACTTCACTAAATCTGAAATTGTATTTTATATATTAGAAGTAATATTTTAACAATGAGTTTATGTGCTAAAATTAAACTAGTGAAACCCAGCTGCATATTGCCACTATTGATATTTTTCTCACATTTATTAAAATATTAAGGAGGATTCCTTAGGTAAAAGGAGAAGAGTTCTTAATTATCTCTGAGAGAATTTCCAGGCCAAAAATGACTTGGTAATAGAGTACCAATGTGTGTACCCATGTGTGTAGGAGGTCCTGAGCTAAATTTCCAGGCAGACAAACCCTTGATATGAGATTAAGATTATAAAATAAGACAGATCAATAGGACATCCCTTATTTTCTTAAGAGGCTGTGGAAATAAATGCTTATTCATGGAATACGTATAAACCACACCTAGAATCTGTGTCTTTCATATGAAGAGGGGCTTTGTACTGCTAACTAAACAGTAATTATGACTTCCCCTCCCCCAAATCAACCATCACTTTACTAGGCTACTTATTCCAACTTTTTGTATTGTCAAAATTAAAAGTTATCTTTTGAATGTTTGAATTCAAATAAATAGAGCTGGAAACATTTTTAAGGCTTAAATGTTAGTATAGTAACACTTAAGTAATTTGATACTCATAACCTACAAGATATAGTTGTTCTAGATATATTATATATTCAAAAATCATGTATGTACGAGACCTTTTTTCTTGATGTTCTAAAAGGCTGTAGATAGATCAGCATAGGATCAGTTGTTGTTTTATATATTTCCCAGAAACTATGTCCACTTCTTGTGCCTAAAATGCTTTTCAAACAGGTCACAGCAGCTGATCTCACTTTGACACTGAAAAACATATAAATTCCAAATTTTATAAAGTATATCAAAAATTGAATTTGAGGGACAGAGTGACAGTACAGTGAATAGGGTATTTGCTGTGTGCATAGCTGACCCAGGTATCAATACCTGGCATCTCATATGAGCCCCCCTCTAGGCATGATCTCTGCAGAGCCAGGAATAACCCCCTAAGTACCACTGGGTATGGACAAAAACTAAAAGAAAAAAAAAAAAGAAAATCTGAACTTGAGGATTTTTCCAATGAAAATACTAAAATCTGGGGCCTGGAGAGATAGCTCAGCGGTGTTTGCCTTGCAAGCAGCCGATCCAGGACCAAAGGTGGTTGGTTCGAATCCCGGTGTCCGATATGGTCCCCCGTGCCTGTCAGGAGCTATTTCTGAGCAGACAGCCAAGAGTAACCTCTGAGCAATGCTGGGTGTGGCCCAAAAACCAAAAAAAAAAAAAAAAAAAAAAGAAAAGAAAATATCTAAAATTTATATTAGGAGATACCCATTTAATAAAAAATCTAGGGCCCAGAGAGATAGCACAGCAGCATTTGCCTTGCTAGCAGCCAATCTAGAACCAAAGGTGGTTTGTTCGAATCCGGGTGTCCCATATGGTCCCCCGTGCCTGCCAGGAGCTATTTCTGAGCAGACAGCCAGGAGTAACCCCTGAGCACCGCCGGGTGTGACCCAAAAACCAAAAAAAAAAAAAAAAATCTAAATATTTATTAAGAAAATTCACATCTATAAAATTCTGTATCATTAAAGCCAAAACAAAGCAATTTTTCTATTTCTTCAGTTAATATATCACTAAACAATGCAAAAGAATTCCCTTCATTAAATAGTTTATGATATACCATAAATGACAAGAACTCATAAAATACTTGGGGAAAAAAACCTAGTTAGAAATGAATAAACAAAAGGCTGGAGAAATAGTACAGCAAGTAGGGCATTTGTCTTGCATAAAGCTAACCTGGGTTTGATCTCCAGCATCCCATATGGTCCCCAGAGCCTATCAGGAGTGATTCCTAGCTCAGGAGTAATCCCTGAGCACCACCATGTGTGGCCCAAAAACAAAAGGAAAGGAAATGAGTAATGAGATAATAAACTAATAACATGATAAAAGTATTAATTTAATATATTTTCATGAGAGAAGCAACTGGGACTTAGATAGAATGTATCTCCCTTGGAATTATAAAACTTGTCACATGAAAGCCAGAGAAAAATGTAAATTACTTTTTTGACACTATTCAAGCAATCTCTGTGGCTTCCATTACAACTAAGATGCAGATTTCTTTAGTCTTTCGACCTTTCTAATTTCATCTTCGTCTGCCCCAGGTTCCACTCTGTTCCACCAACAAACACATCAAGCTTATTACTGCCCAGATATTCTTGGTCTGGAATGAGTTGTCCCAAATCATCTATTTTTGGTCAGTATACCCTTTGGACACCTGAGCCATTACATATATTTAAATATAAAGTAATTGTTTTCTTCTTATAGAGTGGTAGAGGGACCAGAGTGGTGGTGCAAGCGGTAAGGCATCTGCCTTGCCCGAGCTAGCCTAGGATGGATCGAGGTTCAATTCTCCAAGCAAGGAGCAATTTCTGAGCACATAGCCAGAAGTGACCCCTGAGTGTCACCAGGTGTGGTCGAGAAAACAAAAAAACAAAACAACAACTAAAAAAAACAACAAAAAAATAGAGTGGTGAGAATAGATTTTATATGTTTCCTTTGTTTACAAACTTAAGTTACACTAAAAATAATACTTAAGTTACACTAATATTTCTATGTACTTTGTCAGAAAACAATTGCAATTTAAAGCTTGTAGATTCTCTGAGGAAAATCTCTTCTAAGAAAAACTGTGGGGGGGCTGGAGAGAAAGCATGGAGGTAAGGTGTTTGCCTTTCATACAGAAGGTCATTGGTTCGAATCCCGGTGTCCCAGATGGTTCCCCGTGCCTGCCAGGAGCAATTTCTGAGTATGGAGCCAGGAATAACCCCTGAGCACTGCCGGGTGTGACCCAAAAACCAAAAAAAAAAAAAAAAAAAAAAAAAAAAAGAAAAGAAAAACTGTGGGGGCTGAACATGTGGCTCAGCAGCAGAGTGCATCATGCCTCTCCTAGGTGAGGTCCTGGGTTCAACCTCCAGCACAACAACAACAAAAAAAAGCTTCTTCACATATACTTTGAAATTTATAAAAATGACAGGAATTAATGCATAGATAGAAGGATGGCTACATGTAAGAACAGTATTAAAATATTAATGGTATCATCTAGGTAGCAAATAATGGTAACAAATAAAAACCCTTTCGCCTTTGCTGTATGAAAAATTTTCTAAGAAAATGTTGTGAAAGAGGGGCCAGAACAATACCATAGAAGAGGGTAGGGAGTCTGCCTTGCATGCGGCTGATCCCGGTTCAATCCCCAGCATCCCATATGATCCCCTAAGCCTGCCAGAAGTAATTTTTGAACATAGAGGTAGGAGTAACTAGAGTGCCACTAGGTGTGGACCCCCCCCCAATACCCAACCACAAAAAGAAAATGTTGTGAAAGAAACCATGCCAAGACTTTTTTTTTTTTTTTTTTTGGTTTTTGGGTCACATGCACTCTATGCTCTGAAATCGCTTCTGGCAGGCCCGGGGAACCATATGGGATGCTGGGATTCAAACCACTGTCCTTCTGCATGCAAGGCAAATGCACTACCTCCATGCTATCTCTCTGGCCCCATGCCAAGATTTTTTGAAGTAGGTTTTTTTTTCCCCAGGAAAACCCAGCAGTGCTTGGGGGTTACTTCAAACTCTATGCTCATGGATCATTCCTGTCAGTACTCTGAGTGTCTAGAGCTGGGGATCAAACTGAAGTTAGAGCACACAAGGCAAACACCTTAACCTTGTAACACCTTTCAGGCCCCCATGCCAACCTTTTTATATTAACAAGAAGAGAAAGATACATGTCCTTTCACAAAGAAACCATGGCAGAGACATTATCACCAATCATTTATTTCCAAGTCATGGAGCCAGAAACTGTGAAAATATCCTCCAAATTGGGTTGATGAGGTGCTTAAATATAGCAGAAAGATTCTTTTTAAAAAGGACTCAGGGGAATGAGAGAAGAAATCAAATGCAATCTCCCATTCTGAGCCTAAAAATTTCCTCCCCCACACAGACAATAAACAAACAAAAGAAAAGCTTGTCTGATCAGTTTGGGACTTTTGGAATTGTAAAATTTCTGATCTGTGATTTGTGTTAAAAGGACCAAAATAGTCCAGATGAGAAGAGAGGGGTACCTTCTATTTTGACAAATACTCCAAATTTATATCCCCTATTCTAAGATCCTAAAATTCCTTGTAAACTCCACTAGTAAATTTCTTATTGCTCATCTAGTGTGCTCTTACAGGAATTTAACTCATACCTTGTCTAGAATGTTTTTCACACTATCAAGTGCCAGGTATTTTTAATAAGATTTATTTGGTTATAGAACTAATAAAATAAAAAAATGTTCATTAAAACACCTAATTAAAATAAAAGTATGATACCCTAAAGGAGGAATTTTCAACTGGAAATATTGACTCATGTAAGATATCCTTCTTGAGTGTTAGATTAAGTGCTAACAGCTTCCAGTGTTATGAAACACTCACCAATCTTCTACCAGCGTATTACTCAGGTAGGTCAAGATGACGAAAGTCCACTGAAGGTCTTTATCTTTGAATAACTCAAGAGCTTTAGTACAAGATGTATCTTTGTTATGCCAGATGGCAATGGTAGAGAAATCCATAGGACCCACTTCTCCCAAGCAGCTTCCAACAGCCTCTATAAAGAGAAATTCCATTTCAATAGAGTTCTAACTCAAAGACAACACATCAAATAAAGCTTCTGATTTAAAAACCATAAAGCTCTTGAAATATTACAAAGATGACCACGCAAACAACACTCACACATATTCACTCCTTGTTTACCTAAAACTTCTCTTTCCCCCGTGCGGTTTACAGCCATCTTGGACAACTGCAACAGGCTAACAACCAGCTTTACCATTATGCCATCTTGCGGGTTATCTAGGAACAGTTTAGGAAAAATTAATTAAATTTATTTTTGGTTTTATTTATTTATTTATTTAGTCTTTGGGCCACACCCAGCAATGTTTGAGGGTTACTCCTGGCTCTCTGCTCAGAATCACTCCTAGCAGGATTCAAACCGTTGGTCCTGGGTCGGCTGTTTGCAAGGCAAACACCCTACTACTGTGCTACCTCTCCACCCTGGAAAAATTAATTTAAATTCTCAGAAGACACTTGAAATTATTGAACTAGAAATGATCATACGAACTTTTTCTCTACCCTTTGTTTTTAAATTATATTTTAGGTAATCAAGTTATAATAGTGTTTAAGTTTATAATACTGATGTGGAAGGTTGCAGTAAATCACTAGCACTGAAATGCCCATGACTTTTACCCATGTCCTTATGTCTCGTCTGGCTAGACCTTCCTTTCCCCTGATTGATCCTCCCACTGAGGGCTGAATGAAAGTTATAGTCCTGGTACACAGGTAAAGGTAGGAGGTAAAGAGAAGAGAAGGAGGGTGTAAAGGCCCTTGGTGATGGTACTGCATAATAGTAAATGCACTATAAAGTTCTTTTATTTTTTTGAAAAATAAGTTCAAATAATGAACAGCTCAAGAACAGGAAATAAATTATTTTGAACTTCCTTATAAAATAGAACCATGTAGAAGTGATATCAGTATATGGCAGAAAGATAAAATGTCTTAAATCTTCTAGTTAAGTAAGTTTAAATGAGTAAAGATATTCTAAACTAGGGGCCTGGAGAGATAGCACAGCAATGTTTGCCTTGCAAGCAGCCAATCCAGGACCAAAGGTGGTTGGTTTGAATCCCGGTGTCCCATATGGTCCCCGTGCCTGCCAGGAGCTATTTCTGAGCAGACAGCCAGGAGTAATCCCTGAGCACTGCCGGGTGTGGCCCAAAAACCAAAAAAAAAATAAAATAAAAATAAAAATAAAAAAATAAAACAACAACAACAAAAAGATATTCTAAACTAGATGAGAAAATCAAACTAAATCTAAAAGAATAAAAACCAAGTGCAAGAACTAAAAGTTTTTTTTAAATAAAAGGAATCAGGAGGTGGAAGAAAAAAGAAAAGAATCTATGGGCCGGAGAGATAGCAGAGTGGTAGGGCATTTGCCTTGCATGCATCCAATCAAAAACGGACAGTGGCTCAAATCCCGCCATTCCAAATGGTCCCCTGTGCCTGCCAGAAGCGATTTCTGAGTGCAGAGCCAGGAGTAACCCCTAAGCACTGTTGGGTGTGACCCCAAAACAAAACAAAAATAAATAAATAAAATAAAATAAAGGAACCAATAATCAATAAAGGAACCAATAAAATATCATCATAATTAGTACCCTGAGATGCTCTCATTATATCCAACATCTGGTCTTTATGTTGTTCTAGTTGTCTTCGAAGATCTTTTAGTCCTTCCAGCCTTGTCAAGGGAAGTGCATCATAAACACTTACTGATAAAAAATGGTTAATTTCCTAAGAGAAGGAATTAGTAGAAAATGTAATTTTCTTTTGATGTGCAATGGTTAAATTTGTGCAAAAAATAGTAATAAAAGATAAAAACACAGCAAACATTTTTCACAGTGACTCATATCAATCAATACTTTCTAATATGGCAGAAATAATTTCTTCTTCCATTTAAAATCCTACAATATTTTAGGAACCAGAGAAATAGTATGGGTTTAAGGTAGTTTGCCTTGCATGCAGTCAATTCTGTTTCAATCCATGGCAACACACGATCCCTTAGCATCGTTAGGATTGACCCTAAGCAAAAAGGCAGGAACATCCCCTAAGCACCACTGGATACATCCTAACCCTGACCTAAATAAAGAAGTCCTACTTAAAAAAAAAATCTATTATTAGTAATTTCTATTTTAATATACTTTCATGATAACAGGCTTTAAAATTGCTATACTTCTCTCCTCTCCTTTCTCCTCTCCCCTTCCCCTCCTCCTCTCCCTTTTCCTCTTCCCTCCTCTCTTCCCCTCTCCCCTTCTCTTTACTTCCCTTCTTCTCTTCCCTCCCCTTCTTCCCCCTCTCCTTCTCCTCTCCCCTCCCCTCTTCTCCACCCATCTCCTCTTTCCTCCTCTCCTCCCCTCCCTTCCCCTTCCCCCTCTCCTTCTCCTCTCCCCTCCCCTCTTCTCCACCCATCTCCTCTTTCCTCCACTCTCCTCCCCTCCCTTCCCCTTCCCTCTTCCTTCTCTTCTCCTTCCTCTTCTTCCCTTCTCCTCCTCTCTTCTCCCCTCTCCTCTCCCTCCCTTCTTCTTTTCTTCTCTTCTCCCCTCCCCTCATATCTTCCCCCTCCTTCCCCTCCTCTTTAACTCCCCATCCCCTCCCCCACTTTAAAAAAAAAGATTGCTCTAAGTGGGTCAGAGAGATAGCATGGAGGTAGGGCATTTGCCTTGCATGCAGAAGGACGGTGGTTCAAATCTCAACATCCCATATGGTCCTCCCAAGCCTGCCAGGAGCGATTTCTGAGCCCAGAGCCAGGGGGAACCCGAGTGCTGCTGGGTATAACCCAAAAACAAAAACAAAACAAAAAAAGACTGCTATACTCATTTAGGGAAAAGCTTAAACTTCTTTTTATTTAGTACCATCTGTCATTTTATAACAATAAATTTTAATATACTTTCACACTACGGAAAATTTTAGGGAAAAATTTAAAATTATAATATGACTTACAAGAAATATTCATCTAAACATAATCAAAAAAGTTCATCTGGTAAGTTGAAACAGGCACTTTAGTACAGCAGAGCATTTACCATACATGTGGCCTATCTGGGATCCAATCTTGCCCCACATAGGGCTCCACAAGCCCTGTCAGAGAGATCCCAGAGCGAACAAAGAGCCGAGAGTAACCCCTGATCATTATTGGGTATGTCTCTCAAATAAAAACAAAATAAAATTTCAAATATTCTAAAAAGCATGTATCATCTTTAATATAAATACTTAATTTTTTCAAAGGATCAGATGATAATTTTGAGATATCAAAGTATCTTATGTATATAAAAGTTAAGTATATTTTTATCACATTTCTTCAATATTCAGATCTTTACAAAGAAATTTTGATACTTATATTTTTGCTGTAATTTAAAATCTGATTCATGTTTTCATTTAAAGATCTTATTCTGGGGCAGGAGAGATAGCATGGAGGTAAGGCGTTTGCCTTTCATGCAGAAGGACGGTGGTTCAAATCCCGGCATCCCATATGGTCCCCTGTGCCTGCCAGGGGTGATTTCTAAGCATAGAGCCAGGAGTAACCCGAGTGCTGCCGGTGAGACACAAAAACAAAAACAAACGAACAAAAAATCTTATTCTTTATTGTTTTTTAATGTAAAGCATTGTGATTTACAAATTATTTATAGTTTTGTTTTAGACTTACAATGTTTCAGAACTATTCCTACCACCAGTGTCAACCACCTTTCAGTAATGTTCCCAGAGTACTTCCCATTCCCCCCTCGGTCTGCCATCATAGCAGGCACCTTTTTAAGTTTGGTTATTAAAGTTTGGTCCCCATAATCTCATTGCTATAGACGTTGTGTTTTGGAAAGATCTTATTTATTTATTTAGTTAGTTTTCTGGTCACACACAGTAGTGCTCAAGGTTTTACTCCAGGCTCAGCACTCAGGAATTACTCCTGGTGGGCTTGGGGGACCATATGGGATCCCAGGGATCAAACACAAGCTGGTCATAGGCAGGGCAAATACCTTATTCACTGTAATATCTTTCTAGTCTTTATTTTTAGTTTTCACTTTTGGCTGCACCTGGTAGTGCTTGAATGCTATTCTGGGATTGGAGCTCAGGAGTCCATGTGCTGAGGACTGAATCAGGGGTTCTCAGATATAAAGCATGCCATACCTCTCCTTAGCCTTTAAGCACAACTCTACAAAAGAATTCAGTTTCTTACTTTACTTCTACAATATTAGAGGTTTTCTAAAAGTACTACCATTTATTCTAATTCAAAAAATTAAAATGTAAAATAATGTAATAACTATTACCTCCAAGAGTGAAAAGGGTCCTTGACTGTATTTTATTTTCTGTTGTGTAACACGTAAATCCTTAAAGACAGCATCGTCGGGAAAAGGATCTAAGAGTTTGATTGTGAGATACAGGTTTTCATTATCCTTGTTTTCTATCACCAAATATTTCAACAAGTCCAGTACCTAGGTATAATCAAAAAAGCAGAAATGGCTTAATTATGTCTTAAAGCAAAATTTTCAAACCTACTATTATAAATGACAAAAGTTCCTCTAATCTAGCTCAGAAAAATGTTTTCATTTCTTCTTTTTTTACTTTGTGTATTTTATTGGAGACTGAACACAAATTTACATATTTACACATGCAGTTACACCCCTATCTCTTAATTACTTCTAAGCAACTAGTTATTGCTATTTCTGTGCTTTCCAATATGTATGGTGCTACTAACAGATGGGCACTGAAATACAAAAAGGCCATTAATTCTCTAAGAAACTAAATACTAAAACAGTAATACTATCTCACTCACCATCGCAGTACTGCCAACTGCCACCCTCATGAGTGTAAGAAAAAACACTCAACTATTTCTAAAAATCCTTTACTACTGTTTCCAAATAGTCTGGAGATGATTCAGGAAATTACCTTTTCCCGGACCTCCACCTGCTCATCCACAAGAGGTATCAGTGTGCCAACAATGACATGCAGGTGGTTTTCTAAAGCATCTTTACATTGAGTGACTGCGGTGTGGCAAACCCGGCTCAGCAGGTCACAACAAAGGGAAAAGCTACTCAATGAAACATCCACGAACTGAGAAGGCCTGACAAGGGGGAAAACAGTCAGTGCTCAGAAGGATCTTTCACATAAGCTCATCCACGTCATTTTTATCTAATAGCCCCAATTTTAGTGTGCCTAGAAAGAAAGTTGCCCTCTTATCCTTTCCTTATGATTTAGAAGTTAAAGAGAGACAGAAAGAGAGAGAGACAGAGAGACACACACACAGAGAGAGAGACACACAGAGAGAGACAGACAGACACACACACACACACACACACACACACACACACATACACACACACAGAGAGAGAATCACATCAACAAATCATATCCAGCCAAGTAGGGGCTGGAGTGATAGTACAGTAAGTAGAGCACCAGACCTGAGTCTAATCTCTGGCATCCCATATGGTTCCCTAAGAACTGTGAAGAGTAGTGGTTGCTGAATGCAGAGCCAGAAGCCCTGAGTATTTCTGGGTATGACTCAAAAACCAACAAACAAAACTCAAAAAAACAAAAACCTGCCAAGTAGTTCCAAGCAACCCTTCCGAGAAAAATACTGAAAAAATAATAACTGTTAGAATTTTGGCAGAATTCAGAGCTGAAGAGATAGCACAGCAGTAGGGCGTTTGCCTTACACGGCCTGCCCTGGTAGGACCTGGATTCGATTTCCCACATTCCATGTGGTCACCTGAGTCTGCCAGGAGTAACACTGAATCGAGGAAAAAGCAATTGAAAAGCCATAGGAAGGCCTAACAAAGATGATTCAAAGGATTTGTGCAAATACTTTGCATACAGAAGGGAGGCTCACATTTGTGCCCTGGCACTACACAGTTCCCAAAGCATACCAAGAAGTCACATTTGTACACAGAGCTGGGACTAGCTCTGGGCAGTACTAGGTATGTCGAACCCTCCAGATAAACAAATACTAGGAAATGTTGTGAAGAGATGTAACCTATGTTCCTAAAACATACAGGTACTGCAAATGAATATTAACTTCAACTGAAAACAAGTTATGGGGTGATGGCACAGGAGGGGGTATGCTTTGCATGCAATTTTACCTAAAGTTGCATTTCCAACACCTCAAGAACTACTTATGGTGATGCTCTGCACCACAAGGATTAAGCAGCAAAATATCTTGGGCATTGACTCTCTGATGTGGTTGGCTGATGCTGTCAGTGAGCCCAGTGAGACCTTAGCTCCCTTGAGTACTGTGTAGGAGATTCCCTTCCCCAAAAGTTACAAGCTGGCAAATTTAATATACTATTCCCTCAGACGACTTCATACCCAGAATAAAATGTCTGAACAAGTTACGAGTCACAATGCTTGCACATAAACACTACTCAGTAATTGTTAAAAGAAATTACAGGAAAGCTTTGAGGGTGATTTCAAAAGAGATTTTTGTCCTCTATTTCTCAGAAGCATACATTTTATATTAGCAGATACATTCAGGGTAGGAAAATTGCTTATATGTTGATCTTAACAAACTGATTACCTTTTGTTAATGTAGTGAATCAATGTATAAATCACATCTCGAAGAACAAAAGCCCAAGCTCCTCCTAAACAACTTTTTATCTCTTTTAGCAATAAGCTAACAAATAGATGATATATCTTAAGAACTCTGTGCTTTTTATAAACATTATTTGTCTCAGCTGCTTGCTTACATATAGCTAGAAGAATTTTTGGATAGGAATCCTAGAAAATAAAGATAAATTTAATAAATATTTGTCTGATCAGATATATTCAACTATATAGATTCAAAATAAATTACAAAATTTTGTTTTGATTTTGATATACAAACTATCCAAACTTTAAAAACTATTTTCATTTTATTATCACTTCAAATAGTTAACAATGGTTAGTTTGTTCTAAGTATATATATATATATATATATATATATATATATATATATATATACTGATCTTGTAATATAGTTCAGTTAATGCTGACAAGTAAAATACAAACTGTAAACTTATAAATGAATGTTTTTCTAAATTCAGATGAATTTTCACTTACTTTTTAAGATGTACTTAAGATTTCTTTCTTTTTTTTTCTTTTTTTTTTTTTTTTGTGGTTTTTGGGTCACACCCGGAAGTGCTCAGGGGTAATTCCTGGCTCCAGACTCAGAAATTGCTCCTGGCAGGCACGGGGGACCATACGGGATGCCGGGATTTAAACCGATGACCTCCTGCATGAAAGGCAAATGCCTTACCTCCATGCTATCTCTCCGGCCCCTACTTAAGATTTCTTTTCTTTTTTTTTTTTTTTATAAATGATTGTATTTTTTTTACTTTTTTGTGTGTGTGTGTGTGTGTGTGTGGTTTTTGGGTCACACCCGGCAGTGCTCAGGGGTTATTCCTGGCTCCAGGCTCAGAAATTGCTCCTGGCAGGCACAGGGGACCATATGGGACACCGGGATTCGAACCAATGACCTCCTGCATAAAAGGCAAATGCCTTATCTCCATGCTATCTCTCCGGCCTACTTAAGATTTCTTAACTGAAAAAAGATAAAATTATCTTTCTTATTTTGAAAAAGTAATTAGACTTGGAAAACAGGATTTTAGAAAGGATTTCTAAAATACATTAAGCTTTGTATAGTAGGAAAGTATACTTATATTATTATCATCCTAGGAAAGTATACTTACAGGGCTTTTTGAAAGAATTTCTAAAATGCTTTTAAACTTGGTTTTATGGCAGTTGCTGATATAAGCAAATGTTGCTTTAATGACATGTGATGGAAAATGAGGTGGATTAGGAGCAGGATCCAAATCCCTAAAAGATATAGGGAAATAATGCAATCATCATTTTCAGAACAAAATTAAATTAAAGCAAAAATAAAACTAGATTTTGTTGACAGACCAATAAACTTCCCCAAAAATAAGATTTAGACTAGAATAACCCCAAAACTTTAAATTATTTTCTACTATAAAAACTTAGCTTCTGGGGCTGGAGCAGTGGCGCAAGCGCTTGCACAAGCCTTGCATGTGCTAGCTTAGGACAGACCCCATTTCTATCCCTAGCATCCCATATAGTCTCCCCAAGCCAGGAGCGATGTCTGAGTGCATAGCCAGGAGTAACTTCTGAACGTTGCCAAAAAAAATTTTTTTTTTTTTTTTTTTTTTTTGGTTTTTGGGCCACACCCGGTAACGCTCAGGGGTTACTCCTGGCTATGCGCTCAGAAGTTGCTCCTGGCTTGGGGGACCATATGGGACGCCGGGGGATCGAACCACGGTCCGTCCAAGGCTAGCGCTGGCAAGGCAGGCACCTTACCTTTAGCGCCACCGCCCGGCCCAAAAAATTTTAACTTCTAAAACATTGTAAATGACATATTCCAGTCTAAGATACCATTACCCTCTATAAATGACTTGCTTTAAAAATATTTTATAGAGACCGGAGAGACAGTGGTAGGGCATTTGACTTGCATGTGGCCAATCCAGGACGAACCCGGGTTCGATTGCCAGCATCTCTTAAGGTCCCTGAGCCTGCCAGGAGCAATTTCTGAGTGCAGATCTAGGAGTAACACCTGAGAGCCACCTGGTATAGCCCAAAAAGCCAATAAATAAATAAATAAAATAAAAAAGAATAAAAAAAATTTTTTTTTATAAAGTTAAGGCTGGAGTGATAGCACAGAAGTAGGGAATATTTGCTTTGGACGCGGCTGACCAGGGAAGGGCCCACTTTCGATCCCTGGCATCCAATATGGTCCCCTAGCCTGCCAGGACCGATTTCTAAGCACAAAACCAGGAGTAATCCCTGAGTGCCGCCGGGTGGCCCTAAAAACAAAATAAAAAAAAATAAAAATTTTTTTTTGTTTTGGTTTTTGGGTCACACCCGGCAGCGCTCAGGGGTTACTCCTGGCTCTATGCTCAAAATAGCTCCTGGCAGGCTCAGGGGACCATATGGGATGTCGGGATTCGAACCACCGACCTTCTGCATGAAAGGCAAACGCCTTACCTCCATGCTATCAAAGGTTATTTTTAAAGAAACATTTTAAAACAGTGAATGCCTAAATAATGAAAGAGACATTTGCAGTTGTCAGTTTATAAACTTCCAAGATATTTCTGAAATTGCAACTAATTCTCCCTAGTTTAAAATAGTCTTACCCGGAAAAGTCACCCAAGTCAGTGCTGTGGTTAGCATCAAAATTTGCTGGCTCATGTAACGTCATTAATAACTCCACCACAATCTCTGGCAAATTACTAATGAATAAATGATCAATCTGTAGATATAAAATAAAAATATATGTAAGGTTTTATATGTATGCCCTTAAAGACAGGTCAGGGGGGCTATGTTATTGACTCAGTTCCAAAATTCTCCGTAGATGAACCAATAAACCAAAAAGTAGCCAGAGACTGAAGATCTATAAGACATTCACTTACCAATTGTGCTGCTCAGTGTTTGCAAGAAGTATCGAACTGTACACAAATTCAAACCCTGGCATCACCAATCCCCCAAGCACATACAGGAGTGATCTCCAAGTACAGACCTGGAAGAAACCCTTGAGCACTCTGGACCTAAATTTCGAAAGCAAATAAAAAGAGAATATAAAGTGAGGCTATACCTGTTTTCCAAGAAAGTTTTCATCTTTAAGCATATCATAGACTTTGGTAGCATTCACTCTCTGCTGGGCCATCACAGTGTCGCCTGTGCTCTCATAGGCGAAGTAAGGAAGAATATTCACAAGAATCTTAGGAAAGCAGTTTGTCAGAAGACTTCTCCAATCCTCCTGAATCTGATCAGCAATGGATTTCACCTCCTCAAAATTACTTCTAATCACCAGATGTGGAATCAAAACCTTGTAACAAGATCTGAAAATATAAAGATGAAAATGTCACATACAACTTTTCAAAGTAAAACTCTATAATAAGCCCTGTCCTGGGGTGGGGTGGGGTGTGTGACCACATCTGGCAAAGTGCTTAGTGTAATGGCCCTAAACATATATCAACCCAGGGAAAGCAAGTCTGGAGCAAGGGTTGCTGGAGGAAATAATCCAAACAAAGTTGAGAAATACACGTGGCCAAGTAGCAATCTCTTTCGTCAAGTCAAGAGAAAGAGAGAGCTGCCTGCCAGAT
Organism: Suncus etruscus; assembly: GCF_024139225.1. Lineage (NCBI taxonomy): Eukaryota > Metazoa > Chordata > Mammalia > Eulipotyphla > Soricidae > Suncus > Suncus etruscus. The sequence continues at coordinate 23,961,629 of NC_064855.1, forward strand.
TTCAGTTTTTATTGAGTTCAGTGAACATCCCCCCCTCCCCCCCATCCCCAGTAGGGAAATAGGGACAAAAAACCTATCCTGAGTCAGTCCCACCCAGATTTGCCAAATACATGCTAAATAGAAAATTCTCAGTTTTGGGTAAAACCAAGTTGTAAACAAAAATATAAAAAGAAACCAGGGATTGGGGCCAGAGAGTAGTATGGAGGTAAGGTGTTTGCCTTTCATGCAGAAGGACGGTGGTTCGAATCCCAGGAATCCCACATGGTCCCCCGTGCCTGCCAGGGGCAATTTTCTGAGCATAGAGCCAGGAGTAACCCCTGAGCGCTGCTAGGTGTGACCCAAAAACCAAAATTAAAACCAAACCAAACCAAACCAAAACAAAACAAAAAAAAATAAACCAGGGATGATCACTGTTTTGGGTGGAAGCAGTTGTAAATTAAAAGCCAACAGTTTAGGATTTGCATCTGTCTCTGTATTAAGAGATCATTCCTGACTAGACTCAAAGAACCACACTAATATAGTTCTCTTTTTTTTTTTGGTTTTGGGTCACACCCGGCAGTGCTCAGAAGTTACTCCTGGCTCTATGCTCAGAAATCGTTCCTGGCAGGCTCGGGGACCATACGGGATGCCAGGATTTGAACCACAGACCTTCTGCATGCAAGGCAAATGCCTTACCTTCATGCTATCTCTCTGGTTCCACTAGCATAGTTCCTAAAACAATAAAATGTTCAATAAGCAGAATCTAAAGCATATTTATCCTAATTTTATATATGGAGAAATAAAGTAAATTCTAAATAGTTAATCTAAAAAGAACTAATCTTAGGAGAAGTATGTTGACTCCATTTATAAAAACCACAAGCACTGTATGATGAAAGATATGCAACTTTGTAAACCAGAAGTATAGACATTAACACTTTTGTAAAAAAATTTGAGAAGTGGAAGCTGAATTTCTTTCTTTTTTGGGGTTTTTGAGTCACACCCGGCAGCGTTCAAGGGTTACTCCTGGCTCTGTGCTCAGAAATCACTCCTGGCGGGCTCGGGGGACCATATGGGATACCGGGATTCGAATCACTGTCCTTCTGCATGCAAGGCAAATGTCCTACCTCCATGCTATCTATCTGGCCCTGAATTTATTTCTTGTGTAACACCTAATTTATAAAAAGTTGCTTATGAGACAGGATTTTCTTTTATTTGTTTGTTTTTGGGGCCACACCCAGTGACGCTCAGGGGTTATTCCTGGCTATGTGCTCAGAAATCGCTCCTGGCTATATGGGTTGGAAGGGATCAAACCTTGGTCTGTCCTAAGCTAGCGCAAGCAAGGCAGATGCCCAGGAATTTTTTTTTTAGTTTAAAGAACTATGGGGCCGAAGAGATAGCATGGAGGTAAGGCATTTGTCTTGCATGCAGAAGAATGGTGGTTCGAATCCTGGCATCCCATATGGTCTCCCAAGCCTGCCAGGAGCGATCTCTGAGAATAGAGCCAGGACTGACCCTGAGCACTGCCAGGTGTGAACCAAAATCTAAAAAAAAAAAAAAAAAAAAAAAGAACTAATATAAATATTACCAAAAGGAGCCAAAAAACAGGACCACTTATGATAGCTGTCCTATCTACTCAATACTCAACATTAATCCTTAGCGTTACCAACCTATCCACTCTTAAATTTTCCAGAGTTAGTAAGCAAAATTAATACTTTTATGTTAAACTTTAAATCTACTGGAAATCTGGAAATGACTAAATGACTTAATTGATAACAGGAAATAAGGCAATAATAGCTACTAGCTGTTTATATTTGATTTCCATAGGGGAAAAAATTGAATATTTCTCAGTGTAACTCTCGGACATTACAGGGTAAAATAAAACCAATGCCAGGGGCCAGAGGGATAGTGCAAGGCAAAGGGCATTTGCCTTGCACGCAGCTGACCCAGGACAAACCTGGTTCAATCCCGGTGTCCCATATGGTCCCCAAAGCCAGGAGCGATTTCTGAGCACATAGCCAGGAATAATCTCTGAGCATCACCAGGTGTGACTTTAAAACAACAACAGCAACAAAAAAACAACCACTAGTAATAGCCTAAAGTCACAGCTGGACATTGGTGGATCAAATCCTGAATTGCAAATCCAGTCAATTCATTTCTATTAAAACAAGCTGCCCTGACTTATACCATAGAGCCCTGCCTCAGTACATATGTGTGTGCATAGAGGAAATGTGTGACAGAGAGAGAGAGGGAGGGAGAAATCAACCAAACATTATCACCTAATTTCATAGTAAATATATTTACATGTGCTAAATGTACACTTACCTATAGAAATCATCTACACTTGTGTAGTTTAATAGCAGAAAAGGAAAAGAAGATAAGCTGTATTCAGCAATTTTAAGATTTAGCCATTCAAAAACCAAATAATCCAAATGAGAGGCCATGAAGTCTTCTAAATGTTTATATCCAAAATTTTCAGAAACTTTTTCTAAAACCTAGAGAAATGAAAAAAATGTCAATGTTCTAAGAAAACAGCAAAATAAAACATTCCAATCAGGGGTCGGAGCAATAGCACAGCAGTATGGTGTTTGCCTTGCATGTAGCAACACAGGACAGACCCCTGTATGATCTCCTTAATGAAGCATTGAATCCTATTTGCCAGGATTTTGTTGAGGATATTTGCATCTGCATTCATCAGCGATATTGGTCTGTAATTTTCTTTTTTTGTAGCATCTCTGTCTGGTTTATGTATCAAGGTGATGTTGGCTTCATAAAAGCTATTTGGAAGTGTTTCCGTTTGTTCAATTTCATGAAAGAGTCTTGCCAGGATTGGTAGTAGTTCCTCTTGAAAGGTTTGAAAGAATTCATTAGTGAATCCATCTGGGCCTGGACTTTTCTTTTTGGGCAGACATTTGATTACTGTCTTAATTCCCTCAATAGTGATAGATATGCTACATCCTCT